>NC_045683.1:27960200-29295486 GCF_003331165.1 Xiphophorus hellerii
ACTTCATTTTCCAAATTAGTCTGAAAGGTTTTCTATTTAAGGAAACCTGGCAGATCCTCCTGTACAAGGAAGAAGCAGCAGCAGATAATTGCTTTTGTGTCCTAATAAAAGTAAGAGAGATAATTTGGAATGCAAAAATGAGTGAGTTATTAAGCAAATCTTTCCTCAAGATAACAATTCAAGTTTATTTGTATTACACATCTCAGCAAAAAGTCAGTTCCAATTGCTTTACATAACAAAAGCGTAGCACAATAATCAATTATGAAACAAGCTTTTAATTTTGTCAAATGCCTTCAAAGTCATCGAGAATAAACATCAAATATGTGAATGTTCTACTTGTTTTTAATCAAAGGCAATTCTCAGCAGGTGAGGTTTTAGCCCTAATTTGAAGAAACTCAGTGTTTTGGCTGCATTGAAGTTTTCTGAACGTCTGTTCCATATAAACTAAATGCTGCTTTTGTTCTGACTGCGGAGATTCAGAGTGGACTAGAGCATAGAAGATAAACAGAAATGTGCAGTGGAAGTGGGTGTGTTTCGGTCGTAATTTCCCGCTGTGGGAATGTATGTTGCTCCTATAGTGACTCAGGTGCTACTTTCACCAGCCCATTAAGCTGGCAAAGCCGACTTCCTTACTCCAAAAAGTGAAATATTTTCTACAAATGTCAACCTCTAGGAAACCATGCACCTCAGCTCCAAGTCACAAGGAGATGGGGGTATTCATAATATTTATCTAAAGGTAAACCATTCATTAACGACATCTCAATTAGCCAGAAATATGGCAGTCACTGCACACTAACAGAAATCTGGAAATCTCCCTTGACATTAAATGTTTAGTTTGAGCACAATTGTAAATGTCAGCTCTCTTGGATTCAATAACCTCATCCGTTCAAGTTCATTATGTCGAACAAAAATGTCTCTTGTGTTGGGAAGAAAAATAAAAGAAAGAAACACAGGTTCAAACTGTTCCTCCAGCACATCAAATACTTGAAACCGCTGCAGAAACTTGGCAAATCCACCCAGAGGTCTCATGCTGTCGGTGTTGTTCCTAACTGACCTTTCTACTCCCTGCCCTTTAATGGACAAATACTTGCATGTGCTATGTGTGTATGCGTACGGGTGCTAGAGGAATGTGAGTTTGGTGCATAACGTCTGTTAACAGGGCACCAAAAATACGTCAACAGACGTCATAGATACGTTTCAGTGTGACGTCATGCACGCAAGATCCCGTCCTCTAGCTTCCTGCTGGAGGGCAAAAAGCTGCTTGCTGATGATGACTACCACTGGTTTTAGCTGTCAAGTTGTCAACATAACATGCTAAGTCTTAAACGCACTCCATCCATCCATTCGTCCGTAGGTTCGTCCGTTCGTTCGTCTGTCCATTATATACAAAGAAAAAGGGATGCAGTGCTTTGCTACTAATTGTCAGCACTACGACAACTAGATACCAAGGTCAGGAAAAAGTTTTAATTAAAAAATTAATAGTGAGGGAGAGGGAAAAGGGTCAGCTATGCTTGACTTTGACAATCTTAACAAGCAGATGTGCTTTGGTTCAGTAAAAAACAATAAATGAATAAAAAAAATACAGCAGTAGAGCAGGTGTTTTAATTTGCTAATCAACCATTGCTGTGTTCAAGTGATCATTTATTAATTATCGCAAAATAAACATCAAGCCTGAAAACATAAAACAGTAACAGACTCAATGTTCTGTTCTTTGTTTGAGAAATGTCTGTGTGTTTTTTGGTTTTAAATCCTGATACATCAGTGGATCAGTCCGTTTCTATAGCAACAGGTCTGTGTGTAGCGTAGCTGACATAGAGCAAGAAAGAAGAAAAGGAATGAATGAGTTTAGTTGTTCAATGGTTTTCCTGCATCACTTTTCCTTTGCTGTGGCGCAATGCACTAAATTAATAATCTCTACACCTCCAGGTTTCATTTTGTTAACGCAACCATTCTACCGCGGCAAAATAAAAGAATGGTCTTTGTGCACATATGCAAAATTTCTGGAATTAAAAAAAATTACATTCAGCAATTTTATAACACAGAGAGAAAAAGTGAACCTCAATGTGAATCCACACAGCAGAATCAGTACACGGCACCGTATTTTTCACTTCTCAAGACATATGCTGTAAATGAAAGACTGAACAACTGATTTTGCCCGACCTAAGAGCAAATTATGAGTGTGTGTAGGTAGCAGCAAGGCAGCCCGCCTGCAGATGAGTGACAGAATTTGTAACCTCGGAGTAGGAGATGTAATCCTTTGCTGGTGCCACGTTTATTTGCAACTGAGAAACTCATGTTCCGATCACAGGAGCTTTAAATTTAAAATTAGTGTGCGTGGTCATGACTCGTTTGTCAGGTGCTGGTACTTATTAGACTCTAATTGTCTCTGTGATTCATTTGAGAAACCCTTCTGCTCACACTTTCAGTTCATTTCAACACCTTAACAAAGTGTGATATTGTCCTGAACGCCTGCTTAAGCAGAATAACAAACAATTATAAACTCACTCACTCCTGTGTGACACAGCTGAGCTTCCTTAAAGTAGTGAAGGTGGCGAATGATTGATACATCTTTATTTTCCCCTCAGGCTCTCTGCAGCAACAAGCAGCTATACTGCAGCTAGCCTGGCTGGTCCCACTGCTGACACAGTTTGAGGAACTTGACACTTTCAAAGCTTTTGACAAACACCGAATAACTGAAGCTATGTAGATGTTATGCGACAGAATTATTTATGTCTCTTGCAGGTTTAAGGATTATGCAGTTTTTCTTCTGAAGATAAAGTTAATAGAATATCTGGAGTGACTTAAAGATTAGGGTAATGGGAAGGAGGCTATCCAACCTGAATGAAATCATCCAAATGTCAGTAAAAACGTGCAAAAAGCTGCTTAATAACTATTGGATTGCACTAACACCCATAAAAATGTTTCCATTTGTCAAGAATGACTTTAATAATTTTTGATTTGCCATTTTTTTCCAGTTAAAATCTCAATAAAAAAAACCAATCAACCAAAGTGAATCATTCTTTCCATGTTTGACATACTGTATTTCTCTGATACAAATGAGACCCAAAAAAATAATCAGTCATATTTCTGGGGTTCTTTTTTTTTTAACAAATGTCAATTTTTAATTGGTCAAGGAATCTTTGCAAGCTACTTTTTACATCTTAGTCATTGATATTCGTTGATCAGCTTTGTCAGTCAACATTTCAAGTTAAGAGTTTTTGTACAGAATTATAAAATTAGCAAGCTTAGACAATAATATTTGGTAATGTACACTTTAACACTTGCTTGAGTGTTACTTGCTTGGGAATCTTGAGCCAAGGTTGACTCATTAAATCACATTCGACTCAACAAAAGCTGCTGAAAGAACAATTATAATCCCCAATTAAAGCTTTCTGTCACTTCAAAATTTTCAATTTCACATTTGCAAATTTCAGTTCGGCTAACATAGTAGCAGTACAAGTTATCTTTAATTTATTTTTGTTTTGTCAGCTGTGGCCGTCTGGCCACATTAAAATGCAACAGAGCATAACTGCAAAAACAATGTAATGATGCAGATACAAATGATATGATGACTGATGAATGATGCCATGTAGATGAAAATCACTAAATGAGTGAGAATGAGTCAATAGGAGCTGGATTTAAGTAAACGACTTTTAGCTTGTAAACTTAGGTATGCAAAATTAATTTAGAGCTAGGATTGGTAGTTTGTCTTTTTCTTAAAACATTTATGTTGTCAAAGCTGCCTGCTGGGAAAAACTGAGAAACAAGAATATATATATGGGAACAAGTTGGTTTAGAGTTTGCATCTGAACTCATTATAGACTTAAAGATTGACAGCATCTGTAAATGGAAAGAGGTAACTCTTAAGACCATGATTTATTTGTCAGTGTTTCCACGTCTCTCTGTCTCCTAAGCCCAAGGTGTGCTGTGGCATGCACGGTTGGCCGTCTGCCAACGCTGTCACTGAACAAAGAATTGATGCACTCCCCTCCGGGCTTTTCCTGCCCATCATTGACTTTGACTAGAATGAAAAGCCTCACTGCCAGGAAAGATTACATGTCTTCTTTAAAACCTTCCTGTGGCGGTGCCAACTGCAAGGAAAACACCAGGCTGTGAATCGGCAGAAACGGAGGGTGGGAAAGGGGAGGGTCTCGGTCATCATAAAAAGCATTGTAGGAAACATGAATTTGGAGTCAAGTGTCGGAACACAACCCCGCTCCTCCCTCCCGCGTAAATGGCGGTTTAGATGGAGAATGTTACTTTATAGGGGTGACAAATTGCAGGTATCTGTTGTGGCTTCGGGTGAGCATTTTGAGGCAGATTGCCAGCTTGCCCCGGCTTTGAGTGACTGCTGCACCTGACCGTGCACAATCCACGAGATCAGCTGCCATCACCAGCAGACAACGCGCTCTGCCAATGAAGAGCAGTGCGACCTCACAGAGTCCCTCCCACTTGGCAAACTCATCCAATGATGTCTGCAGGAAATATCTTCGATCATCCATTTTCTTCCCTTCTGTAAGCTTTTTAAATAAGATGATGAATGATGTGGTATCTCCCAGCAGCATGGCCACACACACAAGGGGGATTTATGCATTCATTTGACCCATGCTGCGGCCAGAAATCTAGATCATTTTTGCACGCTGTTTGGTTTTCTTTTCAGTCTCTGTTTCAAGAAAGCAACAGGGGATCCATTTGTGGATAATATTTGTTTTAGTTGTACTGTGGAAACTGTGCAGCTGCTAAAACTTGAACGTGACTGAGAAAATGTTCAGATTTTGCCACTTTTGTCAGGCAGAAGGATCTCACTTAATATGTTTAACTTGGCATTACGTTCAAGATTAAACAACATATTTTAAACAGTTTGTGAGAAAATATTATCTTTTTTTTGTAACTTATTAGAAACACAGACCATGTAACATGTTGGACCAGCTCATCATCATCAGTTCAGGGGTTTTTTGGACTTCACATTTTACCTTCTTATGAAGTGACACACACTGAATGCTCCAGAAAGTTTTCAGGTTTCTGAAACATCCTGTGTGTGTTGTGCAACCATTTATCTTACCTGCAGTGGATAACTCTGTTCCCAACTTCATTTAATATAACTTCAGATTAGTTTGTTCATAAGGCAGAAGCTAACAGTTAGCATGAGATGGGCCAAGGCCAAAGCTGGCTTGTAGCATCTTAAACCTATTTCAAAATGTTAAAATTTCACTACTTAATAAATCTTTCAAACATTTCTACGTTTGCTTGGATCACTCACAGCTGTGCTTTTTAAGGAGACAGAATTGCTTTCTAGTTTATAAAAGTCCTGATTAGTTTTCGTAGTATTAGCATGCTAACGCTTAACTCTGATCTCTGTAAAGAGCTGATGTAGTGTCAATATGAGCATGCTAACTTTTACGGCAAGTAAGTAAAGTAAATATTTATTAGTGTAGATAGTGACTGCATAGTGTAGCTTCAGATTAAGTGATAGTATTATTGGGTCAATGCTGCGACAACAAATTAGCACTTATGTAATTTCCTCAGCAGATGTTTGAGAATCACAATGCTTGTGCTATGTAATTTTTGTAACGTGCAGCATCTGATGCAACCTGACTTTAATACACTACAATATCAGATGTGTATGTTATTATAAAATTTTAAAATGCAAGTCAGATACTGTACATGATAGTATGATGAAGGGTTTGGATGTTTTTTTAGGAGTGGAACAGTATGGGTTTTTTTTTTTTTTTTTTTGCTGATACTTATTCACACAGGTCTTTCAGTTCAGTTTTCATATTTACCAATACAACATAATTTTAAATGTGAACCCACTCAAAACCTTACTGTTCAAAACTAAAAGTGCGAAATTCCACATTTTGCTCCAAACTTCTAAAAATGACTGCTTGACATGTGGGAACTTCAAAGTTACTGTGAGAATGGAAATAGAATGGTAGATGGAACCAAAGCTTCATGTTTGTGATTTTAAGAAACTTCAGCTAGGTGTCATACAAAAACTCCTAAACCAATTTTTCTGTTTGTTTAATCGTTGATCTATACATCCTTTATCTATGCCTGCTCATCGTTTTATTATTTACAAAATTAAACCAAATCTCCAGTCAGTTATGTATTGACTAATTTTTGAACAGAGAGAAGAAACGGATGAAATCAAATTGTAGTCACTAAATTCTTTAACTGTTATAGAAAGTAAAAGTATATGAGTAAACAACATATACTTAATTTTATGTACTGTAGCATATGATATAATGGTAACCTGTCCATGGTGACACAGTCAGCAGTTATTAGTGGAAAGACAAAGATCACAGGGACAGGTGTCGCTGCTAATCATGCCCACCTGGTAAAAATATTAAATAAATAGAGACAAACGGATGGATGGATGGATAAAAACTTTATTAATCCCTTTGGAATCTTCCTTCATGGAAATTGTCACTGCTGTCTCGCATTCAGCGCTTTTAGATTTACACAAAACACTTAAAACATTAATAAAAAAAACCCATTAACATTGATCCCCCCAATCCTACAGTCCCTCTTTTACTGTTACTGTTGATGAATCGTCTTGACCTTTGTGACATTTCCTTGAAGTTGATTCCATCCATTGCTTAAAACCATTTAAAAATGTTTTAAGCATTATGTGCTCATCAGATTAACTTAAAAATAGATCTCTGTAATTTGGTCAAGTGGCGGCTGATTCAAACAGCTTTCTGCTGTGTGTATACTGTGTTAATCACTTTGGCCATCGGGGCAGAGAAGCTCCTGCTTGCAAGCTGCTACTGCCAACTATACATCACAAATGCCAAGAAACAGGTCACTTTCCTTTTTTGAGGTCATAGACACACAATGTAGCACCAGTGTGCTTGTGGTGCGATTGAGTAATGTCCTAATGAATAAATCACACATGCTGAGTCTGGCTTACACGTTAATTGTCTGTGGGACTCTCCTCCACGCAGCCGTCCTGACTAGACCACCCACCCTGAGGAAACGGTGCATTCGTCTCCATTCCAGTAAAGTGTGTCATTATCTCATATTGACACACTTGGCCATATTTGGCCGCTATAAGATAAATGTTGCAATAACTTATTTAAGGTAAAGGATTTTATATGTTTTTTCTTACGAATCCTTAGACACATAACGACACATCCCTGAGAGATTCATTGTTTCTTAGACATATTTAGACTAGATCTCTTGTTCTAACCTTGCCGATTTCTGAGGCATAGGAAGGATTCGGGACGAACGGATGATTGGACGTAGGTGGTGCTTGAAGCTGGAAAGTCTGTTGTTAAGGGTAAGCAGCTTTCCCTCCTCCTCTGACCGAACTCTCTTTGGCTGCGGGTTCTTCCCCATGTGCCAAGACCTGCTGAGAAGGTCCAGAGTTAAACCAACAAATGGGCTGCATGATGAAAGGGGCGAGCAGCAGGGGGGCCATGCCATGAACCCAGGGTCGTCTCTCATCCCTGATTACTCTATTAGCTTAGCTTCCCTCTTATTCACCAACAGAGCAGAAACCTTCCTGCTTTCTATTGAAATAAAACTCTAATGGAACTTGACACAGGCTTTGGGCTCAAGAGAAAAGTTCAAAATACAGCAAGTTAAATCAATTTAAAAAAAATCTTTTGGGCAAATCATATACCTATGCATGCACGCGCTGATGAAACCAGGGCCACAAACGTTTTTAGAATCCCAAACGGAACCCATCAGCCTCGTACGTGGCTGGCTCATTTTTCAAGTTTTTCATTCGCTGCGTCTTGAAGAGACAAGACGGAAGTCATCTCTGTTGGCTTCAGCCAGCCAGAAATTGACTCAACTGTGAAAATATGGGCAGGGTGGGGCAATGGGAGGTATTTTATCTTGCAAGCATCTTCTGGTCATGCAGTGTGTCACTGTGGGCGTATGAGGTGTGTAAAGGGGAAGCTGGGGGCGGGAGGGTAGAAAGAAGGGGTTGTTCTTTGAACCAAAGATTGATGTAAAAGGGCCAGTCGAATCAAGATGCAAACGACTATTGTCTGTCAATGTGTTGAAATGTTTGAAACAGTGGGAGTGGAATAAAAGACGAGGAAAAAAATGTAAAGTGACCACCCAAGGTTGAGAATATAGCCGCAGGCAGCAAAGTGGGCTGTGAGTAAAAATGATCTTGGCTTGTGACACGTCCCTGCAGCAGGCTGGACGACTTCCTGATGATAAGACAAAGCATTCCTGCAAAACCTCCGTAAAAGAAATAAATCATCTAACAACAGTTTTTAGCTCAACATTCATATTCTGAGCTCACATTTGCACGTTTGTTCATGCCTAACGATTCCAACGAACGCAACAGAAACAAACACAGCTATGCACCAGGACATATTATTTGTTTTTCTTCATGCGCACCACATTTTGCTCCGCTCCACAGGATGTGAGGCGTGACAGAATACACATATTATTTTATTTCCCTGATCAAAAGCTCCTTTTTTTCCCCCCTCAGTTTTGGTTTTAGCAGATGGAGCTCATCAAAAAAACAGAACGACTTGTTAATGCTGGGACTGCTCAGCTGGAAAGTTATTTTCGAATGCTGGTCCACTGAAGAGACAGAATGCAATGTAGCAGCAGCTCCAGAGCTTTCCACCATCACAAAGGAGTCAATCCCTAAAAAGGTTTTGCATGTCGAGCGGAGCACACTAAAGCTCCTTAGAACAGGTCTGCATCACTTTTGCTCAGATAAGGATCAGCTGGAGGCATGGTACCATGAGCTTTTCCGCGTCAGAAATGTAGACGACCCGATGACCCTCAAATACACGCAAGCACACACCAACGCGCTTCAGCTTGGCCTAAAACGTGTTTTAACTCTGGAAATGTTCCGATTCTGCGCCAGGGTGGCCTACCTTCAACCTTTCATTGAACTGATAGGTAAAGACCAAAAAACTTGGGTATTTTGCAGCCTCATGTAAGATTTGCTGGTATTGATTTTTTCTTTTTTTAAAGATGAAGGGACCATTTAGAATTAATATATGGGAATTGCTAGGAGCATTATAATCCCGTGGAGATTAAAGCATTCATACATTGAAGTTTATGAGCATTTTCCACAAAAGTCATCTAACAAAAATCTTGTTGGGCACCTGGAGGTTTGTCACCTGAATGAAACCGCATTGCGGCTAAGAGCAGCCGCATTTACTCTTAGAGGGCTAAGAGTAAATGTATTTTTTCACAATTTTAACCAACAAACTGAAAGCAAAATGAGGATTAATTTTTTTTCAAATTCTAATCAGAAACGTTGATGCAAATTGTTATTTATTTGAAATACAACATGCGATCACCAACTGGATGTTGCTTCTGGCGGAAAAGACGAAGAAGATGACAGGATGTAGTACGAGAACGGCGGCACATGAACAAACATGTTAACTGCACTTTGTTGTTTATGTAATGTTAACACCGCAATTGCAAAATTTGTGAAATGTCGACAAAGTCTTGTTCACATTTGTTATAGAAGCTCAGCTGGAGATGCTGCTAAGTACTTGTTATGTTTGTGCAAATGCAGTCGCTCAAATATTTCCAGGTAAATATGCAAACACAATTTTATGTGCTCAAGTATTAAGTACACAAAACCACGCTAATTGCAGTTTAACTTTTGTACATTGCCTTCTGCTTCATCAGTGCACACAGACAGAAAAACGATCCTCGTGTTTAAGCGCCGGGCTTGGAACTCGGCAAGATGAGCCGTTCTGTACGTACACAAGTATTTAGTTTATGAGCTTTGAAATGTTTTTCAGGTCAGCCCGTGGTTGACTGTGTGCCTTGCCAGGTTAAACACATTACTGTTGGCCAGCTGGATGCTCAGAGTTCCCCGTGAGCTCCCCTGCAGGTTTGGTGAAATGTGTTATGTGTACAAAAAGACGTTGACATCATTTATGATTTAATCTCTCTCCGGGTAAATTGCATTCACTCGTCACTTTAATTCCGCGCCTCTGATCGTCTGACAGTAGTAGCACTTTTTCTACCGTCCCGGACAGTGAAAACCGTGCAGTCATTTGCCTTGAGGCGGCCAAACGGTTCCTTTGTTTTGTTTTGTCTCCCTCTCTCTCTTTTTTTCTCTCCCTCTCTCTCTTTCTTAAAATACAATTGAATATTTACTGTTTGACTCACGTTGCCTGCATTCATTCACAACAAACTTGATAGTACGGCTGCAGTGCCTGTTTTGGATGACTGACAGCACCTTGCAGCAAGGGTGTAATTAATCGGGACAAAGCTGCGCTGTGTCTCTGACAGCTGTGATTGATTGGGGAAGTTGCTCAAGCTGACGGGGTTTGTCAGGTCAAAGTTATGACTGTCATTTGCAGCGGATGAAAAGGCCAGTGACAGTGTACTGTATCAGTGTGATGGATAATGGAGCTGGTAATGGCTATTTGTCGTCTGGAAGTGGAATGCGTCGGTCTTTAGCGCTGTGATTATTTTTTCGTTGGGTTTGTCTTTACTCTAGACCTTTCAGAAATGTCACGTAAAGAAAATAAAAAAAGAGCGGAGCATTACTCAACCACAGCCACAATGCTGCTGTACGTCTCCGTGTTTCCATTCTGTAAAACTAATCCCAGAAGTAAGAGCAATTCAACGGTGCAGAGAACCTGGCTGAGTTCTCCAGACTCATTTGTCAAACTTTTTTTTTTTTTTTTTTTTGATTGTTAAGAGATTAACCGATATTGTGTTATAATGAAGAAGAATAACAACAACTTACATATCACACACACACACGTGCACACACGCACACATACACCAAAAGTGAAAAATAGCCTCCCATGGTTTCACATATCTTGTTTACCCATAAAATTTATTTAGCCTTCCTCTGGCTTATGACAGGTTTATGACAAACTCTAGCAGGCGTTGTTTAGTGTGGAGGGTTGGGTTCCACTGAAGCACGCTGTGGTTCTCTGCCAAAGTTAACAAAGAAGTGATCTACAGTATCATACCATCTGTTGTTTCTGATCTGTGACTCAGTGTTTTTGGACGATAGCCAAACGCTCTACCTGCTTTCCTTTCTCTGCTGCTTAACTGATAATTGTCAGACTCTCATAATTTCCCTTTGTGATCCTTGTGAATACATGTAAGAATATTCGGGGTAGTGTGGACAATGTGGGGAATTGTGGTGGCTTGAATTGTTACCTCAAAGCAGAAAAAGAAAAAGAAAATCTGTGTTAAAATCTTTTTTTTGGGGGGGGGGGGGTGGTTAAAGAAATGTGGGGTTTTCATAATGTTACGTTAATATTATGGTTCAGTTTCCTCTTGCATCAAAAATACACACCTGGTAGTTTCATTTCAGTTCAGGTAACTGTGAGTCCACATTCACTGAGCCTGAAGATGGTTATATGTTTGTGTTAGCTTTGCACTGAACTGGGACCACCACACCCAATATCAGTTTGGGTTGGCTATAGAAACTGTGTTTCCCAAACAGGATGTAGCTACAATGGATGGATGGGTTTGTACGTTTTTACTGTTAAAAATACACATTTATGTCTATTTTGTCATCTGGAGGGCACTAGTCAAAAGTAATGTTAATAAAGTGAGCATGGAAGTAAGTAAAAGCCACAATGTGCTTCACAAGAAGGAAAACCGCAACAACAGCCTACAGTTTAGGACAGTTATTGTAATTTGCACAAACTCATGGATATGATATGCATTATTGGCATGGTACGCAAAACTGTGTATTGTCTGGAGAATGAGATTTCAAAGATGCTCCAATATCCAAATACGGTATGTTCCATGACAGTGGTTAAAATTATAAAAGATTTTTTTTTAAACCCAGTTTCTTGTCGGCTCAAATCTTGTTCTCTCTTGAAAAGCTTATGTGACTCTTGACATGATACAATGTTGTTACTGTAAGGCAGAAGTGAAGTCAATTGTTATGTTTCCATTACAAATGCAAGCAAAACTTTGTCAATATTCCGCTAATGTCGAAGAAATACAATTTCCGAATTGCAGTATTTCCATTAAATAAAAATGCAATTAAAATCACACGTGACTTATCAAACAATAAGTCATTAAAAAACATTTTTGTGCTAGAATGTGGTGGCAGAGTTGAACACTGATCAGTTTCGTACAGCACTTGATTTCTCCGTACATCTCTAGTTTGTAGTCCAAACATGACTCCAGCAACCGTGTCAGTTTTGATGCAGCTGAGGAGCTTCTGACATCTCAGAGACCTTGGTTTGATTCACATAAACGTCACATTCAATAAATTTGAACATGAGTTCTGATTAAAAATACTTTTCGAAAATAACAACCTATAAACGGGTATTAAACATGCATTTCATTTAGCCCAGGTTGTTGTTTTAAAACTGTGACATTCTTATCCTAAATACTGTGTTTTCGTTAGCGGCACATGGAAAATCATTAAAACTAAATAAAGGGTTGCTACTGAGATAAATTAACTTCTCAATATTTTTTCCTTGTATTTATGAATAGTTTGCTAGGATTTTTCCCTCCATCTCTTCCTTGCTTGGCCGATGCTGGGGGTAATGCGCAGACGACATGCTGCTGCCATGTCTGCTTTGTTCTGCCCACTCCGGCTCCATCGACTGGCTGTCAATGCTGCCAAACCACAAGCTTTATAAGTGAACAATATGGATGAAAAGACTCGGGGAAGATGGAGGTCCTGCTTCAGTGACAGACTCAGATGGCATGCTAAGAACTACCTAGCATGATGGCATACACAATTAATGATTGCTCTTGTTATGTGGTGGAAAAGAACTGCCCCTGCCCTCGGCAGCTACAGCTGATCAAGATTAGTGATAAATTCCTTGTGGTTTGACGACATGTGAGGTGGACTTTCAGGGCCTGCTGAGGCTCAGCACTATACAGTCCCACATTGTCCCATAGGTTTTAGATTACACTTGGGATTGTGTAGATCCACCTCTCCCCCGTTTTCCTAACCGCTACGTCTCTCACAAACATGACCCCTATCCCCACACTCCCAGGTTTTTTTTTTTTTTTTTTTTTTCTTGGGATTTCCTCCCACACACACAGCTCTGTGTTAGGAAAGCTAATCTACAGATCCATAGTTAGGAGAAATATAAGCTGTTGATGAATTAGCACTACATTTGTGTGTGCATCGTGGCTTGTCGGAGCACGTTTCCCTCCGTTCAGTAAAAGTGTTAGCCTCATTTGTAATCAGCTGCCAACAGACTCAACTGGGATCTGCAGATATGTGTCACAGTGGAAAGCATCACTCAGGTTTACCTTAATTGGTCAGTGATTATCCATTATACCGCTTGGATTTTCTTCTGTCTTTTGGTCCACTCATTTTTTCTCCTTGTCAAGAAGCTGTAATATAAATGTAATGATCCTGATGTCCACAGTACACAGTACAGTTGATCAGAATGAACAATCTTACTCTGGAAATTAATGCAAAAGGTGAAATGTGAATAGAGGAGTAAACGATCCACAGCTTCACTATTTTGATTTGCAAAGATGACGGGACGTTCTCGCTTAACTGTACGCCTTTTCACCAATTGGTGTTTTGCCATTGCAATGCATTTAAAAACTCAACATAAACGTCACGTTTACAATCAGACATTCCCTTCCTCCTTTTTTTTAACATTATAAGAAAATGCAGCACATACGAGAATTTGCTCCAGCTTCGGAAGTTTTTGTCACTAGCACTAATCTGTACTTGTTGCTCAGGTCTTCTGTACATTGCAGGTGCAATATCTGAATTTATCAATTTACTCCCTCTGCCTTGATGTACAAAGTGGGGGAAAAACAACATGGCTGCCTCCAGATGTGCTTTGGTGCTCTGGTATTAACAACACATGCTTATCACAAGTTACACATCACTAAAAGGAACAGTCTGTAACAATTATCAACTGAGTGACCGCAGTAGAGATGGGAATCAGCTCAGGTTCCCTCCATGAATGACTCAGTGAATTCAGCTGGAGGTGTTAGATTGACCAATGTGTGGACAACGTGGCACCTGATTAAACTTTAGCTCTAATAACATAAAGCTACATAATTTTTTAAAGTTTAATCATTAATACTTTTATAACAAATTCATGTCAGATCATGATTTCTGGGTTAATGTCAAGTTGTTATAACAAAGACATTTTGAATAATGTCAACTTTGTATTAAAAGTGTCATGATTTACCGAATGACACTTTATGACAACAGTCATAAATATTGATGAAGACTCACTTGTGTTCATGACAAGGTGTTATGTCATGTTTATGACGGTGTCATGACCGTCTTGTTCACAACCCATCACATAAAGTGTTACCGACATTTTACATCTTCCAATTGCTTGGAAGATTTAAGAGGTGAGAAGTGAAAGAGGAGGCACATTCAGAAATCTGTGTAAACGTGCAAATCTGCTCATCAGAAAAATAATACTGTTGCAGCAAAAACGCCAGAAATTCAAAAGCAGTTAAAGTCCTTTCAGACTGAACAGACTTGGGGAGCATTTTCTTTTTGTTTTGATCCAAAATTTAGATTTTACTGTTTCTCTCTGGAGATTGATTTGATTAATTAAAATTTCAGTAATATGTAGTGGTTACTCTCTACCCTAGAATTAATCTCTCAGCGCATGCTGGGGGAAGTGCCAGCCTCTGCACATCCTGCACAGACGATTACACACTGTCTCTGGCCATTTGCCATGCCGCCATGTTGGCACCGTTTCGTATTCTGACACCATATCATATTTTATGTAACAGTTAATTGAAATTACACAGTAAAAACACTACAGCCCTATCCAAATCAAGTTACTCTGTACAATGAGCTTTACAATACATACCGAAATTTTAAAGTGCTTGGCTGAAAGTAGAGCGTACTGCATCTGAACATTACAGTATATGGATTAATTACACAGAAACTGATGTTTTCAAGCATTTACTTCTATTTATTATGATTTTATGCTTGCAGCCAATGAAAACACAACATGTAAGATCAGAAGGCCTTTAAAAAAATATTTTTTACACCCAAAATATTGTGTTATTAGGCATAACTGCTTAAAGATTATTTCTAAAAGGTGTTTTTAATCTGATAAATGACCTTCATCATGCCGCAAATTACAATTTGTTGAGTATGACTCTATATATCCACTTCTAAAGAAAGGAGGTGTGTGTTTTGCATCATAGATAGACCTAGACTCTGACAGAAAAAAAACAAACAGAAAATCACCTGATTTTTAACTAATACAGATTTTCTCCAGATCTTTCAAGTTTCGGTACCGTCGCTAGGCAACACAGAGTTTTAGCTGCTGTCAAACATTTACTACTGCGTTCAGGTTTGGAGATTGGCACGGCTTCTCCAGGACTTTTTACCAACACCTTCGTTACCCTGGCTGTGTGTTTTGGGTCATTGTGACCCTGGAGCCATGACTCTTCTTCAACGCTCTGATTGAGGGAAGGAGGTTGTTGCATAAAGTCTGGCCATACTTGGTCCAGTCCTCAAAGCAGGACGTTTCCACCACCACGGTTCACAGTGGGGATGGTGTTCTAGAGATTGTCTCATCCTTCTTCTTCCTCCAAACACGGCAAGTGGAGTTTATGCCAAAAAGTTCTGTTTCGGTCTCATTTGACCTCATGACCTACTCCCATGCCTCCTATGGATCAGTGTGTTGACTGTATTTCCCATTTGAGCATTTTGTTTAATATCACAAAACCCTGTCTTATTACTTTATTTGTTTTATAGTGAAGTAAACAGTGGAAGTTGCCTTAAAGGTGTGTGCCGTGGTTTATTTGGAGGTTTGTCTTCATACCTGCGCAATCGACAACAGGTTAGAAAAATATCTGCTTTCAGGTTGTGTTGATGGATTACCAAGAAGAACTGCTGCTATTTCATTACAAACAGCCCTAAATCAAACGTGTCACAAATTTCCGGATTTAACGAGGCATCTGGTTCTTAAAGAGACAAAAATGTATTATGAGCAACCACCGAGGAGGGTTATTTTTCACATCTGTGATAAGGATCTCAGAAGGATTCCTGCGCTGCACACAAACTAACCAGTATGTTTTCCCCCTCTGCTAGTACAAAAACATGGTCAAGTCTAAAAATAGAAAAATAGGTGATGGAAATGTATATGAATAACTTACTAAATAATTGCAGATTTTAGCTTGGCAGTCATTTTGAGGAAGTTTCCAGGATGGTCAAAACACCATCGACAAATTTGTCTTTAGAAGTAGGAAAAAAATGGTATTTATAGTACTTATGAAAACCTGCAGCAATTATTGATTTATATAGAGCAATAAAAGAAAAAAGTTTCCCCATGGTTTCTCCCAAATCATCTGTGGGTGGGGAGTGTACAAAACAAAACTCTACCTCTTTGTACCACAAATAACTTTTAGCCAAATACATAACCTCATATTAACAATAAAACAGTTAATCAATAACCGGGGGGGGCTCAGTTAAAAGCTGTAATGATGGAGAAAACTGTATGCCGTTACTGTTTAGCTGTGTCTTCGTCTCTATGCCAAACCTGAATAGAAATTCATACAAGTAAAAAGAACAACTGGCTGAGTGCAAACCCAGGTGACTGCAGCATTCAAACAGACTCTCAGACTCAGAGCGGACCAAAGTCTTTTACAAACATCTTGGAGTATAGCAGACATGTCGATATGTCCAGTTTTTTTTTTTTTTGGCAAGCCACTCATATATAAGACCAATCTAATTTTCTTCAATGGGACAATTAAAATTTCTAGAAAACGTCAGAAAAAGCACTTCTTGAAGTCAGCAGTTTTTAAATCCCCTTTACATTTCAAAACACTGCCTAACTCATTAGCATATTTGGTCTTTCTTAAGTAATAATTATTAAAAGCCACAGTAGAGGGTGTAAAGGGACACATGTGGCTAAGGGGCCGCAGGTTGCAGACCCTGTAGATAGAGCTATTAAACACAACCTGAAAGTTACAGAGCCATGCTACGAGGTTCCGTCTCATCAGCGTTTTAGCTGGAAAACTGCACCAGATTTTCATTGGCAAGTGCAAACAAATTGCTAAGAATTATATATTACAAACATTTACTGACTGGATTCTGGCTCACAGCTAATGCTTCTGCTACTGCCCTCGCTACTAATGCTAATGTTACTGTCAGTGCAAGTGCATCAGCAACGGTTTGTGTCCAGCTTGTGCATTTTAGTAAGTTTTTATTATGTTTTTTTTTTTTTTTTGAGAACCTTTATTTGGAATGCAATATATTTAGTCAAGCAAACGCCAAACACATTTCTGTCTGTCTTAAAGTTGTATCTCAGAATTGTTGAAATGAGGTTCTGTGTGTATCAGTAAGAGTTAGCGCGTACCTGTAGCAGGGAGACGTCACTTTCCTCTGTATATGTAGAACAGTCATCATATCATTGAAGTAGTGGAAGGCTAACAACTGATTTTAATAGTTTGGAATAACTCAACCTAAAAATATGTGCAGGATACAGGGTTGTATGAGCCTGTATTTTACATTTTTACAAACTCGCAGTAATATGACATCTTTGTACTATGGATCTGTTTGCTGATAATACCTTCACTTTTATTTATCTGCATTAAAAACATGCTAGGCTACAACAACATTAGCGTTAGCCTAAATGCTTGGTAAATGCTTAGTTGTGTATGTAACATGTTAATTAATTTAAATTGCTTCACTGCCTAATCCGTAAAACTGAAATATATTTATAATGTATGCTTTTATTGTGTGTTTTTGCTCAACCATCCTTCTTCCCGTTTCAGATTCTAACATCTGAAGCTGACTGCTTGTCCACCTGGAGTCCATCAAAAGTGCCACTTTGGGCCCTGGCAGCTGCACCGCTGCACCCTGGGATACCGGATACCCCGGGGATGATGACTCTGATGAATCGGTGGGCTCCCTGCACTGTGGCCTCAGTCAGATCCATCCTAGTGGGAAACAAGTGTGTCTGACTGACCCCAGACCAAACACACTCCAAACTTACACTCATTCAAACACACACTTCCTGTGGTCCCTGCTGGCCGCCGCATCATTAATACCAATTGGCCTTTCTTTATGGCTGCAAATATTTTTCACATGTTCCATGATCACCTTGGGTCTCCGTGGCCACAACAAAAGCTCTCCTCTCTTTGTAGTGGGAGCAGGAAAAAAGGGACATTTGTTTAGATGATTTGTGAGACTTTTCAGGAGACTGTATTGGGATGTGTGTTGGGGGGAAAGGGGCACTCAGATCCCCTTTGATGGTTCCTTTATTGTGTCTACAACACAGCCAGCAGGGGAGTCTCTTGAACACCATTCAGCCACACACACACACATGCTCATTGTTAAAATAAGGCAGAAGGTGTTTGCTCTTGTCACATCAAGAAGCTGAACTCGGGGGATATGAGTAGACACATCTCCACTGGGATTATTTAAAAATTACAAACACTCTGGAAGGAAATGAAGAGAGAATGCCAGTCTGTGTAGGTAGGCTGCAGTGTAGTGTAGACTGCGTGGGGGTCTACACCTCAAACTCTGATGAACGTCACTTTCCTCTGTAAGAAGGAGGAAGTACATTTTAAATAGCATTAATCTTGCTGCTTTTTGACCTACAGTGTACATACATTTCTCCAAGAACATTTGAAAGTCTACTTTAGATTCCCTTTTATATAAATTGCCTGGAAGACAACAACACAATCATTGACAGCCAGCTAGATAAATTAGCATGTGTGGTTCTGTATTTCACAGGCCAGACAGCCCCTTCCCTGAGCTCCTGCTTTGTTTTGTAGTCAGACGGTTTCTCAGTAAGCGGGAAGCCCCGATGCCACTGTGTCATGTTTTCTTTTCACTCAGCATATTAGACATGGCTTCACTCTACCCTGATGCTGGTATCAGCTTTGTGCAAGTGACTGTGCCTTTGTCTGCATCTGCGCGAGCTTAAATCTCTGCCGTACCACTTGTACGTGCATCCGTGTCCCGTTTTCCTGAGCTGCAAGCTATTGCCAAGAAACAAACCATGTTATTGAGTTTATCAGATAAGACTCTGCCATTACCTCGAGTCCCATCACCTCCTCATACACCTCCATATTTACTGTGTTTGACAAAGATAAATATTTAAGACTGTCAAAAGTGCATCTAAGACTGCACTTTTGAATCTTTTTATCAAAAGTGCAAAAGATTATTTTGCACTTTTGACATGAATTGCATAGATTGACAAGTGAACTAATATTCATTGATTCAACTTGACTTTCAAAAGAATGTGCTGTGTATGCAGAAGTTAACCTCCTTTCAATGGTTATATAACTAAGACCTATTTTATTTTTTGAGGTGCTGAGCGATATGTTTTCAATGCAGATATGGTTGACATTTTCCAAAAAGTTGTTCTTTGTTTATATCAGTAAAAAAAACAGAAGGCCAGGACCAATGGTTGCAGAAAAACGATTGCCTTCTGGAGGCATGGAATGATGAAGTTTTTAACAATCGGTTCTGATTTTACCCAGTCGCTAACATTTGGCGGTGACGTATGTAACGTTCCCGGTCGATTGTGAAGGAAGTTACGAAGTTTACTGGAAATTGCGCGCACTGTAAACATCCGTCCTCCACTGTGAAGAGAGAAGTGTCAAGCCAAACAACATATTTGTCAGCAATAAAATGTCTCATAAATTCCTCTTCCTCCAACTTTAATAGCTCAGCATTTTAAAGCATGATCAACACAATGACTCAATGGCTTTATTTGCTTCCTCCTCTGCCATTGTCAAACTACAGGCAAGCTACAATTCTCTCTGTAAAACAGTACAGAGAGTTGGCATCACTGTCCACAAGTGTGGAAATGAAACTTTCCACGAACGTTGGAAGGTCGAAAGTGTTTTCTTACAAAATGTAAAAGGTTAGTTTACTGTATCGTCTTATGGATACTGAGCTACAACCAGCATCGGTAGAGGGCCTTAACTTGAGTTCAGGATCTGACTATGTTGGACAATCTGTCAAATCCTCCAGCGCAGTGCAGGTGAATATCTTGAATCCACCCTTTGGAGTGAAGGAGCTTTGTAAATGGCCTTTGATCATCTGTCTTTGAATACTTCATGATTAAGTGAGCAATCGTGCACTATCCAGAGACAGAAAGTTTTTTTGTCTTTTGCTATCAGGGGTTCAGAACAGGGAGAATGCATTTCAGAAAATAATGCATGTTGTGGTCTTGAACTTTTGATTTTTATTTGTTTTGCCTCTTGCTCCTGCTATTCAACAAACACAGAGAAAGCTTTGAATTTGGCTTGGAAGACTGCTGGCTTACGCACCAACATCTGTGCTCTAAATCAAGGTGTTCAGGAAGGACTCTGCTCCACCAGCAGTGGAGCAGTATACAGAGGCGCAGAGACGCATGTAGTATAAATGTGCGGCAACAGAGAGTCAGTAGCATAGCATGATGCAGTAATACCAACAATTTCCACCTCATCTCCTTGGCAACCACCAAGGTGTGGAGACGTAACTGCCCCGTTGACAAGTCTCAACAGACATGCTAGCATTTTGGAAAGGTAGCATCGACAGATAGACATAATGTTTAATCCGCCGTAGAATAATTCTGTTAACTCAATCAAACTTGGACATGTAGACATTATTAATTTCGTGCTGTGCTCCACAGTAAAGGGAGAAACTGTTAAAGTACAACTCAAAACCACTTCTTTCTCGCTCTGTGTATCAACGTGGCTACTGTATGGCTAGCTCACTGTTACTGTCTCTTACTCTGGCTCTGCCTCACCTGACCGCACGTCACTGCGGTCAGGGTATATGTAAGGGAGATATATATGTATATATATTGATAATAGCTTCACAGAACCTTTCTATAAAAAATCCAAACTAGCCCTTTTAACATGAGCTGAACATTGCTATAGCTGGTGTTGGGTAGAAAACGAAGGCAGGTTATGGGGTTAAGTCTGGACCGGAGTTCCCAGCAGGAGGCTTGATGGCTGGGTATGAGATGTGGTCGTGTCAGAGGATGAGACGGGTCTGTCTGTAATGACAGGGTGCCCAGGCAGCTGGATCCTGTTTTCCAGCGTGATCGGGGAGCGTAGCGGGGCCACGGGCTGCTCCGGCTGTGGGCCCTGTGTGGAGCAGCACTGCAGCACTACGGGTGATTCACAAGCATATCAAGTTAAAAAGAACCGTCTGGCCACAGAGGGATTTCCCTGCTGGTCCACAGTAGGTGTGTGTGTGTGGGTGTGTGTAGTGAGGAGTTTTAGGGTGTGTGGAAGAGCAAAGCTGGATGGGATCAATAGAGTGGAATTAGCAAATTTCCCCTAATCCAAGAAGATGCTTACAGGTCATCCTGGATGATGTATGTCTGTTTAAACATAAAGAGGCTCAGTATTAATGCTTTTCATGCTGCTATAAGTTCATGTTGTGATAATTTTGTAACTTGGGCTTGTGTGTGTGTGTGTGTGTGTGTGTGTGGGGGGGGGGATGTTTGTCAGTGTTTTCCACCCGATGCTGCGCCGCTCCTGGTCCTGACACGGTGCCAGTCGATCGGGTTTCACTCTCCTTCTGTTTGCTTCTCTGACTGGCTTGGCAGAAACCAATAAACACCACAGTCCCAACCTTATACCTCCGTCTTTGTCAAAAAGAAGAAGAAAAAACAAAAAGGTTTCTTGATCTGCCAAAACACACAAGACATCATGGCTCAAGCTCTTTCCCCCTTTAGTTCTTTTCTTTCTCTGTTGAAATTCCACGCATACTCAGCAATATGCATCATTCATGTTAACAACACAAGCTTAAACTTGGAGTGAAGCTGGTTTATTCTTCATTTGTCTGGATCTTTTTTTTTTCTTTCCCCATGCCACTGAGGCTCTGTGGGCCATCCGTCTTTGCTGAGAGTTTGGGGTGGTCGTTGTTTGGTCTTTGAACCAGGCCACCTTCCTCTGGATGTTTGAATCTGCCTGTATCTGGACCGGACTGCTGTTCCTGTTCCTCCTCTCACCCCCCCCCACGCCTATCGTTTCATGTGGTTTGAAACCGTGATGCACATGTGGCTCGCATAATGCACTGCTCGCCGTTTGACCCTGGTCCAGCTCATTATCGGAATCAAACTGGCGTTAGTCCCGAGCAGAACAAAAGGAAGCAAGTTTGTCCCACTGGCAATGATGGCATTACTGTTGCCTGGAAACGTCCAGACTCACTGCTGTTTGTTTTATCAAAAATACACAGAAAAGTCCCTCAGAAAGAGAACGTGTAGTTCAGGGTATCTGCAGTCCAATTTTTAAGGCCTTTTTTAGTGCCACCTTAAACTAAATTTAAGAGCAAAAATAAACTTAATAAACTTTGGGGGTGGTTGGGTAATCCTGCTGTGTTACAATCAATCAGAGCAAAAACAATGACATTTCTATGGTCTGTTTGTGGCTCTTGGCAGCAGCTTTGTGTTCCTCACACTGCATATGGCTCTCTGCAGCCTCAACCTTAACCTTAGTGCCAAGCTTACCAGTTTTTACGATTTTTATTTTTGCACACAATTCACCTAATGTCATATGGGGCAACAGAAGTGTCAATAGCAAAAACGAATGTCGTCCACCCAATGAGCGATAGATTTGCACCTGACCCATGATAGATGAAAAACGTTTAGCTGCTAGCTAGCGGTAGCCTCAACCGTCTCAAGTTGCAGAACGCAATGAAGATGTCTGAATGTGACTCAAAGTTTTGCCTAACAGAAATGTCCCAACAGAAATGATAAATTACACAGAATATTTGAGATTCGTCATGCAATGACAAAATTTAAGACCTGTCATAAATTTGTTTAAGGCCAACTTACTTTTTTTAAAATTGTTTTTGAAAGAATGTAAGAAATTTTAAGGCCGTCATGAATTTAAGACTTTTTATGAATTTGCAGACGCCCTGTAATTTAGATTGCTTTCTGTGTTTCACATCCAGCAATTCAGTCATCTGAAATCTCAGAACCTGAGCTCTGAAATCGGCTTCACACAGATTTTCAAAAATCCCCGCAGTCGCTCAGGAGCGTCAGTAGAAATAGTTGCGTGCATCAAGTCCAGCTTCCAGCCTGTTGTTTCCTTCACGTTCATCACAGACCCATTTTTACTGGACTGCTGATCTCATGGGTTATGTATGTGTTACTTTCCATGTCAACTGATCAATAGATCATCCCTATATACAACTTTGATCTTTTACTTTTGTGAAGGATCAAAAGAAATTCTCATATTATTGATTACAGCTTGCAAAAGTATAAAATAAAGGAAGAAAGGAAACACATAACGGATGTTTTGGCTTCAGCAGTTTGGTTTATGTTTCTAAAAAAAAAAACCCACAGAAAACACAACTTGACACTCTTTCAAGCTCTTTTGAAGTCCAGTTTGCGGGGATTTTATACGATAGATGAACACAAAGCAGTGCAGCATTATGGTAGGAGGAAAATTATAGGTTTTAAAAAATTGTTCTTTTTTGACAAATTAAACTTTGAAATTTGTGACGTGCCTTTTTATTCAACCCCCAAGTCAATAGTTGAATACATTTCACTGAAATTAAATCTAAGGGCTTTCAATTTAATGAATTAAAACTACTAATCCTAAAAGATAATCAAATGATCTAGCTCAGATTATATAAGTTTCTTCTAAGAGTTGTTGTGGATGCTGACGGTTGTGGGCAGGGATTGTCTCCTGTAGCAGTCTGTATTACAGCGGCTCTTAAGAAAACTCACAAAGACTCTGTTACTGTATGGCATTCTGATGAAGAGGATGCTCAGTCGTATTCTTCCTGCTATGAGGAACACAGTCATCCTTCTTTATCACCTTGTTGAGCTTTTTTAAGTCACAGACTCTGACACTGCTCTACATCATAGTTGCTTTGAATATAATGTTTTGTGTCATTCTCCTGCTGGATGCTTTCAAGTCTTCTGTGGACTCTAACATTTTTATTTTATTTTTATTATTTTTTTTACCAGGTCTGCCCTGTATCCATCCCATCAACTCTGAAGCTGTATGGTAGAATTTTGCTTGTAGAAGAAAAGACTTCAATTTTTGTCCCAACTGACCAGACCACATTCATCCACATGTTTTCTGTGTATCCTGTAGCTTTGAATTCCTTTCTTCTTGCCACTCGTCTTTAAACACTTTGGAGTACACAACCAATCATTGTCCCACCTGGACTGTAAATTTTCCTAAGCTTCTTGTTTGCGTTCCTAAGTATAGCCTGGCTGATTAGGTAGGACATGGTTGGTTTTCATCTACGCCATGCTCATTTCAGTTTCCTGGTGTTTATGATGCTGTTTATTCACTAATTAACTTAGCTAACAGAATAGCTGGATTGATGTTGAGATTAAATTACATACTTTATTCAACCTATAAGTGACTATCACTATGACAACTTAGGCTAATAAAGCTACTATTACACTATGTTGTTTTTAAGAAAGGGTGGAATGCAAATACAATCTCCACTTTTCAGACTTTTAACCAATGTGAGATTGTTTTTTTTTTCTTCCCCCAAACCATTAATCAGTATCTTTCCACTTTTCATGCATGCTCACTTTGAGTCGTCTGCCAACCAAAAAAAAAAAGAAGTCTATGGCTGTAACAAGATAAGATTGGAACATTTTCAGGAGCATGAATAATCTGAAATCGCTCCATATCTCGATCATTTTCTGCATTGTTTCAAAATCGTGACGTTTTTCACCTCCACACAAGAAGCACCGCATGCCACTGGATCTGTTAGGCTGCGGTGAGGTTTTCTTTCCTTTCCTTTTTTTATCTGCCCTGTTGCCAGTGACAGTACACCACCATGCCTCCATCTCAGGACATTTTCCTAAGACGTCAGTGTTTTGGGAACACGCTGCTGCAGACTCGAGAAGGTCGGCTGCCTGTGCAGACTAACGCATGTGTGAGGAAGAGGCTGCAGCCGGTACTCCACTGGACACACACGTACACACACACACACCCCCACACCCCCCTACACGCACGAGCAGATGCACGCAGCTAGCCTAAACAAAGTGAGGCCTACAACACCAGTTTGACTAGTTGCGCTCTATAAAGTCTGACACAAAGAGTCTGTCATACGAAGACAGCATGGAGGAATGCATGGTGGCTTTATTTGACAACACGCGAGCCGTGTTTACTACCATGCCGTTGTGGAAAAGCATTTATTTGCGCAAGCACTGCGCAGAAGTCCAGCAACCATACAACTAAAAACCTAAAGGCGTCTCGCTAATTTCGTAACTCAAATGACTCTACGTGACATCTGACGTGGCGCGCTCCTCTTTGTGACGCGAACAAACCGTCTGGTGATTATTGAACGGTTACCCCTCCTGCGCATTTCTCTGAAAGTTATTCACACCATATCGGCGTTCCCCCTCTACCTCCGAAACTCCCATAAATCACTTTCCTGTAAACAGCGCTGACACGCAGCCTGATGTGTTTTTCGATATATATTTAGGAGACCACAAAGGCCTGAAATCCGAGCCCGGCTCGTGTTTAGGAGAAAGAAAGAAAAAAACCCGTGGAGAGGCTGCGCGCTCACATGTGTTTTGGGTGCTGCCCGGAGCCACAGAGGCTTTAAGCACGCGTTACACACACATGGCCTTCGACTAATTTGTTCTTATTCTTACAAATTATGTTGGCGTGTTTAAGCATGGTAATGCGACTAGTAACAATAACAGAGATTGAGTTGAGGCTGTAGCTGGAGGGGCTGCGTGACGCCACCTCTGGTCTGGCTGACTGCTGAGACTCACTCGCAGCGAAAGGTTCTTGCTGTAAACAGACTCTTGGAGGGACATATGGCAGTGGCCTGAAGACAAAAAAAAAAAAACTAGCAGAGTGGCAGTTAAATAACATTCAACCTCACACCACAAATAACTCTTGAGTTATTTTTGCCTCACGATAAACACGCACGACTCGAGAGGCGTTTGATTCTCGGACGTCGAACGCGGTCGTACGGGGGTATCGGATATCGCCGCAAACTCAACAGCAATTAATAACGGGAGCTGGCTCAAAGACCGCGACTTCAACAAATACTTGTGTGAAACCCGCCGCAGAGAGAGCCAGGTGGAGCCAGCACTTTCATGTAAAGCCACAACAATCATTCTGGTTCTTCAGATGTAGGAAT
Organism: Xiphophorus hellerii; assembly: GCF_003331165.1. NCBI lineage: Eukaryota > Metazoa > Chordata > Actinopteri > Cyprinodontiformes > Poeciliidae > Xiphophorus > Xiphophorus hellerii. The sequence goes on from NC_045683.1 coordinate 27,986,170, forward strand.
GTTTTCCGTTCCGCTTCCAGCGGGGCACACGTCTGCACTGACTGCTGATTGATTAATTTACGGGTTCAGAAAGGATGTCACTTCAATGATAACTTTTTATTTGATACAAACCAGGAAAAAAAAAAACTGTCACAGAACTAAGTTGCCAAAAAGATTCCTCCATAGTTCTTCTAAGCTTTTGGAGGGTAAAATCGGCATTAAAAGTCTTTGTACATTTGTTAGAACCATTAGATGTGCAAAAAAAAAAAAAAAACCTCATAGAATACATTCATTGTGGTTTCTTGGTTTTGTTTGCAGGTCTAGAGGCAGACTACAAGGATGTTGACTTGTGTTCTCTCTATGCTTCTTTTTTCTCATCTGCTTCTATCTAATTTCCTTTTAAGTTAGATTTCATATGTGTCCATTACATTTGAAATAAAGCCAAAATAATTTCTAAGAATTTGGAGGAGCATCATGGTGAAAGTCGCAATGCTTCACTTGTGAAAGTAAATTTGTTGGGCAGACTTCCATATGAATTTCACTGACCTTGTTCAGAGCAATTCCTCCTTATACACCAATAGAAGGTTTTCTCTATGTGCTAACTCGTCCTAAAACCTGTTTCATCCAATCGACAGCAGATGACACCTGTGAGCCAGGATCTGATGTTCAGCACAAGTTCTGAAACCCATTATTATTACCTGTGTGAGTCACAGGTAAAAATAGTGAATGATCTTTTGCCAACAATGCCTTGCTCTTTTCTCCCGGATCCTATTTTGCCCCTTTCCCGTACACGTTTACCCAATACTGTGGCCCTGAGCTTGACCCAAAGTGGCACAAAAATGAGGAAGGAAGGAGGGATAAGTGGAGAGTGAGTAAAGACCCGGGGACAGATTTAGGGGCCCGACTGGCGGTGGCCATGAGGGGGTTCCCCAAGGATCCGTCCCGGGCCCAGGTGCAGGGTTTTAATAAGGATGACGGAATTACAGAGAGAGGAACACACTTTGAATCTCCCATCCCGATGTGAAGTCTCACTCAACACAGTGGCCCTTTTTGACCTAGGATTAGTTTCCTCTTCCACGTTTAGAAGCAGGATGCCGACCCCGGCGCCCCCCTTTCCTACCTCCCCCCGCTACCTGAACACCAACAGATAGCCCTGTTTCTCTGGGGACGGATAATGCTGTCGCGCCTGTTGTCTGCGACGAAGCCAGCCTGGTCTTCTCACAAAAGCAAAGGTACCCATCTGGCAGGCTGAACAGGGAGCTTTTCTCTCCGTCCCGACCTATTCATCCCGACCTTTGTAATACAGTATGTTCTTCATGCTAGATTGCCCGTGTTTGTCTTTAACTGTCAGGGAAACCAACATGTTTTGTTTTTTTTCTCAGTACAACAAAAAGCCTGCATTGCTCATCTCTATTGCATGTTTAGTTTTGTTTGTTTCTCATGCATTATAAACACCCTCCACCTTTTTCCAGTCGCAAAACCAAAACAGATAATCAGATAAAACATTAAAAGGGCGACGGCGGCTCTGCATCGCCTTTTATTTTAGCGTTAACAAAACCGGGTACATTTATGTTCTCGCATTTAGCACATGGTGTATCCACTTTATTTTTATTTTTTTTATCTGATGTAGCCATATAATTGCATCTGGCGGTTAGGACAAAAGGACTTTTATTGTTCTAGTTCAGTTTTAGAACCAGAACGTGAGCCTGAGCAATGGCCAGCTGCATGTTTTCTCCTAATTATGCTGGAGCTGACAACGTGTAGCTTTCCAGGGCATCCGCCTCCTTTTAGATCCGAGGAAGATAAGCGTGTGGGTGGGGGAGGAGAGGTCCTGGAGTGGTGAAAGGGTGTTTGCAGCCTGAGAATGTGGCTGTGGTTTTGCCCACACCTCGTCTGCGGGTTTTCTCCGTCTTTCCCCCCTTGTTCGTGCTCTTCTCTTCCTGAGGAGGGCTTGGCTGCCACGCTGTGTTATCTGTCCTCGTATCTTCATTGGCTTCCTCACACCTGTTGATAAATGGCATCCTCTGTTGTCAACAGCCACCCAGTAATTCGTGACATGGAGGAGTTAAAAACATTCCCTCAGTGGTGTCTTGTGCTATTTTTAGCTCCTGATCTTGCACCTGGAAAACATCTAGTTTTTCTTGCAAAACTTTCCTCATATTTGCTGAATTAATGAACAGATTCAACATCTAATGCTTTTTGTTTTAAGCCTTGGATAGAAATCTATCTATGTGATTACCCTTTTTATTAAGACAACAATGTATAAGACGATAAAAACACAATGCCTTGCAGAAGAATTCACATCCCTTAAACTTTTGCACGTTTTGCATTGTTACAACCACAAACTACATTGTTTTATAGGGATAATTGTGGCGCATATTTGGGAGTTGAAAGATACTTTTTAAATTTCCTTTTGGCCATTAAAATCTTTCAACTTCCTTTACTACAATACACCGAAAAAGTCCAGTACAGATTTTCTTCATAAATCCCTTTATTTTACCTTTGATTATTTTAATCCGGCCCAAGGTAAAAGCAAACAACGCAGCTGCTTAGAAAACCTAAAGAAACCCCACTGGCAGTTTTCCCATTTAGGAAAACAGTAAACCTCTGGAAGAAGGTGGTCTGAACCAAATGTCAATTTCTGACCTGCGTGTGAAAACAGAAAGCTAAGACTACAAATCATCTTTCTACACTTTTATACACTGTAGTGGCAGCATCATGCTGCGAAGGGCAAAAATGAAAGAAAACCTTTCCATTTTTAAACTGCATGTAAACGCCACAGTTTTTTCACCTGTTCACTTTTATGCATGGTTCTAAATTAAAACTGCATCCCGATTCATTTTTCCAGTGTTTCCTCGGTCTGGATGGTTATATCACATTTCATATTACGTTTGTTGTCGTTGTACAGAAAGTGACATGACAAAATCAACTGGGGGAAACAAGTTCGACAGATATGACTGGTTCTCTGTTTAATAACCACACACACTCTCTGTGGATCAGCCGCAGGATTCCACTGCTGGTTTTATTCACACCGCGTGCAGAACCACTTACATCTGCGTGAAGCTAGTCACATTGACATGCTACTGCTTTCGCTAACACAGAAACAAGGTCAGTAATTTGGCACTCGGACACGGAGATGGCATGCTGGACCTCTGGAACCAAAGTGAGCAGAAAGCTAAAAACCTGAGCTCGCATGCGCAGGTGATGGGGCTGATTAGGAGCTGCAGGGGCAGCAGTGGGTGCATTCCTTAACGTCAGCTGTCGGGTGTGACGAGACGGCGTGGGAGGAGATTAGCTCTTACACGGAGAACAAAGCCCTTGGAGAGAGTTCAGAGACGAGCTGTCAGAGCGATCAGAGTTCATCACGTCATCAATCGATATCAGTGTGGATTTACAATAGAATAGAAATGTCCTTTATGGGGTCATTTCTGTGCAACAGCAGCAAAGTGACAGACATTAACGGCAAGTAGACTCACACAAAGACAGAATGTAAAATAAAGATAAAAACTGAATGAAAAATAAACATAATGTACGGGAAGGGCAAAATTTCAACATAAACACCATGTAGTTGTAAAAAACATTCCAGTCCAGAGGAATGTTCAACTGAGTTGGATAAATAAAAAATGCAAAACATCTTCCGCCTTTCCGCAACTATTTTCTGATTTCTCTGTCCCCAGCCTTTATTGTCTTAAAGTTTTTGTGGCTTTTTCTCTGGATTGACATGTGATTGATTTATTCACAAGAGAAAGATTTGCAATTACTTCCACCTCGCCGTGTTTACTCCGACTGAGAACCTGCTGATCTAAGTTAGATTCAAAACGATTGGTATCATTTCATATTTTTCATTCTTTTTATTTCTTCTACCTTCCATCTCTGTTTCTTTTTTTCTGCCCTCCTCTTTTTGTGCTGCTTCCTGTTAGAATCAGATGCATTGAAGCATTGAGAAGAAAAAAAGCCAGAGAGACATCATCAGCTCTCCTATTGCCTATTGTTAGTGTTGCTGATGTTGTATGAGAGTGTGTGTGTGTACACGTGTGTGTGTTTCAGACAACGGTGCGTTAAAGACGTGTGTCACAACGGTGAATGGAGGTGGCAGGGTGCTAACAGTCTCAGACAGATTTCATGGTTCTGTGACTATTTGAGGTTACAAATGGTGTGAAGAGATAACTTCTTAAAGAACAGATCACAAAACACATCAAAGCACAACACACCATCCCACACCACCCCCACTGAGTTTACTCTCTGCTTAGTAACAAGCTAAATTTAGTTGAACTCGTTTCTTAAGCAGCATTTACAGCTTCAAGGTTTCTTGAACTGAAGTCTTATGGTATTTGTTTTCCTAGAAAGGCAAAGAACACAATTTTCCACCTAAAGGTCTTGGACATCTGTCTGTCCAGAAAGAGATACACTCTGAACAGGTTGCCAGTTCATTGCCGGGTTATTATTTAAGAATTTCTGAATGAGACTGAAAATATTTGACAATAAAAAAATCTATGGAAACTCCAGTGTAGAAGTTGTACTTCAATATATCACAGAAGCGCACCAAGTGGATAGAAGAAAAAACTCCTTTCAACAGAGTAATAGTTCTTATCCGTACTATTCAATGTTATGAGCAAATGCTGAATTTGTACTTTAACTTGTTTTTCTCTGCACCATTGATGTTTGCATTTGCTTAGCATTGGAGATCCTGGGTGATCTCCCTATTAAATAATCACATTTCTCCAAATGGTTACAGGTAAATATGTTATTTTGTCAGGTTTTGGTTTTATATTAAAAGTTCTTCATTAAGGGTGTTTTCATACCTGATAGTCCGGTAGACTCGCTTTGATTGGGGAACAAAATTGCAACATTTGTTCCATTTTCAGGTGGCCTGGTTTTCTTTCACGCTGCACTATCGCAAAGGAACCAAACCTTTTGATAAACCTGCTTAGCCCCTCACCTGTGGCGGCGCTGCTCCAAGAACCACTGAAGAAAAGACCATGAAAACCTCTGAAGAAGACAGTGAGTAGAACTTTCTTCAAAAAAAATGTTAACAAAAAAATGGAGTGGCGGTAGATTTTAGTGGTTGTAAGATTTTTCTTTTGTCTTTCAGCAAAAGACCACAAGTCATTTCTCCCGCTACACTAAACACGTGTTTGTTTTGACTTTATTTACCCAGAATGCCATGCGCAATAGTCTGCTACTTGCTTTTGGAGTCAGATTTAGTTGCAGCTTCCTTTTTATTTTGTTCCAACTCATCTTTCCTACAGCATTATTGTAGGTCTTCTTTACTGATCATGATGTAATAATTTTTCCCAGTCTTCTATAACTTGGTCAGAGTTAGTAAATATGTCTTTAAAGGTGTGTTTGGAGAGTAAAATATAAAACATTGTGAGTCAGATCAGATTAATCAACACAGTAGACTCTGACTGTTACCTGTGATATCTAACGTGTGAGAACATCATCCCTCCACATCATCAGTGTGAGATCTCGTCCTGGGTTTTGCCGTTTGGTTCCAGTTAGGCCCAGCTTAACCTGCTGGCAGACCTGCAAAGCCGACACCAGCAGCCTCCAGGGGTTGACATATGGGAAAAAAAGAGTCCAAAGATGGATGAAGCACAATTACCCGAGGTAACAAATGTTCCTTTTGATTTATGCCTGGCTCGGGTTGCTTTATTTTCACATTGGTACAATCCAGCAGGAAGACAGTGGTGCTGGTGGTGCAAACCCTGGGGCAGCTCTGCACTGATGCTCAGACAGGGAGCAGCAGACATTGACTAATGGGCTATATGAGACCACCGCCATTGATATTTACCTCATTCCTCCTCACCCGAACACTGTCTCAACAATGTTAAGGCTCGCCATCACCCTTTGGGTTTCCCCCCGCCCCCAATTCCCTCTTCGTGTTTTTTTTTCTTTTCCATCTTAGGTATGGGTGATGCCAAGGGCCCCTTTCGCTCATCTCTCCTAAAGGCCCACCCATTGGTGCCCCGGGGCAGAGGAGTTGGAGGCAGAAGGTGAGAGGGAGATGGAGAGGGGACAAGGTCAGACTGAAAGCTCCAGGCATTGTGAAGAAACATACACTTCTCTGTGTTTTCACTTGTCTAGTTGATGAAGTATCATACTCTCAACATGACTTTGGAAAAAAAGAAAAAAGATTTTTTTTTTTTTACGCTTTAGTCTTAGGTGTGATGGAAATAAATTACAGTCGTAAAAGCGCCAAAGATATGGCTTCTGCTGACTTTTTAACAACTCCGAAGCAGTTTGCCTGCAGGGCATTACGACAGGTATTCTGAGCTCTCAACCGTTCCAGCTTACATGTCCATTTCTTCTTTTTTAGCGTACTTGTATGCAACATTTAATACGGGATTTAGATTCGCTCAGAATAAATAAAACTCCTCTGATACAATACTCATGCCTTGTGTTAACTCTGTGTATGCGTCTTGATTTTGATTGATTTTGATTTTACCATAACCTTGTGTCAGTTATTCTAATTTAAATTTATAGCTCTTCTTCAAATAGTACACGTTAATTAACTCCAGGTTGAACCCTGAGGTCATGTGGAAGCTCTCAGCTTAATTGCTACATATGAGTTATATTATTTCTAATTTGGTATCTTGGCAATGCTGCATGTGGAAGTTTGGAGATTTGAAACGCTTGTGAACACTGCTGAAAACCTCTTCTCTGGTTACAAACCTTTGGCCCAGGTGCTCTGTCTCAAACTCGGCACTCTAAGTTACCAGCACCATCAAGCCCATGACAAATAATCCATATTTACAATGGAGCAGTGCCCCTCTCATTTATCCCCTGCTCACCGCATAACAAATAGCTACTGGAATGTGTTCATCGAGATTTAAGGTTTTATTTTGAAGTAAAACATCACAATTGTAGATACATTTTCCAAACCAGTGGAAGATCTTCACAGGAGGTACTAATTTCTCAGTTCACTGGAACTAATCACCTAATTGAAAAATGGCTCCGTTGAGACTGGAGCGTCGACAGAGGCGTAACAAAATGTTCTAACTAATTATTGAATCGAAACCATTACCCAGGGCAGCAGTGAAGATGATAAATCATGCAGAAGAATTAAACAAGCTCAGCTCAGAGGTGTGCTAAATTAATAAATGTTTTTCAGTGATTTGTGTTACTTGATCCTGCTAAGATGTGCAGGATCTGAATGTTGAATTTACGCTTGGATTTGGTTTCTTGTTTTACTGAGTGCATTCATTTTGCACAGCATATACACTCAAAGTTGTAATGCCTTGTATTTTGTACTAAAAATTCCTTAAAAACAGTTAGAGACGTGTACAAAAATTGATGATGAATTTTGTGAGTCTAATATTTAATGTAATGTGGAGCATGTTTTTCTTCTCTGGTTCGAGGATGAAGTTGTGTTCCAAGTGGAGGAGTTTAAGTATCTTGGGATCTTGTTCATGAATGAGGAGCTCAGAGCAGAGCCACATTCAGAGGAGCCAGTTGAAGTGGCTCAAGCATTTGGCTTGGATGATTCCTGGTGAGACGTTCCAGGCGCGTCCCACAGGAAGAGACCAAAAGGAAGACACTATGGAGGGACTATGGATGAATGGATGGATGGATGGATGGATGGATGGGCTTTGTCAATTACTAAGAAAATATAAAATGTAACGTGTGAAATGACTTAAAAAGGTAGGGAAGATTAAACCTTTAATTGAAGGTTATTACGAATTTAAAGACGGTCAGAGGGTATGACCGAAAACTTCAACGTGGAGTTCACTCATCTCTGTTTGAATTTTCATATATGATGCAAAGATATTGTTTAATAAGTTATATAACAAACACTTCAGGAGAATCAACAAAAATCTGGAAAATCATCTTTGCCCACTATCAGTATGGTGGAGGATCTAAGATGATGTGGGCCTGTTTTTATTTGAAGCCTTTGGGAACCCAGTGACAAACTCCTTAAAATATGAGATTGTAGATTATATATATAAAAAAACATGCCCTGTCACTGAAGATAAGTCATTCCTGGCTCTTTCAAAAGAACAAAACAAAAACAATCACAAATGATGCAACAGACATAAAATGCTTTTTTATTTGCTGAATTATTTAAAGAGAAGATCCAAAGAGGAATGGTTAAAAGTTACTTTCTGTATGTTCCAACTCTATGAAATGTTCCCACTGCAAACATAGAAGACACTAGAAGGGCTTATAAATGTGGCACGAGTGATAAAATGTAACTACTTTATCGAGAGAGATTTGTAAAACAATTATAAAATTACTCCATTTTTCTATATTTTTCAGCGAGTGATAACTGCAGTGAGGGATTATCTAACTTTACAAGTTCACTAATGTGTTCACCATTTATGTTTAAAATGTTATTTTTTTTATTAACCTTGTGTAATATTCAAGGTCATATTTTTTGAGACACCAAGATTTTGGTTTTCATTTTCTGTAAGCCATAATGAAAATGATCACTTTGTGTAATAAATCTATGTAACTATTACTCTGAAATGTCACAAAAACTATCAAACTTTTTCATCATATTCAAATTTGTGTCATGTACTTGTCTAACCTTTGAATAGAACCCTCACTTCAGAAATCCTGAACTGTCCCTTTAAGACCAGTTATATGTTGGGTGTTTGCTCTTCCTCTGAGATCAGCGTACATCAATCTAAGTGCCACACAGATATTTCAAAAATCAACCTGAGGCGTTTCTTTTTGAAATATATCCTCACAAATGTCTTCCTACACTACACCCACATGCATTCGGGAGTCCAATGTTACTCTCTCACTCACACAGACACATTCCACAGCATTGTACAAACACAGATTCCTCCCACATTTATGTAATATTTCACAGCGAAATGTTTCGCATTGTGGACCGCTGTGATCTGGGCCGCAGCGGTCCATTCCATCTGCCTGGGCTGTTCATCCTCACACATCAGCCAGCGCCAGGTAGTCGTCCTGTCACACACTGCTGCCCGTCGTATCAGGGACACCTATTTCCCCGTACAACCCCCAGATCAGCTTAATAGAGTCTCTAATAGACATAACCCAATGGTGCACTCACTTTGTAGGAGCTGAAGTTGATATCAGGACCACAGGGACTGAAACACAGAAGAGCCCCACTCCCACCCCCCCAAAACATTCTCCATTACTGGTCTTATTCATCTTCCAGCTCATACTCTGGGATGGAGGAATGGAGAGAATTGTAACATTGTTTGGAAGCTGAATTTTCCTGCTGTTATAAAACATATCACATTACGCAATCATGTGCTCTAATAGTCCGCAGACGCCGTCTCATTTTTCACTTTATTGCTCCACTGGTTTCTGGTGTTGTTTCAGGCTGCCATATCAACAGCTATTTAAAATATATCTTTGGGTGCTTTAATTGATGACAGATCTAATCCAAAACGCTTCCTCTTCCCTTTTAACTCTGCTGCTCATTTGCTCTCTCTGTCTCTTTCATGTTTCCTCCACTGTCACCCAGTTTAAATAAGGACGAAGCAGAACAGGAAGCAAGATCTTGAAGACATTTGAACTTGTTGCATCTATTTGTAGTCGTCCCCATTCAGGTAAATACTTCCCACCGCTTTTGATATGAACATATCCCAAAAGGCTTGCGGTTATAGCTGCGAGCCTTTTGTTTTTTCACCAGCCTTACATCATCCAACAATCCATTGTCTATATCCATCTACCCTTGCAGGATCGCATTGGGCGCTGGTGCCTATCTTCATTGGGCGAGAGGCAAGAGACCCTGGGCAGGTCGCCAGTCCACCACAGGGTAAGCTTCACATCAACTAATTCAAATTTCTTCCCTTTGCGCTTATTAAAAATTCGAACATTAGACGCTTTTTCAATTTTTAATACATGTTTAAGCAATGACCAATTCCAAGCTGAAAAAGGCCAGGCTAGACAGAATAATCTCCCAACATTCAGATATTAGTCTTACACCTTAAAACAATGTCTCCCAACTCTGGTCCTCGAGGGTCACCTGCATGTTTCAGGCATTTCCTTGCTACAGCCCAGGTGATTTCAATTGACAGGTGTTTGCTGAACTACTATCAGCTGAATCAGGTGCAGTTAAGCAGGGGAACATCTAAAAACATGCAGGGCAGTGGGCCTTGGGTTGGGAAATACTGTCTTCAAATGACATCAAATGAGATAAAAATTGTGGTTTAGTTCTTGCACTTCTTAAATACATCACTGAAACATAGCATAATTCACAGTATGACATAACTGGTGGTGCTCTAAATAGATACACCTTCAGAGCAATATGCTGTGATGGAGCCATCGTCTCTGCACCTGCTGGTGTTTGAGGGCAGAAATAGACAAATAGATAAACCAACCAGTTTTCTACTGAAATCCCAGCTGACCCAGCTGGTCGTATTTATAAACCACTGAGTCAAAAATGATTTTCCGCATATCCCTGTACTCGTAAACTGGCCTGTGGAAAAGTATTCATACCCTTCAACAGATATCTGGGCCCTTCTGCATGATAATCATTTTTATTTCAACACTTTATACTGTAAAAACACAACATTTTACCAAGTATTTTTGGTCTAGTTTATCGTGCAAATGTCTTAGTATACTTGTAATGAGACAAAACTGACTAAGAAGCAACTTTTCAGCAAGAAATAGGAGCAGTTCAGCACAGTGGCTAACAATACCTACATCTTTGTGACATTTTAGGGAGAATTACTTCTTTTCTCCAGTTGTAGTTTAGTGCTGTAGACGTCAGAAACTAAAATAAAATGCAACTGCTTCACCGACATGTTTTTTTTTTTTCTTCTGCTTTACAAATATTCTAAAACATAAAAAAAAACATCTCTTACCCTTAGGGAAACTGTCTGAGTTCCTGTGGAAATAAATAACAGCAGACACAGTCAAGACAAAACAGCAATTATCCAGAAGTGAAAGAGAGAGAGAGAAAAAGAGAGGGATGTTGGTGTGAACACAGTGTTTTCATGTTCACCTCGGTTCTGTCTTTACACGCTTCTTTCCTCTGTTTTTATGGCACAGTTTTCAGTTTCCCCCCTGCTCATAAATGTACCTGGATTTGTGCCGTGCAGTTCCCTGGGCTGTTTGTCTTGTTTGCATAAACACTATTTAACACTCGTATGATCATGAGGTCTTTACCGACTGATCCCCCCCCCCTTCAGCATGAAAGTCTCAATATCCCCCAAAGACAACAGGAGTTCATTTAGAGTCATGTTGACACCAAAGTCTGACTTAAAACCATGTCTCTGCATGGTTGGTTCAGGTTCTGGTCTTCCAAATAGGCCTGGGTACAAATGCAGGCATGTAGGTGCTTAAACTGCCTCTTAAGCCCATCTGACAGCGTAGTTTGATTTTTTAAGAAGCCTCGCATGAAAGCCTCTCCACCCTGCTTTAAGGAATCAGAGACTTCATGTAATGTCCTTTGTAATGGCAGGTCGGGATTCCTCTTTGCAGGTAGTGTCTCTGAGGCACTGTGGGAAATGTTGTTTTTGACCCAAAAGCCGCTAAATCCTTTCCTAACATTATAATTGGTTGATCTGTGCAGAATCGACGGATCAGCTGAAAAGACCTCAGTGAGTGTGCGACACACAACATCAACAATGAAAAAGAAACATTCATTTTGGAAGAATGCGGTCTTATGCCGTGTATTTATTTCCATGCCAACACCAAATTTGTTGGCACATTGGAATTCTTACTGGAATTTCAATGTGTGTGTCAGATTTAGCCATTTAAAGGAAATAAAGGTCAACCAGTTCGTCTTGTAGAAGTACAAAGCCCCAAATCGTCCAGGTTTGACATCGAACTCCCAAGTTTCTTCTTTTGTTTTTAATTTCCTCATTAGCTTATAAGTGCATGCCTCAGACGATCCTACTTGTTGACGTGTAGCTTCATATCTTGGTGCACAGTGTGTCTTTCTGTCAGCAGTTATTCATCTCACACAACCTGAAAGCTGCTTTTTCATTGCTCTGTAATTTCCACTTCCTGCAACAGGTGGAGAACGTGTTTCTAAAATCCCACATGGTGATTTGATTTCAATGGTGCGTAGCTAGATAAAGGGGTCGGTGATGCTCCTTCTTTGGTGTTGACTTGATTCTAAAAGTACAGCACAGGGACTTATTATTGTGAGCAAACTCATGACGGCTTGCCAGAGAAAAGGTGTGTGTGATGGCGTGTGTGTGAAGAAAGAAGTAATTTCCTCTATGACATTTTGCAGCTCTTATTTTTAACGGTACAGTCTACTGACAGTTTGTTTGCATCAAGGAGATTTGGCATTGTGGTCTTTAAGAATGGTTGTGAAGTGTGTTTATTATATGTTGACATGTTTGTTCACATGTTCCATAAATTGTCACCTTCCTTAAAATAACGGCATAACTTCACCCTGATAACAGAAACCGCTGGGTAATGTGATATGGATCTTTCCAAAATGCTAAGTTTTTATCCATTAGACTGATTTTGGTCGATGTCATTGTAGGAAAGAACAATCAAGCTTTGCAGTTGCTATTACTGAGCACTTTTAAGAAGTTTAAATATAAATTCTGCAACATTCCAATTGAATTTGATAGTACAATGTAAAAAGTCTTTTCTACTATCCCATCAGATTGTTTTTGTGAAGCAAAAGCTAACCTTTTAGCTTTAGGTTACCAGCAGCTTTGTCATCCATCGCTGTTTGCGGATGTGGCTTGTGCGTCACATTCCTGGGTGTACCAGAAACATGTGAATACCGGAACCTTTGTAAGTAGAAAAAAACAAAACAAAAAAAACATTGTTAACTGCGTTAAAAGTTTTAATTTCAAAATCAATACAATTGATTATGCAAAATTAATGAATTAAAGTCACTGCTCACCAAAAAGAAATGATTAAGAAACGCACAAGCAGATGTAAAACTGAACTCCAATCATCTGCCTTATGCCTTCTGTGATGTCACCAGAAACCAGGAAGCTTGTCTCTGAAGAGTCAATACTATTTTCATTAAATGATTTCCAACAAAGTAGCAAAACAAATAGAAAATGTGATCATGGCATGCTTTAGATGTGTCAAACTGTAAGTTTGACTGATTTTAAAAATAAGTGTGGTGTACAGCTTTAACATTTGTCATGAGCCAAAAGAAACAATGCAGACACATTCCTATTTCCCCTCAGCAAACATTCAACAGTCTTTGTGTGATTCACCGTAGAGGTCACAAGTAAGCTTGTCAGGTCATCACCGAGCCTCGTGCTGATTGGCTGGCTGCCTGCTCGCCATTGTTGGCAACGCTAACCTGAGCAGTGGGCTGTACTGATTTGCTGTTTGGAGACGTATTAGACATGTCACACACACTCTCGCAAACACAGATGTGTTTTTTAAGACGATGGGGGTTACGGGATTAAAAAGAAGAGAAGTGAAAATTCCTGTTTGGAAGATGTGTCGAGGCTTAAGTTTCCCCCATCGCACATGTCACAGTGGAAAAAACTCCCTGGAGGAGGTGAGGATCGGCGCGTCAATCCCGCAGTAGGCTGAGGGTAAACACAGAGGTATTCAGTGACCCAAATAGAACTCTGCGGGTTTCTTTAAGATGAGCTTGTGTTTCTGGCTTGTGTCGGCTGTGAATTGTAATGTTGCCACGCAACTGCACAGCCCGCGCTTGCAGCAACAGTGCACCTGAGTAATTTTCTCGACATAAAAGCCCCGCGGATCAGATGCTTTTCTCATTCATGAGTGGCTTTGAATAAGCTGCAAAGCCCGAACTTATTGTAAATTTGTAGGGATCAAAATGCATGTCTTGGAACCTCTGCGAGGATCTCATGTGGTCTGTGTTCCCAAAGGACTGTAGAAAAAAAAAGCACCTACTGCGGGAAGAGGAGAGGGGCGGGGGAAAGCAGAAAACTAATTTATGTTTGAGGACTGTAAGAGTGAAAAGCTTCTATTTCTGTTTGGAGAACAAGAGGACAAGCATTACAAAGCAGGAGCACTTGAATGACTAAGCTTGATGTCATCGTCTTAAGGAAAGAAACACTGCCAGGGCCTGTAACAACAGAAGGAACAAGGCTCAACTTCCCAAAAACTGTCAGCCAAACAATCAACTGAAATGCCTGCATGTGTCAACACCTCCAGGAATGACTGTAGCTGTTTCGGTGTGTGTGTCTGTGTGTGTGAAATGTGTGTCGTCACTGTAACATGTACATTTATGCTGGGGAGCATAAATCAGGTCTTGCAGAAGTAACGTGTGTTTGCAGATCATCACCTGCAGTTGTTTTATGATATTATTAGAACATTGACAGTTGCTTTAGTGTAATCATCACAGTCTAAGATGTTTGTAGTCTTATTAAATCTCAAAATCGCAAAGTAACCTTTGGTAGAGCTTAAAGGTAATTTATCAGAGTTTAATGGAATGGGAAGGATGCGATGCTGACATTCAGGGAGGTCGCAGTCAGGACTGGGGAAAAGCCGACACCGAGTCCCAGTCTGATTCTACGCTGAAATCAAAGCCATCTGCAGATGAAACCTGGTGCTTACATACCCTGTATAAAAAGAAACACTGCCCCTGTTTGCTGTTCGACATCAAATCAGACTAAATTTTTCCATTTTCATGGTACTACACAATTACTCAAATGATTTCAATAATAATCTAAGAAACTAATTTTTGGGGGGTTTTTTTAGAAACCGGTTTTGTTCTATTATTTGATAGAATAGCCTTTTAAACACAATGACTTGGGTAAAACGTTTTTGTACTCTTCAAACAGTAGTTTGTAATTTTGACCCATTCCTCCTGGTGTAACTGAGTCAGGTTAGTGGGATGCCTACAGATGAGACTGAGAACAGTCAGTCTCAGTCACTCTAGAACACCAATTTCGCCTAAAGCCATTTTACAACTAATTTAGCTATATTCTTAGGATTATTATCTGTTTAGAAGACACGTCTAAGCCAGTCTTTAACTTTCTGGTTGATGTCTTGAGATGTTTCTTCAAAGTTCTTCCCTTGTAATAACATCTATTTTTAGAAGATCACCTGTTGCTCTCGCCCCACAACAGTTTTTCCTCCAAGTGTAACAACAGTCATGGTGGCTAAATTACGGTGGCCCTGAGGTACAAACCACTACAACATTAACGAAACCACTACAACATTAACGAAACCACTACAACATTAACGAAAGCACCACAACATTAACAAAACGGAGAGGGTATGTCCCAGTTGGAGACCTGAGATCACTGATTGGACGACAGTGTTTTTGATGTAATTATTGTGCCCCAAAACAATTAATCACATCAAAAAGTTCGAAACGTTGTCCTTTGTTTGTTTTTTCATTCCTATATATAATAATGTGTGAGAGATTGTGTCAGTGGCATTCATTAACTTGAAATACTTTGCAGAACGGCACTTTATGAAGTTCGGTCCATTTACTTGTATTAGCTTGCTGGTAGATAAGCCACTTTCAATATGGAGGATGCTATAACGTATCCCAACAACGGGCCGACCCGTTCAAGCGATAACTTCTGGTTCAAAAGCGCTGTCGTCCATTCAGCGATCTCTCAGGTCTCCAACTGGGACATACCCTTTCCGTTTTTTTAATGTCATAGTGCTTTTGTAATTTGTAATTGTGCTTCATTAATGTTGTAGTGGTTTGCACCTCAGGGCCACCGTACTAAATGCTTCAATTTTAGATACACCAGTTGATAAGACATGTTACCAGAAATGAAGCTCTTGGTATTTTGGCCTTTTATAGTCCCTACTCTATTGTCAAGTCTTACCCTAGCTGGTTAATGTCTATTGCGTTCCAGCCAAGTCCATTGATAGTGTGAGGTCATTTTGCGTGTGTGCCTTTGGGTGGCCAGTATCTCCAAAACGCTCTGTATTTCTGTTTATTACAATTTGCTCTGTCTAACTGAGGGTGCATTCTCTCTTCCCCCACAATTGATAAAAAGGTTTGAACCTAAAGATCTGATCATGGAATTATCGATTTGCATCTTGCCGACTCCTACGGCCATGACACGGATTGAAAATGGTGGTTGGCATGTTGTTGATTGAGGACTTTGAAAGCATCACCTTCACTCTTACAGTGACATAAATCCATGAGCCAATGCCAATGTGCTGACAATCAAATCGCTTGTGCGCAAAACCCTGCTAGGTCTGTCTTTTAGCACTCATAGTGCAAGAACCATTCATTATCTATAAATAGAGACAAAGTCTGACCTGTGAAGAAGGGTCTTTAGTTTGTTTTGGAGTGATGACTCATTTTGAGTTTCTAACTAGCTTCAGCCAGTATCTGAGCATATGGGCTACATGCATATTTTGCATTAAAACACATTCAAGTCTGGGACACAGAACCCGTCTCCTAGCTAAACAGTAATGTTTAGCTTGCTACTTATAATTTCATATAACTATTTGAGCAAATTGCAGATGCTCCTTCAGACATCTAAAATTGCACCCAAAACTGAATCAGAATTGGTAGGGCCCCCAATTCTCTTCATGATTTTGTTTCATTATTTGATGATGTCATATAAGGCAGCAGGGTTTAAGGCGTTGTCTCAACTTCAGCTTCTTAAATTGTTTTAAGGCCAAGCATTATGTGCGTTTTAGAATCTGAAGAAAGCAATACAAACATCCTTTCACAAAATCCTTACAAATTAATCTGACATTTAGCAAATAAAAATGAGTTTGGCAATCCTGACCAAAAGCTGGACAGGTTTTGTGTAAGATAATGTATATGTGTATGTAATCCCACATACTGTAATCCTAAGAAAAACAACATTGCAACGAGACTCATATTCTTGTTATATACCTTATTACCGGTCATGTATTCATTTATTTTGCGGTATTCTGGCATTAAGAGAAATGCTTCAAAGAATCCTTTCTCCATATTTAGATCTGCGATCAGAAAATAATATTCAAGTTGGAAAAATGTCAAAACGATGCCAAGTGGTGATTCTGTTGACTTTTCAATAATGTGCCCTATGTCTCATTAGACTTTACTGAAGCTTAAAAAAAGACCCTGCCCATGAATAGCTGGTGCTGCAGCCTGTAGCAGAGCAGAGTTTGGCACGCCGTGTCTCTCCAGGTCAGCCAAAGTTGAACCGAGCAGCATGCGGCTCCGACACGTTCCGGAGCTGTTCGGGTTTTCTCAGGTGAGGCCATGGTATGATGTTTGTCGTCAGCTGTCACAGGGCCAGGCGGCGCTCAGACTTGAATGTGTTGATGAAGTCATGGCACAGAATCTCCATACGACCCGCTCCCCCTCCCCCACCCCGACCCTCGGCTCTATTGGTTCCTTCACATCTGTGTGCTGTCTGACCCAGTGGCATGCAGCTGCTGCCTCTCATTATGCCATTAATAGATGGATCCACTTCCCTCTGTCTTCATCTCGGTTCAACAACAACATCCCTCCATCACTACATCCAGATACCCCTCCGTCCACAAACAGACCTCCATTATCCTCCATGTTTGCCGCAGTAAGCAGGCCACCTAAAGCCTGCAAAGGAAATGAGGCCTCAAGTTACAGCATAGTTAGTCTGTTTCAGTGCATCAGAACCGCTGTGTGTTTTAGTCAATGGAAAGGGAGCAGTAACAGTGTCCATACCCGTTGAACTTTGCCACATTTCATCACATTACCACTGGAAATGTACAAAAAGTGTTGGGAATCAGAAGGAAACTGAAGGCTTTCCAAATGAATAACTGAAAAGTATGACATCAAATGTCTGCACTGAAGAAAATGTTTCTTTGAACCATCTTAAAAAGAAAATTATGCTAATTTGCTATAGCTATTTTTTTTTTTTAGTTTTGCTCAAAACTAAGTTATTCAAATTAGATTAGTTTGAAAACATTTGGCCGAAGAGTGATAAACCTAAATAAGATACAGTGCCTGAAGAAGTCACCTGATTAGCAAATAGTGTGATTTAATATCAATACAAATCCAGCCTTTCTATGAAGGTATCAGAGGTTTCTTAGGGAACTTTACAGAACAAACGGAAACATAAAGACCAAGGAAACCAAAAGACATCTAGCGATATTATTGTATCTTTTTATTGGTTATTGATTCCACTTTTTGTTGTTTCTTGTACTTTTTGAGGAAGTGATGAATCAACCTCATTTGTTTTGTAGTTTATTAGTTTTCTGACTTTGCTTTTTACTTTGTAGTTGGGTCGCGTACTGCTAGCTTACTGTTGATTGAAGTATTTTAAGTGGAAGGTTGCAGTATTTTTTGTTAACTTATATTGTGGAGAGAAGTTTTCTGTTTTTATTCTTTGTGTGCAGATCCATGCTGTCTGAGAAAACCAGATTAATCCTTGTTCTGTTGTTATTTAATACCAAATTTCATCAGGCAAGTATTCACAAAACAATAACTGAGACTGAGAACTTTTTCGCTGTTCTTGATAATCAGGCGGTGCTCCAATTTGCAATTTTGATCTAAATTACAAATTTTATTAAGAATTCCCTTTAACACATAATATTATTTATTCATAGCCAAAGCAAAGCTGTTGTTGCACAACATAATTAAGCAAATTTGTGCAAGGCACTGCAGCAGTCTGGCTGTTCTGCCTTTGAGGTTGCGGTACGCTTCACCTGGTGGCAGCAGTTCAAAACGCAGATGGAGAGGATGTGAGGAGGCGGTGAATCAGCTGCATCCGTTGTGATGATACTCCTTTTGAAATTTTTGTCATGTTGTCAGCGTGCAATCTGCTTTCTATAAGTGAATTCAAAAATCAGTGTTACTGTCGAAGGGATTTGTTCGATCTTACACTTAAACCATATAAATGTTTGCAACAAAAGTTGAACAATCAGCATTTTTTTCTTCAAATCGTTTCCAGTTTTTGTTCCTTCACTGCAAAAATACAAAATCTTACTAAGTATTTTTGTTGAGTTTCTAGTGCAAATATCTTATTACCTCTGAAAGACAAAACTAACTGCAAGTAACATTTCAACAAAATTTAGGAGCTTGTTTAAGTCAATAATTCTTTAATATTGATGGAAAAAGTGCAAGTTACAAGTGAAATGATGCCAGTGGAAATAATTCTTTTCCATCAATATTAAGAAATTATTGATTTAAAACAAGGTCTGAAAAGTTACTTGTAAGTAGGCCTGTCAGAAATGTAACAAACTTTGCTGGACGATAAATTTTCCCAGAAGTAATTGATAATATTGTTGTTTTGAGACAGTTTTTTAGTGATATAATGGCAATGGCACAAAAAAGCAAGAACACATTCTCAAATATCAATAAACTGGAAAACATTTCAAATATCCAAAATAAACAAAGAACAACACAAACGACAACAAAAAAATGAGTTATGAAGTCTGTAAATAAAATTGTTCTTCAAAAAAAGGACTAGCTAATGTCTCACATGATTAATTGATTTACTGCTTATTGACACAGGCCTACTTGTAAGTTAGTTTAGTCAAATTTCAAGTGCACTAAGATTTTTGCACTAGAAACTAGAGCATAAATACTTTGAGATTTTGCCATGTTGTTGACATCCAAACCCTCCTCCTTTGTGATCTCTCTTCAGTTCAAAATGTTACCTCAGCAATGAATAATTGGGAGTATTTCCTCCTAGAGCAGCTGCTAAAGTCGGCACACGTTTGTATATGAGTGTGTGTTTGTGTGTGTTGAGCAATCATCTCAAGTCCGGTCCATTGATTGGCGGAGAAGGAGAGGCCGAAGAAAAGAAGAGGAGCTCTTCTCACGTAGCTCTCCACCTGTGTGTGCTGCTGAGTAAACAGGAGCTGTTGTCACAAGTGCAAGGCAGCCTGCGGTTTGCTCTCTGGAATAGAATTTCAGCGTTGCTCCGCTCTTTTGATTTCGCCGCACAAAGCCAAGAGGGCCGTTGGCATGCCCGCCCCGGCGCTAGCTTCTTCCGACGCATGACGTGGGATGGTACCTCAGATATTCATCTCTAACAGCAGAGACAGGCCTGCTGTGTTGTCAACCCCCGACTGAAGAGGCAGCTTTAGACCATTTGCAGACCAAGACAATTTTTCCCCAAGCCAGTTTCCTCTCGCCTCGCCGTGTTTCCCTCCTTTCGGCTCATTTCTCCCCCTTTGAAGAGACGCCAGACTGCCCAACTTCTGCGACTGTTACCCGCAGGTAACAATCGCGCAATCGCTTCTGTCTGTTAGCCACATCTCTCTGGGCCGTCAGTCGGCCAAGGAGGTCGGCCGGGCCTCCCTTTGGCATCGTTGGGGCGAGGGCGACGAGTGCAAGAGGGAAGGCAGGAAAATGAAGCTGAAGAAAGAGGCAGAGGAACTTTGGAGGATTAAAGGGAAGATCGCAAATGCAGATGCTGGAGAGAAATGAATGATAAGAAGGGGAAAGTAGAATGAATGAAAGTAGAATGAATCTCTTTAAGGAGAGATGGATTTGTAGGGC
This sequence comes from Xiphophorus hellerii, assembly GCF_003331165.1. Classification (NCBI taxonomy): domain Eukaryota; kingdom Metazoa; phylum Chordata; class Actinopteri; order Cyprinodontiformes; family Poeciliidae; genus Xiphophorus; species Xiphophorus hellerii. Next base: position 28,006,442 of record NC_045683.1, read on the forward strand.
ACTAAGGGAAAAAGGCCAAAATCAAAGGTCCAACTACAAAACATTTGGTTGCCAGGCAACGGGATTTCAGGCAAGGAGAGCGCTGAGATGTGAAGAATGGTGGTGCATGACTTGACTTCCCTTATCCGGTTTCATTTTGGTGTTTGGGGCGGAGTTGAGGGAGTTCGGGGGGCACAGAGGCAGAGCATTGTTTCCACCTGTCCTGGTTTGTCAGAGTGAACAGGGCATTGACCCAGGCATAGCAACGGGGACCCTCAGACAAACCTTCGCTTTATTGGCGTCGTGATGTTTCAGGGGTTAAGTGTTGGCGTAACACAAACCCTGTAAATTCTAGACACTAACAGGTACCATAGAATTGCACAAAAATCCATGAGGGACGGCGGAGTCCCAGAGCGAAATTCAGTGAAAGAGTTGTACGGAGCCTCGTGCCAGAAGCCCATTAAAATGCTGTTTACATTGTTTTAAACTGTGTGATTGTGAGCGTGAGTGGGAATAAAAATAGCAACAGGTATTTTGTTCCATATAACACAATAGGAGTGTAACAGGTAAACCTTCTATGGATGCAAACTCGACTAAAAAACCCACCTGTTTAGGATTGTATTTGAAACGTAATCAATTACAAATTTATTGATGGAACCTGACTTAATGTCGTGTTTTGATTGTTGATTCTATGTTGCATTGTGTTTCTGCGTTTGATATGATGTAAAGCACTTTGAAATGCCTTGCTGCTGAAATGTGCTATACAAAATAAATTTAATTGTTTGATTGATTGGTTAAGTGAATGTGAGTTCACATTGTCTTTTGTTAGAGGGACAGTATTATGTGTTTTCCAGCCACTTGGTTTAATTTTGTAGCAACCTTTAGTCACCTTTAGTTGCAAAAGAAAAAGCTGTTTGTTTTAATATAACAAAAAAACAAATTGTTACTTTGTAATTTCACAGCTTGAAATTGGGCCTCTGCCTCTTTAAGAAACTCTTGCTTTTTCTGACACTCATCACAACATTGGCTCCTCTATAAAGCCTTTAACATTTTTACCAGCATTTCACTGAGAAGTAGACCTATAATGACCTGAGTACATGCGCAGTTCCATCTGGTGTTTGCTAATTGCTGCTGACTAGTCTGAAGGAGCTGTGGAGGGATAGACGGGGGAGGGCTGCTTTGTGAGGCAGAAGCTCAGAAAATGCAGCTCTGAGGAGGAGCTTCTTCTCAAAGGCGGAGCTTTGTCCAACCAGGTGTTTTGCACAGGTGAATGGTTGCCACGGGAAATTAAAATATTTCTCAAATATGCAGGAAAGAGTCAAAGCAACACTCCAGGTATGTTTTTGAGGTGGGAATCACATTATAGCATAATGTAAAGCTCTGCCTCTTTAAAGGGATAGTTCAGAATTTTCAAAGTGAAATGTTATAGGCAGTTGACACCCAACCTGCTGTAGATAACTCTTTTGGCGTCTTGACAGTGGACCCTGAGGCCATAACAAGAACAAGATCAAAATTTATGTTTGCATAAATCTCATAACGCTTTATGCAAACACTACTTGACGGACCTTTGAACCTTTACGTTAAGCAGTTATTTACACAGAAGGTGTGGATTATTTACAACTGATCATCTTGTTATGTTTATGTAAAACCCTTCCAGTCTGAACAACCGTCATAAAGAGAAACATAACGATGCGTAAACAGCTGTGATGGTTTTTGAGATTAGAGTTAGGGAGAGTTGAAATCCGCTCTGGTCCTGAGACCTCGTGGGCCAGCAGTTATCTTTAGCCTCCGGGAGCAAATAATCTATATTTACACTAAATGAAGACAACAAAAAAGTACAAACAGCTTTAAAGCATTTGTTATTCATTAAAAATAAATAAATAGATGAAACAATAGCAAGGGTTTGAAGGTTTTCTGGCACCAAAACGTGTGATGAACTACACGCTATATGGTATTGATCCCAATTCGACCAAATATTCAGCCCCAAATCCAACCGTAGACAGAGGACTTTGGTTTTTATTTCAATACTTTAACAGACCACACCAAAGAAATATCATAAAACTCATCATGGCTTGTCTATAATTTTAAATGGATTTCCTCCTTCCACTTCAAATGCAACCCATGACTTTTGAAGTTGAAATTCATTTTCCTGTCAACAACTTTTCCTCCTTTATAGACAATTTAAAAACTGACTGTAACACTTTTCACACTGCGCAGAAAAGCCACAAACACACACTGACATCTGGCTGTCGTCCGAATCCGCATTAAAACGGAGGAGTCAGCTGCGATGCCGGTCGTGTTTTGGACAGTGCGTAGACGGTCTTGACCAAAAAAACATTAGTAAATCTCGAAACATGCATAGAAAGAAAATCATCACGCAGAGATGAAATGTGGCTTTTTTTCTTTCTTTTTTTTTTGTGGCAGCAGGATTTTTTTGGAGCAAATTATTACCACGTGGTCAGAGAAAAAGAAGGATTGTCGTCTCCGCAGCAGATGTTGGTAACATGAATAAACGATTTTGTTTGATTTCTGTTTAACAAAACTCAGCCGTATTAGGGTCCAAAATGTCATGACCTACTGAGGATTTCTCTAGCGAGTATTCGCAGGACAGTGCGGCTGATTTAAAACGTGCTCTGTAGTGGCCTTGCTCGGTGTGACAAAGGAATAAGTAACCTGATACTGAAACAAGTACTCTGGTGCACTGGTTTCTCTCAGCTGTCATGTACTCCATCACATCAAATGTTCCCAAAATGAGCTGTAACAGATACTGTACAGCGCTCCAACAATGAAGATGCATGTCCATGTCTGCTGCTGCCGCTGCTGCCCCGGGGCCATCTGCTTCAACATCAGGGAACGGGCAGAGGTCCCTCCGATGAACACCTGAAAAATCACTTCCTCATATTATTACAGCGACCGTGCACACCAGGTGGGGAGGACGCAGTGTACCGCAGTGTGTATGAGCTCCTCCTGTGTGGAGGAATTCAGCTTTTAATGAGCTTTTAGCTTCCGTGAAGCTTCCAAACGTTGTACTTGTGGAACAACCCAAAGAGCAAATGTTTGCTGTGTGTACTTCAACATGTCAGCGGAGTGTGTCTGGTCGAACTGTGTGCTAAGGAGGATGTATTTATTAGCAATACCATGGAACTTCATTCGCATTTACACCCGTCCACATTTATCAGACAGGAGCTGCATTTTCATCGACCATATGATTTTACAATTTAACATCTAGAAAACAAATTAGCTTGATGGAAACACTCCGATTTTGAAAAAAAAAAAAAAAAACCTGTCGTGTCAATAGAAAGTTTAGGTATTGTGATGAGGTGGCTTTTTTGGCTGTATCAAAATTGGTTTGTCTTGCAAACATGCAATAAAAATCCTTTTTGGCATCACATGAGTCACGTGATCAACAACCGGATGTTGCTACTGGCGGAAAAGACGAAGAAGAAGACGACAGGAAGTAGTTGGAAGATTATGGCGCGCATGTCTTAATGACTGATGGTGTGAACAAACTTAATCATGTGTGATTTTTATTGTTTCTTATAAACACGGTAATTGTGAAATTGTATTTCTGCAACATTAGCAGAATATTGACAAAGTTTTGCGCACATTTGTAATGGAAACACAGCTAATTGGTGTTTTTGACTAAACAGATGCTTAATCGATTGTTTAAATTCATGTCATAATTTATTATTTTACTGCACCTTACTAGTAAGTTGTTCGCAAGGAAATCAGATTTCCTGTTAATCTTTTAAAACGTAGGCAGCAGGTTGTCAGAAGGGCTTTAAAAGTTTTTCTAACTATTGCAGATTTTTAAAAAGTATGCTTCTCTTCCTACATCTTTCCATTTTATTAGTGATTTTATTTTATATTTGGAAGTTTAGTAATGACACGGTGAAGAAGAAAAAGGTCAACATGAGCAAAGCAGAAACTTTAAAGAACAGGTGGTAGCACCGTGAAACGTCACCTTGAATTTGAATGACAAATTCAGATTTTGGATTCTAAAATTAAATCTGCATCTCAAATTAAAAGAAATTACATTGTTTTTAAGTGCTGCATATTTTGTAGAGACGTTGGTTCACATTCACCTCAATATTTTTGTTGATTCAAAAGTATATAATAAAGACTGGCAGTCTGATAATAATACAGTTTTTTGTTATTTCACTACTAGTTGGTTTGTGGTTGGGAGTATTTTGGTTGTTGGCACCAGGAAACAGATCAATGGCAAATGCATGCCACACTTTTCAGATTTATTGCAGCACGACATTTTCAAAACCACGTCTTACTTGACTTTTCACTTTACAATAATGCATTATTTGATGTTGCTCATAAAATCCCACTGAAGTACACTGTGGTCTGTAGCCAAAATTTGACAAAGTGAGAAAAGGTAAAAGCGTTATGAATACTTTGGTGATTTGTCATAACCCTTTGCATGTCTGAAAAGTCCCATTCAGTAACTCAGTCAGCATTCTTTCTTCGCAGCAGACGGTTTCCTAACACACAGGACGCTCACAGGCAGCTACCAGCTCACTCCCTTCCAGTCTGCAGGTGTCTGGACGATGTCAGCGTTTTGACACAGCCTCAGCGCGTGCCGTGCTGACAGAATCGAGCTTTGTGTGATAAGACGAGCGGGCTGCTGAACCGGTCCCGCCCAGCTCCGCTGACACCTGCTGCAGCTCCGACACAGGGACCAAATCAGAGGTAGATGAAATTATCTGATCAACACTTCCTGCTACAACATGGGCTGTTTTTTTCTCTTTTTTTTAATTCTTTCAACCACTTCACCTGCGGACATGAGCTCACAAAGGAGAAACGGAATTACATCAAGCTGCTAAGTCTCTGGCCCTGGTTTAAAACCGTTGCCTTATGTAACTCCCCAGATCTTTGTTTTGGTCTCTTCATATTTCAGTCAGGTTCTCGGGTTCTCCATATCAGCGCTGCATCTTGAGCAACTACCTCTCAAAAGCCTCGATTTCATCCGTGACTGACTTTTTCAGCTCTCATAAGAACACAGATTAATCTTGTGTTTATTTAGCTTGCCAGGACAATTTGTCTCTTTCTCAGCAGAGTGTGTTATTAGATCCTTTTTTTTTTTTTTACTTTACATACTAGCACTGTCAGGCCAAAACTTATTTGTCAGGTGAACCTTTGTTTCCCGGTTCAGTCATTCAGCAGAAGTCGAGCCACTCGTGGGTGAGGTGTCAACACCTTGTTTAGCAACATTACAAGCAGCCAAGCAGGTCAAATGTCAAACACACAAGATCCTCACAGATAAAACTTCTCTGAATATTTCGGAGCAGCTCAAATCTCACAGCACTGACCTGATTGTTGCTGGACTGCAAATGACTAGTTAACTAATAACTGAGTTTTGTGTCAAAACTAATGAACAAAATACATTTATTTCAGGTAAACTATAATAATTCACTGTAATTTATTATTGTACATCGCTTTGCACTCAAATCATCTCAAAGTGTATTTTTGAAGTTATGCAAACTGCCAGCCGGCCCCTAAGATGCTTAAAACATGAAAACTATTTCCAGTCAGGAAAGTCTCACAATCGATATCTATGTTATTGCAGAAGGATAATTTGACACTCATAAACTTTGAAAAAAACTGTTTTTCTCTCAGAGTACATTTTTCATAAAGTATATGTAAAGTATTTGAAAGTAAATGCAGTTTGTTAAGTTGAAATACTTGCATAATAGTACTTGACATGCTACTGGTTGGTGTTGGCAAAAGAGCCAATCCAGGAGCACCGTTTATTTTCCTACATGCTGATTGGCTGTACTCCGAAACAGGGAATACGTATGACTGTAGATATTAGCTTCTGCTGTTCTGGCCAAATGGATTCCACTGTGCACATTAAGATATATTTAGAATCTCAACTATTGAAATATATAGTTATAAGTGTTTTTAGAAAAGGCTTCAAGTATTTAGCCAATCGGAGGCGGGCGTGGGCCGTAACCTCTGAACACCGAGGCTCCACTGTACATTATTTCACATTACATTATATTAAACAGTGCTACTAAAGTACTCAGTACTTAAGTTGCCTATTTTTTTTATCAAATACTCTTTACTCCTACTATGGTAAGTTTTTGGATGATGACTTTTTACTTTTACTTGAGTAAAATATCCTTACGTGGTGCTACTCTTGCTTGAGTATGATCTTTGGCTTCTCGACCAACCTCTGGACCTGGACGTTTTGGGAGTGATTTGGGAAACTTTTGACTTACTCATTCAAATCTCAGTAATGATAAACAATTAGGGGTGTAGCAAGATCTCGTGATATTAAGGAATCACAATGTTTCTCGTTGAGGTGATTGCCGTCTTGTGAGCGTTGCATGGTTTTCCCCGATTAAGTTGTAATCAGAGATGCCACAACTACGCGCTTGTTTGGCAGCCTTTTAGGTTTCCGGCAGGAAATGGCAACAGAGTGACAAGCAATGTATAAGCACCGCAAGTTGCAGAAAGAGGCTAAAAGTATCGCCATAACAACCAATGAATGGATGTCTACGGGTATGTTGAGCTATTTAGCAATCACAACACTGTATCAATAGTCACTGGGAAATGTTGCAGATCATAGTTGAAGCATTGTTCTAAAGTCTGAGAAGATAAAAAGAAATCAGATAAAGACAGATTAGTTTGTTGAGTGAAGCATAAATTTGATCTTTGAAGTTTTCTTACGAACAATTTTAGAATCTCTTTCCGTCCCGTTCTTGTGAACTTATCGTGTCTCGTCTCGTCTTGTGAGGTTTGGATTACCTTACAACCCTATAAGCAGTAGTGTTTCAGTTTAATATTTCAACTTCTGTTTATTTGGTCTTTGCTACAGGACCATTTGGTTCTTACTCAGAGTGATTAAACAAGCACCAAACTCACCTACAAGAAAAGACCTGCTAGCTGCCTTTTCAGATCACACATCTACTTTCATTTATGTGTCATATTTAGGCTAACTATCTTATTTTGCACATTAAGTGAAAAGTCTGTCGTTAAAAAAAAATCCCTTTTTCCCTGACAGGTTCCTCTGTTCTGTGTCACAGGGCATTTCTTTAGCAAACACCCCGTAGTTTGGCGTAAACACACGGGAGGCTTGCATTCAACAACCCAAGCACCAAGGACAACGATGATTATATTTTTCCTTTGTTAGCCATAAGCATCTGTGCCGCACTTGAGGATGTGGTGAGCAACTGTTTTTCTAATCTCACTGGGAGACTTAACCGTGGACTATCCAAGTAAACAGTTTCACCAGAATAAAACCAGAGCCATCACTCCCCTACGGTCAGCCTGCTGAGCTGGCTCAATAAGGGTTGGCAGCGACATGTGCTGAGTTGTTCTCTCAAAGGAACACTGCTTTCAAGAACTGGGCCAGGGCTGCCAAAGTTAACAACAAAGTGAACCATGTTTCCTAGCGTTACCCGAGCACCAGCCTTCCACTCTCCACCGCGCAGGGCTGTCAGAGGGAGAGCGGCTCGGAGTGCTGTCACTTCGAACGACTTTGTGAGCAGGACCCGTACCTTCTGGAGTGAGCTGGGTGGCTGTAAGCTGTTTTGACATGACCCTTAATGCCGCTCCTGCACTTAGCTGAAGGTTTCGGGCTCAGAGTCGTGTTCATTGGGAGGAAAACTGCTGTATTTGGCAGCCATCAGCTTACAGAAAGAAAAGTGGAGCTTTTCTTCTTCACTAAAGAGCAGTGGATGTCAGTCAGTCACTACGGCACGTCTCTCTCATCCGTACTGATGTTTAGCCTACTTGTCTTGAGACTGACTGGATGCTTTCCATCTAAAACAATCATTTGTCTTTTTATTTCAATTAACCAGTGTGAATTTTCTGTAACTATATGATACACGGGTTTCTTGTACTCTGTATTTGTCTTTATGAACTCGCGTGTGTCTGAGGACTACAGCTTAGCGTGAGTTTTACTGCTAACTATGACAGTGGATAAACAGGTTGATTTGGAAAAGGCAGACCTGGGTCCAGTTCAGGTGTATGTGGGTGTGGCAGAGACCAAGTTTGGCAGCCAGACCAAACTAAGCCGTACATCGGCATTGCAAGGGTAACATCAGCATGACTTCACTGTCTGATCCCAGTGGCGTATGATCATACCAGCCTTTCTGTAAGCCAGAGAACATTGCTCAAACTGTGATAAGGCCATCTTGCCATTGAAATACACTAAATTTGTGTTTTTGCTCTGGCTGAAATAACAATCAGGATCCAAAAGTGCGCAGGCTGTGCATTCTGATGTCATGACAGAGTAGCCAAAGTTGACTGGCAAAGAAACAGGAGACAGACAAAGAAGTATAAAGACACGATTAAGAGAAGAAGAGACCAAGGGTTGTATTTGTGGAAGAGAAAACAATTAGATGGATTCCATGAGACAAACAAACAAGAAACAGCACATTAGCTTAAAATGGAAGATAAATGGGGGGGGGAAAGAACAGGACATAAATAACAAGTCACATGAAAATGGAGTATAAACATGCTAATGTTAGCCTAGCACTTCAGCAAACTGCTCAATGTGAAAGTGTTCAGCAGGAGTCAGTTGTGTGTTTCTTGAGGCTAGTATGTCGTCAAAAACAGGAGGCAGAAGTGTAGACAATCCTGTTGGAGCAAAAATATCTGTTGAGTTCAAGAAAACAGTAATGCATCTAACTGACTCAAACTGGACTTCCTGGTTTACTTCAGAGCTATTGTCTTGGTGTAGAAAACTTAGGGTCACAAACTGGCGATCCAGCATTTTCCCTCTTTCTTCTTTCTGACAATTGATTATTACATCAATTAGCACCTTTCTGGGTTCATTTGTGACTTCCTGGACAAGTTGTCAGCATTAACTTTGGCAAAATGGTTACTCTGAGGAAATTCAACATCATTCCATGTTTCTTTCCAACTGGGAAAATGACTTTGATTCAATGGAGTCTCAGACCCTTAAATGTGTCTTTGACAGCCATTGAAGACAAATAAATATAAAAGACTTTGTTTCTCATCTGTTATTGGATTTATCCATCTGCTATACCCAGGATATCTTAATTAAAAAATTAGAGCATTATGGAATTCAGGGAGTAGTTTTGAACTGGATGATGAGCAGAAAACAATTTGTGAAAATGGGAGATACTGAATCTGATTGTCTGGAGATTGTGTGTGGGGTTCCTCAAGGGTCAGTACTGGGACCAGCTTTATTTAATTTGTATATAAATGACAGAAAGAAAGTGTTTAATGTATTAAAATTTGTTATTTGCTGACGAAACACATATTCTAGTTTCTGATGAAAACTTACAACAACTTCTTTCCACAGTCGCCTCAGAATCAGTAAATTAAAGAAATGGTTGGACAATAATCAATTATCACTAATTTTGGACAAGACTAAAATCATGTTTTTTTGGAAACTGTTACAATAAAGTTCAAAGTCAAGTTCAGACAGGGGGTGTAACTCTGGAACGCTTATATGTTAAGTTTCTTGGTGTAATAACAGATGAAAAAATCAGTTTGAAACCTCATATTAAACATTTACAGAATAAACTTTGTAGAAGCATATCAGTCCTGGCTAAAGCTAGACATATTCTGAATAATAAATTACTTCATATTTTATATAACTCTGATTTTACCATATTTAATATATTGTTCAGAGGTGTGGGGAATTAATTACAAAAGCTCTTTACATCCACTGAGTATCCTACAGAAACGAGCCATTAAAATAATCCATTATGTCAGCTTTCATGAGCACACAAACTCATTAAGAGCTGGTGGAATTTAAAATTGCTCAAATTATGTTTAAGGTATCAAATAAACTGCTACCTGGGCACATATAGAGCATGTTTTGTGAAAGAGAAGGGGGATATAACTTAAGAGGTTCCTCAAACTTAAGGATTCGTAGTTTACGCACAAGACAGAGTTTTTGTATTTCAATTCATGGGGTAAAATTATGGAACAAGTTAAATGAGGAGTTAAGACAAAGTCAAAATTTAATACAATTTAAAAGGAAATATAAGGAGGTAATTTTAACAAGATATAGAAATATGGGTGAGAGATAGCACTAATGTGTATATGCAAATTGAGGCTAATGCAATTTGAGTGTGTGGGTGTTTGGATATATAGACATAAACCCAGATAAAATGGAAAATTAATTAACTTATGTTTTTTTTATGTTTTATTTGATTTCATAATGAGGGTCCATCTGAAAATATTGTATAAGTTTATGGGGCAGGAGTTTATACGTTTTTTACTTCTTCCTCCTCCTTTTCAAGCATGTTAAGATTATTGTCCTACAAAAAATATGTCTTTTGCATTCCTTGTTCATGTGTGTGATTTTATGCTTCCATCATGTTTGAAATAAATAAAATGTAAAAAAAAAAATAAAATAAAATAAATTTAGATGTGGACATGATCTGCTGTTTTTTGAGATCATTTAGCCTACTTCATGTCATCAAACAAGTTCTATGTAAGTGACATCTTGATTGAACAAGTTTGGATGTGACTGAGAAGAAAAAAAAATATTAATAGTTCATTTCTGTTAACATGGGGGTGAGAATTTGACAATGTATGTTTATTCTAAAGATCTTGTCTTAGAACAAGTTGATGTACTGGGAGGAGATACATTTCGATTCTATCTGTAAACTGTAAACAATCTCAGTCTTGAACAAATACAGGGCTAAGCCTTAGCAAGAGACAGAGCAGGCTAACTTTACTGCAGAGAGAACCTCCGGAAGCTGAGGTAAGGCAAACAGAGGTGGGCGACGCCTGCAGATAAGACCGGTTTGATCCACACACCCCGGGTCCTCTGAAGTTGTCCCAGTGTTGTCTTACAGATAAAAGCTAGACCACAATAAAGCTCCAGCACTCAGCTACTGCAGTTCTTTACTCTGTCAGATGTACTTCTGCTTACTCGCTACTCCTACCCCTTTTTTGTTTGACAGTAGGTTGCTCATTTTTTGGAATCAGGCGTGCGAGTCGACGCATACGGTCGATCTGTTGACAAAGCGCAAAAAACTGCTCAGGTTTTCTTTGCTGCTGCGTTTTCTCTCCACAATAAACCACCTAGAAAAAGTTATGAGGCAAGTCGTTTTCAGAGATGGACACTTTACATTCTGTGTTTACATGTTTTGAGTGATGCACTCAAAAAATATACTTTTGCATTGTTTGGACTGTGCCAACAACCTCTTCTTCTTTTCCTTATTTCTGATTTGCAGGAAGTGACAGCTTGACCGTCGCATCTAAATTATGCTGACTCATTCTTGGTTTAAATTACAAGTTTTCACCCAAAACCGTTTTTGTTTTGTTTTGTATTTTCCAGAAAGCAAAGAAAATAGAGGCCCGGTGGCCGTGGATGGAGCTACTCAGCTGTGTATTACTGCCATCTAATGGTCACTTAGCAACAAAACCTCATCTGAATTGTAAACCCTGTTTTCTTGTTACTCTGCTATTAGACTGTTTCATTCGACAAAAATGAATATTTATTAGCTGAAAGTAATGGAACATATTTCTTTGTACAGATAAAATCTGAAAATTATAGAACCACCTTTTGCTGCAGTTGCAGCTGCAAGTGTTTTGGGTATTTCTTGACTAGCTTTTCATTTATACAGACTGAAAATGTTGCCCTTTCTTCATGAAAATATCACTAGAGCATCCTTGGGTTGAGCGGAGCACTGTGTAAACATTCATTTTCAAGCAGTGCCACGGAGTCTCAAATGGATTTAAGACTTTGACTGGGCCAATCTATAATAAATATAAAGTACTTCAATCTGAACCTGTGTCTCAGTCACAAGTCTTTTACACCCTCTGTGTTTTCTTCCAGGTTCGTCATGTATTTATCTCCATCCATCAACTCTAACCACCTTCCAAGCCCCTGCTTAAGTAGCAAAACGAAACAGAAGAAAAACAGAAACAAAACTTCACATGCTGATGTGTTCAAGGCGACGTGCACCTCCTCTCATAGTGCGTTACATGTAGGTCAAAAAGTTTAATTCTGGTCTCATCTGTACAGAGGAGCTTCTTCCTACTTGGCTTGTGGCAAACTGCGACCAGGTGTTACGCTGCCGTTCCCTGAACAGTAGCCTTTGTCTTGTCGCTCCTCTATAAAGCCTGTGTTTGTGTTTCTGGTGAACATGACTAATAGCTTTAATGTTGACAGATTTTCACATCTGAGCTGTAGATCTCTGCAGTTCCTCCTGATTTACCTTTGACCTCTTGGCTGCTTCTCCGACTAGTGTTCTTACACAATCTTGCTGTCTAGGCAAGCAATCATGTCCTTGTGGGTTACACTGGTGTACAAACCTTTCTCCCTTAGCCTTCTGCTGTGCTCTTTGGTCTTCATGATGCTGTTTATTTACTAATGTTCTCTAAGAAACACTTGAAACCTTCAAAGGACTGGATATTTTCTAATTAGGTGAATTTTGAAGGTAATTGTTAAAGGTATTAGAGGGAAGTGGGGTTCATGCCAATGTGTGCCATTTTTTGCTCGCTTCTCTGCGACAAGAAAAAAATGACTGTGTGTTATTTCAGCTCCATTTCACAATTGCCCATTTTAAAATACTTCTGCTAGTCTACAAGTCACTGAATGTCTAAGCACCAAAATACAGTAAAGATCTGCTGTCACATCAACCTTCCAGACCGTTGAGGTCTTCTGGTTCTGGTTCTGGTTCTGGTTCTGGTTCTGGTTTGCTCAGTGCCCCCAGAACCAGAACCAAACATGGAAAAGCAGCGTTCAGCTACTATGCACCACAAATCTGGAACAAACTTCCAGAAAACAGCAAAACAGCCAAAACATTGAGTTCCTTTAAGACGAGACAAAACCACCGCCTGTTTAGAACCGTAATAATTTGAACATTGAACCAACATATTTGATGTGTAATGATGATTTTCACAATGTTATTTGACAAATACTATGTCTATCACTGGTTTTTCACAATTGTTGACTAAATGACGCGTTTATGATGTTTTTAGGTCTTTATGATGAAAAGCGCTTCGAGCTGCCTTGATGCTGAAACGTGCTACACAGATAAACCTGACTTGACTATTGTTTCTTGGTGCATCACATAAAAAGCCTATAAGATTCATTCAAATTTCTGAGTATAACATGATAAAACACGTAGAAATATATGAACACTTTTGTCAAAGACTGCATAAGTGAAACCCAAAGCCGTCGGCTCAGGATAGTGTAAACAGCGGTGTTGTCTTTTCCCTCAGGTGTGTGTCTATATGCATTCCTGATCCCTTTCAGCTGAGACACCTGCCTAAATATTGGTTCCCAACAACTAAAATCATGAGCCGATTCAACCTGAACTCGTCGCAGCGGCCAGCCTCCTTTGTGTCCAGAGCCTAAAGCTCTTAAGGGCCTTTGTGAATTAATTACATGTATCCAACAAATAAAGTCTGCAGCTGCCTCGTGGCTCTGTGTACTCGGCAATAACTCATAAACACATAAGCAGAGTCTCGAAAGCAAACGCACAATGAGGATGGCGACAAGTATCGCTTTTCACAGGCGGTGGCCAAACAGAGCGCCGCATGTGGGGACACACTGAGTCCTGACCGCACACTTAAAAGCAGCCCGTTGATACACTGTATCTGCTGTCGGGACAATTCACCTGCTGCCGTCTCTCAGCGCCGCCATTCAGAGACGAGACGCTCCGCCAGGGCAAAATGACATGTCAACACCTCACTATATTGATCCAACTTCAGGAGCAAAGTGGAGGCCTCTACTGGACATCTTTATTACATGTATATATATATATATATATATATATATATATATTTAAAACAAAGCATTTTAAATGGGCAGTGTTATGTATTTTCCAGGCACTTTCCAGGTGACATTTTATAGAACAATCAATTAACTACAGCTGTGTTTCCATTGACTTTAAAACTGTCAAATCAAACTGGATTTACGAAAATACATTTGATTAATGAAAATACGGCAATTGAAAAACTGTTTTTTTTGTTGTTGTTGTTTTAAAAGAAAGTTTTTGCTCTAATATGAGGTTAATTTTCGGCTTTATCAAAATTAGTATAGTTTGCGGAACCGCACTGGAAACACTTTTTTCCACATCATACGTGTCGTGATCAATAATCAGATGTTACTACTGGTGGAAAAGACGAAGAAGATGACAGGAAGTGACAGCAGGATGATGATGGGGCATGTTTTTTACAACTTCTTACGTGAACAAATTTATTCACGTGTGATTTTAGTTGTGTTTATTAAATGGACACTGCGAAATTGAGTTTATTGACATTAGCAGAATATCAACAAAGTTTTGTGCATATTTGTAATTGCATCATTGCATAACTTAACACCTTGAAATTGGGCCTCTGTCCCTTTAAGAAGCCCCAGCCCTTTCCTTCATTGTGCCTTCAGGAAGTCATCAAAACATGGTTCCTCTAATAACCCTTTAAGAACATTTTTACCAGCATTTCTCTGAGAAGCAGACAAGCTCAGCAGCTCAGTTCCACCAGGTGTTTGATAATTGCTACTGGCTAGTCTGAAGGAGCTGAGTGGGGGGAGTCACTGCTCTGGGAGATGGAAACTCAAAGGCAGCGCTCAGCTTCCCCCAAAATGTTTTTGCACAGCTGAAAGGTTGTCATGGGAGATAAAAGGATTTCTCAAACATGCATAAAATAATGAAAGCGACACTTGATGCGGATGTAACATCATAACATGACGTAAACCTAAAAAAAAAGTTGATTTCACATGATACTGCCCCTTTAAGGCCTTTCTGTTCCTCTAGTGATCTGACGCTCTCGCCTCTTCTTTAGTGTTTGGTGTCGGTAAACACAGGGCTAAAAGGCCCCACACACCTCCTTAGAAAACAACACAAAACACGCTTGAGCTGCAGCCAGCGGCCTTTCAGTGCCGCCCAAACACAGAGTTAAGGTGATCCAGCCCCCGTAGCGTCGGCGTGCGTTGTCCGCTGACAGCTCCTGTTAGGGCTGCCATTGTGCGGACATGACCGTGGCAGACGAGAGGGCTGCCGGCTAAAAGCACAAAGGAGACATGGGCGCAAACTCCTGTCCTTCTCCTTCTCTCATCATGACTTGCCTTTTCTCCGCAGAGCGTTTAGGATGGATGAGGATCACCAGGGCCCCTCTGCCACTCCAAAGGACGAAGGTGACGGGAGGAGGGGTCTCGGGTGAATAGAGGGAGGCGGGGTGTCCTGGCCCGCCAAAGACAGGTGCTGGCCAAGCTATGAGTGGTTCGTAATGGCGCTGAAGGATAAGTTGCTGTGAGAGATTCTGGACGGAGCTGAGAGCTTTTTCTCAGCTGCTCCGGTCCCTCTCCTCCTCTGGTCATTTGTCTCGGCTAACTGCCGGAGCAAAAGGTGCTGTTGCGTCCTGACACTTTGGACATCTTTAAAGCAGAGGAAACAAAACACGAAACCATTTAGGATGTATCTGTTTCCCCTGTGGTGCACTTCAACTACCTCCAGTTTACCCCCACAGGAAACTCTACACTATAGGCCTTTATACTCAAGTTAGTAACGTCCAGTTTGTCTTTTTTCACAATAAGACTCTTGTATTTATTTACTTGGTTGCCACTTTATGTTACAGGTGTCCAAAGTGTGCCCCCTGAAATGATTCTGTTCACCCCCTGACCACAACTCAGAAAACAACATAGAAAACAATGGTAACACTTTATTTGACGGGTTGTGAATAAGACTGTCATGACACCGTCATAAACATGACATAACATCGGTCATGAACATGAGTAAGTCTTCATGAATATTTATGACTGTTGTCATAAAGTGTCATTCAGTAAATCATGACACTTTTAATACAAAGTTGACATTATTCAAAATGTCTTTGTTGTGACAACTTGACATTAACCAAGAAATCTTGATCTGACATAAATTTGTTATAAAAGTATTAATGATTAAACTTTAAAAATTATGTAGCTTTATGTTATTAAAGCTAAAGTTTAATCAGTAATACTTTTGTTTAGAGTTCGATTACAAGAAGAGTTGTGCTAAAACAAGAAAATTCTGCAAATGTTTAAGGTCGTTTTTTTTTCAAAAAGTTGTGATGACACAAGGTCATTCATTGTTGCTTTTCAAAGGTTTCTTTCATGTGAATTTAAAACCCCATTCCACCCGTCTTAAAACGCTAAGGAAAAGAAGAAAAAGAGATAAATATGTATACAGTAATTCCTTAAAAAGATATTTACAGTACTTTTCATGTCATACCAAAATCACGGTTATATATGACATTTTAAAGACTTATGTTGTCCAGCAAGTTGTAAATGTTGAAATTGATGACTCATTCCACTCTTGTCTAATTTTTGTTTTCACGAATGGAGGAAACCAGAACACTCTCTGCTGTAAGGAATCTGCAATCGTTGTCGAATGATCTAGTTTCAGTCTGAGTATTCTAGAGTTCAAAATAGAGATGAACATATTGTGTGCACATTAATTAAAAACTGTGAAAGACTCCAATCGTGTTTTATTTCAGAGGTAATTGGAATCCAGTCAAGTCAGCAAAGTAGCAAAGTAGCTGATAGTACTTGCATTTTCAGAGTCGATTGTTTCGCCGATACAATGGAAATCAATTGTTTGTGTCTCATCTGTCAACCTGGGACTGATTTTTGTTTCTACTTCCCAAGATGATTCTTCGACGTGAATACTTTATCGGCCGGGTTTGGAAGCACAACAGGGAAACTCAACATCTACTTCCTTTTTTACTTCAAAATAAGAGTCTGAAACCAGCTGTATCTATTCAAGGCCAATCATAGCTGCTCACAATTACTTCACCGGGTGAAATCGCACACCGTCAATAACTAGACACCGATTCACAACGCACACTTTGGTTCAAAAAGTGACATCAGCGTCATTTTGATATCATAGGATATTAAATTAACCAGTAGGTTTAGTTTCACACCTACTGTTCATGCGATGGATGTCTACCGGCATCTTTTTTTTGTACTCAGATAGATGTTAAAAGTTACACATCAGGAGATTTATTTAGGCAGACGTCTTTTCGACTTTTCTCTTTAGGTGAAAAAAAAGTAAAAAATTTCATCCAACATTTTCTGGGGGCAAACAGCATAAACAGAATAAAAAAATCCAGGTAATTGGAGTCAGAAATAAAACTGCTTTGTTGGTCAGTTTATATCATGAGACAACTTCTTTTGTCCATATGACACCGTCGCATTCCGAAAAGTCATTTTTTGCCAGAAGCGGGGGTTTTTTTTGTTTTTGTTTTTTTGCCTAATTCAACTTTTGTCAAAAAATGACTTTTGTCATTATATTAAGAAGGTGACAATGTGTGCTATTCATGTTTGCCCTTAGAAAGATTGTAAATGTCATAAAGCACAGCTTTTATCCTTTGAACCAAAAGCTCTCCAGCAGAATGCCTCATGTCCTGTTTTGAGAGACTTAATCAGGCTTTCCATATTAAAAAATGCTGCAGGTCAGCTGGGTCACTGAGACAAAGGCCTGTATGGAGGGTGGGGGTGGGGAGGGAAGCTCTGTGTGCCAGGGATGACAGACGCTGAGATTTGATTGGCTTGTTCCTGCGCGGATGGGATTCGCTGTCAACAGGTCCCAATTAGTCCAATCAGGGTGGAAGGAAACGGCACAGAAAGGATACTTTGTTAGTGCCACCATGTTTGTGGAGCTGATAAAAAAGCAAAAAATAAAACAAAACCACAATCACTCGCTCTTTCTTCTCGCCCCGCCAGCCGGAGTCTGTGGGGACAAATCAATTTTGGGATTTAGACATTGATGCTGCTCCGTTGCTTTGTTGACGCCCGCTTTGTTGCGGCCCCTAAGCGTTGCTGTTGATGTAAATATTGCCCTCTGCCATTCTTTTGTGTTTCTGAACAGTATTCGGCGACCACAGCGGCTTCCTGACACAAATGTGTCATCGGGAGTCTTTCGGATCGCAGTCAAACGCGCCTCGGGTTGATTCGTGGGAGGAAACGTGATGGTGAGTCATACTGGAGAAATAAAACCAAACGCGAAGAAATTCGCGGAAGAGGTTTGAATTTGACACAGTGGTGTAAAATAAAAAGGATAAAATAAAAGACTGTTAAACTTAAAAACTTGAAGTGAAGACAATGTAACGTGTATTAAAGTTTTATTGCTCATAGGCAAACAGGAAATCTCGAAGCACTTGGAGATTCCTTAAAGCAAACAACCATCCTGGCTGATCAGCCACGGCTTAGTGAGTGATGGGACATTGACCTCTGACCTGAGGAAGTCATTTAGATGAAGAGGCACTGAAGGTCTGATTCATGGTCAGAGAATCGGCCCCATCTCCATGGATCCAGGGATGCCGGCGGTGAGGACGGACAGGTAATTAGGGAGGTGGGGTGGAGGCGTGGTTCTGATCTCAATCTGCCAATTTTCTGTCTGACAGGCAGTCTGCTGCCAAAAGAGACTGAAAGAAATAACATCGTAAGCCATAAACCATGTTGATCTTTAAAATTTTGTTCAGAAAATGTATCTTTTTTTGTGGTGGGAATTGATCAAAAGATTGTAATCAGGTTAAGTGCAGGGTGTGTTATACATAAATAAGCAAAATTCTCAATTCAAAAACCCTTTTTGCTGCTAAATTATTGAATGGAATAGATGTGAGTTTAACAAACTAAGATATTTATTGTTTTTATTCTTTAATTTTGGTTATTCAATCATCAGATGCTATAATATTCATTCAGTGTTCAAGTGTTTCCAGATACTTTGATCATTCATGTAACTTTTTTTAAAAAAATGCTTTTTTAGAAATGCTGACTACGCAGGATGATTTTTTTCACTACAGACTCAACTTGTTTAGTGAACATTGCTATGTTCCGGCCTTTTACTTCATAACGTCATATGGAGCGATGAATTGTGGGTAATACACTTCGCTAAAATCCCATTGAATGAGGGATTAGCCGCAGTGTGGACAAGGGCAGAAAGGAGGCGGGGCTAAATGCCGCTCCGGAGGATTGGAACAGACTTCACACTCAAACCCTTCAGCAGTTGAAGGACACAAGAGTGAAAGTGTGAGAATTGGGACAGGGCCTTGATTACGGATGTCGCTTGTGCGCCACATTTACAGCCATACCAGAAACATCCGAATGCAAAGGTTCCACTTGGAAATTTTGTCTGTAATCAAACAAAAAAGTGTGATTCATTGCACTACATGTTTTTTGTGTCTCACTTATTTGCAAAGATATAACCCTGGACAACATCTAAAGCACTTCAGATTTCTTCACTCTAGTTCCACCATAACTTTTCTCACTTGGCAAAACTGACGTCTGTATGGGGAAAACCAAAGACCCTTCTCACGTCTGCCATAAAACCATACTAAAAATGTGAAAATGTTCTGTGGACCGTCATACCAACATTCAAACATACTGGTGGTGTGACGGCCTGGGGCTGCTTTGCCAACAATCAGTTTAAAGCGGTCTTATGTTACTAATAGTACACCGGCAACTTCATCTCTAATTGGTTCATAAATAGAATGAGCCAATTAGAGATTGGCTCATGTACATGTGATTTGTGGACTTGAGGAAGACATTCAATCGTTTCCCTTGACCCGGGCTGTGAGCTCCCTGTGCAACCTGAAGAATCTGAATTTAATGATCTTATTGACAGAAAAGAGAGGGAATTTTATTGAAGAGACAGAATTTAGAACATACTATGGCTTGAATTGTCTGGTCTAGGTGCAGGGGAAATAAAAATAAAACCACACCACCAGCTGAAGCCTGAAGTCCAGATGCTACCTTCCAACTTTTGGGACAATCCAAGTTTTGAAACCTAAGTCAGAAAATAAGCAAATAGAACCTAATTATCATTCTTTCACTTTGCAAAACAAGATTTACACAAGGACTGTGTTGCCTGACAGAGAAAGTAGGCGTTGTTATGAAGTGCCAGTCAGTGGGTTCAGTCACCACACTGTCTCTTTGTAAGAGGATACACCGAGCTCCGAGGTTATTTTAGGGTTTGCAGTCACATCTAAGGAGCTAGAGGACCTCTGGTTTGTCTTCACTATGTCAAAAGGATGACACCGAAGAATCTCTCCGAGATCAAAGCGTGGGGATCAAACACTCTGCATCCACAGAGGGAAAGCTGTTTGTACAGATCTCAATCAGGGTCTGAGGCCAAAATGAGCAGAAGGGAAGTTTGAACTGTCCGATCTGCAGGACAGGAAACAGGGAAACAGGACGACAGGTTGGTCAAACCCAGGCTATCTGGGCCCCGTGTTGCTACAGTGACCACACCGCGGAGGCCCAAATCCTGGAAGAATGACAATCAGAATGACAATCACCAGAGAAAAGACAAAACAGTACCAGAAGGTCGTTTCGAAACTTGTTTTTATCCCAAACTCCCATTGAAAAGCTTCACATGGATTTTGCCTCCTCCGTTTTTCCAAAACATTAAACTTGAGGCATCTTTGGTTGGGGGTCAAACACGCAGACTTAGAGAGCCAGACGGAAATATTTAGGAGCCTCCTGAGATGTTCCGTCAGAACATTATTCTGAGAACGCAGGGCACCGTCTGTCATGTTAAATGGAGCGGAAAAGAGACTGGTCATTGTAAAAAAAACATAAAAACTAAAAAGAGAGGAAGAGACCAAACATCTGATTATAGCCTCACAGTTTAATTTCACATTTGCTTCTTTGTTTCTTTATTGACCTAAATCTGCACTTAGCACTTATAAATGGAATTAGATTTATTTATTTATTTTATTTTTTTTTTTTTTTTTTTGCTGTGCAGTAATGTTACAGCCAAACACATTAATGGGTTTTTTTCTCTGGATTTTATGTAACAAATTAAGACAAAATTGTGCATAATTATGAAGTGAGATGAAAATGATGCATGATTTTCAAAAGTTTTTACATAGAATTATTCTGATGACTGTGGTATGCAGTTTAATCATTTCCTTATTAGGAAATTCATTGAACCTGAGTTAGCTGATCTGATCCAAAGACTTCCTTGAGTCCCATCGTTTTCCCAGCTGTGGATCAGGGGAAACAGGTAAAAAAAAAAAAAAATAGACCTAATTCTGGCACAAAATTACCAAAAATGTTAATTAATGTGCAAAATGTTAATTAATGTGCATTGTCCCCATCAAACTTAAATGCAAAGATATCTGTATCTTTACAGTCAAACCACACTGATTCACATAAAATTCAATTCAGTTTCTTTCCACTGCGCCAGATCACAACAAATGTCCCCTCAAAAAAGTCTTTTCAGTTCAATCACGCACACATTCCAATTAATCCTAGTTATCAAACAGTGCCTTAAGCTCAGTTCTAATTAGCTTCAAAAGTTTTCTATCTAAGGACACCCAGCGGATTACACAGTCATATACTGTATGACACAATGGCAAAGAGAAAGTTAAAGGAACACCAAGTTATCAGCCGTGTAGGAGACCCTGCAAACTAAAATTCACTCTGAAAACGCCGTCCTCACGTGGTGGTGGCAGCATCATGCCTCAGTCAGCAAGCATCAGCTCTAAATGTTCACGTTAGTGAAGTCGGTAAATACATTGTCATGTCATCTGTTGCTATATTTAGAAATTGTTATTGAAGCATTTACTGCAACACAGTAATATTTCCAGGTTTTGGTACTTAGAAGTTGAATGATTTAAATTTAGATTTAAATGTTGATTGAACGTTCAAAATTGCAAATAAAAAAGACAGTGATATAAAGCATGATAAATGTTCATAGGAGTGGGTTTTATTAATAAACTTCTCCAGCAACATCACAACTATGATCTCTACCTAGTTATAAGCGTTGTGGCAATATGCCTTCATTCTACTCAGATTCTTTATTAACACTGTGCAACGTTTTGCTTACAATATTTCCATAAGTAGTAAGAGTAGCTCTAATAGCATTAACAACAGCAACAATGATACATTTTTTTATGCTAATAATGCTAAAATAACAACATAATACATCAAGATGATTTCTCGTATTTAATGTAGACCATTTCCTTATACATACGTTTAAATTGTTTAATGTTTGGACAGACAATAATAATTTTTACATAAGTAGTTAAACTGTTGCTAGGAGGCAGAACCACAACATAGATGCAAATGTTCTGATGGAGTAGCTCTCTGCTCCCCAGAGGCCCATTTCACGTGAACAGGAAGTGATGAACATACTCCTATCCTGCAGCCACATTCCTCCCGTTAGCCTGACTGATCTGCTCCAAAGACGTCTTTGATGCTAACATTCGCCCAGCTAGCTTCCCACATTCAAACCTCGAGGAGAGCCCTCCTAACAACCGGCCGTCAGTCAAACCTAATGTAATCCGGCCCGAAGCACCGGGAGCTCTTCGCTCTTTGCTCTCAGCAGACCTGTTCAGCGCCGAGTCTGATGCCTGGGCTGCTCTGAACCAAACCATAAAACAGCAGGGCATAGAGTCACATCCAAGTGGTCCATATTTGTACAAATATGTATGTAAAAAAAAAAAAAAGGAGGGGGGGCTGAATTTAGGCTGTTAAGTGACCGCTGCAGTGAACGACACACATTCACAGCTTTAATAAGTCCCAGCAGGATATTAAACCGGTGCTTATGCCTCTAGCAGTATGCAATTAGGAGTGACAGCGATTCCTTTAACTAGGTGGTTGACCCTGGAGCAGTAATACCACCTTAAGATTTTACACAAGAAAAGAATCTAAACTCTAAACAATTTGAATCATCATGCAAATAAATGAGGTATTAAATTACGAGAAATATGCATATATGTATATATATATGTATATATATTTCTTCTTTTTTTTCTTCTTGTTAAATGAGTAACAGAATGAGGTCCCCAGGGTGCTTTAGGCTGTGATTTATGGTCATACGAAAACACTGAGACAAGGACTTATGGCCTGTGAATTGTTTGTGTTAGCCGCCCCATAAAAGGCATAACCTTGTCAGCTTCGACAGTGTATGAACTCAAAGGTGATTAAGGTGGAGTGTGTGTCTGAGTGTGTACCTCGCACTCGGAAAATCAGCTGCGGTCCAGATGGCCTTTCAGCTCAACTTCCTGCTACCTGAGAGCCGAAACAGAGAAACGTGGTAACAAGGATGGATAGGAGCACGAAACACAAGATGAGAGCAAGATGATCAGAGGAAAACAGCTCACAAAGTGTATCATTCGGCAATTTTCACAGGAATCTTAGACGATTTAAGTTGATTTGTCATACATTGCCGGGTTTGGTGTAGCAAACAATCTTAATTCAATGTTGAGTTGTGGTCGAAAAAGTTGATTCTTGGTTAAGGTCAACGATTAATTACGGCTCAAACATTAAATGTGGAGTTATCAGGTTTTAAACTGAACGCCATATGTAGAGGACAGTGGGTTGTGATTTTTTTTTACTGTACATTTTGTTACTTGTAAATGTTATTTCTTACCTTTTGTGCATAATGTCTAGTCACAAAAACAAATACATGGCTCTCAAAGGAGTGGAGACTAGCCATACTTCAGCATTGATTCAATCATATTTTGCTATCTGAGATACCATTTACATTATCAAATATGTAAAACACACACACACACACAACAAAACAAAAAAAGACCTGATAACTATCTAAAATTCTAGTTACACCACTATTTCATTAGTGGAAATCTATTTCTGTGATTCTCCCTATCGTTGAGAAATTAAGGTGCAGCTAAAATTATTTTTTACCATTTTTTAGTGTAAAAGCTGAGATGATTTTAGGATATTTCCACTGAGAAAGACCTTCTTATTTTATGAAAATTACTCAAATAATTGATGTGAAATCTATTTTTGCCACCAGATGGTGATGACATCAACATTAACATTCAATAAAGAAGATTCTAGCACGGCTTAAGCAGTGCCAGGCTATATTCTCTCAGGCTATATTAGACAGGAAATGGGTAATGAGAAAGGGGCAAAGGCCATCAGGCCAGGAATCAAACCTGTGACGTCTGCATCCAGGACTAAGGCCTCCATAAGTGGGTTGTGCTTTTACCCTTGAACCACCCCATTGTTTTGAACAAAGCAAATGGAGTGGAAGTCCAGGATTGTAGATTAGTGTCAACAGGGCATATAATGGACATATTAAAACATGAGTCAAAATTCATGGAAACCAAAACAATAATCAAACAACAGAAGACGTTCAAAAAGCCCAAAGACCTGAAAAGACCCAAAGACAATCATGGTGGATGATCAATGGCATAAAGTCAGCGACAATATCCACAATTAATGCGCAGACTTGCTCCCTGTCGCATTGCAATAAATCCTCGGTAACACTTTATTTGACGGGTTGTGAATAAGACTGTCATGACACCGTCATAAACATGACATAACACATGTCATGAACATGAGTAAGTCTTCATGAATATTTATGACTGATGTCATAAAGTGTCATTCGGTAAATCATGACACTTTTAATACAAAGTTGACATTATTCAAAATGTCTTTGTTATGACAACTTGACATTAACTAAGAAATCGTGATCTGATATAAATTTGTTATAAAAGTATTAATGATTAAACTTCATGTAGCTTTATGTTATTAAAGCTAAAGTTTAAAGCACACCATCACCTCCTATCGAATGACACCTTATGACAACAGTCATAAATATTCATGAATACTTATTCATGTTCAGGTGTTCATGTCAGTCTTATTCACAACCCGTCAAATAAAGTGTTACCAAATCCCCTATTCATTAATCCATTAGATGTTTCCAGATTAAATGAATGTGGAGCCAAAAATCACAGTAACAAACCCTAAGAAATCATTTCCTACAGTGGCCACCCACACCAAGTCACTGTAAAGTAAGACGCTTTTGGTGAAAGCACCACTAAAAGACATTTGGAATATTATGAGCAAGACACCTTCTAAAGTGTCAACACTAACATCATTTCCATGTTTCCCTATCTCTGTTATTTCCATAAATGCGCCTATTGCAGTGGTATTCGCATCAGATCAGGCCTCTTAAGTCCAATTTGTGGATTTACTGCAAATCTGTAATCGCTGCTAACCCTGGAGTAATTCAACACTTCCCATGAAATGTGGACAACGACTTACCACCGTGTGAGGTGATGGCGTGCTTTAGCTTGTTTCCCAGGCTGTTTTTAGATGTGTTATGGTAGTGTATATCAGTCATAATGCCAAGGTCATGGCTCCTAGATGAGTTTTCCACTATTAGAGTTCATTATAGCTCATTAGACCTCAGCTGCTTGTCTCTTCACCCCTCATAACATGTTCTCACACGCATTTATACACATAAAAACCTCCCGAAAGGACAGATGGTCAGTCGCACACGCAACACACAAAACACACATCCAGTCGAACACACCCCTTCCGTGCCAAATGGCAAATAGCGGTGTAGGCTGAGTGTTCCTAGAAACTGATGTTTGGTAAACGGAGAAGGCTGGGAGTCCAGGAGGGGAGTGGGGGAGTGCAGCAGGTGGTTCGATTTCAGGTCCCACTGGGTGCATACCCTCACTTGAAACCGTGGTCCAAGGTAGCATGGCTGTCTGGAAAACAAGTTCATTAACGTCTCCTGACACACCGCTGCTGGACGAGGAGCGTGGGGGCGTTTAGTTGTCTCAGGGTGAATGATAGTAGCTGGTAGGGGCCACAGACCTGTTGGGGCCCAACATGGTCCAGCGACTTCTGTTGAGGTTCTCCATGAACGGCCCTTTTTGGCACTTCTCTGTATGAGGTTGTGACTTCTGCCATTAAAAACACTCCAGCTCTCTGCAGTCATTTAGCAAAATATCCAATGAGAAAGGAACGGAGGCTACCGGAGCGCTAACACTGCTGCAGTCGGAGCCAACTGTAGATGCTGGTTCCTGATGAAAACCAAAAGAACAACTGAATCAGATTTTCACTGACAATAAAAGACCTTCTTAAAATAGAAAATATTGGGTGAAATGCAAAGTATTTTTACTAGAGATGTTAATATCTGTATTGGCCCCTATATTGAAAAATCTTCTAGATTGAGTATCGTGATAATGAGACCAATTTATAAGAGCAGATCTATTCAGTCTAATTCTATGCTTTGTGCTCTGAGTGACATCATGCTTTATTATTTATTTTACATTATATTTGGAATTCATAATTGCTCTTTCTGAGCCATTTGAAGGAAGGTTTGTTGCAGTTTATTTTTACGTCTGACCAGTGTAGTCAACCTATTATTTTTGTCATCTTCAGTTTCTTTGCTATTTATTTTGCGTTTACTGTCCTGCTACTAATTGCACTGACTGAACAAATTAATGTTATTTTTACATGTTTGACCCAACTTGTGAATCTACTGGTGCTGTACTGGTGCATAGTTATCAAACATATGTGTGACTCAGTACATTTATATGTTTGTTTTAAAAAAAGAAACATTCTAAGTCAATTCAGCGCTGTCTTTCTGTATCGGATCGGCATTGGCCGATACTAAACCTCGGATACCTTTATCGGTAGCAAGTGTGTTTTCTCTTGATGTCAATTTCACGGTAAGTCGTACTACAAACATCCTGTGACAACTCAGACGGAGAGGAGGCTGCATGGTTTGGAAACTGCTAGGTCCCATTTTCGCTTTTTGCAGATGTTATGGTTCTGTTGGGTCTTCAAGTCATCACCTTCACCTTTGCACTGGAGCAACCAACTGTGAAGTCTCTTGGATAAGAGCTGGGCCATTCTTTTCAATCGGAAAAGGGTATACTGCTGTCTTAGGTTATCAGGGGCCTGTGGGAATTGATGGATGGACGGATTTATCGATCAGTGCAACTGAAATATTAGAAGTTGCCGATACTGTGTGGCTCTGAGCTCTCTCTAGAGACTTAGCCAAAGGTAATTGCTATTTTACTTAGGTAAGTTCATGGGTCAGTGTTACAAATATCCTCCCCTGCAGACAATCTTTTGCTAAAGTGCACTGACCAGAAACAGTCTGCTGGTAAAATGAGGAAAACACAGCGGGAGAAGGACTTCTCGCGTAGGGAAAGGCTGCTGCTGTCACTTACAGCGCACAATGAAAACAGCAGGAGATTCTGTAGCAGCATGTGTCTTCAAAAACAAAGTGGAAAGCCTTAAATAACATTCACCAATTATCATGTAATTTATTGTAGTTTGAAAACTGAGGAAATAAAATAGTATTGAGATATGAGTTTTAAGGAAGAATGTGAAATCAAAATAAATGAGAAGTCATACTTTTTTCTTTTTTAAAAAAAAAAAAAAAAGAGGCATATATCCATTTGAGATTGAAATGATGTTAGTCCGCTTCCTGTGGTGCAGTGACACATGTTTCTGTGAATCCTACACAAGAAACAGACGTGTGATCAATACAGCAAAATGTGCTGCGGTTAAGATTTGTTTATGTCCAGCCAACATATGGAAGGCAGATTGCTCACATAATGACCATGTTGAACGGCTCCCTTTGCCATCTGCTTCTGTAACACCTGTGCTGGGTTTTAATTTGTCACTTGCCTCGGAGGAATGTTTGCACATTACTGAAAGATAAACATCCTCAGCAGGAAATGTGGAATAAATTAGGCATCATTCAGACTGATATGTGTTAATGACACCTGAGCCTTAAAGGCAATTATACTTAAACTTTCCTACATTTTGTCAGATTGCAACCGCAGGCTGCAGTGTATTTTAATTGGGATTTTATGTGCTAATCAAACATACAGTGTTACATATTTCTGCAGTGGGAGACATGAGCACATGACTCACATCTGCATTCAGTTCCCCTGACTCCATAAATTGCAAAAACATATTTAACTGCACTTACTCCAAGTTAATCATGTCTTTGTAAGCTTTGTGAATCAAAACTTCCACTCAAGGCTTAAAGGGGCTTAACACAATCAAGTAGCTACAGTATGTTACCTTCAGTTGTTAAAATTTTTTATATATATCAAATATGACTCAAACAAAATTTGATTTAGTAATTTAATGCCTTGAAATTGGGCCTCCGTCTCTTTAAGAAACTCCTGCTGTTTCTGAAGCTCCACCTTCAGGAAGTCATCACAACATGCTATTAAACCTTTAACATCGTTTTTACCAGTGTTGCACTGAAGAAGTTTGTATAATGAGCTCAGTAGATGTGCAGTTCCACCAGGTGTTTGTTCATTTCTGCTGACTAGTCTTAAGGAACTGAGTGGGAGGAGTCACTGCTCTGTGAGGCGGAAGCTCAGGAGCTTGGAAAATTCAACTACGAGGAGGAGCTTCAACCTTGAAGGCTGGGCTAGGTCTACTCAGGCATTTTGCAAAGAGGAATGGTTGCCATGGGAGATTAAACAATTTCTCGTTCAATCTCCCATGAAATAATCAAAAAAACACTCCATGACTGTTTTTGATGTAAAGCTAAAAAAAAAAAAGTCAATTTTACATAACACTACCCCTTTAAGTCTTAGTAGCCTACCCTCAAAGAAGTGAAACAGGGCAGTTATTCACATTATGTTAATATTTTGTTCAAGTTAACACATAAAAAAAATGTTTGTTGTGTTTAATTAATTCATTCTAGTAAGGATAACATGGTTTTTGTCACATTTTAACCTAACGAAGTAATTTTATTTTGTGTGAACACAACAAAATTTAGTTAAGTGAATTGGCACGCCGATACCTCTCTTGACCATAAGGGGGCAGTAATGCGACAATAAAACTGCACGAAAAGAAAAACCAGTTTAAACCGGATTAGTGTGGATGTTCATCCCGCCACTTTCCGAGTTTGAGGTCCCTTTCGCCGTGAATTTACGATGGCAATCTCAATTTTCTCCAAGTTTTATCAGGCAAGGATTTTTTTTTCCTACCAGTTTGCTGTTATTGTTGTTTACTGATAATGTACTTAAAAATATGCGGGAGGAGACGCAGAGGCAGGAACAGTTTTAACGGTTCAAATTAAACAGACTGCCCGTTCAACCCTGGTGGGCTAGAAGAAGTAGTCTACCCTGGGCGCATGGGTGGGCAGAGCTGAGAACGGATGGAGAAGTTTGACAGTCACTACAATGGACAGAGGAACTAACAAGTTCATGTCATCATCTGGGAGGAGGTTACTGGTTTCTCAGTCACAAGCTGGTTGCAAACCTGAGGCCAGCAGGTGTCAGTCAGTTATGGTAGATCTGACATTTGGTTTGATGACGTCAATATGAGAAGCTACAGACTGATAGGAGGAACCAAAGAGCTCTGTAAAGGTAAAGGCAAATCTTCTGAAGCTAGGATATAATTAATTTAATTTCACATAATTATCGCGGTAGAAGCCATTTGTTTGTTAAAATTTTATGAAATATATTTGTTCTATTTGATGTTTGTTGTGAATGACGTAAACTCACAAGCGAACGAGGTAATTAGTCCAACAATTAGAAACTACAGCGGCTGTAATGCGCCACAGCAAAGGGAAACAAAGGTAAAATAACCTGAACAGGTGATCAACTCAAAACCACTCCTACCTTTTTACTCTCTCTCTCTCTTTGTAGTTTAAGCACACCTGTTACCGTGGCAACCGCCTGCGCCCCGCAAGACGAGCAAAGATTAAGTTAAAAACATAACATTCAGTCCGTTACGGTATCAAGTTTCCAGGCTTGATATTTATTTCTCGATTATTAATCAGCGCTTCCCTGAACACAGCGATGGTTGATTGACTAGCTGTACTTGGTGCTAACGTGGCTAACACGAGTAACAGTTTAGTCCAAAGCCTTTTCTGCTAAAATAAAATCTTTAGTGTATGTCAGATACAGACACATTGCATACTGATCTGTTTAGCTAACGTAAGACTGTGTAGCAGACAGGCTTCAAGGTGTAAAAGTTGTATCAGTTCTGCCATTATGCTGTACTTAGCTAACGGGAAGCTAAGTGTGTTTGTGAGACGGCCACGCACGTGACCACGTAGAATGGGCATCAGCCAATGAAACGCGGCCCCAGTGGTAAGGTCCATGGGGCGACCGTTGGCCGCACTCAGGCGTGCCGGCTATATATAGCTGCCTAGCTTTCTGCATTGCCTGGCTTTTGGTTATGGTCACTCTACCACCTATGTTCTGATGTGGGTATGGTGCCTTTATGGTCGCCGTGTTCGCTTAATGTCTTGTGTCAAATGGGATTTCTTATGGCTTTCTGTGATTATTGGCTGTCTTTGTGCCGCTCTTCCTTAAAGGCAGGAATTGTTGAGAGCTTGGTCAGTGGTTGTCCACAGAAAAGATTCTCCGTCCGAACCGTGGCTCACTGCAGCTCCTCCCCTCATTAATCTGAGACCCTTGGCTGATTGTTTGATTACTGATGACGTTGCCAAGTCTTTGGGTTTAGGTGGACGGCCTTCCTAATTCCAGATGATAGATTAAGCTGTCTTCCCTCTGAGCTACGAGCTTGAAATGTTGATTCACAGCCAAAATCTTTGAACTTCGCAACAAATTTATTTCTGATGTGTTCCTTGGTCTTAGTGATGTTGTTTGTTCTCAAATGTTCTCCAACAATCCTCTAAAGCCATTACAGAAGAGCCAGATTTATAGCGAGATGAAATTACACACGTGGATTCTATGAGAGTAAAGGGACCCACATACCCCTGTCTTTCCTCTTGGGGACCATACACTACTTTGTGTTGGTCCATCATAAAAATGGCAATAAAATGCAATGAAGTTTGTGATAATAATACAGTGGACCCCTGGTATTTGTGGGGAATAGGGACCACAGGCGCCCGTGAATACTTGAACGTACTTGATCTCCCTCTAAAAACGCCTATTTTTTATTATTCACAGACTAAATATGCATTAATATGCATTAGTATGACCAGTGGAAGTGGTCTCAGAAGCTAATATATACAGTCTTTTTTTTCATGTTGGGGGTATAGCCACTCAACTCCAATGAAAATAAATGGCACTCCTGGATTGGCTGCTTTGCAAACAGCCACTAATAGTGTGTCAAGTACAATTAACTAAGTGCAGTATTTAAGTTAGTAAGTCTCATATAAGTAACATTGTGAGGTATTTCAGGTTCCCAAACTGCAATTTTGCTTGAATAGTTTAGATATGAAAAAAATCTGCGAATAGCTGTGGTTTCCGCTAATAACTTATCCTGAAATTCCACAGAAAAATCTGTGAATACTGAATCATGAATAGGTGGGAGTCTACTGTACAGCAAATGTGGAAGACTTCATTCATTTAAATTTTATTTTATTTTATTTTTTTGCAAGGCATAATTTCACAGGCAATACAAATCACCATGCCAGATTTTGTGTATGTACTGGTTAGGCTATCTGATGGGTGTTCCTGGCATATTTACTAAACTTCTGAAGACCGATGTGCCTTATGCGGACCAACTTCTGGTTCTAACACGGTAGGCCGCCTTGTTTAGGATCAGAGGTCAGGTTTAGAGGTCTGGTGTGAATTAGGTTATGGTTAAGGGTAGGAACAGTGGTAGAAATATAAACGCATGTGTGTGTGTGTATTATCTGTGTATATATGTTGTAATTTTAGAATCAGAGATAAAGATTGTAACAGATGAACATGGACTGAATGGGGGAAGCCAGAGAACCCGGAGGGAACCTATGCATACACAGAGAAACTCTGCTACCATGCAGCCCTTACTTTTTTAGATAGAAGTATTAAAGAACTACTACTACTATTAAAACTCAGCAATGTTTAACTAATAAAAATGAGCAAATACACTCTAAAATCTAATTAACACTACCTGAACTGGACAAACAAGAAGATGAAGATGAGCAGCTGCTTTTTAAAAAAATATATATAATTTTTTTATTTTGTCAGTCAGATTGACAGACTGATTGTCTGTTTGTGAATGTCATTGTTTGGCTTGAGCATCATTTTCTGGCAGGGGACTTTTATTTCAAACTTGCTCAGCAGGCCTGACTCTAGAAACGCCATAATGCTTACTCACTAAGTCTGAAAGCTTTTGTTGTAGGAATTTTTTGTGACAAGTTTTTTATGGAAAAGTCCCAGAATATATAAATACACTGCCTGGCCAAAAAAAAAGTCGCCACCTGGATTTAACTAAGCAAATAGGTACAAGCCTCCTATTGGATAAGTACTGCATAGGCGATTATCTTTCAGCTGGCAACAAGTTATTTAACCCCCGCTGATGCAATGAGTAACTCCTCATTTCTTAAACAACCATGGCAAAAGACACATCCTGTGGTCGTGGAAAAGACGTTAGTCTGTTTAAGAAGGGTCAAATCATTGGCATGCATCAAGCAGAGAAAACATCTAAGGAGATTGCAGAAACTACTAGAATTGGGTTAAGAACTGTCCAACGCATCATTAAAAACTGGAAGGATGGTGGGGAACCATCGTCTTCCAGGAAGAAATGTGGTCGGAAAAAAATCCTGAATGATCGTGATCGGCGAATACTTAAACGTTTGGTCAAATCAAATCGAAGAAAAACAACAGCAGAACTCAGGAGTATGTTTAATTGTGAACGCAAAAGCATTTCCACACGCACAATGCGAAGGGAACTCAAGAGGTTGGGATTGAACAGCTGTGTAGCCGTAAGAAAACCTCTAATCAGTAAGGCTAACCAGAAAAAAAGGCTTCAGTTTGCTAGGGAGCATAAAGATTGTACTCTGGAGGAATGGAAGAGGGTCATGTGGTCTGATGAGTCCAGATTTACCCTGTTCCAGAGTGATGGGCGCATCAGGGTAAGAAGAGAGGCAGGTGAAGTGATGCACCCATCATGCCTAGTGCCTACTGTACAAGCCTGTGGGGGCAGTGCTATGATCTGGGGTTGCTGCAGTTGGTCAGGTCTAGGTTCAGCAACATTGTGTGCCCAAAGAATGAGGTCAGCTGACTACCCGAATATACTGAATGACCAGGTTATTCCATCAATGGATTTTGTCTTCCCAAATGGAACGGGCATATTCCAAGATGACAATGCCAGGATTCATGGGGCTCACATTGTGAAAGAGTGGTTCAGGGAGCATGAGACATCTTTTTCACACATGGATTGGCCACCACAGAGTCCAGACCTTAACCCCATTGAGAATCTTTGGGATGTGCTGGAGAAGGCTTTGCGCAGTGGTCAGACTCTCCCATCATCAATACAAGATCTTGGTGAAAGATTAATACAACACTGGATGGAAATAAATCTTGTGACACTGCAGAAGCTTATTGAAACAATGCCACAGCGAATGCGGGCTGTAATCAAAGCTAAAGGCGGTCCAACAAAATATTAGAGAGTGTGACCATTTTTTGGTGGTGACTTTTTTTTTTGGCCAGGCAGTGTGTATATATATATATATATATATATATATATTGGCTCTATATCTATTTATCTATCTGGATAGACCTATCTATAGATAGATAGATTTATATTTATTTATTTTTTATTTATTTATATATGTATGGCTTTTTAAGAACAACTTACAATTTATGTAAATTGTTCACCATCTATCTGTCGATCTATCTGTAGATATATATATATATATCTATATGGATAGATAGATCTATCTATCTATATAGAAATATATATTTATATCTAGAGATAGATAGATCTATATATCTGTATATATATCTATAGATCTATATATATATCTATATATATACATATATATATATATCTACAGATAGATAGATAGATATACTGTATCTATATATATATATATATATATATATATATATATATAGATAGATAGATCAGAGGAAACAATCCGTTGGATCCGCGCCAGCGTCCATCCGGGCCTCCTGCGCCTCCGGGGCCGGGGCCGGCGCCATCTCCGGCCCCGGCTCCTTCATCTCCAGGACCAGCCACACCTCTCGCCATCGCTGCAACCTCTCCGCGTCCGGAGCTTGCTGCAATCCCCGCACTGGAGCTCACCCCAGCTCCATCTGCCTCTGCTCCAGCCACAGTCCCCATGGCCATGGGGTTCCAGGTGGCTAGGCTGGCACCTAGACGACAGGCTTCAAGGTTGGTGGCTTGACCTCCCGTCCCAGTTAGTGGGCTCTCTGCTCCTTCCGAGCTTCCTAGTGCCCCCTCCGAGCTTCCTATTGCCCTCTCCGAGCTTCCTAGTGCCCATTTGTCACCCCCTAGTGACCGTTTGTCGGCCCCTAGTGTTCCGTCGTCCCCTAGTGGTCCTGTGTTCCTTCGTCATCCCCTAGTGATTCCTCCGAATCCCCTAGTGCTCCCAGTGTTCCTTCGTCGCACTCTAGTAACCCTTTGTTGACCCCCAGTGTTGCCTCGTCTCCTTCTAGTGTTCTTAGTGTTTCTCCCGAGATTCTTCCCCCTAGTGCGCCGTGTGACTCCCCGTCACCCCTTAGTGGTCCCCGTGTTCTCTCGTCATCCCCTAGAAGTCCCAGTGATCCCTCTGAGTCTTCCCCTAGAGCTCCTCCCGAGTCCTCGCCTGTGGTTTCTCCTCCCGCGTCCCTGCCTCCTGGCGGCACCAGAGACTAATTGCCGCCGTCTCCGGGCACTCCTCGCCGTTGCCTCCTGCCGGCATTAGAGACTCCTCTCCGTTGCCTCCGGGCAGCACCAGAGACTCCTCTCCATTGCCTCCGGGCGGCATCAGAGACTCCTCGCCACCACCTCCAGGTGGCACCAGAGACTCCTCTCCGTTGCCTCCGGGCGGCACCAGAGACTCCTCGCCGCCGCCTCCGTGCGGCACCAGAGACTCCTCTCCGCCGCCTCCTGGCGGCACCAGAGACTCCTCGCCGCCGCCTTCAGGTGGCACCAGAGACTCCTCTCCGCCGCCTCCTGGTGGCACCAGAGACTCCTCGCCGCCGCCTCCAGATGGCACCAGAGACTCCTCTCCGCTGCCTCCTGGCGGCACCAGAGACTCCTCGCCGCCGCCTTCAGGTGGCACCAGAGACTCCTCGCCGCCGCCTCCGGGCGGCACCAGAGACTCCTCTCCGTTGCCTCCGGGCGGCACCAGAGACTCCTCGCCACCACCTCCAGGTGGCACCAGAGACTCCTCTCCGTTGCCTCCGGGCGGCACCAGAGACTCCTCGCCGCCGCCTCCGTGCGGCACCAGAGACTCCTCTCCGCCGCCTCCTGGCGGCACCAGAGACTCCTCGCCGCCGCCTTCAGGTGGCACCAGAGACTCCTCTCCGCCGCCTCCTGGTGGCACCAGAGACTCCTCGCCGCCGCCTCCAGATGGCACCAGAGACTCCTCTCCACCGCCTCCTGGTGGCACCAGAGACTCCTCTCCGTTGCCTCCGGGCGGCACCAGAGACTCCTCTCCGTTGCCTCCTGGCGGCACCAGAGACTCCTCGCCGCCGCCTTCAGGTGGCACCAGAGACTCCTCTCCGCCGCCTCCGGGCGGCACCAGAGACTCCTCTCCGTTGCCTCCGGGCGGCACCAGAGACTCCTCGCCGCCACCTCCAGACGGCACCAGAGACTCCTCTCCGCTGCCTCCTGGCGGCACCAGAGACTCCTCGCCGCCGCCTTCAGGTGGCACCAGAGACTCCTCTCCGCCGCCTCCTGGTGGCACCATAGACTCCTCTCCGTTGCCTCCAGGCGGCACCAGAGACTCCTCTCCGCCGCCTTCAGGTGGCACCAGAGACTCCTCGCCGCCGCCTTCAGGTGGCATCAGAGACTCCTCTCCGCCGCCTCCTGGTGGCACCAGAGACTCCTCGCCACCGCCTCCAGATGGCACCAGAGACTCCTCTCCACCGCCTCCATGGGTCCCGCCTTCAGTGCCGCAGACGGCCGCCTGACCTCCCCCGTGAGGTTCGCTTCCTGAACTTCGGACGCCCCCTGGACCTCCTACGACTGCCCGCCTCCTGCGTCTCCGCCCACGCTGTTGGGTTGCTTTCTGTTTTTGTGTTTGGACTCTTGGCCCTGTCCTGTGCCTCCGCCCACCCTGGTTGGTCGTTTTGTGTTAATCTTTGGATTTCATTCACCCACCGTTTTTATCAGAGGGATTAGGGGAACATTTCTGTCCTTTTCATCTCAGAGGGTCTCAGAGGCCGGTGATAATTAGGAAGACGGTCCCGACTCAGAGGAACTCAGAGGATGGTCAGGAGTCAGACGTAGGTCCTGACTCAGAGGCTGGTCCCGACTCAGAGGCAGGTCCCGACTCAGAGGCAGGTCCGGACTCTGAGGCCGGTCCGGATTCTGAGGCAGGTCCTGACTCTGAGGCCGGTCCCGACTCGGAGGCAGGTCCAGACTCTGAGGTCGGTCCTGACTCGGAGGCCGGTCCTGACTCGGAGGCCGGTCCTGACTCGGAGGCAGGTCCAGACTCGGAGGTCGGCCCTGACTCTGAGGTCGGTCCAGACTCGGAGGTCGGTTCTGACTCTGAGGCAGGTCCCGACTCTGAGGCAGGTCCCGACTCGGAGGCCGGTCCAGATTCGGAGGCAGGTCCAGACTCGGAGGCAGGTCCTGACTCGGAGGCCGGTCCTGACTCTGAGGTCGGTCCTGACTCTGAGGTCGGTCCAGACTCGGAGGCAGGTCCAGACTCGGAGGCAGGTCCAGACTCGGAGGTCGGTTCTGACTCTGAGGCAGGTCCTGACTCGGAGGCAGGTCCTGACTCTGAGGCAGGTCCTGACTCTGAGGTCGGTCCTGACTCTGAGGTCGGTCCAGACTCGGAGGCAGGTCCAGACTCGGAGGCAGGTCCAGACTCGGAGGCCGGTCCTGGCTCGGAGGCCGGTCCTGACTCGGAGGTTGGCTCTACGTCTGGTCCTCTATAAAAGGGTTCTTGAGTCTGAACAATGTCCGAATCGTCTCGACAGCAGACAGCATTTTGAATCCACTTCCAAGCCTTTCTGAGATAGTCTTTCTGAAAATGAATTTTTCTAGGACATGCCAGGGTCCTTCTGAAACATTGTGTGAGTTTGTAAATAACTATCGGGTTCTCACTTTTGATCATCTAGAACAGTAGTTCTTTAACTACATCGTCTGAGAAGTTGAATGATGTCTCTGCAGATTTTTCTTTCCATGTCATCAAAAAAGACAAAATATATATCCTTTACTTCTTACCCGAGTTTAGGGGCAAGTCTTCTGTGGACAGGCTCGGTGTCCTTCCTTTTGTAAGCCCCATAAGTAGATCTGTAACTCGTCTTATAAATCAATCGCCAAAGAATTAAATACACCATATGTCTCCTTTCATCTTCGGTTCCCCGTTTAAAACCCATCTCGTTCGCGTCCCTCAAAAATCGTTTCAGATCCATGCCTGCCTGAGTATAATCCTCACTCAGGCAATTTTCATCAGAATACAAGTCCTCATTTGGAAAAAATGTCCTTCTGATCTTTCT
Source organism: Xiphophorus hellerii (assembly GCF_003331165.1). Classification (NCBI taxonomy): domain Eukaryota; kingdom Metazoa; phylum Chordata; class Actinopteri; order Cyprinodontiformes; family Poeciliidae; genus Xiphophorus; species Xiphophorus hellerii. The sequence continues at coordinate 28,043,465 of NC_045683.1, forward strand.
TTTTGTAGATGAAAACATTTTCTTTCGAGGAACAGGATTCTCCAGGTGGCGTTTGAATTTTTCCACAATAAATTCGTGTCCTTCTGGGTAATCGAGAAGCTCAATCAAATTGAGTTCAGAAGCGAAGTGGAACGCATCTCTCGCAATGCTCTGGAAAATCCTCTCACTTAATTCCTCTGACACTTCTGAAAGTACATCTACATTTACTTTTCCTGTTCTTCTATAAACTAAAAGCAAAAGTTTGTGATGTTGTTCGCAAAAAGTTTCTCTGACAAGATGCATTGTGGGACCATCTGCCACTTTCTCAATGATTTGCCACAGAAGTTCGCTAAGGAATTTCCTCTCTTGGTAATCTGGTGTTGCGTGGCCAGGATGAACTTTATTGGAGCAAATCTTCTTAACTTTATTCCAAAAGGAGACCTTGGGTCTCACGTAAACGTCACTGTCTGAGCTTTCGTCAGCCATCTTTATCGGTCCAAAACGTCCAAATAAATTTTGTGTTGACTGACCAGAGAATTAACTGATCAGTTGGTCATGTTATGGACTTTATGACATCACAGAGGCATCCTTAGAAGGGCCTCAAGACAGACATAATTTGAAGTCACGCTGATGACATCATTGTCAGCAGCATGGCAACTGTTGCTAGGAGTAATAATACCACACCATGAGCATGCGCTATGAAAAAAAGAGAGAATCTGTGGGCACTAAATACATTTTTCCCACAAGTCTGAACTGGAAGTGACCTGCGCAGCTTCGCCGGAACGGGGGGGCAGGGAACATTGGTTCCTCCACTTTACCGCCCTACACATTTTTTTTTATATTAAGTTCCACTTTCCTGGTTGCTCCGTAAATTTAAAAAAGCCAAACATGCCACAATGAAATGAATCAAAATGTCCCCAAAGCATCGGTGGACTGACGGGGGATTCCAGGTAGATTCCAGAGATGCGCATTGCAGCAGCTGTTCATGCAGGGCCGGCCCAAGGTAATATGGGGCCTTAGACAGATCCCCCCTCCCCCCAGAACCCAAGGAACTTGTAGTTCCTTGTAGAACTTGTAGTTCTACAAGGAACTTGTAGTTCCTGTAGTTCTGCAGGAACTTGTAGTTTAGAGATCGCAGTTTCATTTGGGTAAATCTCATTCTTGACAGTGGCTGTTTGATTCTCAGCTATTTCTGATTTTGAAACTTCTTGTTCAGAGTTTTCTTCAGAAACCTTTTGAGTATTGAGGGTTTCCATCTCAGAAACAGCTTTCATTGTCTCTTTTGATATAGATTTCTTAGAGGGCTCTTCCTCTTTTTGGCTCTTCTAAAATGATGATCACTTGCTGATCATCATTTTGTTGAGTGTCAGATACCATTACTTCTTCCGTCACCTGCCGTGGTTCAGTGGTCACTGTTTCATTTGTATTAGTGTCTTTTTCTAAGGTGTCTTTGACCAATATTATGGTTTTCCATAATATTGGTCGTTTCTTCCCTGCTTCTTAAAGTTACATAATACTGAACAGCATTTCATGTTGATGTAATTTGGTAGAATACATATGAAAACTATGGGAAAAGAGTGTGGCGACTGAAAAAAAATTAATTCTAGCATTAATCTTCTGAGATCAAAAATAGTCACAATTCTGACTTTTTTCTCAGAATTGTGACTTTTGATGAAAATAGCTCAGATCCATCACATAGTGCAGCAAATAGAGCAGGCGCTCTACCCTTTTTTATCCAATGGCTTTTCTTTTTGTTACATCTTTTATTGCTTAAAATAAGCCCACAAACTATCACTATTGCTTCTACATCATCAGACGTATTTGGTTACTCTAAATTCATGCATGGTATGGCAGGTTTTACGGGATTTCATGTAAATTTTGCTGGAATCTGAATGTTCCTGAGTGAAATCTGTTCGTGTGGGGTGTGTGTTGCTCCTGCAGTGTGGCTGGACATCACACACAAACCAATCGAACCTGTTATACTTCAAATTTTTTATGTGGTCGTGTGTGGTCTCTCAGGCTTTGAAAATCGGCCGACAATTCTAAAATTGGGCCTTGTGAACCAGACTTACTATCACAAAATTTCAAATACCTCTAAACCTTGAATTCTCAGATAAGCTGAAAAGGAGGTGCCATGAATGTAGAGCAGAAGCACAGAGAAGGAGGAAATTTGAACTATTCCTTTCATTATTCATAATGGGTAAAAGGAGATTTTTAGCAAACAAATTGAATGAACTTCAAGTACTAATGTTAGCCCTTAAAAAAGGGAAATAGTAAGAGAAATGACCACAGGAGAAAAAATCATTGCTCTTCTACTCGCTTGTATTGAGGATATTTCAGAAAACAGTACAAGAACATTAGAATTAGAGTTATTAGAACTCATGGCAAAGTGCTGATAGTCATGATCACATTTGAACACGCCTATTGGACAGGTGTCTCTCATTCAGCAAATACAAGAGTCTCATTTTTAATGGCGTTCTACTTTTACCCATTGTCATTGTCGGCTCCAAATGTCCCAAGTAGGGACGCTGAACTGCAAACTAACTGATAACTAAACACACTGCTGTTTAATTTTACCTAGAAATACGGAAATATTCTAAGCCTTTAAACTGAGAGCAAAAGCAAATCATCTGCAACAATTATGTATCTATTTGGAATTAATGTGTTTGGGAAACTCAGGAGAAAATTGGCAAGAAAGTCAAACGTGTGTGCGTGTAGGCGTGGGCATGTGTGTGTGATATGTTTGGATCCACAGTCTCATAAAATTTGATAACACCTATGCGTAACTGCAGGATTGTACATCTCTGTTGCATTGCTCTACCTTTTACTGCAGAGTATCCCTTGTCGGCCAGGACTATTTATGAGGTTACACTGGTCCTGTCAGGTTGGCTGAGAGTAATGAGGCTTGATTTTGTGGCTGTACAGTATGACTGGGCTCACCCCAAGGCTAAACAAGGCTTTCCAAGAAGCAGCCTGGTAGCTACCCTGCTTAGTAAAAGACCCAAAGGGTTTAAATGCAGTTATGACTCACAAGATTATTGTAGGAATATCCCTGTTGTATATAGTTAATATCTTTGTGTCTATTTGCAGGAGTTCTAATCTTACTGCTGATATGGTGTTTATTACTGTTTATGTATTCAGAATGCCGAACACATTCTTAGTTAGAACTTCCTCTGATTGACTGTTTCCCCTAGAGCCACCAGAGCCCTGTGTCCCAGCAGGACAGTATCCCACCATGAATCATAAGCACTTACCTCTGCTGGACCACCACGCAATGCCAAACATGTTGTAAACTCTCCGTACCCCCAGGTGCCGCTATCAGATGTTATTAGTCCATTTGGATGCACAATGTTTCATGTTAGCTGTCATAGTCACACAAGAGTTCCTCGCACGATGAATAGGAATGTCAGAAATTAATGCATCACCTGCAGGATCACACAATAGCTTGACCTTGTGCTTTGCACTCAATGGATTACGTAAAATACTGCAGGGGCGGAGAGCCTGCGATGAGCACAAGGTGGTGTTAGAATCCCTGTAACAGCTGTCTATTCCTCAGGATAATCAACTGGAAGTTGATCACTTTGACATTTGTTGTGGTATTGTGGGGGGTGATACTGCAGATCAAACTGTTCCCAAACTTTTCAGCATCTGATCCACAAAATAATCGGACAGACTTGAAGCACAGATTATCATTTGACTAAACAAACATTTAGGCCAGCTGATAAGCTTGCCTGTCACAGATGATATCAGATGTCCCCCCATGGCAGATAAGATATAGATAGATTCCTTTATTTGATCCATGCACAACCAGTCTATGCACAACCACAAGTATTGATAGGAAAATATGCAGCCTGAAACTGGCAGACACTACATAACTTTGATCTAGAAAGACATTGCGCAGGTGACATTTGGTCACCTGCTCAAAACGCCCCCAAGTGCAGGTAAACTTGCACATTACAACTAGAACGCTCTCATCTCCGTGTTCTCTGCTCTCATTGCGTTAACTAACCTAGCAGTTTCTGTCAGAGATATGGCGTGTCTTCAAGCTAATTGGTGTTACCATTGGAACAAGCCAGTCCGGTAACATTAGAAGTGTGGTAAAGATTAGTAGCACTGGATCTAAGTCAACCAAGTACTTTCTACTGTACTAGAGCAGTAAAGTTGTGTCAGTTGCCAAACTTTTTGTGTTTGGATTGGAAGTATTCTTGTCCAGTTCTGGACCCTCTCTATGCCCTGGACCAGGGGCATTTGACTAGGCCTCTCCCACTGTCATTAACAATCAGACACACAGTTGAGAAGATAACGGTCCAGGAGGTAAACCAAGGTATCACTTTTCCTGCCAACATTCTACAGCTCAGTTTGAGGGATCCAAAATCAATCCCATAACCCATGTCTTTTGCATGGATCACTGGGGAATTTTCAAAAAACCTGCAAAGCGAGGCCACTAGGATACATCCTGACCCTGGACCCTGGACCATCTCAGCTGATTCCTTTTAATGCTTAAGAAGAGTGACTCTGCTTTCAGCTAACTAAACTCCACTCAGTCTATGAGCCACCCTAGGGAGAAAGTTCAGGTCAGCACTTTTGTCCAATTGTTTCAGTCCAATTCCATGTCGCAAGAAGTTTAGCTGACCAGACCCAGCTCTATTTTGTCCATGGACTCAGACTTGAAGGAGTTAATTCTCATCCCAGTTGCCTCAGACTCAGCTGTTACTGGCTCAAGTACATGCCCAAAGCAACAGAGCCTCACAATCTGCCAAAAGCAAATATGAGACCCTGAGCTTTTCAAATCTCACATCCATTTCTCCATGTCTTGAGATCCTGTCCAGGAACAGCACAGGCTGGATCGGCGACAAAGGGCAGCCCTGGCGAGGTCCAACTCACACTGGGAACAAGCTCGACTTTGTGCCAAGAATGTTGACACAGCCTGTGGTTTGGTCATACGAGGAACGGGTCGCCCGTAAAAGCCACACAGGTGACGGATACTCCTACAGGATTCCTGGAAATAACTTTTTTAAGGACACAGAGGAGTTTTCTCCCTTGATAGCTGGAACACTCTCTCCCGTCCTCTCTCTAAAATGTTGGAGCCGTCCGGGCCTGCTACTCTACAGGTGTTCTTCCAGTCTTCAATGTATTAGCAGAGATTTTTACCAGAGACACGTTACTCCAACAATTAAATGAAAATAACTGTAACTGAATCACCATTTTTGATTTAAACTTTTGATTCTTAAGTGTCTGACAAGTTTACATCAGTTCTGTTTCATTACAGTTGTGGCATAATATAAAGATTCATTTTTCTTAAGGCCTGGATTTGTTAAAAACAAGCATTGCCCCTGATTTTGTTCTGCTTGTGACTGACTTATTGTTTTCTTTGTCTTCTATATGTTTGTTACACCTTGTCCATAGTAGATGTAATTTCTCTTGGTGAACAGCTAATATGCACCCCGAAACATGCCAAAATATGCAAAGTGAGGAGGCTGGTAAAGAGTGAAAAAAGAAAGCTTGCTGGTTGCAAAGAATGACATCCAAATCTCCATAACCGAGATTAAAGAAGACATTTGACGGATGTTATGCGATTACCAGTTGCTCTTCCTCGCCTGGATTGTTGGAACTAAAGCTCTGAACAGGTTGCTGAGTGCATAGCATCACCAAGTGGCATGTTTGGTGACAAGAGAAGATAGCACACCAACATCTCTCTGTCATGCTAGGTGTGAGTGACATTTCTTATCTTGCCAATGTTCTTGTTGAAAGGTATTTCCACACCTATGGACTGGTGACACCATTTACCACCTGTAAAACACTTTTTCTTACCACTGGTTCAACAACGCTCAGTAAACCAAAACCTCATGACTCAGAGCTGTTACACCTGGGGTTAGCCACAGAAGCATTTTCCAAATCTGTAATAGATTAGAAATGTTTGCGCTCCCTCAACCTACATGTAAAATGCAAGTGTTTGAGCCAGTTTGTGTGCGTGTGTGTGAATGTGCGGCAGCTTGCTGGGTGTGAGATGGCTATCTGAGGCCATACATCAGACCCCGTGTGGCAGCGGGGCCGTGTAATTATCAGGTCTCAATGGGACACTGTGTTATTTTTGTCCAGGGAGAGATGCTTATCTGGACCCGTCAGCAGCCACCTGGATGGATGAGCCTGGCTCTCCACAGCACTGGCTCACCTTCCCTCTGCACCAAAGACAAACTGGCTAACTTCCCTCGTACAGACCACTGCAACCTCTTTTCACCTCCAAGACAAATTATCTCTGCCAGGAGAGCAAGATTCAGAGAGCCAAAAGAAAGCTGGAGCGATGCTGGTCCTTTAATTAAGATTCATCATCTCACAGGGCCATCCATCTCTTATAGAGCTTCATTAGAACTATAGTTATGATCTAATAAATAAACAGAAGGTCTAGACTGCTTTAATTTTCATGGCTATTGTAGTGTCTTAACTTTAATCTAATTATTTCTTCCTAATCAAATTTTTTTTTTTTAAATCTGTCTGTGGCTCATGTTCTTAGACACTTACAGAAATTGAAAACTTGGTGCTTCAGTTATATTAAAACATATGGAGTTAAAGCCAAGTTTTATTTGGCTATAAAACTTATATAGTCTGTCACACTATTACTTTTGAGTTTGTTTTTTAATGGCGTAGGAAAATGAGACCCAGGATCAACCTCCTATATATATGTATATATATATATATGCTCATACACATGCATACATATGTGTGTATTTTATTTTTCATTTTTAATAACATTAATTCTGTTCCACATGGCAAGTGAAAGACTATTACAGTACATTTTTGTTAACTGAAATAAATAAAATTGGTAATCAATGGGGAACGACTAGAACTACTATAGTTACAATACTACTATAACTTTTATCTTTTATAAAACATAGTGAAATTATAGACAAAATATCCTACTCCTTTGTGTTTATGAATCTATTTTAGTCTTCTTGTGTAATTGATTTTTTTTTCACCAACACAACCCTGGTTGCAAAAAGTTTTCCACTGTTCATAAAACAAACAATACAACACCTCTGGCTCTCTTAGTTCACCAGATTATATTATTTCAGAGGTAAAATGTGCAATGTGATCTCGCAAATCAGTTGTAACGGTAACGCCAGCTGCCTATATTCTGAAGACTAAATCACGCTAACATACCAAACATAAAATATGTTGCTGTGTGTTTTTTGTTCTCCCTCTCTTGGCTGCATTGGCCTTTCCTTGGAGCTTTGTGTGTGTAGGGGGGTGTGTGTGCGTGCCTGAAACGGCTCCAATCTGCTCTCATCAGCATCAGAGGGACGTTCTGCTGCTGTGGGTGAACGCTCTGGGACTCCGGAGCAGAAACCTAATGATGTTTTGGAGCAGCCACGCAGCTACAGAGCCGAAGCCTGTTTTGCTGTTGGCCCATCGCTCTTGTTGATGTTTCTGTGTCGCTGTTTGGATTTGTGCAAACACTCGTAATTAAAACTGCTCGCTGAAATCAGCTCGCCTCTAAGCTTTTGTGCGATAAAGACCGAAAGTGCTGCACAAACCTGAACAAGTAGAGGAATTGAACAAACTGTGTGTGTGTGTGTAACACGGCTTTGGGTTGTTTTCTGTTATTCTTCGCACAGCAGGCTTTGATTTATTGGTCCCGTGATCAAAAGTTTTAGAATTATTTCGTTGTTGTATGTGTAGGTCAGTGTGTCCTACAGGAAACTGCAGGGCATTCTCACTGGGGAGGGGAAGAAGGAAAACATTGTCTGCTTGTTGGGCTGCTGGTGGCACAAGGGTTTGATACGTCAGTCAGCACCAACACAGTAGCCTTTTATGATCAGACTTATCCTCAGCCAAGGCCTTTCCTGCACGTTTCTTCCAGGACGAGTGACCGGTGCTGCTGGAAAGGTTGCCGTCATTATGCAGAGCATGGAATCAAAAATAAAACCATTCCCTCATGAACCGATAAACACAGATGTTTTGTTGACATTGTGTCCTGAAAACAGAAGAGTACAGGGGGCAAAAAAATAACAAAGGCAGGACAAAATGGGTTTTATTTATGGGAGCATTTTGTTCGAGTGCTGAAAGAACAAGAAGCTAATTTTTTTTACATTTTTTTTTTTTTGGAAGTAGAAAATAATTTCACACCACATAGACAAAATAAAGTTTGTTGGAGCCGAAACACATGACACGCACAATAATAATAATAGTTGTTAGCCTATCAACGTTCCAGCTGCAAACAAAGTAAAACAAACATAATTCCTAAGCGCTGTATACATCAGAAAGATGTAGACTAGAGCTTTTCAACTTGTTTATTTGTCAGTTTGTTTGTCACGAATAAACCACTTCCACTCTTCATGGCTCTAGTATGACAAATAATAACAGAAAACACAAAATCAACAATTAAATCCAGACGAGAAGAAAAAAGAAGCAAAAAAAAAAGATTAAAAATGAAGTAAACCGCAATCAGATTTCAAATACTCAAGTACCTTCATAGCTTCGTACCTTTTTAAACTAAGTTATTACTAAGTTTAAATTAATTAATAGCATAATTTAGCTTAAGCTAAGCGTTTTAGTTAGTCATGTTATGCTACTACTCAGTTAGCTTACATTAAGTAATTACATAACTACCTGTGTTAATTGACTGTGTTATGTTATTTTTGTTAGCTTAAGCTAAGTAATAACATAACACAGTTTTCTTGCTGGCTAGCTATCTCACTGTTTAACCCCGGCAACATACTTTGTAATGTTGCATTTATACCTGGTTGTATTAAGTTACATTTCCCCCCCCATCTCTTTCCTTAAACAATTTCTGAATATTTTTAGGGAGTATAATATTTTTTGCTTTGTTTATTCCTTGTGCAGTCTTACATTTTACCATGTCAGCAAACATGATTACTTCCCACTAGCCATACAAAGCATTGGTGTGGTGATTCACTATCTTTATGACTTTTTTTTGCAGTTGGTTCTATAGTTATTTCCCAAAATCTCTACACAACATGACAACTAAGGTAGTAAAAATAATGCACAGTGTATACAGTTGAATACTTGTTTTGTTTTTCCCATTTTACCAATACTTGTAATTATATGGGCACTTTTTCTTGTGTGTATGATGCATGTAGAGGTAATATAAAACAACAAATTAATTTAAAAAAAAAATTTAATGAATTAAAAAATTTAATTGGATCAATGAATAAAAATAAAATACAATTTAAACATAATTTAAAAATAATGCACGTAAAGGTCATGCTCTTAGTGCTAACAAAAAGCTATCGTACATGAAAGATGTTCCCAAACTCTTTCTAAGAACAGTCTGCTACATCTCGATCATTTTCTGTTTTTCATATAGAAATTTGCAAGCCTTTACATTCTTGTTGGTCGACTGTACTCAGAAGCTTCTGGTTTGTCACCAAGATGTTGTATATTTAGCAAAAACTTCCAAATAAATATAACAGTAAGAGAGAGAGGCAGCAATCCAGATTTTAATTAATATTTATCAGTATTGTAATCTAAAACTTTAATGCTGCTTTAAATCATTTCTACCTGCATCTGTTCCCTGATCAGACTGAACCTTTAATCACGGCGAGGCTTTTACTGTGTTCTGTGGCTGGAGTGCATAATGGAGTAGTTGTGTTTTTCCCAGACTAACACCACATCAATATATTATTAGCAATTTGACCTTCCTCAACTGCTCCAACAGCTAAGAAATGTTCAGTATCTAGTCTGCTACGTCCTTTTATTATGATGCGCCCTGGATTTGTCTTGGAAATCAGAAATTTTCTAGTTTCTAGCCGAAGAGTAAGTGGGATTGGTTATTGTTGGTGTAGATTACAATAACGGCAATACAAGCAAGTAACAATATGTTTCTCTCCACAGATACAGCATAGTCTATTCGTATGGTTTAATGAAATACAAATCTGCAGAAGTGCTATTAAATAGTTCACAGCTGCATTTATCATTATATTTTCCTTATGTAAGAGCCTTATTGGATATACTCTGAGATGCTCTGACACATCTGACTTTCCCTGATGAAATTCTGTTGTATTTCGTACTAGGAACTCAAACAATCTGCCTTCGGAGTACAAACATATCGCACCTTTATAGTGTTATCACTGACAACAATACCCCAGCTATCGTAATATTTGAGTTTATAGCAGACCTTCTTTGCAAACCTGACTTGCTAGCTGTCAGATTTGAGAACAAAAAAAAACTTGCTGCCATAAACATAAAGCTTGATGGTTTGCAGACCAGATTGCCCAATGTGGACCAGATTGCTCAACGAACCAACAGTTTGGTTCGTTGAGCTACTCTCCCCTAGATGCTCCGCAAACAACCACAATCAAAGACAAAGAGAAGATGAAAGATACAAATGCCAGCCTTGAGGGGAGAAGCAGCCAGAGCTGTACGCCCAAAGCCAGTTTCGTTCTTTTCTAATCTCGCCATTGATTTACTGGGAAAAACAATATTCTACCGGGAGCCGTGATCTTTTTCTGATGTTTCAAACCAAGTTGCTTATTTGTACAGGTGGTTGAAAAGTGATGTTTGCTGAAATACGAGGGCAAGCAAGTCTACATAAAAGAGGATCACTGCCTACAGGAGTCTTACACCAGTTGAATGTTGGTCCTTTGTGGCTGCGGCGAACCTGGCACCTTACGTCAATGGAAGCAGGTAAAGAGCTTCTAGCCTTTTAGTTAAACTGGAGTAGCACAATGGAAGACAATTGGTCTGAACTGGAACATCAGAGTCATATTTCACATCAGTTTGAAAGGCTAATAAACAGATTTATAAACACAAAAACAAAGTGTATTGTATCCATAACCTCAGTTTGTTTTACAGTTTGCACCTATAACTGTCCATTATTGTGTTTTGCAGGTCTAAATTGACAAATGACTATTTCTACTCACTGCAGCGGTTACAAAGTATTTCATTCTACGGTATAGAAAGACTAAAGATATACAATAGTCATTTCAAAAATAACTTTGAATCCCCTAGTCTCTGCCCATTAGTGCAACAGATGGCAGGACTACTTTAGACCAATATATGATGATATTAGGCTGGGTATTGTCTGCTGCTGCCTGACCCACACAAACCTGACGTATTATTTAACAACATCCTCGCTTCAGTTCAGAGGCTCGAATACACATCTTTGAGACCACCGTACGTCAGCCATCGGACAGTGTTTTGCCTCCGATGTGTTGTGTAAGTTCGTGCTCTCAGATGCTCTCGGCAACATTAAAAGCTAAATGAAACGTTCAACTATCACATCATGAAAGCCATCTCAGCAGCAGTAAAAAAAAAAAAAAAGACTTTATGCCGAGAAGCACAAATGCAAACTAAAAACAACACCCAGGAGTTTTGTTAGTTCTTTTTCGCCAACCATGTGACCAAGCTGTTGACGTTTTCCCAAAGTCAGGAAGTTTCTGAGTAGAGGTGGATGCTCTCCCCACCCAGTCACAACCCCCCCCCAGTCAGGGGGGAGCTGCGGTTACCGAAGCATGTGGCTTCATTAACAAATATCTGTCTGTTTGCTGCTGTAATGAGGAACGCAGCAATTTAAAGTTGAGCAGAGAGACGCCTGGGGTCCCGGCGAGCGGAGCAAGCTGCTGGTGTCAGTCAAGAGGCTGAGGTTCATCAGCAGGGCATCTCCCATGTACCTGCCTCCATCACTGCTCATATACAGTACATGCTTATATAGATGTGGGTAGGTGGGGGGTGCGGCTCAATGGAGCACAGAGGAGAAATAAGGGAGTCACATGGGGCTTTTGCACCCTCCTCTGGCCAGAAAAGGTACTGACTTAACATCTCTTTTCAAAAGCCTAACTCTTTATTCACAATTTGAGCTTTGCTGCAAAGAAGATTTAGCAAACATTTTAATCTGTCGAAATTTACAACCAGTAGTGACATACATAGAAACACTTACCTCTGTTATAGTTGTGTAGATGCTTTTATAAAGCTCTGGTTTTGGGGATATCACATTTATTTTGAAACCATGGGTGAGTTTAGGGATGCACCAATATAAAAATTTGGGCCAATATCCTTTCGACACCATGAAAAATGAAATTATAGTCGACTTTGCTTCATTTTAAAACCCGTATTGTATCACTATCACAACATCACACGTATTGGGACTAATGCATACATGTTAATAAAATTGACTAAAATAAATTGATACTGATGTTAACACAGACATATTGTGCATCCCTAATCATCTTCCTCAGCTTCACAGTTAAGCACTTCTTTGTGTTGGTCTATTGTATGAAAATCCCTCTAAATGTCATTGATATTCATGTTGCAAACAGATGAATAGCACTGAGTGAATGAGTTAGCAGGTAGCAACAGGAGTGAATGACATTTCCTTTTAGTTGAACTGATCTAAACATGCTGTGATCACTCTACTAGGTCGTTGTCTATTCCTGGTTAATTAACAAAATATCAGGCTAATATTCATATGGAATCGATTCATCTTCCGACTAATTAAACGCTCCTCGAAGGATGTTGAGCAGCATCTTCCCATTGTGCTGCAGCGAAGCAAAGCCTTGTTCTGTCTGTCAGCCGAGCCAAGAGTGACGGGCCGGAGAGTTGATTTTGTTTGTTTGTTGTTGGGTTGTGTTTTTTTTTTTATCTCTGCAGTGACATACGGACGAGCAGAGCAGATGAACACGCTGATGGAGTAACTGATGGAGCAAGAAGGCACAGAGCCGACGAGCCAATCCATTGCAAGCCGCTTCCAAAGTGTACCGAAGCATGCCGGTGCTGATCCGGCGGGTCGCGTAGCTGTGCCTCTGAGCTCACGGGCGCGTTTTACTCCGAGGCTGTTCATCAGTGTGTTTAATGTGTCCATGCGTACGTGTAAACGCGACGGTTTATGCATTATATATATCAGTCTTCTGGCTGCAGGCTCCCTTTGCATGTGTGTATAAATATGTATGGGGAGATGTTTACTGTCGTGCTATCTGATCAAGGCCCTGCGAAGCGTGGGGGGAGTCCAGCATCCCCAAACATCCTTGGAGCTGAAGCGGCAGGCGAAGTGTAAACAGCTAAAAGCAACAAGTGTCTTGATCAAGCAAACAGATAGCAGATGTGAACAAGGACGATGACTCATTGCTTCCTATCAGATAACCTGGAGGAGTCGAACAAGCAGGAAGGGTAATGCACCAAAAAGTCCCGTCTTTGTTTCTTAACCTGTTAGCTTAAATATGCCGATTTCCATATCAGAAATCATTCCCAAACAACAGATTATATTAGCAAATCAAATTAAATTGATTTGCTATTTAAATAATTAATTTAAAGAAACTGATTATTTAAATTGATTAAATTTTGAGCAAATTTGAGCATTACAATAAAGACTGAAATGCTCAGTCTTTATTCATACAGTTATGTTTTAACCCTCCCACGGTCTTAGTGCGACGTTCGGCAATAGTGGGGAAGTTGCCATGTTTGAACGGCGGGGAGAGCTGAGGTTGTCCTGTCAGACTGTCAGTTTAACCACACAGAAAAAAAAAAAACTTTGTAAAAGTTTACAAAAGCGGATACCGCTCTTAAAGGAGTGGTATCATGTAAAATCCACTCTTTTGAACTTTACATCAGTTTGCCTTCATCAGAAACACACCTGGAGTGTTGCCTTGAGTCTTTCATTCATGTTTGAGAAATTCTTTAATCTCCCATGGCAACCACTCAGCTGTGTAAAACGCCTGGTTGGGCCTAGCCCCCCCTTCCAGGATGAGGCTCCTCCCTCTCACACAGCAGCCTCCCTTGTGACTCCCCTTCAGACTGGTCAGCATATCAAATATCTAAACTATACTACTATACGTAGCCAAATATCTGAAAACTGATTCTTCAAAAAAAAAAAAAATCCTCTTTCATATTTTCGAGGATTTAACCAATAAAAATCTTTTTGTAATATTGGAAGAATTATATCCCTGTATATTTAGGTGTAACGTATTTATATTCAACCAAGAAGTTTGTTTCTGATAGGAAATAATATTTTTTTTAAAGTGCAAAAAGAGGATAAATTTTGATAATATTAACTATTTGGTGTTCTTAAGAAAACATAACGTGCATCAGCTGTGCAGTGCGGGAGCTAACCCTCAGTTTGACATCCATCCTGAGCCCGTTTCAATATCGAGGCCTAGTGAAGCAGAGAGCCTGCGCTCCACTCGTGTCTTTTCAAACAAGAATCACGCGGCGGTGAAAACGGATCCTCCAGCGACGCTTCACGGAGACCTCATTGAGTTTCTGGGGCTGCGCGCCGCAGGGTCAGAGATGAATGGTTAATGTCACACTAGGATACACACTCGGCATCGGTTCTGGGGCGGTGACTCACCGGTCGCAGCCGGGCCAACCCAAACCAAATATTTCACTTACAATGTAAAACACGCTCGCAGCCATAAACATGCTTCAGGACGTGCTGGGCCGTGGCCTGAAAAATGACTTTAAACAAAACCGCGCGCGCCGCTCCCTTTCTCTCGCTCTCTCTCGCGCCTCGCGAGCGTTTATTTATGTAGATTGGATAGAGTAGCGTATAATTATTCTGCCGCTGCCAATGTCTTCTGTTATTTATTCTTCATTTCCTTTCTTCTGCGGGGCCAAATATTGTCTCGGGATGAGGGGGGGCTGGAAAACAAGACGCACATCTATCTTTAGAAACACGCGGGCGTCTCGTCCATGTATCTGATTGCAGATATTAATTATATGAAATTTCCACAACAGCGAGACGTCCTCAGGCACAGACTTTAATACCGCTAAGTGTGTATTCCAGGTATTAATTACAGCTTTTTTGAGCTAATTTTGGAGTTTAATTAGAAGCGATGGTGTGTTTATGCTAGGGTCGCTTTTTTTTTTTTTTTTTTTTTTGCGTGTTTTTGAGTTCAAAACTTTAAGCTGTGTTATCAGAATTTGTGTGTGCACTAAGCCGGCCGGTTTAAGTGTTTTGCTGTGTATGCGGGGGTGTGTGTGTGCATGTGTCTGGTTTTTCCATTTCCCCTACACTCCTTTTAAATAAGACCAGTGCCACTGAGCTGTTTATTGGCTCAAGGGTTCTGCAGTGGTAATGATGCATGGAGAATGATGTGGGCTGAACTGGAGACAGGGAAGCTTTGCAAGCTCTGGCCTTTCTGAAGTTACATTTAACCCAAGCAAAGAGACGGCCAAGGAAAGCAAAAGGACACATGCCTGGAGGCGAGTTTTTTCATCTCTAAATATCAAGATGTACAATTCTTGTATCTAGAAAGTCACTCGGTTCGGCCGATCGCTGCACCCAGAGAGCAGAGTATTATGCAGGTGTGTGGCTGTTATTCATTCAGTGACAGGGCACAACATTATGATCACCTGCTAGATAGTGCGCTGGTCCCTCATTAATTGCCACATCTGACCCGTCGAGGATTGAACTAGGCCGGAGCGCTGCAGTTGTGCCATTATTTTACATTTAAGATGTCAGCACCAGATCTTTCCGGAAAAAGATGAGGCCTGCCGCGGGTCGGACTTGTTTGTGTTGTAGACTCAATGTGTTGTAGACTCGATTGTGTCGACTTGTTCCCGAAGTTCCCCAGAACTCCATCCAAACTGGTCGTTGAGCTGCTCAAAACGTTCCTGAAGCTCAGGATGAAACCAAGTGTTTACGGACAACCAATAAAAAAGACACAAACTTGTTTTTTTTTTCTCAACGTCTGAAGTTAAACCAGACCAAACTTTTGTTTGTTTTGGGTGAGTTAGAATTACCAAAATTATTTATGTCTGCTAAGTGCCAGAAAACTTAACTGGAACATTTTGACATATTTCTTAAATTCAGAAGTTTACATACATTTGCACACACGCACAATCCCTGGATTGTGAGCCTGATTTCTAAAAGGTGCTCAGTATTTTCTGCTGTAGTCTCATGCAGTATGTTGTTTTTCTTATTGTTAACCGTATTTTTTCATATATATATTTTAAAAACTTTAAGAACTTTTTGTGTGAACCTTTACATCTGTTGCTGCTGTTACCCCTGAATTTCCCCTCTTCAGGACAATAAAGGCTGTTTCTATTCTTTTCTAAGTTGTGCGGCGTGGGGCAAACCTTTTGGGTTTGACTGATAAAATAATATTTAAGCACACAACTCGTGTCTTGAAGTATTTCTAGAGTCTAGAGGATCACAGAAATAGTTATAGTGGGCCATATTTGATTAAACATAAAATAACTAACTACTAGCACCATTTGTAGGTTTTGGGTTTCTCTTTCTTATTTTGACATACATATGATCAGAATCAGCTTTATTGGTCAAGCTTGTATGCATAAACAAGGAAATGAACTTTGGTTTCAAGTCCTCACAGCACACAGTCAAAAACAAAGTTTTTGTTTTACCGTTTACTTATTTACACAGAAAAAAACCAACAACGTTTCATTAACCTTTTAAAAGGAGAGATGCTTGGTACCAGGTTGGAGCAAAAGAAAAATTTAATTTCCACCTGCAGTCCCTGGACAGGTTGGTGTAATTAATTATGATTTAACGGATTCGACTTGGTGAAAAACCAGGTTGGTAAATCATTATTCAGATCGCACTAAAACCAAGCAAACTAAAAACCAACAGACCATTTGTAAAGCTTTTTTTTTTGTTTTGCCTTCATCAATAATGAGTACAAATCTGCTTATTTAACAGCCACGATTTTCCATTTTGTAACTAAAAAATGTTATAATTTAATTAGGCAAACTATTCCCATGACTCGTCAGGATATGATGACGTGACAGGAAAATCATTAATGCCAACCGATCTCATCACTGCATTATTTACCGACATTTTGCAGTTGTATGATTTCCTTGTACTGTGCAACGTCACTCCATAAAACATGGAGTCAGAGAGAGAGAAACGCTAAACCAGCTGAGCTGAAATTTGCCCTCAGGGTGAACACAATGTGACATGTGGAACTGCAGTAGATAGGATTTTGATCAGACAGAGACCGAGTCATAAGCTACCTATGGCTTTTTCTCTAATAATACGAACAGCTCTGTCTGGTTGAAACATTTACGACAAAAATAACTTAAGAAGGAGCTTTTAGAGCTTCATGAGCTACTTGATTTGCACATCTGGAAAAAAAAAGGGTTCTTACCAGAGACTGCACGTTAATGAAGTTTTCATTACCATGTAGAGCACCTTAAATGTTACTTAGTAAAACTGTCAAAGTGCATTTCCTCAGGAGATCTGATGCATTTAAATGAAATGCTAGAAGATTAAACCGGCTGAGTCATCAAGCTGAGACGGATGAGCGTCTGCAGCTGAACCTCCAGCTGTGTCTTTCTCTTACACCCACTCACCGTTAGCAAGAACGTCACAAAAACATGTTGGTTTTTTTAAAATAAATCCTTCTATTTTCAGAATAATTATACAACCTCAAAATTTAACAAATCATAACAAATAGAATGGGTTTCAATTTAAAGCAGGCTTCGTTTGATCAATGTAGGATGCCATGCAAACTGAGGAGGAAGAAGAATGGATTAGAGACTAAAAGTCAGATTTGTACAATTAAAAACCTCTGGTTTATCAGAAGTGTTAACAGAACATCATGTTTGTTCATCAAACAAAAAGATTGGTTGCTTTATTGTCGTTCATCCAGCTCTCCGTTGTGGCAGTGAGCAGTGTTAGATGCTCGCTTACCTCCGCCTGAACTTTTCCTACTTCGCTTTAAAAACGTTGCTTTCCCTAAAAACTCACAGTAAGCAGTTTTAGACTAACTTTGAAGGGATGATATCCAGATGGCATTGTAGTGTTTTTGATCTGTCTTTTCATGCGATGTTCTTTCACCTTGGTGTATTTGCTTAACGTCCCTTAACCTGTGACAGATATTCATGGGGTGGCAGAAAAAAAGAAAATAAAAATCCAGGGTTTTTCTTTTGAACTGGTTTCCACCAGCCGCCTTGACATAACTTTTAAGAATATGTCCACCATAAATCTGATTAATATATAATATACTAGCGGAACAAGTGATCGTCGGGCCGGGAGGCGGGGCTAATGACCGGGCCCTTTATACCCAAATAATAAAGCTTGTGATCATTTAACTTTACAACATAGACATGCCCGCAACAGCGGAGCTTACAAGTTTCACCACCACAGAGAGAGACTATGTCATTCTGAAATCCATCTGACATGAAGTACAACAATTGTGAATAATGTCAGAGTTGCTACCTGTAACTAGTTCTGCTCCTTCGCTGGGCTGGAAGTTTTGGCGGGTCTGAATTGCTGCCAACAAAAAAGTCCGGTTCATCTCCAAGACGAGGAACAAAATATGTGTCCAGGTTTTGGCTTTTCCTTGCTCTCTTAGTACGAAAAAAGGCTCTAGCTAGTTTGCCATCTGTTGTCAAGTGACTGAGATAATGACGTTGGTGGACGGCTGGTGACGAGCTTTACCCAGAATACACTTGTAATTTTGTGTGTCATCAAGTTAAATGTAAGAGTGAAAATAAAGCCAGTCATGTAGCACAACATGTTATTCAATATTTTCTAATTTATTTATTTAATATTTCAAATTTTTATATGTCACTAAAATTAGTCGGTCTTGTAAAGTTTTTAGCAACGATGAGTTAACAATGGCTGGGGCAGCCTACTATATAATCTACTAGGGCATCGTGCTATATAGTTGTACATACACCATGCTCAACAGGAGAGGGCCAGCTCTCTAAATGGTTGGATCCCTGAAGTCATTTGCACCCCAGTCCTCTCCCCTCCCAAAGCTCTGCCCCTGAAGAGAACCTTTCCAGCTGTTTTGGGTCTTCTGAGTAACTTAGCTCATCTTCATGTTCAATAGCCCTTTCAAAAACAATTGTAATTCAAAGTCTATAACACGACAGGATGTGTAAAGAATAGCTAAAAGTAGAAAATAACTAGGCAGGAAGGTGAGTAGAGAAAAGAATTTTATAAATTATATTAAAAAAGATGGCTTGTTGTGTGAGCAAGCTTATGTGTGATTTTAATTTAATTTCTTATTTAATGGAAACACCGCAGTTATGAAATAGTGGGGGTTTTTTGACAAAGATTGGGCATTGGAAACGCAGCTAGTGTTTGTTCCCGTGTGGTATGCCAAAGTCAGACTTCTACTGATAAAAATGAAACTACTCTGCTCCTGTAAAAGCAGAACAGTGACTAAAAGTGGCTTTAGGGACAAGTTTTCAAGGATTTTGATGAAAACACAAAGGGGATGTGAGAGACTGGTGTGTAATTAGACTTCACATCTTCAAGGTGAAAAGGTAAAAAGGAGCCCGTGTCTTCTTCTACTCCACAGCGGACCAGTGGAAGCCTGTGCAGAACAAAAGCACTCTGAACAGTCGGGATTGGCAAGGTCACTTTCTCTGCAAGGGTAGGCACTCCACACACACACGCGCGCCCACACGCACGGTTACACACAGGTGCTCATTGTTTGGCCAGGCTGCTATCATCCTTCACGCCTGGGGCTATGGGGCATTGAGGAGAGAGTCAGAGAAAGGCTCTCTGAAAGTAAACAGGGTTCAGCAAAGCTTTTTTTTTTCTGCTTAGATTTATTGGTCTGGCATTCGACCCCGACTGCCCCATGCATGAGTGGGTCAGGTGATGGGTCAACGGTGTGCGTGTGTGTGTGTGTGTTTTATTGAAAATGGTAATTGACTGGTAGTAAGTAAGAGGTCAACTGGAGGTGCCTGGAAGAGATTTTGTGGTTGTTACTTAAAGAACTAATTTGTGAACATGACTGAGGAGTACAAAAAGATGAAACTCTCATCAAACCTAATATTTACATTTACAATTAAACTAAAGAGTGAGGTCCTGAATCTTTGAGGTTCTCTAAGATATTTTTCTTCTGTAGTGTGTTAATGCTATAGCTGGCTTATAGGTGCAGCCCGCTAATTTAAATATGTCATTTATTCAGTTATGCAAAGTGGTTACTCTTTGTCTGTACAATAGGTCAAAATCTGCTTTAACTCCGAAAGATGATGAGCGGCAGGATTTATTATTGGGTTTGCTTTCTTTGGTTCAATACTTGAACAACTCCATGTTCCAAGTTGAGCCTGAATGCAGCACGCTCTAAAAGTTGAGCTGCAGCTCATTGAGTGCCTTGCAAAAGAAATTTTCAACTTTTTTTTTTTTTCCACGTTTCACATTGCTACCACAAACTTAAGTGTTTGTGTTGGCTTGTTGGATCCATAGTGAATTTACCGTTTGTTGATTGGGTAAACGTCTGATGGTAATTTGACTTCACTGACTTCAAATGCAAGCCACTTTTTTTTCTTTTTTTTTAAACTTTTTATCTTTTGAGTTCAGCTTCAATGTAATGTCCTCCTTTGTGCTACTTCACTACATCAAAAGCAATAAAAAGCATAGAATTTTTTGGTTATAAAGTGACAAAATGGAGAAAGGTGTTTGAGATCAATGGGTATGGATACTTGTGTAAGCCGCTGTGTAAGTATTGCTTATTGGAAACCTGCTTCAGTAATTTCAAACACAATTTGCAGCTTCGTTCTGATAGGTTAAAGCTCCAGCTAGCCTGGAGCTTTAAAAACTCCTCAGCTGGCATTAGTTCAAATTTTAAGAGACTTCTGGGAGCAACTGCACCCCCAACTAATCAATAGCTATCAGGACTTTTTGATTTTTCTTTTTTTTAAGTACAAATAAAAAATTGACATAGAATTTTGGAACTCAAAGTCAAATCAAGCCTGATATTGTAACGGGTGTGCGAAAAAGATGCACTCTTGTTTCTCTTTCGCTTTACTCCCCTTTTCATACACATTCCAGATGTGATTTCTGCTCTGCGGCGTAATTGAATTCCTTTAACCTGCATCAAAGAGCTTTCCATGCCATGTCAGTGACAGGCAAATTGATTCTGTTGCAGGACGGGGATAATCTGGGCAGAAGATGAGGGGAGAACGCTGTGATTAACTCGTGGGGAGTCAGCTGGGCGGATGGAGGGGGTCGGTCGATCCAATGCGGCCACAGAGATTCCTATCAGATAATAAGCTGGATGTTTAGGAGAGGGTCTTGTTTAACACCACCACTCCTCCACGGGTCGGCCTTTTCTGGTCCAGGCACCGGCAGGACGACTGACGTTTCGCTTTCACAGCCTGCATCAAATAAAACCCACAATCTTACTTATGAGCTAAAATTAGGTGTAACCCTCAGAAGGTATTTTTCCGTGTTCGCATCAGTCCGTTTAGGGCAGAAAACTGCGAATATTTTTGTATCAATTACGGGCATTTCAAGTTTATGAAATGGAAGTATTAGCAGAGCCCGAGCATCTGGAAACTGTACATGAAGGCAAGATTAATTCTGGCATTTGCTTCATTTTTTAATTTTTTTTATTAAACCAGAGTACTGTCGGACTGTGGAAGATTCCAAACGACACAATCAAACCAACACGTCCAATAACTTTAATAAGTTCCTGGTCCTTTCGCCCTCCAGCTCAAGCTGCTGTGTCTCAGTGTGACTGTAGTCTGGTCTCTATGTGTGTTTAGGGAGCTTTTGTTTCCCAGCAAAACTTTGAGTCAGAACCATTTAGATAGAATAAGATTATATTTAACAATAACCTGTTTTAAAGTGTTTTTAGTGAGAGTTTGTTGGCATATCACAAAGTATTTGTGGCATGAGCATCAGGAATCTGAGGCGCGACGTATAACGTACTAATCATGTGAAAAT
The DNA here is from genome assembly GCF_003331165.1 of Xiphophorus hellerii. Lineage (NCBI taxonomy): Eukaryota > Metazoa > Chordata > Actinopteri > Cyprinodontiformes > Poeciliidae > Xiphophorus > Xiphophorus hellerii. The sequence goes on from NC_045683.1 coordinate 28,065,045, forward strand.
AAGAACACAATTAATATAAATGTAACAATGCTGAGCTATCTTTATGCATAAAAAAAATGATTAAAAGGTTATTTTGTTTTCTAGTTGTAGATAATTAATTTTCCATACATGCATTTTTTTATTTAAAGTTGCTAGGTAACTATTTCTTAATAAAAAGCTTAAAATTGAACTGTGTTCAACGTTTCTTTATATGACTGCTTATGGCCCTGCTACAAAAATCAAAGCAAATTTCTACTGAAACATTGCAGCGTTGACATTGTTTGATTTCATGCAGATGCTCAGTCTGCACTGATGAAAATTCACTCAACTCTTCATGCTGAATGCTTAAAGGGTCTCCGTCTGACCCACTTTTTGACTAATGCGACTTCTAATTATTTGATCGCTGATAGTGTTCAGGGCTGGTTAATACAAAGATTAATAGCTTTAATACATAAATAAAAATGCATAAATAAATATAGATTTACAATTGATCTCTAACAAACCTCTGAGACCTTCAAAGAACAGTTGGATTTATTCTGAGAACAAATCACACGGGTGAACTTCGCTGAATGATTCGGATTTTTTGTATCGGAACAAGAAGTTGTCATTTTCAACGCCAATGTAAATTTGTGCTTATTTGAAACAAAAATCTGTTTTTTTTTTCTTTCCACCTCACAATAATGCACTTTGTGTTGTGTAATTTAGCAAAATCTGTTACAGTTTGCAATTGTAGCAAAATCTGAAAATCAGTTGAGAACCAGACGTACTTGACCTGTCCATGAGAGGCAGGTCGGGAACTTCGCACTGCCGTCTGACATTTAAAGATAGAGGATTCACAAGGAATGTTGTAAAGTCCCAAAGGAGTACTCCAGTCCTATGTACAAAAAAGAAACAAGAATAAATGTATATGTATGCATCCCAAAAGCTTTTACTTCTGCCTGACACTATGGCTCCCTATTTGTTCCCCTGGTAAAGCCGACTGTCGCTAACCACAAACAAGGCTCCTCCTGCATGGAAAAATGATCAGCTTCGGAGCTGAAATCCACAGGCCTCATAAATAAGACAGAAGCAACGGTTGAGAGGTTGCCCTGACATGAGGTATCTGTCTGTCCAATTCCATCAAGCTAACAGCAGGGGTGTAAATCACATCTGATGGACCTCTAATGGTGGGCCCAAACGGGAATAGAAGCAACGGGGTTCCAGAGAGGATCTTTTCTGCTCTTTTACTGCATGAAGAAAAGCAGAACGTTTGTGTGTGTGGGGCGTGCGTGCGTGCGTGTGTGTGTGTGTTTTTGTCTTTCTACCTGTGAACAGTGGTGACAGTACGTTTGTCAGAATTCCCGGCTAAAACTGAACCTGGCTGTAATCGAACCGTGGCACAGTCAAGGGTGGAGGTGAAGTGGAGGCCAGTGGTTATCTGCAATGAGCAGAAACTGACAGAAACTACCAGAGCCTGGCCAAAACGCTCCTTTCACTTCAGTCATTGAGTTTCTGAAGGTTTTTTGTTGGCGAGCATCTTTGTCTCCCCCTGACTTTCATCAGGTTTCAGACTGTGGGTTGTTGCTCCACATATATGCTCATTTGTGTATGGTCTCACTTTTATTTGATTTAAAGCTGCACTATGTAACTTTTATCCATCCCCGCCCCTCCATTGCTTCCTGCTATGTTGCAGCTAGCGAAGCCTGTTGTGAATGCTAAGGCTAGTTAGCATAGTCACCAATGATGGCAGATAAACGGTTTTCCTGTAACAGTAAGTTACAGGAAATGCTAATAGGCATTAGCAGATTTAACAGTCAGTACATGAGGATGATTGACAGCGCTAAGACCCTCCTCCTTTCTCTGATTGGTTGTTTTTGGTCGGGGGTGATGCATTTCTTCAGACAGGACTAGTGACTCAGGGGGGAGGTGGAGATCAATCTTTTCATAGATTATCTGTCTCATATTTCCCTGTCGCCACATGGTGACAGTTATAACAAATATGTAAAAAAAACAAAAAAACATTCTTTACAAAATTGTACAATCGTCATAAAAGTTAAAATGTCCCTGTACGCACAGAGAAAGAGAACAAAAGCTAGAGCTATGACAACTAGATCAAAGTGTTTTCATATATTACAATTGGACCAGTCAAAGACCAAGCCAGTTACAGTTACTTGAGGAACATTTGGGGGGTACTTTTAGGAGTGTTTTTACTACTTTTACTTGAGTAATGTTATGATGAAGTGCCGCTACTCTTGCTTTCTGGATTCTCCACTCATGTGAGTAACTTCACCGACTGGAGAACAAACATGTTGTAAACAAAGATTCACACAAACACCTGCACTTTTTTGTCAAACTGTCAGAAGTTTCACATTGAAAAGTTTTCTTTTGCCTGATTTTGTAATTCTGTCACTTGTATGAATTAGGTTCATTTTGGACCTTAAAATGCTAAAGTTTCCACATAACTTCATGTTTTGGTCTATCCACTGATGTAACTTTAAGTGTGAAATGATTGAGGTTTTGACTCTTTACTAAATCCTTTTTTTTTACTCTTACTTGAGTAATTTCTTGAAATGATGCCACTTTTACTTACGTACAATTTTTTTGCTGCTCTACCTGCCTCTGAATAAAACTGGGAATCTGAGCCCAGACTTTCACAGACGAATATGAAGCATTAAATTGGGCCACTGATGGGAGTCTGACTGATTGTCATTGTTCTGTTTGCGCTTCAGTCTGCTCTCCACCAACTGATCACATAACAATCTGATTCCATAGCGGGAATAAATGCTTCAAACATGCGTTTTGTTCACATATGAGAATTTTTTTCCCCCTCCTCTTTATGTGCTAGTCACGTCACTGTATTTTATGCGTTGATTAATACCGCACACACTCACAGGCTGGCGCGGCGATTAAACTGCGCGCTGCGCATCTAACATGTAATAAAGATTGACTGAAACTTTTACAAACGTAATAAAGGTTCATTATCTACTTCAGTCTAATTATATGTCACGTCACGGTGAAGCGATAAAAGAACGTCCACTCACACAGTTTTAAAGTTACAGACCCATAACTGAGTGATTATTGCCTTACAGAGCCCGGCAACTAACAATGGGGAAGAAAAAGGGAACAATCAAACTCTACCAGCTGCAGTGATTTATCAAATTTTACTGCTGAGCTTTTAATTGTTGGCCATTAGCATAACGTCTGATACGGCACATCCCTGTGATGGGCCTCGACCTGAGAGCTTAGCAAGCATTAAAGAAAGATTTATTGCAAAGCAGCTGCCATCTATTTATCCGTTTCCAAAGCGTTCTTCTCACTTGGCTCAAAGTGGAACCTCTCGTAATTGATCAGCCGAAACAATGTTTGTCTTTCAGTATCTTGTCCGAATCCCAACCTGGGTTTGAAAAGAAGCACGGCACAGCTACTTCAGCCCTAAAGGCGGCAAATGATTTCACGGAGACACTCGACAGAGAGCAGCATCGCGCAGCCATTTTTAGAAGGTCATTCCTCATTGAGACGCAGAGAACGTCTGAACACGTCACCTATTAGTTTGAAAGTTACTTATGCTTGTGTTTTCTGTTTTCTTTATTTTATGTCGTATTTTTCATGTGTCCTTGTGCAGCACTTTGGTGCAGCTTCAGCCTGCTTTTTAAAGGTGCTATTTAAACTTGACATCAATGTATAGTTCTACGTTTTCACCAAGTCAGGCTCTCTGTTAGCAATAACAATACATTTAGTTAATAATGCCATTTACAGCAATAACTAAACACGCGCAATAACACCCAGTAATGTACAAGTTATGGTGTGTAGTTTGAAATCTTTTTTAAAAGCACATAATACGACACTCATATTTTCTACTGCTGAATAAGAGAAAGTGAGTCTCCCACACATAATTACTTTACATATAACTACAAAAACTTCATAGTTATCTCTTTTTTAAATCTCATACAACAGCTGGTTAAAAAAAGTAACTTAGATTGACTTGAACTACAAAAAAAAAGATAACCTGAAGTACTACCAGTAGCAGCAAAACAGTCAGGAACCGTGTAAGAAGGAAACTCATAAGATAAATGAGCCGATTGATTAGATATATGGTTTCTCATGATGGAAATAATAACCATAAGTGTGCTAGGGATAGTTTTGGAAAACTACTGGTCAAAATGGTTGAATTGTGTCCAAGATGGCAGACATGATTTTGTGTAATTATTTTATCACACTTTAATTAAATTTATTTATGTATTTTTTTCCACGCTGATGTTGCAGGAGAAGAAACTCGGTAACCAAGTTGTCACAAAATTCCAACCTTACACTTAGAAAACCAGGGTTTGCAATGCAACTAAATGGTTCCTCAGATAAACCTAAAGCATTTACACCACTAAACTTTTCAACAAACTGTTATTTTGCTTTACTTCCCTCTGCTCTCCTGCAGACCTCTTGTGCTTTGCTCCCCGGCACCGGAGGTCACCAGGAACCCACTGTCATTACTCAGTGACTGACAGACCTACAGGCCCTCTTGTCTTCCTTCATTCTGCTGCAGGTGATCCAAATAGCCGGAGCATGATGGATGGCACCCGACAGAAGGCTGACAGCGACTGGAGGGAGAAACCACGCAGACTCGGCCGCGATACCACCGCCACCGCCGCCGGGCCAGAAACCTCTCTGAGGTCACAGCAGACGTTTGCATTTGTGTGAGGAGGAATCTCTGTCGACGGGTGACATTTTATCAGACAAGGGTTCAGATTGCTGTGGCCTTTCGCCTGGAGGTGATAAACATAAGGGGAGTGTGAACGGAGGGTCAGCAGCAGTTTGACTTTCAATGTTTTGCAGGAAGAAGCTGACGAAAGTGAGCCGGTAACACTTTCTTCTCCATCAGCAGCAAGAAACTAAATGCCGCTTACACTTCTGCAAGCTGCTTCCAGCTCTGAATGCTGAGCTACACAATGTGAGTAAATGAAGAAATGCCTTTACGTCCGACCGTCTCTGATCGCTGAGTCGGACAGACGCTCAACTGGCCACGGAGGGTCAGGTTTCAGACCTTTACAACAGGCGGTCAGTAGCACCTCAGTGAATGACTAGAAGATAAGATTTGAATGGGTGGGGGTGTGTGTGTGAGTGTGTGTGTTCACTCTGAAACCGGGGCCATAAACCCATCAGTCAGTCGATGGGACAATAGCTCTTGTCAGAAGGCAGCGTCCACTACTTTTGCCACCTCACCGCATCTCACACTCTCATATGGGCCGCCGGTCAACTGAAGGAAGGAAGTTTTTTTCTTTAATAGAAGTTGAACCTCACCTGTTTTTTGTGCCCCTTTGCTGGAAGGGAAATGATCTGAGTTGAGCTATATAAACTTTCCTTTTTCTTTCCTACCAGCTCAATGCTTCTCGGCATCTCTGTTACAAACGGGCCCGACATCCCACTAACGCGGAAAAAAACCCTACAATTTTGCAATTGCAGCACTTCTGTTAACTGATATACATGATTAAAATCGCATGTGAGTGAATTCATTTAAAAAAACCTGCCACCACTTCCTGTCGTCTTCTTCGACTTTTCCGCCACTGATCACATCCGGTTGTTGATCACGTGACAAGTGTGATGCGAAGAAAGTGTTCCCATTGCAGCTTTGCGAAATACACTAATTGTGATACAGCTGGGAAAAAAAACAAACAGTGTTTTTACCAGCTCTTCACTCAGAAGTGACTCGTATAGTGAGCTCAGCAGATACGCAGTTCCACCAGGTGTTTGCTAATTGCTGCTGGCTAGTCTGAAGGAGCTGAGTGGGGGAGCCGCAGGTGAAGGCTGCTCTGTGAGGCAGAAGCTCAGAAGATTGGAAACTGCATCATCCTGATGGTGGCGCTGGGTCCACCCAGGCGTTTTAAACAGCTGGATGGATGTGATTAGAGGATTTCTCAAACATGCATGGAAAAATCAATGCAAAACTCCAGGTATGTTTCTTTTGGGGGAATAACAGCATAACACGATTTAAAGCTCAAAGAAGTTGATTTCACATAATACTGCCCCTTTAAAGCCAAATCTCCGACGCCTCTTTGTTCCCGGCTTCTTGTTAAGCCAGAACTCTGCACGCTGAGCTCTGTGTTGCTTACACTTTATGCAGGCTGGCGGCTCAGCTGGGAGTTTTTCTTGTCAGTGTCATGCTAGCTGACTGCTTGCTTATTTTTCCAGCTTTAGCACGGAGATAGTACGAGGCAATGAGTGGGAGCCGCACAACCCGCTATTAATCACAGTGAAGACTGGACTTCCACAGGATCCCTGTGCGTGTGTTCATGCCTCCCCGCAAACACACACATGCAGATCTAGAAGACGCACGGTGCACTGTTGATATTTTTGGACTTGTCACGTCAGTGAGGCGTGGGCTGTGTGTGTGTGGGGGTGTTTTCGTGCGTGCGACTCTCTCGCCTTGTTTCTACCTTACTCTTTCCCCCACTTAAAAAAAAGGATTCAGTATCCACAGTCCATTCATCAATGTCATAGAACGGGCTTTTGTTGCGACAGTTTGTGCTTTTGTGCGCATGGATGCATTCATATTCATGTATGTAATTATATACGTGTGTACTCGTTCTCTCAAAAACTTTTATTTTCTTTGGTGAACGGATCTTTGGAAAAGGGATTACAGTGTGTGGGTGCGTGTGTGTGTGTGTGCGTGCGTGTGGGTGTGTGTGTGTCCAAGTGGGCTGTGAAATGGACGAAATATGCATGAGTGTTCTATGTTTGCTTGCAGAGAGTAAATGAGTGCATGTGCCGAATTATATGAAGATTCATATGGAGCATAGAGTGCAATGGGAAAGTCTTTGTCTCCTTCCAGATTTCTTCTTTCTTTTTCTGTCACAGTTCAGCGTTTCAGGTCATCAAACAAATTTTAATACAGAAAACCTGGGTTGATAAATCCAAAGGGTTGTTTTCAAATGATTTCATTTATTGACAGAGGAAGAAAGCTGCGTAGCTGAACTGGGCAACACCTGGTGGCAACGACTGATGTCTTGTGTTTGTGATAACTTGTATTATGTTTTTTAATTTACTGAGGGTCAGTTTTGCCCTGTCGTTTAATATCTTTTTAGGGGGTTTTTATCCATGTTAGAAGGCTTTCAAGCATAAATGGTCCACTTAGAGTTAGTTCCGTTTTTATTGGAAATTGTTCCCTTACCTGTTATATTAAGATGCTATATTACTTTACATTAGCTTGTCGAAAGTAAAGAAATCCTCAGCTACACATGGCAGCAGTTTAAGTTAACCAGCTGTTTAAGTTAACCTTAGCGATTCAAAACAAGACATGTTCAGCAGTCGCTAAATAAACACGTCGCGCCGTCGTCCTCCAACTACTTCCTCTGATCTTCTTCATGGTTTGCACTAGTGGCAGCATCAGGCGTTGATCACATGACTCGTGTGACGCAAAATAAAGTGTTTTAATTGCAGTTTTGCTAAATCAATCAATTTCGGTAAGGCCAAAAAAAGAAACACCCCAACTTTTCATCAAAAGCTATAGCTGTATTTAAATTGCTGTGTTGCCATTGTGCAATTTTATGATCAATGAAAATGCAAATACTGTTGCACCAGGACCACTAATCTGTACTTTAGATGTTCCCGGTTCTTTTACGAAACCCTGGATGAGTCTTCCATATGCTTCTGGAGTTCCCTATATAAATAGATAGTCTAGTAGATTATCTATCAGATTAACTATTAGATAATCAAATAGATTTGCTTCATTTATTTGAATTAATATTGTGTTCCTCACCAGTAGTTGAATTTCTTTAGATTAGGGCTTTTAGTTTTTTGCTCTGCTTCATGTTGTCAGACAGGCTTTTGATTATAGTAGTGATTTCTTGATTGTGATCTGGATTTAAAAAATGCATTAATTACAAAACATAAAAGAAGTCTAAGACAATAAGAAGAAAAAAGATCATTTATTCAATTCTTTTTTCTGTTTTTTTTTTTTTATTAAAGCCTGCAAAAATACATTCGACGCTGCAGACCTGTATAGATGCTCGTGAACATAGAAATCATGTAAATCATAGAAAGACTCAAGCAGTCCAGAGCCTCTTCTTAGGGGGTAATGCTGATTGATCCAAAAGTCCCACAGAAAGAGGTTAAATTAAAAAGTAAACTGCAAAAGAAGAACCAAGAACTCACTTATTTACTGACACTGCTCAAGTAAGGACTACATGATTCTATACATTTGGCTGTAATAAACAAAAAATGTGGTTAATAAAATATCAATGCCAACCACCAGTAATCTGGAGACCACAGTTTGAGAAACACTGACCTGATGGACAGAAAGCCGAGAAATCTGTAAACAGAAAAATACGACCGCATTTCTATATAAAATGAATCATATACTGACTGTTTTCTGGTGTGTTTGTAGGCGTGTGTGTGTGCGTGTGTGTTGGCCCGTATTTCTTTTGGCACTTGTGCTCATGTTTGTGTTTCGTGTATTTAGGTGAATGTAAGCTGTATGTATTTGTGTGCACTCGTGTTTGTGGGTATCGCTTGTTTTTGCAGCCATGTGTGTATTCCGATTGTAGCAGACCGCATGCTCTAATCGTCAGCAACAGATGGGCTGAGAAGATGCCAAAAAAGCAGCAATTACTGCCAGTAAACTAGCGCCCCAGTCAAATGAGGGTTGCCAGATTCGAACATACACTCTGCTGTAAAAGAAAGAAAAAAAAAGGCGCCACAATGAGCCATTACTGCCTTTGTGTATGGAAGGTTCGGTCATGTACAAAAGAAAAAGCGCTTTATTAAAGGGTTTGTTTGGAAGATGGATGTCAAAGTGAATGAGAGCTGATGGGTGTCCAAGTACTGCACCATCATGAGTTCCTACTTGCTAACTGTGTTGTTTTTCTTCTTCTCTAAAGTGTCAGGCAGAGGGGGGGGGAAAACTGGACTTCAAAAGTTTTTTGCATAAATCCATCTGCATCCTGTTGCTGAGTTTGTCCACCTCATTTTTCAGACTTTATAGACAGAGTCTTCTTTTATCTGACCTATTTCAAAGCTCTTGCTTTACATTCCCTACTCCTTTTTAGTAGCTCCTTGTGGGGCTTCATGTTGTAGAACCCTCAAACAGGATGAAAACCAGCAGTCACGAGGAGAACCGTGCGATGGAAAAAGGCAACAACAGGCTTTAGCGGTTCAACAAACATCTCACCACACTGCAAAAAATACAAAATCTTACCAAGTATTCTTGGTGTAGTTTCTTAGTACACTATGAAACAAGGCAAACGTAATTTGTAAGTAACCTTTTGGTAAGATATAGGAGCTCTTTCTCAGTAAAAAATTCCTCAATATTGATGAAAAAGTACTGGGTCCACACCCAGATTATTTAACTTATAACAAGGCAGTTTTCCCATGATATAAGTGAAATAATCTGGAAGTGGAACTAGTAGCTTTCCAATATTTAGGATTGAACAACTTAAAACAAGCTGCCATATCTTGTTGAAAAATGGCTTGTAAGTTAGGTTTGGCAGTACAGAGGTGTTTACATGCAATTGAAGATATCTTGAATTATTATTCTTACGAGTCAGAATGTTAATACACATATCTTAAATTACCATTCCAGATAGTCAAAATGTAGTTTTGTCAAGTGAAAATGCATTTTTAGATACCTAGAATGTACCTAGTCAGATGAAACCGAATTTATGGTAAAACTGCCTGCCATAAATATCTACGTATTCATGTTTCTGCTGTGGCCTTGAAAGATGGCGCCGAGCGAGTGAGCCGGGCGTAAATGCCTGTGACGTGATACGCAGTGTGCTCTATTGATTGAATTAGAGTTGTGTTGTTCTTTTATTGGTTGGCCATGTTATTTTTTTAAACCGATTGAACGTTGGCCTTCGTAACGTTCTGCCTGGTGAGAATGGAGTTAGTTTTTCACAGACACGCTCTGAGTGAACTTCGTGTGAGCTTAGAGTTTTCAAACTTTCCAAACACCGGGCGAAACTTAACTGAATATCTTTTAGGCAGATTCTGTTGGTTCACCGACTGTAGGAAGGTATTTTCGTCGAGGTAAGTACTTGCATTTGTTTGCTAAAGATGTTATGACTGAGAGTTTATTAAAATGTGGCGCGGTAATGCAAACAAAACACAAGTGCATTCTCGGCAGTGTGTGTTTTGTGAAATCTCAGAGTAGCTATTCTAAATTGTGCTGATGATTTATAAACTTGGTAGAGTTATTGAGCAGAATAAGTAGAGGCCAGAACTCATTTGCATTAGTGTTGGAGAGGCTGGTAACCGCTTGCTACTAGGATGGAGTGAGGGCCGAGTGTACAGTTATATCCATTTGTACTGTAATATTGGAGCTAATTGAGACTATTGCAAACCCAGCAGCTTTTTCTAGTGTTGGACTTGAGAATACGGGAAATATTTATCTTCCAGCATGGGGGTGGAAGGACTGAGTGCGAAGAAGAGTGCCTTCAGAGCAGGACTAAAGCGATTCCTCGAGTGATTCGAGTTCCTCGATTATTAAGGTTCCTCGAAGAAAATGTATCTGCCTCGAAGCTTCGTTAGATTATGTTTTATTATTTAATACACTGTGTTCCGGCTGGGTTGTTAATGAAAGCTAAGTGTTAGCAGCATACCGTCCAATTTTTCAAGTTCAGCCTGGGAGGATTTTACTGATTCGTGATGATGTCCGGGCTTTTGTCGTTTTTCGGGGGACCAATAAGCATCCTTAAAATGACGGGAGCGATGCCTGGAGTACGGCAGCCTTTCTCCTCCCGAAGCTGCTGGTTTCAGAGTGAACGGCGGGGAGGAGCATGGCGAGATTATTTATACAGGTGAGCGGCTTTGCTTTACGGACGAACCGGAAAATAAATGTTATATAATCCCGGTCGCAATAAATGGGTGGCGAAGCACATCGTGGTAGTACATGGCTGGTAGATGAGTTTATGTGTGTGATGAATGCAGGAGTCCCACATGAAGCAATACCTACATCACAACAGGAAGCAGACAGCTAAGCACCCGTATGACTCTTCCTCATCACTAATAGATATAACAGTGGAAGGAAGAAACGGGCTTGTAATGACCATCTGTCCCTGTTGGCTGACGAGGATGCGAATGAGGAGTGGCCCTGGCCTGCAGTGGGGAGGAGCTGTGATAATTACTCCAGCTGGTGGTGACAGACTCGGCCAGGTTGGCCGGGGCCCATGAAGCAGCTCCTCAAGGCGAGGCAGCATTCACAGCGAGGACATGCTGCTTTCACTTCAGATGGGAATTACAAACAAGGGGAAGCCTGTCACTGTTATAAATGCTAATCTTTATTTACAAGGGCTTTGCTACTTTCAGCTGTAGCTGGTTTAGTGTGATTGGGAGGCGAGTGGCGTGTTCGTGATCCATCTGGAGAAATTGGGGTCAGAAAAGACAGCGACTGATTATAACTTTTTGAATCTATTTAAGCAAATCCAGTGTGCCGTGATGGTAGATGAGGGAAAGGTCAGATTTTAATATTCGGACTCTGCTATCACTGAGACAATGAGTTGATGGGCAGCAGGGGGAAAAAAGCATGATGAAAAGCTGTGAAAATCACCTTCCATTGCTCAAAGGTCTTTTAGAAGATTGGGTATATAAAAAGAAATTATCCTTACGGGAGATGAAATGGTTATCAACAATCTGGGTGACATAAATCCACTATGCAATATTATAGACCACTGCAGCAAAACTGTACGTTCGCTTTACCATTTTCTGAACTTAACACAGTTTCCCTAAACACTCATACTTGCACAGGCAGTTGTGAACAGTGCAGCTAGTGGTGCTGATGTGGAACAAAACAGGGCTTGTTTTAGCCCTCCTTTCACCAGTATGGGTAGGAAAAGTTATGCTGCATTTTGAAACCTTAAATTACAGATTGTAATCCTTTGTATCCGATGCTGCCCTAGAAAATGTTAAACGCTTTGAACGCCGTTAAAGGGCTAAGGAGCAGCGTTGAGATGACTTCCTGAAGGCGGGGCTTCAGAGAGAGCTTGAGCTTTTAAAGGTACAGAGACCCAATCTCAAGGCGTCAAATTATGAAGTCAAATTCCTTTTAAGTCATATTTGGTACACACAACATGTTTATAACAACTGAAGGTTGATGTGCCTAGAAAATATATAAAACTGTCCTTTTTAAACAGAAATGCCTGTTTCACAAGAACAACCGTCTGTCTTTTCTGCGTATCCTTAAATATGCACGAAGAGGTTATATTATTCGATTAAGATATAACACGAGCGTTATCATAATAATGACAATGGATGAATATAAAATATGGCACATTTTATTATGTTTAAGAGGATGGGATTGTGGTGGGAAAATGTTATTACAGGCTAATATCTTCTGACTTATTTTATCTCTTATGAGCTTTCAAAAAACTTGTCTGAGCAAATACAGTGAAGGTGACAGTCAGACTGTCTTCCTACTGCTTGTCTTATTATCTCTACTTAGTTTGTATTGGATATGGAAGCTCTCATATCATGCATATGATATTTATAAACTTAACTGGGTCACTTTCATCTTAACGGTGTTTGAATGTGTTTTTTCCCCCCCCTAGCTAGATTTTAATATGACAAAATAAAGTTCTCTTTTTACGTAGTCGCTTTCAGCTAGCAGGGCGTGTGAGTGTCTGTGCATCAGCTGTAGGGGGAATGGACATCAATTGCCAGCTTTGGAGTGTCTCAGAGTGATGCATAAACAGTGCAACACATGTGTAAAGAATCAGTGTTGCCGGGGACGACAACCCATGGAGAACATGTTGCGCAGCCGTCAGTTCAGAGGACGACAACGCCGATGTCTTTCACCGCAGTATCCATGTGGGGATAAATTAGCATAATACAATATTATGGGTGAAGAATGACAAGATGGGAGGAAGTGTGAGCAGCGTGCAGCCTGTGTGGTTGTCAAATTAAAAGCAAGTAACAATAAGGTCTGTGTCAAACAGCACAATCAGTGTAGCTGACTGGGGTGTTGCAGACAGTTGGGCGCTACGATATGACTGTCGTCAAATATGCAGGGAAAACAGAATAAATCTGCAGTGCTGTAACTTCTAATATGACAATTTGTTTTCCATTTTCATGTCTTTCAGTTCACGTTCATTCCTGAACCACATTTAAGAACAATTTTGCTGTGTAAAATTTAGACGAATACCAACGTTTGTACCATAAAGATGTGCAAAAAACCAAACATGAAGATGTCCAGGGCTAGCCTGATCAATAACTTATAGGGCCCTTTAGGCAACATTTTAAAATCAACTCTGTAATGTATGAGAAACCATTGCACAGAAGCAAGCACTGGGGAAATCTGCTCACGCTTTCGAGTTTGTGTTAGAAAATGAGCTGCAGCTGCGGCAGACGGGCCTTAAAAACACCGAGGTCAGAGGGGGGCGGTAATTAGGCTGGGATGTAATTAGAGTGGATTAATTTTTTTTAAAAGTCCAGAGAGACAAAAACATTTCTTTTTTGTAGATTTTTCTAATATCAATAACCCCAGCGAGAAACCAGAATAAACATAAGGGTAGAACTTCGATCTCTGCTGTCGACTAGCATTCTCGCAACAGAGAGGAGTCGCAATAAAATACAATCAAACATATTCCTCTAAAAACTGACCAAACCATCACACCAGATTGCATAAAAACGGCCAAACAATACCAACATCTATAATACGATGCCGCAATGACCCGTTGGTCCAAAGTCAGAAAGCAGTTTTTTGTCCTGATTATCACTACTTCGTCCTCAGATATTATTATGTGTGCGCTCCTTGGCCTGTGTCGACCCAGCAAACTAGACAACAAACAATTGTAATACCAGTGTGGAGGCAAGGTCGGATAAAAATGAAGAATTACTTAACATATCTGTTTATTATCAGCCAGTGGAGACATTTTAAATAAATATGACTATAAATCTGGACACGAGTAATGCATCCATTGGCACACATAACATCTTTGGTAATACAATAAACTAGCAAATAGGCTAAAGTATTCATTTGGATGTAAATGTTGCCAAAGCAATCCTTCTCCACTGTTATTAGTCTGTCGTAGATGCAACGGCTGACAACGTATCTACGTCTTTTTTGAGCGTCCCTCAGAAACTGTCATCCATACAGAAGAAAGGAAATCATTTTTTTGGCTTTGTGGCTGTTACTGCATTAGGATTGAGGGGAGGCATTTTACATCCGTGAAAGTGGGATCAAAAGAATATCTCTATTTCTTCTCAGAGAACAGAAGGCGGTTCCGGTGCTGGATGGACCACCCTGCTGAGAGGTTCTTATTGTGCCTGACTCAGATGTTTTAACGCCATCTGCAGTCAGAGTTGGCGGGAGAAATTCATCTGGGACTCATGGGGGTTGAAGCTTTGTCAGTGAGAGAATCAGTGCAGAGAGTTGTGCAAGGAAGGGAGTGAATGAAATAAAGCTAAAACTGTGTCTTTTAAAATAAAAAAATAAAAAATCTAGACTCTGACCCAAACTGTTAACCAGTAGTATACAGAAATTGCAGAACCACTTTTGCTCAAAGTGAGAAGATCCGCAGTTTGAAACTCATTCCCTGTCAATTTAGAGTCTGTGACCAGCTTCAATATGTTAAAAAGACAAAACAAAACTCCGGCTATGTCAAAAACAGCATTGTATCCGTGCCTAATGTTTCTGTTTTAATTGTCATTTTTTAAATTTCTTTGTTTGATTTTGAATATGTTATCATTTTTATTATTTTACACCTTTATTACTATTTCACTTAAGAATAGTTTTTAGATACACTGTTGAGAAAAGCCAATCTTGGAATAAATGCTGCAAATAAGGTTTATGCTATAAGCACCGTGTTATTGTGTGTCTCGTATCAAATAAATAAAATATTCCTTTCTTGCACCAAGGAAGGCTGAATCCTACTCGGAAAATCTTGTGATTTTCACTCTAGTGAAAAGCTCCAAAGTTTGGATCAAGAGGAAATCTGCTAGCAAATAAATCAAGTCAGCAGTAGCGTCATGTTTAGGGAGCAAAACCCCCCACCCACCACGGTTTTCACAGTCTGCTTCTTGGACCTGTAACAGGGTCAGCATCATTTCTTTTCCCAGCTTCACTTCACTTCTTCTCCACAAGATGGCGTTGCTGTGCTGCAGCAGAGCTCCTCTGGCCAACCAGAAGCCTGGCAGCCCTGGAGTCACTCAGCAGCTCAGCCAATTGAATCACAGGGGCCACATCAGCACTCAGGAAGCAGCTACCTAAACTGCCTCGCTGATAGTCATCGCTTGCACTGCTCCCCCTCTAGAGACACACACACACACACACAACCCACTACACACACATTCACATTAACGAACAGCTTTGCATGTGCCAGCTCCCATTATTCCCTCTTTAAAGTCATTTCAGTGAGCAGCTGCGTAGCTTTCCCCCTCTACCATGTCTATTTGCTGAGCTTGAAAGTTTGTATTTGGCTGACTAATCAGTGGAAGAGTTCAGGTCGGTGACACGCCGAGTCATTCACATGACCCCACCGGTGACGCACGACCGCGCACTCTCCAGATGCTTCCACGCAAGAGTCGTTGGGCATGAAGAAAGCAGACACAGACACACTCGCTCGTTTCACTCCTCCTTCCCGCCCCAAGCAGTCAGAGCTGGAGATGTGCTGATATACAGGGAGGAGGCGGAGGGACAAAGCTCCCCTCTGTCTTATTGCCAAAGCCCATGCACGGCGGTGATCCTCGTTTTCCATGGCGCCCTCTGTTTGTAGGAGCAAGAGGGATGACGGGAACGCGCAGCTGTACTTTGCATTTAAATGATACCCTAAATTATGCATCTTTATGCACAGCAGCCCGCTGAATTTGCTATGTAAAAAAAAACAAAAAAACGTTGTGCCCCCTTCTCCGTTTCAACGGCTCCTGGGAGAACACGCCGCCGCCCTGGTCTCCAGTGGCAGGGCAGAGGCTGTGGAAATGAGTAGAGGGTTTAGACTGGGACACTAACAGCATGTGAATGATTAATAGTTGCACTTTTTCTTTTTTCTTTGTGGGGAAAAACTAAGCGAAACAAAAACAATGGCTACTGAATACTCAACATTTGACTGGACTGATTTGATGCAATAGCAGGACTGTTTGAGGTGTGCAACAGTAGCTGAGTCTCCACTGACTGCATAATTGCACAATTTGGCATTGGAAAAGAAATTGCTTAATGGAAACATGCCAATTTTGAAAAAAAAATCCTCTAGTTTTCTGGTAAAATGTTTGGCGCAAGGACAAGGTGGGATGTTTTTTGGCCATATATTAAGTGGTTTAATTCACAACAATACAATGGATACACATTTTGTCGCATTATATGAGTCATATGATGAACACCGAGATATTGCCACTGGAGCAAACCACGAAGAAGAAGACGACAGGAAGTAGTTGGAGGATGATGGTGACAGATGTTTTTAAATGATCTATTGCGTGAACAAGTGTAACTGGGTCTATATTAATAGTTGTATATTTACACAAAATGTCTTCTTTAATGTATTTGTTTGTTTACCTGAGTGTTCTTGTGTTCCTCTGTCTCTTATGACGGGTTTGGGCCTCCAGCTCCGCCTCACTTTCTTCTTCTTTTGTTCAGGGTCCTCCAGGACTATCATAAATATTAAGTTATTCAATTCCTCTTCCCCTTGGTTACGCCACAATTGCGAAATTGTGTTTTTTCGACATTAGCGGAATAACAACAAAGTTTTGTGCACATTTGTAATGGGAAGGCAGCTAATCGTAAGCAATCATATTTTACAACAAAAATATCCTACAAAACCAATAAGCCTTTTGCTTGTTCATTTTATACCACATGTGTTACTTAAAATCTCACCAGATACTTTTCTGTAGTTAAATGCCTCCTATTTGTTTATTTTTCTTTCACATTACACTTTGCTTAGAGGCTTTGTAGGTTGTCATGGGTCTTTTCCCCCCCATTCTTTGTGCTCATTAAGTTTAGTGCAAGGATTGTTCTCCTTTTAGCTGTTCAGTTTTTCCTCACATTTTAGAACTGAAGGCTGCGTTATAGTCTTGCTTTTGAAAGTTTGCGCTAAGCAAGCGCAAGTGGTGTGGCATTTATACTTGGCGCCTACTGAGCCCGTGTCCACGGATGGTTGAGATTTCATAGTCAAGCTTACTGGTCCTACATTTCTTATGGCAAAGTCCTTCATTTCCCACAATCCCACACACCTTGACACAGACCTTCATCCTTACTCAAGATCTATTTCCTCCCATGTGTTTCTTGTTCTTTAAACGTTTTTAGGTTCCCCCATGGGCGTATCAAACAAATGTATATATTTCCTAATCTCTTCCATCAGACAGCCTTCAAATTTTGACTCCGTTTTGAGCACAAGACGGCGCAGACTCTCAAAATCATCAGCTTGGTGTTGCAAAGAAAACAGTTCGATGTGGACACGATTGTCCACCAAACAGCTTTTCGTACGATACAGACAATGCGTACATGGTTGTGAAAACTGCCATTTGTGACTGTGGCTCTGTGGGTAGAATAGTCATCTTGATTCCATCTTCCTCCTGCCACATGCTGATGTGATCCTGGGCAAGGCACTTAACCCCAAATATACCAAATCTGCATATTTGTGTGTTTGTGAATTCAAATGGGTGAATGTGACTCTAATGTAAAGAGCTTTGAGTGGTCAAAATGCACTATACAAGTTCAATCCATCTACGTTTGCACCAAAGGGTACGGCAGAAGTCCAAATCAAATCCAAGCGAAAATCCTCAAAGTTATAGGACCTTTTACACCCGGCTGCCGTAACGCTTTGCGCTGTGGCCCCTATATGCGGGAGACCTGATTAATGACAGAGGCTCAATCTAATTTAGAGCAAACACATCACATCTTTTGCGTGAACACACAATCTTTATGAGGCGACGAGATTGATGATTAGATCTAAGCAGAAGTGACAGTGGAATAACATTATTCACCTAAGCATTGTCCTCCTCAGGCACCGTGGCTGGTGGAGTTATCTCTGCCGTCATTAGTCAAGTGGGAAACTGTGCCAATTCTTTACGTGGAAACAATCTCACGTCGGAGAATGCACATAAGTAATGAACGACGGAGGATGGGGTTTTCTGTGAATAATGCTTCCCAGCTTTAAACATACACTGATTTCTCTCCATTTGTTTGCTCATCAAGTCAAACAAATGGACCTCATCTGGAGGATGGCTGCTGAAAATATATTCTTTTTAAAACGCAGACTTGCTCCCTTGTGGCAGGTGGAAGATTTTTACCCAGACGTGATCGGAGATGAAGGTAAAAGGAGGGCAATGGGACTCCTTTTCTTTGTTTTAGGTCTTACTCTAGCTTAGGTTTTGCTAATTAATCTGTCTTGACGCCAACTTCTTTGAAAAGACGCCACTGCAGCTAAGCTTCTTTTTTTTCCCCCCTTAGTCCCACATACGCTTCCCAATCATTGGCAAGCTCGTTCTCTCTCCCCTCTGTTCATTCAATGCTCCATCCCATCTCATTTCTGTCCACCTTCTTGACAGCTCATGAAGCAAAGCACCGTATGAAAGCACACCGTGCTCTGCTATCACACAGGAGAGGTGGAGAAATAAGACAGGAAAGTGGCGAGGGAGACGTAGAGGTTCTTTACACAAGATGGAAGTTGTGAATCCAGTTAAGAAAGTATACCACGAGGCAGTAATTCTTATTCCTCTGAGTTGCTGGCTGAAGTCTTTAAAGCTGTGGTGAAAGATATTGGCAGTGCTCTACCTATAAGCAAACCAAGTTGCTCTTCTGCGCTGAGATTGGGGAATAAGTGCATCCCCAAGCACCCCAATTGAAGTCCTTGGTGTGTATTTACTGCAGCTAAGCTCTTTGCTCAGCAACAGAATCCTCCATGCACTCATGCACAACCAAGAACATCGGCTCTGAAAACTAACCCTCCAGCTCCTGAATTCAAATTCTTGTTGCGGCAGCTTTCAAGCTTAGCAGCACTGCAGGATCCTGCATAAATTAAATCACTGGAGGCTTTGGGGACAAGGATCAAGCAATGCCTGCTTGTGACAGACCATAAGACCTTGTTGGTGAAGAGGAATCCACTTGCGAGACAAGGATCACCACCTTTTATCCTACCAGTTTCTGTCGAGGTCCACTGCACTAGCTCTAGTGGCTGTCAAGAAAAAATTATTTGAAGATGTTTGTGTTATTTCTGTGTGCCCTGCTGTATTTTTCAGCAGAAAGGAGGCAGCAAAGATTGAGGATGGGGAAGAGAGGGAGGTGCAGTGCGGATGGTCTCATCAGGTCAAAGGCAGGCCCAATGATTGCAGCCTTGACCCCCCCTCTTTCACCTTTCCACTTGTCTCGCTGCTTCGTGAAGGAAAGAAAAAAGAAAAAGAAATGCTGAGATTGTCTCCGTTTGCTCTCCTCCATCGTGGAACCTCTTAATTTCTGTGGCAGCTGGTTCAGATACTGTGGAGTATCTGAACGAAAGCGAAGGAGAAAAGATAACAGTGGCTTTGGTTCTGGTCCTGGTGCGAGGAGCAGTGAACAAACGGGACGGGGGTGGAAATGACATATTCTATTTCAGACTCACATTGCTTTCAGGAAAACTGTAGCCCCATTGTTCTTCAGCCACCGGTAATGACTTCACCATGACTTCCTGTCAGATGGTAATGACTTCACTAACCCCAGAAGTGATGCAGTGACTGACCGTGGTTTGAACTGCTTTAGCTTGATATGTTATCAGATGTCAGTGGGAATCTTTCAGATGAGTAATGCCACGTAGGATTTAGAAGTTTCAATTAGGTCTAGAGATGGCATCAGTTCCCCCATTAGAGCAATAGAAGGGTATCCTGATAAGATGCCTGCAAGCATTTTACTCACTGTATTGTGGATTTTCATTTTATGCACTTCGGTGCAACATCATCATCAAAAATTATTTGCCCCCTTACAGAATTATTTTGCTATTGATTTTTTTTAATCTAACATGGGAACATAGGAAATCTTCTCATGGGTTTCTTATATGTTTTAATCATCAAGAGTTACTTATTTCACGTTATTAATGTCCGCCATCTCTTTCATGTAGGAATGCCACTACAGTAATTATACCTTTCAGTTAGTCATGGTATGTTTTTCCTCCATGGGAAGGTCAATGGGTTCATCGTATAAGTGGCATAGTTTAGCAGAGACACAATTCTTCCCTCATCGGCTTTTCAAAGCCCCATCATTTTGTATATCTCCTTCCTGGAGCCATTGATTTCATTCATGTGTCCCTGCTTCCCTTTCTACTTCTTTGAGTAGAAAGGGAAGCTTTAGAAGGGAAGCTGAGTAGAAAGGGAAGCTTGATCCTCAGGCATCTAATTTCCAGTGAAAACAGAGAATATTTGCTTCACATACCCCACTGCCTGCTTTGCCATTCTCTAGGACTTGGATATCTGGTCCAGTCTGTTATGCCGATGCATGACGCTACGTTCTCATTCACTCTTCCATATCAACAGTCATCGCTATATAAAGCGTAAAATGAATAAATAAGGATACAACCAATAACTAATTAAAATAATACAATGAAAATTATGATTACAATGCCACAGTGAATTTTCATGCAAAATCCAACTTGCATGGCACCAAATCCCCAATGTTCCTCTCTGCAGGTGGTGGGCCCACATAGAGGCTGCTTCCTGTGGCCCCAGAAGCCGAAGTCTGACTCTGTTCCAGGGGCCAATTCGTCTTGGGAGACATACCTGAAGCAGCATAGCCGTCACATTAATAGGGGTAAAGAAACTCATCATAAGTTGTATCAACATCATTTTACTGCTTCAATCTTGAGTCATTAGATCATGCTAAGTTACTTTACAGCAGTTGAGTCCAGTCTATGAAAATATCTCATGTGTGTGTAAATATACTGCTCAAAAAAATAAAGGGAACACTTTAAGTGTTAAACACCTGTTTAAGTGTTCCCTTTATTTTTTGAGCATTGTATATTCATGTAAAACAAAATGACAAGAAACAGAAACTGGCATGCAGTCAAGTATAGTATAAAGACCACTCTTTATGTGTTTTGCAGTAATATTGATCCTACAACCCCAATTCCAATGAAGTTTGGAGGTTGTAGTGATGCTGTAACCCTCACCCCTGCTCTCTGTCAGGCTACAGCCGGTTCACCACAGCGGAGTCTGCTATGAATGCAGACTCCGCACAGATGACGGCAGATAAACAGCTTTCCTGGAACGATAAGTTGTTTCTCCACCATTAGCACATTTAGTAGCTTGTACGTGAGCATGATTGACAGACCTTCCTCCTGGCTCTGTTTGGTGAACGGTGCATTTCTTCAGACGACAATAGCAGCACAGGGGAGAGGTGGGAGAGTTTGATCGGTTTACAGATGATGTGTTTCACATTATACTGTCACAACATGGTGACAGTCTTAAACATATACAAACATATTTTTGGAAAAGTTACATACAGCAGCTTTAATATGGTGCCTTTGACAGATGTGAGAGTTCCCTATGTCTTGGACACTAACACACCCCCATACCATCATAGATGCTGGCTTTTGAACTTTGTGCGGAAGAAAATTCGGACAGCCTTTTTCTGCCTTGGACACTTTCCTCTTGTACAACTTCATTATACAATTGTCTCAGACGAAACCTGGCAGGATAGTGGCAACATCAGCAAGAAAGTGAATGTATATATAGATGGAAAAAATAAAATAAACATTGAGTTGGAATTTATTACACGAAGCTCCTCTGCTGCCAATGACCCAAGGCTGAAACGGTCAACTGTAGAAAGGCGTGATAAGGGTGACAAGTACTCGCTAGCTCTCTTTTACTGTGAGTATATCATTTTGTTTACAGTTTTCCCTTTTTTTTGATTCCTGTCACATGAGGAAGTTAAGGTTGCGAATCTGTCATGTAGTTAAGTAATTAGAAACTTGTCCATAGCATTGTTTAATTCATTCCACTGGACTTATGCAAAAACACAGCTGCAATCCTCTTTAGAGCTAATTAAAGAAGTATCATGCTTTTTACTATCATAGCAGATGGAAATAAAGGGCAATTACATGTTACAGATTACCAAAGAAATAGAAGTTTTCAGACCAAATAAAAAAACCTGCTATTTAAAAAAAAAAATGAAGTTAAGCTGCCCTAGAGAATCACATCAGGTTTGCCAAAACTTTAAGCAAAATCTTTTGTCTTTTATACAATTTATCTAGAGATAAGATTAGCATCTGTGTGCTACGTGCCACAGACACAAGATGCACAAAAGACTTCTCGTCACATTGGTTTTAGTTGTCAAGTTGTCCACACAGCACATTAATCTTAAATCTACGCATAATGTATAAAAGAAAGGGACGTAGTGCTTTGCTACTACTTATCAACATTACAACAACTAAATAATATGGTCCAAGGGTACCACATCACAGGTCACTGAAAAGTTTTTATTGAAAAAAAAAAAAGAATAGCGAGGGAAAGGGAAGTAGGTCAGGTATGCTAGCTTGACTTTGACAACCTTAACATATAGATGTGCTGTGGAATTCGTTGTGTTTCGGTTCTATTTAAAAAAAAAAAAAAGGCGACCCACACGCCAACTCTCTGACAGATCATCAGTAGAGCAGGTGTTAAAATTATTTACCACTCCTGTGTTCTGGCGATCACTGATTAATAATCAATATAAACATCAAAACTGAAACAGAAAACTGCAAAGCACCGAATGGTCAGTTCTTTGTGTGAGAAATGTTTGCAAGTTTTTTGGTGTTAAAATCTGGTATACTAGTGGAGTAGTTGTCAGACAGTTGCTATAGCAACAGGTCTGTGTGTAGCATAGCTAACAAAGAGCAAGATAAAGAGAGTGTGTTTGAAATTTTCTTCAATGATTTTTCCCTTTGCTGTGGCGCACTGCACTAAATTAATAATACCTTCATCTCCAAGATTCACTTAGTTAACGAAATTGTTCTACCGCAGCAGCGCGACCGTGGATGGCATGTAAAATAATACCCTTTTTGCCCTCCAGCGTTGTGCGCAAGTGCAAATTTTCCAGATGTAAACAATAACATGCAATGTGTCTACAGGGATCTGCATTGTAACTTTTGTTTCTTTTTATTTAGACTCGTATTTGGTTTTAACTAAAGGAAACCTCAGACATATATACAGAGGACAAGGATGCTATAGTTGCACATTCTGCCCTGCAGATCTTCCAGCCGCTTTGTTGTCAGTCTCCTCACACCCCGGCACTGGCAAGATGAAACCCCAGCCTACGTGTACGCTAGGAAGGGCCAGCACAGGTTTCATAATTGAAGAGAGCAAGGCAAAGAGAAAGGGAGGGCACGGGATAAGAATGAGTCCTTAATTAGACATTCTTCTTGTTCTATCTATAGATGTCTTTTCTTTGAGCTTGCCTCTCTTCTTTTGCCTGGAAACCTACAGTATTACTGGGTTTTAATTAGAGAGCTCTTGATGAAGAGTGCATGCTTACGGTGGCCTAGATAGGCCGAATTCGTCGGTGTGAACTCCAGTGCTGCAGCGCAAAGGCTCCCCAGCTGTGATACAAAAATGAGAGCTCGAGTCTCTGAGGGGGGCTGAAAAAGATGAGAGAAAAGGAGGACAAGGTGTGGTACCCAGAGAGAGAAAAGAAACGGACACTGCTGCAACAAAGGACCGGGCAGGTTTAATGTATGATTAGATGTTTAAAGTTTTTGTGTGGTTGTATGCAGAAAAAAAAATTAAGGAAATGATAAGGAAACAAGAGGGTGAGAGTATGCTAATAGCTCCATAGTCTCCCAGAGCAGAGTAAACCCGGCTCAATCCTCCTGAGTTCTTTATTTCAGCTTTTCGTTGGTCTGGGAAAGGCGTAGTAATGAATTCAGCTCATAAGAACAAGACAAGATTTGAAAAGCATCAAGATTGGATCTCTCTGAGCAAATGTAATCCACATTTACGTGGAAAAAAAAAAGATGAAATGAAACTTTTCCTTAGCACCATATCAGAATCTGTAGTCAGCACTGAGATGTCCATAATAACTACTGTTAGTTTAATTTAAAACTACATTTCTAATTAGTTAAATTTCTAAAATTAGAAATTGTGCCTAGCAATAATTCAGTTCAAGTTTGACCATTATTTTCAGATTTTGAAATGGGAAGGTTTACATGGAATGCTAACGTCAGCACCGTCAGCTAGCACCAGTGGACAGCTATATTTTCTTACAGTGCTAACAAAACGTTTCTGTCTTGACAAGACAGGATTTGCATTTCAAGGTCAGTAGACCTTGAAGTGCAAGGTCAGGCTATGAAATTCATCACAAACTAAAGTCTAAGAATAAAAGCTGAAACAAAAATAGTGAACCAGAATGTATGCAACCAGTTTAAAAAAAAATGCAACAAATATGTTTTTCACTGCAACTTAAACTGTGAAACTTTTTTGTTTTATAAAATCAGGAACATCACTCTGTTATCTTTTGACAGGTATTTTATTTAGTTCAAATATAAGTAATTTTACTTAAACTGACCTCAACGAGCATGTAGACTAAATTTCTGTGGAGTCTTCACATTGTTTAAAACATAAACATAAATAATTTGCATACTGTTATGCAAGTCCTTCAGATAGATAGATAGATGAATAGTTGGCTGGCTAGTTAACTAGATAAATAAATTTTTATCTTGGTAGGTTTGCAGTTCTGCCATACTCTTCTCTCTAAAACTTCTCCAGTATTTCCTATCTGACCTGTGTTCCTTTGGCTTGCTTTCACCCATTAACACCTTTGAGCCCTTCACAGTAAGCTAGATTTACACTCAGATCGACTGTATATGCTGATTCTGTGACTTTTGAAGGAAGTTGTTTGCACTGGACTCACAGTGAAGGAGCTGAAAGAAGCGCATCCCTCACTTTTTAGATGGGTTTTTTTTTGTATAAGAAATGTCAACAAAATATGTACTCTTTTCCTTCTGTTTTAAAAATATGCACCGATCACATTAAAATTCCAGCAAAAAACCATGGAGTTATTAAGTTCAGGGGACGTGCATGTGTCTACAAGGTCCTTGATTCCCTTTCCGCTTGTGCTGAGTTTGGCAGATCTCCCTGTAGATCTGACAACAACAAACAGTGGGAGCTTCTGCAGATAAGGGGGTTGTTCAGCCGAAATC
Source organism: Xiphophorus hellerii (assembly GCF_003331165.1). Lineage (NCBI taxonomy): Eukaryota > Metazoa > Chordata > Actinopteri > Cyprinodontiformes > Poeciliidae > Xiphophorus > Xiphophorus hellerii. The sequence continues at coordinate 28,090,052 of NC_045683.1, forward strand.
TGAAACAAACACATTTAACAAGGTTCTAAGTCCACAGATGTCAAGAAGCTCAACCAATACGATTTCTGCTGTTAACCTTAAAGTAAAACGCATTGCAAATTTTTCTCCTCTTGACAAATTTGAAGGTTTTTTGATCTTGTTCCTCAAAGTGAAATGCTGCGGTACCAGAAGCTGTATGGACTGAACGTCCATGCGATTCGCATTCATCATCTCACCAAACGATGAAATGTTTGACGTTGTTTGAAGAGCGCTCCACTTTCCTTTGTTTGAATTATTGTTTTGAGGCCAACTTTGCATGCTGAATATATTGGTCTTCGATTATTTCAGCCTCGAAAGCTCCTCAGGACGCTCTTCCAGTCGCCTGGGAACGCGCAGCATTTTCACCCGTACTGCTAATGAAACAGCTGGCACGTAGACATGTCACCCATATGCTGACCGCAAGCTTTTACTCATCTGAAAACTCTCAGATGTTCCAGACTGGATAAATCTGAAATCAATACTTGAGTGGATGTAAAAAGCAGGGCAGAGATAAGAGCAAGAACTTTGCGATGGTAGAGAATGATGAAGGCAGGAAATAAAGAGACCTTTCATTAGGCTAACTTATGCTTTCACATGTCCCCCCATGCCACCATATCTAGAATTTTTTTTTATTTTATTTTTTTTATCTCACAACAGCACCAGGAGAAAATGAGGACAAGGGAAGCATTTTGTTTGACATTGCTTCAGATTGACACAGAGGGAATAACGATTTGGCGATATTGTGTCTCTTCCTTTGCGCCTCCTTGTCACACCCATGCTGGGAGAAACTGAGAGAAAGAAGTGTATTTTAGAAGAATACAAAACACTATTGGAGTTAACTCTTGAAGACGGAGCAGGAAATTCAAGCGGTAGATTTTCCCTTTTAGTTAAATTCTAATAAAATAATAAAAACTAGAGGTTTTTACAGTTTAATGAAGCAAAGAAAGGCATATTTCAAAGTCTAGAAAACACAATCAGTTTAAAAATGAAAAACTGTTCTTTGTTTCACATTCCACCATGGCCACAGCTCATGTATCTTGAAACAAATCTTGAATCAAAGAAACAGGCTCACCACTGACGGTGCATTCCACGTACTAGTCCCAGATTTGAGCAATCACTGTGTTTGGTATCTGCTTCATTTCAGTGACTATTTTATAAAGCAAACAGCACTAATGATAGATTTATACAATGGCAGCTTTCCAATTCTTCTTCCAGAAGAAACCTTTATATTTTTTAAGTATTACTTTATAGCTAAATCTGCCTGTGTTGTGAATCATTTCAGGCATAAGTGCACAGTCTTACCTTATCTCTGAGATTTCTAAAGGTATTCCAATATTTCGAAATGCACAATGTTTCATCACATAGTTTTAAAGCACCAAACTGACTGACTTTGTAGTACCCTCATCTTCTTGTTATCAATAAAAAAAATCTTACTCTCTTCCTGCCTGATTGAACCACAAACATGTCTTGGTGTCTTATAGAAAACAGTTTGCTTTTAACCATCCCACAGTCACTCAGGAGGAGTTCAGCAGATGTCACAGTCAGGCAGCAGGGAAGCGTGTCCCATCAGACCGTCAGTTCCCGAAACCACACACACACACAAAAAAAACTTGTAAACATGACCCCGTCAGACTTCACACAGGGCAAAAATCTTGTGAGGTCCAAATGACCTTATCTTTTAAAACCGTGGGAGCATTAATAAGCCTCTTACTGCTCTGATTTCTTTCTTTAGCATCAGCATAAAAATAGCTAACTTTGCGCTTCCTTCACTCAGTAATCGCTTTCACACTGAAGATGGTATTTCTCTGCCTCTATGACTTGCTATTATTCAAAGTTTATTTGAATAACTCATTTCAGCAACAAGGGAGGTTCAAAGTGCTTCACGTCATAAAAACGTCAAAAACATAACATCGTACGGTCACCAACGGTCACCAACTGTGAAACCAGTAACAAACATTACATAGTACTAAATCTATCCACGTTTAGTGAGTCCAGCGAACAGAGTAGAACTCATTTCTTTTTAAGTGCTTACTAATTTATTTTGAGAAAGTTTTGCCATTAAACACTAACACTAATTTCGAATTCAGATTTTTTTTTTTTTTTTAGACCAGAGCTCTGACAAGGAACACAACAAAGCAGGGACGAGGTCGCCAGGGTCAAACTCTGAAATGTTTTCACCCGTGTTAAGTCGTTTAGCAGAGGAGGCTACAAGCTATTAGGACTGAGCTTTAACTGTGGCAATGATAATAATTATAAGACGACTTGGGCCGCTAAATTGAAGCACCCATTTAGCAGATGAGCTTCCGAACGACCTCCTGATGAAAGAGAAGGCACATGGCCAAAAAAACATGTCAGCACTCTTTTCTTTTTTTCCTGCTTTTCTCTCACCTCCCTTTGTGTGCTTCTCCCCGTCCTCCCTGCTTCTATTCGGTGATTCTCTCACCCTTCCTAGTCTCTGTCACACTCTCAATGTCAAGCTTTTCACTGTGTCACTTTTGACAACTTGTACCGAGACACTCATTTACACATCTTACAGTATTTTTTTGGCTCCTAAAGGGACCTGAGGATTTGTTTTTCTTTTACTCACTGTACTGACGCGCACACCTAGTCCAGTGGACACACTGCATATATGCGCAGAATCTAAACAATAATCAAAATGGATAAAGTTCCATTTTTCCTGTCATGTTGCACCTCTGAGGACACAGAGACACTGATTTGACTGAAAGAACAAGAAAGCTCTTAGCCGCACACAGTGTAATCTTGAACAGGTTTTTTTTCTCCATCTTGTGATGTAATTGGAGAAGAGCTGCATCACACAAACTACCTCCTGCTGAGACACAAAGATAGACAGAGAGGGAGAGAGAGGCAGAACAAGATTGCAGGCGTAAATTAGGTAGGGAAGACGACCAAATAGAGATGAAAAGATTAGAGATAGCTTCCTTTGGTACTCGGCTTTATCACAGACGGAGAAAAGACATTGATGTTACTATTGTGTGAAAATATTGCAATGGAAAAAAAAGAGCCATACATTTTGAGTAATGTGTGTTTAGTATTTCCAACAAATCATTCACATGTAGCTGATACAACATCACAAAACAATATTATGTTTAGACATTGATGGATATCAGCAATGGTACAAAAATATAGCTTTAAACAACTGGTTTATGCAACACTAAAATTCTGTCACTATACCATACCTGGGTTTGTTTCTCGTCTCCCAATAGCTTGAGGAAACTGTGAAACTCGCATCTCTCCTGTGGATTCAGTAAATTTGTTGACAAGGAGTTGCATATTTACACATTCAGCACTTTGGAATATTGTTATGTATTTCCACTTGTGTTTCTTGCATCATGCCCAAGTCCAAACAAATATTCAGACTCCTGTAGTTCCTCCAGGAAATATCTTGGGTAAGTATATGGGTAAGATATGGGCTGTAGTTTATTTTGATTACATTTACCTTTTATACCTTAGGTCAGATAAATCATGTTATGTATCAGAACTAGAGAATGGGTGGCCACAAGTTTTATGTGAATTAATATAGTTCAACCAACCTAAAGTTTGACTTTAACAAACGAGGTGCTTAAAATAGTGGGTTTAGCTAATCAATAAAAACAGAGATGACAAACTCCAACAAATGGCTCCTTCCCCAAAATAAAAGTGTAACCCCAAACAGTTTTAATACTTTGCTTTAAAATCCACCAAACCTAAATCTTCAACTCGTGAACACAACAACATTCATTGCCAGAAAAAAGGGAAGAAAAATAAACAAAAAATAAAATTAAATACCTGGGATTTTTAGTTCTTCATCACTTCAGCGGTGGTGCCACTTTGTCGACACGCTTCTTGAAGTTCATAGATGTTATTTTCCATATGTGTACTGTACTCTCAGTTACCTTAGAAAAGTCCAAGACAGAAGCCAATGATCATCTTGCACATTAAAACTGTTGTCAGTAAAAGTTGTTTAGACTTTGTAGTCTGAGGTCTGGGACTGAACAGTACTTTATCTGTTATGTAAAGGAGCGGCTAAATTCAGGAGTAATATCCCTGTTGTTTGCTCCTTATAACACTGGGAGTATAACAAGCTAATTTTAGCTGGTTAATTAGTCATTATTTCTGCTCAGGTAAGCCGTGTAATCAACTGATACACAGACATGTCACTGGTGTGACTAGCTTACAAGATGAAATGATTCACAGTAAAGTGTTCATCAGAATAAGAGTTTGGCCATGTTGTTGGTAAAACTAATGAAAATAGTCTCCAAATCAAATCAGGATTTTTTTTTTTACTCACTTAAAAAAATTCTCTGAAATTGTCCATGCTAAGAAGCAGATGCTAACATTAGCACAGGCAGTTAGCAAGTTATGTCTTTCCTCATCATCGGCCAACGTTTCTTTTTCTAGTCGTGACCCAAACTGCTGCCAGACAAATAATTTTAAACTTCCTTAGTGAATTTGTAACAAAGTATTTCCCAGCTGGAAGATCAGATCAGCTTTGGTTAGCCGAGTCTCAGACAAAAGTAAACAGTGTCAAGATTTAAGCGCTCACCTTCGTATGGTGAGTGCCAAAGTCACGTAGCTCTAAAAAGAAGAAAGTATCGCAGCATTATAGTATTGTGGCATCAAATGTTGCAGTTCTAAAATATTACATAGCAGAAACATAGCTAATTATAGCATAGGTGTTGTTCACTGAAATGCACAATAATAAAGACAAAACATAATTAAAGCTTATGAATATTACAGTAACACTCAAAATTATTAATATGGCCGTTTATAATAATGTAACCTTTATATTTCATCTAAATATTTATTAAGATGGTTGGTAATATTAATGTTTTGGAGTGGCCACATAAGCTACTGTAAGAAAAGTTTGCTATAATAGCAGCAGCATGCTTTCCCAGTAATTAATGGAAAAGAGCATAAAATCTTTTCCATTAATTATTGAGAAGAGCATAAATAATTTTCAACAACAAATTCGACAACAAAAAAGATTTTGATAAAGTTTGCCTCATTTCCAGTCAGAACCAAGCGACTTGGTTGAATGGAAATATTTTAAAGCCTAAATCTGCCAGTAGCATAATTACATTTGGGCAGGGAGCTGAACAAGAGCTGCGGAGGGAACGCTGAAGGTGTGCTTAGTGGTGTGAAAAAGTTCGAAAGACTGAGATTCAAAGATAAAGAGATAAGAAGGAAAAGAAAAACACTGAGAGAATATGACAGGGGCAGAAGTCAAACACATAAATTACCACACAGGTGCCGAATTGCACGTGGATCCCGTTTAAACATGGGAGGAAACAAAGGGGATTAAAAAAAGAAAGAAAAAAAGCTTACTCTGTGTCGGCCTGATAAATGATTCAACTGCAGCAAGAGACGCTCTCGCCTCTTAATCTTATGCAGCTGACCTTGGGCTTATGAGCTGTAATAAAACGTGGCCAAGCACTCCTGAAATTGGTCCACTTGACGTGATGCTCCGCAGCCTCCTGCTGCATTAGCATACAGCTTTTATAGAGTGCAGTCTATCCGGCGCGTATAAATAGTGCGCCGCGGGGGACTGCGAGGGAGATGATGAGGGTGATGATTGGGATGCCGAAGACAAGGAACGCAGCCAGAGGTCAACGGTGATGAAGAGCGATAAAGAGATGAGGAGAAAACATAAAGTGAATGGTTAAGTGGGAATAAGAGGGAAGTGGTTATTTGTGTGAAGTTAATGAGAGGTAAGAGGAGGATGAGGCATTGTGATGGTGATGGAGGAGGTGTGGGAGAAAAAGGAGAAAAAATCAGAAGAGGACAAATTAGATTGATGTGTGGAAAGATGAAGAAAACGGACCTAATTTTAAATATATTCTCAGGTTGAAAGTAAAACAGCGACTTTGAAAGTAAAGACAGACGGTGAAAGCCAGCGATTGTCATGGAAGTTACAACTTTGTAGTCTGAGACGTTGGCTTGCTGTTCATTAAGTCTACCGTACTTTGCTGTTGTCAAATCAGTCAGGATGAAAATTTTAAATGTCAAGCCTCGGCACAACATGTTCTGTGCCGGCAGTGGCGGCAGCTGTGAGTGGGAGGATGAGGATGAGGAAGACCGAGCGCAAGATTATTATTCCATCACTTTTTTAACACCTTCAAATTTCTCCTCTGCGGTCGCCGTCCACCTCACCATCATAATCACCCTCTTCCTTTCCTCCTCACAAGGATGAAACGAAAAGAAAAATACCGCCTTCGCCTTTTTCTGAGGGGCTAATAACAGCGGAACAAACATTGCGTCTCTCTCGGGGCTCGGCAGGTATTATTTTCTGACCATTATTATATTTCGGAGACATCTCTGCGCTTCTCTCTGGAGGCTCCTGAGCACAAAATCGAGCCGTGACATACAGGCGCTGGGCCCTATATGGATTAATTGTGCTATTTCTTCTGACAATTAATCGATTCATTCCACGGTCGACCTGATTGGATAAGAGATTTGGGAATAAAACCAAGTAAAGGGCATGAAATGAAAAAATACGACGCAAATTTAAAATGTGTACTTCGATATGGACACATGTTGGGTGACAGAACTATGATCAGAACTATGATTTTTATTTTACAAATGGCTTTTTAGTAGGTGGTAAATTTAAATCCTGGACACATGACAAAGTGTAGAATAGAAAAATTAGAATAGGCTAAAATAAATTTTAGCCTATTCTAATTTTTCTCTCTTCATTTTAAATGGTCTTTCAGATTCTATATTATGAAATAAGACCGGAATAAAAATAAATTTTATTCGCCCACAATGGAGATATTAAGGTGCAACAGCAACATAGAAACACGTAGGTTCACACACAGATAAAAGAAAGTACAAAAAGCATATACGAACCAAAATAAAGCTTAATATACTATGGAAGGCCAGGAATATGCGTGAAAGTACTTTGCAGTTATCAGATATAGCATATAGCATACGCCGATAGCAGGGCTAGCATAGCTAAAGCAGCAGTCTCCTTGCCTGCTCCAAGTCAGTGGCAGTGCTCACTGATCGGCACCAGAGTTTGAGAATTTGCTATAAAAAAACTGAAATTTTAAGATTAATCTAAAAAACCTTCTAGAAAAAACATGAAAACTCAAATGCTGAGTTTGATGGGTTGTAATTTTGCTAGGAAAAAAACTTCAAAACATTAAAATTATTCGCAAATATTTTCCTACAAAAAACAGGAAAATTTCTGAGTTCCTTAGTGGAAGTTTGCTTCTTTTTCTACCTACAATGGTCCTAATAGGCCACCGTATTAGGCGCCTAAACTGACTAGAAACACATCTGTTCTTTGAGTTTCCAACCATACTGTCCCTATTTCATTACAATCAAACTAAATATGATTTTGTATGATTTTCTTTTTTCAAATATCTGCTGAGCTTTAATATTAAATCCAATGACACCTTCAAAAAAGGTCATTTTTATTTCAGAGCCAAATTACTGTCAAATTACTTTGACAGTAATTTATGCATCTGGATTAGTGTCAGTAAGATTTTCTTGAAATTATGTTATCTCTTTAGATTGTAGAGAAATACATTTCAAATGGTCTAATCCAGAAAGAGCTTTCCATTTCTTTGACTGCCTTCCAGGTCTTTTATAAAGAATTGAAACTTCAATTGTTGTCCATGAGGTGCACTGAAGTGACACCACAATGTTCATGTTCTTTATATTGTTGCTATCAATATTGTAGATTTTCCTGTTTCTCGTTACCCTTCGTGTCCCGAGGCTGCCTGCAAACTGTCTCAAAAATGGTCCAGCCCTGGCAAACCTCCTGCTCTAAAAACAGTGTACTTCTGTACAATAATCACAGATTCATGAACCACCGTCATCAACCTGACACAATAGCTTAAAGAGGGAGAAAAACCTTAAATCCACCAAAATGAAGAAAAATTACCTCGTGACAGGAAAATAAAAGTCTAAGCTAATAAAGACCTTTACAGAGCAATCAAGAGAGACTCAAAATAGTGCAATAAAAAAGGGCCAGAATAACCAAAGTGATGCGATGGAAAAAGATGCATCACTGGAGCAATAAAAAAAATATTGCTGTGTTTAATTTGGAAAAATGGGTTTAAACAGATAAATTTTAAAACACTTTTTTAAAACGCTGGGACTGGGCTATGTGGAACGTTAACTGGGGTTTATAGTTGAAAATTATGGATGTTTGGGGGAGTTAAAGCTGTGCAGTGATGAAGCGTGGAAACGAACGAGTCACGGAAATAAAGACGCGTTATGTCATATTAAGGCTGGTCTGAAAGTGCTGCTGGAATTCAAAGCAACCACCAAAGAGAAACTTTAGCAGGTTGTATTTCATCCTTTACTGTATAGGTTGGACAGACTTAGCAGCAAGTAAAAGAAGATGAACTTTTCACATGAAGAGACCATAAAAAGCAGTACGACCTGGTAGGATTGTAGGAAATGTTAAAAATGTCATTAGGGCTTGTTTGTAAGTCGGAAAAGAATCATGAATCCCTTTAATTAGTTTGCCTACTCATGAGCATGAATGCCATTCATTTGGGGCTTTTAATGATTTATTTACACCGTTTCTCTTCAGGGTGGAAAGGTCATATAGTTTACAATTGTAGCCAGCCTTATAAATTAGCTTGAACTTACAGTGAATTTATTCTATTTTCAAGAGTGAACATTGCATCAGGCTATAATATATAGTTATAGCTACAGTTTCAAATATCATGCCTAATATTTAGATAACTCTCCCTTGACATGTTGCACCTCCACCACACACTTTTTGTAGCCATCAATAAGATCCTGGCATAAATCCGAGTGGATATTTGACCTCTCTTCTTTGCACAGTTCTTTAAATAAGGTGGGTTGCTGTTACTGCTCTGGCTTTGTTTAAGCAAATCTATTAATAAAACTGACGGAGAAACAGCCAAACACCAACCAACAGTAGCAGCTGTCATTTAGGGGATGCTCATCAAAAAATTACTTTAGCAACTGAAATCAAAGTTGAAATTTCCATTGCATGGAGTGCAAGGACAGGAAAGAAATAGCCGATCAGTCGAGTTTGGAAAATGTGTTTCCATCTGTCCTTTAGTTGATGCCTTTTTGGAAAAGCCAAAAACCACCTCAAACCCCCTTGTGAAATTGGGGAAGTTATTTCGAATTTTGCTGTTTCTATTAAGCTTTCCCAACGCGATACTTAATAATGTGCTTTAAAAAACGTTGATGGAAACATGGTGTGACAAGGTTCTATTATGACTTGGACAACCACAAATGACTGGCCAAGGCTGGAGATCACTTCAGTGGAATTTATTATGCTTTTCTTCACATGAACAAAGATGGCAGGTGCAGAATATATACAAAGGACGTCCAAGGCAGGTTAAAAATCAGACAAATAGCAGTACCTTCAATGTAAGAGTCCAACACCTTCAGTGTGACTTGTCAGGAGTCTAACCACAGACTGACTCCCTGTGGAGCAGAGCCCTGCTCTTAAAGCCACAGGCTCCGCCCACAGAAAGTCCAAACAAGCAAACAAAAAAATTAAGCAATTACTTCTAACTCAAATAAACTCTTAAAGTATACAAAATAATGATGAGAGAAAAAAATAAATAAATAAACTTGCAATCAAAAATACAATACTTAATTTAATAGAAAACACTCAGTACATTCTGATGACATCACTACGTCATCATGTGACTCCCTCCCGGTGCGCCACAATCTGGAAACAACCCTGCTTGATAACAGAACCGGGAAAATGTCTGAAGCTGGAAATGACAGGTTAGGATGAATGTTAGCTGAAGCAGAAACGCCGCGATGGACCGCGTCACTATAAGCTGCAACAAAAAGAAAGTTAGCGATTGTGTATGGGTTCGTGCTCGCATGCTGACACGGACTCATAACCAAGTCCCGGCTCGTGACGGCTCCTCCGTCACACATGGTTCATGAATAAAGTGGTGTGATGGTAGTGCGTTATCCTTACAGCCATCAGACCTGGCAACCTGTACTGCATGTCCCTTCTTTTTTCTCTTTTGTGTCAGAATACTGTGAATAAAGGCCAACAATGCCACAAACGCTGAAGAAAATGGACAACAAAACCAACTTTCACTAATGGGGGTCGGTAGCATCATCCTTGATGTTAGCAAAATTCAACAATGACAAAGCAGGACTGTCACCTGTGACAAAAGATACTTTGTGAAAAAGATGAAACGTTTGAAAATGTGTTGTGCATTGTAATAACACAGTTCTGATGTTAATGTAAAATGTAACACAAAAGGTCACCTATAAAACTAAGAATAAAAATATGAAAAACCATAGAATATGCAGTATCTAGTACACAGCCCTGAGGTGTTATTGGGTTGATCCTACAGATAACATTTAAAGAAATGTTGTGTTACCTATATTTTGCTACAAATCTCAAAGATAATTAATTTTGTCCTTTTGAAACCATCAACTGCATAAATCGAATCCAGTAAAAAAATCCAAGCAACCGCTGCGTTCAGATTAGAGGTATTTGTCGGCCAAACTGCCACGAACTCATAAAACAGATGTTGGTGTGGACCGTCCACAAAGCAGAGCGTCTCCTCCGGAGTTTTAACCAACCTGACACAGATCAGCCACAGCCGTCTCTGCCGTTTCACTTCACAGCCTGACAAAATGGTGCAGTCTCAGTTTGTTTTCAGGTTGCTTGACCTCATATCAGCAGATAAACTGGAAAGCACGGATCCCATAAAACAGAAAGAAAGTTTTCTCATAAGAATGGAATCAACATTGACAATATAATAACCGAGATAAAATAGATGTGCCGGCTGGGCGGCCTTTGTGCACACAGCTTCCACCTTAAAAGTCAGCTTGTCATTACACACAAGATATTGCTGAGATATTTATAGCGCCTCACCTGCTCACCTGCCTTGTGATTACTTCTCAAAATTAAAATCTTTAGTTATACAAGGAAAGCATTACGTGTTTTCAGTATAGCCTAATTAAGTAACTATGTTACCTTATATTGCTATAAGCGTCCTGTATATATCAAAATATGACCTAATAGAAATTTGACTTTGTAATGTAATGCCGCCTAATTGTTCCTCTGTCTCTTTAAGAAACTCCACCTTCAGGAAGTCATTACTCTAGTCTGAAGGAGCTGAGTGGGGGAGAGGTGCTCTGTAATCCGGGAAGCTTGGAAACTGCATGTTCAAGGAGGAGCTTCATCCTCGAAGGCGGAGCTAGGTCCATCCCGGCGTTTTGCACAGCTGAATGGTTGAAAAATACTCCAGGTATGTTTTTGATAAGCGAATAACATCATAACATGACGTAAAACTAAAAACAAAAAGATGTACTTTTACATAATAATGCTCCTTGAAGTAGGCTTTCACCAGACACAAGAAAGAAGAGATGAATGAGGTCGTTATGGAAACAAGATAATTCAGCAACACACAGCGCGTCTCTACGGTCTTTCTGAGAAACCCCCGGGCAAACAGACCTGTCACGTTAATAATAATCACCTTTTGAGGAGTCACATTGTTACTTTGCCACAACCAGTTCTCTATTAGGCTGAAAGCTCTGCAAAATGCATGCCACAATTTATAATTTAGAAGAACATGAGATTTTTTTTTGCCACCTGTTATTTTTCATTCTCTTTGCAGACCCTGAAAAATTTGTAAGAACCTTGACTCAGTCATGCTCTGATCAGAGAAAATATACTGAACACAAAATCTACCAACGTTTGTCTATTATGTCTTTGTAGTGACGATGCTTCTTAGCAGTGAAGCTAACATTGGTGGAAAGCCTGCATTTTCTTTACATGTGGGCTAATTTGTAAGAAAAATGCATTTGTGGGTTCAGGAGTTAGAAAGAAGAGATATGGGTTACACTCATGAATAACTTGCTGTGTTTCTCAAGTCCACCAATCCGTTTAAAAAAACCCAATCTTTTTTTAAAACATCGTGAGTTCTACTTCAATTTCATAATCCAAATGATGCAATTGTCTCTGATTTAGGATTTATGTGAGACAGTTTTCTATATCTGCCGTTTTGTTTTGTATTCCCCCTAAAAGAAGGATTACATCTACATCTACTGGTCTGTTCTTTCCCAGTTCAACTAAGGACCAGAGTTATGGTAGTTTTTGGTTTAGTCTGACTTTGCTCTAATTCAGTTAGTTTTAATTAAATTTTAGAGTGTGTTTGCTAGTTTTATTAGTAGTTATTACTTACATGATGTTTTAGCTTTAGTCTAGTTTTCATTAGCTATAGTATTGGACTTTTAGTTTTAGTCTTGGTTAATTTTGCAGTAATCAAAACGGTGAAAGTATTGTACTGTGATTATGTTTATGTTGGTTGGGTAATGTAAGCTCAACAGGAAAAGTGTATTCAATTATTGCTGAACAACCAGCTTGACTTTGGGGATTTCTAACAACTTTTGCTGTCGCCATTTTGTGGACTAGTGTAAGTGCCGCCAGGAGGAGTATGGTGATTTGCCGACAGTTGACGTAAACATCAGTTCAAAAATAATAAATCAATTCATAAACACAAAAACTAAGGATAATGCATTTGATTTTTTTTAGTTTTAACACACAATTATTAGTCCCAGTTGTAGGTTTTCCCCAATAATTAACATTTTCATTTATTCCAGTTAACAGAAATGTTTTCACAATTTCAGTGTTCGTTAGTCTGTTATACTTTTAGCTAACTATAATAACCTTACAAAGGTCCGGTTGTGGGCAAAAAAAACAACAAAAAAAAACAAGGTTGGACGTGAACTGAGTGTGTGCATGTATCTGTTTGCACATGGTTTGGATGTCAACGTGCTGGTGAGTAAGTGTTGCTTGTGAGAAGTCTCGCTAAATAAGCAGGAGGCATGCAGTCGCAGTTGCACATGGCAGCCTGCCGTCCAGACGGGGTGTGTGTCCTTCACTTTCCTCTCTGCTCTGCACACACAGTATTTCTCTGGAACACAGCTAGACTTCACTTTTAAAAAGTTGCAAAGTTTTCTGAAATGACGTGAAAATGCTACGCATACAATTATTTAGTGGTTTAAACTTATTTTAAAGCTTTCCAAAAACAAGTTTGTTGCCCTAAATATAAAGAATGACATTTAGGGATGTCTTGATTGGTACTTTTACCCAAATACACTTCCGAGTTGTTTAGGAAGCGGCACTGTGTGTATCTGATGCCACATTTTAGTCAATGGCTTCATACGTTTCAAAACACGTTGCATTTCGTCAGCATTAGATGAGCTACATTATCTTATTCATCCATTGAAGTGGCATAACAGTATGAGGTATATTCATGCAAAAACCTCCTGCAAAGCATTATTGGACAATATGTTATTGTGAATCAGAACCGTCGTTTTACACCAACACACGCAGAATGCTAAAAGTGTTCACAGCGTTTCACTTTTTCCACATTTTGTTGTTACAGCAAATCACAGATGATGGACAAGCAACTAAAACGAACGTACAGTCTGTCTGAACCGGGGAGAGCAGTTTCCTGCACCGTTGATGCGCTTGCAAATCTGAATTTTTTCCCTACGCAAAAGCCGAACAGTTATAAATCCACTGGGCTCAGCTGAAATGGTAAAAAGCAAAAATCTCTTCTAGGCTTAAGTTCCAAAAATGTTGATCTTTCTAATTATATTTCTTGCAGACTCCTTAGTCTCTCTCGTAAATAAAATATTGTCCAAATCAAAACAAAATTATGGCCGGAACCAAAATTACTCCTAAATTGCATTTCATTCTACATTATGCAGCATGAAAGGTTTTTGAGCGGTATTAATTGCTGAAAGTTGCAATTATACATTTACATAATAGCACTCATTGTGCATCGTACATCTGTTACACTCTTTTGCCCAATTTGTATTCCTTTTCCCTTTTGAGCTCTTAAAAATAAATGTTCCTTTATCTCCAGCACACAGTAATTAAATGAGTTAGAGGCTGAGGGTAGCAGATAATGCAAATGTGTTTCACACAGTAAATTAAGAATCACAGGTTTGTGCGTTGTGTTCAAATGTTATTAAATAAAAACAGATGCGAGGGCACGATTCGTATAGCGCTACTGTACTTGTTCAGACAGTCACCTTGCCCCTTTGGCTTAATCTGCTCCAAGGCAGAAACCATTTCTAGGTATCAAAAAGACTGTACAATAACCACAAAGCCACTGGTTAATGTTTCTGAAAAGGGATGAATGCAGTGCTCACATTCTTTATTATTATTATTTTTTAAATTTGGACCCCCATTGGTTGCAGTTCCCTACATCTGTTCTCTTCTTGGGGTACGTACTGTACATTCAACATAACTAAATCTGTAGATCATACTGAGATCATACAGCAAATTCAAAAGATAAAAACACAAAATAGAGGAACGTCGATAAATTCAGTTCAGTTACACTATTAACGAAAACCATTTCACAAAAGGACAATCACGTCAATATGTCGAGTAACACATACAGACACACTGCATGTTATTGTTTACATTCGGAAATTTTGCGCAGACGTGAAGTACTAGAGGGAAAAAAGACGATTCTTTTACTTGCCATCCATGTTGCCACGGTAGCACGACTCCTTTAACAAAATGAAACCTGGAGCTGTAGGAATTATTAATTTAGTGCAGTGCACCACAGCACAGGGAAAATAATGCAGAAAAACCATGGAAGAAAAATTCAAAACCATTCTTTTTTTTTTCTCGCTCTCTGTGTCGGCTATGCTACACGAAGACCCATTGCCATAGCAACTGACTGACAACAGCTATGCCAGTATGTCGGATTTCAACAACAACAAAAAAAACATGCAAACATTTCCCACACAAAGTACTGAACATTCAATCTCTTACAGTGTTATGTTTTCAGGCTTGATGTTTCTATTGTGATTGTTAAGTGATTACCTGAATATAGTGGTGGTTGATTAGCTAATTTTAATACCTGCTCTACTGATGATCTGTCAGTTAGTTTGTGGGTCGCCTTTTTTTTTTAAACTTAACTGAAACACGGCAAATTCCACAGCACATCTACTTGTTAAGATTGTCAAAGTCAAGCTAGCGTAGCTGACCTACTTTTTCTTCTCTCGCTATTTCTATATATATATTTTTTGAAGCAACACTCTTTTCTGACGTACAAAATGTGATACTCCTGGAACTTATCTAGTCGCCACAGCAGAGCACAGCATTCCTTTTTCTTTTGAATATCATGCGTACATTTAATAATGGCAGTCATTGTTGACGAGCCGTTCTTACAGGATCTTCCGGATGTGACGTCACGTTGCAAAGCGTCAATGTAACACAAGATTAAAAATAACCAGTGAGTACAGTTTTTCCTTGTAAATACCTTCTTAACGCTTTTAGAAATTCATTCCTCTGATGTATCTGTAATGTATTTTTTGGAAAAGTGTTTCACATGAACATGACTCTACATAAGACCGACATCTTCAAAGAATTTGTATGAACTCCAGCCCTGCAGATGTCTTGTCCAGGATGTCCGACGCCTGCACAAGTTTAGGATATCATTACAGGCCAAAAAGAAGCAGACATGCAGTGATGCGCGCGCTTTTTAATTAAGTTGATCACAAGAACGCACAAACTGCCACGCCTACGAAGTTCCTGTCGTACACACACGAGCACAAACCCGTCACAAGGCACGCCGCAGCAAAAGCACACATGCGTTCCCACACGCCTCAGCGCATGTCACGGATGTCAGTAGTGGCTGTTGCACTCCGAAACACTGGGAGAAATTCCTGGAAGCTGCTTTTTGGGGGAGAAAATTTACGTTGATGAGTTAAAGGTGGATATGAAGGTGAGGGAGGAACAATCAATCCTCTGAGATCTCCACATTCGTACTTGATGATGCATAACTAAACGGGCCTGAAACCCTCTGCAGGGAGAGGTGAAATGACTGAAATAGGCAAAGAAGGAGAGTGCGAGGAAATCCACAAAGCAAGAGACAAGATTAATGAAGAGCAATTGGAAAGGGAGGACAAAAAGGAAGAACTAAGTTGAAGCAATGCCCCTGTTGTTGCATGGATTTTAAATGGCGGTTGGCCGTTTTAGTACTTGGCTCCGAGTGAAACGGTCAACCTCTCCGGCTGTTAGGACAGCAGAGAGTAAAGAAGAGGAGAGGTAAGGAAGCGGAGGTGAAGGAGCGGTCAGAGACTCTTTCTGTAGTACATTTGCTCCTAAAATTCAAGGAATATTTGGCTTATTTAAGGAACGAAATCAGTTGTGTGGAAGACGGTGTCCCACTTTTAATAATACATTAAAGTGGTTTGTTTTATAACCCGTCCAACCTGAAAAAGAGCAACTTGAATCCACCAGTAAAAAGCCTTTAATCGGCAGATCATTCATGCCAATTTAAGTGTAGACAGACTACTAACCAGTTCTGTATGTGGAAAAAAAATACATTGGGGAAAATAGAACATCTCGCAAAAAACATCCAAGTTTGTCAGCAGTTTATTTGAACTGGAGTAACGCTGACATTAGATTGCAGCGTGTACAACCTAAAAAAAATAAACAGGGAGGAGGAAATGCTCTCAGTTCCACCTCATGTTTACTTCCCTTTGACAACATGACTAAGGCTTTAATGTAGCATATCCTTTTTCATGGTTGACAAAATAACAGCAACTCTTACACTGTGTACCTTTGCGAAAACTGCCAAACAACCGCCTCAAAAGCAGGTGACATCACCTCTGTTTTTTATTTATAACAACGTGTTGACTGTTATTCCCTGCAGACTAGAAATGCATGTCTATTAAACTCCCACGCTGGTTACAGTCATGGTAAAATATGGCATTTTCAGGAAAAAAGTTTAGCTCAAAAGGACATGAAAATGGCGCTTAATAAAACGTCATTTCCGCCGAGATTCAGCGCTGTCATCACTTAATAAGGCATTTCCAAAATTTCAAGGTGGATATCTAAAACTAGTGACCAGCAGAAAGAGTTCAAGACCACCTCCAAGACTTTATAAAGAAAAAGACAATATTATAGAGAAAGAGGCAGTATTACGTGTTTTCCAGCCACATGGTGCCATTTTATAGCACCATCAAGTGACGACGTTACTTCAGTTGTTCTAAAATTGCTGTATGTGTCAAATATGACTCAAAAAAATGTGACTTGCTGCCTTGAAATTGGGCCTCTGTCTCTTTAAGAAACTCCAGCTCTTTCTGAAACTCTGCCTTCAGGAAGTCGTCACAACATGGCCCCTCTGTTAAAAGTAGACATGTTTCTTCACAGTGCAGCGTCGTGTTTAGCAAAAGTCCGACAGTCATGCAACAGGACAATAACACAAATGGCAACAACTCTTCATTAGGTGGCTAAAGAAGCCAAATAAAAAATGGTTAAAAGGAGTTGCATTGTTTTAGTCAGAGTCCAGAGAAATCTGACTGAAATTATTCTTTTATATTTTAGTAGAACCCCACTGAAAATATTCAAACAATCCCTTTAATAGCTTAGCATTTGTTTGCTACAGTACCAGACAGCATTTGCTGTAAAACGTTACTGACTTTATGCTGTATGGTGTGTGTGTGTGCTATGAAGTGTTTGCCTTGGAGTGGGAACTCTCAGGCCGCTGAAGAAATCCTCAGAGTTTTTCTCCCCCAACGCTGCAACGAGACATCATGATGAAGGACCTCGACATTTTTCCGGCTCTCGTTTGAACGGAGAGGAAAGCTGCGACTCCTTCTTGACGACAGGCCGACTGCGCTCTGTGTCTGGGTTCCTGCCGGAGTCTCTGAAATATTCATGGTTTAAATATTGCAAGACTCTGCATCTAATAAAAGCTCTGGTCTTTATTAATGAGGTGACGGAGAGACCCATTGATCAAGCGTTCAGTTTTATGTTGGAAAGATTTTGTCCACCGTGGCACCTGATCGTCTGACATGCCGACACTTTTTTCTTTCGTTTACCGTAATCCACACGTTTAGCGGCAGAACTCGCTCCTCTCCAGATCACACGAATATTAGCACAAAGTCCTTTCGCTTTGTCTCCATCAATCTTTTCATGTTTCTCTCTTGGCCTCTGCGGCAGCCCTTGGCCGGTTTTAAGAAGAGCCCAATTAACCACCAAGTCTGGGAGACAGCTGCCACTTTTTTCTTTCTTTTTTATTCCACTAAATCGTCAATGTGTTGGTCTAATTGAGGTGCCCTTGATATCGAAGTACAGTGACAGAGACAAAGACACGTTGGATGAAGTTCAGTTAAGCGCTGAAGATGTCTCCAGGCTCATTTTGCCACTTTAATGTGAAGCCGAAAGGATGTTGAACCACAACCTTTTTACTCTGCGAATCTGACAGGCGGGCTGTGTCTTACAAAGTGAAGAACAGATTATATCGAAGCGACATCTTACCTTTCACCTTTTAAACGATTCAAATCCTACCTGAAAAGCTCTCTCTTGCATTCGGAGACAAATGAGTTTCCGCAGCCATGAAGCTGAATTCAGCTTTAGAGAGTTACCTTAAGCAAAAGCGCGATAACGTGCCCGACGCTGCCGGTCACATATTTACAGCAAGTTTGTTGTGTTGCAAAGTGTTCAATGTGGAGTAAATTATTAACGCATACACACGTAGAAAAAAAAAATGGATCTCTTGTTTTGCCTTCAGCTTTTTTTCCCCCATGGATTTTATTTGCTGCGGTCTGTTCTAGTGATGGCTGAAGTAACGCTCTGTTCTAGGCGTTGAAGCAATACCTGCGCCATAGTCAGATTCTATAGACGGGTTTATTTCACTACTCAAACACACGTTTCTTTCCGTTATCTCTTTGTATAGTAACCAGGCAGAACTAATGATTCTGTTTCAATGATAAGTCAAGGGGATTCTAAGAACTCAAATATGTTAATTACTTGTGTATGTGGGTGTTGTTCAAACTCCAATTTGTCTGGACGCTGCGTCCATTGAATTCCTACACAGAAAGACAGTTTTCTGGGCTTGGAGAGAGATTTCACCAGCGCGTCGTCCCACTCCGTGATTTGTAGTGCGCACTTCCGTGAGGAGGATTGCATCAGGACCAAAGCAAATGGACCACACATGAGAGGCCTTGGTTTTAAATGCACTCTGCAACACCACATTTGAGCGGGCGGAGAGAGGCCTGGGGTCTTTCCACGCCTCTGCTCTCTGGGGTCGTTCGTCACGGCGAAAGCCATAATTATCCTCTCGCAAAAGTAAATCTGTGGAGCCTCACCTTCACACTCGGATAGCAATACTGAGTGCAACGTTGCCGGACACAAGTTAAAAAAGAAAAAAAAAAACATACTCCAGCTTGAATGTCTATATGTTTGTTTCAAACTGGGAGTAATAATACATTTTAATATAGACATGCAGTTGTACTACATTTCAAACTTATTCCGGACTAGAGGTGCAGACAGATCCTATTCCTGGCAATTACCATGACTGTTAGAATCCAAAATATTCAAATTGAGAAAATACAAATAAAAGATCACAGATCAAGTCAGTTTATGTAAAGTAGTGAGTATAGTGCATAAATAAAAACATCTACGCAGCTTTCTTATTAAATGAAATACACTGCAAACTGAATGACTACAGCAAACACAGGGTGTGTCGGGTCCAAACACTTTTCTGATATTCCGTCTGTAAAAGGCAAAATAAAAATACAATTGTAGAAGTAGAAAAAAAAAATAGGAGGCTAGCTTTGGGGTGCATTCTCATCCCATTGTTGACATTGAAAGTTTCACCTTTTCAGTAAGAGGTAAGGGATTCTTCTGAAAAATGAACCTCACTGCTGTGTGTCTTTGATACACACAAAGCAAAGGCTGGAGAACAGACATCCATCCCAAATAAAAGCTGTGTTTTCGAAGTCCTGCCGTCGGGCCTGCTGTTGTTTTCTGGTGGCGTCACACCCACGGCCGCCTTTCCAGCCCAGAAAAATAGCAACCGCAGCAACGTGGAAAATTGTACACAATTAGTAGCTCCGTACTCCTCGTTCCCCTTTCCTGCATTAGGCAAGCAGTGTGTGACACATTAAAACTGATATATGCACATTGCATTCTAGAAGAACTATCCTGAATAACTTTATGCTGCAAAGCTACACTGCACTCATTAATCTGCTGATGGCTGGACCATTATCCACTACATACGGCTTTGTTTGAGTTTTTCCTACTTAGTAATTGAGATGTTACCGTCTTGATATACACCTGTGTGTTTATGATGCAGCATTACAGTAAAACCCTTTAACTGACCAGGATTAGGATCATTTTCCCACTAAACTTCCTGTCCCTTAATCCCTTTTTTCTTCTACTGCCCATCCAGCCTCATCATCTCAGCAGACTGCATGCCTAAGACATTATGTCTTCCCACACAAGTCTGTCTTAGACAAAGTACCCTAATCAAGGATAATCCACTAAGTAATCGTTAAGAGCTTCCACCCAGTTTTAAGTATCTGTCTGCTGCGTCTAAAGTAACTGGAAGGGGGAGCAAAGGAGTATAAAGATCAAGAAATCCTGTGCCGTATGGTTAAGACTCAAAACACACATACAGGCCAGGTTTGCTTTGAAATCCCCTTTTCATTCCGACAAACTCCATCAAGTTTTCAAGGGTTTTTGTGCTGCAGTGGAAAGAAATAGTGGAAAATTCATCCCCATTACTTTTTTCTTTTTGTAGAATTTGATTTATACAGCTTTTTGTGTATTTTACTATGCAACATTACATGGTCACAGAATATCTAGACATATCTCAGCCATTAAGGAGCAAGTCGTTAGCCTCACCCGTTTGAAACGTCAAGCAACAGATATTCACTTAAAATGACAGTATTGTGTGTTTTCCAGCCACATGGTATTATCTTAAAATACCAAGTAACTATGTTACCATAAACTCTAAAAAACCATGACTTCAAAATGTAACGCCATGAAATTGGGCCTCTGTCTCTTTAAGATACTTCTGTTCTCTCTGAAACTCCGCCTTCAGGAAGTCATCACAACATCTGTCCCCATTAACCTTTTCACACTGTTTTTACCAGCCTATAACGAGCTCAGCAGAGGCGCGGCTCCACCAAGTGTTTTGGAATAACACTGTAAGCTTCGAAAAAGTGGATTTTGCATGACACTGCCACATTAAAGTCACATTCATGTCCACAGCCAGTTTAGACTTTATAAGTACTCCAACTCTTCAACCATGGCAGGAAGCTTCGGTAACTAAAGTTAACGCATAGTAACAAGAATACAAAGATTCTGCTGCTGTACTGATTCGTAAATATGTTTCTGAGCATTTTGACTGATTGTAGGAGCCAAAAACACGCATACCATGTATGTGTTAATCATCATCTCAACACCTTATTGAACGCTTGAACCAAATTGAATAAAACAAAGTGAATAAATATCCAGATTCCACAGAGAAAAGCGTTGGGAGATCACATCTGTTGTCCACAAGGCAAGCTCAATAAGTAATGCTCAAGTTATTCTTTGTTCTGTTTTTATGGTCTAATTGTTGTTCTGTGTAGAGGAAATATGCGAAATTGAAATAAAATGGATGTATTTTTTTTCATAGAGCTTCTCAGTGACCAACACAAATACAAGAAGCTGGAAAGCCAGGAGTATTTTCAACACACCCATGTTTGGGAGCTCATCGTATCTCGTTGCCTCCTAAAAATAGGGAGAATGTCAGTAAAGTTTAAAAACAAAATCACTATTTTTACAATGTTTGGTGGAAAGTTATTTTTACGATACTGAAATATATGTTTCATTAGCTTTGACAACACAAAAGCAAGTGCAGCACAAAGTGTGATATCATATACTGCATAAGAAAGAAGTAAATAGTAGAATCAGATGCTGGGACAACATGCAGAGGCGAGCCAGACTTTCTAAACTTACCATTATGTGCAAAGGTGACTGCTGCACGAAGGCACTTAGTAGATACATGACCTTATATTTTTAACAACCTTAGCTTGGACACTAAATCATTTAAACTGTGAGCTAAAAGGAAAGGTTAGACTCGCTGGCACGATAAAAAATATTTAAAGCAAAGTTAAACTTTTTTTATATACATTTAAAAAGAAAAAGAAAATGCTGCACTTATAGCTCTGCAGTCTGTGTTTAAAGACCTTCCTGCATCTGTGGCTTTTGACAAAGCTACAGAAAGTGCTGTCAACTAAAAAACAGAGTTGGGGGGGGGGAAGTCATTTAAGAGACGCTTTGTGACTTTATTCAGTCTATTTTGTTAAAAATGTCATAGCTTTGGTGACCGGCGCAAATGTAAGCTATTCTTTTGAAATGTGAGGGAATCAAATGTTTTTTTTTCCTTTCTTGGTTTTAAAATCTTAATTGACAAACCATGTAAAGGAGTTCATGGTTTCAAAAACACTGCAAATATTAGTGTTTACTGAAAATACAAGGTTGGTGTGATATGCTGCTGACAGACCCGGTCAGGAAAGCTATTTTTCAACATCATTTTAAAACTACTGCAAGCTAGGAGGGGCGTTTTGTGTAAAACAGGTTGGTTAACCAAGCAGCCTGACTAATGAACCAACTTCTATGGGCTTGTTTTACTCCATTAAAATTTGGCATTTTCTCTTCTTTATTTCGCAGAAGTAACAGCCAGAACTATGAAATACAGGAGCAGCATCTAATTAAAATGATAAAGTTTCCGTTATAACGAGACATAAAACTTGCTAAAATGAGAACGTTGTTACGATTTCTATATGTCATTATAACGAGACATATACATCCATTAAAACCAAAGCATGTTCTCATTTAAACGAGAAAGGTCATAGCAGTAACATAGCAACACTTCATCTAGAAACTAAGTGAGAAGACAGAGTTCATTTAAGCCTTTTAAAGAAGTTGTAACATATGTTTGTGCTGAAGAGTGACAAAGTAATCTGGTTATAATGAAAAAGTTTCTAGTTTTAATAACATACTGCTCCTGTATTCATCTCTTAACTCTGGAAGTCAAATTGTTTTTTTTTTAATGTATTTACTCAAGCCTATCAAAATCAAATACCAACAATATCACATTATTGAAGCAGTTTGGAATATTTTACACTATTTTGTTTTTAATTTAAAAAGCAATCATAACTCATCACCGTATTTACGCATTTTGTTTCCATTTCAATGAACCATAGAATTTTTTTTATTTTACACAAGTTTGTCTTATAGTTTGGTCATATTTAGATAAATGTTATATTACTGATTGTTATATTTAAATGTGTGAATACTTAACACTTTGGATGGGAGAAGCTCGTCGACAAAGAAGCAATTTCCCCTTGAGAATCAATGAAGTTTTCATACCGGGAGAATTTCACACCAGTCATTCCTAACAAAACATAAGTGATTGTAGAAAAACAGCAGCTGTGATTTTTAAGGAAAATGCTGTTAACCATCTAAGTCCAAAACGAAGCGCCGGCGATCCAGCCAAAGTTGCAGAGCCGTAATTCAGCCACACGCTGAAAAATTCCAACGTTTTCTATAAGGGGAGACGCTGCGCTTTCCAGCCTACATCGGGTTATTACGGTAATTTCACCCCCACCGTAGCAGGGAGTGAAATTAATCTGAGGGGCGACTCTTTTAATAGAAGGTAAATTGCAAAAAAAAACAAAAAACCTGCTGGATATTGAAAGTTCCAATTGTTATGGATGAATGGGTAAATTAATTTCACTCACGCGACATTTTAAAAATTGCGTACAATTAAAATAAGCAAAACTATCCAGGTGAAGATTTAAAATTTCAAAAATTGTTAAATAACACAATAATTGTTAAATAACGCAATAATAAAAATGGGGTAACTTATTTGGGAAAAAGATAAATGACATGAGACAGACAATCTGCATATTATATTAAATATTAATATTATTTAAGGAGAACCGTGCTACCACAGCATTGTAAAAACCAATCCATCGGCCTCGGGTGATGAAAGCCCTGGGACAACGTGGAGTTCGGTCTTTTTTGGAACCTCAGGTGTTCCCATCTCAGAGTAATTACAAACAAGCTGTGAATGTTTTGGCTCGTCTTTCTCTTTATTATTTCTCTGCTGAGAAATCCAGAAATGAAATCCCTAAGAAAAGACTTTGTGGCGCCAATGAAATTTAGAGCCTAAGTGAACGCTGCGGCGTGGAAAATGTCTCTTGAAGGTGCGATCAGCAGCGGTGAGGATTTCATTAAAAACATTGCAACAAACAAATTAAGCATAGCAAGAACAAAAGCATCCAAAGAAATTAACTGTGGGGTTGAGATTTCAAACATTTCTCTCGTAGAGAAGGTGTCGTACAAGAGAGGAACAGAAATAAACTACGGGGACAAGAATCAGCTTTTAACACGGAGACAAACACAAAGAACAGAGAACGCTGCAGAACATCACACCTGAGAGGCATCTGGGTGGTGGTCTCGTGATTGCGGCACGCATGGCTGCGCCCGGACCTGCTTCAGTGGAGTCCAATGATGTTACTGATAATGGCAGCCAAATGAACTCGGAGGCATACAGAAGCATCTTGTCTGCGCCGTCACATTTAATTAGGGAGTTCAAAAGGGAAGAAAAGGAGGGAAATGAGAGCCAAGTGAGTTCGATAATTTAAAGATTTATCCTGTGGTGGTGTTTCCATTGAGGCTCCATTTCTGACAAATGGCCAGTCAGAAAGTAATGGCCTCAAAGTTGGCTGGTAATAAATGGGAATTGTCTCTTAATATCTAGCGGAGTGCTGAAAACCTTTTGTGTAATTGTGTGAGGAATGAGATATCAATACGTCTATTAACATTTTCTGAACTGCGCTCCTGTTGTGCGCGCTCTTGTCCAGTTGAATTAAGTCAGACAACTTGAGAGAAGCTCACCACTTTTATGTGTGAGGTTAGCCATTAGCAGCCAATTTTTGAGATGGGTGTGATCCCCGTCTTGGAACCTCTCTCGTAGTACCAAGTCTTTTTAGCAGGTTCTGAACTCTGCTCGGTGGCAGCTGGGTCAGCAGCCCACTGAATTAGAGAGAACAGATGTAGTGTGTTGTGCTAGAAGTATGAAATATGCTAATCATGCTTCTTCAACACGCATAAAAACTGGGTAGACATGTTTGTTAAAACTGTCACTATGTCTTTACTTATAAGAGGCAGATATTCTGTGGGAAAAAATCCACTTCCTCACAGTGCTACTACTGCCTTCTGAAGAAAAGCACCGCTCCCTGTCAAAAACAACCAATCAGAACCAGGAGGAGGGTCTTAGTGCTGTCAATCATGCTTGTGTATGCACTGCTAAGTGTGTACGTGACGGAGAAACAATTCACCACTCCAGGTAAGCTGCTTACCTACCGTCGTCGGTGGGCATGCTAACTAGGATTAGCATTAGTGGCAGAGAGCAAAAGGGGAGGGTGTGAGCAGCACATACACAGGCTTAATTGTTTCTGACCAAGCTGTGTATTTCTGTAGTTGGCACTGGGAAAAGGCAGAGGAACTAAATTTTTTCACAGATTGTCCCATACTATAATGTCACCACATAGTTCAGTCAGATTTAGTTATCTAGCACATTTTTGGTTCAAAGTGCTTTATATGATCAAACAACATCAGTTGTGAAACAAGCACTAGATTTTGTCAAATGCCGTCAAAATCAATCAAATACACAACAGATATGTTGCTCAATGTTTCAATTTGAAAGTGTTGTGGTTCAGTGGTTAAAGTCTATTCTCTGAGCTGCAGGAAGGCAGTGGAAGGACTTTAGTACCGTGGTGATGTGCTCCATCTTCCTGGTTTTAGAGAGTTAGTCCTTGAATCCTGGAAATATTCCTCAGGCCGTCTTTGTAAATGTCTCTATGTGGCTCTGAAGGTTCAGATCTGAGTCCAGTTTTAGCAAATATATAAAAAAGATATTTTTAAAAGCTTCACAACAATGTTTTTTAAAGCTGATAATTCAATTAAGCAAATCTAAGATTTCAGTTCTGCCTATCTCCTGCTTGTGAAGAGGACTCTGTAACTTAGCAACTGATGACAAGTGTGCCTTAAGATGTTTTTTTTAAGTGCTTTGTGGAAATGTTTATGAATTTGCATTATATAAATAAACTATAAGGTTTTTTGTTATCAACTCTCTTTGTGGTATGAATCGTACGACCTCAGTCCCAACAAATCTGGTGGGACCGAGAGACAACGTGGTGACTTCACATCAGCCACACCATTATTTTCCCTTCTGAGACGCTGTAATTATTAGGGCGGTTAACCCGGAGCCTCGGCCCATCTGGATATTTCATACCTGATTAAAACAGTAAGCTAATCCCCTTTGCTGGCACGGATTTGTACGGATTGCCAGCTCGTCTCTTGATGTTTTCTTCAGGTCGTCAACTTCCAAAGGCAACTCGGTAAAAGCAGCCGATGCCCCGGAGACCATCTCGGTAGCATGTGCTTCTGTGGCGCAGAGTTGCTCTATAACCACCAGGGCAAATCATGGATGCTTTTATGTTCTCGGCAACGACCAATTAATGAAGACTTTGAAAAAGCATTGCGTATCATCCAAACCGTTTGTGAGGGTTTTGTTTTATTTTTTTTTATGTGGCAGCCTACTAAGCTCATTTGAATCAATATAAAATTTGATTCATTAGTAATTAGCGTTAGAGATAAAGACAGAGAGGCAGAAGAATAATGAGCAGGCAGAGAGCGCAAGAACAATATGGCGTTTGTGAGGACTCTTTGTGTTTTCCGAAACCTTGATAAAGTGCGAGGCTTGGCGTTTCGATACGGCCGTTAATTAGCTCGCTCTCCCTCGTGGGGCCTTGCCTGATTGAGCGACTAATGGTTCGCTTTAAAGTGCTGAACGAACAAATGCACGTGCGTGCGCTTATCAAACCAGAACGTGTGTGAGTTTCAGTGAGCTTTGTTTTGTTTTTGGGGGTGTTTTTTTGCATGGCTTATTTGCTGATGTATTTGTGTCTCTCTCTCTCTGTGTGTGAGTCGGGTCTACAGTATAGCTGCTCGTCTGCGTCAGCGTTTCTAGACGCTTGGCTAAGATTGTTATTGTGAGGTTGAAATGCCAGGGGATGGGCCCGGCAACCCCTGACAGAAATAATCCTCTGTTTCCATTTAATTCCTCGGAATTGGATTAAGTAGTGAATTTTCGGAGGCAGGTGTTGGAGTATGTCATCTCCCATGATCATCATGCATTCACAGTGGTCATTCAGATTAGGCCACTAATCTAAATGCAAACACAGCTGCACTCTGTCATATTTGTTATTGTCAGACTCTTTTTTTTTCCGGCCGATTCCAAATTCTTTGGCCTGATTACAGATTGAAAGTTCTCCATATTTATAAAATGGCCATATAAATCAGTCTCTCAGAAAGCTACTATATGCTTTACACATCATGTATTAAATAAAATCAAAGTTTTCAGATGTCCTTTTAAAAATATTATTCTTGGCTTCATGTTAAAAGGGGTAAGTGTGTTTATTTTTTTTTATTATTCCTATATACTGTGCCTTGCAAATCCTCCCACATATTGTCACATTTAAATTAAAAACGTTACCAAATAAACTGCAAAAGAGAATTGTTTGGTGATTATCCCTTCAACTCTTAAGATTATTTTCATGTTACAACCACAAACTTTAATACATTGTGGTGCTAAGCCATTAAGGGACTTATAAATTCACAGTATTTTAAAGTATTTTCCATTCATTACTATCTGAAAAGTCTTGTCCCAAAAAGCATTGAAAACCAAACAAATTATATCCCGTGCAGTCAGTGGCCTACAGAAGACTTTTTGAAGTAAAATCGACTTCTCTGAGCTTCCCTTCATGTGATAATGTTGTTCCCTCATCTAAAACATATCTGGAGTGTCACCTTGACTCTTTCAAGCATGTTTAAAAAAAAAGAAAAATCTTTTAGTCTCCATGGCAACCATTCAGCTGTGCGAAACGTCTGGGTGGACCGAGCAACAAAACTCCTCAGAGGACAGCGTTCCTCCTCAGAACTGCAGTTTCTGAGCTTCGGAGAGCAACTCCCCTGCTCAGCTCCTTCAGACTAGCCAGCAGCAATTAGCAAATAACTGGTGGAACTGCGCATCTGCTGAGCTCTTACGATACATTTTTATGATGTGGCCATCCTGACCGCAACCAAAACTCCGCATATTAGAGGACGTGGCAAACAGAACATAATCAAAATCATCAATCCTCACATGAAACCGTAAATTGAGCTCCTCATCTTTACGATTTAAAATCATAAACAGTTGTCTCCTATGAGACACAACGTGTTTTAGCAAAGGTGATTTGCACCCCGTCGGAACTTTTTTAAGTGGTGACACCACCTTACCGTGCCTTGACAGTTCTTTTATCAAAAACTCATCGCTGATGAACGGTGGCACGTTTGACAAAGTTACTTTTGTCGCCGGTAGTGTTAGCGGCGACACCTGCAAAAACAAATCCCCTACGGAAACGCCCGCCTCCACCAACTGTTGAGCTTGCTCAACTTTCTCCACAAACAACACCACCGCTCCACTCATCCGTGCTGCCGACCTAATAGACCCGTGCCCAATCACCTCACCCACAGCCAAACAAACTTCCTCCACGCTGCACGGAGAACCAGCACCCACCTTGATGCCGTTCTTCCGTGTCAGCGTGGAGAAAGACCCACCACCAACAACCACCATGGCGTCCTCAGATGCCGGCCTGACGGCCACACCCGAACCCACAAAAACCCCTTAAAACGTAACGAAACTAACACGAAAATACAAATAAACAACACAAACACCCAGTGAAAAAACAGTAAGAAAAAAACAAAGATAGAAAATATACAATCGCTCGCTCTCTCACTCTTCTTCCGCACACACCCTCCTCTCACACGAAGAAGAAGAATGTGCTGAACTGTAGGAGCCATAAAGGAGGTGAAAAAAATCTGTTTGTGTGAGATAAAACTGCGGAATTGGTGTTTCCGTGTGTGATTTAGCATTAGCTCATTGTTACTGTTTGTCGGTGTAGCTGCTAAATCACTGACCGTTAACCCATTTGATGGACAATAAGGTGCCTTAAACATTTATTGAGCACTTGTTTAGATTTGTTTTTTTTTACACTTCATGTTGACTAATTTATATGGTGCGTATTTATTGGATTTTTCATGAATGTAATTTATATCGAATTTTATAATTATTGAAAATGCATATTAACTGAAATTGACTGTCTTAGAATTATTTATAGTGCAAAGAGTGCCATTTAATAAATTTGTGTGCACACTAGAATGTTTTGATTATTTATATACTGTATATATACTGAGAAAATGGTCCTGTTTATTATTCAGGCCAGGTTCGATGGCGAGCTAAAGCTCGCCATCGAAAAGATTGCAAGAAAAGATTGCACTTTAGGTGCTGGAAGACTTCTGCTTCTCCTGCCAGGCTGGTAGGAGGCTCCTTGCAGCTAATTAACAATTTTGTCCCCACTCTGATCTGACTTTAGTCAGCTGATGATCTGCACTGCACCAAGCACTTTAATTGTAATCTGTTTGGGACCTCCTAATCAACCCCAGCTTGGAGGTAGATGAACTGAAGGGTGTGAGTCCATTTATGTTGGAATTGTGGGATTGATAAATTTTGGTTTATTCTTTCTTTTTTGCGCATTTTTATATGGCCATTTGGATGTTTCCAGTGTTGTAAATATGTATATAATTTTTTTTCACACTATAAATACAAGACCCTCGCAACTGCAAACTTCTAGTCTGTCTGCTCCTTCATGAGTCGCACCTACCTTCTGTAAAAACTAGCCCATTGATCTTATTGGTCACAATTCATTTACATTTATTGAAAATATAGTATATTTACAAATATGCTACAGGTAGGAGGAGGATGGTTTGTTTTTGTTGGACAATGTGCTACCGACTCCACCAGAGGTCTCGAGTTCATACACATTTTAACATGTTCGATCCAAAGCTCTTCTTGAAAAATTTCCCCAAAACGCAGCATTTGTAGCTGCTCCCAAGTATAAGGGGAATATAAGTATAACATCAGTTGCTGCCGGGAATTTTTTTAATAACTTGTCACATAAACAAACTTATTCACAAGATTTTAATTTCATTCCTTATTTAGTGGAAACACCACAATTGTGTTCACCAGCAGCAGAACATAAGTCAAAGAATTAGCATACATTTGTACTGGAGACGTAGCGAGCAACAGGTGTGGAAATAGTTGGTGGAACTTCGTGAAACGTCTTTCTGATTACAGATGAGTAGTTTGGTAGGAGGGAGGAGCATGGTGGCATAAGGCAAAAAAGAAAACAAAGATATTCAGTAGAGACAGCAAGCTAGCACTACCACTTAGACTGACACGGAGGCATCAAATGACCAGCAGCCAGATCCTCTTAAGCTCCTGCTGATGGCCTGATTAGAAGCAGGTGTGCAGGGTCACACCGCTCAGCTCAGCTCCGCCTTCTGGTGGAAACCTGCAGATCCTGATCAGTGATGAATATCCGTCTGGTGTGTGTGTGCCTGTTTGTGGTTATCTAGGCTTAGTTTGGGAATGTGTATTCAAGTGTTTCATTTTTAAAAAAAGATCATACATAAACAATATATGACTGTGTCTGATACAATCTGCACATATCAAGCCTTTTTCTTATTTTAAAAAGTGATGACTCTCCAAACTTTCAGAAGACAAATTTTTTTCTGTTTGAGTATTTTCTTTTTTTTTGTTGTAATTCATTTGCTTGCTACTTACACGTTCACTCCTTGCATCCTTGTTTTTGGCTCACCAGTTCCGTTTCATTTCTAAAATGTGAAAACGGAGACATGTTCCAAAAACTCCCACTTAAATACATCACTTTGAAGGTTTGAGCTGAGATCCATCCATCCTGGACAAAAACCACACGCACACACACACCCAAACACACGCACACACACACACAAGAACAGCAATTTAGATTCTCGATTTAGCCACACATGCAGTTTTTTTTTTAACTTTTAGAGTGGGACGAGGTATGGCTCAGATAAATCCCATTGCATGTGTTTTGGAAAACATACAAAATTCACCCTGAAATCTGCATGTAATGCTTCCATGTATTCCAGTAAATCTCAAATAACACTGTTTTTTGGAAATGTGAAATCCAGTGTGAGAGGATATTACTGTGAAAAGGAACACGATCACATTTCCATTTTTTTAAACCAACAGGTTTTTCCTCCTATAAGATCTGTGAAACAAATGTTATTAGTGGTATATTCTCTTCTTGTTTCCTTTTTGCTTCCTGTGGCCAGCAGTTAATAAAAATTTTAAAAAGTTCTGGTTGTTCTCAACTTCCACGTTTTCTCAATTACGGAGGCCACTGCTCCTGGGAACACTCAGATCTTCAGAAAGCAGCTCATGTGCCCCGGTCCTGATCTCAACCTTCTGACTTGTAATAGAGCAGAAAGGTAAAATGAATGCGCTGCAGTGGCATTCCTTTCCACAGTTTTGGCACGTTACAACCACAAATTATATTATTAAGAGTAATGCCTGTATGTGAAGGGGAATGAAAAATGATAAGGATTCATTATTTTTGCAAGAAAGAAAATCTAAAAGGAGATATTTTTCACTGCTGTCGCAAAATAAAAACTCTCAAACAAAAAGTTGCGTAATTAATAAATAGTTCACCTGAGTGTAGTTGAATTTCATTATAAATCAAACTGTTCTGCGAAAGCCTCAGAGATTTCTTAAGAGAACAAACAGCATCGTGAAAACCAAAGAAAGTAGCAACGCGGCAAAAAACACAATTTTACAAAACTAACTTACAAGTAAATTAACTTAAAGACAAGCTCCCGTATATTGCTGAAAATGTACTTGCAAGTTAGTACACTTGACATAAGAGAAAGCTAAGGTAATACAGCTAGACCAAAACTACTTTTCTAGTCTAGATTTTGTTTTTTGCAAAGGACAGGTCGGGAAGAAAGTGGCGGACAAGTAGTTTAAAGCAGGATTAGATTAATGAACAAGCTTTAAACATCTCAGAGAGCTCTGTTCATTCTATTGTTCAACATCTAACCTACCAAAACATGACTGTTAGAATGGCCCTTAGCGGCTGGATTAAGTAGGAGTCTTGAGGCAGACAAACGGTGCAGACCCACTGGGTGTTTATTCACCAACAGTTAAAAGGTTCACACACAACCCTGCTCACAATGGCCTAAGGTCTCAGCAGCAACCACCTGCAATGTGGCCAACATGCAGCGTTTTATAGTTCCTGGCTGCTCCAATTAACGAACCCACCAAGAAACAGGGTCAAACAAAATACATACACAAACAAACTTGACAAAAACAACCAAATCTTCAGAATAATATTAGCAAATACTATTGATTTTTAAGCAGACATTTCATTTCTAAAAAGCCGTTTCTATAAATATAGATCCAAGTGCTTCCAGCGAAGTAATGAAGACCTTCATTACAATGACTGACAAGCATTTATCAGATAAGTAGCGAAGAGGCCCGTGGTAAAACTGGAGGAGCTGTGATTGGAAGAATCTCTCGGTATTTTAACTATTAAATTAATTTTTTTTTTAAAACTGCATTTTAGGTAAAGTAGTCTGGAGAAAGCCATTGTTGAAATAAAAGCTTTTGAAGTTCTCCAACTTGTTTCCTTCTTCTTTTGGCCAACAAGTAAATCTCTGTTCTACGTTGTGTCCTCCTTCATAAAATCCTTTTAAAAGTATTGAAACCTGTGGTAATCAACTGTTGAAAGATTCAATTAATGTGAGTACTGTGTTTGCGTTTTTAACGTCCTCTCTGCGTCATAAATTCGCCAATCTCACGTAAAGTCAATGGCCGACGCCCGAGACTCTCCGCTTCGTCACGTGGTGAGCTGTACTTTCTGTCTCGCCAACAAGTCGAGTCTTCGATGTAATAACGCTTTGATGACTCGAGCCGCCTCCAGGGAGAAGCCAGACCCGAACTCTCCGTTCATTAAACTGCCATGTGATTTTTAAGAGAGATGACAGGCGCTGATGTAATTGAACATTATTGAAGCTCCCTCCGACTCCACATCCTGATATTGAGTTGTTCCTCTTCATACTGCTTCCCTCCTATCGTCCCTGCGGCGTCGTTTCTCTGCCGTCTGCAGCTTCTTCTGGTCACAATCGCACCGAAAAGACTCCGACATATTGGCATTCGCCAGGATGGTTTTCACCAAGTCTTTCAGGATCAAAGAGTGGCTTTTCAGTAGGAAAAGTAAGATTTCACACTAAACTTCTCTCCATTTTTCTTCCTTTTTGCTCTCAACATGCCAGCTTTTCTTTCCCAAGCTGCCTCACTAAAACTCTTCCCTGTTCTTTCTCAATCAGTGTCTCTTGAAAGCTCCAACTATTCTCACACTACCTGTGCGTCTATAGCCTCCCTGCATCCTTTCCTTCTGCTTTGTGATGAATCACTAAAACAGAGATGCTTTGGCGGAGCTGACTCCAAGGCAGCAGAAGTGGATATTTGCTTTCTGTCCTCTGGGCTTGTTTTTTTTTTTGTCTGTCTCATTTCATTTATTTTTCTGTCTGTTTCTCTCTAAAGTCAGCACAAAAAACCCCCCAAAACTTCCCATTGCTCTGACATTAAGTCCTCACCGGCCCGTCTCTCCTCTGAAATGCACTGTCATCACTGTCTGTCCCCGTCATCTAATGTCTGTTTCACCATCCCACTGTCTTCACTGCATCAGATAGAATTGTCCTCGCTTTAACTCTGCATCTAGCTTTTTTATTATTCAATTATTTCCAGGCTGCTTTCATCGCCTCCTCCATACTCCGTTCCCATAATAGTGGCCTTATTGCCACTTACTCTCACAGGAAAGAATTTTGCTTCAGTTGAAAAAAAAAAAATCTCTGCCCAGTCATGGAGAAGCTTTTAATATACTCATCATAGACTACTTTCACACCTGATAGTCTGGTCGATTGGAGAAAACATTTGTTACATGTTCAGCTGGTGTGGTTCTCTTTCACACTGCGCTCTGTCAAACAAACCAAGCTACTTGAAAATCCTGTTCACCTCCTCGCCTGTGGTGGCGCTGCAGCAAGAACCACCAAAGGAAACAACACAAAAACCTCAGAAAAAGACATGAGCACAACTTCCTTCTTCACAATGTGTAAAAGAAAACGAAGCAGCGTCAGATTTTAGCAGTTTGTCGTTGGTTAAAGATCACGAGCCATGTTTCCTGCTGGCGTGTTTGTTTAGGTTGTATATACCCAGAATGCTTTGCGCTACAGTCCACTTTCTCCTTTTGGAGCGGTCTCCAGTCCGCTTGGCCGTCACATATGCATTCAAAGCATACCAGAATTCACCTCAACCACACCCAGACTGAGGTTTTTAGGCGGACCAGAGTTTTTGTTTTTGATCCACATCAGAGTTCGATTACGCATTCTCACCTCCACCAACAAACCAGAGATTGAGAGGTCTTAAGGGCCTTGTCACTTTGTGAATATTTTTTAGTACTATTTAATGAATCTTT
Organism: Xiphophorus hellerii; assembly: GCF_003331165.1. Lineage (NCBI taxonomy): Eukaryota > Metazoa > Chordata > Actinopteri > Cyprinodontiformes > Poeciliidae > Xiphophorus > Xiphophorus hellerii. The sequence goes on from NC_045683.1 coordinate 28,124,321, forward strand.
GGATGTAACCGACTGCTACGACCCGGCTCAGATGACTGCAACAAGAAAATGGGAGGACATAACACCAAGGACCATGTTAAGCCCTTTTGAGGCATTTATTTTTTAAAATGAAGTGTAGGAGTAGTGGGCGGTGGCTCAGGCCACTGGCTTGTGCCCAGGAACCACTGCACTGACGTGTGTGACCCTCAGAATGGTCTTCCATCAGGACAGAGGCAGACCCTCTTTAGACATGGACCGGCTGGCTCCCACACGTCCCAGCATCTGCTCCCGGGTGTAGACCTCCCATCAGGTATGGTCAGGCGACATTTCCACATGTGGTTCATCCAAATTTTCTAACTGGCTCCCACACAACTGTGTCCCACACCATGTCAAGCAACATGGTGTCACATGTCAAGCGCACAGACACCCCACGCCGTCTGTGCGTCTCTGGCTTTCTCTACTCTTCTGCCATGAATGGAACGAGCACTCCTTACATACGGTCCAGGTGGACACGTCACATTAAACACCTCCCATATCCAGGACTTTAATAGAAGAACAGTTAACCAGCCACACTGCACACAGGTGGCTGTCACACCGACGTAGCGCAACACGTAATTGTGAAGATGGCTTTCCAGACTTTCTCACTCTTTTGGACTTGAAGGATAGAAAAAGGAGATATTTTCAAAGAGTTTAAAATAAGTTTGAAAATAACATACCCTTCCATGAACTGGAAGGGTTGCTACCAGCACTTCTAATGCGAGGCCGGCGATGCGTGGTGTCTGCTTAGGTTTAATAGCACAATGATTCTGATTTCCCAGACTTTGAGGCATTGCTGTATGACTCAACAGGTCATGTTTGGGGAAGCCTTGGGATTTTCTCCTGTCTAGAAAATGGCAGTGAAACTGATCAACTCTATTAGAGCATAAACTCTTCAACACTGCTTATTCAAGTCGTCAACGCATGACCTTGATACTGCTTACCTAATTCTCCATGCTAACGTCCAGTGGCCGAGTTGTGACAAAGTGCTGCAGGGATTTGTTGATTTGCTTCCAGAGATAAAAACTTTTCTGTCACCAAGGAATGAGGAGCACAACGAATTGTCTGATGATGCGCGGCTGCTTGATCTGGGGTTTTTTGACGGATTTAACTTTCAAACTGAATGCATGCGACGCTGAACTCCAGAGAAAACATCTGTCCCACATGATAAGTGCAGTGAATTCATTCAAAGCCGAGCTTTTCTTGTTTGGACGACGCATCTGAACATCGGGCAGCTAACACATTTTCCGAACCTGGAAAAAGTACCTCAAGCTATCAAAGACGAGGACGCTTTCCACCCGGAGGAGTACTGCGCACATCTGGAAAAAGTGACAACGGGATTGAGTTCAGGTTTTGGTGAGCTAAATGTCGTGGAAGACATTACTGCATTTGTCTCAAACCCGTTCCAGTCCCTTAAGGTCAAGCGAGTAGGAGCCAAATTCCATCAAGTGTTTTCTTTACAAACTGGTGTTGACGTGGAGTTCATTGAATTGCAAAGTGACATAGAACTGAAAGCCTGATCAAGGGACAGCGATTTTTGGGAACGTCATGATATAAGTATAAGACACAAAGTCTGTGCTCCCAGTGTTATGAACGAGTGATAAGTGTAAGTTTTAGATTTTTGAATTGGAAATGATCTGAGATTCATTTTAATCCATAGTGCATCGAATAAAAGGGTGTTTGGAATTTAAGCCTTGAGAAGGTGAAGTATTGTCAACCTGCAAAACCGTCTGCAAGGGAAAGTTTATAAAGACTGAATAGTAATAGAATAATTGACCCAAAATCTGATTTTAATGTTTCCCCATAACTGGAATATGAATAACTGAATAAGATATTTAGATGTTAATGGGGGTTTTTTGTGTTTTTTTTGTAGAGCCATTTCTAAGCTTTATATTATAACACAATGCATATAAAAGGTATTCAGCTTTTATTATTTTTACAAATGAACCATGGTCAACAACATTTATATAGCAAGTTATAACAGCTCCTTTAATTGATGCTATCACTTATTTAATATAAAACAAATTGTCAGTGTTTTGTAAAAAAAAAAAAAAAAAAGGATGGGGGGCTTTTGTGATTTGTTTTGTCAAAAAAGACACATTTTGTTGATCATGATGGATTTGTCAAAGCAATACAATGCTAAAAATAAAAAAAACATCAAGGGGGTGAATATTTTTTATATTCACTGTACATTTTCTATATCTAACATGAATCACATACCTAACATAACTTTCCTTTTTGAGTGCTTGCGCCCATTTCCAAGAACAGACCTCTGTGTGGTCATCTTCTCTGCTTGTAAGCAGATTTCAATTTCTTACTGACTTACAATAATATCCATTTATATTCCACACTATTTACTTTCTTACCACTTTGCTACAGAACACCAGATAATCTTTGGAATACAGCCCATCAATGTCTTTATTTCCTTTTTTTTCTCCTTTACTTCCACGTTAAGTCCAGACCCCGGGACCGGACCGCCGGCCTGACCGGACCGCCACTCTTGCAGTCTGTCAGTCAGTCAGTCTCCCTGAGCTCTAAGCTCTGCAGAGGTATCCATTAGCAGGGGGAGCTTGCATGGAAAAACATTTCCCTTTTGGCCACCGCAACACAAATGAGCATATTAGTATTCCACACAGCAAGGCACTTTCTGTGCACTCTCTAAACGCTTGGCATGGCGCAGCTTCCAAACATTGCAGGAAAAATCAATGACATCATAGCCACATAATTGCATGTTACCAGCTGAGCCACGAGACTCCCGTGCCTTTTGTGTGTATGAAAGCGGACGTGAAGACGGTCTCTCTGTGTGGAGAGGCTTGTAGGCCAGCATCTGTTCATTTGTGGGAGGGAAATGGGATCCCGGGGTTTCTTCCTCTTTAAGCGTTTGTTTCACACAGGCACTAACTAACAGACGGCTCTCCGGTGAATTTGAGCGCTCGGTTGAATCGCTGTACGGATAACGCGGAATGAAGCTCATTCTCACACGCTCCGTCCTCCTGGGCTTCTTCATATCTGCGGGCGAACGACGCACCATCTGCACCGCCTCGGCACACGGCGGTGGAGGAGGATGGGAGGGAGGAGAGAACGATTATTCTTCTAGTTGCATTTGCTCCAGTGCTGTGCAGTGACCCTGCCACTCTAGTTTCCAATTTCAAAATTCATATGCAGAACTCATCCCCGGGGAGGTTCGGCTGCCCCTCTCGTCTTTTGTCTCCTCCTCTTACCCGCCCGACTCTGATCCTCCTTCACTTCTTCTCTAACCTCTTACCGCCTCATCCCGGGCCTGGTCTCAGTTCACTTTTTCAATTCGGAGACACTTTGAAGCCAAGAGCAGCTGCAAGACTCTCGAGTCTAAACTCTGGGAGAGCCCTAACCTCTTTTCGTCCTGTCCATACTTCTCCTTACTGTGTCATCAATCTTCCACCAAGCCTCTCTCTCATAACTCCCAGGCCAGTCCTGCCTATCTCGTTTCATTCCTTTTTCTCTCAGGTTGTATTGTTGCTTTACAAAAAAGGGGGAAAAAAACTGATTTGGGGATAGAGGTGAAGCGAATCTTGGGTGACCCGATCCTCCCTCAGTCTCTCCTCTGTAATTCTTTGAGTAAAGCCTCACACGTCTGAAACAGGCACTGAGCTGTAACGTGGTACAGAAAGAGAAAAGCAGGTCAGTCCCCTCACCCACCTCTCTCTTATTGACATTGGAGTCTGTCTTGGTTTTTTTTTGTCCAGTAGCTTCTTGTTCCCCATACCTTCACTTAGCAATTGTCTTGGCATAAGCCGGGTTTCCAGTAACCCACTGGACTACAGCTGTAGTCCAGTGGGTTACTGGAAACCCTTTGCCCATATTTTTCTGCTAAGGTTGAAAAAAACACATTTTCGCAATTCCAATGTTTCAATTAAATAAGAAATGCCACAAGAGGAGACATTGGCGTCTTATTCAAGATAGTTGGAGAGACAAGCCTACTATACTTGGGAGCGGCGATCAGGAGCCATTGTAGCCGGCCGCCTTAGAGAAGAGCTATGGATTCAACACATTGGAATGACACAACTTTTTCTGAACTGAGCAATCCTGTAAGAGCTCTGGTGGAGCCAACAGCAGATTGTCCGGAAAAAAACAAACAAACATCATCCTCCTACTGCTTCTGGCTGTCTTCTTCGTGGTTTTTGCCAATGCTAACATCTGAATGTTGATGATGGATGTGACCCTAGTTATGCGAATAAAGTGTTTCGATAAGCATGACTTCTTTTTTTTTTTTGTTCAAAATTGGCGTATTTCCATGAGGCAAATTTATTTTCACAGTTTCAGTTTGCAGGATTTTATAGTTAAAGGAAACACAAAATATATATATATATATAAAGATGGACATTTAAGCAGGAAATGCAGTTCACCTCAATGTATTGCAATAAAAGTTAGCAACAGTGGTGGATATACCACATCAAAAAGATCCCAGTAAGTTGTCACATGTCCCTGAGCATCAATTATAGCATGACAACTGCTACTCACAGTGTTAACAAGTTGATTTATAGTCTGCTGAGGCATGACTTCTTGGTCACTGAAGTTCTGGGGTTTAAAGGTACAACCCTCTGAACATGGACTCAGATGATGCCAGAGGTTTTTCTATGGGAGTCAGTTCTAGAAAAACTGCATGTTGCTCCAGTTTAAGGTGCCACAGACTCTGAAAAGACATTCCATGATGATGTGGCCTCGAAAAGACGGATCGTTGTCGTCCCGAGACGATAAAATCAGGCCTGTGTTGCTCATGCACATGCAGAATAACTGGATTATTGAGGTGGAATAATCCGGCTGGAGTGGAGCTACTTTTCCGAACAGGTGCATAGAAAGTTCACAGAACTTCACATGTAAAGTTCCAGCTGCATTTTAGGTGTGTTCTGAAATTGATCAGAAATCAAACATGCCTAATTTTTGTGTGCATTGTATATATGCCATCTGGGCAGACAGCACCTTAGGATGCTGCAGAATGATTCATAGGGTTTTGCGGAAGAGAGCGATGTATTGGTTTATAAATAACAAAATCTTTTTTTTTTTTTGTCTCCTTTCTTTCCATAAACACAGTTAGCAGGAAGTCTTACAAGCCAGGAAGGCAATTTTTTTATTATTATTTCAGGACTTTGAAAATATGCCTAGAAGGTTATTAATATTTTGTTTTTTGCAGTTTTATGAAGTTATGTAGTATTAATCCAAGCTGAAGTCCACTAACTCATTAACTCTATTCAAATGGGTAGCTTCAGCTGTAGTCCAGTGGGTTTAAATAAATTATTTCCTTTCTACATAAAAGGAGCAAATTACAGAAGTTCTAGCTGTTTTGGGATTATGCTAGCGGCAGACATTTATGAGGTTTTTAAAAACATACTTTTAACCTAGCATGAATTCTCCCAGGCCATAGAGCTGCTTTAAATATAATGGTTCACATTCAGGTGGAAACATGACACCAAAGTCAGTTGTAGTATTAAAGCTGCATTATGTAACTTTTAAAAAAATAAAAATAATAAAACATATACAGTACAGACCAAATGTTTGGACACACCTTTTAATTCAATGAATTTCCTTTATTTTCATGACTATTGACATTGTAGATTCACACTGAAGGCATCAAAACTATGAATAACACACGTGGAAATATACACTAAACAAAAAAGTGTAAAACAACTGAAAATACCCCTTATATTCTAGTTTCTTCAAAGTAGCAACCTTTTGCTGTGATTACTGCTTTGCACACACTCTGCATTTTCTTGATGAGTTTCAAGAGGTAGTCACCTGAAATGGTTTTCACTTCATAGGTGAGCCCTGTCAGGTTAATAAGTGGGATTTCTTGCTTATAAATAGTCATGAAAATAAAGAAAACCCATTGAATTAGAAAGGTGTCTCCAAACTTTTGGTCTGTACTGTATATATACTGTATATATATTACATATTTGTTCAAACTGTGGATGACAGTTGATAAACGGTTTTCCTGTAAGGGTATGTTTTTTCTCTGCCATTAGCATGTTTAGCAGCGAGTACATGAGGATGATTGACAGGGCTAAGACCCACCTCCTGGCTATGATTGGTTAGTTAAAGCCCCAATAAAATTGAGCAAAACTCTACAATAGTAATTGTAAGGAAGACATTGCTTGTTTGCCTCCAAAGCAACTTGCCGGTACATAGAGAGCGTTTAATAGCTGTTATGGAGACTTACTGACCCCAAGATGCCCCTTTTGGCTGCAGCTCTTTAACAGGAAGCTCCGGACATTTATCTCTTGCCATCCAGTTCACTGTGCATGGTGGAAAAACAAATACAGATCCTCATCCAGCTGCATAAGTGAAACAGAAGAAATGCTTGGGCTACATTTAGTTTAAAGGCATTGTGCATGGTGATGAACTGTTTAGGTTGTGCAAGTTTCTTATCTGTCTCTTTTTGGGTCCCTTTTTCCACAAGCAATTTTGTTAAAAACAAATGGTCAGGTTACATTCCCCACTGCTTAAAGGGGCAGTATTATGTAAAATTCACATTTTTGAGCTTTACATCCTGTTATAATGCTTTTCCATCAGCAAAAACTTCCCTGCAGTGTTAACTTGATGCTTTCATGCATGTTTGGGAAGTCCTTTAATCTCCCATGGCAACCACTTAGCTCAGCTAAACGCCTGGGTGGATGAAGCTCCTCCTCAGTGCTGCAGATTCCAAGCTACCATCTCAAGAGCAGCTCCTTCAGACTAGCCAGCAGCAATTAGCAAACACCTGGTGGAACTGTGCATCTGCTGAGCTTGTTATAGGAGCTACTTTTCAGTGACACGCTGGTAAAAATGTTGAAGGGTTAATAGAGGAGCCATGTGGTGATGACTTCCTGTAGCGGAGTTTCAGAAAGGAGTTTTTAAAGAGACAGAGGCCCGATTTCGAAGCGTTAAATTGCAAAGTAAAATTTCTAAGGCTTATTACATATAATATGGAGTCCACTATAGCGTCATATTTAATCAATGAGAATATAATTGAAATGTTTATTTTTCTTAGTGATTCTATTCATTACACTTAACACATATAGTTTACTAACAGACTGATGTTTTCCAGGTTTTATTTCTATTAATTATGACGATTTCCTGTTTGCAGCTGATGAAAATAAAACATTTAAGATTCAAATATCACACCACACCAATAAAAAAAATCTTAAACTAAAATGTAGCTTAAAGGTGTGTGTTATATTTGCTAAAAGGTCATTTTCAAAATCTACTTTTAATCTGAAAACTGAGTCATTGTAACATATTCTGAATATGACCATATGTAAGAACTGGCCTTTAACTACCGTGGGCTTGCTTTGCAATCAAAAATAAATCTAACCTGCCTTCATAGCAGTTTTTCTGTTGATATAATCATCTGCCTGGATATTGAACATCTTTCTATCCATAAAGGCTGAAAGTTCTCCCAGCCTACACCAAAAACACTACACACACACACACACACACACACACACACACAGGGTCCATTTCATCCTAAAATGCATCCATTTCCGTTACGTTATTGATTGCAGCCCATCATTTGCTCAGAACTGAGAATTAGAGGACGGCGTGTGGTGTGTATAACTCACGGTGGCATTTAACATGAGGGACGAACACAAGCTGTTGTCTGAGATAAGACTCACCATTTCTCTTATCTTAGTAACAGTGTCATCATTCACAAAGCATATATTGGTAGGATATAAGTCAGCTGGTGAGAAGGAACAGTGGAAAGATAAATGTTGCTTAATCTATTGTGATACAAGCGCCGTAAAACACTTTTACACGTTTGATAAAGATGTTGGACATTTGTTTTAAAAAGAAATGATCACATTTTCTATCTAGATCCAACCAGAAGGTTAGGTACACTAAAATCTGGGAATAGTTGGGTTATTTGTTTTAGGTTTTTTTGTAAGGCAAACTGATTTAGGCTTTTTTTTAAGTTCACTTGTGAAAGATTGAATTTATCTCATCCAGTGCCCACATTAAACACACACCTCTGCTAATATCTGGCTGAACGCTCTGTACCAACAACACACGATTTGTTCACATCAACAAGCTTCTGGCATAATTCACAATTTGTTTATGCTGGTTGGTTTCCAAAATTTGAGTATGAAATTTGAGAAGAAGCCATACTAAAACCTGACATACTAAATGCTGAAAAATGTTCTGCCACATAGGAACATGCTTCAACCCCACAAGCAAAATTACCCTTGAACTGAGTGTGTTCAGTCTGACTTCTGCAATGGCGGTGACTCCTGTGCATGTGGGACCTGAATGCAGGAAATGTTCTGAAGGAAGCAGGACATTGCTCTATTCCACATGCAAACCGATAATTAGCTGTGTGTTGATGTTTCTTCACATGACTACAAAATTCTGTAAATTCTGAAGTACAAATGCTGCAGAATTTACACCTGTACATAGTTGCACCTGTTAGTACTGACTTAACTTTAAATTTGCAGGAGCATGGTTTAAACATGTGAACAGTCCTTATATGTAACCAGGGTTGGAAATTAACTTTTTTGTCCACCTGCCACTGTGGCTGAACAAACTCAATAAATAACAGAAACCACTTTAATGTTTTTCACCTTTGTCCTCATTTACAGACTCTTATACACTATGTTGGAGATGTAATGGTACTTTAGCAGGCTAACCAGCTGTAGCAAGCTCAAAGTTATAGATTAGGTTAGCTGCTCCTCTACATTTCCAGACTATTTTGTGGCTTCAAATATGTTTGAAAAGCTGTCTTTTTACCTGTTGTCTAGTCTTTTGAAGAGATGAAGCTATGTTAGCAGTCAGCAGGACAGAACTGCACAGCCACTTGGAGGGAAAAAGCTTGGGAGTTAAAAAAAAAAGGTCATCTGAAGAAAAGAAAAAAAGAACAACATTAGAATTTATCCTTGCTGACCTACGTAGCTAATCTGCACTTTTAACATTTGCAAGGTCATGGTTTAAACAAATGAACAGTCATTAGATGTAAAAAAAAAAAAAGAGAAGGGGGGGGATCAATTATCAGTTAAGGTTATATTGTTCGACAAAGGATGTAGCAACAATGCTAACAGACACTCAGCACTGAGCTCATCTCAACCCAAAGCCGCCCGAGGAAGATTAAGCGGCAAAAGTCAAGCTAAAACCTTCAACGGTAAAATTAGCACCTTAGCTAACGTTAATTCCGAACCAGCTCAAAAAATAACACCATCGTATTTTCCTTTCTTTCACCTCATTTACAGACACGTAACTTATAAGGTTGCAATATGCCAGTTATATAAAACACCAGAGTTAGTAACGTAAAGGTAACGTTATTTTACCAGGCTAACCAGCACAAACGAGCTCATGCTATAATGCTAAGTTATAGCATTATAGCATGATGCTATAAGCTACGTTAACTCCATCTAAAATGTACATTTCCAGACTAGGTTTTGGCTTCAAACAGTTTTCTAAGAAGTGGTTTTCTTACCTGTCTTGAAGAGCTGAAGCAGTGTGAGCCCACAGCACGGAGACAGAGCTGCACATAAACTGCATGTTAATGTTAGCTAGGATGTGAAAAAAACAAATGTACATTCTCTCTTTCTGCCTTAAAAATATGTTAACCACTAAAGGAGTAAAAATACAGAAACAGGGAACCACGATGAAGCAGTTATGATGACCGTTGGAAATCAAATATAATTCTTATATTATAAGTACAGTACCACTACTGTAATGTGTAAACAGTAAATTACTGCAACTTCAAAACATACAGTAAGTTACTGTAATACTATGTACTATACCCATAATGCAATGCAAATTACAGTAACTACTTGTAAAGATGTCTTATGGTAGTTTTACTGGGCATTTTGTGGTATTTAACTGTAAAAAATACAGCAACATATCAAAGTGTTGTTAGGCACCTCAAACTCCTAAAACCTTTTTCTCTTTGTGATAGGACTCATCATTTAGTGGAGATAACCTACAGTCATCAAGAAATGTTTCCAATAAAGGTTGTACTGGTAATACCATGCCAGTGAAGGCATCGCACTGGCATTGCAACACTTTGTTCATCACAGAGCTAACACACAGACACAAACTGTGTATGCAGAAAAAGTTCAATGTTTTCACAAACTAATCATGTCACCATGTGAACTCATATGTGACACTGCATTTACAGGCGGCTATTTCTCCACCATGAAAGGTTTCATCTCTTCCACTAAATCCTAAAGTTACACAGAAATTCACCGCATGATTATTGAATAAATAATCGCCTTGATGATTCTCCCAACGCTCACTCGCCAGAGCTCGCTTTCCCACACATGTGGCCTTCCAGTTTCCTTCCTCCACTCACTTGCTAACACACGCTAAGGATTTAGTCAAACAAAGTCAAAAGAGAAGCAGTATTAAGTTAAGTTCTCTGCCTCTGTTTGAAAGAAGGGATTAGAGATGGTCTTACTGGCTTTGATCAACCTTGTCAAAGTCGCTGCAGACATGTTTAGTCTACATACAGTTTCTGTCAGGAGATTACAGTCAAAACTGTGAAAAAGGTGTTTCCTCCTTTACAGATTTCTTCTGTTTTTAATTCTTTTGGACAGAGGGGAATTTTAGCCCATGAAACAGATTGTAGTATCAGACGAATATAACCTATTTAAATACAAAACGCAGTTTTCAATTGATGATTTTATTCATTAATAGGGGGAAAAAAGGCTGTTCAGACTGAGCTGGCCGTGTTGGAAAAAGTATTCCCCCTAAACCTAGTTGCTGGTTCTGCCCTTGTCAGCAGAACTTGAAATCAAACCTTGCCAATCGCTGCCAACGAGTCTTTCTGAAACATTTCAAGGTTTGTTGCAGTTTATTTTTTTTACATGTTTGACCAAGACAGTCAAGCCTCAGTTCATTTACTATTGATTTTACATTGGCTGTTTTACTCCTAAATGCACTGCACTGTTAGCCTTTGCTGTATTTTTTACAGTTAAATACCACAAAATGCCCAGTAAAACTACCATAAGACAATTTCGCACTTATGGTGTTTCCATTACATAAAAACCGCAATTAGAATCACACGTGAAAAAGTTTGTTACACGAAGACGAAGAAGAGGATGACTTCCTGTCGTTGTCTTCTTGGTGGTTTGCGTCAGTGACATCATCCGGCAGTGTTTCCATCGCAGTTTTGTGAAATAAACCAAAATAAATTTTGATATGGCCCCAGAAAAACACCTAGCGTCAAAATTATTCATAAAAACAAGTTTTTTTCATAATTGCCGTGTTTCCATTAAGCAAATTTGTTTTTGTCAATGTCATATTGTGCAATTATATGGTCAATGGAAACGCAGCTAAACGTGTCTTGACGTGTCTAAACGTGTCTTGCCTGCAGGTGGTGCTCAGACTGTACATGGCATCAGCAGTTGAATGTGTGCATGAATTGGGTCAATGATTGAAAATAGTGAAGTGCTTTGGGGTCCTCTGAACTACCTTCAGGGGCCTGGTGGACTCCATGCCACATCAATTCAGGGCTGCTTTGGCAATAAATCGGGGGCCAACACACTAATGGGCAGTTTAGAAAAGTTGTTCTGACAAGCTCTTATTGTAGAATAAAAAATTCTAGGCCTTTATTCTTAGTCTTGCGTATTTTCCAATATTTCCATCTGCGTTGGATTCTCTGTGTTCCCCTCTGAATGTTGGCCTTTTGCATCTTGTGAACTCCATGTTCAGCTAAAGGATACATTGAAGGAGCTGTAGCTTTTATAATTCATGTATCCCATGTGATGTGGTGTCCATGCTCCTCTTTACAACCTATTGTCTGGCTCCAGTCCAGTTTCCAGTCAGTCTTGTCAGAGCAATAGAGTGAGAACTTCACTCCGGTGTTTGAGTAATGGTGTTTTTTGTTAAAGCTGTCTAGCTGTGTTTGTAGGGTCGGGGGCCCAGTGTCTACCCTGCTCTGATCAGCAGTGCAACTGTGGTTTGACACCAAACAAGATTTTACCTGTCAATGATGATCCCATACGAATCCTTGGCTCCGGCAGGAGACCTTTATGACTGCGATGGTTTTTCTGAGGCATTACAGTCTAGCAGACAAGCTAAAGAAGGTTAGAGAAAAGGTGGAGAAAACTACTTGGCTATAAATTTTTGTCTTTTAATGTAGCAACTGTAGCTGTGCTTCTGTTGAGCACATAGTCGCTCAATTTGACATTTGAAAAATAAATATTACCTAATGGAAGCATGGCAATTTCGAAAAACTTGTTTTGCAATAAAAAGATTTGCTGCTAGGACGATGTAGTTTTTTTTGGTCGTATCAAAAAAATTTTATTTCACAAAACTGCAACGGAGACGCTTCCCTCCCCCCCATCACACAAGTCATATGATCAACAAACGGATGTTACCACTGGCAAAATACACAAATTAGACGACAACAAGAAGTTGAAGGATGATTGTAGTAACACCTGGTTGTTAATCACGTGACTCGTGTGATACTAAAAAGGTGTTTGCACTGCAGTTTTTGCTTTTTTCTTCTTCTTAAACACACTGACATTGATCCAGCCCCAAAATCGCATTTTTTAATCAAAAATCTGAGTTTTTTGGAAACTGCCGTGTTTCCAGTAAGTCAAATTTGTACAGTTACATGGCCAATGGAAACACAACTAGAAACAGGGGATGAACAAAAAGGAGAAAAGTGTAATCAAGGACCAACAATGTGGCCGTCTGAAATATGGGAGAAAGCCGCTGTATAAAAGCAGGGAGAGTAATAGGTGACCAGGTAAGTGGCAGACAGACAAAGGAGCTCTCAGATCCAGGTGGCCTTGTATGACAATGCACTGATATGCAGCTTAGCTGGAGGAGGATTTTCTCTCTTCAGTTTGGGCTAAGTAGCGTTGCGATACAATCAGACATTGTACCGCCGTGAGAGTGCGTATGTGTGTGTGCGTACATATGGGAATTCCATTAACCTTTCTGGCTTTTTTGGTTAAATGTCACCGTGGTGCATGAAATTGAATTGGTCATTGATTCAGGAGCAAGACATTTCTCCCACTCGGTGGTAGACAAGTAGCATTCTGTAAGATTGAATCAGTGTGATCCCGGCCAGGAACAAACTCCGAGAAAAAAAAAGAGGAGCGCAGAGGAAGACAGCTGCCATGTGTCTGTTCAGACAAATAAAACTGTCTATCCTACCAAACAACAGTTGGCTGGCTTCTTAACTGCCAAAATTGCACATTCATTATTTATGAAGTGCAGTGGTATGGAGTATGTGGTAAAAATATACTGAAATTTAAATTGTGCATTTTGAATCAGAGGTAAGAATTTCTCAGAGCAAAGAGTTTGACAAAGAAAGCTTCCCAGCAGCAATGAATCCATGCATCTGTTGATTCAGCCTCTCTGACTCAGCTTTTATCAGCTTTGAGAGACTCAAACGTTTTCTAAATTCTTCACAGAAATATTCCCAGTTGAGCCAGACCGCATCGACTGATTATCTACGTTAAATTTTATTTGGTGGTGTTAGAGTAAAGGGGCCGAATACAAATTATATGAGTTTTGTTGTACATCACTATTCTGCTTGTCTATCAAAAAGGAAAAAAGAAATCTCAATTGATATTTTGGTCTGTTACTTGAAAAAATTTCCCAAAAAAATAAAAGTAAAAAAGAATTAAATGGTATGAATACTTTTGCATGTTATCAGAATTACCCATCCATCCCCTGCACCTTCTTCATCTGTTACAACTGTATAATTTGTTAACTTAACAGTCTTTAAAAGCACTGTCACTTCACGTTCAACGCCAAGAAGCTTATCGGAAATCGCCCGTGGTGTAAACAACCGGTCCGGACGAGGCGGCTGTTAACGTTAAATCAAAATTTGGGAGAGTGGCCAACATGGCTAAAACTGCCAATTCTTAAACAGCACAAAAAACCCCATCACTGTTCACAACCCCTCTTTCAGTTCGCTGATTGGCCTGGTAAAAAATTAACCGGAGACAATCCAGGTTAAGGGGAGATTCCCAGACTGTGCGGGAAATAAGAATTTTTTTTTAAATTATTTTGAGTGGAAGCGCACAGGAAGACAAACCCAGGCATCGCATGGCTATCAGTCAAAATTCAACCTGACTCAGCGCCAGAGCAAGTCAACCTACAAAGATCCCCACCGAGAAAATAAACAAACACGATATCCATATTTTAAAAATAATTCTTCACAGATGTTAGGGACCAGACTAAGAAACACAAAAGGTGTTCAAAAAGTATTTTAAAAAATGTCAATTTAATGCTTCCAAAAATAGTTAACAAAACATCAGGTTTCAATGAAAAATAAGTCAAATGATAAGAGATTTGGGCCCAACTCAACTGAGGTCAACTGAACACAAACAAAACCGACCTGCTAACCGTAGGCTGCTTAAATACGGGTGGAGTACCAAACTCTGCCACATGAGGGAGGCACGACAGAAAAATGGAACAAACAAATGCAAAATTAGCTAAAGCAGCATATGAAACAAATAAAGCAAAACTAACTTTAGCTTAGCACAAATAATAAGTGAATATTAAAGTGACAAAAATAAATAGCAAAAGTCAACAAAGTCCCCCCCTTTAGTCGTTTAGTAAAAGAAATGGTTTGCTCCAGGCTTAAAATTAATATTTTATGGCTATGCATACACAGAGAATATTGACTAAATGTGGATTTATTCTTAACTGAGTAAAAGCGTCTCCTTTTGCTCGAGTTGTAGAAGGAGCGCCAGTTAAGCCAGACAAAGTAAGAGAGCAGTGGATGGAGAAAGATTATCGTTGGAAGTTGAGAACAACAGTGTTTTATATAACACCACTCAAACTTTTTATTACTGGCTTTAACATGTGATCTGGCATTTCCCAGGCACGCTTCTCAGAGCACCTCTGGACATCACAGCAGAGCGGAGCCGCACGTAGTGTAAATCCAGGGTTAGGGTTACCAGGAAATAGAGTGAAATGTAAACTGGGGTGTGTGTGTGTGGGGGGGGGGAGGGGGGGGGGGGGGGGGTTGCTGTGTACCTGGATTTGTTACTGTGAACTTTCCCAGTTTTGCTTGTGGCTGAGAGGACTTTCCATCCAAGCTCAATGTCAATAAATGATGCTAGTGGAATATTTCACAGAAACAACTAGGAGTAATATCTGATTCGACTTGTTTTGCAGCTGGCAGTTTCAGTTTGATTTGTTCTGGTTTGATTTGACCAGAGGGGACTTACAGCTTTTGGGTGTTTATATCAACCTGCAGCCTGTCAGTCCCGAAAACCCTTCAGTCTGCTTTTGGAACTTCGCCGCAACCCAATTCAATCTGGAGTCTGAACGTTACTTAATCATTTTCCTTAAACAAAAAACCTCACCGCTGCATTTTTTAACCAGCTCTCAAACAAGCCGCATTTTGAACAAGAATCGGTCACACCCTCACAAGACTGCACAACTCGGAGGGGTTTGAAACTTTTGGCATTTTCAAACTGACATTTGACTGCTCTGCCGAATTTATGCGGTCCTGCCGGATGCATAAACAAATCCTGACCTTTGTACTTGCTTGTGGGAGTTCGATATTAATGGTAAATACAGAATGTGGGGCTGGGAGGAGCGCGGGGGTGCGGTGGCCGAGGAGGAGGCATGGGAGAGATTTAGAAACACAGCGGGCCGAGCTGGAAGGCTGCAACAATGAGGAGCGCTGAGAAGCCTGCTGCTGCTCGGGAGGTCAGCGGATCGATGTGCGGGGATTACACGGTGCGATCTGGATGTCGATAGGTCAGGAGACATAGCCGCTAATGAAGCCGAGTTATGACTCATTCATCTTGGCTTCTGGCCACACGCTCCGCTGTCGGTTGCTCCATGCTGCGTTTAGTTCTCTTTTATCTGTTGTTCGTTTTCCTTTTCATTTCTCTGCTGTGACTTTCTTCTTTTTTTTTCTTTTTCAATTATCTCTACCTCTTTTTCTCATCTTGTTCATCATGCTTTTGGAGAAGTGTTGTGTGCATTCCACAGCGCTCCACTTTATAGAAATGAATATGCATATCAATCATGACGTAACAGAAATTTTACCTTGTAATTTAACTCCTTGAAATTTAGCCTCTGTCTCTTTAAAGGGGAAGTGTTGTCCTGACACATAGTGCCATTTTATGCCCCAATCAAATAACTATGTTACTTTCAGCTATTCAAAAATTGGTATAGATATCAAATATGACTTAACAAAAATTTTACTTTGCAATTCAACACCTTGAAATTGGGCCTTGTCTCTTCCGCCTTAAGGAAGTCATCACAACATCACTCCTCAATTAACCCTTTAACAACATTTTTACCAGTGTTTCACTGAGAAGTAGCTCCTATAATGAGCTCAGTGGATGCACAGTTCCACCAGGTGTTTGCTAATTGCTGCTGGCTAGTCTGAAGGAGCTGATGGGGAGGATTCTGGGGGAGGGCTGCTCTTTGAAACAGTAGCTTGGAAACTATAGGAGCTTAGAGGATGAAGGGGCTAGGTCCCACCAAGTGTTTTGTATAGCTGCACGGTTGCCACGGGAGATGAAAAGATTTCTCAAACATACATGAGAGAATCAAAGCAGGTATGTTTTTGATGAGGGAATAACATTATGACATGATGTAAAGTTCAAAAAAGTCGATTTTGCATAACACTGCCCCTTTAACTTTCATCTTGTTTCCCTTCTGTGTTCTCTGGTTTCTTGTAACTAAATTTTTTGGGTTTCAGTTTCTGCCAACCACTCTCTTGTCTCTGCCTCTGTTTTTCTCCAAGTATACCGCCAACGCCTTAAAAGTGCAGGAGGTAAGGTCAATTACAGTGATAATCTAATTACAGCTGAATGTTGTGCTGGGAAATGTTGGGTTCTGGGATTCATTGGCTGTAGCGTTCCAAAAGCAGACAGCTCGAAATCCGGTCAGGAGTAGTTCAGTGAACATGGCCGAGAGCCCTGTGCGGAGGTACAGCCAAACTCAGTAGATAATGATGCATTTAATGGCAGTGGAAAGCTGTGAATTTTTATTATACTCTGAGTTAAGCTCTCAAAAGTAGAGCAGGAAGTGTTTATGCCCGTATTTTTCACAAAAGATCCAAAGACAGATGAAAAACATTGTTCTCAAATAGTTCTTGACCTAAAGGTATGAGGACAGAATCCCTTTGTGGCTTTGTAGAAAACTTGTTTCTTTAAAATAAAATAAAAAAGATTGTAAACCAAGCTTTCATGGTGAGCCTTTACAGCAGACAGGTTTCATCAAGATTGTGCTTGATTCTTTTTACTACCTTGCAAAACGGATTCATAAACCTTGAGTCTTTTCCCTTCTGTCATGTTACAACCAGTGAGTCCAAATTCTGAGTTTTTGCTTTTTAAGTTAGAGAGAATTGCAATTGTGAAGTAGAAAGGTTTCTTTTTTAATTGTTTTTACATAAACAAATCTGACAGTATGTGGCACAGACCTTTCTCTGTCCTCTTATGGCTAAAGCTTTGTAGAACAGCCATTATAGCTGCTAGGGTTTTCAGGTCTGGCAGCTTTTCACATCGACATCGACATTTTTTCTCTTCCTCTTTTGGGGTGTTGTGCATAGATATCTTTTGATCTGGTCTATTTAAATATAACTCTGTCTTTATATCTATAGTCATTTTCCTGCTGGAAGGCGAAACTCTGACCCAGCCTGAAGTCTCGCGCTGCCTCTGTTTTTATGGTCTTTGTGTGTCTGTGTATTTTGGTTAATGGAGTCCCCCTGTTTTTTCCAGAAGGAACAAAGTCTTCAGTTTGTTCTGAAGATGAGAAAGTAGACTGTGAAATCACAGCTATGAATTTGACAAGGAACACATTGCATGACGGTATGTTTTCCAATGTCTTCGAATTGAAACGTACCTCAGACGAGATCATCTGTGGAGCCACAGCCCAAACAGACAATGGAGATTTTTTTCTGTCTTGCCGAAGGAAAAAATAACCCAGATGGGGGAGTTTATTTTGAGGGACAGAAAGATGAATTCGAAACCACAGATCACTGTCGGGTAAAAGCTACAGTAGTGCTGACACTAGAAAACCATTTTTTGATATCTTTACAAAGGTACAAAAAGTTTGCATTTTAATCTGATAACTGTGATGCTGTTTCTCATTTATTTTTTTGCTATGTATTTTTTCAGGCGGAAATTATTTCTAAACCCCCTCATTAGCAAGGTACTGAGTATTAGCTCCTTCATCATTACAGTGATTTACTTGCTTTCTTTAGCTAAAAACTATTACTGCTCCAATCGCCAGTAGCAAAAGTAGAAATTTTAATTATAACATGAGCTTGCTTTAAAACGTTTTTTGTTCATTTACACAGTGGTGGAAGAGTTAAGCAAAATATGGCGTAAATACCTGGTGAATATAGATTTCCTTTCCCTTAAAATGCTAATTGCAAAGTGCATAATTTCTTGTTGTTCTGCTCTTTAAATAAAGTAACACTGCAGGCTTACATTAGCTGGTAAATTAGCAGGGGTAATGGCTCAGTTAGATTCAAGATGCCAGTTTTACTTTATTCAGCAGCACAACATCAAAGACATGCACAAGCAAAAGCATATGAGCCACTTACTGTTTATAGAGGCAAGTACAATAAATGAAGGCTAGTGCATATTTAAAAACTAAAAAATGAAATTATCGCACAAGAGAGATGTTGATTTCACTGAAAATGTTTGACAGGCTTGTAGAAAATGATAACTAGAATAGCAACTATTTCTGTACAACAGTGATGGCGGTTGGAAAGAAACTTTCGCAGAAGCTCTGCGACCTGCACCTCAGGCTACAGTATGGTCTGCCTGAGGGCAGGAGAGACAGCAGGCCTGCCGTCAAAGCTTAACACTGCTTTAGACTCTTCACATGTCCACTGTCCTTTCAAAAAAGCATTAACATAATACTGGCATTGCACCTTTAAAGGGGCAATATTGTGTGTTTTACATCCGCGTAGTTTGTAACTATGTTACCTTCAGTTGTTTTAAAAAGCTTTTAAATATCATATAACCTAAAAGAAATTTTACTTCGTAATTTAACACCTTGAAATTGGGCCTCTGTCTCTTTAAGAAGCTTCAGCTCTTTCTGAAACTCTGCCTTCAGGAAGTCAACATTTTTACCAGCGTTTCACAGAGTCGTAGCTTGTATGAGAGCAGCAGGTCCCACCAGGAGGTTTGCACAGCTCAGCGGTCGCCGTGGGTCAGTAAAGGATTTTAAAACATGCATAAAAGAACCAAAGCAACACTCCAGGTATGTTTTTGATGAATGGATGTAATTATGAGATAATGTAAAGCTAAAAAAAAAGAGTAAATTTTTACATAATGTTGCCCTTTTATGCCTTATCATGACTTTGAAAAAGAAATATAGTCTAATCGTACTTTGGCATCTCACTATTTTTATGATTTTCAAATCATAAAACTAGTACGATGGAAAAATGTTGTGGTTCTTAATCTAATTTTTTAAAACACTGAGTGCCAAATGAAGACAAAATGTTGGACACGTGGCTAGAAAGTTGATGCGTATAGATTGCAAGAACCAAAGTGTGTCAACAATACAGGTTTCTGATACCTACACATCAGTGACTTGTGTGAGTAACAACAATGTCTGTGTCATTGATCCCTGCTTATGAATTATTTTTTTCCAGAAGTGACAGAAACCCCGAAAGTTTTGACGTTCACCCACATTTTTAAAAAGAGGGGAACAGATTGCGCCCGTACGTACGTACATATCTGTGTTTTTTGTTTCTGGGAAAAGTTGCCACAATGAAATTATGGGACAGGGTTCGAAGTACTTTGACTTTGTCTTCAAAGAGGATTGTGGAGAGATGCGGTAATCTGTGTAATGCCAGGCCAAATTGCAGCTTTTAGCACTGCTTTCATAACTCCGTTTTTTCAACGGGCACTTTCTACGTTAAAACACTCCTGCTCCCTGTCATCACGAAGTGGCACGTTGCTGTTGTTTTTAACCTTGCCTTTGCCCGTTCACTGAGCTGCATCATTATGATCTGCTTCAGTAAACTATGTGCCAAGATGGCAACCAAGTGTTTTTTTGTTTTCTTTCTTTTTTACTCCAGACCCATGTGTGTCAATTAGTGGATTTAAATGTAAGCCTGTTCAGTGTGTGGTTTTCTGTGATTACGTTCCAAACTGTACATGCTTTATTCCCCTGGCCCACTGTATCTGCTGGCCTGAGAGAACGCAACGAAGAAAATAGGACGACTTGAAAGGACAGGCTGACAAACCGAGATGGGGGAGAACAACATTTCCAGCTGAGTTTGGAGCTTTTGTGGAGGCCATTAAAGGAGAACTCATCTACAATGTGAAAGCCTCCGAACATCCCACCCACACATATCATTAATGTGCCGAATTTGTCTTACATCGCAACACAAGAAAGTGCAAAAGCACAAACAGCATAAAAATACAACCAGTGCTTGAGTAAGGCAGTGGACCTAAACATAGAGAGGCTCTCGGAGCAGCTTTTGTTCAGCGCGAGAAGGGCGAATGTCATTGTTCTAAAAAATATTAGCTGTTTTCTGGTTTTAATGATGGTGGTAAAAATAATCATGGCAAACATATTTACTATTGTCAGTATAGAATGGAGGATAAAGGTTAGACAAACAGGAGGGGTTTAAAATAACTACATGCAAAATGTGTTATTCAGAATATTGCAAAAGCAACATAGCAACCAGATCCAAGAGTGTTTGAAATTCACACAACACAAACTCATCCAACTATGAAAAAATGAAAAATATGTTTATCTTGTATATTTAGATTCATATGTATACAATGTCCAAGCGTGGAAATATTTCTTCAGATATTTTTATACCTGAAGAAATGAAAATATAATTGAGAGGCTTATTTATCTCAATTCAAATAAAGAAGCAAAACTTGTGCATTCATTATAAACTGATGTATTTCAACATTTTATTCAGTTGAGTTTTATTTAGGCTTTTTTGCTATATAAAATGCTACATTTAGTTTTGTGGAAAATTTAAATGTCACAGAAGACAAATAAAACACCTCTAATAACATGAAAAAGAAGTGTTATGGCTTGCACAATCACTGAGAAGGCTGCTGACTTGGCTGTTGTCAAGTTAAATAAGTCACTGATGATTATAGCTGAAGGAAAGTTGTACAAATTGTGGTAGAAAAAGGTGTAGAAGCAATAGGATCTAATCCAGGCTTAAGAGGATTGTAAAGCAAAAGCCAATTTGGTAATTTGGTGGGCATTTACAAGAAGCGGGCTGCAGCTAATGTCAGAGCTTTAAGAACCAACATACACAAAGGTTTAAAGGACATGAGCTACCGGCATTATTCAGTGGTCCTCTTTTAAACTGAAGTAAAATTTTGCATTTCCTTTGAACATCTATCAAGAGTCTAGAAAAGTAGAGAGGCACAGAAGCCAAGCTGGTTTATGTCCAGTGGGAAGTTCCCACTGTTGGTGACGATGTTGGGAGCCAAGACATCTGCTGGTGTTGGCCTACTGCGTTCTCTCAAGTCCAAAGTTATTTCAGCCATTTCAGATGCTTATAATGCATCACTCTGTGTGTAATCTATCTACATAGTATGAGTTCAGGGACCATGGAGCAAATCGGCAATTCAAGTCAAGTCATACACTCGATTATGAATTTTTAAATAACTGGAGGGGAAAAGTAGCAGCACAGCAAGTGGAGTAACGTGTTTTTCAGGCAGCTCCTGGAGTGTCAAGCAGTCGGCCAAAAACAAGCAGAGATCAACCAGGGGTGGAAATTAAACATTTTCTACCGCCCACTCAGACATTTCACCAGCCACTGTTTTTTCTTTTGATTACAAACCCCACCAGCAAAATATATATGGTTTACATGGATATAAAATATAGGTATTTTATATTTATACAAAATATATAATTTATTCTTAACTCTATGAAAACCAATTTACTGACAAGAAGTTTACTATACACATGTTCTTATACAGACTAATTTGACATAAACATGGGCGCCTTAACAGAGGTCTAGTGCAATAAGTTCACTTGTAGTGATTACTAACAGCAACGTTTGACTGCACAACCCTAACATTCTTGCAATCCTCTCCTATGTTGAACATTTCCACAACTCCCCCAGATAATATTTATTGAAGATGTCTCTAGTTATTTTTGAAACATTTTTAGTATTTGCAGTTTCTATTGAAATTCACAGTTCTTCTTCTTCTTTCCAAAACCGTCTCAAACCATGTTCATTATGAATTCCACCGGCCGTCATCATTCCTGTGTTACCCCAGTGTTTCTCTTAAATCTTAGTGTAGACCGAATACCGAACCAGAAAGTTCGTTGGGTGATTGCATAGCGAGCTCTGTTTCCATTACAAATGTGCACAAAACTATGTCAATATTCTGACAATGTCAAAAACCCCACACATATTTCAACTGAATAAATTAAATGGGCTACATTAAATTAAAGTCATACAAATAATCTTGTTCACATGATAGGTCATTCAAAATCATAGCGGCGACAAATGTAAACAGTTACATGAGTTATATTCATATTTCAGTCATGGCGCTCATCAGCTCTTTAGGGGAGACATCTTATTCAGGCATTGAGCAACAAACCCATTATACTTTGGAGTGGCTACGCAAGTCAACACTTTTTAATGACACGCAACTTTTATGAACTGTACAATGTCGTGAGCTGCAACAAAAACTATCCAAGATCTCCTACTACAGCCTGTTTTCTTCGTAGTAACATCTGCTTGTTGACGAAGGGATTTGTGATGTGAAAAAAGTCTTTCCATTGCAGTTACGTGAAATGCATGTATTTCGACATGGATGAGAAACTGCCTCATTCGAGTGCTAAAACATTTGATAGAAAAACGTGTATTTTCGGGATTGCCGAAAAAATATTAAGCAAATTTCCATTTGCGCAACTTTATGGGTAATGGAAAGACAGGTATGAACAAAGGTTAACTAATAATGTGGTGAAGTACTGAGGTAGAACCAAGAGATGCTGGTTCTACCGCCGACTGAAACATTTCTGAACACAACAGATAAATCACATCAAACAAAGAGGTACGATATCAGAAAAATCATGTAATGGTGACATTATCGATAAATTCTGATACAAATATCAGTTGTGATAAATCCAAATTTTCTCCCCCCTCCCTGTCATCCTTTCATCTTTACTTCCTACACACTGTGACATTTAGCATCTTAAGGCACCTACAGCTGTGCGCATCCATTGATAGCAAGAGTTTATCCAACAAGCTGAATATTACACTGTCATAAAAAGTGCAAACTAATGACACTTGTAAATGATTAAGCAACAATTATTGCATTCCAAGATGTACTTTGTAAAAGTAAAACTGCACACGTTATCTTCATCCTCTATCAGCAGTAATGAAAAAGAGGTTGTTGCTTTTACGCCAGTTCGCCAAGTTAATCACTTGTGTTTGCTTCTCACCTGTGATCGGCGAGACGCTTCACCGCAGTGGACTTTTTGGCCGTCCACACACTGTATACCTGTCTATTGATGGGCTGTTTCATTCATGCTAAGGTCTTCCAAATGATAAATAGTTCTTTCAATCTTACTTCAATTGAACTTATGTGGGATCTCACATGCACACTGATTTAATTACCCACTCCTATCTGTTTTTTTTTTCCTTTTTTTGTCAGTGGGTGTATATTTATTTAATTTCTCTGACAGCAAACAGGGCTGACTTTGCAGCCAGTCCGTTCCAGTCAGTGATCCAGTTAGGAAAACCTGCATTATTTATACCAAGAACAAGAAGCGTCGCTTTGCTACTGAAGTTGCGCCAGGTGGAGCCATCTCTCAAGGTCGGTCAACAGCAGATGGTTACGGGGACAGATATTTACTGGTAGAGGGCAGGAAAAAAAAAATTAAAGCTTGTTTGTGAGAAGGAGATGTATTCTCCTTCAAGCCTCAAAAAGTTGCTTTAATGAATGTTTTGCTTCTTACTGGAAACACACACCAACATGAGAACTACGCAACCTTTCATCAAAGTATTCATCTGTTTCACAGAATAAAATGTTATTGTAATTTCTACAGTCCTGAAATATTTTTATGGTGCGCACGTAACTACAGTCATCAATGCACTTGATTTAGGAATTACTGTGGCACAGCAATGTAAAGTTGTACACAATGGTAACAGAAAGACATTGAAATGGGTTTCAACACTTTTTAGAAGATTTTAAAGGTATGCAAAATTGACATTTTTCTCTTATTTTGTACTTCCATTTGGGTTTCCATTGCTTTTGAAAACAGTCCAAGCTCTTAAAACTTGGTGGTTGGTTTTTGTCAATGAGCTAATGTTTTTGGTGTCTGGAAAATGAGCCACTTCAAAAACCTTACAACGTCACAAATCAGCAGGGTGTTCCCCTCACCTAGCAACCCAAGCAGAGCTCCAGCACGTTTGGTCAGCTGGTTCTACCCACAGTATGACGTAAGCCACATGCTGCATTCTTGTTGATTGTGCAGGAGGCGCCACTTCTGCTCTGTTGCATTTGTTTGAAAGCCATTTTTACATGGAAGTGTAAACGTTGAGTTGGTGGGCTTATTTGGATTTAAAGTGACAAGAGGCCCTAGAAACAGCTTGTTCTGAAAGGAGCTCAGAGTACACAGAACTGACCAAACTAAAATCTCATTATCTTATATATGAAAGGATTTTGTTAGTTTTCTGCCTCACAGATCATGTAGCCCAGAAAGTTCAATCTTGACCTCATTTGACTGAAGCACTTGTTGTCTTCTACATACATGGCTTGTGGCAAACAGCACACAGTATTTTTTAGGGCTTTCATTCAACTGCTTTCTCTTCTCCACATTTTCATAACGACCAGAAGAAGGAGGATGACCCATAGTTGTCCTGTGGACACATTACTCCTCCTGTGCTGTGGATCTCTGCAGTTCCTCTACAAAAACAATGGGCCTCTTGGTTGCATCTCTGATTGATGCTCTCCTTGCCCAGTTTGTCAGATAAGCTGGACAGCTATGTCTTGATAGCATTGCAGTTGTGCTATACTCTCTCTAGTTTCATCTGTTGAATTAGAGACTGTGAGGTGTTGAATGCCTAGGATATTGTTTTACAACCTAACCCCGTCCTTGGTCTTCACCACACCGTTTGTTCTCTAATGTTGTCCATGCACCTCTGAGGCCTTCGTAGAACAGCTGCATTTACACTGAGATGAATCACAGAGAGACAGACCCCGTTTACTGGCAGCAGATATCTTCTTAATGTTGTGCTACTTGCTTCTTTCCAGTCTAGCACATAAAATGCAGTGGAAAATGTGATTTAACATGAAAAAAATGCAACATGATCATGAGGTGAAATGTTCTGCATGTTCTGACCTACAACACGCTGGCAGCAGCGTTGCCAAGCACAAAACAGTAAAGGTGCAATATCAGTACATCAGTACACAACATTTCTTGTAGTTGGTTCACATCGAGACCGGTCTGCTTTCACGGCAGAAGCAAACCACACCTCAAAAAGTGGGTTTCGGTCCAGTTGTTCAGTCCACACCAGGGTTCTCTTGAGTGTATTCACACCTGCATAAAAGTTCCAGACCAATGGGGGAAACAAGCTCTTGCTCTCTTGGGAAATCTTGGAAAAACGACCATTGGAACAAAGGAACATTGTGTTAGGAGTGAATACACACTTAGGTTGTTAATTAGCCATGTTGTGTAACTCTGTAACAGGCATCATTGTTTTATTTCCTGCCTTCTCTCGTTGCTGTAAGGCGTCATGAAAGTTTTACCCTGAAAGCAGTCATGCTCCAGTAATGGGAGGCATCACATCCATCATATACATTATTACAGTGACCTAATGCATATTTAAATCCTGCCCGGTCTTTGTAATCCCATCCATCCCACGGTTCAGATCGTCACTCTTCTTGAACATTTTACGAGTAATCATTTTGTACAAATAATGGAAAAAGGACCCTCACCGGATGAGTTTGTGTTCCAGGTTGGGGTAAAAAAAAAAAAACCCTGCAAAATGACTAAATGTAAATGGTCAGAGGGATTTAACATTGCTGACACGAAGGTCAAGCTGTGTGAACAGAAGTGAGCAAAGTGGACAGTTTTCATTCAGATTGTAAAGGAAGTTTTGGATGAATAAGCACATGTTTCACTCATTTTTTTTACTTGTAAATCTAAATTAATTTTGTCCAATCTTGCTGATACAAAAGAGTCATTCTGAAACTTTTTAGAACAACCAGAACCTCAGTAAACTTCAATGCACTGTGATGCAAACTGAAACACGAATTAGAAAAGAAAAAACATGTTTATGTTACCACTTCATCCGTGGAACGATTTAGTAAGTGTCATTTTGTCTTAGTGATGGTGTTGCCCCTCTGCAACTGCAGTTGGGGAGTTGGCATGGTAACGTTGGATAGTAGAGGCAGATGTAGAAAGCTGCTGCATTGCTTGGCTGCAGGCTTTATTCTCCATAGCATAATAAGCAAACAACATCTTGTTTAATAAATTGTTTTACGATATTCATTATAACTGTAGTACCAAGTAACCCAATATTGAATAAAACCATTGAAATGTAATCTATCAATACCATACGCTCTTCCATAAGAGGGGGTGAAAATGAGCCGCATTAGAATCGGTGTGTTTTCATTTGTAATATATATTGTGTTATAATTTTGTCCACACTGGAATGATTTTAAGGTTCAAATAATTTTATTTGTAACTTTTGAAAGTTATGAATTGTGAAAGTTGGAGAAGGAAACTTCACCACAGTAGAACAAAATGAATATCTATTTTGCATGCGTGTGTGGGGGTGTGTGTGTGGGGGTGGGTGTGTGTGTGTGTGTGTGTGTGCAGGAGTAAAAATCTCTTCATCTAACATCAATAGGACCATTTCAGTGGTGTACCTTGGAGCTATGACATCTTGGATGAGTAAACATAAAAGGAAAAGAAATGTCTGAATAATAAGCAAACCTAATAATCAATATGCGTGCACACAGGCAAAAGCCAATACACACAGCAACAGCGGCTAGTTTTGAACACTATAAAACAGAGCCCGGGTGCTCAAAGTCGGGCCTGGAGCTCTGGTGTCCAGGGACTTTTAGATGTCTCTCCCTGGTCCAGCACACCTGAATCAAATAGCTGAATCACCTGCTGAGTGCTCAGTCAATTTTTCCAGAGTCCTGCTAAGGGCCTAATTGTTTTACTCAGGGTGCGCATATAGACGGTCCATCCCTCGAGGACTGGAGTCGAAGACTGATTTAATGATGAGAATAACAAATAAAATACATTCTCCAATGTGATGGTCATAAATGCCACACAGGCACACACTATAAAAAAGGGTAATGCTAGCTAGTTTAGGACACAACGAAATAGAAAACAAAAATGGTGGTGGATGGTAAACAGTCAGCCAATAATGAGAGCTTGTTCTTCTTCTCTGGTGCTACGAGCAAGCGCAGTGCGAGAGAATCCTGCACAGTCAACAACACATGGCACTGCTGAGCTGCTCTCATGTGCTCGTCCAGGGGGAGTGAATGCTGCATTTTGATTGACAATAAATTAGCGCAAACTGAAATTACAAAAATAAATTCGCTCAATGGAAACATTTTTTCAATAAAAAGTTTTTGCAATAGAACGAAGTGGCTTTTCAGCCGTATCGAAATTTGCAAAACTGCAATGGAAACATTTTTTTCACTTGAAACAAGTCAAACAATTAAACAATCAGATGTTTCTTTAAAAAAAATTAAGACAACAGGAAGTGTTAGGAGGACGATGGTCCAGCCTGATTTTTAATAAATTTATCATACGAACAAATTTATTCATGTGTGATTTTAATTACGTTTATTTATTGGAAACGCCGCAGTTGCGAAATTGTATTTTTGCAACACGAGTGGCATATTGACAAAGTTTTGCCAGAGGGCTCAGCATCAAACAATTAGCAGAAGTTCAGTTTGTTGGGTCTCCTGTAAAATCGACAAACACAATTTCAAAACAGAGAATCCAACGCTGGGCGGTGAAAAATCAACACGTTATGTGAAACACATGATGATTTGGCGGCGCCAGGTGAATGACATGTTGAGTGAAGATTACTGGTGGTGAGCGTCAATAAACGATAAAATAAAACTAAAAAGAAAGAAACTAAAGAGGACATAACAATAAACCAAGAGAGGATAATATTAATCAAAGAAAACTACATGGAAATGAATGAAGAACAAAATGCAAGAATAAACTAAGAAACTAAAGTAAATACAGAGGAATAATCTGGTATGGCAAGGCCTTTCGAGCAATAATTAATACAGAGGACTGTATGGCAACAATAAATAGACACGGTTTTCAGATAAAACGTAAGATAATATTGTTGAAGTGCCATGGGTTTGTTGAGACCACATCTATTACTAAGAAGAAATATATCTTGTAGACAATAACAATAAAGAACTTATCACTTATTCATGTTTTTAATGAGATTTGATATATTTATTTCTTCAATATTACTTTTCATGTCGGTGTAAATGTAATGAGGCTGGTGACTCCATGACACTTTCAATCTGACTCATTAAGATTTGATTAAGAACCAGCTTTGTTCTTTGTAATTTATGTCCAGTAAAACCATTAATCTATAAATCAATAGTCAGGTCTATATAAAGATAAAATCCATGTTCCTGGCTCATATTTGTATGGCATTAAAAGGATCTGGAACTTTAGTTTTTCCACTGAAAGCACTGCACAGTAAATGCCATGTGGGTGAAATTTAATGGATGGTACTCTGATGTCCCATTCTCCTGAAGGCAGCACAGCTGCACCACCAGAAGCTCACATAAACACTGAAGAGAAGAAGAGTTATGATTAATATAGTCGCAGTTCTACCCGTGTTTTAATGTTGCAGAGCTCAGTCTTTGTGCAAATAGTTCAAAGTTCAAACTTGTATTGTGCATCTTTTATCTGGTCATTTTGTGCAATATTTAACAACTAACATCAGAAAATGGCACAGAACAAGAATATTTTTTCCACTCTGGCTGCTGATAGGCCTGCTGATTTTAACTTGAACGTCCATTCATTGCATTTTTCGCAGACGCCTGTAAAAATAATTTCTGTTCACATGGCCTTTTTGTTCTCTGGGAGATTATTTTTGATGATAAATACAGAAAAAACCCATAAAAATCAAAACAACAATAGTGATAGTAATATTAACAATAAAATAATATTCAGTGCAAAGTAGCCTACAAATTCTTTGGTGGGGGGGCGGAAAGGGACCTGGATAAAGCTGGTCCATAAAAGGCTGAGAAACACTGATCTAGAAAGTTAACTGCAGTATCGTGTATTTGTATTTTCTTGGGTTTGTGTTGTTCACTTTAATTTCTCCTAAATACATGGTACTGAAAGCAATTATTCTTTGTATTGTCTCTGGCATCAGCTCCAGTAGTCGCCTCTAGTCTTTCTGATTTCGGTAAAAACGCTGAATAAGACAAGAAGTAGTAGGAAGGTGATGGTTCATTTTTCACCCTGTTTTCAGTGTAGTAAAGTGAGCATTTAAATTTTGCAAAATGCATTGGAGCTAAGATCAAATTTACCAAACATCATTCTTCGATTGTTAAATTAGATTCTGTTTGCATTGTCTGAAGCCTAAAAAATGCTCTCCCAGATCAGTGGCCTTGCAAAGAGGACAATAGGCTGTTGACTTGATTTCTTATTATCTGCGGAGGGGAATCTCCTCCATCTTTGATTGGGTGCCGTAATGGAGCGTAATGAGAGAAGTGAGGTGTCCGCAAACGAGTAAAGCAGAGCAACTAGAGGACCAATTTCTCTGTAAATTTGTTTGTTTCCAGGGTAAAACGGTTTCCTCGTGGTCCCCAGTGTACCAAGATAAAAACCCAAGGGAAAAGGTTGGTGTGTCTGTTTAGCAAATGTTGTTCAAATGATGTGCAGGCATTTTTTTTTCTGGTTTGTTGGAGTACATCTGTTATCACATTTCTTGCTTTTTTCCCACCCTCCCTCTACCCTCCTCGTATCTCCTCTGGGACTTTTTTTGAGTGTATCTTTCCTGTTTTCCTCGCCATCATCCAACGCAATTTTCTCTTTATCAACATTTGATTTCCAACGAGTGAGGTGTCCTCTGCACAGGCGGCACAGAGCGAGACAGGAGCAGGGAGGGAGGAAGGGACGAGGAAGAAAGCAAGACACTATTTATCTGACTCTCCATTCCCTCTTTTGATCTTTAATCACTTTTTATCTCTCTTCCCCCTGGTTGTCTGACACCAGTGCTCCTCTAAATGTGGCCCCAATTTGTTAGATATGACCATTAGCTTATGTCAAGCAAGTTTACCAAGTGTTGCCCCTTCTAGTGAGATGCTTGTCGGTGTTTTTTTTCTATGATATCTAAGATACTGCAGTGAAATATCAGAAGTGTACAACTGCAAACACATTGCAATTTATGTTATAGGGTGAAGATGTAATTTAGATTATGTGTGATAAAAACCTCCAGGGTTTAATCTCATCCTTCTGTAACATACAGTGCCTTCCAGGTATTCCTCCTCCTTGATGTTTTCTACATCTATCAGATTCTATGTGAACACAAAGCTGTACAAGATAGTGAAGTTAAAGGAAAGGGTCCAATGTTTCTGAAATTCTGAAAAGTCTGGTGAGTGAAACTGCATATTTTGATATTGATCCAAAGCTAATTTATTAATTTATTTTTGAATTACCTTGCTAAAACCTTGGACAGAATTTAGATAAAGTTTATAAGTGCCTACAAAATACTTCAACATATTTACAAGACCACCAGAAAGAATACATGAAAAAAAAATGTGTGTGCATTGTTTTCTAAACAAACTACAATACAAAAGTAAAAGTTCAAGGAACAATCTTAAACTAAAGTATGAATCTTATCACATTAGTACCGATCCGACACTGATATTGATTTGTTATCGATATTCTGAATATTTCAGATTGGTGCAATTTGTGTTCTGCCCCATTTAAGTTAATGCATTGTAAAACAAGCTCTTGCTTTTGCCCAGGTGTCTTTTTCAAAACTCCAGCTTTTTCTAAAACTCCGCTTTCAGGAAGTCATTAGCACATTGATACTCTATCAACTCTTTAACAACGTTTTTACCAGCGTTGCACTAAGAAGTAGCTCATAATGAGCTCAACAGATGCACAGTTCAATCAGCTGTTTGCTAATTGCTGCTGGCTAGTCTGAAGGAGCTGAGCGGGCGATTCGAAGCTTGGGAACTGCAGCTACGAGGAAGAGCTTCACCGTTGAAAGCTGCGCTAGGTCCTCCCAGTCGTATCGTACAGCTGAATGGTTGCTACGGGAGATTAAAGGACTTCTCAAACATGCATTAAAGAATCAAGGCAGCACTCCAGCTATGTTTTTGTTGATAGAACATTATAACATGATGTAAAACTCAAAAAGTCAATTTGACATAACACTGCCTCTTTAAATGCCAGCTTTGTACAGTTATCCTGTATCGCCACACAGTGTTTTGCCTCCTCCTTGCCACTCTTTCACAAAGGCCATTTGTAAAGGGCATGACTTACAGTTGTCTTGTCAACACATTAGCCTGCCTGAGCTTTGGCTCGCTGTAGCACTGCCAGAATCACAATTATCTGCTTGCATGACCTGTCAGTTTAGGTGGGCGGCCATGTCTTTGTAGGGTTGCAGTTGTGCCATAATCTTTCCGTCCTCATTAAACAATGTTCCATGGGATGTTAAAGGCTAATGATATTGCTTTATATATGGTTGCTTGGTTATCATGATGTTTGCTCATTAATGTTCCCTATCAAGCCACACACTTTCCTAAGGGTATACTGTATGATTGAAATATCTAGTTATGAAGAAACCTTCATAACTAATATACGTTTAAAGGGGCAGTATTATAGAAAACTGACTTTTCTGAGCTTTTAAATCGTGCTATTTCCACATCAAAAACATAGCTGGAGTGTCGGCTTGATTCTTTCATGAATGTTTGAGAAATCTTTTAATCTCCCACTGTAACCATTCAGCTGTGCCAAACACTTGGGTGGGCCTAGCTCCGCCTTTGAGGCTAAAGCTCAACCTCGGAGCTTTATCCTCGGATGCTGTTTCTCAGTGAAACCTTGGTAAAGACATTGTTAAAGGGTCACTAGAGGAACGCTGTTGTGATGACTTCCTGAAGGCAGAGTTTTAGAAAGA
This sequence comes from Xiphophorus hellerii, assembly GCF_003331165.1. Lineage (NCBI taxonomy): Eukaryota > Metazoa > Chordata > Actinopteri > Cyprinodontiformes > Poeciliidae > Xiphophorus > Xiphophorus hellerii. The sequence continues at coordinate 28,156,365 of NC_045683.1, forward strand.
GCAGAAGGTTTTAGAGGCCCAATTTCAAGACATAAAATTTTGAAGACAGATTTCTTTTAAGTCATATTTGATATATATATATCTTTTTTTTAACAGCTGAAGGTAACAGTTACCTGATTGTACTATAAAATGATACTGTGTAGCTGAAAACTACACAGTGCTGCCCCTTTAAAAAGCACATCCATTAATTAATATTTGCGAAATGTTAAAGTTGAGAGATCTTCAGAAGTACCGTGGTGCATTTTTAATATCCTAATTAACATGTGCTGTAGTTTCTCATTGGCTTCCAATTAGACACAAGAAGCTAGAAAATTCCTATGTTTAAAGGTCAGTCAGATAAATTGTTAATTTTAAACATATCAGAATGAGGTTGAAAACAAGGTTGTACTAAACCAGCTCGATCATTTTCCAACTGAATCAAAAGTTTCAGCAGCTAATTAGGTTCACATAACTCTGAAAAGTTGCTAAAGAAAATCTCCATTGCAGTTGACTATTTAATGTCGTGTATTGCTTTTACAAGGTAAATCATCATTAAAGTGGAAATAGAGGGATCTCTTGCTGTGTTCATATTCTGCACACCTAAGTAGCTTTGCATAATTTACAGTTCAAAGAGCATTCAGCCATGATGTTGTCTTCTCTTATGCAAAGAGGACCGAGATGTGAAAAAGTGGCTCCATTAAATTAAGTTCAATTACTGACTCTATTGCCAGCACCCCTGCTGCTGGAAGCTGCAATAGATTTTTCTTCTTTCCCACCTCATCCAATAAACAGCAAACTTCCTGCTGATTTATAGGTGTGGCAGAAGCCTCTGCAGTCTCGTTTGAACGAGTCATTTAGGTGGAATTTATGTTGATTGTTGGGTAGAAAAGACATGAAGACTGACGAGTTTTTGACGGTTTGTAAATGTACTGGCTGTTTGGTTGATATAAAAAAAAAAAAAACATTGGCATCTATTATGTGAGGTAAATGATAGAGACATTTGTTATTCCGATCTTAAAAACCAATTCTGCTTTTTATCTTACAAAGCAAATAGCACTCGAGAGAAAAGTTAAAGATAAAACAAAGTGACAGATGATTGATGTATTTATTCATCACCTTTTCTGTCATTTTGTTTCACAGGAAAAATAAATCTGAAAAAATTAGTTGACACAGTTTTTGCTAACATTTTGGGTCAGTGCAAAAAAAAGAAAAAGAGAAATAATCTGGATTAGGAGTTAGTCAACTACAGTTCTTATTGTATTGTTTCCCATTATAGGCAGCACATCTACTACTTTTACTACTGAGGCATATTTTATAATGAGTAAGTTGTAATTCATTTGATAGGTGCTGGCAAGACGCCTTCCAACTTCTCCTGCTGACTTGGTTTCAGAGGCAGAGAACTTGTAAATAAGGTGAGTGAATATGTGGGAAATTTTTAATACACATTTGATTATTTCAGACATTATTATTAACCACCAAAAGGTAAACCAGAAAATAAGTCCACTCCTTGGAATTGAGAGAAGTATCACTGCTGCATAGCTTCCCCAGACAAAGTGTCTGGATGGAGAGACCAATGACAACATCAAACGGTACAATCTATGATTTCAATCTTTTGGGGAAACATTTTCTGTTGTTCTTTCACAGCGGTTCATGGTTTTCTGGGGGGTTTCTGCTGCTTACATTGTAGCGCCCTAAAGAAGGTGGTCACCGATCAACAGAACAACTGGGATTTGATCTTGGAAGCCACACGCTTTTCCCCGAGGTCGAAACTACACACCACAACAAAGTGCTCCCCATTTCTTCTGATGTACGTATCGGAGAGAAACAGTCTTCCCTTCAGAGACTGCAGCCGACTTGCCGCCGAGTGTCTGGTTCATACTCATGACTTGGGGTGTAAATCACAAAGAAGTCTTCCTTCTAAACATGAGGAAACAGGGAAGAAAAGTGGGAAGGATGGAGCCAGATTTCTCTGGCCAATTTACAATCAACTCTGTTTGTGGAAAACTAGCCACCCTGAAGAATTCAGAAGGAACAAGTTTTAAAAAGAAGTTTAATGTCAGCCATTCGAAGGCCTACAGAAGAGAAGACAATAGAAGTCTGTAAACTTTGAAGCCTGAAGAGACCAAAGCACAAACCAACCTGGAAACTCGCAGCATTTGAAGCCTCCAAAGAGGTAAAGTTGACTATCATACAGCCAGAAAAATAACCCATAGTTCATAACGCATAGATATGAAAGTTGATACTCAAGAAGGTCACAACTTTGAGTTTCTTCTCGCTGCTTTGGCACCAGTTACTTTTACATGGTTGTCACAAAGTATTAAAAGAATGACACAAGTTAATATTTTGCATGATGACTGTTTATTGGATGTCTTCGATATGTGGCTCATTAACACAATGACACCTGTTATCATTTGCCACAACATCGGCCTGTTGGTTAAACTTAAAAGCAAGAGTTTCACAAACTAATAAAATGTTACCAGAGCTTGTTGGTCATTTTTTATGAAGAGCATAGCTATCATGTACTTTAATTTATAATCTTTGCTCTACGTTGGCCTACAGTCATTAAGCTGTGAGCTGCAAGCAACGACTGGCTGGTGGAAGTAGGTGTGGGGTCTTCTACGACGCCTTTCTGCTGGAAACTAACTGGCTCGTTGATGAAGGAATAGGGGAGAAAATGTATTCTTATTCTGATCTAATGATTTTCAACAATTTCTGAATAATTTGTCTTCTTTTAAACTCCAACATTCTGTAAACTTGCAGTGACTCCCACACAGTAAGGAAAGATGTAAATGAATGTCCAAACTGTTGCATTTTGAGTTTATTTACATCTTACGCAACATCCCAAAAAATAAAAATGCCACAACAGCTTAAATCTGATGCTACTCCATCTTTGTGGGTAGAGTCGTCGTCTTGTGACCAGAGGGTTGTAGGTTCAATTTCAGCTTCCTCCTGTCACATATCTATGTGCCCCTGGGCAAGGCACTTAACCCCAAGTTGCCTACCCATCTGCATGTCTGTGTATGGATGTGTGAGCATTTGTGAGTCCGAATGGGTGAATGTGTCTCTAGTGTAAAGCGCTATGTGTGGTCAAAATGATTGAAAAACCTCTATGTAAGTTCAGTAAATTTACCATTTGTTCACATATTTTGAAGAAGAAAGTTGCACTCATGTATTTTTTTCAGGTTTTTGTCATTTCCTTCAGTGGTTCCTGGTCCAACGCCACCACAGGTGAAGAGGCGAACAGGTTTTTCAATTGTCTGACCCAGTGCAACGTGAAAGAGAGTCACACCAGTTGAAAAAGTAAACTACAGCCATGGTCCCCAATCGAACCGAGTCTATCAGAGCAGGTGTGAAAACACCCTTAAGCCGTCATTGATCCACCTCAAAAAGATCTTGCAAAGTTTGCAGAATATTTGCCTGAAGCTTTGGTACACAAACGATTAATAGGGCATTGTTTATTTTTCTGATCCAGGTCTATTTGCCATTGTAAATTTGCTTTAATCTACCTCCTCAATAACACACATGTACACGCCTCCATAAGCATGTGCATACACACAGCACCGGCTATCTTTGTCTTCACTTTTCAAAAAAAAAGGAAATATCTCATTTTGCTTTCATGCCTTAAGTCATCTATAATGACAAATTCATAATTCAAAATCCTTTAATGATGTGATTAAAAAGTAATTTGAGCTCTACCTCCCTTTCCCCAACACACACACACACACCCACACACACACACACACCACCTTCTCCCATGCCATTATGTTGACATGTCTTTTTGGATTCTACAATTTGTTGCCAGAAAAATAATTGTTTCTTTTTTATCACAATAAGTAATCTTAGATCTCCGACTACTGGCAACTTTGGTCCTTTAGGTCCCATTTTACTGTCACCATATGTCCACAGACAGATGGAGCCCAGCTTGTTAGATAGCACAAGTGTTAGTAGGAAGGTAGCTAACAGAGGCTAATTGGCAAAATTGCAGCTAACTAGAGATGGCAATTAAACCTGGATGGTATTTAAATGAGATCAATTTCCGACTTCAATGCTACTCTCATGGGAACTTACAGGCTTCTAGAGATAATAAAACATCAATTACAAGAATTTTGACCTTTGTCTAAAACAATCTGCATAATATTACTCTGACTATCCTTTAAGTACTAATAACCTCCACTGAAAAAGACACTTCCAGTGTCTAGCCTAAATATTTGATATTTTAAACAGGTTATCAATGAGTTGATGGTTTAACTGAAAAATAAAATGACAGATGTACAGTATACATATACTGTACATATGAAATATAAAAATCTTATTTACATTTTTCTTCCTAGTGAAATCCTCTGAAATTAGTGATAATGAGATAACCTGTGAGTAAGTTTCATAAATACCACTAGCCTGATAAATACCAGCCCCTTGCTTCATACAGAGGGTATGGACTCGGGGCTCTTGAGACGATGGCTTCCTGGAGGCGTGCTCTCTTGAAGTTTTAAATTTTATCCAATTGAAAACGTTTCGTGGTGTACTTATTGCACCAATTCGACACTACGAAGTGTCAATCTGAATGGGCCGGCCCGGCTTTTATGTTGATTCAATATTTGGAAATGTGGCTAATGTGGACTCAACGGTTTCCTTCACGTCCTCTGCTGCCATTGTCAAACGACAACGACAGGCAGACTACATTTCAAAAAGTGAGCAAAATTTGATTTTAAAGTAAAAAAATTTTTTCCAGTTGAAATTCTACTGGAGGAATCCATCTCAATGGAAGAAGCCGAGACAGAGCACTGGAGGGAGATGAGAATTGAGTGGAATTGTGTAGAAAGGTAATGGCCAGTCTAAAGTACCGCAGCAGGGCACAGTTTTTACTTTTTTTTCTCCCTTTGGCTCAAAATGTCATCCATCAATCTGTTGCCTCCCTCCAGGGGAAGTGGTTATTTTCTGCAGCAGTCATTAGGCAAGAGTCAAAGTAGACTCTGGATAGGTTGCCAGTTCATCACTGGACGTCTTGGGAGACACAGGACAAACATCCATGCACACACAGACTTACAAAAACAATTTAGAGAGACTAACTAACCTAGCAGTCACATATTTCTGCCAGGAGAGGAAGCACGCATGGGAAGAACATGTAAACTTTATGCAAAAAGAAACCAGCGCAGGATTTCAACCAAAGACCTTCTTTCTACAAGGCAACAGTGGTACCAACACTGGGCACTGCACAGTTTTTAAGATGTGATTTTTTTTAAAACCTAAAAGACAAAGTTCAAAGCAGTGAAAAAGCACGACAGCTACTCAATCGAGTTAGCATTATCTGTGTGACTGACGACATCAAAAGAGGGACAAAAAAAAATTATCTTCAGACAGACTTTCTCTTTGCATAACAATATGCTAATGCAGCCATTGTCTTCTGCCATGTCATTCATGTCTTTTGAGAGCTACTGCTACACTTAATTCTTTGAACTTCTACTTTGGAAAATCAAACCTCTGACGGGGTGTGTGTGTGTGTGTGTGTGTGCATGTCTCACATTTTAAATCGAATAAATCACTGTTCAAAATGACATCTTTTATCCACTTACAGTAAGTACTATAATAGCGGGAATAATCCAATAAAAATGATGAGGTTTCCCAGCTGAACGGACTATTATATGCGTGTGTGTGTTCTTGTATTTGATACATTGTGAGGACCATGTACCTAACAAGCTCTGCTGTGGGGACTGACATTTTGTGAGGCATGTGCTGGTAATATAAGTTTTATTACCAGATGGCAGGAACCAGAAAATGTGCCATCGATCTCCGAGGTGGTGTCCGCCTCTTTAACGTTAAATGTTTCATGTCACTTTTTTAAAGTGTATATTCTTGATTTATAATATTTTAATTTGTACATTAAACATTTTTAAATGCAGATCCAATGTACATGTTTTTAAAGATTTTTTTTTTAAATATTTAAAAGTACTTCAAATATTTTTATTTAAGGTAAAGGTTAACCTATAAAGATGAATGAAAAATTAATGGAAGTCAGTGAAAAAGTTTTGTATGTGTGTGGCCTTTGATACATTGCAAGACCCATTCTTCCAACAAACACCATGTTGTGAGGACCAACTGACAAAGTCCTGTTTTGGGTAATGGGTTAGGTTAAGTTTAGGTTAGGGTTAGACTTATACTAGTAATGGTTATATTTTGGACAAAGTTCAGGGCTGGGCTATAGAAATGAATGGAAGTCAGTGAAAAGTCCTTGTGAAGATAGAAAGACACACAGGGGTGTGTGCGTGTGTGTACTGGTTAAGGTCAAGTCCGGAGGATGGAAGAAGCTGCCAAACTTTTTCAGGGATGGGAAATCTCTTGGCTTCCCTTCTCACAAGTGGATCCATCTGACTGTTGCTCCCATTGTGTTTCGAGTGTGCATGCACAAGTACATTTGTATATCATTCGGTCTCACTCAGTGTCTGTGCTTGTTTCTGGGGGTGTGGGTGTGTCGTGCCTAGACAGACAGATTTGTGGGCATAGTAGCTTTTACAGAGTGCCAGAGCAAGCCATTAATAAAACAGTCAGAGGAAGAAGAGGCAGTCAGAGGTCAGTCCCTAGGTAGCTGGCCTGCTCCTTTCCATTGTGTACGTGTTACAGGAAAAAAAAAAAAGACCACAGTGTGTGGGTAAGAAAAATAACATCAAACCCCTGCTACTATCACTGCCCTGCAGTCCATGTGTGGTCTGCTAACACATCTTTCACAGAGTAGAATGCTAGCTGCCCACAGATGTGTAAGCAAATAAGAAAGGTTGTGATTAAACAGCGTGCAGCTCTGGTCAGAAGCAGCGCAGTGGGTATAGAGGTTTTAGTGTGCGAACGCACGAGTGTTTCCTGTGTCCAGAGGTTAAAATAAGACAAAGCAGGAAAGGAACTAGGAAACAATCCATCCTGCAGGATGTAGCACAAAGGACACGCATGCTCATGAAACTACCATAAAAAAAGCATGTGTTGCACAAACCTCACACTCTTCCCCCACACAGACACGTCCACAAAGACATTTATTTCTGTCTTGCCAGAACGAGCAAAGATGATAAGACACAAATGTCCCGCACACACACACACACACCCACACACACACATAACGATCCCTTTGTAACTCTGACTTTCACCCTCTCCCCCTCTTGTCAAAAAAATGTAGCAACTTGTCCAACATGAGAGCGAGACTGTGATGAAGCACTGCAAAACAACACTATTAAAATAAATGGTCAGGCTGTCCCGGCATCAATTAGACTGACAGCTTTCTTCTCTCACATACACACCCTCACACACACAGAGATGCACATAGATCAAGCTGACTTTACTTCTCTGTCCAAACTTTATTGCTCCACCTAGTCCTAGCCTCCTTCAAACCCGTCCTCTCTTTCGTTTTGTCTTTCATTTCATCCTCTGTGCTGCGCTCATTATGTCTCTCTGGCAACAGTTTTGTCTCTGTGATCAATCCCTCCTGTCGTTTTCCCTTATCCAGATATATCCCTTTCGTTCTGTTCTCTGTCCTTTTTCTCCCCTCCTCTCTAAATTTTTAAACATGGCCATTTGGCTTTAGACATAACTAATTGCTATCACACAATATCAGACTGCAGCTTTGGCCCCACTCTCCTGGCTTATCCTCTGTGTGTGCGTGGATGTGTGAGTTGTTTGTTGGGAAATAGGCTCAGTCATGGTCAGAGCAGTGGTGCCAGCTCTAAACATGGGGCTCACAGATGAAGACCATGGTCAGGACAGCACCTGGTGACAGCTGCTACCGTCCTTTTACTCTTCTCCCCTGCGTTCTCATTTCACCGCATGGAGGCAACGAGGCCAACCTGAGTTGCGTTTGGTCTCTTTTGAGTCCCTCTTGGGTTTCCCCATTTCGTTTGCATCAATATTCTGTCTGAGTTAACTCTGCTGTTGAAAACTACAATCAAAGTGGGGAATGTAACAATGAAATGTCTAGGCAGCCAAGAGACAAAACTGGTAAACTGTGGGTTGTTCTAGTTTGCTAAATTGTCCAGAAGTTTGTTCATCATCCAGAGGTGGTTTATGAGCCACCCTTCCACCTACTAGGTAGGTATTTTGTAGGTAAGCAAAATACCAGTGGTGGGCTGTCAGGGTCGGCTGGGACTTCTCTGCTAGCCCTAGAAAACTGAAAATAAAAAGTGTAAAATGTTTTAATCATATTTCATTTTAGCTATAATTAAATGTTTACTCTACAAACAAGTTGCTTATTGGTATGATTGAGGCTTCACTTTAATTTCCTAATTTAAAAAGTGCCTTAAATGCATCTGGCGAGCTGCTGTGCCTCAGGACCTGTGGTACAAATTCAGCTACCCCTTTGTCAAAAATGCCTTGCAACAGGCCGTAGTTTGCGTGACTGACAGAATTATCAGCCAATCAAAATTGACACACAATGACGTTTCATCCTTCAGGCCTTGCTGCAAGTGAAGAGCTTCCCTCTGCCTGTAGTGAACTTGGTATTTACAAAATGGCAGCCGCATCAACTCCGGTTGACCCAATGGCAGACCTTTCAAAATCGCCTTCTTTCAAGACGCTCTTTAACGGAAAAAAAGAAATGATTAAAAACCCACACCACACCTGGATTCACTAACAGACCAGTAAGAACTTTGTAAGGCATTTTAAAACACTGTAACCATGAGCGCTACAAGTGGCTAACAGCTAGCACTGAGCCAAACAACCTGCGGCTTTTATTTACAAGTAATGGGTGAGTGTTACTTTTCTATTACATTCTCATACAAAATTTACTTAATATTGTTTCTTTTAATTGTTCACATGTGCCATGTGAGCAGTATGGATTAAGACTGAGCTTCACTGGGGAACATAGAAAAGTTTAGCTAAATTGCTGGCTGTTCAATTATGTATTTTGTTAATACGTTGATGTATTGCTTGATATATGCATTGTTGGGCTGCATATATATGAACACGTTGTACATTGTCCTGCACAATGTGTATATTGTTCAGGTATAGTTGACAAATACTACTATCCCTGACTGAAACCCCACGGCACGCTACTGCAAAATACCTACTTGATAGTCTGGTAAAACCACCCGCCTTGCTTCGTACTCTCAGATATTGAGAAACAATTGCTTCCTGGAGGTGTGGACTCTGTTGAAGGTTTCAAAATTGACCTAATTTCTAACATTTGCACTTGATATATGTTATGCGTCAGTTTGACAATATGAAGCTTACTGAAAATTACCTGTGCTGCAAACAACCATCCTCCACTGCAAAGTCAGAAGTGCTGAGTCGAATGTGTCTGTTCACATTTATTCAATATTTCGAAGAGTGACCAACATGGGCCAAATGGCTTTGTTCACTTCCTCCACTCCCATTGCTAAAACTACAGTCAGACTGCAGAACTTCTGTTCGCTGATTGGCCTGGTTGATATTCTGCCAGAGGAATCGAGCGGACTTGCGTAGGACGACAACATCCAGGCTAGTCTTACCCGACAATTCACTCCAGTGTCTTAAGGACTTGACCGACGGGAGCAGACGTTACTCCCCCTTCATTGGAACTTGTGCAATGAGGCGCATAGGTTTTTCTGCCTTCCCCACACTGCTCCTTCAAACAAGTGTCAGCTGTAATTAAACACCTGGTGAAACTGTGCATATGCTGGCGAGAGCAGGGACTTCTTAAAGAGACAGAGGCCTAATTTCAAAAGCATCAAGTTATATTTGATATTGTCACAATTTTTACAACAGCTGAATATAACTTTTATGGATGCAAAAGCAAGAACCCCACACTTGATGACTTTGTGTTTCTGTGTTTTATATGATGTAAAGCACTTTGAAATGCCTTGCTGCTGAAATGTGCCATACAAATGAAATTTGATTTGATAACATGAATTGTGTTTTCATTCATTTTCAAATTTGCATTTTGAAAATGTGGCAATTTTGAAAAAAATCTCCTTTGATCGACAAAAATCTTTGCCGCTAGGATGAGGTAGTTTTTTTTTGTTGGCCATATTCAAGCCATATCAATCGAGATAGAGACCAATTTCACTGTGTCAAATTCTTTTGTTTGACATCTACATCATTTTTTATAACAAACCAAAGTAACAGTTACTTGATTGTGCTATAAAATGATTTTATGTGCCTGGAAAATACATAATACCTCCCTTGTAGGAGATTTAAACTACATCTTTTAAAAGTATATTTTTCTTCACATATTTCAAGTAACAATTCAATTTACTGTAAAGATCTGTCCTCATTAAAAAAAAAAAAAAGCATGTCAAAGTTTTGAAAAATTAGGCTTGGAAAAAAATAGCCAAGGGGAGCCAACAGTTGAGCTAGCTCTTCTGAGGACATGTTTTACAACGCTAACTGATAAGCTGCTGTTTTTCCACTCATTAACTCTACTACATGTCAATAAAACTGCAGTTTTATTTATAGCATTCCTGTGAAGTTTGAAAGAAAATTTAGATGCATTTTCACTGCTGGGGGGCGACTCCACATTTATAAATTATGCTCACTGCACAAAGTTCTGCAAGTCCAAAACTTTTCAGAAGCTACTATAATAGTGGCCTTTGGGGAAATGCTTGGCAGCAGGGAGCTTTTGTATTTATATATATATATATATATATATATGTATATATATGTGCATGCTGTGGAACAAACTGGCAAAGGAGAAAATAATTGAAAGTGTCAAAAGTTTTCTGATCTAATCTGTCTTTTATCTGCTTGCATGTAACTTTTTTTTTCCATCAGAATTTCAGTGATGCTGATGAGTAGTAGTGATTTAGTGAAACTGTGAGGAGGTTTATGATATCCGTGGGTAATCTGGCTGGAACAGTCAAAGCCCACTAGGCTCATTATTTGTAATTGACCTTATTTGTGCCAGTTCTGTGCACTGAACACAGTTACTGCCTTTCTCAGCAGCCCAAACTAATTTGGGCTGCTGATTTCTGTCTTAAACACAAGCAGCTTTTCCGTGCGTACACACCAGATGATGTAGCGAGCAGTAAAACGTGTGTTGGTGTGCGCGCGCGTGTGTGCGTGTTGGTGACCTAATTGCAGAGAATAGAGACCGGCCATTTCCTGTGTTTATTTTCTTGTTATTAGGGATGCAGAGGAGGGATAAAGAACTTTTGTTTTGTTTTTTTTGCTTCGTCCAGCTGACCTGGCATTTTTATTGAGGTCAAAGCAAGAGGCAGAAAACTGAAAACTATTTGCTGTAGCGAAATCTTGGATGAGAAACAAAAGAGCAAAAACATTATTAAGGAAATAATGCACAAGACAATATTTATATAGAAGACCATTAAAAAGATGAAAGGAACTTAGTTCAGCAAAGTCTTAAGTTTTTTGCATAACACATTTTTGAAGCCAGGCGTGACAATAAAAAAAATTCATACAGTCATCAATTATGAAACAAGCCAACATATTTTGTCAAATGCCATCATCAGAATCATCACAAATAATCATCAGCAAATATGCTAATCAATGTTCAACATACTTTTAATCAATTCTTTAACTGGAGGGTTTTTAGTCCTGATTTAAACAGACTCAGTGTTTCAGCAGGTCTGCAAATTTTCTGGAAGTTTGTTCCAGAATAAGAAACCATGCTTGGTTCTGGTTCTGGAGATGTAGAGCAGACCAGAACCAGGAGGCCTGACAGGACCTGGAAGGTTGATGCAACAACAGCAGATGTTTTAGATTAGGCAGAGCTGTGAAGACAATGTTGCAGTAAATGCAACTAGAATGTATGGATGAATTTCTTTAGCTTTTGCTGCAACGCAAGTCCTTTGAGCCTGAAAATGTTCTTCAGGCGACAGAAGGCCGGCTTGGTAACAGTCTTACAGACCCAGAACTGAACCTGCAGGTCTGGGTCCATCACCAGACCCAGTTTTCGGGCCCGATTACTACTTTCTAGCTGTGTGTTGACTTAGGTGCACACCTTTTTCATAATTTGCTACTCTCAATAAAAATGTTTGGTCACTGTGGAGAGTTAGCTAAACTTATTCATCTGCTTGATGTGGAGGATTCTGTGTTCAGCTTGTTTGAACCGAATGTGAGGTTGTGTTGTCAAAGAGTCAAAACAAGTGAAAAGAAAGCAGCGTCAGCAGCCGGTTCCTAGTTTTTCTGGTGGATTTTATTGTCTAATGCCTTTGTTTTCTGTCACCCATCTGGAGCAAAGACTATTTTACTTAAAGGAAAATCTCAAGGTATGCAAAATGCGTACAGCTGCAGGCGCTACTGGATTTACTATACCGGTCATTGAATTGTGAAAGTCCTCATAATTTATGGCAAAATTTCATTGGACCTCTGCGAACTAGTCATTAATTGATTGGTCTACTGTTACGAGGCAAAATGTTTTTGCCGGTATGAAAAAAAAAAACATGCATTAGCTGCACCTCAGCATAAGCCGCAGTGTTCAAAGTGTGGGAAAAAAGTACAGGCTTGTAGTCCAGAATTTACGGTATGTAGTCTGCAACATATTGTTACCGCAAACAAACTCAGGATAGTGAGTGAAGCAAAGTTACGACAGCAATGTTTAAATTCGAGCATCACAAATATATTTTAGGGACAAGTGGTAAATAAACACAAACGCAACCACTTAGTCACACTGGATATTAATTACACTGAATGAATAGAAAATGCAGTATAATGTGTCATTGTCATTTAAAAATTGATGGGTGAAAATGGATCATGGCATAATTTTTATTAAATTTCTTTTATGTCCCCGTCAGTCAAAATGACAGACAACAAAAAGATCTAGTGCAAACTCTTCCACGAAGTGTGAAGAAGATTTATCATTCACACGAACAAACTGGAATCTGTCAAACAAAAGGGATTCGAACCAGCCTGATGCTGTTCCCTCCGACAAGCTCAAGACGTTCTAAGAGAATAATGTGATCGACCGTGTCAAAAAAAATTACAAAGATCTAATAAGACCAGAACAGATATGAGTCCATTATCTGAAGCCGTGATAATATTAGTGATTTTCTCCAGTGCTGTTTCAGATCTCTGAGACCTTCAAACAGCCCATTACTGGTTAGGCGTTCACACAGTCGACCAGCAACAAATTCTCTTAAGGATTTTTAGAAAAGAAAGGAAGATTAGCTGTGTGGGTCTGTAATTTGTCATTTTGTTCATAGGTAAAGGTGTAATTACAGCCGCCTTGAAAGCCTCCGATGAAAACAGAAACACAAACGACAGCAGGAGATCAAACACCCACATTTTATAACGGACAGATAATTAATGTTGTCATAAAGCAAAGACTTCAAACCTGAGTCCTTGAGGTTACATTTTCAAACATTACAGCCTTGAATGGGTCACTTTAAAAAAAATCTTCATATTTTATTAAAGCACATCTAAAAAGGAAATGCATCCTTGCTCATGTTTTACTGTACTACTTACGCGTTAAACTTGCGTTGTGGATCTTTTTTTGCTCTACTTGAGTTTGCTGGTACTCTGTTTGAGGGTTGGGATTTTGTTTGATGAAATGCATAAAAGAAGTCACTTATCAAACATGGGTCATTGTTGTCTACTGCCAATGTCAGCAGAGAGCCCTGCAGGAAAAATGCAGATCAAATTGGGTGTTTTAATTGTTTGGCAAGTGTGCTGCTGCTACAAAATCCCTAAGCAATTTCCAGAGGGACCGAAATACAAATTAATCTCACGCTACAAGGGATCAAAGGGAAACAGTGGGGCAGTCATTTCTTACAATGACTGCTGGAATTGTTGGATGGTTAATTGAAGTTACACAAAGGAAGTCGCTCATAAAATGAATTTGTATTGGGATTAGAAAATATCCATCCACCCATTTTTCATACCTGGCCTTTGTAGTTGGTTGCTAAACACTTTGGTTGGACACCATCAGCTTTTAATTAAAGGTGGGCAGATAGATCCAAAATATCGATATTGATATCAGTATCGGATCGATAATAGCATGCGAAATCAATACTTCAGTTCAGGTTCCGTCTGGAAATGGATTTTAATTTTGTATTGTAGTTTCTCAACTCTACCTAAGAAAATATGTTTTGGTTTGATCGCAGATGATAACTTGTTTTTGTACTTTGTTCGTTTAGAAGAAAATACACACAACTTTGTTTTTTATTTCTATTTTTTCTGCTCAGTACGTTGCTGTTATTGTAGATGCCTCGCAACTTTGTCTGAATTCCTAGTTTTTAACAGAAACATTTCAAAGGCCAAAAAGCACAAAAACAGCCAACAGTCAGAAGTGTGATGACATAACAAACTTAAATAATAAAAAGTATTGTATCAGTATCGGTATTGTCGATACCGGTCCTGTTTTTTACTTAGGATTGGATCTATGAAAAAATATTTGCAATACCGCACCCCTCTGCTTTTAATATTAACCTTTCCTAAAACATTATCTGGGAATTTTGTTTTACCATTTGCTGAGAGAAGCTTGCAATGATATTCCATTATTGCTTTTTTTTTTATGTTATTTTAAGACTTTGAAGTTTTCTTTCCAACTAAAGACACAATTCTTGGGACAATTTACTTAACACATTCATCACTGAAAATCACTTAAATAAATGGCTCCCGTCTTACGCTGTGGTTGTGGAATCCTGCGTCGCCTCTAAACCAGAGAACAGAAAACGGCGCAAAGCAAACTTTCCAGCAGAAACCAGACCCAAACGTGACTTTGTTGACACATTTCAGTGTTTCCTCCACTAAATAAAATAAAAACGGACTAATTCCAAATACAAGACTTTGTGCGACAATCAAGCTCTAGCATCACCCGGCGTGTTTACGGCTGTGAATTACTCTTTCACACAAGATGCTCCTGTTTAATCCCACTTACGGGGAACAGCAGCAGAAGAAGAGTTAACAGAAAGCACACTCTTCACACACAGAAAACAGAGATAACTTTTAAAAATGTACATGTGCATGAACAACCCTTCATTCGCATCGGTTTGAATGGAAGTACTCGAGCAACAATATTTCTGTTTTTGGATTCCCCAGTGTTGCTGTTCAAACCTGCTGTAAAAAGGTCGGCACTCAAGGAAAAATAAGTACATAATAATAAGTGAGGGACCGTCGTTTGGAAGAGGAGCGATCCTCCTCCCCAGCAGAGTTTCAAATGATTTATGAATCCATGCCAAGATGCCGGAGGCTGATCTGGTGACTAATGGGACTCCGTTAGTACCTCTTACTAAAGTGTTTATGGAGTAAGAGATTTCCTAAAAACCCAGATCAAGAGATTTTTTTCTCTTGATGAACTCAGTGGAAGCAAGATGGCATGAAGGCGAGCTGTAAAAAAATAAAAAGCGGTAATGTCACCGTTTTGGGAGGATATTTAGACATGTCTGGCAAGCAGCTGCTAAGGATAAAGCAACATTATTCAGAGCATTATTTCTTTACAGGCTTAACCTTGGCTATAAACTCACAGGTTGGATTTTGTAAGTAAGTATTCTGTTATTAGTTCTGGAGAGGCTTTTAACCAAAGCTTCTCACAGGTTACTCACACAACAAAGACAAAATTGGATTCACAAGCACAAGCAATTTCTGTTGTAGGGGCCATCGAAGCCAGGAATGCACCAGTTAATAGGTCACGTGTCAAACTCAAGGCCAGGGGCCCAAATCTGGCCCACAATTAGTTTATTTTTTTTATGTGGCCCTCTAGACTAAATTACGCTAAATTACATCAGTCAGTCCCTCTGGTTTTTAGCAATCACGGAATTTCACATAAAGTCGATAGATCCCCGTATTTTTGTCGTTCTACCGCATAGCTGTAAGTTTTTTGCAAATTTTCCGGCAAAGATTGTGAAGAACATTGACGCTAACTCTCTCCTGTAAGGGGCCGTATTCTTACTTTTACAACACTGCTGCCTCCGCCTTGTGTCATGTCAACGTATTAGTTAAACCATGATCGATGTGACAATCAACAAAGTCACAATTAACGTAACACATACAGTAGATGCAAATATTTCAAAATTAGCTGCACAAAATCAATCATTTTGATTGCAAAAAAAAATAATCCACATTATTATTGTGAAATCTCGGACGGATTGAATAATGTAAAAAGATGTTCAATATTATTTAATTTTAAGAAGTACTTATCAAATGCAGAGACAGTTTGTTAATGTGATTTATCAATACATTCTTGCACAAACGGCTCTTTAAACACATTCATGATCTTGGTTTGGCTCTAGAAGAAAATGAGTTGGACACCCCTGTTCTTGGGGAGAAGAATGTTCTCAGTAAATATTAATTCACAGACAAAGTTATTGGTAATGACTTGGAACGGCACAGGAAGAATATACAGGAATTCTTTATGGAAAAGCTTTTTTCCATGAAAAACAAAACACTTAATTTACAGACTAATTCTCTCTGAGGTACGCAACTTCTGCCACTTTGTCGCGTCTTTTCTCATTTTTCATATTTAAGGATCAACCGAACATCTGGTGATGAAACGTCAAGGCTCTCAGTGCCACCATATGGCCAGATTATTGGTAGCTGAATTCATCAGAAAGTAGGTCAAGTCAGGAGTTTCAGCCTCAATTTCAAGCATCTGGCACAATTGTGAATCTTGAGTGTCGTGTAAGGTAAGAATAAATAAGGTCATTATTGGATCATTGCTGCATAACGGTGGAATTTTTCTACAGATTCCCCCCCCAAAAAGTTATGTGGTCCAAACATTTGTAGTGTGGTGTTAGAGCTTTATTTTCCCTCTTGTATTTTGTCTTATTACGCTATTAAAAGAAAAGGCAGAAATGAAGTAATGTGACAGTGGTAGCATCTAGCTTGTTGAAAAGGAAATTTTCTTTTCTTGCCAGACATTGTGGCTCAACTTATTGATTGGAAACAGTGTGCAGATTTTCCATCCATCTTCTTTTTTATCCAAGATCAGATTACGGTGTAACAAAACCAGGAGGGCCACCCAGCGACACGATCAGCTCCAAACGGTGGCCCCCAACCCAGAAGATTTGTTCTGATTCTGCCTCCCAGCGGCCCCGTTTTCACTGACCACATAATTGTGCGATTTGACATTTTGCTTAATGGAAACTCGACAATTTCGGAAAAAAAAAAAACACAAAAAAAAAACTCCAAAAAGTGGAGGCCAAGCAGTATCCTGATCAGAAACCTGGAAAATCTCAACTGCCTCACTCCAAAGCAGAACAACAAGCTGTTTTCTAGCTTCCCGAGCCCTTTTACCCTGCGGTGCAAACTGATTTCAGCTGCTTGTATGTGGGATCTTGTTATCCAGTCATTATCCGTGTCTCATGAGCACAGGTGATTACTGGAGCACAGACGGACAGGTAAATCAAGAGCTTCACCTTTCGGCGCTGCTCTTTCTTCACCATGACAGACGAGAGCAGCAATGCATTATTGCAGATGAAGTCCCAATCCATCCATCCGTCTCCCGCGCCATTTTACCATCACTCAACAAGACACCGAGATATTAAAACTCCTTCACTTCAGGCAGACGTTGATCCCCGACCCGCAGGGAGCAGTCCACCTTTAACCGGCCGACAACCATGAACTTAAATTCAGTTTGCAGGCGA
The DNA here is from genome assembly GCF_003331165.1 of Xiphophorus hellerii. Lineage (NCBI taxonomy): Eukaryota > Metazoa > Chordata > Actinopteri > Cyprinodontiformes > Poeciliidae > Xiphophorus > Xiphophorus hellerii. Next base: position 28,173,830 of record NC_045683.1, read on the forward strand.
GTTTGAGAGAGTCAGTTCCTCAAAGTCTGATATTTTATTTTTTAACTTTTCTAGCTCTCATAAGCAGATTACATTCACCCAGATGTGTGTAGAGTAGCCAAAAAAAACTGTACTCAACTAAGAATAGTACTACTTATTATACTATATTACTTTAAGTAAAAGTAAGAAGTAGTCTTCCAAGAAATGATGTATTTGGTAAACAGGCCATTCAACTAAAAAAAAAAAAAATCATTTAATATCTAATAATGGCATCATCAGACAAACTAAAATGAAAATAATTCACATCGATCAGATCATTACAGCATAGAAAAAATTCAGACAAAAGAAACATTTGTCAAAATCAATTTTTTCAATATAAAACGTGAAATTTTAAGAAAAACTGGAGATGTGTGTCTGGGAATTTCTGGCTAAAACAGGCTTGTTCTTCATTCAGAGAAGTTGCTCAAAGTGCGTAGAGTATTCAGAGATTTAACCCAAGTAACAGTAGTGATACTTCATTACATTAGTCAAGTGAAAGTAAAAAGTACAGTGTAGTAAACATACTTCTAAAAATATCCATCTCTGCATTTACCATTCTTTGTCACACACAAAAAGCAAGACTTTCCTCATATTGTCTGGAAAACTATTCATAAATAAGATCCCCTGTTTTCTGTTTCTGGCTTCCTGCTGAGGTAAGAAGCCACGCTATTAGTCAGACTCCGAGATAGAGCCTGGTTTTGTGCCGTTAGCTAGTTCTTCACGCAGCTAGGGCACTGCCGTCATTAGCCCTCTCCGCGCTGGGCTGCATCTTACTCTTCCACTCGCTCGTGCATAGTTTATTAATATTTTAATCAGGCAGGAAATGGCCCGAGGGCTGCCGGCAGTTGCAGATCATTGTTTTATTCTTCACACCAGCTACTCTTTAACTGGGTCTGACTGATGCTGTCTAAAAAAACAGCTTGAAACCAGGGTGTTTAATCAAAACGGTGAAGCTGGCGTGTGCATGCAGAGCTGGAAATCGTGGATATTCTGCGTGTTTCCCTTTTCAAACAGAAACTGGGCCCTCACCTTTCTTCGCTGGGGATGCTGTAAAGTGCTAACAACGTTCCCTGGCAGAATGTCTGCATCTTGTCTTGCATCCTCTGAGCTCCACCCAGATGCCCCTTCGCTGCCATCTCCAGCTGTTAAAATCTGTCTCCAGCACAGAATTCCCTGCTGTAATGTGCATTCACCCTGTTTAAACCTTAATTATCACTGGATGCATTCTGTAATAATTACCGGCAATAAAGGAGAATGTTACTCCAGACTTGGCATGTCTGTGGAGAGCACATGTGGTTGTATTTTTCTGTCAGGATGCTTCCCATTGCTCATGCGTTCAGCGTGTGTGTGCGTGCGTGGGTGCGTGTGTGTGTGTGTAATGGCTCCTGTGTGATTGTGACCTTTGAAATTCTACCAGGGATACCAGAGGTTCCGGCTCGGCCCATTTCCCTGAGACTCTGTTTTTGCTCGGTCAGTAAGATTCATCTGCAGCAGGGGATGGATTCTTTTTATGCTGATTGATATTTCTTTTTTCAGACCCCTGTGCTGAATGTAAATTATTCATGCCCCTTCAATTTTATTTATTTATTTTTTTGCATTTCACCTCATTGCAGCCACCACTCTAAACGTATTTTTTGGGGGGATTTTATGTCATAGATCAACACAAAGTAGTCCGTAACTGAAGTAGAAGGAAAAGGATGCGTTGTTTTCAACATTTTTGCAAAATTATCCAAAAGGCGTGTTTAGCCGTGACAGTCCTGATACTATCAAGTGAGCCTATCTGTCTTAAAGGGGCGGTGTTATGTATTTTCCAGGCACATATTGTCATTGTATGGCACAATCAAGTGGCAATAGCAACGTTTCCATTACAAATGTGGGCAAAACGTTGTCAATACTACGCTAATGGCAAAAACATTATTTCACAATTGCTGAGTTTTTGTTAAATAAGGAACAGTTAAAATCACCTGTTTTAACGTCCAGTTGTTGATCATGTGACTTGTGTGATATGAAAAAAAGTTCCCGTTGCAGTTTTGCAAGATCCAATTTTCATACGGCCAAAAAGAACCCACCTCACACTTGCGCCAAAACTCTTCACTGACAAATTAGGTTTTTTTCGAAATTGCAGTGTTCCCATGAAGCAAATTTATTTTTGTAACGTCAATTTGTGCAATTATATGGTGTATGGAAATGCAGCTCATGCCACTTTCAGTTATTATTAAAAAATGCGTCTATATCACAAATAATTTGGGAGAAATTTGACTTTGCAGTTTCAAGCCTTGAAATTGGGCCTCTGTCTCTTTAAGAAGCTCCTGCTCCTTCCGAAACGCCGCCTTCAGCTCGTCATCACTACAACGCTCCTCCATTACACCGTTTACAGCCATTCTTAGGAGTGTTGGATTTAAAAATCAGTTTGCATGATGAACTCAGCGGAAGCACAGTTCCACCAGGTGCTGCTAGTCTAAAATATATATTTTTTAAAAGCAAGACAAAAAAGAACCTTCTAGTAGGACAGCAACCCTAAATGTACTGTCTGTGGGTACAGAAGAATGGTTTCAATTAAATACATTCATGTGTTACAAGGGCCCAGGTTGTCAACAGGTTGTCTAGAGGATGCTTGTAAAAGACTTCCAGCTTTAATTGTAACAAATAATGGATCAGCACGCTTTGACGTCTGAGAAACAAAATACTGACAACTGCATCCTTTTTTTTTTTTACATCAACAATGGGAAAAAGCTCAAGGGATATGAATAATTTTGCAAGTTATTGTTTTCAGTATTTCAGTTGGGTGCACTTCTGACCCTAGCATGTCGTATAATATTCTGTGGATCAGAAATGAGGAGCACCGCACTGCTTGGAGAGAAGCCAGAAGCAAAGCAAAAGTTCAGCGCTGCTCTTTCGGCTGCGGCTCGTCACCCCGGGACAGTACAGGCTGTACGTTAGCAAACCCTTCATCTCCATCTGGAGCTTTCCCTCTGAAAAGTGCATTTATTTATTTCCTTCAGTCTCTTCATGCACTGCGTCCTGATCAATAACTTTGATCCCCTGTGACTTTTTTTCTGCTTCTCCTTCTCTTTCAATCTTAAACTAACTTCCCACCCCCAGAGCAGTGTGTAAATGTGAATCTGATTTGAAGTCAATCGGCATCTTAAAGGGGCAGTGTCATGTAAAATTAACTTTATTTTAGCTTTTAAAACGTCGACGAAGGATATCTGGAGTGTTGCCTTGATTCTCTCATGCATGTTTGAGAAATCATTTAATCTCCCGTGGCAACCGTTCAGCTCTGCAAAACGCCTGGTTGTAACTAGCGCTGCCCACTCAGCAATTAGCAAACACCTGGTGGAACTGCTAATCCTCTGAGCTCATTATAGGAGCTACTGCTCAGTGAAAACCCGATTAAAGGGTTAACAGAGAAGGCAGGTTGTGATGACTTCCTGAAGGTGGAGTTTCAGAATTAGCAGGAGTTTTTAAAGAGACAGAGGCCCAATTTCAAGGCGTTAAATTAAAAAGTCAAGTAATTTTTGATGTGTATATAGCATTTTTACAACAATGAAGTTAAAATAGTTACTGTAATAGTGCTATAAAAATATTTCTATGTGCCTGGAAAACACATCATACTGTCCCTTTAAGACACCTCGGATGCAGCTGTGCCATTAAATAAACTGGCAACACACACATGAAAACACACCGCAGTACTTCAGTGATGTTCGTTCAAAGCTGCTCACATGAAACCCCCCCAACATGACTGATGTTGCCTCACTACATTTACGCCACAGTCTACCATCCATCCAGGAACACTCAATCCCCCATTCAGATTAGTCCCTCTCTGCCCGTGACCATTCTCCTTTCCTCCCTAAATCCCTTGTTCAACTCCTCCCTCTTCCAGCTCCAACATCCGTCACTCATTTGCCTTCCTGTCTTTGTCAATCCGAGCTTCCAGGAATTCACTCGAGGAAGCTTTGCCCACTGAACTTGATAACTCCTCAGCCTTTCTCAGCTACTTTACTCCCAGCACGCGCTAAACTCCGGAGCTTCTGTATGTTGCTTTGATTGTACATGTGGCATATTGATGACAAAAGCACTGATCCACTGTTTTTGTCTTCTTTTTTTTTTGCCAGCAACAGATTTACGCAACTCAATATGTGCTTAAAACCAGGACTCCGTTAATTTGTGCTGAGTGTGCAAGTTAAATCTGAGAACAGCCTGGCAAATAAAACACAGAAAAGTTGCATTTGTACCTTAAGAGTTGCAAATGAGTTAAATGCTCTAAATTTTCACCAGCAGTGAACTTCAGGGCACGCAGATGCAGCAGCAATAACTGTGCTGTGCAACGCCTGTTAACCATTAAGAGCATTAACAAGCAAACACAAGAGTTAATTCTGCAGAGACTGAACTGGAATCTTATCCAGAGTAATGGCCAATGACTGCCAATTACTTCAAGTCATAAAAGTAGACATCTTTGAAGCAAATTCGCACAGCTTTTTATAAATGTTCTTTTTTTATTACCTGCACCAGATGTGAACACTGCATATCACTTTTCCCCACCTGGAATTTCATAATCATGCGTATTTGGACATTTAGCAACGGTATTTCAAGAAAAGATTGTTAAAAAAAAAAAAAACTGGTATGAAAACAGTTTCCAACATGATCACATGGTGGCAGCAATGTACCAAGTTGTTTGCTAGCATCCACGATCCAGGGGTGTCCTTTTCTTAACAAAACACTTGTCAAAATAAAATCATTCTTCTCATTCTGCATATGTTCTTGTTGCCATAACAGTCTGGTTTAAAATTAGTAAAATAATGTTTGGATAAAATCTAAGATAAAACCCACATTTACTGTCAGATCTTGCTACCCGGCGCTAAAAAGAGAAACGCGTAGGAAATAATGCCTTTTTTTTTTCGACAGACTGTATTTTTCTCAGTGATCTTTTTCTGATTAGTTCTCGGAAGGATGGTCATCCTGAAATTATAACCTGATGAAATTAATACTCATATAATCACAGACTTCTCTCAGGTTTGTTTGCTATTTCTGTGTTTGCTTTTACGTGTGTTCAGTCACGATATATCAAGGAGGTGATAAAGTCTGGTTATGGCACTGACTAACTGATGCAAACTTAGTTAGCCTGAAAATAATTTGATAGCTGGTACTTAGTGAAGCGTGTCCTCTGGTTTAGTCTCATGTGTTCAAGGAAGAATATTCCAGAAGTTCATTCTGGTTCGTGGTTCGTTTGAGGAGGTGTGAACGCGTAATCGATCTGTAATGCGGACCAGAAAAGCAAACTCCAGTCTGCCTAAAAACCTATGCTCCTGTTTGTAGTGAAATCTCCGTTCAAATGCATATCTGGATCTAAGTGGACCAGACACCGCCCCAGAAGCAGGAAGTGAACTATGACCCAAGGCCTTTTGAGACCATTTAAGTCCATGAGTCTTAGCACTACAGGCAGAAATGGCTCACGGTCTTTTACCAGAGACAAAAGAGAAATCCTACAATCACTGAAATCTGACACTACTCCATTTTTGTTTATGTTTTGTGAAGAAGGAAGTTGCACTCATGTCTTCTTCAGAGAACTACTTCCTTCAGTAGTTCTTGTTGCAGCGCCACCACAGGCGAGGAGGTGAGCGGGTTTTTCAATTAGTTTGAATCGTTTGACACAGTGCAGCGTGAAAGTGAACCGCAGCAGCTGAAAATGTACCAAATGTTGCAGTTTTGGTCTTCAATCAAACCGGATCTACTGACTGTCAAGAGTGAAAACACCCTGTGAGCTTTGGTTCTAGCATAGCTGTTCCTCATCTTGTCAGAATTTGCCAAAGCATCTTTTCATTATTTTCCATTTTACCAAAGACTTTTGGACTTTGTCTCATTTCTTAGTTTCTTTCTACAGCTGGAATTGTTCGGTACTGCCCAATTATATCACATATCAATATTTTCAAACAAGAGAAACGTAGTCTGTCACAGAAGCTCCTCATGACTGTCCAATCAGCGTGTATTGTTAAATCGTAAAATTCCCTTATTCTGCAGGGCTACCAGGCCGTACGACATCCTGGCTAATTAAGCTGCATTAATGATGTTTTTGAAGCCAACGCTCCATTTGTCAGAGTAGGCAACATGCCTAATGACGGAGGATCCACAGTAATATTGAGTGTTAGCTAGCAGCGCACACACATTGACCATGTGTTCCTCTCTCTTATTGCTTCTAAAAAACCTCGCAGGGCAGCGCGATGCCTCCTTCATACTGGAATCTGATCTGGCATATTGACTCACAGACTATAATAGTAATCATTACTCTAAAGAGCTTAGCTAAGCTGCTTTTACCACATTAGCAGCATCACTGTGAGCTCAGAGAAACACTACCCACCCACTCTCACCAGTTTATCTAATTCCCCGACTCATGTGCTTTTCTGCCAATTCCTGCCATGTAATATCATTTGATAGCATTTAGCAGAGACACTTCCCTTTCTTGGATAGAGGGGTTTCTACAAATGAGGTGAGAGCGTGTAATGTTTTTTGGCACGTTTGAGCGAATCTTTAAGCGAAACGCTCCACTCGAGGCATCTTAACGAGATAAATTATCACCTCAGCTGAGAAGAAATCCCTCGTATGGGGATAAACATAGGGTGACTCGTGCGTGTTTGTTTTTCCGGGGCACGTTGCATAAGTAAAGAAGATTACATTTTAAACTCACGGCGTAGTAGTGGCCGGCAGAACAATCCAGATATTAAGATAAATCCATTTCCTCGGCCAGAACCTTCTGTTCTGTCAGACACAGGTAAAAAAAGAAAGAAAGAAAGAAAGAAAAAAGTCAGTCGAGTGATGTGCTCTCTACTTTTTCTGAGTTATAGAAATGCTGTTTGAATGAGCAGCAGTCTAGGCTGCAGAAGAAATCCATGCCGTTTGTTACACCAACATATATGCAGTGTAACAGTCAAACAAGAGTCTCAGAATAACAATAACACAACAATAGGTTATACTTTGGTGCACTGTGAGGGAAAATCATATATTCTCCCCTCTGTACTTAAGATGAAGAAAATGTAGGATTTCTATCAAAACAATGAACTGGAGTATAAAACTGTCTCAATCTTATTTTACATGAGCTGATGTCTTTTATCCCAAACGCTCTCTCACCATTTCCCACTGCAGTCATCCGTCTAACTAGCAGCTAGGAAAATGTGCTTCCTGTCCACCATGCTAGCACATCTGAAAAATGTGAATATTGCGAAAAAAGGGCAATATTTCTCTGTGAGCTTTTGTTCCTGGTACAAATGTGTGTCACTGCAGAAAGTCAAACTAGTATATTATGCAGAATCATCACACACACAGTGATATACTCCACGCCTTTGCAATTTTGATGATTATGGCATATAGATAATGAAAACCCATAATTTACTGTCAGAGAAAATTAGAATACTGTAAAAGAAAAAGCAGGTCATTATTGGAAACTCAGCTAATGAACTCAAAGCACCTGCAGAGGTTTCCTGAGCCTTTCACCGTTCTCTCACTCTGCATCAGGACACACAATCACAGGGAAAGCTGCAGACTGCCACGGACAAACTTCACAAGGAGGGGAAGCCGGTTATTCCTGACACTGGTTGTTCACAGAGTGTTGAATCCAAGCCTATTCACAGAAAATTGAGTGGAAGGACAAAGAGTGGTAGGTAAAGGAGCAGAATTCACAGAATCCACGTTGCCTGAAATCCAGTGTGAAGTTTCCACAGTCAACATCTGCGTTTCCATTAACCATAGAATTGCACAAATTGAAACTTCCTGCAAGCATACACCTCATATGAGTCACGTGATCACTAGTCGGATGTTACTACTGGCGAAAACCACAAAGAAGACGACAGGAAGTGGTAGGAGGGTGATGGTTTGTTTATGTTTTCTTTCCAGCATCGCACAGTTCATAAAAAGTTGTGTCTCATTCCAATGTCTTGAACCCGTAGCTCTTCTATAACACATTTGTTAAACATTCCGAATGGAAAGGCAGCTGGTGACGATTTTCCCAAACTGCCAAAGGTGCCAACAGCTGCTTTAATGATCACCGTGTTCCTGTTCTTGATTCCTTGACCTTTAACCCCATAGAAAATCTCAGGGCTGTTGTCAAGAGGAAGAAGAGAGACAGCAGACCCAACAAATCCGATGACCTGAAGGCAGCTATCAAAGCATTCTGGGCCTCCATTACACCTACACAAGCTGATTGACTCCATGCTGCAGCGCATTAATTGATGCAGTAATTCATGCGAGAGGAGATCCAACCAAGTATCAAGTGCACAGAAATGTAAATACTGTTCAGAAGTCAAACATTTGTGCTTAAAGCATCTGTTTTTGATTGGCCTAATGTGGTATCCTAGTTTTCTGAGCCACTGAATTTTTGGTTTTCTTTACCTGTAAGCATTAATCATCACAAATGTAAAAAAAAATAAAAGCTTGAAATATTCTACTCTTGTGAATCTTTGTAAAATAACAGCTTCATTTCATGAAGTGACTGGCAAGAAATATTGCACTTTAATGCAATATTTCAATGTTTTAAGATGTCTAAATGTCTTGTCCTGCTCAATACAAAGTCTGGAATCCATTTTTGTTACTGTTCTATAAACTAATCAGTTTCCAAGCTCTGGCAGCTAAATGCTGAAGAGTAGAAATCAGGGCAACTTTCTTTCTACTTTTCCACCTATAAATATGTTACCAAGTAAAAGTATTCATACCCTTTAAACTTTTTTTTTTTTACATTTGGTCACATAATGACAAACTTTGATGCATTTTTTCATTGAGTTTTTTTGTGTCAGTCCGACACGAGGGTGGCGAATATTTGCAAAGTGTTGGTAAATAATACTTCAACATTTTACATAAATAATTTTCTTATTTCAAAAAAGGAAAAAAAAAAAGACAAAGATATGGGCAAACAAATCTTTGACTGGATGTTCTCATTAATACCAGCCTGCCACACGACTCACTACTTATTAAAAAACAAACCGTTTAGTTTTCCTTCACCGTTCCTCTTTCGGCGCCATTTCTACTGATGATTTGCAGCAGTTTAAAGGCAGGTCACGTGCACCGCTGCCCCCAGCAGGTCGGTGGTGGGAATTAAACACCGTTCATCAGCAGAAGCTCACCTCTGTGGCTTGTGGGTTGAACAAATCCACTCATCTGCCTCTCATGAATATTTGGTCAGAGCCAGGCGCTAACGTCTCCCCGAGGGCATTTCGTGTTCATTTGTAATTTTTTATTCTAGAATTAAAGGAAGTTGCAGCAGCTGGGCAACAAATTTTTAGTAAAACTCTGTTATTATGACATCAAAGCTGTTTATCTGCTGGGGGCTTTGAGGTGGAACAGATGTTTGCATTTGATGTCCAGGGGACAGGAGGACACTGGACAGGCGCTTATTAGCAATTCTAATGCTGCGGTCAAACACAAAAGCTGCAAAAAAAAAAATCTAAAAGTGTGCACGTGTGCTTTTACATCATTGTCAGCAGACTCATGAAGCTGCGAGTTCTGATTGTACAAATCAAAATCACAATTTCAGGCATGAAAATGATTGCTTACACCTTGTTTTTTGTTTTTTTTTATAATTTTTTTTTACAAATTTGTTTTTCCATCAGAGCTAAATGACAATGTTTAAAGCAAACACACAGAACTGGCTCATTTTTTAACAAACATGAAACTGAAGCATTTGAAAAATATAATAAAATAAAATAATCCAAATCAACATTTGCCAGATTCTGTTCTTCTTTTTTTTCCTTTTTTTTTTTTTAAAGCACAGCACAAAATCTCCAGATGAAAGAAAAAGAAAATTGAAGCAATCACGTGTACAAGTTCAGTACAAATGACCCCATATGGGTTTAAAATGCTCCGTCGGCAAATGAGGGGGAAAGAAATGCAACCTCTGCCGTCGCCGCAACGGACGAATCCATTAAATGTAAATTGGGTCTTTTTTTTTTTTACGCTGGCAATAAGTGGGGAGGAGGAGAGAAAAGGCTTCTCCTTCTGGAACATGGTATGGTTTCCTAAACAGCTGAAAAGAAAAGAATAGGGTTTTTAAAAAGGTAAGGCTTTGGGGGCATCTTTCATAATGCAGCAGAAAACACAGTGAGGCATTTTAATGTGGGATGCACCCACGGCAACACAACAAGTATAACTTTAACCCACATTAGAAGGATTTTAAAACTAATGCCAGAGTGGAAATTCCTGATTATCACTTTGTGTTGCATTTAGTGAAAAAGAGCAGCAAATGTTTGTTTTCGAGTTTAAGAATTATGTGGTGTAGTTGCGAACTGTAAGTAGCTCACCTCAGACACACACTGAGAAAATCTAATGGGTGAATCCAACAAAGACCCACAAAAACTACGACAATTGAAACTTCCCCACTAGGACAGAAGAGTCTAAAACATTTTTTCAGGAGTTTGAAAGCCGTTTGTTAGTTTCACATTATATAAATGTTCATGTCACTTTCTCAACTACACAGTAATTATTTTGCATCAGAAAGCTACTGCAAAGTTCTGACTCAAAGTTGCCCTGCTACAATCCTAAAAAAATAGCCTAGTTAACAAAACGTGATTTGTGAATCTGGACATTTACCGTATCGTTTATCTTTTATTGTGATAAATTGATCGCAAAAAGAATTTTACAGTATTATTGCTGTTGTTTAAAACCCCCTCAAGTCTGTCCATATTGACGGGAGTGTTAGCTTTATTATTTTCTCCAACGAGAGTGGGTCAATGAGCGTAGCATGAAATTTGAAGATATGATTAAGTGCAGCTAGTGTGGGCGCTTCATGTGACTGGTGTCCTAAAACAGCATTGAAACATTATGTTTTCGGTTTTTGTTTGTGAGACTATGATTGCTGGGACACGCCATCAAAGCCATACAGCCACGTTTAAAAAGTAGTAAGAAGTAGTTCTTATCGTCACTTTTATTGCTATCGCAACAATATACTTTGATAAAGCTAAATTTACATCGCCTCGGCCTTTTTGTGAAAGTCTTTGAGAACCAGAAAGCTGTTTATGAAGGCAGGAAATCTCCTAAATGGCTGATTTGAACTTTTTAAGCATACAGAATTAGCATGGCAACAACAGCAGCATTATTCACCTGAGAATAAAGTGACAACGCTAAAGCTAGCACATGCTAAAGAGTCAGAGTGGTAAAATACCATCTTGATTTTATTCAAGCTACTATAAGGTTTCGGCTTTTTAGCTTTACTCCCCTAAGAGATTTTCCTTCCAACTCTGTAAACTATGATCAATCTAGCTGTTGTCTACTTTATGCAACATGCTGACGGCTCATAAACGCTCCAAATAATCCCAGTTGGGGAACAAAAAGGGAAACTACCTATTTAACGACATATACTACAGACACATGATGCTAATAAAAGACAAATCAATCAAATTTTATTTGTATAGCACATTTCAGCAGCAAGGCATTTCAAAGTGCTTTACATCATTACAAACACAGAAACACAAAGTCATGCAACATAGAATCAATAATCAAAACACAGCATTAAGTCAGGTTAAATTTGTAATTGATTACATTTCAAATACAATTCTAAACAGGTGGGTTTTTAGTCGAGATTTAAAGGAAGTCAGTGTTTCAGCTGTTTTACAGTTTTCTGGAAGTTTGTTCCAAATTTGTGGTGCATAGAAGCTGAAAGCTGCTTCTCCTCGTTTGGTTCTGGTTCTGGGGATGCATAGCAGAACCAGAACCGGAAGACCTGAGAGGTTCTGGAAGGTTGATACAACAAAAGCAGATCTTTAATGTATTGTGGTGCTAAGCTGTTCAGTGATTTGTAAACTAACAACAGTATTTTAAAGTCTATTCTTTGAGCTACAGGGAGCCAGTGGAGGGACTTTAAAACTGGTGTTATGTGCTCTATTTTCCTGGTTTTAGTGAGAACGCGAGCAGCAGCATTCTGGATCAGCTGCAGCTGTTTGATTGATTTGTTGGACAGACCTGTGAAGACGCTGTTGCAATAATCAATACGACTGAAGATGAACGCATGGATGAGTTTCTCTAGATCTTGCTGAGAAATTAGTCCTTTAATCCTGGAAATGTTCTTCAGGTGATAGACCTTAAAGCAGGCGCTGTGGCATTTTATTCCTTTATAATAAATGACATAAATACAAAACTACCAAGTTTAAAAAGCTATTCAGTATTCTACTCAAACATCTAAATCTATATCTATATATTTTTTTTTCTGAATCAATTTTTGCTCTCAGACCAGGTTTCCCTGTGTTGCACCAGACATTTGCATTTTTTATGACCACTTACCTTTGCTTTGCTGGAGGTGTATTGAGCGAAATTTGCAGACGTGTTTAATATTTTATGCGACTCTCCCGAATGGGCTTCAGTCTGGGCACAAACATCATGCAGTTTGAAGACGAGTGAAACCGTTTCACAGGTCGTACGGTACACAAAAGGTCAGTCGGTCAGCCTCAGACCCGTACGTGTGTCTGTTTATGTCCACGTGGTCACTGCTCTCAAAGCTTTGTTTAAAAGAAAGGCAAAGAAAACAAATTAGCACGACTTTTAATCTGTTAAAACGATGCGCCACGCAGACTAACGAGGTTCTGCTCTACTTACGGTGTTGGAATGAAAATGTAGACTCATTTGGCTGCGTCTGCCTGATGGGCCCCACTTAGTTACCAGATGGATTTGTATTTTCTGTCCCAGGCATAAAATCGCCTGCTCAATATTAAAGAAACCATTAAATATTTGTGAGGATACAAAAGCGTCCTTCTCCGCAGGTTCCTGGGAAGAGGTCGCAGCTACTTGACCTCAGAGTTATTCTACAGCACGACAAAGGTCTGATGTAACAAGGTGAAACTGCACTCAGACTAGTGTTAAGTAAACAGGATCGACAAAATATATTCACTATCCTGACAGGAAATTCTGAAAAAGTAAAAACCAAAACATTTTAACAGCACATGCTTGGAAACGTCGCATCAGGGATTACATTTGGTGAAATACAACGGTCGTTAGACCCAAACATCACAAATGAACTAAAAGCAAATCAGAGCAATGACATTTTTTTCGGATCCGAGGAGTTCCTCAGCATTTCTCAATGATTTGAGTCGGAGTTCTTACTAATATCTGTCTTTAGGATGTTTTCACACCTGATAGTCTGGTAGGCTCGGTTCGATTGGGGACCAAAACTGTGACATTTGTTACATTTGTTACATCTTCAGCTGGTCCGGTTCACATTCACACTGCACCGAGTCAAACAATCCAAACTCTTTGAAAAACCTGTTCACTCCCTCACCTGTGGTGGCACTGCGCCAAGACCTATTGAAGAAAACCTCTGAAGAAGACACAGAGCTCAACTTCGTTCTTCGTAAATTGTAAAGGAAGATGGAGCGGCATCAAATTTGAGGGATTGGAAGATTTCTCTTTTGTCTTTGGTAGAAGACTACAAGCCATTTTTTCCCGCTAGAAAATAGAAGCTAAAACATGTAATCAATAAAAAAAAATGCAGTCTGGAGTAGATAATGTTATTTATGCTTCAGAATATATTGCAAAAGACGGCGTGTTTGAAAAAGACAAGCGTAATGCACCATTTCTTTACTCCTCCAGCCTTCTATTTGACATCCCAATAAGTCTGGTTCCATATGATTTGTTAGTCGACGCCCCCTAGTGGTCTGGAGAACTTCTAATTTAGTTTGTAGCGTTTCATACTCACTGGTTTTAATATTTGCCACCTTTTCCCTTTTGCTTCTATTTTCTCTGCTTGCAGAGTTTTTCATTTTGTTTGTTGCATTCGCTTTTTTGCGTTTGTTTTGGAGTTCGCAACATTCATGCGTTTGCTGCACATTTGCATCTTTTGGCCACCGCAGCTGAGCAGAGAGCCTTGGAAACTTTCAGGACGTTTAGAGCAAAGCACAACGTTTCTGAAGCACAAAGAAAACAGGTTTTATTTGCGCGCAGTTACCTGGAACAACAATGAAATATTTCACAAGTCATATCAAAATATAATAATAGGGGAGGGCGATATGAACTTGGAATTTTACCACAATATTTTGTAGGATTGTTGCATATTTAAAGTGTGATTTAAGCTTCACGCAGACTTTATTTCAAATGTGCTGATGTTCTTTGATGATTCTGTGGTGGGAAAAAAATAGAAATAAAATAGTAAAAATTACTTTTTAGTCCATTTTTTAAAATTACCTGAACTTCATCTTGACATAATAGATCTAAATTTTTCACAATAAATGATAAACAATCATTTATAGACGCCCACCCAGTAAACAGGATAAACATGCTTAATGTTTGGTTGTGCTGAATCAGATTGATTTTTAGAAACCAATAATACTGTTTCAGCCTGTTTTGCCTGAATTGTTTTTTCTTTTGGTTTTATTAGCTCTAGTGTCGCCAGGCCGGGAATCGAACCTGCGACAGCCGCGTTGGGGACTAAGGCCTCCATATGTGGGTTGTGCTCAACTCCTGCGCCGCCACAGCACATCCAGCTTTGCCAGAAGTTTATGTTAGTTTTTTGAAACTGAGGCAACAGGTGTTGGTTCCCTCGGAAACTGCAGCTGGGACAAAACATGTGTTGCGGTTGCGCTGCTGGAAAAGCGCCAGAGAATCACTGAAGCTGGAATCGACTGTCGCTGTTCATAATCCTGAATTCAGAGCCTCGTTGTGAATGGAAGCCGCGTGAACTAATTTTTCCTAATTAGGAGTACCGCATAATTACACGAGGCTGAAGAAGAAGACAAACTATGAGAGAAAGGATAACTAGAGAGCGCGTCTTGTGAACAGTGGGAAAACAAAATCTCTGCAGACTCCAACCGTACCGAGGCAATTAGTAATGCAGTGGAGAGACAGAGATCCTTATCGCCGCGCATGTCTCAGCTCCTGTTTGTTGAAAACGATGCGTGGATAAAGAACCCTTACTTCAGCGCGCTCTCATGCGAACATTTTAGTCGAGCTCTGCCCGGTGGAAACAATTAAAAGGAACAGTTGCTCTGCGAACGCTTAAGTGTGATGTTCCAGGGTTTGGTTCTGGATTAAACGCTTTTGGGAAATTCTCTGCCTCCAAGGAACGCGATAGCTGGGTGAAAGATCAAACCTGTGCCGAAGCGCCGATAAATGCAGCCGTGGCGAGGAAACGAGACTCGTCCTGAACCGGTTTCAGCGGGAGAACTTGGCACAGCAGAGCAAACCGGAGGGGCGGGGGGAATGCCTTGGCCTTGGCAGTGGAAGGTGTGGACGCAGATCTCAAGGAGGATATCCCAGGTCAAAGGTCGCCCAGCGTGGACAGGATGTCCTTCCATCCTCTCCGTTCTGACTTCTCCCCCGTACACACAGAAAAAAAAACACTTCAGCTGGGTTGTTCCTTTGACCCTGTGTTCTGGATGTACGCTGTGGGACAGATGGAGACTAGAAATGAAAATTAGGATCCAGTTTGCGAGGCCTGGTCTACTAGTTAGTTTTGCAGAGCTCTTCCACAGAACACGATGACAATTGGTCAAACTGCGCAATAAATTACAAAATTACGAAGCCCTAGATAGTTTTTGGTAATAAACAACCCTATTTAAAGTCGTACATTCAGGATAGACAAATTTGTCCCATTTTAGTTTCTTGATGGGAATAAAAGCAAAACTGTCCTGTTAGTTATACTCATCCTGCTCATTTAATCAAAAAAAATATGCATTTAACAAGGTTTAATTTGAAAACACCCCCAATGCTGATCAAAATATTGATGTTAAAGGGTTAATAGAGGAACATGTTATGATGACTTCCATAATAAAAAGCCTTCAAATGAATTTTCTGAAACTTGCAGAGACTCTGTTCCCCACTAATTCATATCCGCTTGTAGCAGTCGGTGCTGCGACAGTAAATATTAGAAACAAAACTGTCGTTTTACAAATCCTCCCGATTTCCAGGCCAAATGCTTCCTACTGCTGTTTATCAGATGCGATCTCTTCCACTAAAGTCCTCACAGTACAGGACGGCTAATTATGAATGCTAATGGACAGCTGTAATTACAGCGCGCCTAATAATAGCTGTGGAGGACGGAGGCGTTTGCCAGCGTACGACACGAGCGAGCAGCCGCATCACCGCAGCTGGAATCCACTTACTGTTGACTTCACTACACTCCGATAAATCTCTGAGCCGTGAAATATCGGGGCTTATTGTCATACCTGCTCACAGCACAAAACAAACAAAAAAAATCAACAACAAAAAAAAGGAGCCGCAAATGCGGCATTAAAAATTGAAGTGTCGACCATTACCAGCTTCCTCTCGGCGATCTGACAAGCCATTACTCTCTTTGTCAGACTGTAAGCAAATCTCCTTCCCTCTGCCCGCCGCGTTTCCTGAAACTCAGTCTGAGACAACATCGGTTTTGTTAATGAGCTTTAAGTCAAAGCCTCGAGGATCACGGCTTGGGTTTTTTTTTTTCTGTCACTTTCACAGCTTCAGTGTGCAAACAGCTTTAAATGCTGATATTTTCCCCAACATGGACAGAGGGACTTTAACAGTAGGTCTTGAGCTACGAGCCTGGACATTTTTTTTATTTATTTTTCCCCCCCGCCGTGGGCCAGTAAGTCCTGAATCCGCATTTTTATGGAGCCGACCAAGGCCGCTGTCATCCACCTCCGTGTTAGTCGCCCGTTGCGACTGGAGGCTTTGTTTGTCTGACTTACCCTGTGAGTTTTAGAGTGTTTGTCTCTAATTACCTAATTAAAAAGCAAAAAAGGTGGCGCTAGTTAAAGCTTAGCCATATTTGACATTCTCTTGAAGTGCTTTGTGTGGATCTGTTTAGATAAAGGGAAAAATGTATAGCTATAAAAAAAACCACTACTAAAATAGGATTAATTAAGTCCATTCAAGTATTGTTACACTGACTGGAGGACGACTCAATAGTCACAGAACTTCATTAAAATGTAGTTCCCTCTATAAATGTACTGTTTAACATGATTTCTGAAACATTTCACACATTGAGGAATGTAGAAAAACTTTCAACAGTGTGATGTTCAACTACTGTCTTTGTAGCAAAGATAGCAAAGGAAGCCAAAGCGCTAAAAATGCTAAACGTTACATTGTACAATCTCTGTTCAAGTAAACAAAATAGTGAGTGACTGGAGGACGACTATCATATTGAACAGTATGTAGCGGGGCTGACCCAAGACGTTCTGGGGCCCTAAGCAAATTTTAATTCGGAGCCCCCCATAGAAACATGTCAAAAAACCAGATACTTCATCATTTCTAGGGCACGCTATGTGTGTAACATACCTACTATTATCAGTGTCATTTGTAATTAGCTTACATCATTCTAGTGTTATCATTTAAACCTTCCAGGAGTAGCAAACGAGCACAGATGCTCCAATTGTTTACATTTTGACATACAGAGTGGTGTTTTAACGGGGCACATTAATGCAATCATTGAGGTAACATCTGCAGACAGATACTGAATGTACAGTAAACAAGTTAGCAAGTTTGAAATCTTTTGTTTTTAAAATTCGGAACAGGTGTGTAAGATGTGCCAAACGTAATCTATCACTTCAAAACAAAATCAAACGATGCGCTTGGGGGCCCCCTGGTGGTGGCGGGACTGTTCGGATTGCAGGAAGGAAACCGAACAATGAGGAAGAGTCCTTTAGTGACAGACAGTCACTGTATGTCATGTTACAAATATGTTTGATGCTGACTTTCCATATTGTTATGCAGATAAAATTCAGAGACTGGAGTCTCAAAGGATCATGAGAGACTTGTATTTTGCAAAAAAAACAAAAAAAAACAAAAAGACTTGTCTGTGGTTGGTTATTGAGTCTGGGCAGCAGGTCGCTTTTTGTTTTTTTGTCTTTATGGTTTCAGTGGGGATACAGGCAAAGGTTGACGATTTCATTAGTTTGAACAAAATATCAATATCTGTATTTTCACTTGAATGTAATAAAGAACACTTGACACTTAACGACTGCCGTAAGCATAGGAAGTATGGAGGAAATATAATGCCAAAATCACAGAACGTCAACTGTCTATGAATACATTTGTTTAGACCAGATTCCTGTCAACAATGTCTGAAATCTGGTTTTCAATTTCATATTCTTTAGTAACTGAATTCAAGGTTTTTGTTTTATCATGTATTTTAATACTTTAGTCGAGGGCTGCCTTGCCTTGTTGTGTCACATAAATTCATCTTTTTATTGATTTATTGATTGATTTTATTGATGCCCACTAGCATGCTGTTTATTGGCTTTGTAATAATTAGGACAGTAAAAATGTTATGTTCTTATCGATTATGTTGTTTTTAATTTGTGTTTGCAAGAATGGCATTTATGGTTCCAACAGCATGGAGAATTTATTTTTCTTAGTGTCAAGTTTCAATTGAAAGCATCACAGCAGCCTTACTCCATAGCAACCTCTCAGACTCAGGCAGCTAGCTAAATGTGCTAACAACTTGTGAAGCTACCAAACTGTCATAAAAAAAAAGAAAAACGATAAGACAGTGGCTGTGATACAGTGGTGTCTCCATGGAAACAGAAAAAATTCAACACCTAACCTTGTGATATGACACGATGTCGCAGCGCAGCGAATGATTCCCTGACAATATTTGTGTGTGTGCGTGTGTGTATGTACATATAGTAGGGAGTGAGCTGCTAAGTCCATGCTCACAACGTGATGGAAGAAAAAAATATTTTTAAAACACTTTACCTTGACCAATCACATATCTGATTCCATTTTAACAAAAATAATCAATTTTCCCCTCTTTGATCACCAAATCTTACACATTTCTCAAAAGTCATTGAATTTTTCTTTAAAACTTTTGATGATGCCAAAGAAAATGTAGACCTTTTGCGCACCTTTGTCATTTACAGCTGCATTATGTAACATTTATTAAAAAAATGCTTTTTCATATTTGTTGAAACTGTCACTAAGTCGTGACAATACGGGATAAGACACGGATAATCTAGGAAGAAAATGAAGCTCCTCTCCCTTTTCCCAGTGTTTACTACAAAAAACACATCAGAATCAATCGGGTCTGTCAATCACAATCTTCTGTGGCGCTGCTCATCCTCTGCAAATTCTCCCTTTCATCAGAGCCTGTAGTGAATGCTCAGGCTAGTTAGCATACCCACCAATGATGGCAGATAAACAGTTTTCCTGTAATGATAAGTTATTTCTCCGCCATTAGCACGTTTAGTAGCGAGTACATGAGAATGATTGACAGCACCAAGGCCCTCCTCTTGGCTTTGATTGGTTGTTTTTGGTCGGGAACGGTGGATTTAGCAGCTCAGGGAGTACAATGTGTAAAAATATACAGTACAGACCAAAAGTTTGGACACACAGTTGTGTCCAAACTTTTGGTCTGTACTGTACATATATGTAAAAAAAACATATTCTTTATAAAACCTGCATACTTTCAGCTTTAACTAAATTTTGCTTCATTTTCCCACTTCTCTGACCTCCACGTGGGATCATTTAGGTAAACCAGCCAGAGTCGCGTTGGACAGATCCCCTGGATCGTATTTATTCTAATTCTTGCAACTGGCTCTCCAGGAGGAAGCCGATTCATTACCGGCCTTTCAGAGAGGCCCTTCAGGCTGAAACGTAGAGAGAGGGTATAATAACAAGGTAATCAGAGGGAAAGGGCGAACCGCGAGAGCGAGGCACGGAAGCACACGAGAGTTTCAGATGGAGAGAGACAGAAAGAGAGGCAGAGAGAGAAAGAAAGAGACAGAGAGAAAGAGAGAGACGGGCAGACCTAAATGTGCGCGGGGGCAGAGAACACAAAAAGAAGAGAACGATACCTAGAACAATCTCCGTGTTACTACAGGGTGTCGTATCCCCGCGCAGCAGACAGTTCTGCAGGCCAAACAGCATTTTATTCATGCAAAAATCATTTAAAAAAAAAAAAAAAAAAGAAATAGCGCAAAGCTTCAAGGCTGTTCAGGCTGTTGCTCAATTATTCATCAAGCAGAGAAATGTATCCTGACTGAAGTTGCTTTGAACTTGGGGCATCATTTTTCACAGCTGTTTTTTTTTTTTTCCCCCTCAGCTGTGTCTAATGTAGCGCCAAACAGAGCTGCGTCTCACGGCCCGTCTTCCCCACCGGGGCTGTGACTGTTAATTTATACTAATTTGAATTTTTTATAATGCAAAAACCTATTCATGCTAAATTAAGTCCCCATAAAGCCTTAATGGCACCGAGCTACACCCTGCTGCTTATGAATAATATCACTTTAGACATGCTGAGGCATTCCCTTCTTCATATCTGCCATGTATTTTGAATGTGAGATTATTTCGCTGCCATGTTTTCATTGTGGTTATTACTTGTGTTTAACAAGCTGTGATTATTTTTAATCAGCAATAAATCACCTGTGCTACCTGAAACCCAGATTTACAAGGACTCATGCATAAAGACGGTTAATGATACTGATATTTTTCTACTTCTCAAGTGTTGAGACACTCAAAAGTCTTTCATTGACGGCCAAAATTACGTCTTAAAAGGAACATTTTAAATTCAGGAGAAAGACTCACTGGGTCTGGTGGGGTCAAACGCGAATGCCAAGCACTGCATCATACTGGCGCGACGACAAACGTTACGCAACAAATCATAATAGAACCATATCAGTTCATCAGAAACCGAACGCGTGTTCGCCGTGTTTGGCTTCTTGGTTCTTTTTTTACCTCAAAGATTACCACAGAGCTTAAGAGAAAAACAGCCGAAAGGAGACGCGAACGTTCGGATTGGACCAAGACGGGGCCACCAGGTGGTAAGTAACTTTGTACAATGTAGGAAATCAGTTTCAAGTTTGATATGTTGCAGATATTTTCTCAGGGCACCAAACAAACTACTTTTTTTACTTTTCTGTAAAATAGACCCCCTCTTACGAGATATGAAAAAAAAAAACATGCAGTTTTTTTTTTTATGAACTCTCCATAAGATCCAGTGACTGAATCAGAAAATCTGAATTCTGACATGGAAACAAACAACATGCACCTTTAGTTGTTGTTAAGGGTGCTTAGCGAGTTGTATCGCTTCATATTACATGGAAATTCAATAATTATTAAAACAAAACAAAAAATAAAAAGGTCTTCGGCAGCTGCTGAACCATGTGACCCAGTCAGTTCAAACTACAGCTGGACTGACCCAACAGCCACAGAGGACACGGGTCTTCCTGTTCTTTGTATTTTAATTAGGATTTTTAAAAATAAAACAATCGATAACAGAGACGCCAACAGCTCCGGATCGAATGTGCTCCACTAGTGATATGGTATAATAACTCATGGCTACTATCTGCTTTTGTTTTGTTTTCATTTTCCCCTTTTCTTTTTTTGTTTAACTATTTTTTGGGCAACCAGATGTTTGGGCAATGAATGGTGAGATGTGATAATGCCAGGACTCTCTCTCACACACACACACACACCCACACTCCCACCCCCACACACACACAATTTCTGAAAGTCTGAGGAAGCACCTTCACAGCCCTGTGCAAGGCTGCGTCCAGCTGTGGAGAAGCAACACGCAGACTTCAGAGGCCGTTTGCCTCTGAGGAAAAGAGTCACCGCTGCTCTGTGGAAGCTGGCGACCGAAGGTGAATACAGAAGCATCCGTCATCTGTTTGGTGTCAGTGGAACAATGGCGAGCTGATGTGTGCAGGACTTCTGTACGACTGTCTACACACCGCTGCTTCCTGAAATCATTTGTTTTCCAGACCGGCAAAAATCTACAAGATATGGCCGACTGCTGTGAGGACAGGTGGAGGCTCCAACAGAAGGAGTCGACGTTACTTTGTCTTCCAGGGAGTTTGGATGGTGAGGGACTGTTCTGGAACATTGACAGAGTTGATTTGAGCTACTGTGAGCTGGAGGACTTTGCAGAACTGACTCCTGAAACCTTTTCCTGGCACAAGTTTCTGCAGGTTTCAGCAAGTCAGATGTAAACACTTTTAATCACATTGTTAATGCCACCTTGAATTAAATTCAAGACTGCGAAAACTACGACGCTAGCTAGGCAGCTAGCAAGGGTATATTAGTAGCTGATAACCGATAGCCTCAACTGCCTCAAGTCTCCAATGTAAGGAAGATAATTAAACCTTCGCCAGAGAGAAAGACTTGTGACTAACAAACTTAAAAAACAAAAACATTTATAGTCCCTTAAAGCTTGGGTAGGTAACTTAGGAAGCAGTCTGAAGAAATGCACCACTCCCGGTGAAAAACAACCAATCAGAGCCAGGAAGAGGGTTTTAGCGCTGTCAATCAACCATGGGTAAGTGCTGCTCAGTGTGCTAATGGCGGAGAAAAAACTCACCGATCCAGGAAGACTGTTTATTCACCGTTGTCAGAGGCTATGATAACTAGCCTGAACATTCATGGCTCTGTTGTGGTGAACCAGCTGCAGCCTAGCAGAGAGTAAGGGGGAAAGTATGAGCAGCACAAACACAAGCATGATTGATAGTGTCAACACCCTTCTCCTGGTTCTTATTACAAGTATATCTGTCTATTTTTTCAAATTAACATTCTTATGTTATAACATAATGATAATTTGAAAGGTATGTAAAAAAAAAAAAATGATGTTTTTAGAAGCATTACGTACTCCGGCTTTAAGACTGCATCTCTGTGTGGATGCGGGGCAAAAATGGTTAAACACAAACAAATAAAAAAAACACCTTCCTGTGTTGACAGGGTCAAAGTTTTGAAAGCATAAGAAGAAATCGGCTTTCTCTGCTTCTAGAGCCAAGCTTCAACTCTAATTTTTTTTCCCCCATCTCTGTATTTTCCTGTCTCCTAACTTCCCACGTCCACTCTCCCTTTAATTCTCCGTCTTTTTGAACGCTGCCTTCGTGGCTGAGCAGAGGCCAGACCTGCATGTCGGTGTCAGATGAAAACCCGATGTCGTTCCGCAGCGTTGGAACCAAACACCTGTTATTTGGAGGTGACTGACTCAAACTCCTCCAGTGGTACGCGAGCAGATGCAAAGCCTCTAATTTGAAGACCGCCACGTAGCAAAATAGTTTTGCAGGTGGCTTCAACTTGTTCACACATTTTGCAGGCTCCAGTGAATCCCTCCATTCCGCTTAACGCCCGTTTAGTGTCCGTTTTTTGCTCATGGGACCGTCGGCCGCTTGCGAGGTCAGTTTGGCCCTTTGTGAACATAATCAGCTCGGTCTATGATTGTCCTCTGATTTCAGGTTACATCGGGACTCCATTTATATTCAGACAGAGACACGAAACCAAAACATCCAGTGTCAAAAGCGGGAATTGTTTCCAACCCGGTATCCGCGTTTTCGAGCTGCGTGAGTGAACTGGGTCAGGTCTGTCAGAGTTTCGCTTTCTTGCTGCAAACTGTTTACCATCCCAACCGATGAGACATCTTCCATGCATTGCTTAGATTCTCAACATGAAGGCGCTCTGAGTAAAATATTTACTCGCTGCCAAAGAAGTAAACAAGCCTTCTTTGCTTGCTTGATGGGACCAATCAAAAGTTTGGGCACAGGACATGAAAGCCTGGGACAGCATGTGGCATACGGAGGGGGACAGGGCAGCTGCGCTCAGTTTGAGTTTTGTGCCATCTGTATTAAGAACCTGTGTCAAAAAACAAAACACCAGGAGCACTTCCCGGACCTCCTGTTGATTCCTGAAGCCTCTGATGAAGGCTGACGCCTCACTGTTCTTTGTAGGAATTAACAAAAGCGAGGCAATTTCAAACACAACTGCCACCTTGCGAATCCAAACCGTGACAAACAGAACCTTGCCTGGTGTCCCGGACCCGTTCGTATCTGGTCAGGATGTGAGTAAAGACAAACTCAATTCTGGTGTTTACGTTAATTTAACCGACTCGCGTAACCCTTTCATTAACCGGGGGAGGGCTCGGTGAAGAGAACTGCAAATATATTTTTGGTGATTATGTACGATTCTTATCACAACGTTGCTTGACTGATTAACATATTTCATCATGCTAAACAAACAGAAAACTATTAGGGCCTTGGGGAAGCAGGGGAAACATGTATATGAATACATATACATGTTTACAAAGAGAATACAAAGAGATGTATGTGTGTTTCCAGTGGCATAAACAAAGACCTGGTTTTTCCTCCCTTCATACTAAAGATGAATGTAGTTCCTTCAGCAGTCACAGGAACACAAGCAACAGTGTGATTGTGACGCTTATGATAAACCGGTAGACTCAATTTGATTGAACCAAACCCTTTAAGAAACCTGTTCCCCTCCTCGCCTGTGGTGGCGCCACACCAAGAACCACTGAGGGAAACAACACAAAAACCTCTGAAGAAGACACTGATGGCAACTTCCTTCTTCTTGAAACGTAAACAAAAATGGAGTAGCATCCGATTTTATTACTGAAGTTCAACATATCGTCAAACGTCTGGCCTATTTTTGTGGGGGGGTTTTCTTTGAAATAATTTGCTAAAACTTAAGATGGAATTTGGAAAAAGTTTTCAGGTGTCTCCAAAAATACATTAGCAACATTAGCATGACAAACAGAAAAACAGAACAAATTTGAATAAAGTGCACAACTTGAGAGGAAATCATAACTAAATCTTTTTTTTTTTAGCTGTGGTTGAATGGCTAGAATACAAACATTTTATTTCAAGAGATGTTCTGAAACTAAGGCGTCATTCTCACCACGCTACTATCGATATTGACTTGGTATCGATATTCTCAATATTTTGTATCCATCTGGCTAACTATAGTGCTAGTCGTGCGTGTTTGTTTTGATTGAATTTACCCAGAATGCCCTGCATAATAGCCCACTTCCTGCTTTCGGAGAGGTCTCCAGTAACATGTGCGCCGCACCAAAGTTCACGTCAACCAATCCGAGTCAGAGGTTTTCAGGCGGAACAGAGTTCTCTTTGCTCCGCATCAGAGTTGGATGATGCATTCACGCCTCCCCGATCCAAACCAAACCTTTTAGACAAATTAACAGACAAATTAGCTAAATTAACAAATTTAGTCAGATTTGACTAAAGCGGACCAAAGAGAGTTGATGTGAATGCACCGTTAATCCAGAGAAGTAATTTCACCGACTAATCAAAAATTTAAAAAGTTGAAACATATATATATATATATACACACACACTTATGCCAACAGATCCAAACATCAAAGTTTGAAATCTTTCTCATTTTAAAAGTCACATAATCCCTCTGTTATAAACACAGCCTCCAAAATAAATTACAAGCTGTGGGAGTTTGTAAAAAAAAAAAAGAAAAGTCAAGAGGTTGTGGTCGATTCAATGCTGGCAGATTACAGGGCCGTGCATGCTTATTAGGTGAAAATGAGATTTGTCTGCTTAGCATCTCCTTTCTATGATAATGTTTTATTCTAATTTTGTCATTGTAATAACACAAAACAGGTCACACACCGTGCTGTTTGTTTCCATAGAGACTAAATGCAGTACAATAGCTGCCAAACTAGCAGCCCCACGGGATTCAAATTAAAATCAAATAGAAGAGAAACAAGAATGGAATACCTGATTTTAACCCAGAAATGAGAATCTGCCCACCTACAAAGCGCAGGGAGCATTGTGGAGCTGCGTCATGCATCCGTATCGTCTGTAAAAGGAGGCATTTTTATTATTTTCTAAAGGGAAAATAATAAAGCAGAGCAGCTACAGACTATTTGTTAGTTTACATCCCATCCCCACACAGCGTAGCACCAACCTGCTGACAGATTGCTCAGGTAGCTCGCTGTACACTTTATAAGCTTAGCTTAATATTTCCTTTTTATGTGACTTCCTAATTATGCTCAACCACGTTTCAGGGGGAACATTTGTTTTTGTTTTATTTTGGCACGTCTTCGATTAGTATAACTACAAACTAGTAATCATGCGTGAAATCTGGACATGGTCATAGACTCAGAGCCACATAAAGACAGTGACAAAGTCGACCTAAAACATTTCTAATGTTTCAACAAGATCTAGAGAAACTCATCCACGCGTTTATCTTTAGTCGCATTGATTACTGCAACCGCTGCAGCTGATTCAGAACACTGCTGCTGGAGTTCTGACTAAAACCAGGAAGATGGAGAACATCACCCAATTAAAGTCCTTCGGCTGATAGAATAGACTTTAAAAAACTGTTTATAAGTCATTGAACGGCTTGGCACCCGAATGCAGCAAAGATCTGCTGTAGTCGTATCAGCCTTCCAGACCTCTCAGGTCTTCTGGTTCTGGTTCTGCTCTGCATCCCCAGAACCAAACATGGAGAAGCAGCGTTCAGCTTCTATGCACCACAAATCGGGAACAAACTTCCAGAAAAGAGACGAAACGCCGAGTTCCTTTAAATCGAGGCTAAAATCCCACCTGTTGCTTTTGCAGCATAATAAAGGGAACATTTATCAACATATTTGATGTTTAACGATGATTTTGATGATGGCACTCAACAAAATGAAACGTTTATTACTGGTTTCTCAATTTCTGACTAAATGTCGATTTTATGACTTTGTATTTTTGTGTTTTAATAAATAATACCAAAAAGCAGAGATGATGAGTGGCTTGTTTGATGTTGCTGTAATAAATATCTTACATATATGAACCTGGTTGTCATGTCCTTTGGTTCAAATTTAAAACCATAAATGTAAAATGATTTGAAACTTTCACAAAATGCCATTTCTAAAGCTGCAGATTGGACTGCTCTAAAATACTGTAAAATATAATAGTTACTGTAAAAAATGGTTTTTTTGCATGGAATGTACAGATAAACCTATTAGTTTACTAAGTTTTATAAGTAATGCGTTTTTTTTTAAAATGCAAATCCAAAGTTTTTGAAGCTGAATCCAATTTTGCAAAAAACAGAAATGATCCTTTTTTATTATTATTATTATTATTGTGGGTTTTGGTTGTCCCGCTTTGTGCAGCTTGATGTTTTTGGGAATAATCTGAAAATATTTTGTTACTTTAGAACAAAAGAGAGCTACTTTTGCACACAAATTCTTTTTTCAGTTCCCCAACGACAGCTTTGAAGTTGGCCTCAGAAGCCAAAACGGCAAAAACCATCTTACTTTAGAGGCAGGAAACTTAAAACTGTAGCATATAAATAAGTCATAAGTTGGCCTTCCTATTTAAAAATATTTCTGTTAAAGGAAGAGACACGAGTACAACACAATGTTCTGATGCAAAAAAAGCCTCTGAAACTGAAACGCCGTCTGTCAGTGCAGAGCAGAGTGAATTGGTGCACACAGAAAATTAATAGGGTTATTTTTAGCAACAAAACAAAACCGTTTTTGTCATATATCAGAGGGATTATTTGCTTTGACATGTTCCGTTTTAACGTTAACATGTCATAGGAACACGTGAGCCCTTATACAAAAGAGTGAGCGCTCTCACTTTCCCCACATATCTTGCTGTCCAAATAGTGTTTGCACAAAACTTATGAAACAAATTATATATCAGCTTCAAGGAAACAAACAACCAAATGAAACAAGGACACAACACAGTATATGCCATGTTAACAGCAGATATTTTAGCCAGACCACTGAAGTGACCGCGAGTGTTGTTTGTGAGCATAAAGTGTCTCTGGTAAGAACGTATGTGTTTTGTTTTTGCTTTTCTGCAAGTACAAATCATCAAGTGAAGTTTGCAGATTGCTTCACTTATTAAACCAACAACTTGTATCTACTGGATGTTCAGCCACTGAACTCAGCTCTAGTAAAGATTTATTCTCTTCTCTCTGAGATCATTTGTAGTTTAAGGGGATTTCTTTAGAGGCTAAGAGGCGACATGTTTGGTGATAAAACTTAAGACCGGAATTAAAAAAAAATCACCGTCTCGAGCTCCAAGCACAAACACATTTGAAAAGGAAAACTTGCAACAGAACTAGGAGTGCTCTGTAAATGTGCTCTTAGCTAATGAGACGTAAACCGAGCCGTGCGAGACAGAAGCATCGCTCTGCTTTCTCCTTACTTGGGAGGGAGATGTGTATATCTTTACCAAAGCCGCTCGCATGTTAAGAGCCCCTTCATCTCTCGCTCTCAGACAAGAGAACTCGCTGCAGGTTGGCAAAACGCAGCCACTTGTCAGGGAAAGACAGATCACAGGAAAGATACTGCGCGCCCCTCCCATCACCTTAATGCTGCAGTTGTCTGTGTAAACAAAGAAATAATTAGAGGGGCGAGGTTTTATAAACACGTTTATGAAATGTGAGCTTGTGTTCACACACTCCTCTCTGCCTTTTAAGCTTCTATATAAACTGATATTTATGGGGGGGGAAAACAAAGTATGGGACCAATGTCCTCAATTTGTAATCTAAGCATAACTGTTGATTTCCAGAGGCATTTAAAGTGTCTTCCAGAAGTATTTATACCACAGGCTTTAGTAGACTTGCTTTAGATGTTGTCATAAAAATACAAAAAAACGCAACATAGAAAGGTATACATGGCAATTGGTTTTTATTTGGTGGCATCAGATTAAAGAGGGCTTGAATACAAAAGTTTGCTCCACTTTGCCTTTTTTTTTTGTGAAATTATTTTTAAACTTTATCCCTTCTGTTGCTTCTTACATTTGTGTTGGTCTAACTAAAGTCTGAATCCAAGAATACATTTATATTTGTGGTTGCAACATGACAAAATGTGAAATAAACCTTAAGAAACTGTTCTTTTGGCAAACTTTTTCTCATTTAATTCTTATTTCCATGTACAAGTTAAGTAGAAGTGCATCGGCATAAAAATTTGGGTCCATATCGATATGATATTTAATATTGCTCTTATGGCCAATATTAAATAATATGTAAAATACCAGTATTTTACATATTATATACCAGTATTTTACATATTATATGTGTCTTCCCACTGAAAAATTTACCACATCATCTAATTGAGCAAACTGGAATTGCGAAAATAAATTTGCTCAATAGAAACACATCAATTATTTTAAAAAAACTACATTTTTTTCAATAAAAAGTTTTTGCGCAGCGATGAGGTGGATTTTCAGAGCTATCAAATTGTATGTATTTGGCAAAACTGCAATCCAAACAAGAGTCACGCGATCAACAATCAAATGTTGCTACTGGTGGAAAATACGAAGAAGACGAAAGGAAGCAGTAGCAAGACGACGATGTGGCAACGTTTTAATGACTTATCACATGAACAGACTTATTCGGGTGTGATTTTAATTGGTTTCTTATTATTTAACATAAACACCACAGTTGAGAAATTGTGCTTTCCTAAGCGAATACTACATGGCGTACTCTTCCTCCTCCCAAAACGCACGCAAAAATAGCAACAACATCGATTATTATGTTTGGAACAGTTTTAATGACGAGGCACAACGTAACCCTTGACATTTTCCTTTGTCTTCCAAACACTTTTAACGAACCCTCACTGATGATTTTGCTCCTTCTCACACACGACTAGCTTTTCAGGCTCGTGCAAACACTTTGCGTTTGTTCAACTGGAGATGCCAGGAGTAGCTGGAAGGGCGTACGCTTTCCTCCCGTTGCATCACTGCCTCTCTTCGCGCTCTAGTAGGACCCTGAAACATGCAAAGGGCTTACAAAGCCTGCCAAGCTGGTGCATGTCTGACGTAAACAACGAGGGAGTGTTGAACAAGAACGCATTCTCTTCAGGGTTCCTATGGAGTGACTTTTAACCCGCTGTAATTTATGCAGATTCCACATCTTTTCCCAAACTTTCTTGTAGGTTTGGTTTTCGGGGTAAGCCACCGCCACATGGAACCAAAGCAAATCAGGCAGACGAACAGAAAGTTGTCCTTAAAACGAAGACAAAGAGAAAGAAGTGAGGATGCAGAGGAGGAGCAATCGAAGAGGGAAGAAGATCAGTCATGGGAGAGACGAGAGAGTGTTGGGGTGGAGGAGATGGCGGGGGGAGAAAAGGTTTGATTTCTGGGGCTCTGCTTCCCTACCGGTTGAGGCAGGCTGGAGACAAATATACACGGAGCTGTTTGAAGTCAAAACAGGCTCGTTGTCCTCACCGATACCTGATGACAAAGAGCCCGGATCAGAGGAGGGAAGGGGAGGGGCGTTCAGGTGTGCAAGAAGACCGAGGGGAAAAACGAGGAGGAACCAGGCTGTGAATCTAAAAAAACAAAAAGAGGAGAAAGAGAGAGGTGTTAGCGAAAAGAGTGACAAGGAGAAGAGGAAGAAAGGGGGTAGCTTTTCCTGAAAGGAGTTACTCAGTTTGTCAGGAGTGAGGAGGGATGAGATCACTCTTCATATTCCAGGTTTCTAACCTTCCAGCTGCATCCGATCGAATTTTAGGCTCCATCCTAATGTCTGTTTTATTAGTATGTCAATACGCACGTAAGAGTGTTATAATGGTTGTCTTCCTACTGAGAGTTTAGCTTAGTGCTTTATGGAATAACACTGCGCCTCGACTGCCAAGACACCGCGGAGCTGCAGGGCTGCTTCCAATGGCGACAATTAAACATATTAATAGGGCTCAGATTACACGACTATCCACATAATCACATTGCTTACAGTGCTTATCTGATGTGATGGCTTTTTGTGTTGCCGTTCTCCACCTCGCCTGTTATTGCCGAGCCTCGCTCCGCGAGCTAATCTTCTGTCATTACACTATCAAAATATCTGTTGATGGTGCTAAAGTCAATAAAACCCAATCAGGCATTCTTTAGAGACCAGTTACTTCCCCACCTTGTTCTGAATATTTGGCTTAGTGGTGTGTATGATGGGTGAATGTGCTGCTATATCCAGCAGAGAAATGAGACCAGAGATAGCGGGGAGCTCTGAGAGATAACAGCGAGCGGCAGAAGGAATTCACATCACCTTCACTTTAATGTTTCAGGCCAAAGCTTTCTTTCTCCTTCTTCTTCTCAAAGACTTTAGCACTTCTCTTTGCTTTACCAATCTATGCCAGTGCTGCACTTTACATCACTGTACAGTGCTATTCTTCCCTGTACAAAGAAACACCACACCAGGCTAATGCTATTTATCCCCGACTATAATTTACCACCTGTAGTGGTGGGAACAGGATACCGCGTAGATGGACGTCCAGCTCTGTCCAGATAACTTAAAGGTAACAATGTCCTTTGCGTAGCCTGGAAGGCCGAGCGCGGTCCTTCCAACAGCGACAGGGAGCTAATGGGCTTGTCTGTGACGCGTACTGACAGCGCCGCTCCCCGTCGCTCCGCGCCCGGACTAGTCAAAGGCAGAACGGCGCTTTATTAGAGGTAAGACTTGACAGTTTGAGCACAACGCTCGCACAATCCGATGTTGCCTTTCTAACATACAGACTCAACAACATTCCTTCATTTTACATCATCTCTGCATCGGAGAATACCGCTCTTTCCACTCGGATCTAAGTTTTGGATGTTGTCGAGTTGATACCCGCTCGAAATAAAAAACAAAAAAAACAAGAAAGAAAGGAAACCAAGTAGAGAAAAACAACACGGAGATCTGTGGTCTGCAGTTTAAAAAGGAATACATTATCCCGCTTGTTCCGAATGTAAACAAGAAACTTGCCAACCTGTCAGCAAAAGCAAAGTGAGTGGCAATAATTTATGGAATAAATTTGCAAGATTCACATTACGGCAGTGAAAAACAACTTTAAACTGTAGACACGGCCATACAGATCCCCCAATAAAATGATTTCTGGATCATTTCTTGAGTCAGTGACTCGTTTTCCAAGCAGGGGAGGCAACGCTTGTTGGTTTTCAAGAGCGCGTCTTCGGCTGATCGTCGGTTCATCACAAGTCTACTTGACTTGTCAGAGATTATTTATTTCAGACAGCATCCGATCGATTGAACAGCCAACTCATGACTGAGGTCTGGAGGTCTACTGAAGCAAAAAAAACTTTAAAAAACCAAAAAAATACCCACGTACCAAATCAAAAAGAATAGCAAATTTTATTAGATACTCTCTCAGCGTTTGGCCTTGTTTTTGAAGCTTTTATAGATTTAGCAAGGCGGTGGGGATCATCAGGATTACGTGACAACCTAAATTATTCATTATCCTGCCAGTCTAATTCCGAGACGGTAACAAAATAAAAACTAATTATAAATCATGCGAACAACGCGGGGCTGTTTTCCCTCCCCGAACCCAAGGTTGCGCTGCCAATTACTATTTGCCGGGGCTGTGAGCGTAATCTTTGCGGGGAAGATGAACCACTTTGCTTCAAGCTGTCATGTCCCGTGTTCTTTCATTATCCGCGCTAATAAGTTGTCCACTGCGGGCAGCTGAGATCGCTGCTGTGCTTGTCTTTATTTGGGGGGAAAAAATAAATAAAAAAATGGAGACTGACAAGTTGTCTGACTGGCTGCTGTTAAAAGATACCATCCAGCAACTGGAAAAAAAATCAAAGAGTGTGAAAGGTGAAAGCAAGATGGTGCTCGGATGAAATTAACTTTTTTTTTGTAAGCCTCTGCTGCCTGAGGCTGTGTGAAGAGTCAAAGTTCCCAAGCATCTTCTATGCGGTGACCCAGATGGTACGGGAGCAAGGGAAGATAGCAACTGAGCCAGAGGGTCTGACAATAGTAAACATAAATACATATTCATTGTAACGAGGACGTTTTTTTATTTTCTTCTTCTTTTTGTTCAGCTGGTGCTGCACTGAAACTGAAAATAGCAAAGCAGATTTGTGAGGTGTGCAGCAGAAAATGTCTGCAACACAAAAACCGAGTGGTGGAAAAGTCCAACAGAACCCGGATTGACCCCATCAGCCTCCTTCTGCTCCCCGGGGCATTATTAATCAAGACAGGCTGGATTTTGTTTTCTTCTTTGAGTTATTAGCATTAGTCCTGTTGGTGGATGGCTAACAGAACAAAACAAGTCAAACTTAGCATAATGTGGGTTCTTCTACCAGCTTATCTGCTGGCCTCCCACTATTTTGTAAAGTTATGTTCAGTCACCGTTAAGTTATTTGTTGCAGACAGTGAGGTCATATCACAGTGTGGAGAGAAGAATAGAAATCCACAGAGCAGTTGAGGACTAGCAGCCGGTCATATGAAACCCTCCATTTTTACTCATTTTTGCAATTTAAAACTAAGAAAGTAAAAAAAATAAAAATAAATCCTGCATGTCACAAACAGATTTCTAAAATTGGCTAAAACGAGGGTCAGTAGCTGTTTGCTTTCTACAAACTCACAGCTATATAACATCTATCTACCACAGACTCACTATAACTGATAACAGCTTCAAACCCAAAGTTAACCCAAAACCAAAGTTCATAATAGATTTCAGATGAAGATTGTGTGAGTAAAACATTTCTGAATAGTTTGTCACATTTGAAACTCTGTCACTTCAAATGTTTTTCAGCAGATGTTAATACAGAGTCTCACAAAGGGCATCTCATAGCTCTTCATTATTTATGCATGAAAAACTATCTGCAAGGCTGTCTGTACGGCCTCAGTGTTACTACAACGTGTTAGATAAAAACGGATCTGCTTTGCCTTTGTTTCCATTCATCTAGTTTCGCGGCTTCTATCTCAGCACTATGTGTAGCTTGAAAAGCTTCTTTAAGTTTATAGATTAAGGACATTTTAGCAACTTTAACAGCCTTATCGTCACGTGAAAGTACCATTTAAGTTGATAGCTTCTCCACAAAAGAGGACATAAATGGAGCCTTGGCAGATACCCTCTATTAAAAAAATATGAATACGTTTATGATTTCTTTATGTCGGCTTGTGCAGAAGTTAAAAGCAGAGAGGGAGCAGGATTGAAGTTGGAGCGGAAATGAGAAGAGAATGGACTGTTTTAAAACAAACCGCATTGTGTTGTGTAAGATGACGCATGTTGGGCAAGTTATTTTATTAAAGTAATTTAGTAGCTAATTACCAAGTACAGAAACAATCGCATTACTTATAAAACTTGTTTAAATATGTAAAAGATTTTTTATGCCCTCTTAGTGAGGCTTTACAATATCTTCAAATGTTTCATATAAAACTGAATATACTGTATTATCAATTATATGGTAGTTAACAGAAGAAAATACTAAAAGGAAACACTTTACACTAAAATATAAAATGTTATTTTTTACATATATATATAATGGTAGAAAAATAGACAAAAATATTTTTTTAGAAGTTCTCATATTTACTCCAGATCAACTGGTTTCTATTGGTTTCTATTATCAAATTAGTATGAAATTAAACTATAAGCTTGTCAAGCAACGTAGTGGAAAATAAATAAAACAATCACAATTTCAGTGTATTTATTCAAGTATTTCATTCCACACAAAGTAAACCACAGAAGTGTTAAAGGGGCAGGATCATGTATTTTCCAGGCTCTTGGTGCCAATCAAGTAACAAAGTTACCTTCAGTTGTTAATAAAATGCTACACATATCAAATATGACTTAACAGAAATGCAGCTTCATAACTTACCATAAAATTGGGTCTCTGTCTCTTTAAAAACTTCTGTTCCTTCTCCGCCTTCAGGAAGTCGTCACAACATGGCTCTTCTATTAACCCTTTAGCAATGATTCTTCCAGCATTTTACTGAGAAGTAGCTCCTACACTGAGCTCAGCTGATGCACAGTTCCACCAGGTGTTTGCTAATTGTTTCTGACTAGTCTGAAGGAGCTGAGGGGAGAAGGAAGGGCTGCTCTGTTAAGCGGAAGCTTGTAAGCTTAGAAACTGCAGCTTTCAGGAGGAGCTTCATCCTCGAAGGTGGGGCTAGGTCCACCCAGCGTTTTGCGCAGTATTCTCTCTCTTGGCTGGAAGGATGTTCACCTTCAACAGAACCAAACAGCAGACATGCTGGATTGACTGGATTACGGTTTGTACAAACAGGCTCACAGAGGCAAAATAAAAATATGTCTTACCGGAAGATTAGATCAGACGTGAAAACAAAGCACAGGTATGAAACAAATTGTAGCCAAAGGAATTATTTTCTTTTTGCCTTTTCTTTGATTGTTCCGTGTGTTTGTGTCTATCAGCTCGTCTCAGTGAGCCTCACTTCACACGTCTAACCACCAACCAGAAGAGAAACATCACAATGTCAGCAGACATGGACCATTGAGGAGAGCTTTGCCACAAATAAAAAACAAACCTCTTGCTTATGTAACATTAAATGATACCACAGCAGACATTGTGACTCAAGGTTAGCAACACATGCATTCCCTCTAAACTCAAAAGCTTTCTGAGTTTCAAGTGGCAGAAAGAGAGAGAGAGATCATGACTTTAAAGAGAAACATTTAGACATGTATTGATACCTGTAGAAATAATCAGTCCAGCTGAGTCCATAACAGCTTCGTAGCTGCTGTAATCTCAGAAGGAGCCAGACAATAAACGGTGATTATTTTAGCTCAATGTTATGGTGAACGCTGCAAAAACACAACATCTTGCCAAGTGTTTTTGTCTACTTTCCAGACCTGTCACAATAACAAATTTTGCAGGACAATAAATTATCCCTGAAGTTATTGAGATAAATTCTAATATAATATATAACACATAATATGTAATATTATATAATATATATTATATGATATTATATATAATATAATATTATAATATAATTATAATATTGCTGTTTTGTTTCAAAAAGTATAGTGGTAAAGGCAAAATAATACAAGAACATATTCTCAAAGATCAATCCATTTTACATTCTCATGAACATTTAACACTGGAAGTGGAAACTATTTTACATATCCAAAATAAATAAAGAAAACAAAATAAAGGGCAAATAAAATCAATTATGAAGTGTCTGTAAACAAAATTGTCCTTCAAAAATAGGGTCTTGTTGAGACCAAAGCACCAGACTGGAGACTTTTTATCATCCAGTTTTTGGTATAAAAAGAAAAAAAAAAGAGAACAAAATTAAATCATTCAAATGGGAATGATGGAGCTTGTTTTAATTTATCATGTGATTAATTCATTTATTGCTTATTGCAACAGGCCTACTAGTTTCTAGTTAAAACATCTTTGTAATTTAGAAATAAGACAAAACACACAAGTAAGAAATGGGAGCTTGTTTTAAGTCAATTCCTTAATATTGATGAAAAAGTATTAGTTCCACTGGCAGATTTTTTTACACTTATAACAAGACATTTCCCCCCGCCCTATTTAAGTGTAATACTCTGCCAGGGGAGCATATTTTAAGTCAATAATTACTTAATATTGATGAAAAAGTAGAAGCTCCTATATCTTGCAGAAAAGTAGTTTTGTCTTCTTTCAACAAAGAAATTTGCATCAGAAACTAGATAATGCAAATATTAGAAACAAGATTCTGTAATATATTTGATTCTGAATCTTTCCAATCCTACAAATAACTTAATCCAGCCCCAAACCAGAGGACATCAATTTGGTTGAGTTCTGAAATTTGACTATGACATTGGAACACCTTCATACTGTTATTTTTTTAGTAATTTTTTTTCTGGTGCCCAGTTGGTCAAATGAGGCCCCAATGGTCACCCTTACTGTGTTTGACAGCGGGAGAGAGGGTTTGGTCATAATGCAAATCACCAGTTACCACATATCAGCAAAAACTATCAATCTGGAGCCCAGAAATACTCAAATCAAAAACCCGAGTCAGACTTAAATCACACTTAAACCACAGGTTGCTATAGATATATCACATGTATAGCGCTGTCTGTCACAGTCTGTCAAGGCTAAATGAAATAAAGACTAGTGAACTGTTGCAGTCCAACCAACACAACTGGGGCTTTAGACATGAATAAAGTGAAGACAAGATAATGTGATAAAGGGGAAGAATCGCGTTATCACAAACAACATATACTTAAAGGGGCAGTGTTACATTATTATTAAAACATTATTAAAGGGTTAACAGAGGAGCGACGCTGTGATGACTTCCTGAGGCCAGAGTTTCATAAAGCGCAGGACTTTTTAAAGATTTCAAGGAGCTTTTAAAGTCAAATTTCTTTTTTGTCAAATTTGATATACAAGCATCTTTATAACAACTGAAGGTAAGAGTTACCTGATTGTGTAATAAAGTGGCCCTATGTGGCTGGAAAACACATAAAACTGCCCCTTTAAGGGCAGGAACTTGTGTGATTTTTGTAATTGAACTAAATAATTACCACAATAAAAACAGAAAATGAGATAACCAAGCTAGAGGACATGCTCACATTATTTAATAAATTTAATATGTGCATCCAGAAACACGTGGCTGCTTCTTTCCCTGCTAAAACTGGACAGATGCTACAAAGGTATACTTTGTTTTTGTACAAATTCTGAAAACGAATTCTGAAACTCTGCAATCTGCAGTGATATTTACTACATTTTCATTACGCACTGATGTGTAAAACACTAAAACTAATTTTGTATGATACATCTTCTTATTTGGAATCACCGTCTGCGTTTCGCTCTTGTCCTTTGAGGCTTCTGAAATGTGACAGATCACTGCTTGGAGAATTTATACTCCTGGGTTTGGTTTCAAATTATCCTTTGAATTTCATGTCTTTGAAAACAACAACAACAAAAATCATTTCGAAACAGCGTGGATCAATACCGAAAGGCACAATGACATTCAAAAGGCAGAGAAAAAACCGGGACCAATCTGGCAGCTGATGACAGCGGCTTTTATAGTCCTTTGTCACAATCTGCTTCATGATTTATTAAATTGCGCACTTGAATTTTACTCAGCTTTTTGGTTTGGTTTCAAGTTTTCATGCTTTGGGCACCGCTTTGCCGAAGTACCCATACTTCCTGAACTTTTGCACATCCTGTCATGTTACAACCACAAACCTCAGCGCACTATTTCAGGATTTTATGTGGTAGACCAGTACAAAGTAGTGTTCACTTGCAGAAGTGAACACTACAGAAGCAGAAGCAAGTGAACACCGGAAGGAAAACGATACATTTTGACAATAAAAATCTTCAAAGTGTGGAGTACATTTGGGAAAAAGTTACGTTTTGGTCTCAAGTGACTAAAATATCCTCATAGAGCATGTGCCAAAATCTATATAGGTGGGTTTTTTTTTAAATAATTGCTTTATTTTTGCTACTGTCTCATAAATGTCTCATTCACAGATTGTCACATCAGAGCTGGGCCCCTTGGTAAGACTGGGCATATAATCTAAATATTGATTATATTGATACCAAAGTGAGTAATGGTACTGGATCGTTACTAGGGAAGCACCAATCAACCTTTTTCACTTCCAACAACATGATATCGGTATCTGGGGATTAGTATCGGCTGATACCGATCAGATACAGAAAAACAGCCAAATTGACTTAAAACATTCTTTTACTAAAACACAAGACATAAATGTACTGAATTGGACATTTATTTAATACCTCTGCACCAGTAAAGCACACTTAAGTACACCAATAGCTTCACTAGCTCAGTAAAACGTGTAAAAATAAGTTTAACTTGTTCAGTCAGTGCAATTAGGAGTAAAACAGCCAATGTAAAATAAATGAAGAAACAAAAACAATAGGTTGACTACTTTGGTCTAACATGTAAAAGTAAACAGCAACAAACTTTCTGTCAAATGGTTCAGAAAGTGCGATTAGAAATTCTAAACATAATGTAAAATAAATAATAATTCGTGATGTTCCTCAGAGCACAAAGTATAAAATTAGACTGAGTAAATCAGATCTGCCCCAACACAACGGGCACATAGTCACCAATACTCAATCTACAATTTTTTTTCAATATTGGGGCCAAGATTTTCAATGTCAGATCAATGATATTAAATCAGTGAATTGTCTGCTACAACAGCAATTTTAATGTTGGACATTGATATCAGCTCAAAATTTCATATCGATGCACTCTTAATCATAATAAGAATTAACTAACTGAAGTATAGTCACCAAATTATTCAATGAAAACGACTTTTCAAGAAAAAAGTATCGGTTTTGTAATTGGTATCGATGATACCAGCCCTGCATTTACTTCGTATCGGATTGATACCAAAATTCCCAGCATCTCGTTCCATTTTCAAAATCTGCATCATTTCTTCGTTGTTCCAAACTGTGAGCTTATCACATAAACTCCCAGTAAAACCCTTTAACGTTTAGATGGTGTATACTTTCACGCGCCTCTGTATGTAATCGATGTAGATTCAAGGAAAAGTAGGCTGAAAACATGTCTCCCTTTCATTGGTACATTATCGGCTAGTCTTTAGAGCAGATCAAAAGTGAAATCGAGAGGAGGTGATTACTTTTCTAAATGATTAGTCACATTTCTTCTCCATATTCCAAGCAGCCAGATGCACTTCCATGCAAATTACTTCTCTTTTTAGCTCATTTCCGTCAGCTTTCTGCCAGAACCCTAACAGCTTAGAGATGTTTTTGAGATGACAGGGCTGGCGTACAATTTGCTCAGTGTGAGGAGCGCTCTCGACATCCTGTTGACTCACCGAGCGGGAATCGGGGACGTCAAACAGGATGAGATGCTGCCTTCAGGACCACTGTGGGAAAGCGGGCTCCAGAGGCTAACTTTTTTTCCCCCTTTCATGGGACTCAGATCACTTCGGATCTAAAATACTCGCCTTAGTTTCTTGCGTCCGCGTCAACGGGAAGAACTCGTGAACTCTCTCCGTTTGACATCTTCCCAGGTGGGTAACAAGAACTTGCTGGCGCTGCCAAAGTTCAGAGGATGGAGGAAGAGTTTGTTTGGATTTTTCCTGAATGCACCGTCAGACGGTGGAGGGAGGAGAGGGCTGGGTATGTTCTCTTTTCTCTCCTGGCGAGGCGTGGCAGCAGCAACACCTCGGGGCTCCTCTCTCCGTCTTTCTGATGCTCCCTTCCTGCCCACCCCTCCACTCCACCTCCTCTCCCTCGAGGGCTCCTCCGTGTCCCCCCCCCCCCCCCCCCCCCCGTTTGATCGCCCCCCTACACCAGTTGCATCGCCATATAACAGGCTTGCAACTTTTTTTCTCTCTTCCTTTCTTCCCCTTGTACATGGGGGGAGTCGTGATGAATTTACAAGGCTCATGCACAGACAGTGGGCTGGATTGAGCGACACTCGGATGCACTGAGAACGACTGCGTGAGAGAGGGATGGGGGAAGCGAGAAAGAGAGAGAGGGAGAGCGACTGTGAAGTTAATTAGAACATCCTGCATCTGCTTCACCCTGTCTCTCCATCCCTCCCCCCTCCCTCTCTATCTCTGAGAGGCTTTGATGTGACTTAGTGCCTGGAAACGTAATAAAAAATGTATAATAGCCATTTCGTTTACTGTCTCTGCCTTTCCTTTCCTCCCTTCTCCCTCCCTCCCTCTCTCTGCCAGGGTCCTGACTCCATGTTTCTGAAAACTTCATGTCAGGGCCGTCGGATTAAAAACCAGCGTTTCCCACCAGCAGGAGAGAAGTTTTGATTTCCAGACAAAAAGTCGACAAAAAGTCGTTGCATGTCATTTGAAAGTAAGAAATAAAATAAATCGTCAGGTGAGAAAGAGAAACACGGTCCATCACGAAGCAAACAAACCGCTATCCCAACATTTACCGTTTTTCCGAGCCGCTTTGGTTCGTTTCTCGGCTCATTTTTGACATTTGCACAACAGTAAGCCCGTTTCTCAAAATAATTTGCACAAACAGCAAAGCAGTGTGGATCACCTGAAGATCCAGTTTCTTTCTCAAAATTAAATATCTGTATCAGCGAACATATCAGTGCCTCAGAATAAGTCTTTGTTTCAGTGTGTTCGGATAACACAGTCAAATCGATTAGTCAAAATAACATTGTACTCTGTTGTAAACCATATAGTTAAAGTTCTTAAGCAGTTTAAATTGTATTTATGGGAGATCAACAGACAGAGATTGGACTAAACTTAACGCTTTTACTACAATTTTTGGATCGACTGTCTCATTGTGATACAGAAAGCGGAGCACAAAGAAAAAACAAAACAAAAACAAAAGTAGAAATGGGAACGTGAGATCGCATCGTTAAGGAAAACTATAGATTCAGTGCTACAGGAATCACAGTGCAGCATTTCTATACTTTTCATGTGAGAAAAAGGGAGGAGTTGGGTGAAAGGAGCCCCATGAGGAACCTGTTGTGGATCACAAAACATTACCAGGCTGTAAACTGGCATATGCTGTACCAAAGAGAAAAACTGTAAAAAGATAATAAAAAGGCTTAAGATAAATCTTGTGTCGCTATAGGTTACGGTTGACAGAGCG
Source organism: Xiphophorus hellerii (assembly GCF_003331165.1). Taxonomy (NCBI): domain Eukaryota; kingdom Metazoa; phylum Chordata; class Actinopteri; order Cyprinodontiformes; family Poeciliidae; genus Xiphophorus; species Xiphophorus hellerii. Next base: position 28,214,785 of record NC_045683.1, read on the forward strand.
TTTACTAATAAGTTCTTTGACACAATCAAACAGCCCATCAGTTCGTGCATGTAGTTAGATGTTGCTCATGACTAATATTTGACTTGCAGACGCCCATATCTGAGGAGATTTCTAAATGCATCCTGGTGGGCTCCTTGCAGTTCCTTCATTACAGCTTTACTGTCATTACACCGCAGGGAGACGTCTGTAAAAGGGACACTCTGACATCATCTGTGGACGTGTAACATTTACGTGCCAACATATCAACTCGCAACTCGTGTTGCTATGTTTAAGGCTGCGTTTACACAAGACCGCTGCCTGGAAACTGCCGGTATTTTCGGATGTTGATTGGGAAAAACGTTCCACGTTCAGACGGCGCCGCCAAGACAACTTGAGTCAGCTGTAGCTGTCATGCCAGGCCACTAGATGGCACTGTGATATTAGCCTGTCATCAAACAAGTATGCGCTTTTGACGCTTAGCTTCCACATCACTTTGTAGTGAACAGTAACTTGTGTCAGTCTCCCATGAACCATAATGAAGCCATATATTTCTTGTGTAGAACAAACCCTACAGCTGTGCGCTCTGAGCATGTGCGCTTTCACACCTGCGGAGTACGTCTCACCTCCGCGGTGGGTTAGACTTACAGGAAAGTTTCACTGGTTTCTAAAAGTACGAGTGTGAGAGACTCTGGTCACGTAAATGAGCAGCTGGATCACAACTGTCACAGTTCAACTGGAGAGCGGCTCCATGTGAACGGGGCCTAAATGTTTCCTACAACTCAATCGCAGAAACCTCTGACTCTTTCCAGGAACGATATCCAGACTTTTACGCATCCTACATCATTATTTTAAGTTTTTGCAAACAATTCTGAACAAAATTGAGTTTCTGATTCATCACTAATACTTGTAAAAGCCTAAACTCCCATCATCGGTTGTAATGAGCGTCACGCTGTACTATAAAAGACAAGTAGCGCTACTCCTGATATTTGCTAGCTGCTACAGTCCACTCGAAAGTAGAGCTATCACTGCTGAAGTGGAGTTCTCCCTCCTACAAGCAATCTTTAATTGAGTACAGGCACCCTTTGTGGAGAGCACAGAGACCAGACAACAGACAAGCTTCATTTGGGTCTGTTATCAAGTTAATTACTGAATTAACAAGCGCCAGCAGCTCAGCTGCTGCCCAGTCGCCACACTATAATGCTGGCATCTTACATCAGGGTGCAGCGAGTGAGCACAGAAGTCAGGGTAAATTAAGCATTGATCTTCATTGGGATCCCTCGAAAACTGACTGAGAAAGTAGAGCCTCTGTACAAATAAAGGGATCTTCCCTACTTTTTCAGGAAAGCACCATCACCAGGTTTTGGCTAATTGTATGTTGGTTTCCTATATATTACTCTACGACTGTTTTTCAAATTTTATAGATAATTTTCATTAACATTAAGATACTTTTAAATTAACTTACTGAAAAATGTAGGTGCACCAATCAGACGTTTGTGGCTGATTTTCGATTTTTGCAAAGCTTGATATGCATTTCACACGATTCCGATTTGTTTATAAATCTATTTTGTAGCTTTAGCAATATGAGCGGTAAACGTGTGTTTTACTATAATATTAAAGGGGCAGTGTTATATGTTTTCCAGGCACATATATACTTGATTGTGCTTTTAAATGCCACCAAGTTTCCTTCAGTTGTTACATAAATGCTATATATCTCAAAAAATGCATTTTATTTTGCAATTTGATGCCTTGAAATGAAGCCTAATCTCTGTTATTGGTTTTATCTGTGTAACTGTGTCATTTCATTGTGTTTTGAATTGATTTTTTAATTCACTATTGTATTGTGGGCTTAGCTCAGTCACTTTATTCTCATGATTTCATTTATCTTATTTCTGACTGACGTTCAGATTTCTGTTACGGCTGTGGCTGGTGGTAAAGGGCTTTGTAAATAAAACTGATGATGAAATTGACCTCTGTCTCATCACTACTCTTTCCTGTAGCTCAGAGAATAGACTTTATACTGTTGTAAGTTAATAATTACTGAAGAGTCCAGACCTTTCGGGTCTTCTGGTTCTGGTCTACTCTGTATCCCCAGAACCAGAACCAAACATGGAGGAGCAACATTCAGTTTTTGTTCTAACAATCTTCCAGAAAATTGCAAAATTGTTGAAACACTGAATTCCTTTAAATCAAGGCTAAAGACCCACTTGTTGTTTAGAGTTGATTTTGATTAATAGCAATTGGAAAATTAATTTCAGTATGGATCGCAATGTTTCATTACCTTTTTTTGCCAACACAATGTAATGTTTTTTTTTGCTTGTTTATTGCTCTTAATTGTATAAAGCAAGTTGAATTGCCTTGTTGCTGAAATATGCAATACAAATAAACTTCACTCAACATACATTACAGTAAGTCAGTTGAGACTCGTTTCTGTTTAAAAGTACACTTTGAAAAATGAAATTTTTAGGCAAGCATTACCAGAGTTTCCCATAATATTCTAATCCATTAAATGAGTCTATCATTAATGACACTGGATCACATTTTACATGTTTTTTTTGGATGTCCTTGTAGCATTCTACATGGATTAATAGGCTTCTTTCTACTTTTTTGCTGTAAGTTTTGTATCATCCTGTTTCTTTCCAATTTATACCTAAAGATCTGTGCTAGTCTTTGCCTCAAGCAAAGGTATTCACATACCTTTAACTTTTTCACAAGTGACAGTGGGAAGGAGGAGGAGATGGACAGACGGATGGAAGGTCTTCCTCCTGGAATAATAAGGCTGCTGCAGCTGCCCGTGGTGTGTAGACAGACCTGAGACCAAAGGTGAAACTTTCTATTCACTGGTACAGATGTGTCAACCCTCACCTCAAGTCATGGGATTGGGATGATAACTGAGAAGGGAGGAAAAGAAAATCAGAGACCCAGGCAGCTGAAGGATTTAAGATGGAGTAGTGAGCTTGGAGTTGAACCACTGATTCAGAGAATCCATATAAGTCAGCTGTGCCTCCAGGTTTCTTTATTTTAGATTTGGTTTGGGGCATGTTGTGCAGAGGGGAGAGACCCCGGGGCAGACCCACAACATGCTGGAGGGATTACACGGCTCTGCTGACCTGAAGTCTCGTGGCCGTCCTCTGGACGGAGCCGAGAGCGGAGGAGAAACGGAAACTTTGCATTTCCATTACAAATGTGCGCAAGACTTTTCTGGTATTCTGCTAATGTAAACAAACAAACAAAAAAAAAAAACAATTTTGAAATCGTGGCGTTTCCATCAAATAAGAAATGCAACTAAAATCACACACGAATAAGCTTGTTCATACAATAAGTCATGTCGTTGATGGATGTAAACAGTCATGACATCATATTTCAGCCATGACGCTAGCGCTCACCATCTGTCAGCCATCATTCAGTATTGGAGAGGCAAAGACCTTATACTTGGGAGCAGCTACTTATGCCGCCTTTTGGAGAAACAACAGTTGACGATTTCTCAGAAGAGCTATGGGTTCAACATTTTCGAATGACAAAAATCAACTTTTGATGAACTGTGTGATAGCTGTGGAGGCGCCAGCTGCATATTGTCCAAGGAGGCCGCTGCCCATAAATAAACTGTTGCTGCTGTTTACAAGCAGATGTGATCAGAAAAAAGTTTTCCATTGCTGTTTTGCGATAAAAACAAAAATAGACCAGCTAATCCTAGTGCAAACACTTTTTCTTTTTTTTTTTAAATCAAAAAACTTCCCCCCCCATGTTTCCACTAAGCTAATTCATTTGCGCAATTCCAATTTGCACAGTTACAAAGTAAATGAAAATCAGTCAAGTTGTGTTGCACTTTTTCCATCAATAAGTCAGTTCACAGTGCTTTATGCCATAAAAACACAAGAATAAGAAGTCATAAAAACAACATGCAGCCAACAACTGAGAAACCAGAGTCAAACGTTACAGTTTGACTAGTTCACTTTGTCTTTGGTTGATTATTGTAGTATAGTGAAGCAGAGTAAACCCACACAGAACACAGAAAAACACAGAAAATCCACACAGACGTTTGCCAACCAAGACTTGAACCAACAACTTGCTAGAGGAGAATGCTAACCCCACGGTGTAGCCTAGCTACAACAGCAACATCCGATCAGGTAAGACAGTAGCTGCAAGGGTATTGATTATTCTGGCAGACAACTTTTACATTGTTTTTCCTGTTTTGTTTTGTTTTTTTAAAAAACAGGCAGCGCAAAGCCCTGAAACTGAAACAAATGAGTGTTGGAGTTCTCATTCAGTGGCGTGTTTGTCTTTCCGAACACGCCTGTGACATGGACGTGGAATAAATATTCCCCCCGCCGTCACTCGGCATTTCCACCTTTACCCTGTGTCCACCCTCCCCATTACACCCATTCATGCCTCCCCCGGTCCCAGATCCACCCACTTCCTCCCAAGGCGGTTCCCTTCTGCCAGTCAGCACTTCCCCCCGGCGGGAAAGGGGCGTTTGATCCGAGCCTCTTCAACTCTCCCTGACTCGCTCGCTCGCTCTCGGGCTCTTTGTTGCCTTTCAAGCTGCTCGGGCTCGCCACTCTCACACAGGGACCGTCTCCATTACTCACCGTCAAAATCCGAGTTCAAAGATGACATTCTCTGACTTTATTAAGGCATGTCAGTTTGACTCTGTGAAGTGGTGGCGCTTTTCAAATGGCAAAGGGAAAATTATATTTAAAAGGGGGGGAAAAACTACAAGTTTTGCCCTCGTTTTGAAGTACACGAATGACATCATAGGAGGGACGGGAATGGTGTCGACTGTAATTTGTCTTGCGGATTACCGTTATCAACGAAACAAGGCAGTGCTCGAATTAAACAGACTCGAGGCCTGGCGAAAGTGCTACTTTTGTCAAATCACAGTCATAAACTTCAACGCGAATTATTGAGATTTATTTTCATTTTAATTTTCTGATAGGCTAGAGCAAAACTTTCAAAGCTCTCTGACAATAATTGAATTTTATTTATATATTCTACATTTCAAAGAGGGGCCACTTTGGAAATTAATAAAATTCTACAATGAACCCAGTTGAAGGGCTAGTATTTTGTCATTTTTAGAGATTTTTATCATGTTAATATGATATTCTCTCATCAAAAACACTCCCTGAGTGTTACTTCTTTCTTTCATGCATGTTTGGGAAATCATTTAATCTCCTTTGGAAACCATTCTGCCTTTTCGATGAAGCTCCTCCCCAGAGCCACAGTCTCCAAGCTGCCCCAATCAGCTCCTTCAGACTAGCCAGCAGCAATTAGCAAATACCTGGTGGAACTGGACATCAGCTGAGCTCATTATAGGAGCTACTTCTCAGTGAAAAGTTGGTTAAATAAAACTTTATAAAAAAGTTAATAGAGAAGTTGTTGAGATGACGTGCTGAAGACGAAGTGTTAGAAAAAGGAAGAGCTTCTTAAAGAGGCAGAAGTCCGATTTCAAGGTGTTAAATTGCAAAGTCAAATTTCTTTTAAGTTATGTTTGATACATTCAGCATTTTCATAAGACCTGAATCCAACAGTTACTTGACTGTGCTATAAAATTAAACCATGTGCCTAAAATATTCGTGGACTTTTGGTTTGACGCTGTTTACCGTGACAAATTATGTTTAGTGTAAAGTGAGTTATGTACCTTGGCCCTGGATAAAACTGTGATTCTCTCCACCTGGCTTTGAACATTATCACTGTAACTGTAATGCTACGTTCCCACATAGCCGACCCCATGCACTCCTTTGCTTTGATGCACTTTCTAAAGTTTCATGCTGGAGCATACAATCCCACGTTTATCTCCGTGTATAAACACTCTGCATGTGTGAAGAGTTAAAATGATGTTGTATTTGCTCAAGTGTGCAAAACCGACAGGGGTTGCACTTATAAACATTTATTGCACCCCAAGAAATAATGTATGCTATTAATGTCTTCTTTTTTCCCCCCCAACAAGAATCTGTAAGATTACTTCTTACTTCTTATCCAGGGTAGGCGTGGGCATTTATTGCATCGTTAATCGTATATTGCGAAAAAAATTCTTATGAACAAAACTGACTGTATGGTCGGAAAAGTTACTTTTGCTATTTTCTCCACTGTTCCATGAGAACATTAATAAATCCCAAAATATGATTAATGTCGTTACTGTGTGCAACTTAGTGACATAAATCACACGTTTTTTGTTTTTTTTAAGGAAGTGGCATCCTGAAGTAAACTGTTGTGAATGGGAGTATTTTTCACAAACAATATTTGTATTTGGGGCCATGCAGTCACATACCTTAAAATAATAGCTAGTAAATACGTTTTGGATCATAATCTTTATTGTTATCAAAAAAGTACCACAAAATAATGAGATAGAATTTTAAGTTTATGTCGCACCAACTTTAATGCAGGGTGACCAATAAGCCACAAAACTCAAAAAAGTAAACAGAGCGCCCCCTTTCTTTAGCTTAGTGTAAAGCGCTCCGAGATTAGTTGGAGAACGCAGCAGACAGGCCTGGCAGAACCATGTGGGCGAGTTCACAGTATGATTAGGTTAAAAAACACTGCAAATCTTGAAAAATATGACTTTCTACACAGAAATATAGACGATTAACGGGTGATGAAGAGACTGAATTAAGCCAATTACCAGACAATTGGAAATAATTATAGGCCACACCGTTGACATTTTTATATAAGCAGCAGTTTGTTTTAGTCTATCACATAAAACACTTTAAAACTGAAGTTTGTCAGAAAGTGGGGGGGAAAAAAAGTGTAAGACAGGAAGCTGTAATGAACCATCCCACTGCATCGGTCTCTCTACATCTCATGCATTCTCTCTCATCTAATGTTTCGAGAAAAGATTTTCCAGGGCCTCATTAAGTGTTTACCCCGTTTTCAACCAACAGCTCCGGCGCTGTACCTGACAGCTCATCGTTCAAATCAGCAATCCCCCGCCATCTGTTTGAATCCTCTCATGTCATTCCAGATTGCTCATGGAGAGGAGAATCGGTTTGCCTTTCTCTTCACTTGCTCAGACTGCCTCCCTCTGTGCTGCTGTGTGAGTTTTTTGTTCTTTCAGGTGAGCAGCACAGCAGATAAATAAGCTCCTTTTCTCTCTCTCACGACTTCCTTCTTTCTGTAAGGCGTGGAGGAGCTAAATTTGTTAGCAGATTTGTTTGCACATTCATCTGCCTTCACCAAGGATTGTCTCCGTTTGTTACCCAGCGATTCATCTCTCCTCCTCCCTTGCTGACAAGTGGAGGGAGCGTTCGGCGTCTAGATATTTTTCTCGGCTTCAAACGGCTAGCTGAGCTCCCTTAATCCCCCTATGAAAACTGCTCAACTTCCTCCGTTTTCCTATGCAGGGACGAGGCAGTACAAGTCTTTTTTTCTTTTCCAGGGTAATCTATGCAAGTTTGAGTTAGCCAATGTGACTCGTGGAGTGTCTAGCTGGCCAGAGCCATCTTAATTCACACGAGTGGAACGAAAATGACTTCCTTCTCCTCTGTTTTTATCCTCGCTACTTCTATCTCACTCCATCGCTCTCCTCCTCTCCCGGGACCCTTCCTCCGTACTTTACTCCTCTTCAAAGCCATCCACTCCACCCTCTCCCTCTCATCGCTACTTTGGTTTTATGACTTGAATGTCCTCTGTCTCCGTTATCCACCGTTTCGAAAGTAAAGTCGAGCACAAACATTAGCGCGGCCCTCCCTGTCCCCTTCGCGCCGCTCTCTCCGTGTCCTCCTCAGGTTGAGCAGAAGGTCGTAGGTCATCAGCAGTCCATTACGGCACAGCAGTAGGACCAGCACCACTCCGTCATGTGCTTTTTTTCCCCCTATGAATTCTGCAGAAGCAGAGCACAACGAGGCGCTGAGCGGGCCGAAACCCCAGAAGAACAGTTATGATTTTCCTGCTAGCAGAGTTTATTCATGTAGCACATTTTTAGCGACGAGGCGGTTCAAAGTGCTTTATGTCATAAAATCGTGGACACCAGTCATGAAACATGAGAAGAACGTTTACTTTTTGTCCAATGTCATCAAAATCCTCAAGCAAACACAGGAAATAGTTTGATCAATGCTCCGGTTACGAGTAATCGAAGGTAACTCCAAACAGGTGGAGTTTTAGCCTTGCTTTAAAAGGAACTCAGTGTTTCGGCTGTCTTCAATTCAATTCAAAAATGCTTAATTGATCCCAAAGGGAAATTAAGTGTTATTGTCACTCATTAATTCAAGATTCAAAGAGTTTTGCTGTTTTCTGGAAGTTTGTTCCAGATGTGTGGTGCGTAGAAGCTGAATGCTGCTTCTCCATGTTCGGTCCTGAGAGGTCTGGAAGGCTGATACAGCAACAGCAGATCTTTACTGTATTTTGGTCCTAAACCGATCAGTGATTTATAAACGAACAGTATTTTAGAATCTATTCTCTGAGCCACAGGGTGCCGGCGCTATGACTTTAGAACTGGGATGATGCAGCAGCGTTCTGGGTCAGCTGCCTTAAAAGAATTGACTTTTCAAACACAGACCTATAAAGACACTGTTGCAGTAATGAATGCGACTAAAGATAAATGGATGGATGAGTTTCTCGAGATCTTGCATTAGTCTTCTAATCCTTGAAATGTTCTTCAGGTGATAGAAGGCTGATTTGGTAACTGTCTTTATGTGACTCTGAAAGTTCAGGTCTGGGTCCATAACGCATACTCTCTGGGTCACATCCAGAGAGTGAAACTGTGTGTTTCCTTCCTTTGCACCCAACTTTGCTAGAATGATAAAGGTTGGAAAGTTAAGCTTCATAACTGTAATAAAAAGTCCATCTAAATTCCTAATACAGAAATGATTGGTGACATTTTTACTACGCTTTAGTAACGACCCTTTAAAACGGCGCTGAAAGCACTTGAGGCTATTTTTCCTCCTCTTTGTATTCAGTCAGATTGCAGCAGAGGTACCATATTATTATAATTGCTTCAGCAGCAGATAAGCTGTGTTGTCCTGTTTTGCCATTGGCGTAGGCAGCCAGAAAAGGGGAAAAAGAAAAACAAAATTGCTTCTGGCATATTTTTCTTGCAGTACTTAAAAGTTTTTGAGAATTGGTGTTCCAACTGCAAGTAAAACTTTCAGTCAATGTTACGATTTCATCCACCAGTTCAGTTTTTTTTTTCCCCCTTCTGAAAATCTACCAAAAGACATTCAGCGTAAAATCTGATGAAATTCAAGATATGGTGTTTTAAAAATGTGAAGCGCCTTCATCATCGTTTGGTGTTATGATTCTTATGGGCAAACCCAGTTTGTTAAGATGGTCTGTGGTGAAAGTGCTGAAAGATTTACAAGATGGGTTATGGATAATAAACATAAAGGTTTTCTGTTGGTCCAGCTAAACAAGGTATTGTACAATTCAAAAGTATTTGTGGTTTTTTTACCGTTTCATGTTTTGTCACATTACAACCACAACTTTATCCCTGACCTGCGTGCTGTTTTTTTGTTCCTATTGCTATCAACCCATATTTTATTTAAATATAAGCTGTTTAGAAGAGATTAATTAATAGTTTGTATGTAAGCTGTCTCATTAGTGAACATGGCTTTCAGTACAGTTCTGTCTAGCAAATATAACTTAACATGTTATACAGTTTATTCTGCATATATGTAATTAGCAAATCTTTGAGTCCCCCTCTAAAAATGCTTATAACTGGCTACTATAATAGTTTAAATGTGGAAGTTATAAAGCTGTTTCATTTTTTTTTTTTTTTTTTAAAAAGGAAAAACACTCAAGCTAAAGAATATTATTTTGTACTATTTTACAAAAAATTATATTCTTTGACACTTTTTAGTATGTGGGAAGTATAAATGGAAAAATAAACACAAATTTATTTCTCTATTGGAGTACAATTCATGGGAATAGGGTGCACCCCGATTGATCTAGTGATTGATGATCGATTATTCTGGTCTTGCAAGTTAAAAGTCACAGAATAATGCAGTAAAATATTTTAAATGCATTCACTTTATGGTAGCTTTTCTGACTACGATTGTATTTAGAGTTGCTACCTATTCAGATTTTTTGCTTTGAGAGCTTGTTTACCGATCAAGTCTCGATTAGTTATGTCTGAGTTCATACAGAAAACGTTGGAAGAAACACCGTGTGTGTGCTCTTCACTTGGCGCTTCTGTAGAAGCCAACAGCTACAGTCTTCCTCATGTCTGCTCTTGGGGGTGCAGCCAATCAGCTGTTGATTTTCCTTCCACTCAGTAATAATGTACAACCCGCATTAAAATACAATGAAGTTTGTGGAAACTTTACAAAATGTGAGCAAGGCGTACAGTAGGCCTGAGTGAAGTTGCCCATCGTTTTAAAGTCAACCTTCCCATATAAAATTGGTTTCAATTAAGTGTTCTGCGTTTGTGCTGCAAATATTTTCAGTTGTGCTGCTTTTGCTTTAAAGATATTAATAAAAGTTTCAAAGGTCCAAAAGGTCAACCAGCCCTTTCCCACCCCCAACATCGTCAAGTCAAACAAAATTGGTGTGAATCAACTCTGCTCCGACATAAACTTTTGTCTGTCCAGCCGTCATTTTAAAGATATCAATAAAAAAAAAGGTTCCTGAGGTCATCTGAGGTCAACCAATCCCCCCACATTCACAAAAAAACAACTTTCAGTAATATTTTCAAAACAAACATGGCACAAATTTAATTTGTTTTGCTGCACAAACCAGCACAAACGTAGCAGAGTTGATGGACACCAATTTTGATTGATTTCATAAATGTGGGGGAGCTGGTTGACCTCTGATGACCTCTTGAGACTTTCCCGTTAATATCTTTGAAATGATTTCTGCACAAAGGAAAATCTTTGCCGCAAAAAGCAGCAGAGTTGATTGACGCCAATTGTCTTTGGTTTTTAGAAGGTTGGGGAGATGGTTGACCTCTGATGACCTCTGGAAACGTTTACTAGTATCTCTTATATGACAGCGAATCAATTCAGAATCTTTGCTGCACAAACCAGCACCAATGTTTGACACCGATTTTGTTAGATTTAAAGAAGACGAGGCCGGGGCCTGACTTCATTTAGGTGTTCGACGATAAGAACAAAAAGAATGCCAACGCAGCTTTATTGTAAACATAGATAATTAGTCCAGGTTAACGATGACGTCAATTTCTGGGAAGCAAGCGTAGAATTAAGTTTGCTGCATGAATGTTTTTCACAAACCAGGCAAAGACACTCGTGAGCGGGACCGTGATTGCATTCGCAAATTGTTCGGGGAACGCTCCTCTGCATAAATGCCTCACAGAAAACAGCACAGCATCGTGCCAGATGCTCCCTGGAAATGGACACATTTATGCCACAATTAAAATAAACAACCATCTGTAACAGTTGGTGTTATCAACCTGTTGTTTGAGGTTTACAATGAATCCCTTTTCCTCATTTTCTCCTGAACACATGTAGACGGCGTTTACAGTGATGTGATTAGTGTTTGGAACCCGGTATGTGCACAATGTCCCAAAGTGGTTGTTTGTCCTAAATCTATTATATTTCAGAACACATGATCCTGTTTGCTTGCTAAATTATTCATTACATATTTCAAACTCTATGCATGCTCATCTCCATGTTAGTTTAAATGTCGGTTTTCCCCCTCCCCCTCCACATTTCGGCATCTTGCAGTCTGAGCTAACCTTTCAAAATGGCACCGGCTGTCCATTTCCTTGGCAAAAACGTCAAAAAAAAAGAAAAAAGAATTGAGTGTGTTGCCAATAAGGTTGTCTTGGCTCCCCCTCTATCTGAATTACTGTGCTGTGGTCACTTCGCTCGTGTTTACACGGGACTCATTTTGCAGTGATTGATTTTGCCCCCAAACACACACACACCCCCACTCGACAAGACTTTGGAAATTGTCAGCTATCGATTCTCAATTCACCAACTCTCTCTGTGGCGAAATTCGTCCTCGCATTCTTTTCATGGGAGAGCGGCTTAATTAGTTTTAAGATTTGTTCTACTTGGACACAAATGGCAGTTAATGGCTCTTGTGGGACTTTGCACACAGCCTGTTGTGCTATTGGGATGGTGTAAAGCCCAGCTGTGAATTCAAAGACATCTCAGGTTTTACAATGGACTGATTAATCTGCCACAGTGCTACAGCTAATAAGAAACCTGCTGTTCATTACGTGGACAAAACACTGAATGATGCTTCATCAACAGGAATTGTATGCATGCTGGCAAACGGAAATAAGACAAAAAATGGAGAAAAGTTGTCCAAGAAACGACTCCTGGTGTATTTCGCTCTACTTTTATGTTGCATCACTTTTACACCATGCAGCTGACCTTCTGCTGTCAAAATGACAGATGGATTGAGGAGGGTTTATGATCTTAGCAAAAGCTGAGCTGGTGCACCCTAAAAACCAGGCCACAATAGCGCTGTTCATCTTGTAGAAGTTATATTCCTGGAGGGCATGTAGTCATAAAAGACACGCGTTTCAAAAAAAGATGTCCACAGAGCTTGGTGTTTGGAGAAAAGAGAAGTCAAAAACACAAAATGAATGGAGTTGGTATCTTTTTCCTCAATTACCTTGACACCATTTTCCATTGTCCTGTTTATTGTCTTTTTTACACTGGCTTCTCTAGCCAGTCCTATTTTTGCTTTCCTCTAAGCTTGTTATTGTTTTACTTATCTTTGTCATTTTGGGTTTTGATTTTCTCAACTCCAGCCGTCTGCGCATTTTGTTTGTCCTTTCCCGTTTCTCTAACCGCCTGTTCCCCTCCTGGCATTTCTCTTCTCTCTCTCTGCTTTTTGTCATGTCTCTTTGGCCATGGTCCCATTTCCCCAATTGGCTTAGTGGCAGTCTAATCATTCTTTGACACCCCTTCTGTCGTCTCCCCTATCTCTCCTCCTGCTGCCACCCTAATCCTCTGATCGGTAAATACCCTTTTTTTTCGGCAAACATTGCTTCTCGGCAGCCCACTGCCCTTCTAGTGTATACCACTTCTCCTCAGTGAGTACTGATGGTATTTCCATTTCCTTCCAGCAATGCAAAGAGTGACTGGAACAGGCCAGCAAAATACTTTAAGAGAAATTCCTTGGGTTCTTCCCCAGCTACCTTAGCATGAGTAAGATTGGGTATCCGCTTCGGTTTGAATGTCAAAGGAAAATACGATGATGGTGTCCAAAAATAATGCTCTGTCGTCAGCTTATTATGCTGTTTCATTGACCATATAATAGTGCAAATTGTTACGTAAATAAATTTGCTTTATGGAAAGACATTAATTTTGAAAAAAAAAAACATGTTTTTTGATAACATTTTTGCACTCAGATGAGATGTTTTTTTGGCTGTTTCAAAATTAGCGCATCTCGCAAAACTTCAATGGAAACACTTGCGTCAGAACAGTCGCGATCAACAAGCGGATGTTACTATACTACTGGCGGAAAGGACGAAGAAGACAACAGGAAGTGGTTGGTGAAGGCGCTGCATGTTTTGAATTACTTATCGCGAGAACAATCTTATTCATTATAATTGCATTGCTTATTTAGTAGAAACACCGCAACTGTGAAATTGTCTTTTTCCAACATTAGTGAAATATCAACAAAGTTTTCCGCACAATCGCAGCTACAGTAGCATGTGCAATTTTATCAACAGATAAGCCAAGCTGCCACAGATTTCTTAGTTTAAAAAATTCCACTGGTTGAGCGTTGCACTATTCCCTCACCATGTGTACCGCACATGATCAGCGCCGTTACGGAATCGACTCGACTGTGACTGAAATGTCACAGCAACAACCTTAAATCTCAGGATATGAAGATTTACTCACGTCGGCATGTCAAATGCTTGTTAAAACTGAAAATTATGCTGATACCTTCCCTTAATTTCTCAATGATTTCCTACTTGGCAGCTTTAAAGCAATTCCCAGAGAGCTGGTTGATCCTTAAATTTAGATGATTAAATAAAGCAAGGCATCACGTCAGAGCAAACGGGACATACCCCATCCCAGTGCAGTAGAGCACTCGGAGTTATATAACATTCATTCAAATACACATGCTATATTCAGAATGGGAGAGGATCACCAAACATGATATGGCAGCACAAAATCCCCTTCATGTCGTTTTGTTTAAACCCATTCACAACATTTTTCAATATGCCAGTGCTGAGAAACAGCAACTTACTATGTACAGTCCACCATGCAGCAACATTATAATTGTTAGAGTGCTTGATCATTTTAATATTTCTAATGCCTGTCTATCAGCTGATTGAAAAATGTAACAACTTGTCTCTGGGTTGTTCTCAGAGCTCCTGTGAAATGCAGTGGGAGTCTGTCTGCGTAACCCCATTTATCACCTCACTTCGTTTCGGACAAACCGGGACTGGAATTAAATTCTGACGCAGCAAACAATGCTAAAATTGAATTGAATCCAATGACGCTAGGGCAGTTTGGCATTCCCTTTACTTCTCCTGTTAACGAGTACAAACACATTATTTGGATAATAATAAATATTGTTGTGAGCTCTTGTTTTTTAAATAATTAGCTTGATCCCATTTTCAGTTCAGGATGGACAAAAACTGAGGCGTATTCCTCATTTAATCTTTAAGCAGTATTTTCAATAAGATGCCTAATAAATCTGGGGCTCAGAAAAAAAAAATATCTCCTGACATTTTCTCTACAATATTGTTGTCCGAGATAGACAGTATAAGACAAATTATAATACCATTCAAAAGTCCATCAAGTGCTTCAGGACCGAAAGCTTTTCAGAAACCCGGTGGAGTACTGAGGGCCACTATGCAATCCAAAAAAGCCCTGGGTCACTGGAGACTCCACCACTATTTGAATATGCCAAAAACTTATGATTTCAAAGATCTCTCCCTTCTGGCCATTCTTACGTTTTTGGCCTTTCAATCTACACTTCTTGCTAGCGTGCACACAAGCTAGCATGTTGAGAAGTCACGGAAATTTGGTCACCTGTCATTTTTATTAAAGAGAACTCTCTTTAATTTGTTATTGTTTTTTGTTTTTGAAACTACAATTGGTAAGTTACTAGCCACATACAGCTAACTGCAGGCTAGCTAAACAAGAGATTAGCTTGTTTAGCTAGCTGATACTAGCTTGTTAGATCAGTATCATAACAATAATCAATCTGCTACTTTACCTACAGCAGGGAAATGTTTTTTTTCCATAAATCCATAATTTAGACCATATATTTGTGTTAATGCGGTTAAGCCTTGGAAAGTGGAATATTAACTATTTCACTTTACAGGTTTATTATTTACTGAACATGATTCACGCGGCTAATCGTTACACCGCAACGATAATTGCACCGTCATTTTCTGATTTGCGCTGTATCCTTCTGCTGATCTGCAGTGACTTGTCATTCCACTGGTATGAGCCCAAGCAATAACACAGCAAAACTGTTTTGATATAAAGGTATACGTTTTCATCTGTTGGAGATTAGATGCTAGTCATATGCAGTACAGGCATTGCTTACCACTATAATTTAGGTAAACCCCACTTTGTCAAGAGGCACATTTAAATGGACTTAAAATTGGATTAACAAATTACTATTATTATAATTTCTTTAATTGCTAGCTCAAGTGAAAAGTCACTCATTTTCATTCTTTTCAAAGTTCAAGAGAGGACTTCCTCCTGGTTTCCATAATCCAGCTGAACAACCTCGTCGTCGTTGATGCCTTTTAAGCAGCTAATCACTAATCAGTGTGCATGCTATTAACCTTATTAGCTGCACCTGTGGCATGCCCGCAGCTTGCGACTCCAATGCCAGTTCATCCATCGGCAGCAGTAAGCTTTTGGTAAGATCATGTCCAAGCCCCGGGAGTAATATAGATGAAGGATTAAATGGCTCATCCCAATAATCGGTCATTACCCCCCCCCCCTCATTTTATGGTAAAAAAAAATAGAGGATTGCTGCAAATGCTTTGACTGTTTCCAGAGAAATGGCGTCGTCGTCTGCTTATTATTTAGGCTCATTAAAAGTCATGTCGATTTAGAGGGAAGATTTTTTTTTTCAAATTAATATTAGCATGCAAATTAAATTTTGCTTCATTAAAAAAAAGAAGCAAATCTTAAGTGACAGAGGAATTACGCAGAAACATTTTTAAAGCCACAGAGTTTTTCTTAAATGTTCAATCCGATAAAGACTTCCATTTCCAGTGAACATACAGAAATCATTTACTGGCATTTTTAGGTGTGTGAAGAGCAGCGTTGATGTAGCCATTATACATTGTATGAATCCATTATTTGGTGAAATTGTTACGTGATTGTTTTTGAAAACACATTATTGCTGCTTCAGTGTCATCTGCCTCAGTTTTATGATTTTTTTTTGTTTTGTTTTTGGCTCATTCCATCAAGCATCAAATGGAAAAACAGGAAGCGAAATAAGTTGTTACAGAGATGTGCATCGTGAAGCAGGGGAAATGTCATTCCAACTTGACTGAACAGCAGAAGAAGTTTTGACTACTTTCTACAAATCTTCTCTACAAAGTAGCAGTTTCCAAAATGGCAACCCAGTCCAAAATCCCACATCCACCAGTCCACCTTTATAAACACGTAGGAGTCTAGTTTTTGCTAGTAACACCTATACATATCTTCTTACAGCAGTTATCAACAAAATGAGTAATTTAAATAAATTCCTAAGTTGGGCCACCACTTGGTTATCAAGAAAATAGCCAAATAGTTCAATCTCAGTTACTGGTTATTAATACCTGCCTGACAAGGTTTAAGCTGTAAAATAATAAACGATAAATTATGTAATCCGAACAACAATATGTTACACAGATGCATGGAATAAATACAATTTATCTCCAAAATACAACAGTTTAATAACAAAAAGAATTCAACATATGTAGTTTAGTAACACAACTAAACTACTGGGGATAAAGTAAAATTCTGAAACTAATAAAGTACTGATAATGAAAACAGTAAAATTATGAAAATAGATTTAAAATAAATAGAACCAATAAAATGATGCAATAATGTCACAAAAATGCTTCTAGTTGGCTAAATTAACAGTTTGATACATCGCAGAAGCTAAGATGTCTATAGCCTTCCTTATTTTTGCTCTTGCTGGTACAGCCAATCAGCACCAGGGAAAATAAATGCCGCTCCTGGATTGGCTGCTTTGCAAATATCAGCTACTAGCACATCAAGTGACATTGTGCTTAGGAAACAATAGCTTCCCAAGCTGCATATTCTTTTTTTTTGCAAATATTTCCAATTTGCTCAACGAAAATTTCTTACGTAAATTTTTTGCAAATAATTTGGAGCCACGATCCACAGAAAAATCTGAAAATAGGTGAATTCACGAATGCTGAACTTCGAATAGGTAGCGGAGTTCTTCCTCTAGCAAAAGATGGATTATAAACATAAATGATTGAAATCAATCAAGTTCATTTGCATAACACATTTCAGCAGCAAAAACACAAAAATACAAAGTCACCAATTGAGAAACCAGTAACCAACATCACATTACATCAATACTCATCTAATTCGTTGATCAATGTTCCAGTGATTTTGGGTCGAAAGCAATTGTAAACAGGGGGAGTTTTAGCTTTGATTGAAAGGAACTCAGTGTTTCGGTTGTTTTGCAGTTTTCTGGAAGTTTGAAATATTTTCTATGGTTGTAAATCCTACAAAAGATAAAAAGACAAGTTCTTGCCTCTGTTACTATCCAGAGGCATCAGGCCCAATGGTACAATGAGGTTGTGTCTTTTAGTTATATAGATTATATGTAGTAAGGTCAGGGGGAAAAAAAGCAATTTGGTTTCTCATACAGATGAAAACAGCAATTGAAATGCTTTTAAATAATTATTGCAGACTATAAGTGCACTATATATGTGCTTAACAGAGAGAGAAATTGGACTGATGAGTGAGATTCTGACCCGATGATTAGAAAGGGGAAAAAAAACCCAGGTACCATGAATTCTGCAGTGGTGGCATAGACATGGAATTAGGTTTTTTTTTCTTCCCCATCCTAAATGGATGGAGAGTATTTTCAATAGACTGAATCTTCAAAGCAAATCGTGTGTAAAGTGACAGTGCAGCACAAGATGTCCAAACCAGCTTGCAGGCATCACTGCATTTATGGGCAATTTAAAGTCCCCAGCGGAGGCGGCATGCATTCATTTTGGCGAGCGCGGTGAAAACTGCAACATTTGTAGAAATCCCACCGGATGGAGGAGAAGTCAGAAACTCTGCCGAGTGAAACACAACGGATCTGACCGCCGCAGCGCTCGCTGGCTCACACTCCTGAGCCGATGCGAATATTTGTTCATTTAGGAATGGCAAAAAAATAAACCATTAGGAGAAAGACTTTAGACACAATGAAAAGAAAAATCAAATCAGACATGTTGCTATGCGTTATCACACTTTCTTTTATCCTTGTTTTTGCAAAGCGTCTAACGCTGTAGCGTTTTGATCTTTGTGAGTAGTTCCGTCTCGTTTGTCCGGCGTTATCTCTGCTGACGCTTCGCTTTGATGTTTTTTCTTTTGTCTCGTTTGGCTGCACCTCACTCATCTGTGCCGACGCTTAACACAACGTAAATCTGCAAGAACACAGTTTTCAGACAAATTGGACATGTAGCGTCCATTACGCTACAACCTCCTCCTCGCTGGTGATTCTGAACCCCACACCTGCAAATCCGGCTCAAATAAAAGCAGGGTTTTGTTTTTCAGCTAACAAGAAGTTCCTATGTAACCAATTTAAAAAAATATATGGAATGAGTAGACCTGTCACAATAAATCAATTAATCGCATGATAAATTTTACCGTTTTTCTCCTTCCTCTCTCTTTTTGTGAAAAACTGAATGATAAAATTTTCACCCTGGTGTTTTGGTTTCAACTATCCCTGTTTCTGAAAGATAATTTTGTTTCCAAAGACTTCATAATTCATTCATTTTATTTGTTTCTTTAATTTTTTAAAAATATTTTAAATGTCTTCCAGTTTCAGTGTTTATATGCTCATTAGAATTTAAAGTTTATCGATCTTTATTATGCCATTATCACTTGAAAATGTTATCAAAACAACAATATTATCGTTTATCGCAATCAGTGCTGGAACAATTTATCGTCCAGCAAACTTTATCGTGACAGGACTAACAATGAGGACGGTTTGATTTGATTTATTCCCTAAAAGTGCATTGAGATGAAGAGAATTAACTTCCCGGTGTGTTTAATAACCTTGATGCAATACAAAAACGAGCTCAATAAATCACCTAAATGAATAATGAGCGAGACGAGAGGCACGTTTGTGCCAGCTTTTCCTGGAAGTGCGGCCCATGTGAGCGCGTCTCCAGGCCGGGGATAAAGTATGGAGGATTTGTTCAGCTGTTGGCTCCGACTCAAGAGACAGATTAACGAAAGAAGCGGCGGGGACCGAAATGTCCTGGCTCCTGGTTCTATTTACCGATAAAACTACAAACACAAACTGAAACAAAATATCCATGAAGAGTATCCGGTATGAAGCATTACTTCTACAAAAAAAGAAGAAAAAAAACCTGATTTGTTGTCGCCTGTCTTTGTTTTGTGGATGGTAATTTAAAGGTAGCCCTCTATTGTTTTATGGGATTTCGACCCGCTCTCTTAAAGTCAGGGTTGTTTATTAGATTTCCTTTTATGTCGCCATTTTAAAACATAATTTTTAGACGCCATAAATATAGACACAGTAAATACATCTCAAGTAGCTATCTGAAGTGCTTTTTCAATTGGTTCTTATGCACATAAAAAAAAAAAAAAAACTTCAGGAGATTTCTGCCTCACTTTACTGCAGGAAAGCATCAAATTCTAAAACAAACTCAGGTCTTGACTTTGGCTAGGCCATTTTAACACACAAATATGCTTTGATCTAAGCCACATGTGTCAAACTCAAGGCCCAGGAGCCAAATCTGAACCGCCGGAGCTTTTTATGTGGTCCTCTAGACTCCAAAAATTCCTTACTAGTATTTCTAAATTAGCACCACAAAATCTGTGACTTTGCAAAAAAAATAAAAAATTTGTAAAATAAAATAAAAACACAAAACAATCACAAAATCCTGGAGGGACTGATGGGTGAAAAGATGTTCAGCATAATTTAATTTTAAGAAACACTTACTGACTGCTGAAACAAACAGCTGATTATTCATATTTTAACTGTCTAATGGGTTTTATCAACACATTCTGGCACAGCCGGCCCTTTAAGAACATTCAGACTTTTGATTTGACCCAAAATGAAACTGAGTTTGACGCCCCTGATCTATAAGCCATTGCATTGAAGCTCTGTCTGTTTGCTTAGGGATGTTGGAGTTCACAAATAGAGAAACTCTTTTGCTTGTAACAGTTTTTTAGTGACATGCTGCCGCATGAAGTACGCTAAATAATTTATGGGAGATCCTTCCTCCCCTCGGCTGTTAGATTCTATGAGCATCTCAATGTGGGACAAAAAATAGATATTTCTTATTATTATTCGTACTGAAAATAAAATACAACTTAGTAAATAGTTTCCATAACAGATGCGTCCAAAACTTTGTCGATAAACCGCTGGTCAAAGAAAACCCAATTTTGTGATTGTGGTGTCTCCATTAAATAAGAAGCACAATTAAAAGCACACAGGAATAAGTTTGTTCACGCAATAAGTCATTAAAAAAAAAACACGGCGAGTCATCCTCCAACCACTTCCTGTCGTCTTCTTCGTCTTTTCCTCCAGGAGAAACGCCCAGTCGTTGACCACGTGATTCGTGTGATGCGAAAAAAAGTGTCTCCTCAGCAGTTTTGCGAAATATACTAATTTGGAATCAGCTGAAAAACCACCTCATCTTAGCAAAAAGCATTTTAATCGAAAAACCAGAGATTTTCTTTTTCTTTTTTTTTTTATTACGTGTTTCCAATAACCAAATTTGTTTTCTGAATTCCAATCCGTGCCACTATTTGGTCAACGAAAACACATCTGTTAACTGTTTTACATTTTAACATTGACTATTTTATTAAAGAACATCAGACACTGCACTTTATTTGTGAAAATTGTTGAAAATTCTGCGTCACTTATCTTCCGTTTCGTACTTCACGCTTGTGTATTACACACAAACCCACTGAAGAGTGTGGTTGTGACACAAAATGTGGAAAAAATTCAAGTTGCACATTCTCATCAGCATTTGAATTTAAAAATTTACCCAGTGTTCACTTGATTTCCCCTTTAGACATGGATCCAGAATCAACCGAATCACCTGAGCTAAAGAAAAAAACGAAAGTAAATGAAAACCTGACCCTTTATCTGCTCTGCTCAGCCCTGCCCCACATTAGTCCATCAGCCGGCAGGTCACCCCTGTCGCCTTATGTTGTCATCTTCTTGCTCTCGGCATGTGACAGAAAAGTCCTTTAAAGCAAACACTGCGGAGCGCATCTCTCATTTTGTCGCCGTGTTGCTGCCATGGCAACGGCTTGTGGGGGGGGGGGGAGAGAGCGTGGAGTCGGGGGGGCCGGGCACGTGCTCCGTTGCTTTCTAGGAGATTAATCATCTGTATCACACGGTACTTCTCAACCCACTCCTCCACCTCACTTCAAGGCGATGATTCACAGAGTCATTAAAGGAAAAACACGAACCGAGAAGAAAAGAGAGGAGAGAGGAGAAAAAAGGGATTTTCACCATGCACCGCGTTGAGAAATAAGTTCAAAACGCAAAATGACATTGTGACATTTATTCTTGGTGCACTTTCATTATCATTCGCCATTTCATGCTCCACCAATTTTTGTATTTTCTACGTGGAAGTGTCTGTGTAAGACTTTGAAATGGTGAATATATAAACAACCCGTTTTAATCCAACAGAAGAAGTCTTGCGCATTCCTCCATGTAAGATTGGAAATTTAGTCCAATTAAACTTCTTTTATACCAACAAATCCTGGTCATTTGAATGTAGTTCTGCACTTGAACATTATGTGCTCAGAGTAGCATATTTCAGAAAACTACTGGTGTGATTTGTACTGATTGTCCAGTCCAGCGTCCATAGCTTCAACTAATAGCCACAGCAGTTAGGTTTTTCCCCCCTCTCAAGCTGCAGTAAGGTGTGTGCTTGTTTATCCCAAAGGTTTTATCCCAAATGGGGATTTAAAGAAATAGAGACTTTGATAATATGGTGGTTTATAAGTTTCCCAACAAATTTAAAATTCATATAAAACTATTTGGAAACCTTATTGGAGACTGGGCTCTGACATAACTTTCAACGCAAAGCACGTAAGGTAACAACAGCAGGCTGTAAGCTCCAAACTTTTGTTTTTGGTGCATTTTATTGATTATATGACAGTGCCACATACAGGCCCGGCATAGTAACTGCAACATTTTAGGTAATTTTGTCATGTTTTCCAGGCCAACGGGGCCATTTTGTAGCACAATCAAGTAACTATGTTGCTTTCTGTTATAAAAATGCTATCTGTCTCAAATATGACTTGAAAGAAAGTTGACTTTATAGTTTAACACCTTAAAATTGGGCCTCGGTCTCTTTAAAATCTTCTGCTCTTTCTGAAGCTCCGCCTTCAGGAAGTCATCACAACATGGCTCCTCTTTTAACTCTTTAACAAAGACTTCAGCAGCATTTCACTGAAACGTAGCCCCTATAATGAACTTAGCTGATGCACAGTTCCACCAGGTGTTTGCTAATTTCCGCTGGCTAGTCTGAAGGAGCTGAGTGGAGGAAGTCACGGGGGTGGGCTGTTCTGTGAGGCCGAAAGCTTGGAAACTGTAGCTCTGAGGAGGAGCTGCGTCCTCAAAGGCGGAGCTAGGTCCGCCCACGGCTGAATGGTTTCCACGGGAGACCAAAGGATTCCTCAAACATGCATGAGAGAATCAAGGTTGTCAAGATTAAAGCACAAGTGTTTGTGTTTGAAGCTCATGATATTTTACACTTGCATCACGAGAAAATGTTGCATGTTGACACCAACTGGATAGATAAGAAATGTAACATTTAAACACAGCTGGACTTCTAAAGAACTATTTAATGCTAAATTAACTGCAGATGTATGAATATCATTTGAATGAGCTGCTAGATTGCAATCATTTCACAAATGTTTTTATATCTTCATCCAAGATTAGTTGTTTGTTTTTTTTTACTATGGAGGCACCCGACTGTCGGTAAAATGAACCCTTCACGGAACACATGTACAAAAAAAGAAAAAAAAAATCTTAACTGTCTCTTTAAGAATAAAGATAAATTTCCCAGTGATGGTTGAACCTCTGCCAACGCACCTCATTTAGACAGTGTAATAAATCACAAAAGAACAAGTAATGCTTCTGCCTCTTAAGATCCAAGAGGTCAGAGCAGAACCGCTACTTCAATTTCTTTGCACTCGTTATGTGATCGGCTGCTGGCTGAAGTCCGTCAAAAGTCCAAGTGAGACACACCACCAGCGTGTGGGGGGAGAATGGGCACCAAAACGGATAATTTAGTCCTTATACATTTATATTAGTACAAATACGGAGTTCTTGTCTCGGAAATATGACCGGAAACATTCTTCTACTGGTGCACACAAAACCTCTACAAACACCCAGCTTAACTATTTAATTACACAGCGTATGATCGTCTGGTAAAAAGGTCTGATTGATAACGTGGGAAAGGGTTGAAACATGTTCATCCATAATGCACAGCCTGTGCATGACTGGGAAATCCCCTCCATGTCAGCAGTCATCCTGCTGGTTTCCTCCCAATGGTTGGTGAAATCAAAGAAGTGCTTGTTTCCTCCTGGGCTAAACATAGGGCAGGCCCAACAGCTCACTAAGTGGCACCATGACTTAACTTATTGACACGAGGCAAAAAAAAAAAAAGAAGAAAAGAAATACGGCGGCATAGTGACAGTTTTAACAATTATGTGAAAAAACATCTTCGTAAAAGTGACCTTCTGCAGCTTTATTTGGCAGCGAAACACAGTGAAGGGGTCTGAATAAAACGGTGTGCTTATTGGCAAAGGCTTCAAAAAACATCTTTCACTTTTCTTCCATTCTACATTTGTGGACTTTTATTTGTTGATCTCACATTTAACCTCATTAAGATACATCGTAATGTGAGGCTGTAATTAGTTTTGCAAGTCACTGTGAACTTCAGCCCAGTCTTGTGTTTCTCTCATGTGGCAGTAACTGTTACTGAGTTATCGCTGCTGCAGCCGTGGCAAGAAATAAATGCATCCAGTCCAATTATTCATCTTCCTCCTTTTTATCTTAAGTTTGTGTTTTCTGTATCTTTGTGTCCTTCGCTACAGTTTTCAGACTGCTCTCTTATCAAACCCAGCTATCGGTCTTGTGCCTAATTGTTTGGTTTTTTTTCCAGATTCCCCATAAACACCAAACCCAATAATCACATTCATAAGTTACTGTATTAACGCTATTAAAATCGAGACTCACTTATAACAAGCATGCACACGAGACGTCCGAGGGCACACAGGAATTCTTATTGATTTATCATCAAGGCGTGTTTTATCTCACCACCTCAAGCGCAGCAGAAGTGCATGCTGGGGGTTTCCTTTGCACAGTTACAGCAGCAGCAGCAGCAGCAGGAAGCGCTATAAATCCTGCCGTCCT
The DNA here is from genome assembly GCF_003331165.1 of Xiphophorus hellerii. NCBI lineage: Eukaryota > Metazoa > Chordata > Actinopteri > Cyprinodontiformes > Poeciliidae > Xiphophorus > Xiphophorus hellerii. The sequence continues at coordinate 28,239,241 of NC_045683.1, forward strand.
CTCTGGTAAACCAACTTCTCTTGCAGTACGGCGCTACGTTAAGCTAGCTCAGGCCTTTAATGTGATAACTTTGTCCAGGCCAATTGACGTTGAGTGCGTAATCGTGCGAATAAGCATCAACACAGTGGGGATCAATAAGACGGGGGGGCGGGGGGTAAAAGTCATTTTCAGCATCATAAAGATTCCAGAGCAGCTACTCTGCAAACATATTGATTTGTTGAGCAGATAGTTGGTAAAAGAGAGGAGAAACCGTGAGAATCTCATCAGCGTGAGCGCAGGAGTGATTTATTGTTTGGCATTATTCACCGCCAGAGCTGGTGCCGTGTTGCGGAGCCTCTCTCACTGACATGCACCGACTCTTACTTACACACCTCTGCAAGGACACGCCACCGCCGCCGCCATGTTCGTCTTATTAACAGCTTGTCACTGTCACGTTTTATTAGCCAGTCTGCAGTTTTTCTCGTGAGACTGCAGCTTTGCCGTGTCACTTTGTTCAAGGTTATGCTCACAGTCCTCACTGTTAGCCAGACGTTCGTAAACCAGAACAGACGGAGAAGCGCTTCCCATCACATGTCACTTCCGTCCGTCCATCTGTCTGTCCGTCCATCCAGTTTCCATAACCCACCTTGACCCGTGGTTGGAGCTGCTTTCGTTTCGATTACGGTTAACCCAAAAAAATGATTTACACGCCAAGCAACCAACATGAACTTGACTTGAATCTGAAGAGGCCCTCCAACCCTCAGTGACTTGTAGCTCATACTTTTGTAAAAGTAAAAATCAGATGTTTAGTTTGTGGCACTTTGTAACCAGAAAACATCTCTTAGCAACAGATTAACAACAAATATAGTCATTGTTCAAAAAACATAAGACTTTTTCTGCTCTTTTGAAATACTACTGATCTTATACCACTTAACAAGAATTGTGCAGTTGGTAAATTTTGCAAAAGTAAAAATCTGATTTAAAAAATCCGATGTTTACTTTGTGTCAATTTTGCAGAAAAGTTTTTAAAAAACCCATATATATATTTATATATATATTTTTTTGCCATTGGTGGTAAATATAATTATAAGACATACATACTTAATGTGGCGTCTCTGTAGTTCTAACTGGAAGCTCTGCTCTCCTCTCTAGGAACTGAGTGTCCCGCCATCTCTGTAGTTCTCTACGTCTCTGTTCTCCTCAGTCTTCTGTTGCTATGGTAATTAATCCTCTCAGAAAACTGTCATGTGTGAGTGAGACACAGAGGAGCAGACAAGATTCTATCTCTGTTTTGAGTGTAAGGTTGCGTTCACACTGCAGCCTGAAGTGACCCAATTCCGATTTGGTTTTTTTTTTATTTTTACGTAATGCGACCAGCAACTGATCTCTTCATGACAGCCGGAACAGAACATTTTTGAATGCGACCCAGGCCACTTGGATATCCGACACATATCCGATTCAATGTGATCCAACCTCCAGGTCGTATTCATCCGATTTACATTAATTGTTTTGTGACCGTTTTGATTCAGACAGCACTTCTATACATTTTGGTTCTTATCTTTGCTCCGTCTTTGTTTATCATATAAGATATTATGCCATCCCCCCACTCCCCTCCAAACTCTCCTCACCTCTAAGCAAAGCAGGGCAAATTGTAGAGCATGATTCATACGCAGATTGATTAAATATTAATAAAGTGCTTTACAAGGAAAATTAAGGAACAGCAACAAGAGAATCACATTAAAAATACAAAGTACATCAGAAGCAAAATAACTCTGAGTGACATATTGCGCGTAAATATTACTTAATGGAATTATTTGCATTTCCTTAGGTAGACTATGACTGGATTAGAATCAAATGCTGTTATTAAAACTGAAAAACTTAAAAACAAAATATTCCAATAGCATAAGGATACATTTACTTCCCCCAAAAGTCTGGAATGAAGCAATCAAAAGTACAATGTCACAAACTTGTCAAAAGAAGCGACACAACTGGCGTCTGTTATTAAGACTTAATTAACTAATGAAATACAGGTACTTCTAAAGTGGGACAAAAGGTGGCGGTAAACAAAGTAAATATTCAGAAGAGAAGTATCTTAAAAAATGGGATATTGCTAAAATAAAGCACCAACCTTTGTATATGAAGACTTACGTCACTAGAAAAAGTCAAATACCAAGACCAGCTGGACAGCTCTTTAGCTACGATTCACTTTGATCAGAAGAATGGTAACAGTTTAATAAAATTTTCTTTCTTCAACATTTTACTGCAGCCATACAAATTTCTCCTATTTTCAAAAAACATGTCATTTTTCACTCCCAAATGTCTGGGACAGACATTTGGTCTAGACAGGAAGAAAACAATATGACACCTGATGCTTTCTCAAATATCCATTGTTATGTTTACCAGCATAACAAAGCTGGGTACTGTCATAATGATCTGCTGGGAAAACGAAGCCAAATTTAGACAAGCTGCCGTGGTGGCGTAGGGGTTAGCGCGACCCATGTTTGGAGGCCTTGAGTCCTCGACGCGGTTGTCGCGGGTTTGACTCCCGGACCCGACGATATTTGCCGCATGTCTTCCCCCCTTTTCTTTTCCCCTTTCCTGTCAGCCCACTTTCATATAAGGAACACTAGAGCCTACAAAAGACCCCCTGGAGGGGTAAAAAAAACCAGAAACAACTTAGACAAGCTAAGCAAAAGCAGCAGGTTGGATCAATTAAACAAGCCACTGAAGAATAGATGGGGTTTGATACCGGTCTAAACACCGCTTCAACGGAAAAGTACAACTTTTAAAACGAGGAGTCTTGCTCACAAGGAAAAGGTTTGTTCCACAAATTTGATTTGAGTTGATAACTGATCTAGAAACAGAGCAAAATCTAGATCCTAATTGTAATTACCTTCAGATTTATATATAAAAAAAAAGCTACATACCTCAAATAAGACTTAAAAGAAAATTGACTTTTCTGTCTCTTTAAAAACTCCTGCTCTTTCTGAAACTCCACCTTCAGAAAGTCATCACAACAGCGGTCTTCTATTAACCCTTAAACTGCGTTTTTACCAGTGCTGCAATGAGAAGCAGCTCGCAGTTCCACCTGCCGTTTGCTAATTGCTATTGGCTAGTTTGAAGGACGTGAGTCGTGTGTGGGGGGGGTGCGGGATTAAAGGATTTCTCGAACATGCATGAAAGAATCATGGCAGCAGTCCAGGTGTGTTTTTGATGAGGGAATGACACTATAAGATGACGTCAAGCTCAAAAACATCCATTTTACATAACACCGCCCCTTTAAGAGTGATTTTACACCTCAACACCATCGTTGTTCGTGAGTAAAGAGAAGGAGGTGTAGGAAGAAAATCATTTTTTTCAGTGTTATAATGTAATCTCTTTGTGGACTGGGGGAAGAAAAGGCCTTTGAATTCTGCCGGATATCCTCCGCTGATTTACAATTCCTACTCGGCTGTGCACACGTTTTATTTTGAGACGTTGTTTTGGTTTTTTTTGTTTAACTGCGCGCGAGAGAAAACCTGACGGCCGACGACAAATGGTCTTCTCTCGATAGGGGGGCATCAAAGTGATGTTCCTTCACCCGCGCTCAGAATCATGTTGCTCCTTCTGCACTTTGCTCAGCAACAAACCATCTCAGTTTGACCTTGTCTGCAGCGTTTAATGGCTTTAAAAGCAGGCAGAGCTTTAGCCTTTTTCGTTTTGTTTTTTTTTTCTTGCAAAGGGATATTCACTGTTAAGTGTTTCTGCGCGCACGCACACACAGAGAAAGAAACATGAGCAGCAACAAATTCTCACTGCTTGTGTACCACCTAACAACCTTTGTGTTTGCCATATTTGCTCCTCTCTCCACGACTCTCAGCAGACCCGGAGACTTGCTGACCTCTGACCTTTTAGCACACGTCTTGCAGTGGAGCAGCAACCTGCTTTTTGCGCTACGTGTAAACTCTTGACAGAATGTGCAAACAAATCCATTCTGCAAACCAAAAAAAGTCATTAACAAATCCCCAAAGTGATTGGAGTGAGAAAGACTGTCACTAATTAACGACGTGCTCTGCAGTCGGAAGCTCCACTCAACAAAAGGTGGAGCGGCTGAATTCAATAAACGTCGTTTATTAGTTAAAAGGGTACACGGATAATTCTGGCAATTAAAATGATGGCAATCTATTTTTGGGCGCCACATAAAGCCTTCTTGTTTTGAACAGTCTTGCTTATTCAAATAATGGATGGCGCCGTTGTCGTCAAAATGCTCAGCATCACTTAGTTCAGTTTATCTCTGTTTGTTTACCCAGCACCAAACTACAACAAATGTCACCTGAAGCCACATTAAAAGACCTGTAAGTCCAGTTTATGTCTATCTCTATAGAGTTAAGTTTAGATTAATATAAAATCAACCCATTTCGTTCCTAAACAGTGCAGATTCAGATCAATTTGTCTCCAAGTACAGTACAGTGGAATCCAGACTGTCACGGTTTAAAACAGCTAAACCCAGCTAGCGTTGAACGCTTAATGCCCTGAAAGGTGGCGTGAATATACGGCGAACGTAGTCGGCTAACGTTTGCCAAACATCAAAACACCATGAAATGCCCGGAGAACGTTGACTGCGGACGCTCGCTGAACATCTGCTGAACGTTTGCTATAGACCTTCGCCGAACATCTTGTAAACGTTCTCCAGACGTTTAATGGTGTTTAATTTTGATACTCAGCAAGTGACCTGTATTACTGACATTAAGGAGCACCAAGGCAAAAATAATGATAAAAAACCCACTTGACTCTACTACACTTGTATGTACATAAGAGGAATTATCGGTATAACTTTCATTAGAAAAATGTAGCTGGTAGAGCCCATCAGTTTTGATGCGATTCAATATGGAAACATTCAAACTACTACTACTATTAATAATAATAAAAAGGAAAATGTTACCTTTTTCAAACATGCAATGTTTACAAAAATAAGCATGTTGCACTGTAATGCAGCAGATAGTATAATATTTTAGAAGAATCTTACAAATGGTGATAAATACTCCTTAAACATTCCTCTTTTGAAAATCCATGCGGGCCACTTGAAATTCAAGATGGCTGCCATATTGGCCACATAGATTTCTGCTATGTAACTATATAATTTGAAGTGTAAAGAAGCTCTTTCGAAGGTTAGAGTGGAATGTCCCCTAGTTCAAAACCAACTTTTAGACACTAATATAATCCAAATCAATCAAAGTGGTAAGATTCTGTGGTAAAGTATCCCATTTACACAGCTGCACTGCAGCCATCTTGGAATTGCCATTGTAAGATCTGCTGGGCTTACTGGTGTGATGTGGGTTTCAGAGACGGCAGTGAGATCTCAGTTAGAAGAAACACCAGGATGGAGTCTGACAACTTTGACAAAAAGCTCTTTACTCTTTTTTTAGTTTACAGGTTGTTGCCACTTACTTCCTGGTTCCTGGTCGCATCATGTCACTCAGAGCAAAGCTGAGTGAACTTAGAGGAAATGAGAAGATTAACCAGAACAGATTCAACAAGTTTGAACTCCGACCTTAAAAATCTAAACCAAATTGCTTAAGTGTGAAAACTGAAGGTGAAAGCACAAATTTGCAATTAACTAAGCACAATTATCTTTCAAGAACTTTTAACAAGTTAAACAGAAATTTCAGAACTAACTCATCCCCTACTCTAATCCATTTTTGAATTACTAGATGTTTTGCTGATAAATATGAGACTGTATCAGGTTATATATTTTTTTCATTTAGGTCACCAATAATCAATTATAAAAGAATTATATTTTCATCTTAGCTCTTACCTGTGACAAATCCTCTCTGTTCTTGGTATGTTTCACGGTTTTATCTTTACATACAGTACATCGTCTGATTTATTATTCTGATTATTATTGTTTATTTTTTGTAGACTTTGTTTTGTACAGAGACAATGTAATGTTCATAAGAGACTTTCCAGGAAGGCAAATACAAATTTGGTTCAGGAAAACGTTGAATCTTGTATACTTAAAAAAAGAATTGAGTGTTCGAGCGATAGAATAAATCATTTTTAAACTTGTCTGCTGGTCATTTATGCAACACATTTTACCTCGTGTGGACGGAAATGACACCCAGATTTTAAACTGAAACCATTCTGCCTGTGATTTTAGTCCAAGCTCCTGTTCCAAGAACGCAGCTGGCATCGGACGCTCGGCGTGAAGCGGCTCCGAGCGCCGCGATCGCATCGAGAGGACAGAAATCTGTACAACAAACTGGAAGCTTTCAAACTTCTGCCAGTTTAATTCAGTGGGAGGAAACACTGAGCAGCTACACCAGTTTTGCTATCTGGACCCGAATTATGTGTCGCGTCATAAATCTGGCATAAAGAGTATTTTTTATTTATTTATTTTTTAAACAGCTAGTCCAGGTGCAGAAAGGAGAGCCAGGAATCGTCGGCGTTGTTAGCAAACACGAACCGCGTGGTGCCAGGTGGAACCGGTGCTTGGAGCTGGTGGCAGTCAGAGAGTCTATTCATCACTCGGCTTTTTTCCCCTCCACCCGTCTTTCCGCCTCCCGCTGCCTCCTCCTCTCTATTTTTGTCTTTCCTCTTCCTTCCGTCAGACTGAGACGTGTCTTTTCCTGTCCTCTATTTCTGTCCTGCTCCATCCCTCCCCGTCTTCCTCTCCTCTCCCCCCTCCTCCGGTCTCTCTTTGCTTCTCAGGGGTCCTGTTCTAATTCAACACTCATCCTCCAACCTAGTTCTTTGCCTTCCCTAATCCCTCTTTACACTCTAACAGGGTGTACAGGCAGCAGTGTGGGCCCATCCACGCTTCACCTGTTGTCCTCCTCTCCTCTCTGTTTGTCTCCTCTTGCCATCTACTCATTTCCTGTCCTCTCTTTTTTTTCTTTTTTTGCTATAATCTCTCTCCTCTTCTCCTCTCGCGACTTTACAAACTCGTAGCCGGCCGAAGGGGCAGCCAGAAGAGGCTTTGAAGAGAAGCAAAGTCCCTTTCTCAGCGAGGAATTAAGAAGACAGCTGCTTATCCGCCCTCAACACCTCTAAGTCCTCTGCTCCCCCCTTTCTAGCCGGCCCCCCGTTTTTTCCCCCTCTGGGATAAACAACTGGAAGTCTCATCCGCGTTGCCTGCACACTGTGACCGGACACTTTAACACTCCCAGACTCGACCAACATCTGGCAGATATCACATAACACACCTTAGCTGGGTCTCAGGCGCTTTCACACAGACTTCACACAGAGCCGTTTTCCTCCAGGAAACTGGGATTGATCCCAAAAAAGCAGAACACTAACAAGGCACTTAATGGATGCTTTCTCTTTAAAACACACAAGCAGTTCCCTTCTGTGTTTTCCTTTTTGTATTTTCTAAGGTCAAAACGGCATCAAACTCTATAAACTGATTATCCTTGGTGTTGTCAGCAACGGTGACGGAGTCACGAAGGATGCGAGCAAACATGGAGCTCTGTAGTAGCGCAGAGCAACGGAACAGCTGCGAGTGATAAACATTAGAATGCAATTGATTTTAAACAACTAAAACTGAAAATCAAACTCACAAAGTGTTGTTTTACCTTCCACAAAACAAAATGTCACCGTTTGCTTTTCATTTTCAAATGAGAAGTTTGTGCCATTTGCTGGCCAGTCACAATAACACATTCTGCTGGACGATAGATTGTCCCAGCAATTATTGCAACATGTTGGTTTTGAGACCATTTTCAAATAATGTATAGATTATTTGAAACATACATTTTCAAATAATGTATAGATAATAGCATATAGATGCAAGTTGGCTCGTTTGAATACTGATCAGTTTTAATACTGTAAAGAAAACTTAACACTGATGTTGGAAGATATTTTAAATGTCCAAAATAAAACACGACAAACCGAATCAAGAAATAAAAAACATGAATAAGAATCACACACAACCGAAACCATAAATAGAATGAATTATGACGTCAACGAAATGGCTCATCAGAATGAAAATCATCGACACATGAATAAGCTTGTTCACATAAGTCATTAGAAATCACGGCAGCAACGGAAGTAAACGGTTACATGAGATATGTTCATAATTCAGCCATTGCGCTAGCACTCATCACCTATCAGCCAATCAGAGGAGACGACAGAGTTTTATCCAAGCGTTGGAGCGACAGGCCACGCCTACTTGGTAGCTCATACGAATGAGGCGTTTTGGGGAAATTGTCGTCAGCCATTTTAAAGAAGAGTTATGAATTCAAAGCTTTCCAGTGACACACAACTTTTTATGAACTAAGCGATGCTGTGAGAGGTCTGCTGGAGCCAGCTGTGCATTGTCCTTAAAAAAACAAAAAAATAAACAATCACCCTCCTATCACTTCTTGTTGTCTACTTCTGTGTTTCCGCCAGTAGTGACATCTCGTGACTCGCGTGATGTGAAAAAGATGTTTCCATTGCAGTTTTGCAAAATACATCTGTTTCAATAGATCTATTTGAGACATCTATTGAAGCAGAGGTTTCAATAGATGGCTGAAAAACCCATCTCGTCCAAGTGCAAAATCGTTTTATCAAAAAATCTGAATTATTTCCTAAATCAGCGTGTTTATGTCGAGCAAATATATTTTTGTCTTTTCAATTTACGCTATTTTGTGGTTGATGGAAAACACGGCTAAGTAGCTCACATGTTGGATTGGGCCTTTGCTCTTGATTTTGTCAACAATTAACAGCTGGTCCCTTCACTGACCACCAGGACGGATGGTGATCACTACAAACCTGGAGAACTAAACAAGAGCTGCAGTTTTGCAGATTGTCTGACCCCATTGTCTAACCATTGAACCTTCTCAAACTCAGTCAAGTCATTACCTCTATTGCCTAGTAATAACACATCATCCTTTCTTATTCCCACTCACAAACATGTTCCATAAAGATACAAGCTACTTCTGTTTGCCATACATTACAGATTATAAGTTCCTAGACAATCTGATTAACTTAAGAAGTGAAGTAAACATAAAAAGACACTTCGGTTACACATATTTTTCTAAATGAAACTCAAAACCAACTTTGTCCATGCTCTGTTTCTAAGACTTCTTGTTAGATCCGTTGCAGGATGTGACTAATTGCTGCCAGGATGTGGGAATTTCTACGTGAACATGGTTAATAACGGGGGTTGCACAAGGTTTTCGTTGCCAGGAGGTTGTTAAAACTAGATTTGCAGATGTATAAATTAACAACACATTGACTGGATTATCAAAAGTCTGGGTTTAGGGAATTAAAACACAGCGTTGAGACAGAGAACTGCCTTCCACAAGTGATTGTGTGTTATATGGAAGTGCAAAGTTATTCTGACTGCAGAATACTCCCTTGGGAAGGATTTCACTCTATATTATGAGACGATCAAGTAGAGCTGGAGGGTCAATACAGAAACAACGATACCAGTGAGTGGTGAACAAGCATTAAGTTCTACAGCCAATCCTCAAGGACTCGATATACGTCCATTGTGATGGCGAGCTGTGACATTAAACAGCGTATAAAAGTGCGTTAATGTCAAGAATGTTGTCTGAAGTGAACAAACCTGAGGATAAATTACAAAGAGTTACATTGCATTTACATATTAAGTGACTTTTAAAGGTTTTGGAGTATCAAAGTAAACGGGTGATCAATATGCATTTCTTCTCAGACTTCTCAGATTTTTACTTGCACAAGAACATTTAGGATTGTTGTAAACGATTACTTTAGTAATTGATTATTCAGACGATTAAACAAGTAACCAAATACAAAAATGAGCTAAAATAACATATTGGTAAATACTGATATAACGGTATTTGTGTCAAATTTTCAAATATGTGCATCCCTTACTGTAGCTTAGAAAATAAACAAAAATAGCTCATTTTTTTTAGGTCTACCTGGGCAAAAATTACACAAAAATCTGAAAATATATTCATTTTAATCATAAAAATAATAAACACACTTAGAAAAAAAATATGTATGCTCTAGTTTTTAGTTTACACATTAATCTTCAGTCATTTTAATAGTTGCAGCCTCACTTTGCACAGCCGTTTGTAGCTTTTACGTCCATGTGAGCGACGTGATTTATTTATCTTTTTTGTCACACACAAAAACACATCTCCCAGCTACATACACACTATGGTGCACTCCGTAACCCATTTGTAGCGACCGGGATTGTAGGACATTTATTTTCCACTTTGTCTGTAAAGCTGTTCTGTGTTCTGTCTATACCTGCATGCGTCTCCGCTCCAATCGTATAAATACATCCACCGCGCACTTCGACACTGTCAACTCTGAACCAGTCGCTAGGCAGATATTCTGTGAGAAAATCTGTGGTGTTCTGTGCAAATAAGGATGCCAAAAATGAATGAAAACCTGAACATTTTCACCAATCAATGAAATGCCCCTGACAGAACATGAAAAGTGGACATGTTATGCAAATAATATTTAAATATTATGCAAATAGCGCTTAGGATTGGTCAGCAACTCGTAGGTGGAAGTGAGAGTGTTGCACGGCACAAATACTCATCCGGCCAGAACACGGTGCGGTAAATAATAAAATATAATTTAACGAAGCTTCAAGGCAGATCATTTTAATAATCAAGGTACTCTAATCATTCGATGAATTTTGTCACATAAAATGCCGACTTTAAAGTCTCAGGTTGTAATCTGCCAAAGCGTGAGAAAGTTCAAGAGGTCGGAATACTTTTGCAAGGCGCTGTGGCGTCGGGTTACTTTGCTTTTCAGTACAACATCCACGTAATAGTTGGAGACGGCTTTACAGACCCTGAAAAACTACACCGAATATAGTCCTGACTGAAAATGGCCGTTGCATTAGTTCAGCCGTTGAACAAAACAAAACTTTGCTGCTAATTAAAACAGTTCATGATCGCTTTCCACCCAGGGTCAGTGCCAACTCTCAGCACGCCCCCTTTAGGCCAGTTTTGTACTCAACACTCCACTTCAGCTGCTTTACCCTTGCCACCCTTGTTGGTGTTCTGCAAGCAATTTTTTTGTACCCCATCTCCACCCGAGCCCCTCAGTTTCATGCAGTGCCTGACTTAATCAACACCATGTGTGTTGTTACAGATGCTTGTTCTACTTAGTGATATAAGGGGGTGGGGGGTCACTACTGCTGCTCTCTTAGAAAACAGGCATATTGCCAAGTATAAATTACTGCAGATGGAAATAATCGTCTCAGACTAAAGTGGTTCTGACTAAAATTTTAAGAGTCCACTGTTTTTCTCTTCTCGGGTTACAGTCCAGAAGGCATAGAGTATCCTATTAGAAAACGTTTGTGATGAGCTGTCATTTTGTGCATAGAATTTGCCCTTTTAAGATACTTTTTTTCAAACCGTGATGAAAATGTAATCAAAACTGCTTGTTTTTCTCCTCATTAGTTTGAAACCTTGATGTAAGTGTGGCAGCCACACCCACACTACATTAGAATCAACAACCCTCATGCACTTTAGCTTATAAGTTTCTACATTTATGCTTTTTTTTTTTCCAAAGACAAAACAAATCCCCACAAACTTGATATAACTGTTTATTGACCAGTTTGAATGCTGTTGGGTTTAAAGCACTCACATCTATTTCATCCATATATTTTTATCAAGTCGTTGCCCACCTTTGGTTTGTGATTACATTGTACATTTTTGCCTATATGCTTGCTCTGAACTTCCTGGGAGCTTGGCTAGATAAAATATGGCAACCAATAATTGCAGATTTTGGAATTCTGATTTCTTCTCTCAACCAGGAAATCCTGAAGGAGAATGCCCAGCAGGGGGGCAGAGTTATGTGTTTTCCAGCCACACTGTATCATTTTACAGTGCAGTCAAGTAACCACGTTATCTGTCGTTGTTATAAAAATGCTATGTCACATTTTAACGGCTTGAAATTGGGCCTCTATCTCTTTGAAAACTCCTGCTATTTCTGAAACTCCACCGTGGGGAAGTCATCACAACATGGCTCCTCTAATAACCCTTTCACAATGTTTTCACCAGCATTTCACTGAGAAGCAGCACAACAGATGGGCAGTTCCACCAGGTGTTTGCTAATTGCTGCTGGCTAGTCTGAAGGAGCTGAGTGGGAGAGTTATGGAGGAAGGCTGCTCTGTGAGGGAGGAGCTTCGTCGTGGAAGATGGCGCTCGGTCTAATCAGTGGCTTTCCACTCCTGAATGGTTACCACGGGAGATTAAAAGATCAAAGCAGCACTCCAGGTATGTTTTTGATGAAACGACAACATTAAAACATGACATAAAGCTCAAGAGCAGTTATACAGCAGGACAACAATATGAAGCAAACCAGCAGGTTCACCTCTGAATCCCTGGGGGGGGGGGGGGGGGGGGGGGGGGGGAAATGGTTTTGAAGCTGTGTAGTCAAAGCCTAGACGTGCGCAAAAGCTCTGAAGTGTGGCTAAAGTAACCCCTTCACTGTCACCCTTAAATGTTCGTCATTGGGTCCATCAGGTGTCCTCATGAGAGCTAAGTGGTTCAAAACAGTTCTTTAAAATGACATCATATCAACGTAAAGGAATCAAACACTTGATGGCAGTTGTTGACACAAACAGGTATTCGGCTAAACGGAGTAAATGCTTTATTTTTTACAGCTTTCTACATCCTGACTCAACAGAGTTGGCGGTCTTTCTCCATGACCATCAGCAGCAGCAGCAGCAGCATCAGCACATCTTTATTGCAGCCACTTGTTGCAGACAAGAGGCAGCGGCATCATTTACCCCTGGCTAACCAGTATTCACAGCGCTATCATTTCCATGTCGTCACCAGTCATTCATTGTTTAAGCGCTGCTCAGTCATTTTGCCCGCTGCACACAAAAAGGGCCCGTGGCGACGTGTAGCGCCAGAGCTGCCTGTTAACTGGAATGTAACACCATGTCCTTCGCCTCACCCCCACCGGGCTGGGACTTGGAGGCAGGCGCATGAGATGCAGCCGAATGGCTTCAAGAACTGGCAGGTTCCTCTGAGGCTTTTGAGCCAGACAAAGAAATGGAGCCAGACGAAGAGCTGAAATGAAGAGGACAGGGATCCAGAGGCTTTAACGGCGTAAAGGGGTGTAACAAAAAAAAAGAAAAGAGAATGATGAGTAGAGATGGGGGTGGGGAGACGGATTCATGCTAATGAGCGACTTGCCCTTCCCTGTGTTGCTTTGGCGGATGGCTGCCATCGCCACGTGTACGCCCCAGCTGATTAGGCAGACAGACAAATGGGTAGGGGGGGATAGGGTATTACCGCAAGTGGAAAAAGGCTCCTGGAGGAAAAGAGACGGGTGAGGATAGCTGCTGCGAGAGATGACAATGTTTTTTTGAGCCAGCACCCCGTGGCACGCTCGTTTCTCTCTTAATTAGGCGACAGGTTCAACTAAAACAGCCCCTCTGAGGGAAGGAATGCCATCAGATGAGATTACGAAGGTGCAGATGCTAGCTAGATATGTGTATTTGCTGGTTCTTGTTAATAAAACATTTCGTAGAGACCTTTAAGGGTGCACAAAAACACTAAGTTGTAGTGTTGTAAGGTTTTTCTTTTTGTTTTGTTTTTCATGGATACAGCGTTCTTGGGAACAGATTGACTTTCTCTCACTGCTTATTTTGGAGCTACGCTTTGGTTATACGGGTTGTTTTTTTTTTCGTCGTCTTTGTTATGAACATATTCATGAGCTTTCTCTCGCTGCATAATTCTCTGTTTTCCAATTTTAGCAACTGATAATTAAGTTAGCTTTCTTATTGCTAGAATAAACGCTCTGTGAAACTTGGAGCCTTGCACAAAGCCATGCTTGATATTAACTCTGCCGCTCCACTTTTTTCTTTAATAACAGCAACAAACCTCAATGTACTTCAAGGATTTTATACAATAACAAACACAAAATAGCACATCCTTTATAAAGTTGAAGGAAAAATTATTCTTACAGTCCCTATAAAAAGTATTCACCTTCCTGGATGCTGCATCCTTTTCATTGCTTAGACAAATCAATCGTGATCAACTTAAGTTGACTTTTTTGAGGGGCAAAAATGACAAAAAACATTCCCATGCTTCACAGTGGGAATGGTGTGTTTGAGGTGACGTGCAATTTTTGGTGTCCGCCAAACATGGCGTCTTTAATACAAGCCAATACGCTCCATTTCGGTATCATCAGACCAAACAACTTTCTTCCACTCAACCGCGGAGTCTTCCACGTTCCGTTTGGCGAACGCTAGTCGACCCTTGATATCAGTTTAAACCATAAACTGGTTGAAGAACCCGGACAACAGTTGTATACTTTTAGTCTACTTTTGAATACTTGTATTTGGTGTCCATTTTGCTCTGTTACCACTTAGTAAGATCTAGTGCGACCAGTTTTCTTTGTAATTTATCTGATTCCTAAATAGAGTCCACCTGTGGGTAATTTAATCTAAGTTTCAATGCGGATGATAGGTGAAGGTCTCGGAGGTTTGCGAGAAAACAATAATTAAGGACCAATTTAAAGTTTTACAGGAACCTGAAACAGTGTAAGGTCAGAAAAATACACACTGAGCTTTGGATCTCTCATGCTGGTTGTGAAAACTACATTTTGATTTGAGAAGACCAAAAGCATACACACTAAAAGAAACAGAAGATTCGATGTAGGAGAACTTTTTTTTTTGTTAAACGTAAAATGTTAATAGCAAGAGAGGGAGAACGTTTTTTCTTAGTGGGAGTATTAACTCAGTCAATGACCCCCCACAGCTAAACAGAACAACAGACCAGATGTGGCTTCTAAGGAGAGAGAAAAAAAGAAAAGAAAGAAAGCGTCAAGTCAGCAGTTGAAATAAGAGCAAATAATGCAAGTCGTAGAGTAGTAGAAAAGGAAAGGAAAGTGGTCTATATTCATATTCGGTAACACTTTATTTGAAGGGGTGTTCATAAGACTGACATGACACCGTCATAAATATGACATAACACCTGTTATGAAGATGAAGTAGTCTTTATGAATGTTTATGAATGTTGTCATGAAGTGTCATTTGGTAAATAATGACACTTTTAATGCAAAGTTGTACTAAAAGTTGCATTAAAAGTCCATTAAAAGAGCCAGGGTTGCTTTATTTGGTAAACGTTGACACTTTAATGCAAAGTTGGCCATTTTAATTGAGTTTTAGTGCAGTTTTCAAAGAATCTGCACTAAAACTCCAGGTTGCAGCGTAGGGTGCCTATAACAGTCATAACATACTTAGAAGTAAAACAAACACAGTTTTTAGTAACAACATGGCGACACCCACGAGTGTAGTCAAAGTCCAGGTCTAAAAATCCAGTTGAAGATGTGTGGAAAAGCATGAAATTACAGTAAAAGCCTATCTACTATAATTGCAGCCAAAGTTGATTTTAAATAGCTCTGAATCACATGGCTAAATAAAAAACACACACGCCACATTTACAGATTTTTAACACATTTTGAAAACCATGAATAATTTTCCATCAACTTTGCGTTCAGACTGTCAAAAATGTCGACAAGCACACTGCCCCGAAGTCTGTTTTTGAGGTTCAGACTGAGGAGCATCCTAACTGTGATCAGCATTTCCATTGAGAAATGAGAAAATTGGATCTGAAGGCTGCTTTTAATGTGAAGTTAATTTCATCCACAGCTTTCATATCTTTGCTATCAGTAGGAAAGTAAACTGCAATTTTCATCTCATATAATTCTTTTGAAGAACATTCAGTCAGGCCTAAATCAACAGCGTCTTTAATACGATCATATTTTTGCTAGAGCTCAACAAACATAAAGTAAGAATAGTCCTTCTGGCAATATTTCATTGATTCGATGGATCCAAAACTTTTGAACTCACTGCTGCATTCACACATAGATATCAACTGTAGACATGTTTTCACAGCTGATATAGTCCAGTAGACTCGGCTCGATTGGGGACCAAAACGGCAGCATTTGTTACATTTCCGTTTGCTTTCACACTACACTGTGTCTAACGAACCAAACGCTTTGAAAAGCCTGTTCCCTCCCTTGCTTGTGGTGGCGCTGCACCAAGAACTACTGAAGGAAACAACACAAAAACCTTAAAAGAAGACATGAACGCAACTTCCTTTCTCACAGAATGTAAACACAAATGAAGAAGCAGTTGAAGGATGTTTTGTTTGTATTTACCCAGAATACCCTGCGCTATAGTCCGCTTCCTGCCTTTGGAGCAGTCTCTTGTCCGTCTCAAGACCAAAGGTTTAGAGACGGACCAGAGTTTGCTTTTTTATTTGTCCGCTTCAGAGTTCAATAGGGAACTCACACCTCTCCAAACAAACTGGACTTTAGAGGTAAATGCAAATTCCTTTTGGTTTACTTTTTACCCTTACTGCAATTGGTGGCCTCATAAAACCTGACAGCAGCTCAAATTCTTAAGGTCCTTCAATGAGGCCTGTCACAATAAACAATAAATCACAATAAATCAATTAATCGCATGACAAATTAAAAGAAACTCAATCATTTTCATTTGCTTTTCTCCGTCTCTTCAGTCTGGTGTTTTGGTCTCAACTATCTTTTCTTTTAATTAAAGACAATTTTGTATACAGAGACTTCAGAATTTATTTTATTTGTCGTTTCTGTTGTTTTCTTTATTTATTTTGGATACTCCAAATGTCTTCCAGTCCCAGTGTTTAAACGTTCATTAGAATTTAAAGTGGATTGATCTTTGACAACATGTTCTTGAATTTTCATGCCATTCTTACTATTAGATTATTTGATAATGCTCTCGAAACAGCAATCTTATCGTTTATCGCAATAGGTTCTGGGACGACTTATCGTCCAGCAAACTGTGTTATCGTGACGGGCCAACCTTCAACTAGAAACACAGATGATGCAGTGGTCTCATGCCGCGTTCTAGAGGCAAACATCCTGTCTTTGCCCCAGGAGGTTTCTGAGGCCAATGGTAATTCAGTCACTTTGGTACCAAAAATTGATCCATGTTCAAAGCAGCTTGAATTGCTTCTGTTGACCATCAGGCTGTAACTGAGACCCTCTGCCTGTCATCTTTTTACTTTATGTTGTCACTCACGACCATGCAGCTCCCGGCTTGTAGCACGGAGTCCATCATCTATCCAATCACGCATGTACCCGTATTCGGTTTCATGGTCTTGGGTGCACTTACGCGTGTTTGAGTGTGCGTGTGTTGCACGTGAGCGTGTACGCTCAGTCTTAGTTGAAAGCTGGTGGGAATCGAGCTGGACAAGAGTTTTAGTGTAATGGAGACCCATTCAGCACGCAAACATCCTTCCCAGAAGCCCCACTGGGATCAGACCCCTCCATCAAAAGAGAAAAGAAGAAGAAGAGGAAGAAAGAGAGGAGGATGAACACACAGGAAGTCATTATAATCTGCATAGAGATTGGTTTGACCTCATCCTCCACCCGCTCAATGACTGGACACAACAGATGTTAGAGGAGGTGGAGTCGAGGGAGGAGGGGCTGACAGCTGGACATTGTCTGTCTGTGCCAGCTATTGTTTAAGAAGAAGGGGGAGATAAGAAAGGAGTGTTAGGTTACTCATGTTTAACACCATCTTTGGTGGAGTCCTTTGACTGAAAAAGTGAAAAAGTGTTTGTCCCCTTACTATAGCTTGTTGTTGTTTTTTTTTTTTTACTGTTTTTGTCACACTTAAATATCTCAGATCATAAAACAGATGCTTCTACCAAAGATAACATGACAAAAAGCAGCAGCAAAACAAAGTCAAACACTAGCTGTGACCTGAACCGAACTGGTTCTGTCACCCAACAACGGTGATCATCAACTGTGACGACTAACAATGACATTTTTTACATCACTATCAAGGACTCCTGGTTAAATCTAATAAAAAATGTTTTTTTTTTTTTTTTTTACATATTTGTGTAAAACTACCACTATGTACCATACCATAGTATGAGACTGATAATCGTCTGCCTTCCCCATATTTTATCTGAACAAAATTCACCGTTCCGTCAATAACAACCAATCAGAACCAGGAGGAGGGTCTTAGAGCTGTCAATTATCCTCATATATACACCTCTCACATCCTCCCCCTTTCTCTATGCTAAGCTGTAGCTGGTTCCCTCAACCCGGAGCCTGTCCTGAATGCTAAGGCTAGCTAGCATGGTCGCCAACGGTTTTCCTGAGATGGTAAGATGCTTCAGCACCTTTGGTATGTCTAACAGCACGTTCATGAGGTTGACTGAAAGCGCTAAGACGGCTCTGATTTCTTGTTTTTACATTGATTCAGATGGCAGCAGTAGCTCTAGGAGAAGGTAGATGTACTCGATCTGGTCACACATTATCTGCCTCATATTATACTGTCACAACATGGTGACAATTTTGAACAAATATGTTTAAAAAACATATTTTTGTAAAATGTACATACTGTAGCTTTAAGATCCCACCACAGCAACACAGTTGGATGTACATGTAAGTCAACCTCTACTTGGGTAAATATAAACTACTTTTTGGAGCCATTGAGAGGTGGACTGGCTGGTGTGTTTAGGATCACTGTGCTGCTCTGTAACAGAGGTGCTATTTGAGCTAAAGACTGATGGCTGAATATTTTGTGGGATAAAGCAGAATTCATGGCTCCATCAATAACAATAAGCCATCCTCAATCATATTCTCATAATCACCATGTTTGACTGTAGTTATAATGCTCTTTTTCTGAAAGGCTGTTAGTTTTCCATCAGATGTAACTGGACACAGACACACACCTCCCAAAATGATGCAAGTTTCGTAGGCTGACCTCTCCTGGGAAGGTTCAGCCCTGCCCCATATTTTCTCCATTGTTTGGATAATAACTCACACATGTGTTAAGATTCCCCTCATCCACTGTCAGTCCGTCTTCTTCACAACATCTTAATGTCTTCTACTCCAAGCCTGGCTTTGTAACACTTTCCAGACTCACTGATTTCAGTGACTTTGTTACGTGTCTGCTCCATCAGTAGACTGGGTTACATTTAGGGCGTTTTCACTCCTGGTGGTGCAATAGACGCAGATCAATTGGGGACAAAAGTTGCAACATTTGTTACATTGCCAGCTGGTGCGGTTCACTTCCACACCGCTTTATGTCAAACAAACCAAATTCTTTGAAAAACCTGTTCCTCTCCTCGCCTGTGGTGGTGCTGCACCAAGAACAACTGAAGGAAGCAACACAAAAACCTCAGAAGAAAACACGAGCGCAACTTCCTTCTTTACACAAAACTGGAGTGGTGTCAGATTTTAGCGGCGGGAGGATTTATCTTTTGTCCAACGAGCGTTTTCTCCCGCTAGCAAAAGATTCTCGCATGTTTGTTTTGGTTGTATTTACCCAGAATGCCCCGCGCTGTAGTCCGTTTCCTGCTTTTAAAAGCAGTCTCAGGTCTGCATGGTGTTCACATGTGAATTCAAACCATGGAACTAGTTAAGTTGAACCAAATAAAAAATGTGGTCAGTCAAAATTAAGTCCATGATTTCTTAAGAGCAGCAACTACTTTTTTTCCACAGCGACAGATTGGTTTGTATAGTTTAGTTGTTTGGTTTTTTTTAACTTAAAACATAAAATCATCACAATTTAAAATGTGGTTTGTGTATCTAGTGAGAAACTTTTAAGTATTTAAGAGTAACAAAACAAAGCACAAACAAAAAGAAATGCGCAGAAAGGGCGAATAATCACGGCAGAGCAAAAGATGTAGAAGTACAAAGAAGAGATGGAGCCAAAGAGGCAGGAGGAGGCTTTGTGTGGAGTTAATTTCTGTTTCTTTGACACAAGAGTCCTTGAACATGATAGAATCTGAGGCGCTGAGGCACAAACTTCAATTTACTCATGATGGAGGTTCAGAATACTTTGACCTAATCGAGTAGATTAAATGTTGTTTTTTTTTCTCTTTGTCAAGTTCGGTTATTTTTACGTTACTGGTGTCAAAAGAAATTTGATCAAATTCCATGAATGATGTCGTCGTTTGTCGTGCGATCCGGAAGCTGTTTTTAATTAAGAGTAAAACAAATTCTTGTAATACAAAGCAAAATAATGGATTAAATACTGGTTGTTTTTGCTGCAGAAGATTAAACTCTGAAACAGCAAAAACCGATTAGAACAAAGAAAAAAAAAAAGCGGGATTAAGGGAGACGGAGAAGACAGAGACAGATGGGTGAGCAAAGGCAGGCATCTTGCCTGGTGGACGGCCAAGTCTGACAACTTGATACAGGACAAAGGGAAGGGGGGAAAAAGTGCACTGTAAGGGAAGAAACCCCAAAGACGAACGATTTGTGACATTAAGCTAGCATTGGCAATTTCATTTCACCAAGAGGCTAAAAGGAGAGGAAATTTTAGACACTTTGCAAAAATAGAGAGGGGGTGATAGTGTTCCTTTTTAGAAATCCTGGTCGAGAAAAAAAAATCTTATTTCCGAATTCAACGACGCTGCGGCCAAACAGGAGGACCGAACAGCTGAGACAGAAATGAGAGGAGGGAATCTGGGAGAGGAAGGGGAAAGAGCGATGCAAGTTGTTCAAAATTAGCCGCATGGACGTCGTTACTTAGCAATACTCCCTAACAAGGGCCAATTTAAAAAGAAAGGCAGGCACACCATAAAGCAGGCTTGATGCTATACATCTGCTTTGATGAAGTTAATTGGCCTTCCTTGGTTTCTGTACTTCTCATTGTCATAAACGAGAACACACACCCTTACAAGCCTTTCAGGGAGCCAAGTCCAGTGTTCCCCCCTCCCACACCTAATGAGACAGCATTCACGCTAGGCTGGGTTTTTTACGCCGGCGAAGAGACACAAGGCTTCACAAATATTTCCAGATCAAAACAGAACAGAAGAAACTGAGAAGTTTTAAGGCTTCGTTCTAATTCGGCAGCTTAGGTCTAATTATGGCTCGACGCAAACTCGCTCCGCCGCCGTCAAACGTAGCAAGGTCTTGGCGCATCGCGAGGATCAATGAAAGGTTCCGCTCTGCAAGTCGGCTCAGGCAGTCAGCTGCTGCTGCTTTCCACGTGATCTTCCTCGATCACTGCTGAACGTATCAAGCGTACCCTGATGCGGTCGCTTTAAGCTGATGAACATGCTCCACTCCTCCTGCCTGCTCTGTCTGTTTGGAGGCCTCAAACTCCAGTACTCAAGGGCCGGTGTCCAAAACCATCTACATTTAGATGTCTCTCCGCTTCAGCACACCAATATTAGCTCATTAGCTTAGCTAGGCTGCAAGCTAGCGAGGCAATTTAGCCATTGAGCTCCATTGTGTAGGACAAGGGACTCATCTAGAAGCAGTTTGAGAGACCAGTTAAAATGATCCGTTTCTTTGGTTTTACTTTTTATAGGCATATGTTTGACTAAAAATTAACATTGTTCTTTTATTATATGAACTACTGACATGTCTCCGAAATTCCAAGCAAAAATGTAGTATTTATTAGCAGAAAATGAGAAATGATCAAAATAACGAAAAAGATGAAGTGCTTTCAGACTTCAAATAATGCAAAGAAAACAAGTTCATATTCATTTAGAAACAACAATACTAATGTTTTAACTCAGGAAGAGTTCAGAAATCAATATTTGGTGGAATAACCGCGATTTACAGATATATATATATATATAGATATATACAGTACAGACCAAGTGTTGGGACACACTTTCTCATTGAATTCAATGAGAAGGTGTGTCCAAACTTTTGGTCTGTACTGTATATATATATATATATAGATATACTGTATATATATATGCAAGTCAGCTCACAAGCGTACCCTTATGTGGCCCTTTAAGAACATTCCAATTTTTGAGACGGCCCAAAATAAAAATGAGTTCGACACTCTTTCTGTAAATGGACGAGTCAGTCTGTTTACATTTTATTTCAGTTTTCTCTGAAGGCCACAAGAACAGTCGCGGTTTCTGAATCAAGAAAAAAAAACTTTCTAAATAAGAAAAGAAGCATAACATGTTCTTCTGCACCGACGCTGCAGTCTAACACGACTTACAGTGGTTACAGATGTGCCTGCTGCTGTTCGTAGTTAAGTCCAGAGTTATATAGGCAGACTAGTTCAATCCTGACACTAATAAAACAAGTTGCTCATGCATTTCATGCTGATGGGAGGAGAAATAAGTGCAAATTGTTTTTGCTTGTTACCGTTTCAGGTTATTTGCCTCCACAGCAGTGGCACAAATAGCACCAATCTGTAGATCAATACAGAAAAATCTGTCGTATTTCACTGCTTAAAAATATGACAAATTCAACCTTTAAGCGAGCCTCTTTAAATCGTCTTTCGTGAACTTTAGCAAAGACTCTTGGCGCAGAATTATGCCCAATAGAAGTTTTCACATGTAGCCAATCTGTCATTTACCCAATAATATCAGACATCAAAATTACACGGTTGTGTCTAACAAATCTCTCCAGAGAGCTTCCCGAGCTGTAATCAGACGTTCCTCGAGCCTTTCTTCACTTTTTTATTGCACACTTTATTGAACAATCACTCCTCTGCCTGACAAACAAAATAAATCTGAACCGAGAGCAAAAGACCAGTTTTCCAGATTTATCCCCCTCCGTGCTTCTACTGTCCCCGTATCCTCCGCCGCTGTGCAACTGTGCTTCATAACTGCCAGGTTTCATGTGTGCCTTGAGTCTAATGC
This sequence comes from Xiphophorus hellerii, assembly GCF_003331165.1. Classification (NCBI taxonomy): domain Eukaryota; kingdom Metazoa; phylum Chordata; class Actinopteri; order Cyprinodontiformes; family Poeciliidae; genus Xiphophorus; species Xiphophorus hellerii. Next base: position 28,261,755 of record NC_045683.1, read on the forward strand.
AGGGCAACAATAGCACATGGATAGCATTAAATATTTACAGCTACATCTTCTTCCTGTCTCCAGTCGGATGGCCTCCAAGAGTCTGAACAAACGGCTTCACGCACGCACGCACACACACGCGCGCAAGCACTCTCAATGCTCAACACAAAAAGAAACATTGCTCTATAAAACTGCTTCATATTTAAAAATGCAGAATTCTGAGATTTTAAAAGGAAGCAAAAGTAGAAACGCTGCAAAAACACAAAGTCTTACCAAGTGTTTTTGGTCTATTTTCTTGTCCAACTATCTCAGTACGTTTGAAATGAGACAAAACTAACTTAAAAGTAACATTTCATCAACAGATATGAGCTTGTTTTAAGACAAAAAGCACAAGTTCCATTAGCAAATGATCTCACTTTGAACCCGGGAAACATGTCTTGTTATGAGTGGAAATAAATATGAGCTTAAATCATCCCAGTCCAATGTTTGGTTATTTTTAACATAAGTGTAATTTGCAGGTGGGGTAAAAAGAAAGAAAAAAAGTTAATATATTTTTTTAAAAATGGAGAAATGAAGCAGAAGAAACGAAGAGCCTTCTGTACCTGGGGAAACGGCTTAGCTTCCACTGCTGCTCTGCTGCCAGCCGAGGAGGGAAACTTTCTATGAAAGACTCCTGCAAAACTGGCACCTGTTGGTGCCAGACGTGGGGAGGAGGGGTAGAAAAGAAAAAAAGTCTGTCTGTCCAGTGATAAGAGTAAGCTTCACTCTGGAAATAATTACTGGACACAAAAATCCGGCTGCCCGCTTCGCCAGCAGGGCTCAGAGCTTGGAGGAGTATGCTAAAATCAACTTAAAGCTATCGCTCTCCTCATTCGGTGTAGACAGACATATATGTATATATAATGTCAGCTTTTAGCAACATGTTATTTATTGACTTTTCTATTACCCAGTGATACAGCTTCGTAGACGAATAAGTTGGTGATTAGGTTATCCTTTTGAGAAAGCAGTAAAGTGCCCTCTGTAGGAGGCCATTTCCCATATTTACTACCGTTAAAGTAACAGTCTGCATGTGTGAATGGCAAATGTAAGGGGTTTTGGTTAGATGAGGATGGTTGCTCTGAGATTGCAGCTTTAGCTTCCCCGCTGTACGCTGGACTGATTCCAAAGATTTCTCAGTTTGAAACGTTTCTCTTGGGAAAGATCAAACCGATTTGCTACATCGCCTCACACGAAGTCGGTCAAGTCTCGTTTACGAGAACATGCATGTGTATACAGCAGCATCCACGCACAGACGCCTGAGAGTTCCATCTTGAGGTGCCATTGTGCGCGGCCGCTCAAGCGGATAATTCGGTGACAATGAATAAAATGAGATGTAATTATTTTTAAGCGGGCCACCGTCCTTCTCGCTGGGCAGAGCAACATGTGGGGTTTTTTTTTGGTTTTTTCTTCCTGGACTCCATTGTATCGGTTTTTACTGTAGCCGGACAGAGGTTAACGTCTGGAAATAAAATTGCGAGGCTCCAAACAAAAAAGTGAATTGGTGTGTGTGTGATAGGGTGGCAGAGGAACGGTTCAGTAGGTGTGTGGTGTGTTGGACCGGCGGGAATTGACAAAAAGTGAAGCCTGTGGCTATCATCACAGGAAATGGCCTGAGACGTCCTCTTCTCCGTCAGCCTGCCACCCAGCCTCCTCTCGCTCTCCACGTCTCAAGCGGTCGCTATCTTTTACCTCATGCGACCTTATTCTCTGCCTCTTGAGCTTTCTTTCCCTCTCCATCTCCTCTCCTAACCTTCTTTCCATTTCCTAAGATAGATTTCTATTTCCTTTTTCCATCTTTTTTTTTCTCTCTGAGTCCTCTCGGTTAGCAGTTATCTGGGTTTTTTTCCTCTTTCGACGTCTCCTGCTCCGTCTACCTCTCCAGACCACATAAGTTTGTATTTTTTCCCCCCCTCTCTCTCTTCCTCTCTACACACAGGCGTGTTTTATTCTCCCTCGGTATCCAACGGCGCTGTTCCTATCTGGCCGCGCTCCCTCGGGTGAAGCAGAACAGGTGGAGGACAAGCTGATAAGTCTCCCGTCTGACGTCGTCTTTTTCCGGCAGCCATCGCTGTCTCTTTGATCCGGTGGCATTTGAAACACACCTTTATTTACTGAGGGGGGTTTCCAGCAGCTTTTCAAGTTAGTAGCACTAACATTGGTGTTTCTGTTATAGTTTTGTACGAGTATCCCACCCCAAAAAAGTAGGGCAAAATTAGGAACATTTTCACTTTTTTTCCAAAAATTTTCCCTCGAATAAAAATCTGAAAAATATAGCCTGCATTCATATTCAGCCCCCTAGAGGCTGAATTATTTTTGCAATAAGAGCTGCAGAGCTTTTGGGGTTTGCACATCTAGAGAATTAATTTGTTCCTGGAGCGTCGATGAGTTGGATGGAGAACTTCAGTCTGACCACACACACAGTGGCTGACAGAAGTATTCATACCCTGTGAACTTTTCCAAATTTTGCCACATAACCAAAAACATAAATATATTTTTATTGGAATTTAATGTGAAGGATCAAAACACAAAGTGGAATACAATTATGACTGACTTTCTTCTTATTGCCTCACTGCCCAGACTGGCAGTATACAGGAAGGACCATGGTAGGTTTGAAACATTTTTTGGATGTGCTGAACAGAGCTCTATGAGCTGCTTATTAAACGTTTGGATTCTGCTTTACGATTTAAACCTGCTTTAAAACTTCTCTACAACTTTCTTTCAGACTACTGTGCCCCTTGAAATGTTTTCACATCTGATACTCTGGTACTTTCGGTTCACTTTGGGACAAAAATTGCTACATTTGTTACACTTTCAGCTGGTGCGGTTCGCTTCTGCACAGCACAAACCAAAGCCTTTGAGAAACGTGTTCCCCTCCTCGTCTGCGGTGGCGCTGCAACAAGAGCTCCTGAAGGAAACGACATGAAAACCTCTGAGGAAGACATCAGGCAAATGCAGTGGCGTCAGGTTTTAGCGGTTGTAGGATTTCTCCTTTGTCTTTGGCAAAAGGCTATGAACCATTTCTCCCGCTAAAGTTTCTTTTGGTTATATTTACCCAGAATCCCCTGCGCTGTAGTCCGCTTCCTGTTATTGGAGCTTGTCATTCACATGCACATACAACTGCACCAAAGTTCATGTCAACCGAACAGAGGCCGAGGTTTGTAGGCGGAACAGAGTTCGCTTTTCTGCTCCACAGTTCGATTGCGCGTTCACGCCTCCCCAATCGAACCAAACTTTATAAGCAAACAAACTAGAGTTCGATTGAAGCAGACTAAAGAAGGTTGGTGTGAATGCACCTTTAGTCTTTGTGGTGCAGAAAAGCTTTCCTTCACAGAGCAGCAGGTTTTATACTGAGATTCATTTAGACATAGATGGACTTTTACCATGTCTCATGAAGGCATTTGACTACAGTAGTGGTTTTTCTTTGGGGGGCCGGGGGTACCAGAGTACAGATGGGCTAAAATGAAATGCATGCGGCCTTTCTCAGATTTTTCTACGTGAAATCTTTTTAAAACCACATATCTTTTTTCTGCCGCCTTGTGTTTGACTGTCGCATAACATCTCAACGTAACACACTGACGTTGGTGGCTGGAACAGAATTTCAATGTGTTTCATTCCATTCCCGATCCATCACACCAAATTAGATTCGAATAATCTAAAACTTGTATCCGTGGCGAGATGAAATGCCGAAAAGAAAGTTCAAGTGGCGTGAATTCTTCTGCGAGGCGCCGCATCTGAAGGCGTAACGGCTGAGACACGTCCGGCTTTGAACTGCTCACACAAAGGCAACTCTGCCTCGCGCGCTCCAGCAAGGAACCAATTCCAGTCAATTTCCCACAGTCTTCACTTGGTCATTTGCATCCTTTTTTCTCAGCTTCTATCTTTTTGACCATTTTTTCCCCTCTTTCTCTCTCTCTCTATGTGTCTTGGCACAGTGTCTTTCATCTCAAGTCCGCGCTCGTAAGACTCATACATACAAAATGTCCGTGTTGCAGAGACGTGGACGATCCCTACGCAATCTCATAGGGATACTTACCATTGAGCGCGGACCGAGCCCGAACTGTTTTACATACTTACCAACTCTGAAGGGTTCCTGTTTATGCCTGAGCACTCTGCAGCTGATGAGTGGGGGAGTTTGGTAGCTGTGGTGCATTAAATAGATCTGAAAACCTCCAGAGGGCTCACGAAGCCCTCAAGATGAGACAGATGCTCACAGAGAGCAAAGGATGAGGAATTCACGCAAGAGTGCAGGGTGGTGTGCAAATACATAAAGATATGCTAATAGATTATGAATACAAAACTTAGTTAATTAAAGCACCAAGTTATACTGCTTTTATAAGTAAAGATATAGTCAGCAAATCCCTGTTTCTACGATGTAATGAGATTAATAATATCAGAACTTTCTCTACCGTTATATGCGATGTGTAGACCTGTAAACGAAACTAATCTGTTAAAGGGAAAAATCTATAAAACAGGTGAAACCAGGATAAGTGAGTGTGCACACTCCTAAATGTACGCAGTCCTCCTTAAGTCACTCGGTTCTAGAGAATCTAATGAACTTGAGATCGAGTTCAGCGGTGCTAGTAGGATATCAGTCATCTGCATCCTTTAGCTAAACCCGGAGCTCACAGGATAAAAAAAGGATTTCATTGTACAGAGATATCAGCAAGGACAAGGATACAAAAAACAAATAACCCAGCATTATTTACAAAGGTTACTGTAACGCGACACAGCAAAGATAGTCATCGATAACTGGAGTAAATTTTGAACAGTAGTGACAAGAGAAGCACCGATTCTTATGTCATTATCTGTATCGGTCCTGATATTAAAAAATACAGTAAATTGGATTTTATGGATCAGGCCTTTATGCCCCAATCCAGAAGGGCAGATCTATCCAGGGTAGTTCTACGTTTTGTGATCTGAGCGACGTCATTCTTCAGTATTTGTTTTATATTATACTTGGAATTGCTAATTGCACTTTCTGGACCATTTGAAAGGTTTGTTGTAGGTCTGTCACAATAACAAATTTTGCTGGACGATAAATTGTCCCAGGACTTATTGTGGTAAACAGTAGCATTGTTGTTTTTAGAACATTTTCAAGTAGTATAATAGTAATAATGGCATAAAAATGTAAGGGCATTCTCAAATATCAATCAACTTTAAAGTCTAATGAACATTTTAACACTGGAACTGGAAGATATTTAGAATATCCAAAATAAATAAACAAAGGAAACAACAAATAACATGAATTATGAAGTCTCTGTAAAGAAGATTATCTTTCAAAAAAACAGATAGCTGAGACCAAAACACCAGACTGAAGACTTTTATCATTCAGTTTTTGGTAAAATGAGAGAAAAAGGAGAAAAATGATAAATCAAGCAAATTAAAAGAATCGAGCTTCTTTTAATTTATCATCCAACTAATTGATTTATTGTTTATTGTGACAGGCCTAGTTTGTTGCAGTTTATTTTTACATGTTTAGCCAAAGTAGTCAACGTATTGTTTTTTTTATTATTTATTTTACATTGGCTGTTCTAATAATAACAAGTAGTTGCACTGACTGAACAAACTGTCATTGTGTTTCCATGTCTGACCAAGCTTGTGAAGCTATTGGTGTAATTAAGTGTGCTGTACCGAAGTAGAGTTATCAAATAAATGTGTAATTCAGTACATTTCTGTCTGTGTTTAAAAAAACAAAACATTTCAAGTCAATTCGGCACTGTTTTTGTGTATCGGATCGGTATCGGCCGATACTAAACCTCAGGTATCTGTATTGGTATCGGAAGTGAAATTAAAGTGGATCAGTAGTAGGGGATGGTAGTGGATGAACTTCACTCAGCTGAGTCTGACTTATACATCTCACCCAGTTAAGTCAGAGTCCATTTTGAGGAGAAATGTTTTGGAAAAAAAAAAAGATTTTCTCTTCCTACCCAGTAAGATAAAAACACAAACTTGGCCTGTGGGTGATGCAACAGGAACAACCTGGTCGCTACTTAAATCAAGCCCATTCATTATTTTAGGCCCTTCCAGGCTCCAGCCCTGTAAATTGCATCTCAGCTTTCATCTCACGGAGCCCCACTTCACCGGGCCCCAGGTGTTATTTGTCAGCTTCCCTCCATCAGGTCTGAATATACTTGCCGTTATGTTTAAATCTCATACTGAATGCTCATTATGTCACCCATTCACACCTGGCATTGTGGTGCAGACCTGCTTTGTTGTTTAGTTCCGAGCAACAAAACTGTGGATTTTCTCCTGCTTCGCCGCAGTTGCTGTTTTTCTTCTTTAAAGGCCTTAAAGTGTCCATTTAGTTTTTCTTGTTCTTCTCGGATGATGTATGGCAACCCTAGAGTTGTTTTATTTGTCCCTCTCTTTCTTAAACGTCGTTTCCCAGTGAGCAAAATTACGTTGACAGAACGCTTTACAGAAAACACATCAACTGCGTACTGATTTGTTTGAAAAGTAAAACACGACGCATTCCACAACATAGAAAAAAAGCTCTTTCACATCTTTATGATTGCTTTTTTTCCCTTATTTTTTTTAAACGGCATATTTGAACCATGGCAGGTAGGATAATAAATCTGTGCGGGTTTCCAGTAAATAAAGTGTGATTTATCTTTGATAAAACATTCCTTTGGAATGCGATGTTTTTAGCAAAGTCGCATTTACGGAAAACACTGCCCACATGTCTTAACCTCATCTCCAAAGCTTCATCATGTGGGCCGCAAATCGCGCTGAGATCAGACTCCGCGGTCACAGGGTGCCAATACCACCATGAAGAGTACGGGGTCGAAAACCTGCCAACCCGTGTGAAGTACACACGTGTGCACTTCAGTAAATAAAACATTGTAATCTTATAGAGGTTGTTGTCTTAATCGCATGTCTATAGGTTAAGACTATTCGCGGGTTCACAAAGAATCCAGCCATTTTGTATTCAGTCGCCGCCAACAAGCTAATCCGCTTCAGCTATGTTCTTCAGGATAAACAGGAAAAACATAGAAATTTTATTAAGTGTTTTGTTTTGCTAAAGGCAGCAACAAAGTGATAGGCATTTAAACAAGAGTATGTTTATTCAGAATGATAATAAATGCGTTGAAGCTACGTGGTGAGAAGTTTGTCTTATATTTTACAGTCACTTAAAACAGAAGCATTTCAGTGTTTCTTTTCAGAGGCTTTCAGCTGAAGGGTCATATTGTATTTATTTTTACACAAGTGGTGAAGACAACAAGAATTAACACAGCTAGCAGCAAAACGACGCATTGTCTACACTTTGCAAGTCCACAGGAATTAATAGTTGCATATATAAAGGTTTTGTTGTACTGGCATCTGGAGGCAACAACAGCCAAATTTTGACAGTACCTTAAAGCCGCAGTATGTAACTTTTATAAATATGTTTTTCACATATTTGTTAAATCTCGTGACAGTTTAATATGAGAGAGATAATCTGTGAAAAGATTGATCTCTTTCACCTCCTCCCTGAGCTGCTAAGGTTACAGGAAAACCGTTTATCCGCCGTCATTTGGCCATTCTAACTAGGCTGCGCATTCACAACAGGCTATGCTATCTACAGTATAGCACAGAGCAAGGGGAGGAGGAGAAGGTAGGACAAGAGGCGCGACATGAGGTTGTGTCTGGCAACGCTAGGGCACACGTTTGGAGTTGTGCGTCAGGTTAGAGCTTGGGCTACGACATCAGCTCTTTCACAAGAGTCGCTTTGGCTGTGCACGCGAATATGTGAGGGCAAAATTGCCACTCAAACTTGTGTGGAATCCAAAAATGCTGTTCCCGTATGGACGCGAAGTTGCTTTGTTCTGAGTGAAGTCTGATTGCAGTCACATTTAATTAGTAATATGAACTGAGCATCAACACCAGCAACAGAAGGTAAGCCACCCCATGACTTAAACAGGCTAACAGAGTGCTGTGCTCTGTTAGCCTGTTTAACTTTCTAATGCAATAGTGTAACAAGATGGTGGTCTTGTTGAATAGTACATACATTAATCTGTCATCGAAAAGGATTAATCAGCAATTTACTATCTGATGTTTCAGGAATATTCTGCTAAATATCGAGTCTGCTACAAAAAAAAAAAATCAATGAAATGACTTTTTTCTGGAAGCCCATTCAAATTCAACAGGATAACAATTAAACACAAATACTAAACTCAAACAGTTCTGATGTGGTCGGATGGTGAGAAAGAGAGCCTTAGCATTACCAACCTCACTGGTTCCATCATTGAAATTCCCCAGGGTGTTTATTTCTTAGATAAGCATAGTTCCATTTTAATTTCTATCTTTGTAGAAAAGGAAAAATTAAAAAGATAAAAGTGAGAAACATTTGCAGGTAACATTTGCAAGCTCCTGTCCTTGTTTAAATACATTCAGGCAACTTTTAAGAGGCGACATAATTACTGGAAAAGAATGTTGTTTTCTGAACGGATGGCATGCGCAAGGACACGCTGTAAAGAGTGTAAAACAATAAGACAGAATAGAGCAGAAGAAGCCAGAATGGTGTTTGGTTGGGGAGGAAATTGTTTTGAGAGGTTGTTGATTTGAGATTAGTTTTTGAAAGACATTTAAAGGCGCAGCATCATGTGAAATCGACTTATTGGGGCTTTGTATCACGTTATAATGTTATTCCTTCATCAAAAACAAACCTGGAATGTTGCCTTGATTCTTTCATGCACATTTGAGAAATCCTTCAATCTCCATGGCAACCATTCAGCTGTTCAAAACGTCTCGTTGGACATAGTGCTGCCTTAGAGATGGTTTCCAAGCTTCTGCCGCACAAAGCAGGCCTGCCCCACAACTGCCCTAATCAGCTCCTTCAGACTAGCCAGCAGCATTTAGCAAACACCTGGTGGAACTGAGCATCAGCTGAGCTCATTATAGGAGCTACTTCTCAGTGAAACGCTGGTAAAAACGTTGTTAAAGGGTTAATAAAGGAGCCATATTGTGACGACTTCCTGAAGTTTGAGAAAGAGCAGGAGTTTCTTAAAGAGACAGAGGCCTAATTTCAAGGCGTTAAATTACCAAGTCAAATTTCCTTTAAGCATTAACAATTTAAGTTAACATATCTACTTGATTATGCTACAAAATAGCTCTAGAAAACATTTAATACTGCCCCTTTTACGATTGAGCTGGATGGAGGGGGGAAAAGCTTTAAGGTGCACCTGAACACACGACACGCTGTTAGTCCTGTTAACGTGACGTAAACGGATACTTGCACTCATGCAATGTGGACATTTCTGACAGAAAAAAAAACAAAAGGCGAACCTTGTTACAGTAAAAAAAAAAAAAAGTCACATTGCAAACCACGCTTGTGTCAGCAGTGTGTTCACATGCTCCTCGGCACAACAAGACCTCTATCCCGCTGCCTCCACCGGGAGACGGGGTTTCAAAACCTATCTGGAGGGCTGCGGCTGAGACAACAGAGGCCCGTGTTCTCCTTCTGCTGCCACTGTGCTCCTGGCCTGGCGGCCGAGGGAACACAGGGGCTGCTGATGGAAAAGAGTCTCACATTTCAAAAGGCCCTTTTTTTGGGAGGGGACTTTTTTCCCCCCCTGACTAACTGGATCAAGGCACAGACAAGCACAACACATGGGTGTGTATTTTGTGTGCGTCCATGTCGCATTTTGAACCAAATTTGAACAGTGTAACAAAGCATCCAGTGTGTGTGTGGGTGTGTGTGTGTGTGTGTGTGTTTCATATTCGGGTTACCAGCGGAGAGCCGCATGCTCTGTTCTCATCTCCACCTGATCCCACCAGAGTTTGTCAGACAGCCCAGCAGAGCTCCGCGTGTGCTTGTCTGTAAACAGTTTACAAGTGTGTATGTGAGACAAGGAGACAGAAAAAAAGAGCTGAAGAAGAGTCACATGGAGCTGTTATATCACCACCGATTCCCTCCATACGCAGCGTTATCCACCGCTCTGTTCGTTGAGCTACAATATATCTTTCTGCTTTTCTTTTTTTTTTTAAAAAAAACACCAGCTCAATGCGCTCCAATCACGCGGGGGAACTCAATCCCGAGACGGCGGCTGCCACCCCGGGGAGCGACTGAGTGGGTATTTGAGTTCAGGACCAGGAAGTGTTTTAATGAAAGCAGCGCGGCCTTGGGGCGAGAGTTTCTCTCCGCTCCTTCGTTTTTACTTTTCCTCGCCAGCCTAAACACACATCTGCTCCGGCCTGACCACCCATCCCCACCCCACAGACCTGCTGCAGCTGGAGCCTTCAGTCAATACCACATCCTAATCCACCGAATATTAGAGCTTTCTGTGTTTCACTTGACAAGTACAGCAACACAGAGAGTTTAATGAATACACCAAAAGCAGACTTCGAAGCAGAGAAATTATAAACGGTGGTGAGATCCAGCGGCTTGTAAAAGTGTGAACATTTTGTCATGCTGCGACTTTAATGTATTTATAGGGATTTTAATGAGACTAATTAGTGAAGTAAAGCATAACTCTGATAAGATAAGAATCTGAAATCATTGTATAAGTGCATTTAACTATGATCCCCAAAAAAATTTTTTTTAAATCCTATGATCAAATGTATGTATTCCTGTACAACAGCTTTTCCGCTAGCTTCTTGAAAATCCTTTGGCATATTCCAAGTAATAACAGGATATGGGTCACTCAATCAAAATATTTTCCAATTTATTAAATGGGTGTGCCCAGGTCTGCGTCTGAGTAAAAGTCAAGGTATCTTTGTGGTCGTACATGAAACTGAAATGGAAGCAGAAAGTGTGGTTAACGGTGCAGCCAGGGGAGAACAGATGCCCCATACACACGAAGGCCGTCAGTTCTGGACCCAGCCATCTGCTGCTCTCCGCCCATTTCCTGTCTAATTAATGTTAATGACGGCCCAAAATCTTTGTAAAATAAAAAAATATATATATTTTTGTTGTTATAAATATAAATTGTGGTGTACTTCTTCACTATTTTAAAGTGGCAATACAGTGAACCCTCGCTGTATCGCGGTTCACCTTTCGCGGTCTCGCTGATTCACGGATTTGCATCGTGCATTGTGTTCTGCATTCTGATTGGCTAAACAGTCTCTCCGCTTTTTCTCTACCTGTATGTCAACAACGTTGCGGTATAATATGTACATGTACGTAAAACGGCTTGCCAAATTTAACATAATCGATGGTGGCATGTCGGTTTATAAGAATCTTTTTGCCCAGAAGAAAAAAGAGCGACAACAACTACCGATAACTTTGTTCTTCTCTCGAAAAAACACACCTGCACCGCGGGCTGTAGAAGAAAAAAAAACCCGCTACAGAGCGGAGTCAGGATGCAGCGGCTCAGTCAGAAGAGCAGTGGAATACAGGTGAGTCACTATTTGTGCTACTGTACTTTGTTTTGTTTTTTTTTCATAATCATTTTTTATTTTCTCCCTTTCTAATCCAATGACTCAGGTCGCGGTGGGGCGGCGCTGATCTCCGCAATTCGGGCACGGGAATCCGCCTTCAGTTCATATTAAAATTATTATTTTACAGTACAGTAGTTATTTATAAAAAATTTTAAAAAATAAATGTTTATACAGTACTTTTTATTTGTTAAACAAATGTTTGGGCCTGTAAACAGGTTTTGTTCTTTGGTTTCAATGTATTATGGAGTATTTCATTGTATAATAATTGTAAAAAAATAAAGGTTTCTACTTCGTGGATTTTGCCTGTGGCGGGTTCTTTTTGGAACGTAACCGCCGCGAAAAACGAGGGTTCACTGTATTATGTATAATTTCTTCTTTTGAGATTCACATATAAAGTTGTTCCCTCATCAAAGACAAACCTGGAGTCTTGCCTTGATTCTTTCATGCAGGTTTAAAAAATAAAATAAAATTTAATCCCCATGGCAACCATTCAGTTGTGCAAAAAGGCCTGAGTGGATCTAGCTCCACCTTCCAAACTTCCAAATTTCCACCTCACAGAGCAGCCATTCTCCACTCGGCTCCTTCAGACTAGCCAGCAGCAATTAGCAAACACCTGGTGGAATTGCACGTGTACTAAGCTCATCAAAAGAGCTAGTTCTCAGTGAAACTCAGGTAAAAACGTTGTTAAAGCGATGCTGCGTTGAATTCCTGGAGGCGGAGTTTCAGAAAGAGCTAGTTTTTAAGGCTAGCCTAGCTATTGCCATCCCAGACTAATCCACCTTATTCTCATCTCCCTTCAGATGACGTCAAATTTCAGTTTTAAATTATAGTCAGCCTATTGTTGAAGTTCAGCAACAGCAGAAGAGGAAGTGAGCAAAGCCGTTCAGTCAGTGTTGGCCACGCGTCCAAATGTTGAGTAATTAAAGTCGGAGCAAGAGGAAGGTTTAAGAAACCTCATTGCTGCCATAGTTGTAGTTCGGCTCGAAGGTTGTTTGGCTTCATAGCGTCACTTCCTTCCTATAAACATCATGGCCCAAACAGTGGCGATTGGTCAAAATCAAATGCAGTCGTTCAAAACTTCAACAGATTTCACGCTTCCAGGAGATAGACAAGAATCCAGACCTTCTGTACGAAGCAAAGCGTAGAACAAGGGGCTGGTTTTGACCAGGCTAACTGGTGCAGACATGCTTCAACAAACTTAGTTACAATTGCAGTGAACAAAGCACTGACTGAGGTTGACTAAAAAACCATGTTGTAATATTTTTATTTGTAAAAGAAACAAATGAATAAAACCGTACAACGTTCCTTCAGCCTCACTGCTTAGGTCCACTGCATGAAATACATCAATGTTTGCAATTGTAGGACTAGAAAACTGTTGAAGAGTGAAGAGTGTTGAAGAGAGCCATATTTTTTTACCTGACAGCGTACATTACACATGGCTGTAAAGCTCCTTTGGCAATGCTGTAATGACCGCACGTACCAGCTCCTGCACTTAAAAGGTGCGTTAAGACTGAAACATAGTGAAACAGCTTGTTTTCTTCTTGAAACATTAAGAACCCATTCCATTAGTTTAGGCAGGCAATTCGTCTTACTGGTCAGCAGTCCCCTTGCGCCCAATCATCTTCCACTTTAGTCTGTCTTGGCTTGTTAGATGGTTTGATGATCTGCCTGTGCACTCCTCACATTACTGTTTTATTTGGTCCTGAGATGCATCTTTAAACTCAACAGCCTTGTTACATTGAGCTGTGGACAGGTGGCTTACTTCAAAAGTTGTCCGCATCCTCTGCTTGCAAAAAGAAAAAACTAGGAGTTTGAACTCATTAAGCTGCAAGTATCCAACTTCCTTATTTGTGTGTGTGTCCTTTTGTTGTTTTCGGTGGTTGTACTAATTTAGAGGGCAGTGCTGGCAGGTTTTTAATGTTTAATTTGCTCTGTTATTTTTGCGAAGACCGGCTTTCTTTTCAAAACGAAAACGAACACATGGCAAAAGTAGGGCAAAAAGCAACCTCCCCACCCCTCACAAGGTCTCTGTGACACCGCACCGCACCACTGTTCTGTCTCCTGATCTCTGTGTCTTTGGGACAGAAGTGGCTCCGGTCACAAAAGCACTCTTTGTGCTTCCTCAGGAACACTGCAAGCAGTATCCAAACTGGGAACGAGTGAGCGGACTGAACGGCTTCGCTCACTTCCTCTTCTGCCGTCAGCACTGGCGGGAAGGTTGTGCCCTGGTGGCATGAAGGACACTGGATCGCCACGTCCTCGTGTGAAAGTCAAAGTCTTTGCAGTCACCATGCCAAAGGAACATTGATCAACAGATGACTGCTGACAGACGAATGAAGTACATTTTGAGCAGTTACATGACAAGTTTAGTGTCACAGACAATGTCCTGGATAAAAGACAGATTTCTACTCGGGTATTGCCAGCAAACTCTTTCTTTCTGAATATAGTTGGCAGCCAATCATTATACAACCTGGTATCTATGGAGACCTTAACTGCTAAGTTGTATCGTTATCTACGTTTATGGTGGTTTATTAGAATGTCTTTCCTACTTAAGAGCCACCCAACTACAATAAACAAATTTCTGATTACTGATGGCCTTGAACACCAGTGTGAACCCTTACATTGATCTAATTATTGTCAAAGGCTGACCTGAATACAGGCTAACTAGTCACCTCACTTTTTGCTGCAGTCTTCATTGGTTTTACCTTGTAAGTTTCTTGTGGATGCCACACATGTACAGTACAGACCAAAAGTTTGGACACACAGTTGTGTCCAAACTTTTGGTCTATACTGTAGGTTAGGCGGTCACAGTGCTAAAACTTGATACCCTGTCTAAAAAATACTAGAAAACCATTTTACTGCTGAATTTGATGTTCTATAATATTAAATACTGCCTAATCAGTAACGGTACGACAGAATCTCAGTGCAACAATAAGCGTTTGGCAAATTACCAGGCATTTAGGGGAAAAAAAGAAAATAAAAAAATCTTAATGAAAGGTGTGGCTTAATGCATGTCCTTGTTGAATGTATGGAAGGTATTGGATTCAGTAAAACAAGTAATTGGAGAGTAGCTTTTTTTTTTTAACTGTCTAAACAAGGGTTTCATTCATGCAAATGTATTCATCAGTAGTCCTATTTAGTTTCAGCATTTCTGACAGTTGGATCGACTTTTCTGTGGTGAGCAACTACAGTCATCACAGTAGGTTGCCAACAGTTCCAATAACTTCTAGTCAACTTCTTACAAATTAAGTCTGGGTCTTAAAAAAATAAATTCTACATTTTATGAAAACAAAACAAAAAAAACATTCTCAACTTTTTGAATTACGACTGTTGTTGGAAAAATAAAACTTAGTATTTAATATATATTGCTATTTACTTTAGTACTTGACAGAGAAGTGATACTTTTTGTCTGGGTCTCTGCAGCACTGATGCGTCAACTCAGTAATATGGAATTGGCAGAGCTTCTACCGGTTTATAGGAAATTCGTATTTCTAAAATATATATTCTTTAGTATTCATTGGATTGACACATGAATGATTTTGACAACCCTGTTCATGACCTCTAAGAATCTGATAGATACCCCTATAGGTACCGTGTAATCTCATTGGTAGGCATGTTGTAGGTTCGCCATTGGTTTTCCCATAAGTAACCCTAAATATGACTGACATATTTAGGGTTACATACCCACTGACATGGGAAAGTATTCCACTGATACTCAATAAGTTTCCCGTAGGTACCTCTTATACCCTATAGGTACTCTGTAAGTTCCCCCAGAGTTGCCCCACAGGTACCTAAAGTACATGTACATACCCTGTAAGTATCTCATAGCTACTCTGTAAGCACCTTAGGTACTGGTAAATACCTGATGGCACACATATGTACTTTGTAAGTTTCTCATATCTACCCTATAAGCACTATAGACACTTGTAAGTACCCATATGTAGGTAGCCATATGCACCCTGTAAGTAGTTACCACGAAAGAATCCTATAGGTATCTAGTCTGGTGAAAACCAGCCCCTTGTTCTACGCTTTGCTTTGTACAGGGGGTCTGGACCCTCGGCTATTGAGAAACAGTTGCTTGCTGGTGGACTCTGTTCAACTTTTGAGCGATCGGCTAAATCTGAATTTACCCATTCGCAAATGTTTGGCCATAACGTACTTAATGCTCCAGCTCAACGAAGTATACCGGAAATTGTGTGTGCTGTAAACAACCCTGTGGGGAGTTAGGCCAAGACATTTTTCCCAGCTATAAAATGTCGTAAACATTCCTCTTGCTCCAAACTTAATTGCTCAATATTTTAAAGAGCGGCCAACACAGACAGAATAGCTTTATTCACTTCCTCCGCTGCCTTTGACGAACTACAATCCTACATAGGAAGCCCACAATTTGAAAAAAAAAGAAAAAAAAAAGGTGCAGACGTTATTCACAACTTCATCTTCTCTTTGCTGATTGGCCTGGTTGAAATTCTACAGGGGGAAATCCAGCTCTGTGGGAGAAATCCCAGACGGAGCAATAAACGGAGATGAGAATCAAGTCAATTTGCGTAGTAGGGCAATGACCAGGCTATTGGGTATATACAAGTACCCAATAAAGAGCTTCTAAATCTCCCACATGTACATCATTGGTACCTATTGTTACTGAACAACTGTATAAAACTGTTATCTGCTAGAGTTAGGTGCTTTTAGTCCGCTTGTTTCTTTTAGCAGTGCGTCATATTAAGTGCAGTGATTTGTAGACATTTCCATTTAAGTGCACATCCCATTTGCAGCTGGATTTCAACACACAAACCTTTGTTCGCTAATGTACAGCACAGTAAAAAAGTTGAAACTAGCCTCCAACTAACCCCAAGCAGGGAAATAGTCCCAGGGACTGTTTGTTCTTTCATGCTGAGTGAATTAAGGCAGCTTGAAAACCCTGTCTTCATTCACCACCCACGTCACTTCCAAAATTATGCCTGCACCTCAGTTGAAAGTGGGGCAAGTTAAGCTTTAAGGAGGGCAGTGCTACCTTCAAGTGCTCTGCACAAAACAAAAAAAAAAGTTGTTTTTTTTCCAAAGAAGCTGGAGGAGAACAGAAACAAAGTTCCTTTGGTTTAGAAGAAAAAGAGAGAAGATACACTTTTTTGTTACGAGTTCTGAGCTATGATTTTTGTTTTAGGAGTAAAACAAAACATCCGTATTTTCAGCTTGAACTGCTTCCAGGGCGTATTCTAATGTAAAAAGTGGGGACGTGTGGCGGTAAAAGAGATTAAAAAAAGACCTCGGATTTGCCAGCAGACCGTTTTCATTTCCTTCTCAAGGTCAAACCTCCTGCATCAAATGTTGCTCATGTTTTTTTTTTTACAATATTTTCAGCAGCACGTGAAGACAGCATAATGACTGAAGCTGAGCCGCCCAGCCGACAGACCTCTTTCAATCCGTCCCCCCAGTCCCAGCGCCCCTCCCAGGGTCTTACTTGGTTGTTAGAGGGCTGGTTGTGTTTTCTTTGTGTGGCCAGGCCTCGCTATCACATTACTGCACACATGCTGATGCAGCAGCAAAATCTGCCCACCCCCCTCCTCCTGCCCCGGCTCCTCTCAGCGCAGCCGCACCGACAATGGAGCGAGGCAAATCGAGATTTCAATTTAAGCACTGCCACGTTACAGTCTCCAATCAGAGAAATAAGTCCTCACTTTTGTTATCGCCACTTCTAAATATAAGATTAAAATTTGAATTATCCAGGAACTACCCCTCTTCCTCCTCCCCCACCACCACCGCCGCCACAGCCCCATCCATCCGTCCTAACCACCCAGTCTCCCTTGATTAATTTTCACGGAATCAGTCACCGTCCTCCGCCGCACGTCGCGCCGCGCTCAGATGAGAAATGGCTGAAAAGTTGGCTTCGCCTGGAGGAAATATTCGCTAAACTTTGATTTTTATCAAGCAGCAGCGGGAAGACGGGAAATTAAGTTCGGTCCCAATTTTGGACGATAAGGGAGATGGAGCTGACACATTTACAGCTGTGATAACAAAAAGTAATACAGCGGTGCAAAACTGCTTCTCCAAGAGGTTGATAAGCAAATTAATATACTAGCTTAGACAGAGGACCAAGTTATTTGTGAATTACATTACCTGCTTTATTAATCACATGGTTCTCAGGCTGTTTGTTCTTGTTCAGTGTGCTGATTTAACTGCCTGTTTCTTTTCGGTGAATAGGGGAGCTAAACAGAGAGGATGATAGGTTGAAAATTAGGAAACAGATGAATGGGAGTTATTGGTTGTGTGTGTGTGTGTGTGTGCGGGTGTGTGTGTGTGTGTGTGTGTGTGTGTGTGTGTTAGATCTATTAAATAAGCAAATTCCTCCACAGCTTTCATAACATTTTTCTTGGAAGCTGCTATTACGCTGAAAAATGTGAAAAAACTCTGTATATAACAAAGCAGGATTCAGCTGACCAAAGCTTTACACGATTGAAAATGAACTGAGGATGATAAATGATTTTTCGTTGTTAGCTTCAGATCTATACATACATTTTAAGTGCAGTCAGAAGATCAGCTTATCAGCTTTAATATTTCAATGTGAGAAATCCAGTTTTAAAAAACATGCTAAAGAAAAAAAATGTCGAAACACGCTAATTTCTTAAAATGTTAGAAAATTAGCATGCTGTCAAAATCTTTCGGACTGTAATATCTGTTGTACGCAGGGCTCTTAAGGTCAGAAATGTTCTAGAATTTTGGATCTGGGGTTCTGGTCAAGTCATTTTTATGACAATTTTTTTCCATGTGAAGCCATTACTTTTTTTAAAGTTTGCACTTGATGATGTATTGTATGACCAGCTAGCCCTGGGATTGGTGGATCTTTTTTTTTTAAATCAAGTCAAAAAACGTTGACATAATAAAAATTGATATAAAATATAACACACATTCTTGGCATTGCTTTGTAATTTACATTAGTGCAATGCAGATGTCAAAGTAATGAGTGTATAATCTTCCTGGTGCCAAGATTCATTGGTGCTCTCTTTGCACCAATGAAATCGTCCGGCAGTCTTGCTTCAAAACAAAATTACTCAAACCCACAGTCTTCTCATTGCAACACGACTCATCTTTTTAGTCGCCCCACTATCTTGTCAAACATACAGACATCCACAGCAGACATCATTTCTGTATGAATTCCAAAACTAATTTTCAGAAGGTGTCAACATTTCGTTGCACATCTTAGTTTCCTGCTCAATTTGAAGGTTTTGTGGAAAATTTGTGGAACGTGAAGCACCTCGACAGGATTGCTGTCCTCGCGAAAAAGATAAACCTTTCAGGAGAAGGATTTAAAAGGTTGTGACAGGTAATTTACTACGATTCCACACCGAATTGCCACTGTCTGTTGCAGGAGACACAAAGTGTACAAGCACATCTAAATTTGACCTTTCAGCAAGATAAAGCTGCTTGATAGCAAGCGGCACACGAAGGGGGAAAAAAGGCTTCGGTGGGGAACCTTAGCCGCTGTAGAGCCGGACTGAAGCTAAAGGAAAACGACTCTGAAAGAGTGTTTATTTTTCCTCCCAAAAGAAAAGCCCTTCATTTATGGTTTTTGGATATGCTGCCCTTTTGGAGACACGGAGCTGCATTGACCTGGTCTTTTCTTTCCCCTTTTGCTCCATCCCCCCCACCCCCTTCTTTCAATCACACAAGAGCTGGAGGGGAGCCTGTAAAGTCAGCAGCCATACGTTGTGTTATAAAAATAATCCAGGTTTTATTGGGACTGCCACGGGAGAGTGGCACGGGGCTGGGAGGGGGGAGTGAGGGTTAAGTGGTTATACAGCACAATCCACCTCTCTTAGAGAAGAACTGCACTGTTATATACTGTATTGGCTGCTTGGCAGACTTGCATACACACACACATATTGAGAGACAGAGGAGCTATTGGACGTAACTGAGGTGTTTTTCTTGGAGACAAAGCACAAAGGTAGGAGTGCTGACATGTTCATCTGTCTCCATGTTGAAGAGGCAGTATGTGTACAAGCATCCGGGGGTACAAACAAAATGCTGGTAGTTCCTGCACAATAGGGCTTAAGTCTACGTCCAGTGCCCACAGTCTGTTTTCCTAATGGTACCAGTAGCCTCTTGTCCCCAGCAGGATGGAGACGCTCCAGCAGCCAAACAGAGGGCAAAAGACCCGTTTACACCGAGCCACTCTTCAGTTAAACAGTAATATTTAAAATATCTCACTTTTTGAAACCAGTGAGAGTTGTCAGAGTGAAACGTTTCAGCTACTTTCCCACCGGAGGTGTGAAATACTCCGCATGTGCGAAAACCCTACAACGTACTCTGTAGGGTTCATTATACGCATGATAACAAAAACAATGGATAACACCGTGCTGTGTTGTGCTAACTTAACTTGTTTAGCTTAGCACAATTTCTGATAGGTTTGTGTGTGTTACATGAACACTTCATTCAAGGGGGGCCAGATGGGTTACTGTTTACAGTTTGAGGTGGAAGCTAAGGGTCAAAAGTGCATCGGGGTTCAGTGACATGTTAAAATCACAGTGCCACCTAGTGGCCTGGCAAGACATCTACAGCTTTCTCAAGATGTAGAACTTTTTTCCCAATCAACATCTGCAAATACCAACAGCTTCCAGGCAGCGAAGCATAGCCTATAAAAGGCTCAGCGATTCTACGGAGGCTTGTATAAATGCCGCATCTGTCTGTAAGCGTCTTATTTTTGCTTGTGAGGGAGGATCTTTTAGAGATTTTAGAGAACTTGACAAACCCTATTTAGAGCAGGAAAGCGAGTATGCCAAGATGATTTCAGGAGAGATCTCAATCAACTCAGGTTTTGGCATAAAGGTCATTGGGGGGAAAAAAACAACACAAAAGTGCCTGAGCAAGTTGAGATAATGTCCTAGGCATTTTCAGGGTGATGCAATTACAACAGCGGGCAGCTGGGTCTGTATGTGACACTAGCTTGAAGGACAAAAGGCTCTGGGAGAAACTGATAGATTAGAAAAGGGCACGGTCAGTCATTTGTCTTTTGTTTTTTCTCTATCAGAGGCCTTCAGTGTCACCGTGTTCCAGGGGACAGCTTTATAAAGCATGAAAGATTGCCAAGCTTATAGGCATTTATGGCAAGTGTAAGTATTTTGACTGTTTTTCACGGCTGAGTGAGTTGCCCTTTTGGATTTCTGGGCCGTTGGGGGGGGGGGCTGCACAGCAACACCCAGGCTCCCGAGAACGCAAGATATGGTAGCAAGGACGGCCGCTTAGTCCTTCAGAGAGAAACCCTATGTTTGCCCGTCACTGCAGCGACGTCCGAGAAGGCCAACTCAGGTCACAGCAGTGGAATATTCCCTCGATGGGATGGGGAAAGGGGGAAGGGAGAGGCTAGGGTGTGGGAGGCATAAGCGGCTGTCTCTAGAATTCAAACGCCGTCAAGCCTTCACATCTGTCTCATCCATGATGAGATGGATCTGTAAAATTAGCCAACTGAAAGGGGTAGCGGTTACGAAGGGGGTGAGAGCACTGCGACAGAGATACATGTCGAGAATTGGATTAAAGCAGATGGCTTTCTGAAACCTCAAACCAGTGTAATTAGATTTTCGCCGCCAAACACTGATTGAAGGATGATTGCATTAGATGTCACTGGGAAGGAAAGATACACAAAAAACAAGCTCGATTTGAGCAGTGTGGCGGAGTTGTAATCCCTTTTTTTTTTTTGCTCCATTGCTTCCACCTAGGTGCCTTTACCAAGAGGTAGAAGAGTAGCATCAACACAATCTTTGTGACCGTGCTGATGAGCAAGAGGTGATCTGGTTTTTGCTACCACCCACCATTTTCAATGAAATTCTGTTGGAAGATGGCAATTTGTTTTACAAAATCTCTTTCATTTGAAAACACGAGAAGGCTAAATAAGAGAAAATTGTGTGCATTAAGTTATTAGGGGACAGTTTCAACACATACCACAATAGCAATTGCTCTTTTTAATCTCTAACATCCAAAAATCCTAGCAACTTTAGGATGCTGACATAAATAAAAACATCATAATGTCTAAGTTGAAAGTAAATAATTTTGCAGCACCTTCTTTTTGCCATCTAATAGTGTGGTATTGCAATCCAATTGTTGCAGAATTCATCTCATGCTAACCTACGTAAACTCAGTGCGAGCCTCTGAAAATTCACTTTTTAAATTTAATTGGGCAAATAATCATTTTACCATTTAGGATGTATATCACCAATATTTTTTTATTTATCTTTTTATTAATTGTTTATTTTGAATATGATAGAAGTATAAAATCACACACATGAACAAGGAATGTCTTGTCTTGTCCAAATTTAGTGATAATTTATTATTGTCAAACTATTTCTTTAATTTACTGATTTCCGAGGCGACTGTGGAAAGAAGTTCTTGTAAGTTTTCACCAGAGACTAGAATATTTCAGTCGTCAGCAAATAGCACAAATTTTAATACATTAGACAGTTTGCTTATGTGGTTTATTTTCAAATTAAATAAGACTGGTCCCAGTACCGCCCCTTGAGGAACCTCACACACAATCTCCAGACAATCAGATTCAGTATCTCCCATTTTCACAAATTGTTTTTTGCTTCGGGGAGCTTTTCTGCTCAGAAAGTTCAAAACTTTTCCCCGAATTCCATAATGCTCTAATTTTTTAATTAAGATATCCTGATTTATTGTTTCAAAAGCTTTCTTTAGCTCTATGGATACCCCTACAGCTAATTTCTTACGATCTGTTGCATTGGTAATTTCTTCTATTATGTCGGTTACGGCTAGTGATGTTGACTGATTTGCTCTGAAGCCATACCGACTACTGTTGAGTAGTGTATGTTTGTCTATACATTTTTCTAGTCTCTTCTTAAAAGTTTTTCTAGAATTGTAGGGAACTGAGGCAGAAGAGAGACAGCCCTGTAATTTGTGAAGTTGGCAGTTTTATACAGTGGTATGATCTTTGCTATTTTCATTTTGTTGGGAAGTTGTCCCGTTTGGAATGACAAATTACAAATGTAAGTTAATGGTTTAGAGATCCCCTTTTAATTGTTTTCATGTCTAGATCATCACAGTCAGTGGATGCTTTACTTTTACATTTATTCACAATATCAATGATTTCTTTCTCTTGTATGGGGTTAAGATACATTGAACTTGCATTACTGTTGATGGATGGAAACTCAGCCACTCATTTAAATTATGTTGAGAATAATGCAAGTTAATAATGCAAATTCCCTAAAAAGTTTATTTTTCTTTTTACATGCGTTTTGTGTTCCTTTTGTAATCCTCTCATATTCCTTAACTGGACAGTTTTTGTCATAAGAATATTTAAATATAGTAACTTAAATATTCTTAAAAATTCTTCATATGCTGAATTCACATCACCTGTTCTATAAATAAATCTCCAATCATATGTCATCAAACTGACTTTTCTTGCCTTCAATGAATCCTCTGACTGAACCCGTCTGTATTGTGATCTGATGTTTTTATGCAGTTACATCATAGACTGTGAAAACTGGTAAATGATCAGTTATGTCATTTATTACTACGCCACTAGTTAAACTATTTTCAAGAACATCTGTAGAAATATAAATTAAGGTTGAACAGGGCGATGTAATGCGACTGGGCCTGGTGATTTTAGGATGCAGGCTCAGACTGCACATGGCATTGATAAATTCTTCTGTCGTTCTATGTTTATTTGGATTGAGAAGATCAATGTTGAACTCCCCACAGATAGATACAACTTTTTGATGAACTTTTATACATTTTTCTTCCATCCAGTTATTGACAATTTTTATATATGATCCAGGTGCTCTATAAATGCAACTTATAAAGATATTCAGATGATTAAGTTAAAAAAAAATGATTAGGATTATAGAGAGTGACCGATTTTTCACAGCTGATTTAAGAAGTAGTTTGTATACCTCGATTATGGAGTTTATAGACATGTGGCCTTGGAAGTGATTGGAACGCCTGAACATCAGGATTTCATCACTTTAAACTTTCTCTCAAAACACATCCACAATTATCCTTCATTAATCATTAAAAGCATCACTGGTGTCCTGTCCTTGTAGGTGAACACAGGGTTGCATAGGACAGGTCTTGATGTTTCTCAAAATAACTTTCTTTTTTTTTCATGTTTGGTGTCAAAATAATAAGATTTTTTTTTTAGGCTGATTGTGAAATCAGCCTAACTAGGCTCAATGCCACTAGACAGATGAAGAAAAAGTGTGTTGTACGTCTAGCTTATTAGTCAGTGACGTGTACATCCGCTCTGTCTTTTCCTTGTCAGAGTTTTGGGAAAAAGTGAGAACGTCTAATGTCCAAGAGCAGATCTGTTTAGATTAAGGTGAAAGCATGTGTAAGGAAAAGGAAAAATAAAAAATATAGATTTCTGCTTTTATTTTTGATTATGTCAGTTTTGGTCCTCCTTAGAAATTGGGCCTCTGTCTCTTTAAGAAACTCCTGCTCTTTCTCAAACTCCGCCTTCAGGAAGTCGTCACAACATGGCTCCTCTATTAACCCTTTAGCAACGTTTTTGCCAGCGTTGCTCTGAGAAGTCGCTCCAGTAATGAGCTTGGGAGATGCAGTAAACGAGAGCAATGGCAACTCACTGTGTCATTCAATGACGTGAATTATTATTTTTCCACCAAAGAGAAAGTGGTGTTGTATTAAAAAGGCAATATGGCAGCTTGTGGTACACCAAAGGCTGCTGACAGGGAATATCTTTGCCTAAAGCTAACAAAGTGTTTTCGTGTAGAGGTCGTTGAAATTGGAGTTTTTTTGTCATTTCTAATTGCCAATTGCTGCTAGTGTGAAGGAGCTGAGTGGGGAAGTCTTTGATGAGAGAATAATATTATAACATGATGGAAATCTTAAAAAAGTAAACTTTTTATGTGATGACATGCCATGTTGTTTTCTCAAAAAGCTGTCAATCAAGCTGTCATCAAAATATATTGTGTCGTGCGACCAGCAAGTCAAAGCTCGCCGTCATCTGCAGGAAGTTTTAAAACATATTCTGTTTCAAACAGCCAAAAAACTTGAAAGTCCTCCGGCAATGTCTTGCTCACAAAGCAGCACTTTTTGGTTTGGCTATTCTGGAAGGACCTTTATCACTTTTCAACAAACTTTGTTTCCAATTTTTGTTCTCTTGACCAAATCTTACCTCGTTAAATCGCTTCCATTTTATTATAATATCAGCTGTTAATGGAAAACGCACAGTCACATAATCACATTTGCATTCCTCCTCTCGTCATGATTGGCGAGGCTCGCTGTATTCAGCATTTGCAGCAGCTTTGTCCCAGACCACCAGTGGACACAAATGATGTGCATTCATGACCGACCGCCAACAAGCCCGAGGCGGAAAATGGCCTTTTGAGAGAGAGGGAAGAGAAAGAAACAAAACGTCCATATTGTTAAAGCCGAGGAATGTTTTCACTCAGACGGTGACCGAACTTTTGGCATTCTAAATGAAAGAATCAAAATGCATGAACAACAGGCAGACTATCTGCTTGTTTTTTTTTTCAGCAAGAGAACAGGTCAGTGTAGGAGGCAACTGCCTGTGGAGACTCTCTCTCCCTCCCATGCACGCCAGTATTCTTGCATATTTATTACCGCCCTAAGAAGATTCATGAGGCAGACGTTGCAGAAAACAGAGACGAAGCTCTAGGGAAGCGAGGGTACTCGATTCTTTGGAGAGACCGACTTGGGACCAGGGGAACGGTAGGTAGCTACAGGAGGAAAAACAAGACTCTCCGGGGCCCTAACCCTGCTTCTCTCAGCAGTTCTCCCCTTTGTGCTGACATGTGGCACACCCTCAGCAGGGATGTTAAGAAATTTAATAACCTTCCGAAACTATCCCTTTTCACGTAATGATAAATTAGCATAGTTGGTACCCTTTAGGTGACAAAGAACAGCAGATCTATGGAGAGATCCAAATTAAAAGGAGATTTATAGGCTTAAAGGTTTCAAGAAATTAGGTAAAAGAAACTCAGAGACCAACCAGGAGTTTATCATTGTCATTGAACTGATTTATCCTACGGACTTTTTGGAAAATTGGGATACCTTCTAACGTAAAGACGTACGTCCAACCTGAACAACCTTGC
Organism: Xiphophorus hellerii; assembly: GCF_003331165.1. Classification (NCBI taxonomy): domain Eukaryota; kingdom Metazoa; phylum Chordata; class Actinopteri; order Cyprinodontiformes; family Poeciliidae; genus Xiphophorus; species Xiphophorus hellerii. The sequence goes on from NC_045683.1 coordinate 28,287,203, forward strand.
TTTGATTCTCTTCTAATCATACCGAACTCTTTCAGCTGAACACAAAGATTCATTAAGTTTGTGAAGCCGAAGTCAAAAGACAATTCTTCTATGATTTTTTTCGGTCTCTAAAGAAGACATGATTAAAGCGTCTCTGGTCACTCTCCATCTTCCTTTAATGAATTTACGCATTAAATGAAATAATGTTCTGCTGAGGTGTAATTTCCTTTTTCTGTCTCGGGGGAAGGAGGAAGCCACTCATCATACGGGACACGCTTTAATACACTCATCTCAATAGATATTAAGCACCAGGCGATCGCAAAGGCAGTGATACATCGGGGGGCCATTCATCTCCGATGAAGACAGCGCATTTCTCCTCTCCGGGCCACAAATGTTTATCCGGATGATTGCGACGAGACGGAACGTGGGAGATTGGCGGCGGGCTCAAAGAGGTTTTCTGTCAGATCGCTGACGTTGCGAGGAGACCTTTAGATTGACTGTGACATCTTTGCCTCTCGGTCGTTTGGCACCAAGCTGCCGCTGCTGGCCATTAGCCATTCATTACTGTTCATCCAGTGTGTTTATGACCAATCTAATATTCTACAATGCTCTTTTGGTGTTGGGGGGTTAGGTCTGACTTACTAAATATGCTTCACCCTGTCATTCATCAATTTGACCATCTATATAGTGTCTTTCAAGGAGTGCCCATAGCATCTTGGAACTTTTTCACACTTTTGTCATGCTGCAATGGAAAGAGTCAAGTACAACTCAAAAGCCTGCCAAGATATGGGTGTTCACCTTTCAGGAAGAGGAGGGGCAATGTGAGTATTAGTAAGACAAGCAGCTAAAAGGCTCACAGCAACTCTGGAAGAAGATGACAGAACTCCAGAAATATGACCTTTGTGAATGACAACAAGCCATTGTGGGAAGAAAATCTGAAAAAGTTCCATTTCCAGCTTTGCCATAAGTTATCTTCCAAGTTTCAGCAAACAAGAACTTTTAGAAGTACAAGCAAAAAGTTGTAATTTTCTTTAGCTGTTCAGATTGGGGTGTAGCTACCACTACTTCCACCGAGATTGGGGCGGTGGAAGTAGTGGTAGCTACTTCCACCAAGACAGTAGCTATGTTTCCATTCAATTGTCCTGTGAATTTTGAAATTAATATGTGCAATTCTGCGAAAAAAGGAAGAAAAAAAAAAGAACATACAAATTATGTATGTTTCCATCTACTGGTTTGGAGCGAAACAATCAGGCAACCAAGGCATAATTGATTCTATCAAATCAGTTAGCATTGTTGATGTACTGCACAAAGACAAAGAAAGCAACGTAATTCTGAAGTATGCCTTTTTCTTCACTTGCAATAACAGCAGTTTTGTGAGGTAAATGTTCGACATGTCAGAACTTACTTGGCAAGTTCTGACATGTCCTTTAGCACATTAACTATTTTACAGAAAAAGCTATAAAAAAAACCCCTCCTCAAACCATTTACAAAATTGAGGATGTTTTTTTCTCTCCAATTTTGCCCTTTCCATCAACCCCTTTCTATTGCAATAGTTCAAAATGTGTTTAAAGTAATCGTTGATAGAAACACAGAACAACTGTAGCTAACCATACAGCCAGAATAACAAAGGAAAGGTTAAAATCAAAGCTTGTTCATGTATTAAGAGGTCAACGTCGCACCCTCTGAATTCATATCCTATGAGGCGACAACTGCTTGCCCTTCTCACATGAGCAAGCGATTGGTGAAACTTGTTTATGTGAAATCTCAAGCTTGGACAAGCAAACAGCCACAAGGTTATGTGTACAAGCTTGAAATTTCACATATAACTTTAAATGTATAACTTTTGTCGCCATCGCGTTGTACATGCCGGAAAACGTATGCTGTTGTTAATCACTCCCTATGTCCAAAGCTCATTATGACCTAGTCAAAGTCCTATCCTATAGCCAATAGAGAATCTGTTCCAGCGCTTGAAAAATTGATGCCAACAGACTCTCAATCTGACTTAGCTTTAGTTGCTTTGGAAGGGTAAACAAGAAACAAAAGTCACTGAGCTTTAAATACAGCGAAGGTTTTTCCCCTAAGTTCTGACTCAGGGCACTGAATACAAATGTGAGCAAGACTTTCAGGTTTTAATTAGCAATGAAAAAACAAACTGAAAGCCATGTTTCCCTTTTCTTCCACTTTACAATTATGTGCTACTTTGTGTTGGTCAAACACATAAAACCCCTATTGAAGCCTGTGGTGGTGAATACATTATCTAAGTATTGTCAACATTTCAATCATCTGACATCTTAAATACCCTCCATAGCCGACAGCCGACTTCTCTCATTAATATTTCCCAACATCGGAATGCGACGAGTCAAAGCTACGAACTCCTGCTGACACTGGAAGGTGAGTCGAGGCAAAAATGAGGTAATCGTTCAGAAATACTGTTTCCCAGCTCTGGGTTTCAGTCTGAGTCAACCTAAGGTCTCACTGCGATGGAAAGAAAAAAGTCCAAACAGGGCCAAACGGAGAGGAGCAAAAGCAAAAAGAGCGGCGGCTCACGGGAGACGACCTGTGCTCGGCTTTTTAATGAGACTTCACCCCTCCCGAAAAAAAAGGTCTCAGAGCCCCGCTCTGCTTTCTGATGTGCTAAATACCTGCTATTTCACAGACGCTTATCACTCACAAGGCCTCGGATGCTGCCAGCTGTGGGATGGAGCCAGCCCGAAAGTGGAGCTAAACTGTGACTTCTGCACTTCCAATCCACCTGTTTATTACATGAAAGGAAGAAAGAAAAAAAAAAAAAGTCTTAGAGTGTGTGCTGCGTCTGAGCCGAAGTTCTTTAGGGAGGAAGAGGGGGGTTAGTTTCCATCAATATGTGCAAAAAAAAAAAAAATCATCTCTCTGTTGTTGCCGGGGAAGATTGACCTGAATTGTGAATCGAGAGTTAATCCCTCCTACGTATAACTATATGAGGCGCTGGATTTCCCTGAGCCCGGCCCGGCACGCACCGTCCCGGCAGCTGACGGCGCAGATTAATCCGTATTCTCCACTGGCTTTATGCGCTATAGATATTTCTTCATTTTGGAGGAGTTTTTGTTGGCAACTTAGGTGAGCAGAGAAAAATAAGAATGAGAAGAGGATTAAGAAGAACCTAAAGAAGTTTTACGAGACAAAGTAAAAATGATTTTTTTTTTAAATGTAATGAAGCTGTATTAGAAAACAGAGCTCTGTTTCTGTATTTCCCTAGGAAATCACTGTACTATTATATAAAAATACTATTTCCCTAGGGAAATGAATGGTGATAAAAGTGCGGATGGCTGTCGCACCGGCAGGAAGAAATGAAGGTTAGAAACCGCGGGGATAAATCAGCGCAGAACTTATCTGCAAAGATGTTACTGCCCCAATGCCCTAACCCTTCCAAACAAACAAAGAACATCGCATAGAAACACTTACTGGACAAAGAAATGAACAGCAAACCCGAAGAACACGAATGAAACAAATGCGGATGGATTACAAAGAGAAAACCAAGACACCAACACGAGAAGAATATGATAGGAGTAATATAAAGATAAAGGGAGAAAAAAAAACAATCAATGCTTAAGGACAAGCTAAGAAACTAAACTAACCAAACCTGATGAGCAAGGAGTGAAAGAAGCAGAACAGAAAAAAACCCAGAAAGGGAATAATCTAACACACTAACAGAAATAATAGAGAAAAATTTCAGGATGGAGAACGGCAGAATAACTTGTAAAAGAAATGACAAAACAGACCTATCAGGAAGAACAAATATTGCAAAAACTATTAAACATAAATGACCTGTAAGATAAACCAGAGGCCAAAAAAACTCAAGTACGGAAAAATCATTAAAGTAGCTGCGTTTCCGACGACCAAAAAGGTTCATTTAATTTGATGGCCATACATTTGCTGAATTTGCTCCAACTTGGAAAGAACGGGTTTGGTTGTATCCAAATTTGTATAATTCGCAAAACCAAAATAGAAACACTTTTTTCGCATAACACGAGTTAAGTGATGAACAACCAGATGTTACTACTGGCAGAAACCACAAAGAAGACAAAGTGCTAGGAAGATGATGTTTTTTAATGGCTTATCGCATGGACAAACTTATTCATGTGTGATTTTAATGAAGTTTCTTACTGATGCAAACACATACGCAATTGCCAAATTGTGTTGTTTTTTTTTACATTAGAGAAATATCGACAAAGTTTTGCACACATTTGTAATGGAAACTAGCATGAAGCAAATCCAGATTTTTCCACATACAGTTTATAAATGTTAAAGCATAAATCATTTTTATGTGTCTTTTTTAACAAAACAGAGAGAATTCATATGTTGCATGATGCTATTATGTTTATCTATTTTCCTATCAAAATAGTTATGAATATTGTTGCGTGTAGCTGAACGCATTCTTCAAAGTACTACCTAAAATAAACGAGACAAATTGTCATAAATATCTTCAAATTTGACAAATAATGTAGTTTAATTGATGCATTATTTAATGATGGACTTATGCTACACCCCATTTCCATATGTTACCATTCTGATCTCCATTTGACCCAGCTCATTTTTAAAATGGTCAGTAACCACAGGTCGTCCCAGTGGGTATGAATGGCCAGATTGTCTATAACGCCAAACAACCCAAACTACCAGAGTACGACATGATGAAGGGGGGACTGCAGCATTTGGGGTCACTTTCCCGCTAATTAACAAGTTTTAGCAAATGTTAGCTTTTGTGTAGATAGCATTGCTTTTTACTCTCCAATACTTTGGTACTGAAAGGATTCTGTGGTGGACTAAACCACTGCAAGGTGTCTTGGACCCGTTTCTGAAAAACAAGCCTAACTCACCTCTTCTCCATCATAATACCTGGCAGTTAATCTGAGGTGCTTGTGCTGATATGCCGTTTGATTTCTCTGGAATATGGAGCTGTGTATTATGACCAAACATCTCTATTTGGTTCCAAAGGATTTCCCTTCCACCCCCAGTAGTCTTGCGGTTCATTCAGATTCAGCTTCATAAAAACATAAGTTGTGCCGACATATTTCTTTTTGAAGAGAACAGGTTTTCTCCTAGCTGCAACTTTTCTGATTTAATGACAGAATTTTAACAGTTAGCTTAAGATTTAGCATCTGGTTTGTTGTGCATGGGTGTATTGCGATTTCTTTTACCATGCCCCACCTCATAACCCTTCCCAGTTTGATTAGTAGCAACAATTGCATCTCTGATGTCTCTCCCAACTTCGGATATCTAACAACTAAGCTTCTACTTAGTTGACCAGCTAATAGGGTTCATTTAAGCAGCAGAACCTGGCTGCTGATTTCCACCCTACATCAGCAGTGCTGATAAAAGTAATTAGTTTTTCCCACAACTGCTTTGACAGTTAATGGGAAATTTCTTTCAGTAGGTTTTCTTGGTCCTGATATTCCACTGTGTTCTCCAAACGACTCGGTTTGGGCTGCCGTTTTTTTAAAGTTCCACGATGAACAATTACAGTTATCTGCAAATTTTCCCTTATAAAGCCTGACATAAAGGGAAAACATTGGGTGTTAATTTTCACCATGTTTCTCCTACCTTTAGAAATGTCATAGTTCCAAACTAATTTACAAGCTAAATAATTATTATAACTAGTATTTAGCTTGCAAATTTAATATCCATAGACACAAATTATATACTTGGCTTGTTAACTAAATATTTAATTCAAAAGGAAACATTTATTTAGCTCAAGCAAGTAAAAATAATTAGATTGCTAAATTGGTGGGTATCTAAATATTTAGCTAGCAATCTAACTAAATACTTAGCAAGCAAGCAAAAATGTTTAGGTTGCTAACTGTCAAGCTAAATATTTAGTTAGCTTCCTGACTAGTTAGCTTGATAAGTAAATATTTAACAAGCAAGTCAAAGCTCACCAAGTACTTAGCAAGCTCAATATTTAGTTAGTTTGCTAACAGCTACCTATTGCTAACTAGAGCAAGTTATGAGAATGGCGATAACACACAACCCTTCAATCTTACAAACTGTCTTAAACCTGCACTGGTTACTGCATTAATGAATTACTGCATTGATGCAAAAAGGTTCGACAAACCTGCGATTCATTCGTGGAGAGTGATCCTTCTAAGATTTTTCCAAAGAAAGGAGCCGATTTGCATATTTCCAGCATCTCATATTAACTTCCGGGGGGGGAGAGGGGGGGGCAGAAAGAGGCTACCGCAATGCTGCAATTAAATGCGCATCCCTGTTCTTGTTTATCGGATGTTGTGAAAAACAGACGAAGCGAACGAGCTCGGAGCTGCTGACTCGCTATCATTCGTTATCTTTCCGTGCCGCCCTGTCAGCCATTAAACACTCATTTGGTGCTTTCACTCTCCCGGGGCTCTTGGGCCTCGCGGCACGCCGTCTGCGCGAACGCGGAAAACGTTTTTCCCTTCCGCTCCGTCGACGGCTGTACATTGAATGACGGGGTGAAACGCGTTCCTTCACGCCCACTGCAGGTGCTGGAACAAAGAAAAAAAAAGAGCGTATAAATGGGCTCCGTTTGGAGTGGAGGTGTGAAATTAACTCAGGCGGAGTTCAGCTTGATATTTGGGCCTTTTTTTAAAAAAAAAAAAAAAAAGGAGAGAACGTGTTAGATAAGATAAGATAAGATTTATTGTCATTGTCATCAACAGATTACAACGAGATTGAGATTTGCTCGACTCGAGTTAAGATGCAGGTTATGTGTGTATACATAATATACCAAGATAAAGAAATAAATAGTACAAAATGAGAAATAAAGAGACATCAGAAGATGGTTGCAGCGCCTGGAGGTGTCGCAACAGAATTTACATTTTTAACAAAGTGGTGTCGAGAGCAGAAGTTCTTGTGCCTTTGAATTTAGTGCCATGATTGCCATCGGGTAAAAACTGTTCTTTAGGCGATTTGTCCTGGTTTTTATCGCTCTGTATCTCTTGCCTGATGGCAGCAGCTGGAAGAGACCATGGCCAGGGTGTGAAGAGTCATTTAAAATGTCCAAAACATTCACTTATAAAGTTTTGGACAAACTTAATCACACATGAATAAGTTTGTCCCACCGGCCTCCCATCAGCCCTGATGGGAGGCCGGTGGGACAAACTTATGTACGGCCTCCCATCAGCCCTGATGGGAGGCCGGTGGCTCCCATCAAGGCTCCCATCAGCCCTGATGGGAGGCTGGTGTGAAGCGGGAAAAGCGTCAAACGTTTCGAGACCAGCGTGAGTGGAAGCTGTACAGTAGAGAGTGGCTTTTTCAGGCGCTAAATTGAGTTGTTTTGGATACAGCAGGAGCGCGAAGCGAGCAGAGAGCTCCGGTAATAAATTGAACTTGAGGTCAGCCGCGGGACGTCACACGCGACTGCCTCTCCTCACAACACACCTCAAGAGCGTTTCAGTCAACCTGGGCGAGAATAATCCCCGCAAATTAATTTCCAGCAACCTTTTCAATTCCTAACTGTAGACGACTGGAGGAGACGGCGGAGAAACACAAAGCAAAGGTTGAGGCCTGCTTGTTCGAGAGATTCTCTTCTTTTCTTTCTTTTTTTTTTTTACATTTAAACTCTTGAGAGGATCAGTTTCAACCCAACAAAAAAATAAATAAAGCTTTTATTTGACTTTGATTTGATCCAAGGTGTTTTATTTTTATTTTTTTTTTACCGGACTGTTTAAAAAGACTCCAAATTAGTGTCCTGTTGACACATGAACTCTGGACCCGAACCCAACCAAGGCATTGTCAGATTGTCTGCTACCTGCTGTGTTTCAGATTATGGACATTATAATTTGGCCCTGTTTATTTGCTAATCTGTCTGAAAGAGGATTTGGGTTGCTGCAGTTCTCTCCAAACAGGTTTCATCTGGAAAGTGTAGGCAATAGCTGAGCTGAAGATTCTTTAACGTAACTTTGTCACAATAGACTCCAGTTCTGCCTATATGGAGTGGTGGTTTAATGCAGAAAAGAGTCACAGTCATGATGTACAATATTTTTTTTTTCTTTCAGTCTGAACGTTTAATCTATATGTCATAATCCAGGCTCTACCAAGTAAATCTTTTTTGAATTATTTTTCTGATATTGGATAATAAACAATGTAAGCTCTCTGCCTACAAACGGGAAGCTTCTGGAAGGCAGCAGACCGACACAAGAGGAACATCAACATCTTTCTACACGTTTTTGTTGGTGGTCTGATGCACTCAATCACCTCTTTCTTTGTAGGAAAATGAAAAGGATCTTATTCATTGTAGTTCCAAATCCCAATGTTTACGGTGTTAAATGAAAGGCACCAATTTTTAAAATTCCTTCAGGCTTGCTGGAACAATTGTTGGATTTTTTTTTTCAACTGTAATAACGAGATCCGGGTCTCTTTCTTTCAAAAAGCTTGCTATATTTCGCAGAGTTTACTAAATTAAGTAAGAGCAGATTTGGGTTGGTTTTTCAGTAAAAGTCTCTGCTTCTACTTATTATTTTTTTTAAAAAAGCTTGGTTACAAAAAGATGAATACGTCATGTTGTACTTAACATTTTCAATTGCAAGGAAAGTATATCTGTAATAGTGGAGTTGAATAATCTTCATTTTTTAACACACCAGGTTGAGATTATTTGAGCTTTGTGACACGTTATCCTGCTCGATGTAGGTACCAGAAGATGGGGTCACAGAGGTCATGATGGGATGAATAATAACACTCAGATCGGCTGTGACATTCAAACAGTGTTCAGTGAAGTCATACCGTCACACCAACGACAGCAGCCTTGCCTGTTAATGAAAGGCAGGACGAATCCAGGTTTTCATGTCGCGAAAGCCAAATTCTGATGCCACAGTCCGAATGTTGCAGCCGAAGCGAAAGGCCAATGAATGAAATGTTCTCCCAATCTGCTGCTGTCCAGCTTTGAATAGTTGGTTGGGAAAAAATCAACTGGGATGCCCTCTGAAGTCAGATTTCCCACCGGGAAAGTGGGAGGAACTCCGACTATCCCCAGTTGTCACTTGCAAGGCAGACTTCGCGTTCCAATATGGCCGCTGCTCACATTAACAGGAGCGAACTGTGGTGGAAAAGCATGTTTATTTCACAAGACACAGATGTAAGAGTGCGTCTGAAATCAATGTGCAAACTGAACAAATTAAAAGTAAAACTTAAAATCACGTTTGTGACAACTTTTCAGTTCAGTCTCTGGTGGCTTTAAAGTGAATTATTTCAAACCCGTTTTCAGGATTTAAACCCTCACCCAGTACGATGGGGCAAACTTACACCCCACAACCTTGTTGTATTGAGTTAAATCAAGTGCAATTGTGCACATTTCATCAACAAGGCAGTTCAACGTGCTTCACACCATGAATGTATAATTTTGAAACAAGCAATGAACGTCACATTTTGTCAAATGCCACCATCGAAACCAAGCAAAAATCCCTCACAGATGCTTATTTTAAACCCGGCAGTTTCATAACCGACAGTATCAAATTATGCATCAATGACAAATTCATAGACTTTTTCTATTATTGATTTCAAACGTATGAATAACACATCTGACAAGATAAAACCATTTTGATGTGTCTCAAAAGTAGACTTTCTGACATCACTTCAGTACCCGATGGCACCTGACTGTTGGTGACGGAGTCCCTGGGAGAGCAACGTCTTTGTTCCTGGAGACTGGATGTAATTCAGCAGGATGACGTTTTCAGCTTGTCATCGCTCCGACTTATTGTTTAGACACACAAATTATATATATATATAGGCTATATATTAAAAAAAAAGCATGATTTCCCAAAGATTTCAACCAATAAATGATCTTAGAATAACAGGCTGGAGCAGGCCAGAATAGCTAACGAACATCTCTCGGTACTTTCCAGCAGCTTTAATATATTCAGCAAAACTCGACGTGTCTCGGCGTGATCTGAGCGAACGTATTCCACTGTGAGGAATTTTAAATCACCTGAATGCCGAAAGCTGCAACTAAAAAGCCCGCGTCCTCCGCCGCTCTCGGCGAGGTTCTGCTTCATAAACACGGCGCTGTTCAATTTCTCCGCCTTATAACGGCGACGGCGAGGGAAATATACGGACGCAAGCTTGTCACCGTGGCGACGCCGAACTTTGTCGGGTGACAAAATCCGTCGTTCACTGACGCAGATGAGCGATGATGATCCAGAGGATGGTTGTGACGGCGGGAGATTAGCTCCGCTTTGATCCCATGTCAGTGTTGGAGACACGGGCTCATTATGACTGTTTGTCCAGATCGGAGGAATGTAGCTTTTTTTTTTTTCCTGTAAATGTTTCAAGTGTGGTCAAAAAGAACTCCACGCCGCAAAAAAAAAAAAAAAAAAAAAAACAGTCCATTAGCCATTTTTATTGGGCAGACCAGACCACTTCAAACAACAGGACCTTAAAACAGAAGTTACTGCTCATATAACTCTTGAGTTCGGGTGTTTGTGGGAAACATTTAGTTAAATTAGCATCAACTGACATTAGAAAGAGCAGCACAGCCTCTGAAGTTCCTCTGCATTCTTTCCCAGATTTGATTCACTCGTCTGCTTTCGCACGTTTAATGAAGATCTTTGTCCGTTTTTTTAATTCGCGTTGCGCTTGATGTGCTTTTCCCGCGTGTTTCCCGAAGGGTCCTTAGCTAGAGAAAACCATCGGGAAACAGTAGATGCGGTAAAACGTCCGCTCTCGGCTTCTGTAGATCTGTGACATCAAATCCTAAGGAGTCCATTTTCTTTTCTTTTCTTTTTTTTTTTTTTTTTTTGTGGTGGAAACGAGACGGAATGCAAACAATTTCAATCGGCAAACAAACTCCCCAGCCCTCCAGATGTTGCAGCTCGGACTTTCTCAGAGCAGGACTCTGGTTTAGTCAGAACCAGAACTGACCGCTGAGGTCTAGAACCAAAAGCCCCATTCCCCGAAATGCTCACTTGGTTTGTGAGGGGGCCCTCATTGGAAAGCACCTCTGGGTTGTCCGGGGTCAGACTCCATGTCGAGGACCCCCTAAAAAAACAACAACAACAACAAAAAACCAGACCTTTACTTTGCACACAATGAAAACTGGCTTCAGCAGGGGCCCTGGGATGTCGGGGCCCTTGTTCATAGGGGCTAATGGGCGGAGACGAGTTTGTGTGCCTTTTTTTTATTTTTTTTAAACCCTCCCAGGTTCCTGCTGCGCTGCGTACTGCAGAAGCAGGCAGGGGTAGAAGGGGGGCGCACGCATACACACACCCACGCACGCACACACACACACACACACACACACCACGCGCTGCAGCGCCACGCACCAGCAGCAGCAGCACTCATCATTTCTAGCGGAGCCTGGCACAGAGACGCAGCGCTCACATTTCTCCGTCAGGCTGCTGAAACTTCTGAGACAGAGAGGCGGACAGATCCTCCTAGCTCGTCCCACTTAGTGGATTAAATTCACGCTCTCTCTTCTTTCTTTTTCCTCCTCCTTTTTCTCCCTCCTCCTCCTCCTCCTCTTCCTCCTCTGGGTTTCGTGTTACAAAGCCTTGGGAGGGGAGTTGCGCGTAGAGGAGCCAGTTCTTCTGTGCAGAAACTGAATGACAGGATCATATGGCACGATTTGCCTCTTTTAAGTCCAAACATTTCGTATCAGAGAGGACACGGGAGAGAGGAACCGCGGACCGATTCGTCAGCGATTGATGGGGGATGTGGAATAATTAATAAGTCAAAGGAGAAAAAAAAGAAGAAGAAAGAAACAACAAACGCCAGATAAAGGAGAGAAGGAGAAGGATAGCCTGCTGGATCCGTCGGCTGTGGAGGGGGGGAGGCAGGCAGGACGCAGCGGCTGCGATCATCAGCGGCATCAGCGTAATAATAAGGTAAGTTTGGAGCCGTTATTCATGTCGTAGCGGCTGAGAGCGCAGCGACGGAAGTCGGCGGAGGTGGGAAAGGTGGAAAAACCACATCAGCGACGAGAGTGCGGAGCATCAACTGTTGCAGTGAGGCAGCTTTCTGTGGACGTGTGTTTTTGTAGAAATAACGCGAACAGGGCTACGCGGTGTGCGCCGTGTCGGGCAGGCTTAACGGCGGTCCCGGTCGGGTTACCGGTTCTGGGTTTCGGTGCGGCGCAACTTTTACCTCGGTGCGGCGCGGTGTAAACACGGCGCAGTGCGGTCAGGAGCGGCTGGGAGAGACGGGGAAGCGTCTCCGGAAAGCACACGCTGAGTAAGCCGCTCTACAAAAAAAGAAATCAACGCACAACGTACATCACAAAGCGTCTGACTTAGCCAGATGTGACTCTGCAGCCCTCTCACGTAAATCTGGAATATTTAGCTCTCAAGAGCTTCACGAGGCTTTTTTAACATTTATTCCAGCACAACATCTCTGACTTACTGTTAGCTCCCCGAAGACTTCGAGTAGTTTGCCTTCTTCGACATTTTAAAGAGTCTATGCCCACTGGTGTATCGTTTCCTCTCCTTCTAACAAATTTAAACTGAGGGTAAAAACAGAACCGAGTGATAATGTGTTTGATTTCACGCAGCAGGGTTTCACAACGACACAGTTTTATTTTTGGAAAAAGGCGCACTGAAAAAAACACACACAAAAAAAACCCAAACACTTTTTCTGCTTTGTGTTTGTTTAAGTCCGTGACATCACAGGAGGGGACAACGTCGAGCTGACAGGCTAGCAAAAACAGCTAAAGTAGCAACTTTTGGCAAAGTTTGACTCAAATTCTGAAACATATGAGTTGCATTTACGTGTCAGCCATACAGCACATGACTCTTGAGGTGCTTGCAGAGGTGGAACTGACCTGATGATGACGATTGTTAGACTTTACCTTGTGAAAATCTGTTTTATTTTCCTTTTTTTGAAATGTTCTATCTGATTGGATTGGCCTCTGGTGAAATGACTAAATGCTGTGTTCCGGTTCCGTCACCCTGTGGGACTTGCCGGTACTTTTTCACCGCACGCATTGTGAACTTATTTTACGTTCGCTTATCTGAACATCTTCCCTTCTTGTGTGATTTTATCTTGATTAAATATGCAACAAAATAGGAGATGCAGATAGAAATCATGACCACGCAGGTACTGAACTATATTTAAAGTGAGTTTGATTTATTTTATGGAAAATTGTTGTTTGTATGTGGGCAGTTTTTATATGCAGAGGTCTAATTTTACTGGGTTTTTTTTTTTTTTTGGATGAGCTTCAACTCATAATAAACGTCTAACATTATCCACCACTGCTTAGAAATATTGCTTTGGAGTGCTTTTTCCTCCTTATTCCCTTACAGATTTACCTAATGAAGTAAGCATTAGCTTCAGTTGAGTGATTATTGTAATTACTCAGAAAAGGGGGAGGGCCGGATGGGCGTGTGTCCACTCTGGACATTGAGTGGGGTGGGATTCGGTGGGGGGTGGGTGGGTTTACAAGCTGGATGGTGCCAGCACCAGTTAACTAACAGACAGGGCCGGGGGGTGGTGCAGAGCGCAGACACTATGAGGCTTGTGGGAGAAGTTAGTGGAGGCACGTCACAGCGATGTGGGCTGGAGGATGTGGGCTTCATGCAAGAGTCACTGTGGGGGTCTTCTTTCCAAAGTGAGATTTGCACCATTGACTCTAGAGCAGGGGTCTCAAACTCCAGTCCTCGAGGGCCGCAGTCCTGCAACTTTTAGATGTGCCTCTGTTGCACCACCTGAACAGAATAATTAGGTCATTAAGGCTCTGGAAAACTGATCTACACAAGGAGGAGGTCATTAAGTCATTTCATTCCAGTGTTTTGTACCTGTGGCACATCTAAAAACTGCAGGACTGCGGCCCTTGAGGCCTGGAGTTTGAGACCCCTGCTCTAGAGGGTTCACACAGCCATTGTAGCACATGTAGCAGGGCTGGATCTAGGAAGATGTGGGCCCTGGGGCCGTAGTCAGGTTTGGTGTCCTGTAGCCACAGATGTAAATTGTAACTGATTATTTATTGGGTATGTGTTTGAAAACAATAAAAGTATTCTGTTTGAAGTTTATGAATTCTATTACAATTTAAAGTAAATCAACAATCATATTTTGTTCATTACTTCAGGTTTTCTTGAGCAGCCATCTTGTTTCTCAACTTCGTTGTTAGTTTGATTATTCTGGATATGATAGTTGACTGAAGTTCCTTTGGGAGTTATTTGCATTTAGAAATGGTTTTTCAGCCCAATGAAATTTATAATTTGCATGTACTTTTGGCTAAACTTGTTTAAAAACTTTTAAGTATGTTAAAATAACTTTTCATAATCAATCAGATAGCCCAAGCTGTACTCTCAGATTTAAAAAAAAGTGTTCATATGAAAATATTTTCTTGAAGCGATTTTTGTAGTTTTTGTGTTGCCAAAAATGTTGTAACACCAATGCGTGGCCTGTATGTGGCGTTGTAACTCAGAAATTGTAATTTACCAAAGACAAACAAGGGAACCTAGATAGTCTGAGCTAGTTTCAACTAGCTCAAACAAGCTGCTTGTAACTAGCTGAAACTAGCAAGCATACAGAGTTTCAGCTAGTTTTACATAGCTACATTCAGCCAGCTAAAGCTAGCTGAAACAATCTAGTTTTAGCTAGCTACTTTCAGCCAGCTAAAGCTAGCTGAAACAATCTAGTTTTAGCTAGCTACTTTCAGCCAGCTAAAGCTAGCAGAAACAATCTAGTTTTAGCTAGTTTTAGCTGGCTAGTATCAACTAACTAAAACTAGCTGAAACTCTTGTGCTTTCAGGTTACATTTGAGGCATGGTTATAACATCATCATTCTCCAATAGTTGTGTATTGTTTACATACTGTATATAAAACCAATCTACTTAAAACACCTCACTTTATGTTTTCTGTATCTACATAAAACATTAACTAATTAAAAACAAAAATATACATTTTGGGGTCCTGAGAAAACTAGTACTTCCCCCCTTTAAGCTCTTCCTAAAATCTGGCGCTGGTATTTGTTGCTGAGAGTGAATGATTGTGTCTATAAGGAATTCCTCAATAGTTCAGCTTCTAGGTTTAGGAAATAAAATAAGGCTGATTGTCCCCCCAAAAGTCTGATCTTAATAATAAAGGGACGTTCATGGCCCTTTTATCAATTACGTGAAGCAGTTTCAAAAGGAGTTGTCGGTGAAAACAGTTTTGGTTTTTGAATATTTCCATCTTTTTTGGTCTAGATTAAAACATCAACTTGAAATCCAGTGTTAGCTTTAACAAAGCCTCACACAGTGCCTGTTCTCACACACAGACTGAACCCAGATGTTAATGCCTCTATTGAGCGAGCCACAGCACATTGTCAGGCAGACAATGAAGAGATCCTGGTGGGCACTCTCCTTCCCATCTTCCCGCACATTCAGCTCAACTGCTAACAATACACACACAAGCACACCCCCGCACACGCACACCACCGACAGCAGACAGCCACGCTTGGACTGAGCCGTTCAGCGACACACACGTGCTGCTTCAAAGCGCCGTTTAATGTTTTCTTAATGTCATTTGAGTACCAGCGAGACACAACTCTTAGAACTTTTACATCCTTTTTATGGCTGGTTAGCGTGTTTTTCTGTGTGTCATTGACTCGCTGCCGTCTGAGACTATTATCTTCCAACAAGCTGACAGAGTCACAGGAGACAATTCATTACCTTTTTGTTCTCAGAAACAAAACTGTTACAAGCCTCATTAAAAGATGCCAGCTTTATTTGTCATCTGTGAACAGCCACACCGAGGCTCCTAAGAATACGTTCAAAATCGTACTGGGTTATGTTTTAGGATTGAAATGCTGTTTCAAAGGCCTGGGTATGGACCGGTGTTAAATTCTTACTGTATACTAGCCTTAGATATTAACAGAGAAACAAAACTGTCATCATGTAATCTTCTTGTTTTGAAGATTGTGTGGCACTGGTGACACTTACTCACTGTATTGAGACAGAGAGAAGAAGACATGCAGCAAATATGGTCAGGAATGGGACCCAGGATGGCTGCATCGAGCACTAATCCCTCGGTATGGGACGTCTGCTCTGCTGCTTCTACAAAGTCAGCAAAAACTGCTTGCTAGCCCAGCTTGCTAGCCCTACAAATACTGCGGATATTTGCAAGAATTACAATTGTCTGCGAATAGCTGAAATGACCAAACACTTGAGACCTCCTCTAAAAAGGGTAATAAGTGAACGTTTCAATAGTTCAAACATCAAATATACCTTCAAGTGCAATAATACACACAGTGGAAACCGCTGAAGCTAGCATCTACAGTCTTCTGATGTGCCAGTCAGCGGCAAGAAAACCTAAAAACGTTCCTGGTTCAACTGCTTTAAAAATGCCAGTCAATACCGGGTCAAAGATCAGTGCACCTAAGTATTTCCCTCCATTTGCATTATTCTTTTGAATATTTAAGTTATGCGTTATGAAAAAAAACACAACTAGGCGTACCCTGACCATTGCCTTCCTGCACAATTTCACTTGATTCTAATCTGCCTTCACTGCTCTTCCTGGGATTTCTCCCATTGAAGTGGATTCCTCAGGTAGAATTTCAACCAGGTCAATCAGCGAACAGAAGGACAAGTTGTGAATGACGATGTTGAGAATGATGATGTTGTTTTTCGGCGCTGTTTCAGAATTGCAATCAGCTTGTAGATTTAGCAATAGCAGCGGACGAAGTGAACAAAGTCGTTCAGTCTGTGTTGGTCACTCTTTCAAAGATTGAGTTGACATCAACAGCGGCCTCATTCAGATCGACACTTCTCTCTTTGCAACTTAGGACGACTGTTTACAATGTAGGCAATTTTGGTAAGTTTCATAACGTCGAACTGGTGCATTACCTACATCAAGGGTAAACATTAGCAGTTGTGTGAAATTTTTAACTTCAACAAAGTCCACGGCTCCAGCATTCAATAGTTGAGGGGCCTGACCTGGCTAGTTATTACCGTGCTGGCATTTACCATAAATACTTGCGAGTTAAGTTCCACAGAAAAATTTGAGTATAGCTGAATCCGACAACGCTGAACCGCAAATAGCGTTTGCTGGCGCCTGACTCTTAGTTGAGAAACTGTGAAGAAAGCATTCAGCAAAGTTTGCTGCATTGTTGAGATTATTGAGAAAACTTTATTGTATTTTATTGAGCAGTCAGAAGGTTGTGCTTTTTTTGGCATTAGGGACACTTTAGAATTAGTCAATCATAAACAAAATTGTATATCGACGAGTCAAACCTGGAATGGAACGTCCCCCAATGATTAGATTATTTAAAACACTTTTAATCGTTTGTGGGGAACAAAAAGAAACATTGTGATATTTAGCATTTCAAAAACTATTGCTCAGATCTCATCTCGTTCTTGTCAATGCATCTTGTAGGTTGTTATTGTCTCATGATATGGTTGTCCTGTTTTCAGCTTTACTGTACTGTCACATTATCAATCTTACCCTGTGTGTGTGTGACTGTATGTGTGTGTGTATGTCCTCCTGTGGCACATGGCAGCAGCAAAGCGTAAGGGTCAACATTGCATCATAGCCATTATGTCGTCACTGCACCAGATGTCTCCTATCTGCTTGGTGCACGTCTGTTTGCGCGTGCCTAATTGTCATCTACGTGCCACATGCATCGAGTCAATGCGACCAATCCTGCCAGCCACACGGCAGGCAGCTGGATGCCGTGGTAACGGGACCATTGATGCTTGACCTCTCCCTCGGCGAGGTGTTTGGATCCCGGTAGTTTGCTTTAGATGTGGAGCGGGGAACGGTTGATGCGCCAGACTTTAACTGGAGGCACGGCTGGGAAAATATATACGTTTTCATCCAAATACAGCTACAATTTTTCCTGCCTCTCTGTACTTGAAGGGGGAGGGGAAACAACAACAAAAATCTCTTCCAGAAGCTAAATGTGCTGTGGACGTTACCGTTTCAAACAGGTCTGTTTCCTGCTGAGATGAAGGGAGTTCTCATCTCAGGCGTTGCCCTCTGTGTTCAGAAGCTAGCCAAACAGAATGGAGATACCGCAGCTTCTTTAGCGCTTGCGAGGGCGCGCGCGTGCGTGTCTGTGTTGATCAGAAATGGCCCATGGAAGGCCAGAAAGCTGAAGCAGATGGGTCATGTGAGAGCTCAGGGGGAACAGTAGGCAAGGGGGAGGGGGCACAGGCCTGGGCTGGATGGGCTGGTGTTTACAGCAGAAGCAAAGGAAGGGGCTTGTGTACACCGACGGCATGCTAAATGAACTTCGGTCCAGGAGCGTAGTGATATAAACATCGTTCGTACACCACTCCAATCTGCATAAGCCGATATTTTTAAGTTTTCCAGCAGCCATATGAATAAGGTAGCATGGTTAGCAATGACATGTGGAGCCTAAAAATCTCAATCTCAATCTCAAACACTGAATTATGTTCCACACTAGCACGTGATTAGCACATCACTAGAGATGAGCCTGTGTTGGTGTGATTATATGTTCTTCTTAGTCTTCCCAGGGAGGAGAAGTTGTTTATATTAAAGATGTGGTTTTTGTTTTTTTTCTCCCTTTTTGCCATCTGGAAGGTTTGCAGAA
Organism: Xiphophorus hellerii; assembly: GCF_003331165.1. Lineage (NCBI taxonomy): Eukaryota > Metazoa > Chordata > Actinopteri > Cyprinodontiformes > Poeciliidae > Xiphophorus > Xiphophorus hellerii. Next base: position 28,305,657 of record NC_045683.1, read on the forward strand.
AATAGTTTTTTTTCCCTCACTACAACCCCAATCCATGAAAAGGCAGGACGTCGTGTGAAATCTGCAGTGGCGATGAGTTCACATACATTTGGCAATTAATTTAGTGCTTTTAAAGGTACAACCATTGTTGTTGTTGTTTTTCATAAAGGAATGATAAAACAACTTATTAATAAAAAAAAACCCTGTCAGTTAGTGTAAAAGTTTGGATTTGTTTTCAGTAATGTTGAGGTCAAGACCTTTTCAGATGCTAAATCTTTGCCTGCTTTATCCGTTAAAAATTGAAATTCCGATATATGTTTAAGATCATTGTTGAATTTGTGTTCATTTAATATTCCATCCATTGTGTGCAGTGCATTGTGTGAGAGAACCCTTTAAAACATTAAAGGGTTCTCTGTTATGACACTTACTACATTTTTAAAGCTTCACCTTGATATATCCAAACTTACATCTTCCCATTGGGACCAAATAGCTAAATCTTTTACATACTGTTTATAAGCAGAGGTGTCCCAATCTGATATTGATATTGAATATCAGTCCAATATCAGCCAAAAGCAAGTATCAGTTTATATCGGCCTGCATCGAAAATCTCGGATATATGCACTCCTCTCCAGAATTCCAGCCCAGCGTTTCTATCCAGCAGCGCCGATTGGTTAATAATAAATGAGTTGGTTGTTCTCATACTTATTCTTGTTGACTTTTGATATTGGAACGGAATCGGCTAATACTCAAAACTGCAATATCGGTATCATATCGGAAGTGAAAAACTTGTGCAGCCCTTTATACAAGCATAAAACTTTCCCTCTGGAGACATTTGACAAATCTTGAAGCTTTTAGTCAGTCTTGTGAATTTTCCTCTTGCTTGGTCAGCACTCTCTCTAATTAAAGCTGAAGATGTTATATGAGGAAAAAAAAAAAATTGCAGCATCAAAACATTCATGGGATATTTAGTCTGTTTTTGAGCGTAAGCTAAATTGTCAGCAGCACTGTTACCTTAAGGTATTGAAACCAGGCTGAAACCTGAGAACCGAAAGCAGGCCGAGTCCCCTTGAAGTCTTTTTTGAGCTTACGGGGCTCTCCTTGTCAGGAAAGACAGATTAATGCTAAATCAGAATCCTATATCCCCGTTAGCTGTTTTCCCACTAGTCAACTTTAGAAAAGAAACTTGCTAAAATCTGGCTGCAGGTGGAACAGTGAAAGTGTTTAATCGACATTTAATCACGTGGTGTATGACTTTGCTGCAGTCATGAATATTTATTGTAAACTAAGCATCGATGGAAACTCGATACCCACATTTCGTTTGAGAGTCGTTTGCACGGGTTTACGCCAGAGAGCACGACTCGCATTTTTATTGTTCCGCACCAAGAAACCCGGTTACTGACTTTAAGAGGAACTCGGTGCAACAGACTGCAGACCTTTCTGATCAACAGAAACTCACTTTCAGTTTAGTAAAAATCTCACATTGTCACAACACAGAGGTCCGTTTATTTTAGCCCCCGGCTGTTCGGTTGGACAGTGACTCATATTTACCTTGCCACATTGCTGAGTTAGCAGAGTTGCACCTTAGTCTCCATAACAACAACTAGACGCCATCTACATGGCGTCCATTGTTTGGGCTTGAGGTTTTCTCTCCTTCTGTCACAAATGTGAATATGTGAAGACTGGAATACAAGAATAAAAATCTGACGGTCTCTGACGCAAAACTGAAAATAGGTTTTTTAAAGACTTTTTACACATGCCTGGTTCTGCATTTAACTTGTTTAAAGTTAGTTCAGAATCAAATGTTCTGAGTAAAAAAGGGGGAGTTCACTGCAAGATTTATTTATTGGGTGATGTGTTTTGTAAAGTAGAGAACAACGTAGCCCTCTTGCTGAGGCTGGTCCAGCTGCCAAAAAAAAAACAACACAAAAAACTCATATTACAAACTACACAGAAGGAGTGTGTCTTCACTCTACTGAGACTCCCATTGCTGTGCTGAAACTTTCATTGGGACACTCTGCTGTGTACATTGCTCCATTTCTAACTTATTACAACAACAAAAATCCAATAGATGTAGATGTCTGATTAATAAAAAAAAAAAAATTAAAGTAGGGCTGCAACAAACGATTAGTTTAGTAATTGTTATTCTGACGATTAATCGGATATGAACAATCGGCACATTTTATAGATTTTCATTTAACCTTATTGACTTATGTCAGATTGATATAAAAAAAAAGATGGAAGGAGGGTTGCAGCTTGCGATTATTTTACAATTTGTTTATTCTATCGATTATTCTGATAATTAATCAATTAATTAGCGATTTTATCCATTATTATGTGGATAAAAATTGCCGCATTCTTCAAGTAATCCTATTGAATAAAGTTTTTTTATACAATATCAGGAATACATTAATAAATGCAAATAAACAAATAACCAAATTCCCTTTTTAAATAAGAAACTTAACATTTTATTGCCTAAGATGCGATAACATAGCATTGCTTTAGTGAATGAAGTAAAATGAAGCAAAAAATATTCCACTTGAGGAGCTTTAGGTGGAGCAGAATTACAGACGAGGGTGTTTTTATCTGTAATGCTAAATGTGCGTAGATTTTGTTCAGTTTTGGAATAATTATCAAATGGCCTTTTTTGAGTCTGTATGCTCAAATTAACAAATAATCGATCACTAAATTAGTTGACGATGATATCAACAATCGATTCATCACGATTAACCCGATTAACTGTTTCAGCAGACAAATGCGACGAATAGTGACTCTGTGCCTCTTCGTTATGCGAGTTTGATGCAAATTCGCCGTCTCAAAACGTCGCATTCTGTCTAACTATGCAGAAATCAACAACACTTGTTCAGAGTTTCGGTTTTATTGGGTTTTCTGCACAAAATGTATGCCTTCATATTGGTTTGTGTGCCACAGAAACTCTTTTCTGCGAGGTTTTGTGCATTCTGGAGCTCATGCGCTCCGCCGCAGCACCTCTAGTCCTGCCTTTGTGGATGCCAGACCTGCTGAGACGTTTCCGTCAGGCAGCGACGATAGATTCAGGGGCTTCTGGCAGCAGCCCTGATTGCAGTTGTTCCAGGACGTGATGCCTTTGCTCTCCTCCAACTATGGCCTCTCTTTGAGCGTTTTCTCTTCCTCCCCCTTCTCTTATTTAGACAGATTTCCCCCCTGCCTCCTTTTTTCCAACTTCCTCACTTAATCCCACTCACTTTCAGGAGCCTAATGAGGTCAGTTTTTATTTTTGCATTGCCAAAGCGCAAGCACTTGCCACTTATACAGCTCAACTTTAATTGAACAGACAAGTGCATATTCAGTCTATTGTGAATAAAAATGATACCATGGAGCGAGTGCTGTAATCTGTTTGGTGGTTTCTAATAGTGGTGCCAGTGCACTGAATGCTCCGAGAGCAGCCATTATGGATCTTTTTCTCCTCGCTCACCAAATCAATTCACGCAAATTAAATGAAGTCTTATTGACGTTGCCGTCAAAAATTAACTACATTATCAGAAAAAGAAAACAAAAAACCGCACAACTCCCCGATCACAGAAATACAACGCAGTGATAAATATTTGTCACCAGCAATGAATGATGGATTCCTCCTTTGGGAGGAATCACTAAATAAGTAAATAAGCCCTGATGGAGGCAGGGAGGGAAAATGTTTCCAGGAAAGACTGACTTGTGGAAAATCCAATATGGAGCAAAACTGACATCCTGGAAGCCAATACGCTGGGCCGGCACATCTTGAATTTGTTCCTCTCTCTCTCTTTCTTGCGCCGTGGCGGTAGTTTTGCTTGTCAAAGCTTTTTCGTTGCAACCTGTAATTTCCCTCCTGTTTGGCTGATCAATGCAATTATGAACCAAAAAAAAAAAAAATCAAACAAACAACACAAGAAAACGTCAGTGTGCAGTGGAGAGAGACATCACCCAAATCTAATTACTGTTTTCTGATTGAAATGAACGAACAGATGGAGAGAAATCCATCGCTTCCAGTCGTGACATCAAGGTTTGTGCTTTCCTGCAGCAGAGTTTAAAAAAAGACGCTCGCTGGAGTTCCTCTGGGTGGCTCTGCATTATTAATGGCCGGTAGAATGGGAGGGCAGGGCAGTCCCGACCCGCGTGTGTATTAACAGCTGACCACTCCTGGCCATCTGCTGCCCTCCTCCGCTCGCTTTCTCCGTCCTCCTCCTCGTTGTTTATCTCTGGATAACCCCCTCCTGGTTCCTGTTCAAGGATTTATGTAAATCAGGACACTTAATTAGAGCTACAAGGTGAAATGGATTTTTTGCTTATTAGAGATTTCATTAAAGGCGAGCGTGTCCTTAAATATTGACATAAGGGAGGATGTAGTAGTAAAGAAATGTAAAGATCGATATGGCTCCAGAATTTAAAAAAATTAGGGGATTAGTTGGGGAAGAATCAAAGGGGAGCATTTAGCCTCTGGCTAGCTAGCTTAGATTGTAGCTTGCTGTTTTTGTATGAATTAAAGAAAGGTGACATATCTTGAGAAAGCTTCCCTTGTTGCTGAACACTACATTATGTCTTTGTGATATTTTAGCCTGCTGACTGTAGAGTAAAACTCTCTGTTTTGCTAACTATCTGCATTAGCATGTGTATGGCACACATGCTAATGCAGATAGTTAGCAAAACAAAGAGTTTTGTGCTGCGCCGGCAACTCTCTTCCACACTCAGGCTGAGGTTTTGATAAAAAAGCATATTTAAAGCAAAACTAATTTATAACAGAGAACTTTTTTATTCAAAAACTTTGCTCTAGGTTTACTAAGATTTAAAAATAAAAAAGACAACATAAACTAGCTAGCAGCCTCCTGTATTGCTTTCCACTACAACAGTATTGATTGTTTTAGCAGGTTTTTTTTTTATTGATCTTTAGACATGGTTATCAGATAAACTTGGAAACTGTTGAAGACATGAGAAAAAAAGGTCAAATCAGTTCTGGACCCTGAAAACTAGCTGAAGTCAGGAAATGGAAAAGCCTTTTGGCACATACCAATAATTTAAGTATGTGAATTTATCAACATGCAACACAATCGTTTCATGGTTTTTTTATGAATCGTAGTGAGAGATGAGTGTTACACTGTACACATGGTGTGTACTTTTCAAAACAATAGGCACAGGCTGGTTACCAGTGTCCAAATACGGGATTTTAAAATAGTTTCAAAACCACAAAAAAAAGTTCACACCATTCTATGACGTTAGACCAATGTAGATGCCAGAAGGCTAGAATATTCAATAATTGTTTCCACTAAACTAGCTAAATTGGCTAGTGTTGCCCCTCCCCAACCTGTTGTTGCTAACTTTCTCCGAGGTACAAAGTAGAAAAAATGGTAAATTTGAACTGTCTTTCAGTTGGCAACTACTGGAGCGCCACCTATCACTCTTATTCAAGTGGTGCTAGGAGCTTCATGTTTGCTAAGCAGCCGACTGCAGGCGCTACCTAGACACAGTTAGACTAATTAGCTTGCTAATACTGGCTTGATGGACTCCCACTGTTGATCTATAACGAGCACAAGGCTGAAAACACACAGTATTCTGCACATTAAACGATGGAATGTTAGTGAATGTTATATATATTTGCTTTAGTGTCAGAATCACAATGCCAGTAACTAAAATGTTAGAGATACCAATATCTTTTTCTCTAATATTGCTTTAGAAGGAGCATTAGGAATGTTTGAAATATTTGTACCAATAATAAAGTGTCATAAATCTTAAACCTGAGATAAAAATAATCTTTTTGATATATGGTACTGATGTTCCGTCCTGCGTTTAAAGGGTCTGCATAGGCCAAAGAAAATTTCATGCTCATGTCACCCTGGCATTCCTCCAGCGTCATAAAATCCCAGACTTCACTTTAAAGCGGCGGCATGTTTACAAGTGTAGCGTAGCCGCAAATTAAACCTCTGCTTTTCACAAAAAAGTAGGCTTCTTAGCAAAGGATCCAAGAGAGTATGGACCAATTTTTGAACAGTTAGAGCAATCCAACCAACCGTAGGATGCCATGAATCGGTGTATCTTTTCTACAGTACTTTGCAAAGGATTTTTTTTTCTTCACATTTGCTTTTTTGTTCTTCCTGAGCCAAAGAGTTACTCAAAGAAGAAATCTTTATTGTCTCTTTTTACAGTTTCATTCTGTCTTGATCTTCAGATGTGTTTTATACTCTCTCTGTGCTGAGTTGTGTCTAGAGAAAGACCGATATGCTCAGCCATAAAACAGATAGCCAGTTGTGTTTCGGGGGCACAGTGTAAGGCACTTATTTTTTTTTCGGAGGCCCCAGCACGGCTGTCTGTCGGCTGGTTGTTTTGTTTGTTCCGAGTCAGCAGATGTTTTCTGGCTCAGCTGTCAGCGCTGCGATCTCTGTACAGAAGACTGCCCGAATCGCTCCCTTTTTCCCCCTTCTTGGGTTCGGTGACACAGAAAGGCTGAAATATGTGTGCAAAATCGAGATTCCCATTATGTTAGTGTGAGGCTAACATAATGCGTCTCCTGCCGCAAATCCACTTTTCTCACCTCCAAAACCGATACAGATATCTGAGACTTAGTATCGTTCGATACTCATACAATGTAGAAAAATAGTGCAGAATTGATTGGAAATATTTCTTTTTTTTGGCACACAAACAAAAATGCAGTGAATTGCAAATGTACTAAATAGCTCTGCAGCACATTTGAATACACCAATAGCTTCAAAAGCTTGGTTAAACGGAAAAAAAAACCCATCTTTAATTTGCTCAGTTGGTGCAATTATAAATAGAGCAGCCAATATAGAAGAAAAAATATAGAAACTGACAAAAGCAGCAGGTTGACTACCTTGGTCAAACATTTCAAAACAAAATCTTCTTTCAAATGGTTCAAAATGTACAATTGTTAATTATAAATATAATGTAACATAAATAATAAAAAGTTGTGTGTCATTCCAACGTGTTGAATCCATAGCTTTTCTGTAAAACGGAAGACTACGATTTTCCCAAAACGTGGGGAAAAGTGTCAGAGGTTTGTTGCTCTAACAACAAAAAGCCGTCAGTTGCTCCGACGGCTGATGAATTATGGATGAAGTAGGAATATTTCTCAACTGTTTACATCCATTGCTGCCATAATCTTTAATGACTTATAATGTGAATAAGCTTTTTCACGTGTGATTTAACTGAAACACTGCAACTGCGAAATTGTGTTTTTTGACATTAGCAGAATATTGACTAAGATTTGGAAACATTTGTAATGGAAACTCAACTAATGATAACTCCACGTAGAATTTTGTTTTTTCCCCAATATCAGGAGCGGTGCAGATACCTGATATCGGATCGGTGCATCTCTGAATTTTCTCCATGTTGTGTCACATCAACCTAAAAGTACAGATTCATATTTTTGTGAATTTTGAATTATGATGCAGATATAGTTCACTGAGGAGGGGTGGGGATGGGGGGTGGGGTTTGCAGGAGAAAGTAGCGCCCCCATCCATCCTCCCTCCCCCTCGTGCTAACCAGAGCACGGTAGTTTGTTTTTATGGCAACCCCCTTCTTTTTCTGGCATTGTTCTGGTCTGACGGAGCTCCCCCTCCCTACCGTGGGACCGGCCGTTAGTGTACAGGAACTGCCGGGAGCATGCAGCATCACACACACACACACACACACATTCACACAGGAACCGGGTCTGCTGGAGCCTGTGTTACAGACGCAGCCGTTGCCCCGCGCTCACACATAAAGTTTTGAAGCAACAATAAAAAAGCTGCCCTGTGGTTTGCAGCCTGGTAAGCTGCGGCTTATCCGGGAAGGCGCTGCAGCCGGGCTAATGGCCTCTCTCTGGGACAAGCACTACGTCGGGGCCCATGCGAGGCTTATCAGCAGCAGGAGGGCCCATGCAAGGCTGCTCTCCGAGATCTCTGTGCTGGTGTGTGGGAGTAGTTTAAGTTTTTTTTTTTTTTTTTTTTTTGTAGACGGCTGGGAGCTACCCTTCCTATTTCCTGCTCCCTTGCTGGAAAATCAGTTAGTCATTAGTGGACTAATAGGTGAGAATACAGATGTATGCACAGTGTAGCACCTCTAATTGGAAATTCAAAGTTATTGCAGTGTTCCTAACAGCCTACAGTGTTGCTGGGAAGTCAATGCTACTCCTAATTGTTCAGACATCAATGATGGAGCAAAGTGGCTTTTACTTGTAACCGAGGACTTGTTTGTTGTTGTTTTTTTAACAGAACGAGGACGGGTCCGTTTTTCAACATATTTTGCAGTACTCATGTGAGGTGGACTTAACTGCTAGTCAGGCGTTTTTTTTTGTTGTTGTGATGTTTGACGTCGTGCCGGCTCTGGTTTTAATCTGGGGTGAATCAGAAACCGGTATGAAATTTTTAGCGCAGCAGGAACGGATTAAGGGAAATGTTACGGCAGGTTGGACCGGATGGCATCCTGCCTGTGTGTCGTAAAGAGGCTGTCTGTTTCTGTTGAGGGTACCACCGCCGCAGGAGAAGCATGGTTTCAGGACTATCTCAAAACTACACATTTTGAACTAGTTTGACCATCTTAAGTTAGCAATTAGTCATCAGGTTAGAGACACCAGTGAAGTCTGACATAAGCAAAACCTTAAAACCGATCCGTAGACGGTGGCATCCATTACTGCTTCTGTAAACGCTGCTGCATTTACGTTTATGTCTTCTTCTTCTTCTCCTGTGCATGCGGGTCGTTTTGGGTTCGTGAGCCGTTCACAGTTACAGTTCAACTTTATTTAGTTGTATGAGTGCAGGGTATTATAGTCCTGGTGGTCCACCAGACTTTACTTGCCTCGTTTGTGTTAAACAGGGTTTTTCATACACCAGTAACAGTAAAGACAGATTAAATTAGGTTTGTAGTTGACTCTTTGAACTATGCGCCAATTGGGCCCTCCCTACATCTGCCCGCTGGCCTCACAAACTTATTTCCAAATTAAGCTGCCTGCTTGTGCGCCTCCTAACACCTTTTGACTAATTTTAATTCAAGAACACGTTGGGCTGCCGGTGGACTTCCCTAGCTGCCCCCTACCGCCGGACTTAGCAGGTTTTCTTGGGGAAACCCTGGAACAACTTCAGCAAAAAAAATAAAAAATCTGAATTGCACATTCACTGTGTGTGAATCGTGTGACTCTGGCGATCCGGTTTCTCCGGCGAGTTGTCGTCTGCAAGCGATTACCGGCCCGTCGTTTGGCCTTTCCCGCCACTTACCGATTATTTGAAAACTTCAGGTACTGATTTCATGCCAACCGCGTTGACTCACGCTGTTAGATCTTCTCCCCGTACGCAACCTTTTGCCAACACACAACAGCCTTTGTTTATTAGCGTTAGCTAGGGTTAGCGCTTAATTGGCCTCACCTCACATGCAGTGCTGCAGCCTCCTTTGACTCCAGCTGTATCAGCAGCTGCAGCCACAATACTGCTGTTGTTTAGGTGTTGGCTGGGGCGGTGTGCTCTCAAGGGAATTTAGACAGAGAGAGAGAGAGAGAGACTCAGTGTTTTCCTACTCACCCACCCCTATCCTGCTGTAGACACACCTTTGACCCCCATTGCTCCCAACCCTCCCCCATCTCCTGCTGCTCTTTTCTAGCCCACTGCTCTCTGTGTGATGTCTAACTTGTCTGGAGAAAAAGCAGGGGGGGGGACAAAGATGCACCGTAGGATGAGGCCACAATAATATGACAGAAACGAGATAAAAGAAGAGAAGGACGGAGACTTGAAGTACAAAAACTTCAAGGAAGAGAGAGAGAGAGAGAGGGGGGGGAATAGAGTAATGTACAGGGGCTGCTATGTTTGTTCTTCTCCCGGAGAGAGAAAGAGATTGGAGAGCAAGGATGAGGCCGGCTCGCCTAGACAACAACCCTGAGAGACCCAGATAAGAGCCGCCCAGCAGTCAACAATCACACCATCAATTTCAAGCCCGGATTTGGCGTCCTTCTCTCGCTCCCTCTCTCCTCGTCTCATCTTTTGGCGTCTTCGCGCTCGCTCTCGTTTTGTCCCCGGAGACGTCGTCCCTTGTAAAGTTTCTGAATAGGCTTCGTTGCGAACGCGCCGCCGTTCCGCACACCGGCTGGCGCAGCTTTGCGTCTGTTTGATGTGCCGATCACGCCTTGTCGATGCGTTCCGTCGATGTATAGCCAGGCATCGAGCTTGCAGTAAAAAAACGAACCTACAGCCTTTGGAGACATGCATTACAACGAGGAGTCCTAAGATTTGCTTTACTGGTTTACTTCATAGTCACCAGTCTTTCTTGGCTGATTTGGTAAATTTCTCAGAACCGAGTTGGTTGGCACTGCAGCAATTTCTTGTTTTCCTCGTTTTCCAGTTTTCTTTTGCACGCTCAAATTGATGCCCAATTGGCAGCTTGAATCACATCATTTCTTGGTTATGATTACAAATGTTGCTTTGTTCCATTGTCTAACTCACTGGATTCAAAAGTGTGAACCAAATACTAGAGTTTGGAGAATGTAATGAAAAACAATCATCTTTGAAATATCAGTCAAAGAAGCAAGAACGCAATATTTGGTATGCTGTATAATTTAAGGGCAATACATTCAAAGCAATGTAATGCAATTGGTCAGTTGGCTGGACTTTTACTGTCCTTCATACCCACACCTTTGTTAGTTAGGGAAAATAGCTTAGGTATGGTAATGATAGAAAAGAAAGAAAGTTGTGTTAACTGCAATGAAGTATCATTATTGGAATAGTCAACGCTAACATCAAAATGTCATGCAGCTCCATTGCATACATTTGGGCCTTTTTTTGGCGAATGCATTCAAAATACTAAGGATTCCTTCGACATTTTACGTTGCTCTCAGGTTAACCCTATGTGTAAGAATGCTTGAAAGTGTTAGATCAATCAGTCGGCAAGCAATCTCCCGAAATTTGTTCCAGAATTTTAAGCTGGCATGCCACAGACATTTACTGTGCAAATATCACATTGATATTGACAATGTAATGACACAATGCATTAAATCTTACCAAGTATTTTTGGTCTAGTAGTTTCTAGTGCAAATGTCTTAATACACTTCAAATTAGACAAAAGGAACTTACAAGACTTTTCTGCAAGATATAGTTATTTTAAGTCAATAATTTTTTTATATTGATGAATATGTATTTCACATTTTTTCCATGTTATAAAGAGAAATAATCTGCCAATGGAACCAGTACTTTTTCATCAGTATTAAGAAATTATTGACTTAAGAAAAACAAGTTAATATTTCTTCCTGAAAAGTTACTTCTAAATCTTATTTCAAGTGTACTGAGGTACTTGCACTACAAACTACTGTACACCAAAGAATACATGTAAAGACTCTGTGTTTTTGCAGTGCACTCTCACTATCTGTCCATGAAACATGATTCACACACATGGGATAGTGATGACTCTGGAACTGACTCTAACATCCGGATGAACAATTCTGATCAGGTGACTCGTTTTGCAGACGACTGTTTGATGTGGTATGAAGTGTTATGAGAACTACACGTTAGGTCTGGTGTGGGAAACGTACCGCAGCTATCAGGAGAACGAGAGTCGTGCATCTTCGTGCCACACAGCTGAAAATCTGGGTTTGGTGTTAGTTTTAAGTCTTGTGACCGAGACTTTTTGTCAAATTTGCGTGGCAAAAGCTGCAATGTAATGCATTCAGCTGAATGTAATATGAATCTTTGACATGACAATTAACCGCTGATTTGTAACAGGCACGAAACGGAGTCGGCACTGAACCAGTGAAAGGAAGAACCGCTCGCCGCCTCTTCTTATTATGCAGATTTGTTTGTTCGGCTGGAGTTGCAACTTCTTCTAATATGAATTCTTTTAAAAAAAAATCTAAATTTCACAAATTTCAACAAGCACAAACACTTTCCACATCTCCTAACACATTTAAATCTCACCGTTTGAGCGTACACAGCCGTTCACAACTGCGACATATGGAACAGTTTATCCCGAAGCGTTATTCGTATTTCGCCTTTTTTCCCCCCGTGTATCCATAAGAAAACGTCCTCCATGTTTTATGAACGGTGTGGGTGAGAGAAAGGGAAACTCTTCCTCATGACTTATATATGTTTTTCTGCCTCGGGTCGGACAGGCTGCATACACTCTCACCCAAATGTCTGATTCTGACTCTACACGTTCAGCAAAATCAATAAAACCTCTTTTGAAAAGAGCCTGAAACTTAATGCAATGAGACAGAGAGGGGGAAAAGGAGGGATGAACTCCACCACACGCTCAAAACAGGAATCACCATTAATATATCATAGATAGATAGATAGATAGATAGATAGATAGATAGATGTTCCAATCTGATTAAAACATTATGGTTTAATACCCCTCTCTCCTCTCTCCCTTTTTAAAATTCATTGTCCACCTATCTCCTCTCCATGCGTCTCGTTCTCTCGTACTTTCGGACCAAGCGGGTCTGATTTGTTGTACCGGGATTAAACTCATCTAATTTGTCTTTCACTCCCTGTGGGGAAAGACTGTGTTTTTCATTAATTGATTCTGAAATGAAGTTAGCTGCCGTGGCTAAGCGTGTGTGGGTGTGAGCCGTGGCATGCGTGTCTGTCTGCAGTCTGCTGGGTGTGGTTTTGCCACATGGTGTCCCGTTGTTTGCCGAACGACTGTTTCTTTTTGCTGTTGTCGTTGCTGTTTAAAGACCTCTCTTTCTGCGTTTTATTCATTTATTTAGTTGAAAGTAATAGTTGGAAAGAGACAGTCGTGTTTGTTAAGCCTAATTTAGGGAAAAGGGGGTTTTAATTGAGAGTAATTGCGGTGCCAGTTTCACACTTTCAGGGGTCTTTGAAACACTTTGCCTCCGTTTCTGTTCGCTAAGCTAAGCTAATTAAAGCAAGTAGGAATGTATTAAGTGTTAATTCGTTAAAAGAAACAGTTGGGGGGGAAAGATTTTGATGATATTCGTAGTGTAGACGAAAAAGCGGTCTTTACTAAATGTTTCAGACGTGTGCTCTCTTTAGACAATTTATCTGTGTTTCGGCGTCTGCTATGCTAAGCTAGTCTAAGCCAGTAGCTGTTTATGTAGATATGTTTTCTGCATTTTTTTTAAAGACCTTTTTTGAATAATTATGACGCCATGTTCCCAGATTTAACCAGAGTGTTAAACAGCTAGCTAAACAATGCACTCAAGTAAGAGCGTCAACATATTTTGACAGACTGCCAGAAGCAAGGCTGCCACTCAACCGGTGACCACCACCATCAGTCAAAGCAGATGAAGCGTCTTGCCCAAGGACACAGCGGAAAAGTGACCTCTGGAAACGGGATTTGAACCAGCAACCACCTGATTAGGAGCAAATTTATTAGCAAAAACTGGTCAACGGTTATTACCTAACATGCCAGGTTACTACATTCGGTTCTCTTCGAACCATTTCGAAGAGAAATGGCTTGGCTAACCCGCGGCGTTAGCCAAGCTAAGCTAACCGTAACCTGTTGAAAGCAGGTAGACATGCTTCTGCACGCAACTGGATAAGTAGTTATTGTAACTAATTCTCAGACCTCACTACGTTTTGAAAGCCTGACAAAGTTATTGTCTAATTTGTGTGCAACACAGAGGCCGGGTTGTAAGGCATCTTTGGAACAGATGTACGCCCAGGCTGCTGTGCTAAATTGTTTTCGTGAAAAAGGCTTCTCTCAGCATGATTGCTTGCTTTCGCCGGGCCTCTTCATCCCTCCGCCTCCCCATTTATTTTACAGCGGCCAAAAAATCAACCCGCAACTCACTCGCCGTTGTGTCTCTGCCTCCCTTATCTGGGTTTGCTGTTGATGAAATGCTGTTGGATTTCCCTGTCAGATCCTCTGTGGATGAATTGAAACGTGTAGAAAAATGTGCAAAGATTTGTTGATCTTCACCGAACATCGGTTGACTTTCGGAAAATGGTTTTGGTGGCTTCAAGGAAAGCTGCTCCCCTCATTAAAACAAAAAACAACAAAATGCCCCCTTTTGTCACAGTTTGAGAGCCGGAGCCTTTCGCCCTCCTCTGTCTTCATGCTTCCATGTGTAACTTCTCTCTTTTGCAGCCACGTGGACACTTTCGTGGCTCCACAGAGTTGCTGCATCTCATTTCATTCAGCGCACCAAGCATTGACTCCGGAGCCACATTTTCCGTTGCAGCACGCCACCTCGGTTTGGGGCGTCACGTTGGCCGCTCGTCGTCAAGGCTGTGCTGTGCTGTCTGTTGATGCATGTCCCTGTTTTTTGTTTTGTTTTGAAATCTGTTTAATGCTTTTACATCTTTCATTGTGTCTGCATGTGGGCCTCTCTCCTCTCATCGTGTCCGTGAGCCTGAGTGTCGTCCTCTTTGTGTCTGCAGATAGACGGGGCCGCATCAACCCGCGTGCGCCTTTATCTCTTTGCGTCGGAACGGAAGGGTGTGATTTTTTTGTTGAGACGCAAGTGTGTGTCTTTGTGTCCTTGCGTGTCCCCGATTTCACGTTTTTTGCGTGTCCACGAGTCGACACGTGGGCTTTGTTTTGTCTGAGCGCTTTGCGTCTCAGTGGTTTTCTTTTAGTAGACTGTATGTGTATCTGCGGCCCGCGTGCGTCTCGGGCTGGCGCTTTTCAGCGACAGAGAGCTCCCGCCAGACTTTATTAAACCGATTTTACGACAAGCTCTGCCGAGTTTGGGGGAAGGCAGGAGATTAAGACGTGAACTGCAGCGCACAGGATCACACTCACAAAGTCGTGGCGTGGTTTTTGTAAAGCAGAGTTGTTTTAAATGGGGGGAGGTGGGCCATGTTTGATCTACAAGCGTGTGCGTTTTATCTTTGCGACTCGTTCGCGGTGACATATTCTCACATTTTCTGTCCTACATACTACCTGCGGGCTCAAGGGAAGGGAAAATACATACACACACACACACAGATTGTCATTAAAGGGGGAGTATTATGTATTTTCCAAGCACATAGTGCCATTTTATAGCACAGTCGAATGACTATGTTACCTTAAGCTGTTCTAAAAGTGCAGTACATATATCAAATGTGACTTAAAAGAAATTTGACTTTGAAATTTAACGCCTTGAAATTGGGCTTTCGTCTTTTTAAGAAGTTCCTGCGATTTCTGAAACTCCGCCTTCAGGAAGACATCATAACATGGCTCGTCTGTTAACCCTTTAACAGTGTTTCTACCAGAGTTTCATTGAGGAGTAGCTCCTATGAAGAACTCAGTTGATGCTCTGTTCTGCCAGATGCTTTGTAATTGCTGCTAGCTAGTCTGAAGGAGCGGAGTGGGGTAGAGCTGCTCTGTGAGGCAGAAGCTAGGAGGAGAGGCGGGGCCAGGTCCCACCAAGCGTTTTGCACAGCTGAATGGTTGACATTTCTTTAAAGGATTTCTCAAACAGGCATAAAACGTCAGGTATGTTTTTGATGAGAGAATCACATTATAACATGGCATGTAGCTCAAAAAAAGTTGATTTTACATAACACTCCCCCTTTAAATGAACTAAGTTTGATACACAGTGTCAAAATTATTCCGGCCTATTGAGCTTTTTCATATTTGCCATATTTTAGCCACAAACTCAAAGATATTTCAATTGAATCTTATGCGAAACAGCAAAACGAAACCCACCAAGTGTTCAGATTAGTCTGAAGACTAATCGCTTGACAGTCTCACCTCGGTATAAATCCACCAAGATTAGTGGAGAGCAAACATCATGAATACTAAGAAACACAGCAGACTGATCAGGGAGACATTGTGGAGAAGTTTAGAGCAGGTTCTGGTTACAATAACGGTGCGTCATATTGAAGCTTCGGGCTCATCCCAGAGTGTTGTTCAGTCCGTTAGCTGAAAATTCGAAGGGTGCAGCACAACTCCCAACCTGCTAAGACACGGCCGTCCACCTACACCCACGAGCCATGGAAGCAGTTCGCCACAAGCCGCGTGGGCTTGTGGCGAACACGCAGAGGGAGTTGTTCTGGTCAAAAACAAACGCAGAAAATAAAAAAAAAATCACCCAGAGGACACAATCCTCAGGAGCATCATTCTGCAGGGAGGCTTTGGGAATCTGATTTGATTTCACGGCAAGATGGGCAGAGCTAAATCCGGCTGTGGAAGACCTGAAACTGATGCCTGTAACGCAAGAGTTTAGATTGATTCCATGTCCTAGTCAAAGTCCAGGGCTAATTCCAACTGAGAACTCGTGGCAAGACTTGAGAATTGTTGTTCACAAAGGATTTGTGTTCAGTCTGAAGCGAAAAGTGAGTGGAAAAAAGAATCAGTTTCTACCTGTACAAAGACGATAAGAGATGTTTACTAGTGGCTGTAATTGCAGTGAAAGGTGGTTGGAGCAAAGCGATGACTCAGCGGGGCGAATGCAAATTCATGCCACACTTCTCCAATTTCAACTTTTCAGATTGAAAAGATTGAAAAAGAAAATCGTTTTCCTTCCACTTTACAGCAGGAACACTGAATAAATACAACATCTTACAAAGAAATGTTGGCCTAGTTTCTCGTTGCAAATATTTTAGTACAGCTGAAGTAAGACAAAACTAACTCACAAGCAACTTTTCAGCAAGGTACAAAAGCTTGTTTTTAGTCAATAATTCCTTAATGTTGTTGAAAAAGTACTTGAAAAAAGTTTTTTTCCTTCAATAAAACGAAATTATTGACTTTAAATAAGGTCTTACATCTCGCTGAGAAGTAGTTTTGTCTTATTTCAAGTGTACTAAAATATTTGCGCTAGAAACTAGTCCAAAATTAAGATTTTGTATTTTTGCAGTGAAGTTTAGTTTTTCTCTCACTGGGGCGATGAATCAGGCACTTTTTGCAGCTTGAATCCCCCTGGAACACGGGTGTCCGACTCATTTTCGTTTTGGGCCAAATCAAAATCATGAATACTCTTAAAGGGCCGGTTGTGCCAGAAATATATTGATAAAACCTGTTCTCCAACTATTAAGATATCAATGAATTCTTCAAATTAAATATCATTATTGAACGTCTTTTCAGTCCCTCCAAGATTTCTCGATACTTTTTGTGTAGTCTTTTGCGTTTGCGGCATTAATTTGGAAAGGTTTGCAACACTTGCATAAGCTTTATGTCAGTAAATGCAACTTTTTACAACACGCTGTATGGCTCATGGACTATAACCTGACATCAGCCGGTAAAGGCTGAGCCAGCTGTTTAATACAACGTTTGAGAATTAAATCTGCACTAAACTCCCAATTATGTATTAGCACACAAAAAAAGTGTGTGGATTTGTTGATTTTGTGTGAATTTCCACAATAATTCACAAGAAGCTGGAGTGACTGATTGATATAATTTGGCAGTAAGCAGATAAAAAACTCCATTGATTTGACTGATAACATAATATTCAAGCAGCCTTAATATTTAGTTTAGCACCTAGGCGGCCACATAAAAAGCTATGGCGGACCGGATTGACGCGCGTACCCTGGAAGGACTAGCAATGCAAACACTTCAGTTTTCTCTTTTCCTGCGTCAAATAAGCATCGTTCATTACAGGTGCTGGCGCATCGACCAGCTCCTCTCCCCGTTCTCAGTCGTTATGCCAAGCTAACCTTCGTGTCACCCGGTTTTCGGCTCGGCGCTCCTCCGCGCGCGCGCACGACGGAGTGGCAACAATCCTCTGATGTTGGCGCGCGCGCGAGAGAGAGAGAGCAACGACGCACGACGTAAATCCCAAAGTGTTGAATTTTTCCTTCAGAGAAAAGTGACTCATCAGTCGCAGATGCGCGCGGCGCCCGGGAGCTAAACAGACTGGAAAAGTGCGAAGCGAAGAACTCGGAGACACGGAAAGAAGTAAGGAAGGGGAGGCTGAAAGGAAACGCACAAAAAAAAACGTATATGGAGAGAAATGGTCGAAGTGTCTGAGATGATGAGAAAGGTTGGGGGGGAAAGCGGGATAGAGCAAAGGAGAAAAAATAAAATAGGACGACAAAGAGCATGTTATTATTTTCTCCAAGCCTTGTGACTTCTGCTCGGTGACCACAGGCCTCCGCTGCACCTCGTGTGCCGTCAGTGTGTTTGATATTCTGCGTAGTGCTGTCATCCCTTTCCAACAAAGTCGCACGCTTCTTCTCTTTGGTTTTATCAAGAAAATTCATGACCTTTTAATGTTTGTTGACTTTTCTTTCTTTTTTTGTTTGCTCGCCCGACTGTCCTGGCAGGTGCTGTCTGTGTTTTCTTCTTCTTCTTCGTTTTTTTTTTGAATTCAGTGATTGTGACCCGGGCTTTCTCGTCAACGGCTCAGCACGCGTCCTAATTTTCACCCGAGACGACATAAAAAAAAAAAAAAAGACCAGACGCGCTGTGACTGCGGCGCATCCTATTTTATGCGTACCAATTTGTATTAGCATGCTGCCGGTCTGTCTATAAAGTCAACCCACTGCTGGTTTTTTGGGGTTTTTTTCCCCCCCCTGGTGCATCTGTGGCTTCCATTTACCAGTGAAGACATTTTTCCATCCTAAACTCTGACTGCTGTGCTTTTGATTTGCGCTGACAGCATGCGTTTGCTACCAACGAGCTTTGCGTTTATTTGCAGGCAGGTCTGCTTATGTTGTCGCTTCAAACCGTTCTGCAATTTGCGACGCTGCGTGTGACGAGAATATGCCAGAATAAATTACAGGGTTGTTTTTTTTTGTTTGTTTTTTTAAAGATGCTAATTATTGTGATTTGGTTCGCCTGAAATGAAGACAATCTTCCTAAATAAAGCTGTGAAAAGTGTTTTCCCCTTGCAAATTATTATTATAATTTATTTTTTTGTCACGCTTCCATGTTTTTATCAGACGTAGATAACCAGAGGAAATATTGAGAGGAGTTTTTAAGTGATTCTTTCATTTCTTTAGGGAAAATAACCATCCAAGCCACATGAAGAAGTAACTGGTTGTACCACAATCAGTGGTAACCACTGCCATCAAACCATTTCTGATAACTGGCTTTGAGTTTCTTAGACTGTGTTGTGTGACGTTGGCAGCTCCACCCTAACCGTGCCGATGTCGTTTCAGGGTCCGTAGAACTGAAGGGGAACCCCGAAATGTTGCAGCACGAGTTGCATTGCCCTCATTTACAATGGAAACAGACAAAATAGCTCACCAAACGGCAGCAACCTGTGTAATACCGTAGAGTGGAAACAGGGCATAAGTTCAGACTTAGACTAGGCCACTCCATTGTCTCCATTATTCTATTTCTGAGTCTTTCTGTACAGTCCCAAGTGATTTAACCTGAGATCATGAAGTGGTGGCCAACGATTCTCCTTCATGATTTTCCTGCCAGAGAGCAGAATACTCACTGCCACCACCATGTTTAATTGTAGGTGTAATGTTCCTTTTTGGGAATGCTACCATAGTTTCTCTCTAGATGAGACACCTTCCAAAGAATCCCATTTTCAGTTACAGTTCAGTCCACAGAGTATTTTCCTAAAGGTCTTGGAGATATTAGGAAATGATGGGAGTTTGTTCCTCAGTCTTTGGGTTGCTGGTTCGATTCCCACTCCGCCCGCCTCTGTTGTTCTGTCCTTGGGCGAAACACCGGGGTGGCGTTGGCTTTGCGAGTGTGTACCCATGGCAGCTATCCAGTAGATTACCACCATCAGTGTTTGAATGGGTGAATGTCTGGACTTGATAAAGTCCTTCACAAATACAGGCCAGATGTTTTTTTATCACATGTGATATGTTCTTTGAGGTGAGTAGTGTTTTGGTCCCATGGCTGCCATTTTTACCTTGTTAGTTGAACCCTGACCTTAGCTGAGGCAAGCGAGGGCAGCAGTACTTTAGATTTGGTCCTGGGTTGATTTGGGACTTCCCGGATGAGTCGTTGATAGTAATCTTGATTGGCTGCTTCCTCTTGGGAAGGTTCGCCTTCACGGTTCTCTTCTTGGATCCCAGAGTGATAGATGTCTCCGACCCTCTCAGGTCATGGTGTGTTGCTTTAAGCTATATTTTTACCCTGCTGTTTGTTAGTCAGATTCTACACAAGTAATGACTCAGTAATCAGCAGGGTTTCCTCCAGTGTTTTATAAGCCTTTCGGGCCACCAGGCTTTACTTGTTCCCCCACCAGGCTAAGCGCTGTTTATTTATGATATGTTTTTTTTAATACATTGTAACCACTGCCTGTCTTTACCGGTCTACATGCTAACAACTCCAGCGAATAGTGACAAGTCAAAAAATGTATCTATTTTTTTTATGTTTGCCTTTTTTTTAAAAACTTTATAGTTGGTGCCTAGGCATTGCTAATAATGTCTTCCGATAACACATTATTACCTAGTCATGTTTTCAAATTTCCTATAAACGTTTTTCCTCACAAACATGGTGGACTGCCCTAGCGCCCCTACCACTGGACTTAGCAAGTTCGCCGGGGGAAAACCCTGAATCAGGATTGGGTGAAAGGGCGGGAACAGCTTTTACCCCTCTCCATAAATAAAATTATCATTTGACAACAGCTTTGTAATCTAACAGGAAATATATGAGATGATCTGAAACATGCAAGTGTGACAGAAGACACAAATATAGAAACAAAAATGTTTCACAGCAGGGTTTCTTTTTTAGCATCTAGATTGTGAACATGTGTGTTTCTAACATGCCTGTTTGAGCTGCTAACCCAGCTCAAACAACACATTCAGGTTGTCTTGTGATTGTTTGTCAGTACGTGACGATGAAATATGCAGCTTCTGAGCAGAATAAGAAGAGTCATTCTGTTCTTTTGCAGATTATCTAGCGAAAGCTTTGACAATCTGCAGCCTCCCACCAAAGACTCCAGCCGCTCTGTTCCCTAATCCATCTTGAAATAGAAGATTTAGCCTTTACAACATTACAACGAAACTGTTCTCCCCCTCATCGAGCAGCCAGCAGCCGCATTTAGTTGGTAGAGATGCACTCTTTAAGACTGTTTCTTGCCGTCTATTACTGCAGCATTGATTTCAGTTTGGATCCAATTGGAAATGGATGAAATGTAAGTGAAGTGGGCGCCTGAGTGGAAAGTTTCTGCTGGTTTCCCCCCGCCCCTCTCAGTCCTGACAGTTTGAAGCACACCGAGCTGCTAGCTTCAGGCCAAACACGGCCTCATGACGATCACGATGAAACCCGCGTCGGTCACGGTGTCTGTGCTGCCAGTTGTTTACTGGTTTGTAAAGGGGAAAACGCGGCTTCGCCACCTTCCCAACACGACTGCACGTATTTGACGTGTCAAGAGTTCTGGACAGTTTCACTTGTAGCCGCGTGACGTTGCGGTTTAGACGGCTGCCATGTTTGCACTTTAACTGCAATGCCTTGCAAACGTTGTCTGTCTGTCTGTCTTTCTTTCTTTCTATTAGAATTTTATGTGCCGGATCAACACAAAGCAGTGATCACACAGAGCGGAGGGAAAGTATGACTAAGTCTAAGAATAAAGAATAATTTATAAGAATAAAGTAGTAGTATTATGGGAACAAATTTGCATGATAATGAAATCATGATGTTACCGGACTAAAGTCGTACAAAGTACAAGAATAAAGTTGTTGTGATTCCAGAGTGAAGTCACAATAAAACAGAATAAAGCTGTTTGACAATGAAGTTGGAATAATATAAGACTAAAGTAATAATTAATAATGGTAATAATAAGAGAATAAAGTCATAATGTTGGGTAACTTGTGAAGTTACGCTTCAGTGTCAGTTTTACAAATAAGTAAATACTTAACCTTCTAACACATCGTCATCATGTATCATCAGCAGCTGGTCTTTGAAACGACTCTGCAAATGACTGTCAATGTTAAAGACAGAATAATTTCTTTTCTTTTCATTTTTCAACTTCTGGGAATATTGACTCTTTATATGACTTTAGTCTTATAACATTACAACTTTTTTTCTGGTAATATTGTAAGTCGTCTGTAATACATCTGCGTCTGGCTCCAATACTTTACCCCCAATTAAAAGAAGGCGCGTAATAAATGGGATAATTAGACGTCGGACTGGGTGGGAGGTTCGACCCTAAACGTTTAGACGAAATATTTTCACGTGTTGGAATGGCCCATTCAAAGTCCAAATGCGTATCCAAGTGTAAATCCTTGGGGTGAGGAGGTACGCATACCACATTTTACGTCTTCTTCGGGGTATATAGGGTAGTAAGTTTTAGCAGTATGGATACTTTTGCGAGGCCCTGTCCGAACATCCAGGAAACCATCCTCTCCTCCGACTCCTTGACCATCTGTCCCACATTTGCAGAGCGCAACTATCCGCTGAGGTTGCAGTGTGTCACACGCTCCCTCCGCTCGTGACGCTCCCTGTCACAGAATGTCGCTACAAATGCGGCCTCTCCGCCTTTAAACGTGACAAGAAAGTGCTTCCGTGCCCTGCCTTTTTTTTAATATATATTATTTATCGCTCAATTACGCAACATGGGAGTCGATGAACACGGAGTTCATAAAGCCTTCGTTTGTTTGTGTTTCTCCTGAGAGCCGCGGTTGTGAAACACGCCGTGTTACGTAACGGTCCTCTGTAACGAGCATGGGAAGCGTCTTCCGTTTGGCAGGTTTCCTCTGGAGGAAGTGGAAATAAGACGCGTCTTGTCTGGCGTGCATCACCTCTCACATGATGCAGATGTGAAGGGAGAAGAAGAATGCCGCCTTCAAAGACTCCCCCGGCGTTCTGGCAGAGAGGCATCCGCACAGGCTCCTTATTGGTTTAAAAGGAACACTGTTGATACCTGGCAGGGCTCGTGACGAAGAGGCTTCCAGCAAAGGCAATAGAAAAGAAGGAGGGAAAAAAATGATGGCAATTCCTGGAATAAGGTGAAGGAAGAGCTTAACTCTTATTTGAGACTTCACCTGAGGTGGAAGGTTTGGCTTTGCAACAACACGATTCAGACTGATTTCAAGTAAACGTCACACGAACGTCCTAGAAAGCCGAGTCTTTTGAAACCCTGTAGAGAAGTCTGTGGAGACTTCCTAAAAAACAAACAAACAAAAGAAAAAGCCTCACCTAATTAAATAACTTCCACATTTTAGCCCTTAGCTGCTGCACTGGAATGCTAGCAAACAATAAACACTACAACCCAAGTTTCATCAGCTCGTTGAGGCAGCTTTAGCAGCAATAACGTCACAATAACTACACCTGCAGATGCTTCATGTTTTGTATCAACCAGTCAGATTAGTCAAGATTAATCCGATTAATCGTGATTAATCAATTATTGAAATAATGGTCAATTACTGGAATAATTGACTATTATTGACTGTTGTCGATCAATCGTTAACTGCAGTTTACGAACTAAAAAAAAAAAATTCTATTTGCTCAAAGAACAACTTACTCAAAGCAGTAATTAAGACAAAACTGTACAAAAAATATGTACATTTGCATTTAAATGAAAAAGATGCTCTTTGTCTTTAAATGCGTTGTGCCCAAAACTCCCCAAGTGGCTTAGATTTAGCTCCGCCCTGTTCAAATTATACAAAGAAAAACCCCGCTACATTAACCATCTTTTGTTATCTTCTTATTAATCGGCAATGCAAAAATGAATTAGTGAATCTATAAAAAAAACAAGCGTACACTAAAGGAATGATCTGTTACTGCATCCTAGGCAATACAATGCTGTCTTTCTTATTTTAAAATGGAAATGTCGTGTTTGTTTCCTTGCATCTTCTAACGTGTTTGTAATATTGTACAAAAAAAATTTCGACATGGTTAAACGAAACATCCGGAGAATGTGTCATTTTAAAAATCCAATCAATCGATTAATTGTCCTGTCACTAAAATAATCATTAGTAGCAGTTGCATTATGAGTAAAGGCATTTCTGTTTTAACTGTCAGAAAGATTTAGTTTTTGCAAACACAAGTTGTGCTTTTTCCTGGTTAGCCATGTTTTGAGTCATGACATTTTCCCGTCCCGTCGTTTTTTAATTTTATTTTTATTTATTTATTTTTTTAGTTTTGTTGTTAAATTTGCTTTGGTCACTTTTAAGAAAAATTGGTAACTGTTTTTACATTTTGCATACTTTTCACAAAATTCCTTATAACTCTTCCCAGATTGATGAACAGTGACAGCCGTTTCTCTACGGACGTCGCCGATGTGTTTCCTCGGTGCCGTCTTGTCCGCTCGCACACCTGGACTCCTGCTTCCACAGAGGAGCAGGCTGTCGCCCAAGACACCGTCGCCACCACAACCTTGCCCCGGTTACGCCGGAAAACATTTAGAGGCGCCACATTCACGCCACCTGTTAAAGGCTGCTTCACTGCATCATAAACGGCTCTGCAAATTGCAGTAGACCCTTCTTAATTGCCTCTCATCTTTTCCATTTATTCCGTCAGCAGCAGAACTGCCTCCTCTGCGCACAGGAAATCGAAAGCCTGCAACCAGAGAAAAGAATACTTCCCTCCTTTTCGTGGCTTTAAAAACTTTTTCTTCTCCTCCGTTATCCGCCTCGAGGCAAACGTTGGCGCACGTGAGCCGAGACGGAAGCGTGAACGTGTGCTATTCAAGAGCTTTGATGCTGATTTTTATTTAGTTTTTACCTCTCGCTTCCTCCGGCTCTCAGACACACCTGCCCTCCTCCACCTGTGAGCATCCCTCACACACACAGAACCCGTCCCTGCTCTCTCTCTCCCTGTCAGTGGGAACAAATGAGCCGGAGCGTGTTTCCTAGAGTGTGTCCGGGGTTGGATTTCCCGTTTGCTCGGCCTTCCCGCTTTTCCTCCGAGTCGTTCGTTCTTAGACTCTCGCCCGGACGTGGACGATCTCACGCCGCTCCGTTACCTTCTGACAGATCGCCGACACGCCGTCCCTGCAGAACACCGCTGTTTTATTGTGTGGTTGTGTGTTTTTCTGCGTGTGTGTGAGAGAGAGAGGTTACCCGCTCTCTCCTCCATCACCCCCTCTATTTCCTCCTACTGTGTCAGTCTGGCAGATGCTATTTCTCAAGGAGCTGAGGAAGGGAGGGAGGGCGAAGGCCTTGATGTGAGTGTGTTTGTTGTCAGGAGGTTTATTAATAAAGATGACCTCAGTGCTCCACAGAGGCTCTGTGGGTGTGGGTGTGTGTTTTCCTTCTTTGTCCTCCTCCCTGTATGACTGAAATCTTCTTAAAAAATTGATCAGTTTGAGAACAAATAGACTTGACGTAATTCACTTCTTGCTCTTTAATCCCTGATTTCATGCTAGTTGTAGTGCGATTATGTAGATTCGTAATGCATCTTTTGCATGAATTCATTCCCCTCTCTCTCGGTGGTGGTGGTGGTGTGTGTGTGGGTGGCCGTAGCAGGGATAATCCTTCACAATATAATTCTGCAGTGTCTCAGTGTCCGTGGACGTAATTTTGTGCTTCGTTATGCCGACCCAAACAGGTCGGCTCTTGCGCGTGCGTCGAGCGGCAGAGCGCCAAGGTTGGCTTCAGTCAGGCCGCCCGCTGAGTGCGACAGGAAGAGCAGATGTGATCGCACCGATGGAAACGTGAGTCACTTCCTTCAGGGAGCCGTCCGTCATCGATCCTCTGCAGGTTTGGTTAATCAGAGGATCCTCGGGCAGGAAGCACGCGCCTCTCGGCTCTCGTGAACGGCGTAGAAACGTGATCAGTGACATTTTGGCAGAATGGGGTGAAGGAGATTCTCTACTTGCCGAACCCTCTGTCTGTCATGCCTTTGGCTTTGTCTACTGTCAGGATACGACAGCTTACGCTTGTTTTAGCCTCGAACTGTTTGCGTGGACTGATCCGATCAAAGCAGAACCATTACGAAGATTCCTTCAACAGACGTCTGAGGCCTCTCGTCTCGTCAACTTACACCACAACCAAGTTAAGAAAAAAAATAATGATCTACAGAAAACATTGAGCCTCTTGTCTCTCTAGCGTTTCCACTCCAAATGTACACAAAACTTTGTTGATGTTCTGCTACTGCTGAAAAACACAATTCGACAATACGAAGCGCATTTGAAATCACATGTGAATAAGTTTGTTCACCACATAAGTCATTCAGGAGCGCGCCTTCACCATCATCCTCCTGCCACCACCTGTCATTGTCTTCTGTCAACATCCTGTTGTTGATCACGTGACTCGTGTGATGCGAAAAAAGTGGATCCGTTGCAGTTTTTGCGAAATAAACCAATTTCAACAGGGCCAAAAAAATATACAACTGACAATTTTTTTTTTCTTTGATCAAAATCCGATTTTCCAAATCAACACATTTTCGTTGAGGGAAATTATTTTCGTAATGTCAAGTTACGCAACTCCACGGCATCAGAGTTTAATAAGCACCGCTTTGCATCAAATCAACATTACGCCTTCACTAAATCATATTGTGTTGAGTAGTAGTCAGTTTATTCCGCCGAGACGTCATTTCAGGACACTGCACATAAAAAAACAGTCATCTCATTAAAATCTAATAGAATTAAAATCAATTCTGGGCAGTCAGATTTTAGACTGAAGATGTTTCGCTGGGTTTATTTCTCCATGCAGTGGGCGGCATTAAAGAGAAACTCCACCAACACTGACCCTGATTCTGACATAACTCTGACACCTGAGTCGTCCTCTTGTGGCTGTCTGGCCAGTGAGGAGCCCCAAACCATCACTTGCTGGTGGCTTGGTTCAGCCAAATGATTGTTTCACTGTATTGCTTTAGATTGTCACTAGTTGCAAATGTCGTCCTTGAGCTTTTCCACATTTTGCCTACAAGGACACACTATTGAGACAGATCAATACAGGCTAGTTGCCCCTCTTCTCAACCTGGATAGATTCTACGAGCTGCATAGCAACCGTTGTGGACGAGGTCAAAGTGTAATTCTGAGAAAACAATGGCTTCTCTTCAGCAGAGAGGGAGGGAAGGTCAAAGTCATTATCAATGACTCTTTGATTCAGGAAATTCTGGAAGAAAATCTGTTGGTTCCGAGACTAAGAACCGAGCCGGCAGAGAAAGCCTTGTGGTCTTCAACATCTGATGTCTTGACCCATCGATTCATGAATTGAAAGTCCTAGACTAACTGTGTGCAGGTCAAGTTTAATCGTATAGCACATTTCAGCAACAAGGCATAAAAGCATACTATAGTAACCATATTACTGTAACAGGCAATAAACATAAAATGTTGTTATATACCATCATCTAGCAAATACGTATCAAATATGTTCATTAACATTTCAGTTATTATGACTCAAAACCAACAGCAGGGTTTTTAGTCTTGATTTGAAGGAGCTCAATGTTTCGGTTGTTTTGTAGTTTTCTGGAAGTTTTTTCCAGATTAGTGGAGGATAAAAATCGAACGTTTCTTCTCCACGTTTGATTCTGGTTCTGGGGATGCAGAGCAGAACCAGAACCAAAAGACCTGAGAGGCCTGGAAGTTTCTGGAAGTGTTTATAGGTAAGTATGATGTCATTTTAACTCAGCCGTTTTGACTCTCTTGGCCACGTTTTCCTTGTAAAATGGATCAGTGATCTGTGTGAACGCAACCCTGGTTGTATTAAGGTTAACCAATGAATGAATGAATGTTAAACACTGAAATACTTGAGGTGGAGATTTGCTATCCTTTAAATACCTACAAATGTGCAGACAGAGGTGGAATGTCTTACAATCACCCAATTAAAGTCCAAACCTGGAACCAACTGAGAGTGTGTGGCTTAACCTTTTTTTTACCCACCAAGCAAAGCATAAAGAACAATTTCCTATTTGCAATGTTAGCCTGAAAGCACAACAGATACTTGAAAAGACTTGGAAAATTACAGATTCTCTCCAGCTAACGCACAGAAATTTCAATGTACAAAGATAATAGAGACGTTTCCCCCCCACCCAAAAAGAAAAAGACGTAAACTTTGTAATTTCTGCAGAGTGGCTCTGCAACGTATTGAGTCAGATCTTTTGAAAACCGTATATAATTTTCTCTCACTCTTTGTGTTAGTCTGTCTAAGTAGATTGCAATAAAACAACAAGTTGATGAGTACGAAGAGACAAACATGGAGAAGATAAAAGAATGCCTTTGCGAGGTACTGTAAAAAGAACAACCCATCTTTCTCCTGTTTGATTTCAAATAACCGCATGTCATGGCGGCCGGGGGCTCTGCTTGGAAATATACTCTGGAGTTACTGAAGAGGCTTGTAATGGCGGCAGCAGATGGAGGTGATCTAATTTGTTTTAGCCATTGAGCTCCCCTCGGTGCCCGTCTCTTAGGGTTAGAGGCGTAGCCTGTGGGGGGGAGCCGCCGAGCAGGCAATGGGCCCCCGAGGGCCAGTCGGTTGCCATGGTGGGAGGTGGTGAGGCGGATTTTCTCTGCTGCCTGTCCCACCACTCTGAGCTCTGAGGCCATTAGGAAGAGGGTCATCATGTGCCTTCAGAGAAATGAGATAATACACAGAGCTCACACTGTTACTGCTATCACACACACTAACTCAGACATGTGCAAAGGCAGATAGTATGTTTAGGGATGTACCCGTCCACTTTTGTGACTTCCGATACAGATATCGATATTTGAGTTTAGGTATTGGCCGATACGATCCGATACAGAAAAACAGCTGAACTGACTTAAAGTGCTTTTTTTTAACAGACATAAATGCTCTGAGTCACAAACTTATTTGATAACTCTGCATCAGTACAGTACGCTTAAATACACCAACAGCTTTACAAGCTTGGTCAAACAGCTAAACACAACTTGAATTTGTTCAGCCAGGGCAATTATAACAGCCCAATGTAGAATAAACTTCATTTGAACTTATTTGGTATGGACAGTGCGGCTCAACTGACCTTTCTCTAAATGCTCCTGAATTAACCGAAAAGCTAAGTTTTTAAACAGTCCAGATACAAACAAAGGAAAGTACAACACAATTATCATGAAAAGGTATATTAGGTCTTTTATGACCGCCGCCACACACACACACACACACACACACACACACACAACCCTCCCTCCATCAGTAATCCTCCAGCCATGTGGAGCTCTCTGCTTCTTTGCTATTTCAGCTGCAGCGCTGACCCTCAGCCGGCCGCGTTTAGTCGGACAGGCAGCGGGAGCGCGGCGTGTGTGTGTGCGCGGAAAGCTAATGAAACAGGATATCCCTGCCTCTGGTTATTATACAGGAGGAGAGGAAGAAAAATCACAGTCACTTTGACCTTGAATGAGTCTGCGAAATGACGGGCTGCGCTCACAGGCGGTTCTTGTTTTTCTTTCTCCCCCCCCTCCAGCTTGCTCATTCGGCGACTGGCGCTGGTTGTTCTTTGCAGGGCCCACGCAGGAGCTGAAATGACCCTCACCGCCCGTAGTGGGCGACGGCCTCCTTCAGGGAGGTGCAAAGAACTCCGTCGTCTCCTGAGGGCGCAGCCACAACGCTGCGCAATTAAAAAGAAGAAAACTAACTTCTTCCTTTCTGAGTTCTTCCTTTTTCTTTTTTTTTCCACCTGTGAATATTAAGGTATGTCTGATTATAAAGACGTTTTCCCTCAACAGAGATGAGAGGCAGAAAAGCACTGAGACGCCTACTGTGTCTCTGTAGGTGCTACTGATGATACATCAGATTATCCAGTCTTTTAGATATTTTGTTCATATCTTACATGATAATCCGAGTTCATTATCCAGTGCAAGATCAGCACTGGTAATATTTTTTTTTCTCTATTCCTTTATTTAAAGGAATATTGTGGATATTTTTGGAAGTGGGGACCTGCGGAGCAGCATGAGCAGTCAGTAAGCACAAACATCTTACCAAGTGTTTTTTTGTGCAAGACACAAGACAAAACTAACTTACAAGTTCTAAGTTCTAATAACTTATAAACAAAACTGCAATGGAAACACTTTTTTTGCATCACGAGTCACATGATCAGCAACCGGACATTACTACTGGCAGAAACGACAAAGAAAACGAACAGGAAGTGGTAGGAGGAGGATTTTTAATGACTTATCAAGTGAGCAAACCTATTCATGTGATTTTAATTTTGTTTCTCATTTAAAGGAAACACTGCAGTTGTGCAGTTGTGGGGTCGTTTGACATTAGTGGAAAATCAACAAAGTTTTGTGGACACGTGTAAAGGAAACGTAGCTTGTGAGAACCAATGTTGGTTCATCCAAAAGCCTTTTTAGCCTACTTTTGAGAGTTCTGCATGAAAATGACGCACAGCGTTGCCCACACAGATTTCAAATTTGAGTCTTGATCTGACCGTGCTAAAGTGCGTGCAGAGGGAAAAGCTAAAGTCCAGGAGTGGAGGTGAGCCAGGAAAAAGACCCTTGTGTGTGTGTGTAAGACGATGGGTTTTATCACAGGGTACCGGAGCAGGAGAGATTTGTTTGGCTTTGCTCTTTATGAGACAAATATTGGGACGAATCTCCCAACCGCCCAGGGCAATATTGCGATAGGGTCTGAGGCTGGAGCCGGTGCTTTGCTGCCTCATCCTCCTACTTATGGAAACCGATGTTTCTTAAAACACACACATGCACACATCGGCGTGTCCCACCTCTCAGCCCGGAGACTCATTTTTTCACAGCTCTCCCTTAGAAAACACACTTGTTTTAAGAGAAACAACCCTTCCGGCATCATAGTAAGATTCCGTCCCCTTTCACTTTCATTTGGCCCTAATACAAAGCAATCGGGTCTGTGCTGCGGGTGAACGTGAGGAAATGGGGGGGTCTTTTCTTCGCCCGTGCGTCTCTTCTTCAGTTTAGCTGGCGCACCAGGTGCTGCTCGGTATTTTGTGTCCACCGGGGCTCCTGTGGGTTCTGGCACAGCGAGAATAATAATCACAGCTCCTCGGCTCCAGCCAATATCAGATGCCAGAAGCAATGACGCAGGCGCTTCTCTTCACACAGGAAATGAGTGGATGATAGTAAAAGAGTCCTACTTCACAGAAGAAGAAGGAAAAAAATTCAAATCACAATCACTTTCTTTCTCTGTCAACACCAACATTTTATTATTATTATTATTTCACAGAGACAATAGGACTAGAAACCAACCGTACGCCTCGTGCCAGAAACTCGGTGGATACGAACAACTGGCTGGCTGCGGCAGCATCTGTGTTATGGGCCGGAGATGCAAAGTCTAGAGCTGGAGAAGTCCGTCCTCTTCTCTGCTGCTGGTAGTGTTGTGGTGAAGCAAAATCGGCAGGAGGTTTTGTTTTGAGCTCCAAAAAGCGGTTCATCTGAAGGATGATCTAAAGGGAGAGAAAGAAGACGATGTTTTGCATCACTTTCAAGCAGCTCGACATTTTTCTTTGTCCTGTTTTGTTTAGTACTTTAATGTCTTAAGTTCTAGAAAACAATGCAGCAAAGAAGTATTTCACTCACAGCTTTCTTTGTATTTGCCCTTTATTCGTTGTTAAACTTATGTTTCAGATCATCAAATAATTGTAATATCAGACAAAGATTACCTAAAAAAAAAAGTTAACAATTTTCATATGATGATTTTTGGATTTTTTCAGAAGTTTTTGTGTCGCTTCCTTCAGTGGGTTTTGGTGTAGCGCCACCACAGGCGAGGAGGGGAAACAGGTTTTTCAAAGGGCAGCAGAACAAATGGAAAAAAAAAACAAAGTCAATGACATCTTTCAGCCTAGAAAGGATTGCAAAAACCAATACTCAGAGCTATAATTGCAATAAAAGTTTGTTCTTCAAGCTATTGAAAACAAATTCCCAACAGACTTTTCAAACTTTTATTTGCAAATATATATATAAAGCAAGCAATCACTTGTCTTCTCTTCACAAGTGGCCACCACTTTGTTTCCAGTCTATTACATCAAATCCCCATAAAAAATTTATTGCAGTCTGTGGGTGTAACGTGGCAAAACGTGGACACGAGTCTGTCTGTCTTCGACCAGGAATAGCAACCGAGCAGACATGACATGTCCCATACGGAGCGGAGCGGGAAGGAGAGAAATGTTGCGCTGTCTGCTGTTTATCAGTCGTGTCTGGTCCGCAATGAATAACTGATACTTCCTTCAACTGACTATTGACAAGTCCCCGGAGGGATGTCGGTATGAATCGACGCTGTCAGCCAGTCATGCTGATATCGGCCTCGGCGAACGAGGACCACCCTAATTTTAGCCTGCAAGTCGCGGCGCGTGAATGATGAGCTGCACTTACAGTCCAATCACTCTGGAGGAAACATCCATTCTGAAGTCCAGCTTTTGAGCCTCGAGATCTTTTTCATCTCCCGGTTCTCATTTTTGTTGCTTTGTGCGGCCCGGCGGAGGCCGCTGGCAGCCGGCTGACCTCCACCAGATGTTCACCGAGATGGAGTGTGTTCCCCTCTGCTGTACGCGCCTGCTAGTGCGTGCGTGTGTTTCTTCAGTCGGATCTTGGAAGACTGCTGGCCTCTAAATGAGACTGGCAGGCGTGTTGCTGGACTTCATTGCCGCGTGCCTCTTCCAATTGTGCCACTGATTGGAGCCGCCACGGCCCGGCACGCAGAAACATTCGCGATCGGTCTTACCAGGCTGGCACGCGCTCAGAGGCCCGTCTTTGCTTGAGATTAGCGTCCCCCGTTGCGTTGGTTGGCGTTGACTTGCGCGGGCGATCAAACGGAGCGTGGCGTCGGGGGCGGGGGGCCCTCTTGTCTTTTGCTGATTGGAGGAAGTGGTGGATCCAGCGCCGCTCCGCTTTTCTTCCTCTCATCAGGGCGCAGTCAGCGTGGACAATGTCAAATTTGCTGTGAGGCAATTAAAGGCGCCGGGCTTTGACAATTGGGCTTGATAGAGAGGGCCACGCATAACGGCTGCACAAACGGATTCAGGTGCGGGGAGCTCGGCGTGGCCGTGCGACGCATCCACTCTCAATTTACAGTATTTGTTTACAACGAGCATGCAGGTGATTGGCTCAGAGAGTGCCGCTTTGCACTGTTAGTCATTGGTGATTCGCGAGCGTTTGGCTGGCGTCCACGCAGCCACTCAGCTCGTCGCCTGTCAAACACGCAGGCAGCCAGCAGCTGGAGGTGTGTGTGTGCGTTAGGCGTGTGTGTGTGCAGGTGTCCTGCTTTTTAACCAGTCCTGTTTTTCTGCCGCTCATCCGTTCTCCCCGCCTGTCTATTTCAGGGTGGCCACACACACATGCTTACATTAGTCCTATGTATCTAAAATTAAGGCCTTAAAATGTGAACGACTGGATGTAGTGTGAACCCTGCGGCGCCGGGTTCATTTTTGAGGTTGGGGGGCATAGGGTGTTTTCGTCACCTCTGTTACGCACTTTGAATGTCAGGCGCGCGCACTTGTTCAATCGATATGATGGCGCCTGTCAATCAATACAGTGGGTTTTGTCGCAATTTGTCCCGAAGTAAACAGTAAACATCCCTTACCTGGAGGACAACGTTTTAGGGTCTATACCATGCGCCACGATCTGGCTACATTTGATGATTGTTTGCTATTAAATGCGGTCATAGAGATTTGGTGGAAAATAATCAGAAAAAATGTTTTAATAGTTGTCAGTGGGGAACATGCAGAAGGCAGCTTTAGACGGCGGAATGGACTTTATTCCATTTTCAAAACTGGAGTCAGGAAAAATGTAAAAGAGGATAAATGCCTGCAGCCGACCTGAGAACAGCTGAATACAGATCGATGGTATAAAAAACACTTTCTGCATGGAGTTTGCATGTTCTCCCTGTGCATGGTGGGTTCTCTCCTGGTACTCCGGCTTCCTCCCACAGTCCAAAAACATGACTGTCAGGTTAATTGGTCTCTCTAAATTCTCCCTAGGTGTGAGTGTGTGTGTGCATGATTGTTTGTCCTGTATGTATCTGTGTTGCCCTGTGACAGACTGGCGACCTGTCCAGGGTGAACCCCGCCTCTCGCCTGGAACGTAGCTGGAGATAGGCATCAGCAACCCTCCCGACCCCATTAGGGACAAGGGTGAACAGAAAATGGATGGATGGATGGGTATTAAAACACCGTGTTTGTATGAAGGTTTTGTCATCATTACATCATTGGTGTGAACGCACCAGTAGCGGGTGAAACAGTTGTCCAACCGGGTGACCCGTCAGTTCTTCAGTTCAGCGTCACATGTTGACGCGAAAGGGGTACCCTGCGTGTCAATATGTGACGAGGACGGACCGTCCGATTCGTCAATATATGACAAGTCGGGTTGCTTTTTTTTCACCCCAACGCCATTAGAAAGAAAACATCGTCACAGTTCTATAAATGGTGACAAATACAGAAATGTCATTTCATTTTTAGGCAAAATTGGTTCAGACCTGGACCAGATCAGTCAAAGCCTTTTTTTTTTCAGATGTCAGACCGGTTCACGATCCCAACCCGACCCGAAGCTGCCGCATGTGCGTAAACCTTTGGGCGACTGTTATGAGCTGGAGCCTTAAGATTTGGTCCAGATGTCAATGCTGCAGGTTTTATCTGTACCTCTGTCTGCATATAAGCAATGGACCCTGGCCCCCCTGTTCTGGTGCCTATGTGTGAGCCGCTGTGGGGTTCTCTCATACTTGATAAACAAGTACAGGCCATTTACCATTTAAAATGTCTTAAATTCATTTTAAAAGCATTTAATTTGGCCTGAAATATTTTAATAGCATGTCTTAAAATAGTACGGGTCTCACATTGACTATGGGAGACTAATCTCACATATACTGCGGGTTTTATTTTTCCCCGCAGGACTTTTCTGTCAGGCAAAAGTTTGAGTCGCACACAGACATGTAAATTGCGCTTTGTGAGTTGAGGCGGTTGCAGCTACAGGTAACTAGCTGCAAATACAACTTTGCTAGCTTGTTAGCTTGCACAGGTCATAGCTACAGGTGATTAGCTGCTAATACAACTTGGTTAGCTAGCACAGGTGATAGCTATAGGTAATTAGCTGCTAATACAACTTGGTTAGCTAGCACAGGTCATAGCTACAGGTAATTAGCTGCTAATACAACTTGGTTAGCTAGCACAGGTGATAGCTACAGGTAATTAGCTGCTAATACAACTTGGTTAGCAAGCACAGGTCATAGCTACAGGTAATTAGCTGCTAATACAACTTGGTTAGCTAGCACAGGTCATAGCTACAGGTAATTAGCTGCTAATACAACTTCGTTAGATAGCACAGGTGATAGCTATAGGTAACTAGCTGCTAGTAGCTAGTTCATTTTGGACGCAAAGGTGATAGACATGCTAGCTAGATAACTTTTTTTGTTTCATAGGTAAGTGCAAATCTTTACAATAGAAATATATATATATTTTTACATATAGAGTACAGACCAAAGGTTTGGACACACCTTCTAATTCAATGGGTTTTCTTTATTTTCATGACTATTTATAAGGCAAGAAATCCCACTTATTAACCTGACAGGGTACACCTATGAAGTGAAAACCATTTCAGGTGACTACCTCTTGAAGCTCATCAAGAAAATACAGAGTGTGTGCAAAGCAGTAATCACAGCAAAAGGTTGCTACTTTGAAGAAACTAGAATATAAGGGGTATTTTCAGTTGTTTTACACTTTTTTGTTTAGTGCATATTTCCACATGTGTTATTCATAGTTTTAATGCCTTCAGTGTGAATCTACAATGTCAATAGTCATGAAAATAAAGGAAACTCATTGAATTAAAAGGTGTGTCCAAACTTTTGGTCTGTACTGTATATACATATATATAGATAGATAGATAGATGGATAGATATAACATTTGTTGCGATGTAGGTATTAAATTTTATTTATAATGGTATTAAAGGGTCTTAAAAAGTCTTACATTTAAGTCGATGAAAGCTGCAGAAGGCCTGTGTTTGTGACTCCTTCCCACATGCATGCTGTGTGGATGCCTGCGCATATTTATGGGTTTTTAGAGGCGGTGAGCAGAGCTTTTTGGCTGCTGATCCGTTCTGGAGAAAGCCAATGGAAAGTTGAGGTCTGGACGACTTACTTATTTCTGAAAAATCCACCAGAGCACTGCTGCGCTGTCACATACTTGTGTCTGACTTCATCCGACTCGATAGGTAACCGAAGCGCTGACAGCAGCCACATATTTCATTTTGGACACATATTTCTCTCCCTCACCTCCTTCTCTAAGCGTATTTCTTGTTCCTGCTGCCGTTTCGGCTTCGGCAGACGCGCTGGGACTCATCGCAGGGGTTAAACATTCTACCAGACGCTGCCAGCACACACACACACACACACTTACACGTGTCCTAATATGGTGACTTACTCAGAAGCACGAGGTTCCACATTAAGCTGAAATTCACTTTCCAGAGCATGACCTAACTGTATTTTTAAGGACCTGCTGTCAAAGAGAGTTTTAGACTTTTGCGTAACAGTCTTTAGGACAGGGCCGGCTATCTGGGGTCTTTGATGTACTCAGACTTTAGTAAAGGATATAAAAGTAAGAAGAGATATTCACCAGCCAGTGAAAGCCAGAGAGATTAAATTAACCTTCCTAGATGGAGCAGATTCTTCCACAAGTGATATTAAATTGACTTTTGTGTTTTAAAAAAAAGCTTACAGGGTTGCGTAAAAGGATTAAGTTTAAAGCTTGAAAAGTAGTTGTCTTGACTTTTCAAATGTTTCCACAAGGTTTTCAATGTTTTTTCACTTGAAACTCCTAAAAGACAAGTCTCTAAAAGCTTTTTATTGTTGAGTTGAAGTTACGCCAAGGTTTTTGTGTTTTTTTTGGTTGTTGTTGCGTGTTTTAGTTTGAGTCGGCACGCGCGTTTGAGTGAAGGGTGCATGTGCTCGAATCAATGAGGTTTGATTAACGTCACACAACTGTTACAGTCGATAAAGTGAAACACGGTGACCAGAGGCTCTGTGCGTTTCCAGTGTCTGGTTCATTACAGCGGAGGATGAAGTACGACAGTGTCAGAGGATTCGGCGCTGCCTTTGTGGAATCACTCTGTGCTCCTCCAACCGGCCCATATGTTACTGACAGCTTCTGCCGGGCCCTCGGCGCTCCGATAAAAACAAAAAACAGACACGTTGCTAAAAACTACAATTTAGAGGACACTGCCCACCAACCTTTTAGATTTTGTCCATCCTCTTTGTTAGCAAAGCTGTGAAAAGTTTAAAACTTTGATGCAGGAACAAGGTGATTAGCTAGCAAAGGTGATAGACGCTAGCTAGCTAACTTTTGACATAAGATAAGATAAGATAAATCTTTATTGTCATTGTCACAAGGACAACGAAATTCAAAAGGTGCCATCAGTCAGTGCATAAGCTTAAAAACAAAAAATAACTGTCTCACAATTCACACACAATGTAAGAATTAACAAATAACTGGTAAAAAAACAACAACAAAAAAAACAACTAATAAATAAGAACAGCCACATTCTCACATACATCATTTATGATGATTAATGGTTGTTTTTGATTGCATTTAGTTTTGTTTTTGCTGTCGGGTAAAAACTGTCTCTGAGACGGTTGGTTCTTGTTCTGGTTGCTCTGTATCTTCTGCCTGAAGGCAGCAGTGTGAACAGAGAATGTCCGGGGTGAGAAGTGTCCTTTGTGATGTGTTGTGCTTTTCTTAGACAGCGGTCGCTGTGCAGGTCCTCCAGTGAGGGGAGAGGGCAGCCAGTGATTTTTTGGGCTGTATTCACAACCCTTTGGAGAGCTTTCCTTTGAGCCGTAGTGCTGCTGTTAAACCATACGCAGATACAGTAGGTCAGTATGCTCTCTATGGAGCACTTGTAGAAGGACACCAGCAGCTTCTCCTTGATGTTGTTCCTCCTGAGAACCCTCAGGAAGTACAGTCTTTGCTGGGCCTTTTTTATCAGCTCGAAGGTGTTCATGTTCCATGTGAGGCCCTGCTCAATGTGGACCCCCAGGAAACGGAAATCAGCTACCCTCTCCACACATTTTCCCCCAATGGTTAGTGGTGTAATGTCCGTTTTATTCCTCCTGTAATCTATTATGAGTTCTTTTGTCTTTGAGTTGTTGAGGAGCAGATTGTTCTCCCTGCACCACACCAACAGCCGCTCCACCTCACCCCTGTAGGCGGACTCGTCGCCTCCTGAGATGAGCCCCACCACTGTGGTGTCATCAGCAAACTTGATGATGGTGTTGCTGTGGTGGGCAGAGGTGCAGTCGTATGTGTACAGACAATAGAGCAGGGGGCTCAGCACACAGCCCTGTGGAGAGCCAGTACTAAGGCTGAGGGCAGTGGATGTATGTTTTCCCACCCTAACTCTCTGCTGTCGGTTGGTCAGGAAGCTCAGAATCCACATGCAGGTGGAGTGAGGGAGGCCCAGGTCCGTCAATTTGTCCACCAGTCTGTGAGGGAGGATGGTATTAAAAGCAGAGCTGTAGTCTACAAAGAGCATCCGCACATAGCCCCCCTGTTGCTCCAGATGTGACAGAGCAGCATGGAGGGCTGTGATCACAGCGTCCTCTGTGGATCTATTGGCTCTGTAGGCGAACTGGTGGGGGTCAAAGCCAGGAGGGAGAAGTGCTGTGATGTGACCCCGGACCAGTTTTTCAAAACACTTCGTCACCACAGGGGTTAGTGCCACTGGCCGGTAGTCATTGAGGCAAGAGATGTGAGGTTTCTTGGGTATGGGGACTATGGTGGAAGATTTCAGGCAGGATGGGACTGTAGACAGGGCTAGGGACTGGTTGAAGATCCTGGTGAAGACTCCAGCCAGCTGATCGGCGCAGTCTTTCAGGACACGTCCAGAGACGCCATCAGGTCCAGCAGCCTTCCTTGGGTTGACAGCCCGCAGTGTGCACATCACCT
The DNA here is from genome assembly GCF_003331165.1 of Xiphophorus hellerii. NCBI lineage: Eukaryota > Metazoa > Chordata > Actinopteri > Cyprinodontiformes > Poeciliidae > Xiphophorus > Xiphophorus hellerii. Next base: position 28,344,145 of record NC_045683.1, read on the forward strand.
CGTGCTCCTCTACAACGAGGGGTGTGGTGTTGTGTATCGCTTGGTGTAGTGTGGCTGCCTCTGTTGGCTTCACCTCAAAGCAGGCAAAGAAGAGGTTCAGCTCCTCTGCCAGTGTGGCGTCGCCTTCCGCAGCTGCAAGGTTGGTCCTGTAGTTGGTGAGATGCTGGATTCCCTGCCACACCTGCCTGCTGTTGTTGCTGTCAAGGTAGCCCTCTATCCTCCTCCTGTAGTCAGACTTAGCCATTCTGATGCCGCTCTTCAAGTTAGCTCGGGCTGTACTGTAGACGGTCCTGTCCCCAGACCTGAAGGCGGTATTCCTGGTCTTTAGCAGTCGCTGGACCTCCTGAGTCATCCAGGGCTTCTGGTTTGGGAAGACCCGGATGCGTTTATCCACAGCTACAGTGTCAATACAGTTCTTGATGTAGCACAGTACACTGTCTGTAAAAACCTCCAGGTCCTGATGTTCAAAAACATCCCAGTTTGTCCTGTCGAAACAGTCCTGCAGCTGCTGTGTCGCATTCTCGGGTCAGGATTTGATGGTTTTGGTGATGGTTGGAGCAGTTTTCCTGAGCGGGGCATAAGCAGGAATTAAATGCAGGGACAGGTGATCCGACTGACCCAGGTGAGGAAGTGGTCTAGCCCTGTAGCCTAGCTTGATGTTGGAGTAGACTTTGTCCAGAGTGCTAGCCTCTCTTGTAGCACACTTACATGCTGGTGGAACTTGGGGAGCGCCGTCTTCAAGTCTGCATGGTTGAAGTCCCCCGCTATGATGTGCACAGCATCTGGATAGATGCTCTGCAGATGGCTAATGCTGCCATGCAAAAGTCCAATAGCTGTTTTAGCATCTGTCATATTTAAGTGCAAATCTTTACAAAATAAATATATATATACAGTATATCTAAAATCTTGATCTTGATCTCAATTCCAGCCTCTCTTCAGCTAAAAAAAACAAACAAACCCTCAAAGGATGCCTGTCGGGAGAATCACAAAGCACAGAAGAATAGCTCCAATATTACTTTAAAACCTGCACTTCATCGTCGCCCAGTATTGTAAACATGCAGTCTAGGTTACATTTTGGTGATGGCAAGAAGAAAGGTTTACTTTAGGCTTGCGCTAAGGGATAAAAAGCTGACCTTCATTGCCATGGTTACAGGAATAGATATTCAGATACAGTTTTGGGAGATTTTAGATGTCCTGTCCCAAGTTTTGGATGGATCAGAGGTTTTAATATCTCCGAATTATAGATTTATCCAAACTGAATCTTTGTTTTTTATATATATATACTGTATATATGTATATATAAATGTCTTTCTTTGGACATCAGAACACTTAAAGATGCCCTGTCAGTCTCACCTTCCATGCGAACAAACTTCACTCATCATCCCCGACCTCTTCTCTCTTCTTTTGTCTCCTGCAGGCCAATGTGACCTTCGTCTGAGTCGAGTGTCGCTGTTCAACACTCACGAAGGAGAACTCCGCGGCGAACACGAAGAAAGAGAACGAAAAAAAACAACCGAGAGGAGATTGAAAGGGAAGCACGGAGGCGCACCAGGGAGGAGGCGAAAAACAAGTAAGAAAAGAAGAAAGGCAAAAAAAAAAAAAAAAACAGAACAAAGGGAGGAGAAGAGAAACAGAAACATGTTTTCTTCTCTCCTCTGAAACCTTCCTCAGCAAACAGCACAGGGAGGAGGGGATGCTGGGGGCATTCAACATGACAGAGAGGAAGATGTAAGAAAGTGAATATGAGTGGGGGGGTGGAGAGAGGGCTGTCAAATAGGGATGTGAAAATTATAATCATTTTCAGGAACTCCCAAAAAGAAATGAATCTGCAGCGAGACAAAGAGCGAGCAGAGATCTACGACGAGCCATTCATGAGATAAGAGGAGAGCAAAAATGGGAACCAAAAAGAGAGAGGGAGGTTGGATTCGGGTCGGATATTGGATTTCAGATTTCAGAGTGTTTTGTTAGGGTAGAAGATGATGCTGAAGGTTATTGGGTGGGGGGGGTGTGCATGTGTGTGTGTGTGTGTGTGTGTGTGAGGGGACGGGGATGTGTGTGGGGGGGGAATTCTGGCTGCTCACTTCTGATTCTCGGAGAGTTTTAGTGATTAGAAGAGAAAGGCAGTGGTCCCTCCCCATCGCCCTCTTTCTTATTTCACCTGTAAGACCACAACGTAATCCGAGGCACTAAATCAAAGTTTGGGTTCGCTGGAAATAAAAGTCGACACGCTCTCTATCATGATCCAAAGGTGAAATCGGAATGCGCCCACAAGTCATTTGTTACAGTTTTCGGCGCGGTTCATATTCTGTGATTTCTGACTGTTGAAGCTCCCCGTAATGCGGCGGCGGCGGCGGGGGGGAGACGCCCGGTGGGAGCAAATGAAAATGTAGCACCACTCTCTCCATTTCTGATTACTTTCTGGTGTAAAGTGGCCCTTGGAATGGTTAAAGATTTCATTTCGGCCTCTAATAAAGAGTGAGATTGATGTGACCTGGACTCTGAGCCGGTTTGGTTCAGCCAATCACAAACAGCGCAGCGCCTGGCAAAATCATTTACAGGCCTTCAACTTTCCCCCATTGTATTACTTTACAACTGCATTATTGTGTGGTGTGTATTCTTACATGTCTCTCTGTCTTTGATCAGACACTTGTGGAACAAACAGGAAGTCATGATTACAAGAATAAAAGTCACAATTACAAGTTTTAAAGACACAATTACAAGTTTTTAAAGCGATAATTACAAGATTTTAATGCCATTATTACAAAATGTAAGTGTAATTACAAGTTCTTAAAGTTGTAATTACAAAATTAAAGTTGTACGTATGAGTTCTAAAGTGATAATTACAAGTTTCTAGTCCTAGTTAAGTGAATTAGGGTTGGAATTATGAGTTTTACAGTAATATATTGCTAATTACCCCAATTTTGTTTACAAAAAATTGAAATAATTGAATAATGTTTATATTAGTAAAAATCGCAAAATATTACAACTCACTTTATTTGGCCTTATGAGTTTAATACGAAGCACAATGTTTGCAAAACATTCATTCAAAAATAAAAGGGAATAAAAAACAAAAAATCTTTGCCACCCCAAAAGAAATGGTGCCCTGGGCAGCAGCCATTTCTCAAGTCTGGCCCAGTGTTATGACATGCTAACAGCTCAAAGTCCGAACAGCGGAGATGATAGTCCACAGTAAAACATAGGGGGTGCGCTAATTTATCGACAAGTCAACTACAGGAAAGGTTTAAAAATCAAGTCCTCTGTTTCCCTGCTGTCTGACAAAGAGAGAAACTGACTGAGAGACCCGCCCACCAGCTCATGTCTGCACGTTTGCAGTTAACAATAGTTGCCCCAATGTTGCCAACTCGGCGACTTTCTTTTGGTTATCGGCCAAAATCGGAATCGGCAGGTCAGGCTTCATATCTGATAAGGATTATTTGTGGCTAGCTGCTAATCCGCCTCTTTAGCTTTTGCCGCTCCCCTTCAAATCTCCCATTGCGTTCCTATTGCCTCCTGACCCAAACACATGCGTTCAAAAAAAAAAAAAACAAAAAAAAAAAACACCACCGTTTTGTCTCTCAGTGTGTGTTAGTTAGTGGGTGGCTCCCCTCTTTTTTTTCTTTTTTTTTTTTTTGAAGTGTGTGATGAAGCGCTCTCTCATGTACGATTAGTTGTCTGCCTGATCGAGCGACCGGGAGCTCCAGCAGACTGAAGTAAATTGCCTCTGATAAAAAAAGTCATTTGTATGCCGGCGAATGTGCGGAGAATACCGAGACGTGCCAAAGTGAAGAGGGACGTGCAGACAAACACCCGCGTGTTTGGTGACAACGGCAGAACAACACACACACACACGCATGCACACCGAGTCACAAAGCTGTGAAAAAACAGCTCCGGGCTGCATTCTTCTTCCCTTTTCTCTAAACCTCCACTTTCTTCCTCCGAGTGTGTGCTTCTCTTCCACACTTATCCCTCCTTCTCTCTAATAATTGCGGTTCTGTCTCAGAGAACGTGTTTATCTCTGGGAGGATATTAGTTGCTGATCATAAATGGTTTTTCTCTGACAGGGTGCCATCACACACGAGGTGGGAGCTCATCGGAATGTGTGTGTGTGTGTGTGTGTGTGTGGGGGTGTGGGTGTGTGCGTGTGTGTGTGTGTGTGAAACATTGCCGGGGAGGAGAGGGTGACAGCGAAGGCATGGAGATCAAGAGAGAGAAAAAGCGAGAAAGACAGAGATGCAGGTTATCACGGCAGTGTGGCAGGTGTCAGCGAGGCGCTGATAAATGCGTTGCTTCGACATGCGAGCATCCATCCGCCCAGCAGCAGCCGCAGCAGCAGCAGTGTTAATTCACTGAAAGCACGCTGACATATACAGTACATGAACTACAAGCTGATTACATTGAAGCAAAAACAATAAACGGCGGCTTTATTTACTGCAGCGAAGCAAGGGGCTGTTTTTTTTTACTGTTCAGTTCATTGTGTTAATGCAGAGCCAGCGTTTTTGATTGTTTGTTTTTGGTGGTAAATCCGTCGTTTGCATTCATTTCTGCCCCCAATTACCTAAAATGTCATTTGACGCCATCTGATGTTATTTTTTGTCCTAATCTAATCTGGGATCAGGTGCGAAACGGCGGCCAGAAACAATACTGCAGCTTTAGACATACATGTGCTCGTGTGTTGAACTATGTCTGTAACGCACACTTTTAAATTCCGGCTCATCCAACTTTGACGTCAGCTTCTCGTATTTTTTTTAGTTCATGAAATGCTTTTTTATTGTCAAGAAAAATTAAAAACCTTTCAGCTGCAAAAAGGAGCGAGTTTGGTGTGGCTGGTACGAGATTCTCAAAGTTTCGTCACCTTCGAGGAAAGTATTGCAGTTTAAGCAAAGAAAATTCATAACAAATCTGATGTAATTACATTTATTTAAGACAGAAAAGTAACATTTCTTTGTAATGGGATCAAATAATTCTAATCTTGCAGTTTTAATAATCTTATTGCGTTTTCATGCTTTTACTCAGGTATGAGAATTTTTCTTGCGAATTTTCGACTTTTCAAGCTCAGAAGCTTCATCTAGTCATTTTCTGAGATTAATCTCAAAATGTGAAGTTTTGTGGCGGAAATGTACGCCTCTTACTTGTTTTTATTTTTAATCTACAGTGGCCCTAATGGACCATCGTAGCTACCAGTTGCAAAACAGAGACATACTTCCACAGCAGTGACATGTTTAAAATGAGAAGTTTTGTTCGCCTCAGACTTTAAATCCTCTCAAATATCCGTCGTTTGAAGATATATCCATGTGTTCAGTTTTCACTTCATGACTGTCGATGCTTCAACCAAAGATATTTCCAAGTGGCAGACTTTGTCAGCCAGTTGACCAGCAGTGTGCAGGAACCTATTGGTGGAGGGCAGTGCTGCCTTGCACTATACTTACTCTACATACAAACTCCATTTACTTCAGCAATTTTCTGACTATCCCACCCGAAAGGACTTTGAACTGTTGGAACGCCGTGCTGCAAAATTCTCTGCGATTTTGAAACTAGCACTTTTAAAAAAAAATAACAACAACAACCTTGAAACCGGTAACTAGCTTGAAAATAAAAACCCAGAGCAGTGCGTGTTTCCTTCTTCATGTGCTGTCTGAGCATCTGCACACACCAACACACACAGAGTTCCCATCAGCCGGGCCTGATGAGGTGAACGGGTGTGAATCTGCCGCATCTTGCATTCCTCGGTCCTCCCCGTCCTCGCAGCGGCAGGCCTTGTCTAGCGATCGATCCGGGCTTATCTTCCCGTAAAGCTGGAGTCTCTTTCCACTCCTGCTCGCCCCTCGTCCCCCGCACACGCTACCCCCCCACCACCCCCACCCCCCCTTACTCATTGCTATCGATCAGCCTGTGTGTTCAGCAAAGTAGGGAGCAGGCGGTGGTTAATGCAGAGTCTGGCTGAAGGAGCCGCATGCACACTTCTTGTATCGCTCCGCTCTCGTTCTCTCTCTCTCTTAATGCGTGCAATCAGACTCTAATAGACCCGGGCTTAGAGCATCCAGGCCCGCCACTCTCATCTGATTCGTCTCACCTTTCACTTCTGCTCCTGTCAACAAATAACTGTCTGCTCTGTATAGTATACATCATCTGCCAGGTTTATTTTGCTGATGACTGCTGATTCGGCAAACTGATATGATGGGCTTTTATGTATTTTGGTCGGGCATGGGGTGTACATTTTATCCTCTGGAAGGGAATTTGCTCCTGCTGAGTGTGCACAGTCCTCTTTAGAAGCGTCCTACTTTGCATTTTTTACAGTGATGCACATTTATTCATGGGAGCAGCACAGTTGAACCATGCTGTTTAATTTTGGCTTCTGGGAACTGCCCAGTGGCCAGAGCTTAAGTCTTTCATTATCTCTGAACTTCTTGCAGCCACCGAAGACATTGAAGGTTGTTGGGTTAGATGCTTTGCTCAAGGGCAAACGACGAAGGTTTCTTCGCTAGTTTGCTGTCCAGTCTCCTGCTTATTTTATTTTATTTTTTAAAGAAATTGACTTGGACAACAACATATCCTCAAACTACAGTTCTCGAGGTCCAGTTCTCCTGGACCTTGTTTTCCTGGCGCTACACTCTGGAACGTAGGGTGTTCTCACTGGTAGTCCGATAGACTCGGTTTGATTGGGAACTAAAGTTTGTTCCATTTTTGCTGGTGCGGTTCACTTTCATACGGCCTTGTGTCAAACAATCCAAACTAATTGATAAACATGTTTGCCTCTTCACCTGTGGCGACGCTGTGCCAACAACTACTGAAGAAAACGGCACAAAGAGAGAAATGGGCGCAACTTCCTTCAAAAATGAAGTACCGTCAGATTTGTAGGATTTCTATTTTGTCTCTAGCTAAAGACCACGAGCCATTACTCCTACTGGCACTAGACTAGAGCATCTGTTTTGGTTGGATTTGCCCAGAATGCTCTGCTCTGCAGTCTACTCGGTCTCCGGTCGCTTGGCATTCGCATATGCATTCAAACCGCATCAGAGTTCAGTTCAACCGAACAGAGACCGACGTTTTTAGACAGACCAGAGTTTGCTCTTCTGGTTTGCGTCAGAGTTCGATTGCACATTCCCACCTTCCCAAGCGAACCGGACTTTCTAGTTAAACGAACAAGAGCTGGTGTGAATGCAACCTAAACATCTAAACTGCCTCACTAGTATACAGTCGAGCTGTACACAGCTCTGCTAATTAGCCAGGTTTGCTGAAGCAGAGATTAATCTAACAGTTGCAAGACACCAAGGCCCTTGAGGACTGGGGTCCGAGACTATTGTCCTAAAGAATCCTGACCTATTGTGCCTTAAAGTACTAGCATGCGTGCAATATTTATAAAATGGAAGAAAATATGGGTGACGTTTGAAAATAATTGACTGCTCTCGATTTTATTTAAGGTAAATTCACACCACACTTCATACTTCTGCAAGGCAACGTAAAGCCAACCCATCTGCAGCATTGCTCTCCCACTATGTCTCTTTAAGTGAGACCCCCCACAATCCCCTCTCCACCTGACCTGCCCACCAATAAGAGATGTGTGGGCTGCTTCTGTATAGGAGTCCAGCTAGGTGTAACCTTTACTGCCCTGTGGCACCTCACTGGGATGCAGGCCTCTGGGCTCAGTGTGAACTCCTGAACTTCTTCCAAAAGACCAGCTAGGAGTAGTGGAAACAAGTCAGAGAGTGGGAAGGAAAGCGCAAGACTGCTACCGGACAATTAGCCCCCCGAGGAGCACAGTAGGCGGTCCTGCCCCTCCCGGAGCCGGAGTACGCTGTGAGCGAGTGTCGGTGACTCTCAGCCAAGTGTGGCGAACCGAAGTCAGAGCGAGACGGCGTGTGTTGGGGTGTGTGGGCGTGTGCGTGTGTGTGGGGGCGCGTTCGATGCGGGCCCTCGTCGCGTTTTGCATTCGCACGCCCGGTGGGTGTCGTTCTGAAATGAGACAGTATGTCTGGTGCCCACGGGCGTCAATACGACCCTTTTCTATTATTCAGAGCTGATTACGGCTCCGAATTATACCAAGGTGAATACTTTTTAATGAGCTCTGAAACAGAACGGAGAAAGTTTGCCAGCTTTTTATTTTCTGTTTGTCTGAGAGAGGCTGGAGGGGGAAAAATGCAGCGTATTTGCAGGAGTTATTTGATTAGCGCGGTAATATGTGAAGAGCAGGCTGCAGCACACGTGAGCGCTGAATTCAAAACTTCAAGTGTGTGTTATGTAATGAAACATTCTGTTTATGTTTTCCCTTTTTGCCGTGAACTTTCTGCATGCTACACGTGAGATGAATGTGTCTGAACGCATCTAATGCAAGTAAATTAGCACGTTTTTTAGTAGCATTTGCATTCTCTAAAGCGTTTGAACATATAGCAATAAAAAAAATATTATTCGCCCAAATATTATTTCATGCGCTTGTGTAGGTGTGTGTACCAGCGAATTGCTCATACCACCTGGGGCAAGGCTGATTGACGTGCGATCCTGGTCGAGCTCGCTCGCAGTTATGTGTTTGAACATTGATGGCTGGTCAGAGCGCTGCCCCAGAATCCCCCGGGGCCTGCAGGCAGGACAGGCGGGTCACGGCAGGGCAGAGTGCACATGGTTTTTATAATTTTTCACTGCGCCCCTGTGCTTGTCAAAAAAAAAACAACAAAAAAAAAAACAACAACAAACGCTGCACTGACAGCAGAAGGTCGACCAGGGAGAAAAGAAGCTTGATAGAAAATCCGGCAGAAATGGAAAGACAGACTTCTCTGGGTGTTGATGTTTTTCTGCACTAGTTTCTTCAATCAGCTAGTCAGCTAATCAATAAGTATTTATTCATTGTGCACTTGTGACACAGCACCAGTTTTCTTATGTTGGACAAAAGCAGGAGGTAATGAGAAACAAGCAACTACAATGGAAAAACATCCAAACGCATTAAAACGTAAGCTAACAAAGGCTAAGAAAGAAAAACAAAAATCTGTACTTTAAAGAAAAGATGCTGAGTTGAAGAACTGAGGAAGTTATGATGATGATGATGATGATGATGATGATGATGTGCTAATGGTCAGCACAAAACCTCAAATAAATATGGATTTTAAATTTACATTTAACTCAGACAACTGTTTTGTTTTTTTTTAATCTTTAAATATGACAATAAAACAAAAATGTACAAGTCAATCTAAATATACAAAACATAGTGAATGCAATTGCTCAAAATGAATATAAAGCCAAATTAAGGGTAATATCAAGAATTAATGATAATATTTACTAAGCATTAGCTAAAAGCTTAATCTTAAGTTTGCTTTAATGAACATCAACGGTCTATACTGCCCTCAGGAGGTTAGGAGGGGTAGTACACAGGCTAGGTCAAGTAGCATAGAGTTAGTTGAATAAAATACATATTTCCGGAATTAGAATAAGTTATAAATTGGGATTCATCCAGCTCATGAGATGAAATTATGCATTATTAGTAATGGGTAACAAGAACTGGATGAGATTTTTGCTACTTTTTTTTTTTTTAGCTAATTTGCAAAACTAAGAATCAGGTTTTTGTTTTTTTTTTCAAATAGAGTTAAGTTTTCTCAAATACTTTTGAGGAAGCCAAGTGTCCAAATTTTGTAGTGTTTCTGCTTGTGTAACTTTAACATGGTGCTAATGTTGCCAAAATTGTCCAATAAGTTGCTCCAAAGCAGATGCTAACGTTAGCGCTGTTAGCCCGGTGTCCTAGCAGCGTGCTAACAACGCTATCACTCTGTCACTGCTTTCTTTTTGTACTGAGTTTCCAAACAGTCACCACACAAATAAAAGTTTAAAAGCAGTAGAGGAGTTTTGCTAATGCTAACGCTTTTGAAGTTCAGTATTATTAGCCCAATTCAAATTCTGTCTCTACTTTCTTTCTTTAAAAACAAACCTCAAACAGACAAAGTCCCTTTCTGGGTTGAACTCCATTTATTGAGACAGACTTCTGTTGGATGAGGAAAAACTGTGATTTGAATACAACATAAGCCCTTGAAAATCCAGTTTGTTAGATTTTTTTGAGGTCCATATTTTAGAATCGAAGTTCAGTGGCTTACAAAAAATACACAATGATTAAAATGACTTTTGGTAGAAAGATTTCTTAAGGCCCTGTGTGAGACTTTTTGATCATTTCTGCTGATAACAGCAACAGCAACTGCATCACAGCAAACGTTGACCCCGGGATGAATTATTCAAGATCTCGCTTTGCTGATCTGCTGAGCAATGCATCGCTCAAACTAAGTAGCTCGAATCTGGTCGACGCTCACTAATGGCCCACATGTTTTATCACGTATGATTATGGTCAGCCGGAAAAAAAAATGTGGAGAAAAATGGTGTGGCTGTTTCCCCCAATTTTTTAGATATAATTTTTTTTTTTTTAAATGCTGCCTGGTATTCTGACAAGATCCACTCATTTAACTGATTATGGATTTTCTGATTATGGCTGATGAGATTTGCTGCTCTAATGATTGTCTGGAATTATAACCACAGACCTCCAGGGTCCATGGTTGAGAGCCACTGATTGTAGCCATCTATACGCAGTAAAAACCATGCTGCATAACTCAGACATGCTGTAGATCTCGGGCTGGTGCTCATCTTCTTGAGGCTGACAAGCGAGACAGTATGGAGAGCTTGGAGATTTTTAGTCAGACCTCCCTTCAACAGCTCTTTTTATATTTACCACAGTTAGCTTTTTATAGAACCTGAATAAGTTAATTAAATTATTTTAAATCTACTATTATTCTACCATCCGGTTTTAGTCAGAAACATTCATAATTTACAATAAATAGAAAATAATATGCTGAGATATGGATGCGACAAAAGGACCATTTCATGGAGAGCTAATAGGTTTTAATATTAAAAATAGACAAAACAATAGATATTAATTCTGTGCATAGCCAGAATTTCAGCCGTGTTACGGACTAAGTCTTTCAAATGCATTCTTTTTATGAACCGTGTGCTTTTGGATAGCTTTCAACACAATACACAAGTCATGAAATGGACCTCTGGTTAAATGTGAGCAAATGACTAAACAGAAACATTTGGACAATCCTCAGCTTTATCAAGCAGAAAAAATACATTTACCCTAAAAGGTAAGGTCGTGGTGACTGCTGTGGCTTTGGGCTTTGTACGTAGCTGTGCTGTTTGGGCCACTTGGTGCATCTCTGTCCCTATATGGAGGTGATGATGATAATGGGACAGAGATTTTGCCACCTGACACAGAAGTCAAATGATAAAGAGCTTTATGGATGATTACTGTTGTTAATGAGGGTAAATACTTATCAATGTCTCCTTGATAGCTAGTTTTTAAGTGTATAGGTGTTTATAATAGTCTTGAAAACTGCTTCTAATTCACAAGATGTGGGTTTAAAATACCTATGTGAGTATTTTAGTTTGGTAGTTTGGATATTTTCTGTACTTCTCAAACAACTAAACTTGCCACCGTCACATAGGAGCGCACACGCGCGTCTCCGCCACCTCAAGCCAAAAGCACAGATGGTCCCGCTGTTCGATCAGCTCACCGCCGGCCCATCCGGTTTCATCTGGCCCTGTACTTTTCCCTGGGTTCGGGCAGGTGTTTGGCCCGCAGACAGAGCCCAAATCAGATCCATTTCATCTGTAATCAGCTGGAGCCCCCGAGCACTGATGGAAGAGATCAGAGCTCCGATCAAAGAATTATAAAGCCGGCCACGCCTGGCCAGCCGACCGTAACAAGAAGAACAAGGCGGGTTGAAGTGCAGCCAGGGGAAGAAGCGGGGGCAAGCTAGCCTATGCCGCAGCGCTGACGTGGGGGGGATGAAAGGAGAGAAGATGGAAATTTTAAAGGCTTACAGGGTCTCTTAGGAGTGAGACATAAAAGAAGCTGAGAGGCAGTGAGGAAGGCTGAGATGTAACAATGTCAGCTCTCATGGGGTTTATTTCTCCTGCTTTTTTATTGTTTCATTAAGACGTAAAAGACCAATAGAGTTGACTGTTGTAATTTTTCTCCTCTATAAATTACAACTGATGCTTTACGTAGCTTGTACAAATTCATTTTAGTGAACCGCTCATTAATTGTTTGCACAACACACACACACACAGGAAACAAATCGCCCGGCCGCATGAAAATTGATGAGCTTCGCACACGTTGACGATGGACGCTTTAGAGGCGGTTTCAAACTGTTTGCAGATGACAGAAACAAACTATTGGGTGTATCAGAGGGGCGCTGCATCTGTCACAATCACACTCTCTTTTGCATTCATCTTCTACAGTCAGAACCCGGCTTTGATTCTCGAGTCTTTCATCTGTGCCAGCTCTACACCAGCAGACCACACAATCTGCCGGCAAACACACAAGGTCATAAGCACGCAGGCCTTTAATGTCAGCCGGTCAGCATGAGGCTATTCATTTGCCCCCTGTATGCAGAGATCTGCCTCGCCAGATTTCTGGTGTGGGACTGCGCTCTAAAACACGCGACGAGGCTACAAATTTAAAGACACTGTCTTTTTGTGTTTATACTTCAAAATTGGTGGAAACAAACAAACAAACATTGGAACTGGAATCTGGAAAAGTATCTCAGTTTAAGTCAAGTCAAGTAGTCAGCAACAAAGCAGTTCAAAATGCGTTACATCATAAAAGCACCATGAGGTCACCAATGGTGAAACGAGCCATAAATGTTAAATTTTGTCAAATGCCATCATTAAAATCATCAATGCACATCAAATATGTTGGTCAATGTTCCACATGCTGCAAAGGGTTTTGAGCTTTGATTTAAAGGAATTCAGCTGTTTTGCTGAAGTTTGTTCCAGATTTGTGGCGCATAGAAGCTGAATGCTGCTTCTCCATGTTTGGTTCTGGATCGGTTGCTGCTGTCTGATTGACTTTTTAGGCAGACCTGTTGCAGGAATCAATGCGACTAAAGACAAACGCATGGATGAGTTTCTCTAGATCTCGCTGAAACATGAGTACTCTAATCCTGGAAATGTTCTTCAGGTGATAAAAGGCCGACTTTGTAACTGTCTTAATGTGATTCTGAAGGTTCAGGTCCGAGTTCATCACCACACCCAGATTTCGGATCTGACCATTGGTTTCTAGATGTAGTCGCGTGCTGACTCTAGACCGTTCCTGTTTTGGACCAAAGATAGTAACTTCAGTATTGTTTTTCTCTTAACACAAAAAATATATTTATATATATAGATTTAGACAGTTTTACCAAGTTCCAGTCTCCACCAGTATTTTTGTACCAGGACTCTGATGGTGCACAGTGTGGGATGTTTTTTTTGCTGTTTTTTTTCCCACCATAAGTGGAGTGCTCATGTCGGCTCCATTAGCTTGATGCTTTAAATGGAAAAAACACACACAGCAACAGCTCTGTAGGAACAGTTAAAGAGGGGGCAAAAAAAACCCCATCTTACTTTCCTCCAGTTTCATGCACGGCCCTAGAGATCCATATGAATAAATGAAAGGAAATAACAAGAAAATGCTGAGGCCCATGTTGACTTCCCTTCACTTAAAATCCCTCATGTCATCAATTTTTAAAAGAGGCTCTGTAACAAGATAGTTTTCTAATCCAGCATGGGAGGTGCTTTGCTCTGGACTTGAACCGGCAACCTTGAAATCCGTACGTTGACGCGTCGCCAGACAGCAAGCACACTCTCACACATTTGTATTCAAGGCAACTAGCCGGGGCTTTCATGAAACTCTTTCAGCTCTGATTCGAATCTTCAGAAATGAATTTTGATGGACCTCCAAGTTTTTAAAGGTTGATCTCTAACCAGAAGCTCTCGGCTGTGAAATTCATCGAGCGGACGGCGTCGCCTCTCGAGGCGCCTCTGTTGGTTCGCAGGCTCTCGGATAACATTTTGAACCTTTCAGAATGCATTTGAATTGTGGAAATGAAAACGGATGAACTGAGGTCACAAATTATCATTTTGCAATCAATCTTTCCATAAGGAAGAAGATTAGGTTTTAGACAATTTGTCACAAGTGCTCTGTTTGATAGCTTTTGAAAAACTGGACTGTGCTACAAATTAAAATTGTCTTTAACGGCTTTTTTTTTTTTTTTAGCTAACATTTAATGCCAATAGGAAGGAGATAAACACTGCAATTACAAAGTGCTAACATCTCAAATAGCATTAATATTTTTATTTAACTCTTCTATTTGATTCCCCCTAAAATTACCATTATTGACAACGTTAGCATTTTGTTCTGGCTTGCTAACTGTTGTAGTCTTCTTTTAGTTTTTCCAGAGGCACTCATTTACTTAAAATCTCACAGTAGCCTCTTTTGTTAAGGGCATTCTGAAATTTAGTTAATTTCCCCTAGATATTGTCAGTTCTTGTCAGTATTAACTAGAAATACTAGGTAATATTGTATTCCTGATACTTATTTTAAAAGTATCAGTGTGACAGAAAATGTTTGTGATTTTTAGATTTACAAGGATCCTATTAAGTCTGACACAAGTTTAGCATTTCTGTATTTTTTCTAGTGTCCTACCTCCCTTCCTTGCTCGTCTTTCCTTCTTTACTTTCTTCCTTTCTAACCTGCACATTCTTTCTTCCGTCCTTGTTTACTTCCTTCCTCTCTTTCTTCACCGTGTACTTCTTCCACAGTCAGATGAACAGACATTTTTAGTGCCTATCATCCTTTGTTTTTTGTTGTTTTATATAAAGTAAGTCGAATATAACTAGCTAATATTAGTTGTTAGCATTCAGCCAACGGACCAAGAGAGTGGGGGTGAAAAACACGGACACGGAGAGTGAAGAAGTGGCATTCCTTTAGTTCCAGCACCAGAGCTGTCTGTATTTTTCATGACTTTAAAATTTTCAAAGCAGACAGATTAAGTAAGTCGCTTCGTTTGAAGCCTTTTGCCATCCAGCTGACTGGCAGCTTATATCAACAGATGGGCAAGAGACAATCGATACTCTTTGCTAACGTTAGTGATAAGACCAGGCATTTTCCTGTCATAAAAACTTATTTTAAAAGTATCAGTGTGACAGAAAATGTTCGTGATTTTTAGATTTTGTCAATGGTTTGATATTGGGTGACCAAAACAAAGTCTTCTCTTAGGGCTAGTAATGCTAACACAGAGAGCCTTTAGCAGCTAGCTTGTGTGCCATTTCAGTATTTCAACTTAGCATGCTAAAATGCGAATATTTATCAGTGCCAGCAAACTAAAATCTAGGTTTCCACATTAGTGAACAGATAAGAAAAGTTTGACTTTACTGACTAAGAGTACATAGAGAAATGTAATTTTTTTAAGCATTTTGAGACTCAGGTTTTGCTTCCAAAGCAAACCAAAGATTAAGATGGAAACTAATCTGGAGACAACTTGTTGTGAAAGCTAGCTGCACAGTTGGAAAAGCCGCCAAAAGTCTATTTTTTTTTTTTTACTCACTCGTGTGTGCTGGAAGGAAAAATAAATAAATAATTAGACCTAAGAAAAACATGCATTGCTAGCCTTAAATTAGCTGCTAGCCACAGGAGTTCTGTCTGGACCGCTTCATTGGACCAGTAACTCATCCTGGAGCTGCCAGCACTCGGGTGACATTTTTACAAAACCTTACCACTGTGAGCAGTTTTTAATTATTATGACGTCATAACATTTATTGTTTTTCTGTAACGTTTACCAACGTATTGGAGTTTTATCGGTAGATCATAAGTGCTTAGGTAGAGTTTGTGTGTGTGTGTTTTTAGTCCTGTGGTGGAACCTGCACAGGTACAGCAAACCTGAATAGAAATAAGTAGATACAGATACGAAAGGGATTGCTTTTTAATCATTTCAGGGAGTCCCCACCACTAATGAACGATCTTCATTCAAGATGCCGCTCTGTTTTGCGGACCGTCCTTCTGGTTACCCAAACCCATTCCGAATAGTTGAAAATCACCTTTGGTCGCCTTCGGAAACCCATCGCACATCCGACCATTAATGCGGCAACGCAGCTCCGGCTTTTCCTTTTTGTGATGATTTCAAAGTGAGGAGAACACACCATAAAAGTCCTTGAGGATCCCTCAAACCCCTTTGTCCTCGAGGTGTGAAATCGTTTGATCCTGCTTGTTTGGTTCAGCTGAAACGGGCTTTGTGTGTTGCGGGGAGCTTTCATTGATGTGCGCATTTCGAAACGCGACCCGAGCAATAAAAGGCGGGAGGGGAAGGGAGAGGATACACACGGGGCTGGGAGGGAGAGGTAGGAAAGAAGGAAGGAAGGAAGGAAGGAAGAAAGAGCTCTGAGCTTCTGTGATTGTTAAGTGTAGATGAAGGGGGGGTAGCTGTCCGAGTGCATCCTGTCACCGTGTGATTGAAAGTGTGTGTGCATTATTGAGGGCGGTTGCAGGTTAATGGACATTAAGTGTGTCCTTGTGTGATGTTCCGAGTGGAAGGGGATGTTCAATCCGCCCAGGCTCTGTGTAACCCGCCATAGGTCAGAGGTGGAGGTTAAAAGGCGAACAAAGACTGGAAAGACTAACAATCAGCGGTGACTGCAGCAGAGGAACCCGTCTGTTAGTTTCCGTGTGCTTGTCTCTACGTGTTTGGCTTCCAGGAAAGGCGAGGGACAGGAAGGCAGCAACAGAAACCAGAGTGACATAGCAGCAATAAAAAAAAAAAAGGAGAAAAAGACGACAGACAGATTGGGGTTGAAAACGTTCATCTCTTCCCGTTTTTTCCTTCCTGAACATCCGCTTGCTTAGAAACAATCCTGCGTCGCTTCTCCCCCTGCAGGGATTCATCTGATCTCCAAACACGCGCCGACGCCGAACACACGCAGAGCCAGAACCCACACGTGCTTTACACGAAGTGACAGAGGCGCGCAGGAGCCTCCGCAGCCTAATCAGAACATGTGGCCTATTTCTCTGTATGCTTTAATGAGCCCTCCATTGTGGAGTGGTGGAAGAAATTATTAGGCTGTTGTATCTCGGCTCATTAGTTAAACCAGGCTCACCAACAACACCAGCAGCTAAGAGATGATTCGGATTGCGCCTGCGGAGTCATACGACACCGCAGGACCTTAAAGAGGCCGCGGTGACAGACGGAGCAACTGTCTTAATTTGGTCTTCGGGGAAAAGCAAGACTCAATTCATCTTCCTATGACACGGCGAGGGGATTATATGTGCAGGCTCGATGGAAAGAAACCGAAAAATTCATCACAGGCTCCCCTGTTGCCCGTAAAGTTCCTCGCAGATCTGCCTTGATGATTCAGTGAACGGTTTTATTTGTAAAGCGGTGTCAAATAAGGAGAGGCAATCCAGAAATGCTACTGCAGGTAGTTATTTGGTCTTATCGTTAATAGCTCAATTTCGTCTCTGCCGACGGCGCGCTGTTAGGGACGCTAAATCGTTCAGAATGAAGTGCTGAATTTACCAATACACCGTGGCGTTCACATTCCTCTCAAAGAAACACCCCCGCCTTCAGTGTACAGCCTGAACAGGGAACAATTATTATAGCGCCTTATATAAACACTCACAACCTTTCTACATTTCCACATTTTTTCATGTTAATGTTTGTGGTGGGAGTTAATTGCAGGATCTGTAATTAAGTCACCGGAAAGAATCGCATTTTAATTGAAAACTATAGATAGTCAAAATAAGCATCGCGCTTAATCTGTGGTGTTTCCGGAACCCTCGATGTAACTAATTTGGAAAAATACTTTTTTGTGGACGTTGGCGACCTCCGTCGCTACTGCTGCATGTTTAGCATTGACATGCTATCTTAGCTTCACTGACAGGCTAACTCCTTTTAGCACAACTCGAGTCTTTCCCGGTGTCACATTGGGTCAATTTTTGAAGCAAAATTTAGCCCCAAAGTGAGGCAAGAGAAGCGGCTTTGTTGCCCATCGCTGTTATTTTTGCAGATGTGACTTTGTGCGTCAGACTTACGGACATAGCAGAAACAAGTGAAAACAAAGGTTCTGGCGGGAACTTTTGTATATAGAAAGAAGAAAATAGTGACTTTTTGCCTGAAATCCTTTGTAACTAATCAATTAATGGAAATTAACATGTTAGCACCATAACTAAAACTACAAACATTTTTGTTCTTCCTTGGGATTTATATGTGGTAGACCAACACAATATATTGCTTATTAGCACAGAGGATAAAAAATTGATTTATTTTTTTTACAAAAAAATCTGAAATCTGTACACTGCATTCATCCCACTTTACTCTGTTCCCCTGTGTATAGTTAAGTACAACCAATTGCTTTCACGTAATTAGTGAATCCAGTTTACCTTTCTAAACTTACACTCAGTTAAGAAAAGTTATGGATCATAATGGTGGGTAAACATGCAAACAAACCTCCATTTCTAGAAAGTACAAAGGCCTTGAGTGGGCATGATGAGATCTACAGTTTTTCTGCAGACAAAACTTTCCCTTTGCCCTGGAGCGTTAGCATGCCGCTGCTTCACATGATCTACCCTTCCGGAAGCCCTCCACGCTTTATTACGTCCCCGCGTTAAGACGAAGCAGCAGATGAAGAGGGACAAGGCTTTCTCCTTCTCTTTGAACGTCTTTTCCATCTCTCTGCTTTTCTCATCCCTTCACCGCTCCCGTCTTCTCAATCCGTCCTCCGCTCACTCAAGCGTTTGCCCGGCAAGGCCATCAGCATCGATCCAATAAAGCTAGCAGCCCGCACTGCAAGGCTCGCAGAGCTTTCAACCCAAATCCAGCGGTTTAGGCACGCTCGTTTAACGGCACGTCGCCGCAATCTGATGCGGAGATGAAGAGGGGGGAGGAGGGCTGGCGAGGGGAGGCAGGGAGGCTTCTCTCTTTTTTTTTGTTTGTTTGTTTTTGTTTTACCTCAAAAATATAATCAATACCCTCCTCACAGGCTGGGTGTAGACACACGAACATGTTCGAACGCCCCCACACAACACAACACACACACACATTTCTGAATTTCAATTACCTCCCCTGCCAATCCACCAAACAGAGTAAATGTTTGTTTGCCAGGGTCAGAATTTAATATTCACATGTGGGAATAGACGAGAAAAAGCGGGTTGGTGGGTTCAAATCCGCATACGTGATTCTGTGCTTCCTGTTTTGTTTTGTTTTTTTCTAGTTAAAGTCTGACGTTGTTTGCCTGTTCAGAAAGCAAAGCGCCCCTTCAGTGACCTCCTACTGTCAGAAACGTCATTTAACTCAGTGAGCAGGTGCAGAGAGAGGGGGGGAAGCTTACAGGTGGCGTGTCGTGTTTAAGACATTCGTTTTGTAACTCAGGTCTGAGCAAGGTTGTTTTTCCTATACTTTTCAGAAATTTATATGCCACTATCATAGAAGAGGAATTAATTTGAAGGCTTTTTGTCCAAATTGACCTGCATCTGTGTCCCGTACGTAAGCTTCTGAGACGTCCACCTCTGAGGTTTCTGCCACAGTTTAAGTGGAAGTGAAGCGAACGGGCTTTTTCGTGCGGTGCCTCAGCACTTAAAAGTGACATTTAAAAGTGAGTTTGTCAGATAAATACAGGCTTCTCCATGAACAGTTTTGCTACTTTATACTTAGTTGCAGTCCTAAGTGGTTGCAGTGGATGGAATATTCCTCCTTTTAGGACCTCGGTGCACTTTAAACAAAGTGGTGCAATTACGAGAGACGGCTTTTTTAGAAAGTTCTTATGTACTTTTTGAAGTCTTACGAGTTTTACGATAAAAATCTGCCGATTTGTTCTCCACGTCTTAAAAGACACAAAATCGTTTTCTGAATACTTCTCAATACAACTCAATATAAGCAGCTACAAGAGTCTGTGATGTTGTGTTCGGGCCGCACCGATTGCACTTTACTGGCTGATCACCGATTTTTATAAAGCCTGACCCGTCGATTCTGATTTTTGCTGGTACCAATTTGTTTTTGTCTGAAAAGCCACTAAATATTCCGACAAAACAGTGGTTTGACTATTGATAACAGGAATAACAGGGCTGGTTTACACACTTTTGCAGAGGTAGATAAAATAAGCAGATTAAATCGGTTTCTCATGTAAGTGTTGGCTGATTGACGAGATCCAGTCTCCAAAAGAATGAAGGAAATTCGGGCTGATTTTTCATTTTACCGCTACTTTTTGTACCCTTAAGTCCATCCACATTTGGGTATTGCCTCCTATTTGCATTGATCCTACTAATGGTGGGGATTTATTGTATCGTTTTATTATTTATGGTGATACATTTCTTGTCATGATAAGAATTTTGATTCATTGTGTCACATTAATCCCAAATAATGATCTTTAAAAAAAAAACCCTAAACCTTCTGTATTGTTAGTTTCACTAGTTTGTCCACTGTTTGTTCAATGAAATTATTCATAAATTTTATATGATTACTCTGTGCGGAGTCACACTGCGCTTTTACGGTTTTGTTTTTTTATGTGTGTATGTGTGTGGTTTCGGGAACTGATGGTCTGACGGGACACCATTCCTTGCCTCCCCCCTGTGTATCTGTGCTGCCACGCTCCTCCTGATGAGCATTATGCTAAAACTGTGGGAGGGTTGGATGCCTGTACTTCTTTGTGCGACTGATGTCCTAAGGAAGCATATTACAAGTGGGAATGTTTTTCAAGAGCAGGATTTGTGTTTGTGGGGCTATGGTCGCTCGTCCATGCAGTCACAGCCATACAGTCACCTAAAAAAAAAGTAATCAATAGCATGCCTGCAATTCAGTGGAAAATAAAGGGCTAATTAATTATTCGGACTGAATTAGTGAGAAAATTGTGACTATTAATGCTGATTTTTCCTGGCTATTTGTTCGTAATTGAACTTCCTGTCTGCTCTTGCCCTCCGCCTCGTCTCCCTCACAGCGTCGTAACAAGCCGCTCACCCCGAGCCGTCATTAGGCCGTAACGCCGCCTTCTAGCCGCACTTCTTGACATGTTCATTAGATATAAACCAATTCATTTACAACACCGTTCTATTGGATTGTCCTTGCTTCGACATTCATCTCCCGACACGTTGGCGTTTGATGCGTTGCCAGTGCCAATTAACTTTGATAACTCAGCTCCAGCTTAATATACCGCTGCTGAATTGGCCTGACAAGAGTGCGGCGATAAGCTGGGTTTTTTTTTAGCTGTCCAAGTGCCGATAGCTAGATTATCGCTCAACGTGAGGGAGTGGCGGGGAGAACTTTTCCTGCGTGATTTCCCCGGCCAAAAGTTCTTTGAATGTTGTAGTTTGTTTGTCTTGGCAGGGACGCACAAACATGGAAGCGCATTACGAGTGTCCTTTCAAGCAGTTACATCCTTCACTTCTGGTTTATGCTGCTCTGTTGACTTTTATAGGATCTATTTTCAAACAGGAGGAATTTATCTTTCTTCCCAGCTTGAATTTGAGTTCTGTTCCATCCGTCCTCTTGAAAAACGTGTGCGGCGTAAACGCCGCTCACACATAAGGGCTTCTGATATACAACCAAAGCAATAAAGGAAGTAAATAGCAGCTCCCATCTGATGTGTTGTTGTGGTCTCCGTCTGTCTACAGCAGCCCGCCGACTCACCCGTCCCTCTGTCCATCACCGAGCAACAGATCCAGAAAACCGGAGCTGACTCGGCAGCCATGGGTGGGACGAGGGTCTTACTCCTGATGTTGCTGGTCGGATGGGAAAGGTCAGCAGCTCTCAACTGGAACCCAGTCCCACGCAAGACCGTTCGATACCAAGGTGAGTGAGTTTACAGATGTTAAGAACCCCTCTAGCTCCAAAATTACATTTATTTTTTAATTGGAGGTTTACGTCTGCTCAGGCCTTGAAGGTCTCTCAAAGTTTGACTTTATTCCAGTCAATGGAAAAGCTGACTATATGAAGAGGTGCTGATTATCCCAAGGACACGTGCGTCTCAGTGACCTCACATATCATTGAAAAGTTTTATTTTTGTTTTGCCTCATATGATGACATATTAATTGTGGCATGTAGCTAGTGAAAATCTCCTTTTGGAGATACAAAAGGAGATTTTTCTATACACTTTCCGTCCCTTAGACAGAGAGTGTATAGAAGCTGAGGATAACTCAAGACCGTTCTGGGTTCCAGCATGGATTTTCTCAAAAGGTCAGCCCTCTCTGGACCGGCCGCTAAAGCTGCTTTGAGAATTTGTGAGCCCAAAGTCACTAAAGTAGAACTTTACCAGGGTTAAAAAAGGAAAAAAAAAATATTGTGGATTCCCTCATCCCTGCTATGATATTAAAAGTTTGCGCTAAAAGAAATCAAATAGCGGGAGCGTGCACTGAGAGTTACTGGGCTGACTTATTGAATTAGGAGAATCCTCCATCTCGCCACTGGGCTGATCCATGCATCTGACTCAACACCCATAATCACACAGCGGTGTTCCATTACAGCAAACCAGGAGACTTTCTCCATTATGTCGGAGGTGGATGGTTTCAGGCCTTTGATAAAGAGGCTGGCATCGATCCTCCATAAGACAATACATCAGTCTAATCCTGCACTCCGCTGCGTTCACTCTCTTTATCTCAGCCCTTCTCTGCAGCCAGATTTCGCCGTTCTTTGCTGAACAATGCCAATTGTTGCAAGCTGTATAAAAAGTCCTCTTTTTTTTTAATCCTTCCACAGGAGAAGTGCTTTCTTCTCTCTCTCTCTGTCTCTCTTGGGGATTAGGCAGAGAATGGAAAGAATATAGGGAAAAGGCTATGCTTTTCTCACCTCTCCGTTGCACCTATCCCACCTTTTTATCCCGTATCTATTCCTTCTTTTTCAGCTCTCCCCACTGTGTCTTTATGCACTTTTTCCTTTGTCTGCAGTGGCTTTGTCTTTATTCCGAATGAACCTGAAATCCTCTCATGGCATTTTCACAGAGAGCTCCGGTTTCACCTGTACTCACGGAGCAGTGGGGTGAATTCAAAACCTTTCTCGTGCCACTGCCAGCCACTCATGAAATCCTTTACTTTCTTCTTCTTCTTCTTTTTCCTTTCTTTTTTGCTCACAGCCGTGTTCCTTTAGCACAAGGATTTATTTGACAGTCCTCTGCAGTGTTGTGGTTGGAGGAGAGCGAGAAAAAAGACAAAAGGGAATGAGAGACATCGGGTGAGGGTGGGGGGGAACAATCAACAGGGTGTTGAGAGTTTGTGGTAAAAACTCTCCATCGTAACAAAGAAAAGTCAGTGTTGGCATTCACACAGTGGGCTGGCTCTTTTTAGCCAGGGTGGACTTATAAAAACGACTGAGGCCAAGCAGGGGAAACGATGACACACTCGCTCAACGTTGCGTATGGAAGGAATCGATGCAAACACGCTACAAAGAAGATAAACAGGCTGCATACATTTTGATACGCCTTAAAGTTGATCACGTGTTTGTAGCGTTATGACAAACATATTTCGACTGCTGCCGATGGGATGTAGGATCCAGATCATCCCATTGGGGTTACGGGTTCCATGTTTGGGGTCATTGTTCTGCTGGAGACTGAATTCTTGTATGTCGTTCCATCTACGCTCCAATAAACTCAGTTCAGTGCTGGATCAAAGACTCCTCTCAGTGTCATGCAGCATATAGTAACATATAGCATGTGTTAGCGACCTGTCAGTTTAGATTGCTTAGTTATGCGGTCATGTCCTGACAGGTTTGTTGTTGTGTCACGGACTGCTGCTTTCATATTCAGATAACTGATTTTCCAGTATTCAGAGGGATGTAAGAAACGTGAGGTGTTATTTTATAATTTAACTATAAGCTAATGCTTCCCTGAACTTCTCCCATTCGTTATCCTGACCTGTCTGCGATATTCATTCATCTTGAAGATGGCATTTGTTCACAAACATTCTCTCATAGCCTGGCCGTTGCCTTCCTACGCAGTTCCGCTTGATTCTCATCTCCCTTCAGTGCTTCGTTTGGGATTTCTCTCATTCACTTGGAATGTCGCCGGTAAAATTTCAACCGGGCCAATCAGCAAACAGAAGGAGAAGTTTATGCATGATCACATTGATATTCTGCAATGTTTTAGAATTGTAGTCTGCCTGTAGTTTTTGCAACGGCAGCGGAGGAAGCGAAAGAAACTGTTCAGTCCGCGTTAGCCACACTTCCAAATATTTAATTAACATCAACGGACATATAGTTTGACCCTGCACTTCTCTCTTTGCAGTGGAGAATGGTTCATTATAGCGCAGGCATTTCTGGTAAGCTGCATAGCGTCAAGTGGGCGCATCACATACCTCACAGGTAAACGTTAGCGATTAGCCTTTAGCAAGCAATGTGTTCAGAAGCAAAGCGTGGAACAAGGGGCTGCTTTTGACCAGGCCAGTTCTCTCATTGTAATAATTGTGGTTTAACTTTCCTCCCTTTGAGTGCAGCTCCGCTTATTGACGAACTAAAAACCCCTCATCACAAAACCCTTTTTTATGCTCGACTGCAATTTCGCCTGGTAAAAGACTTCTAACTCTGACTGGAGTGAGGTGGAAACAAGTGGGATTATCCCTACCCGCCGTCTGATTTCTCCAGAGGCTGAGTGCTGGGTTAACTGACTGATATGGATGAGTTCCACCTACAGTGCTGAGGAGGAGTTATGAGGAAGACAAAACAGTGGAGGGGGAAAAACTAAACTAGGGGAATGGAGAGCAAGACGAAAAGAAAGAAAAGATGGGTTTTTTTTTTGGAAAGGAAGCTCGATGGAACGAGTGCTGGAGAAACTCAACTCCAGTCAGACTACAGGGAGAGGAAAGCACACGCATGCGTTCACGCCCACAGTGGGCTGTTCACCCTTTGTTGCATTTTGAGCTGCAGAATCACCATGCAGCGTTCATAGCAACGCACGTCTTTGTGCATAAGAAGTGGAAGACATGCTGCAAGAAGGAAAACAAGTGTGATAGAATACGAGGCTGTGTGTGTATGCGTGTGAGAGAGAGAGAAAAAGAGAGAGAGAGACAGAAAGAGAGGGTGTGTGTAGCTGTGAATCTGTCCATCTAATCCGTCTTTGTTTATATGTGTGTGTGGACGTGTGTACTGCTTAGGCAGGCAGTCTGAGGGATTTGGGGCTCCTGGCGGTGCGTGAACAGGGCGGGGTCACGCCGGGGCAGAGATGGTTGAAAAGATAATATTTACTCCCACCCACCACTTCCATTCCTGCCCCCACCCTGCAATTACACAAGGCTTACATGGGCATGCAGAAGAAGAAACACAAACATCCTCTCTTCTATCTGTTCGCCTTTTTCTTCTCCTCAGCTCGTCTTTCCTCTCTTTTTACTTCTATAAAACTCACATGTTAACAGTTTGCCCCCCCTCCCCCCCTCAGCGCATTTGTCAAGTGAAAATAAATCTCTTTCGGCTTCTAATGAGACGTTTTTCTGCGCACGTTATATACGGCAACTTGTGGAGCTGCTAACGAGGGCTGTAAATTTACATACCCTCGATTCCTTACTCACGCTCTCCTCACTCTAATCACTGACAAAGAGTATATTTTAAGATGTTTCTCACTGTCTCTGTGTAGTTTTTGATTCTTCCCATTTACAAGGATATTTCTGTCACTCTTCCACAGCGACATGGTGTCATTTTACGTCTTTAAAAGCAGCCTGGTATAGCTGTAGCAGAGCGAAACATTTTAAAACTCTGTTATTACAAAATGATTTCTTAGCAAGCTTCATAAAATTGGAATATACTCAGCGCAATTAGGGCTTGTTTTTTCGCTTTGCCTTTAAGCAATCTGTGGGTATTTAAAGCAGCAGGGCTACGTGTCATAAAGCCCGACAGTGTCACTACTCAGCCACATCACACAAAGAAATAAAAGGCATTCGCGACGCAGCATGATCCAAAACAATGAAACTTCTTTTAATCAACAGTGAGTCTTAAGCTTAGCTATGAAATCCCACATCAAGATGACCAAAGAAATGACATCCAAGCGTCTAAATCCCAACAGCTAGCCATTGGAGACATTTAGCTCATAATTTTACGCAACATACAGAAGTTGCTCAAATTAAAACCAGCACTAAAACTACTCGATCTCAAACCAATGGCTGCATCAGTATGTTTGGGACTTGGATAAACTACAGTTGAATAGCGATGGTGTTAGCTTACATTAGCTAACCACGGCGGATTCGTGCTAATAGATTTGGGACTGAAATAAACTGAAGTTGAGTCACAATGCTGTTAGCTTATATTAACTAACCACAGAGGATTAATGCTAATACCCGTGGTCTGCTCTGCTTTTTGTTTCTCGTATGGAAACGTTTCCATGTTTACTTTACTATTGTTAGTTTTAATTTTTTTCCTCATGTTGTGTATGTGTTGTCAGTTTTTTTGTTTTTTTTTAATGATTACATCTAAAAATGTTATAGACCCGTCTGTCAAATAGGTTTGTTAGCATGAGCTGTACAGTGAAGAACGTTTACAAGAGAAGCATCGACTGTGAATTCAGACTGAGTTGCTACATTGGCTTCAACGCTCAAACTAGTAAGACACACGGCGCTCGCGAAGAGTTGGGATTTGACTTTTCACCAGTTGAACTTCGACAACAAAGTACGGCAGCTCGTAAACAGATGTAAACATGTTTGTAAGAGTTAGCTTATATTGCTCGTAAAATCCCAGTAAAATGACGAATTAGTGGTTTTCAGGCAAGTCTACATGTCTGCCTTAGGTTTTAATGGAAGAAACCCAGATTTGAGTATAAAACCCTTTAGCACAATTTAAACTGGGATTACACACTCATGCACACGCCCACACACAGGTAGAGTTATAACTCTATACATTATTGTTACATAGTGGTACATTTTCATTTTTCCCTGTATTACATCTCTCCCTCACACCCATTGCGTTGTTATTTTTGCTCTCTTACCACGGCCTGTCTCCACTGATCACAAGAAATACACCTCCATCTTCTCCCACTGATTTTGATAGGGTTTTTTTGACACCTCATTTGAGTTTCTCCTGCTGGGACAACGTTGCACACTCTTAAAACACCCCCACACGCACACACACACCCTCCTCCAAGAGTCAGCACAATGACAGCGGCTAGCGAGCCAAAACTAAAGTATGACAACACTCAACAGCTGTGGTCAACAATGAGAGGAAGAAAAGAAAGAGGAAGAGCAGCAAAACAAGTAGGAGAACTTTGAGAAATTCGACCCTCTGTTTGTAAAACATGGCCGCCTTTGATGCAGCAAATGATTGCTGGGTCTTCTCTTTTTAAATTATTTTTTAAAAGAAGAGCCAATGCTAATGTTTGCCTCTTGAGTTAGAAAAAGGAATGACGGAATCGGTTTTGGAGGTAGAAAAGAAATGCGATTTAGAAAGAGAGTGCAACAAGGGCTGGGCCTCTGACCTCCAGAAACCTTTTTCCCTCTCTTTCAACCGTTATTTTTTATTTTTTTCCCTCCAGTTCTCTGTCTCTCTTGCCCTATCTACCAAAACCCTCCAATTACTGTAATGAGTGGTTAAGATCGAGGCGGAGGAGGAGGCGCAGAGAGGCTGTGCGTGACTGGGAGAATAGATGTGCGAGAGGCAGACGGGGAATGGAAGGAGGAGATTCATCACTGCTTTTATCTGCTATGATTGTCCCTCACCCCCCACCATCCCTCCCTCCCTGCCCCTTGCTGGTTGGTCAGTGAAGATTAACAGCTGGGACCACGGGTCTTGACCCGCAGTGCTCTTTGTTGTCACTCCGCGAAAGCGGATGTGTGGGCAAGTGAGGCTTGAAGTGAAAATGCCACAGCGAGGCCGCTCTTTTCCAAACCGCCTTTTAGCATCGGTTGTCTCACTGTCTAATTAATGCGCCGGGAGGCCATCGTCAGCGCTGCGGCCCCGTGACTCACGCAAAACAAGCAGCGCAATAAAAAAAACGCAACGCTCTGGGATGCCGTTTGTGCGCGAGGGTTATTTCAGACTAGGAATTACTGCGAGAGCAGAAAATACAATGTGAAAAAAGACAAATCACAGTGTCTGAAGTCAAATCAAGGCTAAACCTTTAATGTTTTACATCCGTTTGGATTACCAAAAGAGTTTATAGTTCCAAAAAGTCTCAACGATTTAGTTAGGCAAAAAAATCTGGCATGTTTTTATTTATATATATATAATTTTTTTTAGGTTACTAAGCCTTTAAGAAATTTGGAAAGCCCATATGATGATGTCATTACTTTGTAAGCTCCTGATAGGTCAGTTGTAAATAGTAAATTGGTGGAACACTTTGGGTTTATCCAATTTGGATTAACCGCGATGAATCCATTGTCGAACTAACCGTCTGCTAATTTAGAAGTTGATTAATCGTTTAAATAAAAATAAATTGACTCCAAAGAAAAAGCAGAGCTGTAATGGAGACAGAAATGTACAAAAAATCGAAACATTTTACAATTAAGATAATAAAAAATAACTTTTGTCTGTAAACATGTTCTACCCAGGACTCCACATGTGTTTTTGCTTCACCCGGTTCAAATTCTGTAAAAAATGAGATCTCCTACTAAGGACCTTTTGCTGTCTAATTAATTAATAATGCAAAAATTAATCCATGAATTGATAAATGATCAAGCATACACTTAAGGAATGTTATGCTATTGCATTTAGGCAAAAAAAATATATATATTTATTTTATGAAGTGGAAATTATTTGTTTATTTTTTGATGTATTTCTAATGTATAAAAGAAGGTTTAAGTAGTTAAACAAAAAAATCTGCGGCAACGTTTTTATGTGATTAATTGTGCGAATAATCGATTGCTAAAATAATCGTTACTGGCAGGATAGTTGTGAGAAAACCGAGTGACATCTGGGAAGATAAAGAACTGTGGAGCTTCTTCTAGTCTGGTTCGTCTCTGTGTATTGTGTAGAAATGAACGCAGCTGCCACTTTCATATGTCCTCTTGAGGAAAATGGCTGAAGCTGGTAAAAAAAAAAAAAAAAGTGAGCCAGAGTTGATTGGGAAAGACTTTATGTTGTGAAGATAACCTCCAGCTGTGCGGTTCTTGTTTTGTGGCTGCTTTGCTGTGGTACCAAGTGGTGAACTTTGCAACATAGATGACATAATGAGGAAAGAACATTATCTGGAAATGCTGCAACATATTGAACATTTCAAAACATCAGCCAGGAAGTTAGAGCTTGGACACAATGTGGCTTCAGAACAACAAAGCGAGTCCGGATCTCGGTCCTATAAAAAGTGAATTATGGGCAGAGCTGCTAAAAGACTCGACTACGTCATTTAAAGAAAATGAAGAATTAGAATTCTGACTTTTCTTTTTCAAAAATTCCTGATGTTGCATTACAAGTTAAACAAGTAGGATTTTGAGGAAAAATCAGAATTAAAAAAAGAAGTTTGAATTATTCTGAGATGAAAATGTAAATTTCTGTGATTAAAGTGAGATTTTACATCCTCACTCCTGAGAATGTAAAATTTGACACTGACTGATTGAGGTCCACCTATTAGCTGGACAAACAACTCCAAACATAAGTCAGTATCATGATTTTGCATGTCAGAGTTCTGAGATCAAAGTCAGAATTCTGAAAAATAAATAAATGTAAAAAATAAATCAGAATTCAGGGGGAAAAAATCAGAATTCTTTTTGTTTCTTTTAGTGGTTCCAATCTTCTTCCATACTAATCCTAATGGACCAACAACAAAAATGTTTAGTCTGAATTAAATTCAGGCAGTGAAAAATGTATCTTGTGGTTCTATTGGCCCTTACTCAACACTGTCTGAACAGGAATGAGGGGAAGACATCCAGCGAATGCCTCTGGACCAGGAATCGAACCGGCTACATCTGCATTGATGGCTGCAGCCTCTGCATGTGTTGCGTCAGCTCCGCCGCTGAGCCGTTTGGCTTTTGAAGATTTTCTACTCACAATATTAAAATATCTGGTTTCATCTAGCGTATAGCAGTCTGCCTCTGTGAGCCTGCACTGCAGCAGCCGGGTTGGTTTGGCTAAAGCTCAGCTGTGAAAAGGAATCCAATAAGTGAACTCTGCTCCAAATAAACAACACAGAATTTGGCTCTCCATCTGATTATCTTTTGGTTCTTAGCACTGCTCCCACCCGCCGCCATCTAGTTTAGGACTACCTTGTATATAAAGCGAGTGTTTGTTAGCATTCATTTGTATGACAGGCAGAGATGCTGCTTTGAAAAAGCTGTGACTTAAAAACAACTTCTTTGTGTGTGTGTGTGTGTGTGGGTGTGTGGGGGTGGGTGTGTGTGTGTGTGTGTGTGTGGGCGTGGGCGTGTGTGTGTGTGTGCTTGGTGCGACTTGCAGCGGCAGTGGAGATGATGCGTTCAGGTGAAGGAAACTCTTTTGTCAAGTTGACAGCTTTCCAATTATGCCATCACAACTATAACACTGACTGTTCAGTAAAACATGTGGAGGACTGTTGTTCTCAGCCGCTTTCATCTCATCCCCATTTATGTTTTACACAGCCGCCGTGGAACTGGGATGCTAATGTGGATTGGTGTGGAGTTCTCAGAAGGTCGTGACCTTCTCCATGATGCATCTCCATGATTAATGGCTAAATTTGGTTCTGTTATCAGACTGAAGAGGGACAATCTACTGGTTCTGGTGGGGGAAAAAATGGCTATTGTCGGAAGAGAGGACTAAGAAGACCCGTTTGCATGGAAAACGCTGTTTGAGAGGCAGAGGCAGTAGAATTAGTCTGAAACCATGGAAACTGAAAATGCAAAATTTGAGACTGACTGAGGCTCAGCTTTTAGCTGGGCAACCCTGAACATGAATTGGTATCATGATTTTACCTATAAAAATATGGCTTAGTTAAAGTTCAGGCCTACTCTAGCCATTGCCTTGCAATGCAGTTCTGTTAGATTCTCATCTCCCTTCAGTGCCTCTTCGGAGAGTTCTCCCATTGAGTTCAGTTTTTCTGGTTGAATTGCAAACTGGGCCAGTCAGTGAACAGAAGGCGTTGTTGTGAACGATGATGTTGATATAAAATTGTAGTCCGCTTACAGAGGGTTGTAGTTCGAAAGAAGTGAACGAAGCGGTTCAGCTTCTAAAATATTGAGCAACTACAGTCGGAGCAAGAGAAATGTTTAAGACATTTTATTCTTGTGGCCCTTCTCTCTACGGGATTGTTTACAGCGTACGCAATTTCTGGCTAGCTTCATCGCGTTACACACGTCACGACCAAACATTAGCGACTGTGTAAAACCAGACCCAACAGTTTAATGCTTCGACAGAGACCACGCCTTCAGGAAGGAATCGTTTCTCAATAGCCGAGGTTCCGGACCGTCTGCACGAAGCAAAGCGTAGAGCAAGAAGAAGCTGCTTTTCACCAGGCTAGTTCAGACTGAAGCTAAGTTGAGACTCAAAGCTTGAGCTACTTTAAATGTCAGTGTTTTGATGTGCCAGGTGGTTTTACTATTGGGGCAAAGGAGCTGAACATAAATATTTGTATCTGGAAAAAGCGTTTCTTAAAAAAAAGTGCATTCTTTTCTGTCCAGTTCAGAAGTATGCACTTCTTTGTGCTGGTCTGTCATATTCTGTGCAATCACCAGTGAACTAGATGACATTTTGTGGTTGAAATCTTGTAACTGTCTCTGATCTGTTATCTTATTTTGAAACATTGTATTTTGACATGGTAAAAACCAGAAGTAGGTTGTTTTTTTTTTGCTCCTGAAAATTTCTATGCAGACGTAGAATACTAAACTAATTGTATTTTGTTTTTGTTTTTTGTCACATCATGCTTTATATTTTACTAGGGCTGTTTTTATGTTGCTTTTAAGAAACTTAGTTAAATAAAATGGACCTTGAAGGCTCAGGTATGTAACTCTGCCATTGGTTAAGAAGCAGGACAAAGTGGTTAGTATTATGCATATTTTCTTTAAATATATTATCTTCAGTAATATACAAGGCTTATGTACCAGTTTGTCTTTACTTCTTATTTTTTTGTGCACTTTAGTTCACATCAGTTAAAGGTTCTAGTCTTGCATCCAATCGATGGGCCTCATAAATGTAACATATAAAATATCACAGCTTATATTTTATAGTCCACGATTAAATGCAACACATTACAGAGTAAAGTGCTTAAAGAAATCCCCTACATTCTTTCTGCAGACAGATGACTTCACTAAACACCAGTGGTAAAGGTTCATAAAAGCCATTTATTTTGTTGTTTTTAAACAGAGAGATGCTGAAAAACGACCCACAGCTGTGCCACAAACACAGTCATGGACGGTCGTCAAGAACTGATTTAAGAAGCTCATCCGATTTCCTGTGAGCGTTATTCATCATGCCCCTGTGACCTTTTTTCCCCCCCTCCCCCTCCTTCGAGACGTCTCCGTGTTATTCGGCACCATGACCGTCCTGTTCCGGTGTGTTACGTTCAGTAAGAGGATTTGACACAGCGTTGAACATCAGTTCTCGACTTATACCAGATGAGACTTGTAATTCGCAGGCCGCGTATTTCTGAATCCGTATGGGGGAGCAAGGGGGATCGTTGAAGCGAGGGGATTGGCGTTTTCTATCTCATGGCCGGCCTGTTGCGATAAGATGGAAGTGGACGGGGTAGAAATCATTTGCGCCAAGTGGTGCGTAGGAGAGGGCGGAGGAGAGAGGGGCGATGTTTTCTGTTGTCTGACTGCATCCTTAACCCGAACGTGACTGGGAAGAGAAGAATCCGGAAGACTGCTCTGTGTTCTGAAGGGGTTTTATTTCCAACTGTTGGCTTCTTTTAAAGGGGCAGTATTGTGTAAAACCGACTGCTTTGAGCTTTACATCATGTTAACATGTTATTCCCTCATCAGAAACAAACCTGGAGTGTTGTTTTGGATTCTCTCATGCATGTTTGAGAAATACTTTAATCTCCCATGGCCACCATTCAGCTGTGCAAAACGCCTGGGTGGACCTAACCTAACCCCGCCTCAGAGGATGAAGCTCCAAGCTTTCCAGCTTCTGCCTCACAGAGCGCTCCTACCCCACGACTCCGCCACTCAGCTCCTTCAGACTAGCCGGCAGCAATTAGGAAACACCTGGTAGAACAGTTCTCACCTGGGATTACAAGCACCACTTCAGGGAAAGTTTTGAAATCAGGAAACAGTGATTTCAAAACTCATTTTATGAGCTACTTCTCAGTGACACGCTGGTAAAAATGTACTTAAGGGGTTCATAGAGGAGCCATGTTGTGATGACTTCCTGAGGCAGAGGCCCAATTTCAAGGTGTTAAATTGCGAAATCAAATTTATTTTAAGACGTATTTGATATATACAGCTTTTTTTCCCCCCTCCCCTCCAGGGGGTCTTTTTTGTGGGCTCTAGTGTCCCTTATATGAAAGTAGGCTGACAGGAAAGGGGGAAGTAGCGGGGGGAAGACATGCGGTAAATGTCGCCGGGTCCCATGAATCGAACCTGCGACAGCCGCGTCGAGGACTCGATGCCTCCAAACGTGGGTCGCGCTATCCCCTACGCCACCACAGCACGCCCTATATACAGCATTTTTATAACAACTGAAGGCAACATAGTGACTTGATTGTACTATGAAATGATTGTATGTGGCTGGAAAATCCATCATGCCGCCCCTTTAACATCGCTTTGTGATGTTTCATCACCCTGCTACTCGCTCCAGCTGGTTCTTTCAAGCATGCTTCACCACCAATGGTGGGCTGGAAAAAAACCTCTCGATGCATCAACCAGCTTCTGGTTTGTTCTTCTTGTTGTGGGTTTTATTCCCAACCCCCAATTCCATCCCCATCCAGCCCAACTTTTGGTTCACCCCTCACGCCACACCCCTCATCCTTTCATCTTCTTCTAGAACCCCCCGCCGCCCCCATAAATTCCAGAAACCATCTCCTCCATGGGGTCACTTGTTCCCTCGCTAGTTTATTCATCTGTTACCACATCCTCTGCTCATCAAGGTTGTTAAATTCAGTCTCTTTATGAGCATGACTGTTCCTTAACTGCAGCAATACCAACGCAGCGGCAAAGATTACCGGGAGGTGTCAAGCCTCTTTAAGATGCACACAAGAGTTTGTTTAAACCAAGCAGAGAAAAACAGAATCCTGACAATAGGTGCTTATGCAAAAAGCCCGGGGTATGTATACCTTTCTCTTTCTTGTTTCCGTCTCTGTGCTCCCATTCTGTCGTACACCTTCCTCTCCAGTGAACTTCTCCAAGAGACTAAAACTTGTACATCAACGTGGGAGTGCGTTTGTCTTTGTGCATTCCGATTTTTTTTATTTTTTTTATACCCCCTCCTCAGAGACAGTCTAGATGAGGGTGAAGTACAACGCTTCGCCCGCACTGTTTCACAACGTCCTCTCTCCCTCCTTCTGTCTGTCTGCCTCGGTTCGTCCAGTGTTCATCTCCGCTTCAAAGAGCGCCCTAAAATAGGCCTTTAATCATAGTTTCGGTGTGCGAGTGGCTCGGCGGTTAGAAGCTATAAGAGGAGGCTGGGTTGTATTTATAGCAGGCAGAGAGAAGGGAGGGCGAGGTCTGGACCGAGAGCCGGCCATGAAGCAACAGGCGGCGTGTGTGTGTCTCTGACACTGTCCAGCAGTTTGTTTTTTGTTTGGTTGCTTTTTTTCCTGGTGAAGATTGGCTTGAATGGATTTGGCTTAGGAGTAAAGAAGCACTCAGTCAAAGCTGGAGATATTCTACGCAGGTTGTCCACTGATGCTTAAAGAGTCTTAAATTCTTTTTAAAAATAAAGTAAGGTGGCCTTAAACACGTTAATCACAGGTCATAAATTTTGTCTTGGCACAAGTATTTAATTGGACACTCTACCTATTTCATTTTCTCGCTGGACTTTTCGGTCAGGCAAAAGGTTCGGCCACACGCAGACATCTTCATTGCGTCCTGCGACTCACTGCTAGCATACCCTTGCTAGCTAGCTAGCTCTTTTCTTTTTTTATTTTGCATCTGTGGTGGATAAGTGCAAATTTATCACCAATTTCTTTTAAGCCTGAAAACCTATCACGATATAATCATTTCATATCAGTCACTATCAATAATTGTCAAAATTGATAACCCGATTTTTGTTTTAAATCTCTTCAATTCTGCCAAACTGGTGGCATGACCTTTCCTGTTTTATCCAGTTTTCACTCCATGAAAATTGAATATTCTATCAGATGTATTATTGATTTTGATCACGCATCTATCGCAATATATGTTATTGATTTATTATACAGCCCTAGTTCCTTTGGAGATGTAGGTTTTATGTTCCATTTATAACAGTCTTACAAAAGGTCTTTAAAAGTATTACATTTGAAATTTGCAGAAGCCTTGTCTACAGTGAAGTTCTCCAACAGCACGTTTCACAAAACACATCAAAACAGGACTTTGACACCTGCCCATGTTTGATTTCTGAAAGAATCTGGGCCGATAAGTGAGGTAGTGACATATTCACAACCGTCATAAAGTTGTACATGTGTTAAAAACACAAAATGTGAAAAGGAAACCACCTCGTAACCTGCCAACAGCAGCGTTAAACCATCTGTCTGTTCGTTCGTCCATCCATGGAGTCGAGGCTAAGCTCTTTCTCTACCACAGCAGACCAAAGCGACACCAATATTTGAGCTCATCCACTTAAGGCAAAGACTGACCACCAGCTTTTAAACAGCATTATCGGAGTAAAGGTAATGAATGACTGGGGTAGTTTACACACCATGACCGTCAGTTTGTTTTTCTTGAATGGAAAGATTTCTCAACAGTCAGTTTAGTTTTTATTGTATGCACAAGAAAAACGTAGGACAGTTAAGTTTTTGTTGATATTTCCTCTTTATATTCTCTTCATATGGAGGGACTGAAAATTTTAGCCTGAACTTGAGAGAGTAAATACTTAAATAGAGTGCAGTGACTTGATTTTATACCAAATAATGTAAATAAAGTTATTATGACATAAAACTGCTCCTATATTTTATGTCTGTTGCTTTGAAGCTCCATCGAATACCCTGCATTTGACTTTCAAGCCTTTCCACAGTCACTTTTTATCCTTACTCGATTCCCTTCAGTGTTTGACTTATTTTCATTTATTAAAAAGAAAAAAGATCTGCGCTGCGCTTTGAAAGCAAACATTACTGTCCTTGCTTCTGCATTTCATTACTTTCAGAGCAGACTGTTGATCTGCTTGCCTTTAATGACAACACATGGGAGGATTCACTTACATCTCATCTCATTGTCAAGGCTTGCTTCTTGCTTGCTGCACTTGCCATTTCCTTAATGATGCTGGCTTATTGCTGGATGATGCTGCCGAGGCAGTTTACAGTGTTTGGTCTGTGTGAAATATCTTCATTGCCGTGCTTTCAAGGATGCGCTGACACTTGTGCATCACAAAGCAGGGTGATGTGTAGACGTGAAACTTAAATGCAGACTCCTTCCAGGTATAATGCTCTCCTGCTATGCAGATATATCTGGGGAAAAGAAAATGTTTTGATTTATGTGGCTATAAACAGAACGCAGGTCTCTGTAATCACAATCATTTCAAATGAAATTGCTAATGGTTAGCAAAAGGAAGAAAACGGCAAAATATCCCTAAAATAACATGTTTTGAGAAATGATTGCTTAGAAATTGGGTGTTTTTGTGGTCAAAGTAAAATGAAAAATAAAAAAAAGGTATTTTTTTTAGCTGATAAAAGGGTGACCTGTTAGCATTTCTTAGCCAGCAATCTCTCAGCAAGCTATTAAGAGTTTTGGGAATCTCTAGCAAGGTAAATTTTACTTCCAAAACTTGGAAGTAAAAACACCAACTCTAAGATTACTGAGTTTTACTAAAACCTAATTACTTAATTATACTCTGTAAATGTTTTGGAATATGTCAGCTAAATCAGCTTAGCTAAGATAAAATAACAAATTTAACTTCTTCAACTAGTTTTAGCGGAAACAAAGAGCCTCATGTTAGTGGAGTTATAGAAACTGAACAGACATGAAATTAGCAAGATTTATTTTTAAGGCTGACAAGCTGTAGCTAGATAATTTACATTTAACTTTTGGTGCAAAAAATCTTTTCACACGTTCATTTGTTAGTTTTTAACTTTACTCAGATTTTATTCATTAAACCGTGGCGTAAGGCTGGGCAATGTATCGAGTATACTCGATGTTTCGCGATATTTTCAATTTACGATAGTTAGAATGGCTATATCGCAACCATCGAGTATAAATTGTCTTTCAAATAATAAACATTCTCGTCACATTCACTGCGAGTATGGTTTATCCGACACCCAATGAATGCATCGCTAGTCTCTCTCCCCTCCCAACCTGAACATTTTCTACCAATCACGCTGCGCGGAGAAAACAAACATCATGGTGACAGTTTGAGGCGAGCGGCTGAATGAGACGGTAACTGAAGAGGAATCAGATGAACTGTCTAGTTCCGAAGAGAAACAGCGCTGGATCAATAATTTGGCACTGGTTTGGATTTTATATGGAGGATGTCGAGCAAAATGAGGTAATTTGCAAAACATGTTATAAAACTATTGCCACAAAAGGTTGTACCACAAATTTATTTCTATTATAAGACTATTCTTTTACATTCCGTTCATAGCCGCGCCGCCGCGGTAGAACTAGTTTGTTAAAGTGAAGCCTGGAGACGTACAGTACAGACCAAAAGTCTGGACACACCTTTTAATCCAATGAGTTTCCTTTATTTTCATGACTATTGACATTGTAGATTCACACTGAAGGCATCAAAACTATGAATAACACATGTGGAAATATGCACTAAACAAAAAAGTGTAAAACAACTGAAAATACCCCTTATATTCTAGTTTCTTCAAAGTAGCAACCTTTTGCTGTGATTACTGCTTTGCACACACTCTGCATTTTCTTGATGAGCTTCAAGAGGTAGTCACCTGAAATGGTTTTCACTTCATAGGTGTGCCCTGTCAGGTTAATAAGTGGGATTTCTTGCCTTATAAATAGTCATGAAAATAAAGAAAACCCATTGAATTAGAAGGTGTGTCCAAACAATTGGTCTGTACTGTAGGTATGATTCATTTAGTGCTATGCATTGGGAAACATAACTCAAAACTACTCATTCTTTTTTTTTCTCGCTCTCTGTCGGCTTTACGATACACTCACACTTGTTGCCATAGCAACTGGCAACAACGTAACTTTATGTATCAGGATTCAGCACCAAAAACACTCAAACCGTCAGTTCCCGAAACCACACATTAAAAAGAAAACTTGTAAAAGTGCACACGGAATCAGTTCACCCAGTTCACCCCGCACAGAGTAAAAAGCTCGTGGGGTGTAAATGTATTGTGTATTGTGTAAAGTTAGCAAAAAGCCTCCATAACCTTATAATCATCTTTGTGGAGAGTAAATCACTGAAACACTAGTATGTTTTCTTCCTTTAATCTGTTCCTACATTCAGTACGTTGTTGAATGACCCCCGACGTCATTGTCAATCATTTATCATCAAGGGCTATCTTTCTGAGAGTACATGTACATATCTTTATGTCTGTTTTTGCCAGCAATTTTTTTTTCAGCACAGTTCCACACACACACACACACGCACACACGCGCGCGCACTTACAGAAAATATTTGTCAGGAAAAAAAAAGCTATTGTGCTGCACTTATCTCAGATCATCCCCGTCGCCCGTGGTTTTGACCTCGGTCAAGCCTTTTTGACTTTTCTGTGTTTTGCATTCTATTTTTCATTTCGACTGTCTGCGTTTACCCTCTTTGTTCCCTTCATCAGCTGCTAGACTTCTCGAATCATCCCGCCTCTCCTCCCCCCCTTGATTTTGTATTATCTCTCTTTTGTTTTTCTCTCCGCTGTTCTCCACAGAGAGTTGCTTCCAAGCATCTGAGGGCTGGTAATTTATCCCAAACGGCTGGGAGACGGTCACTCACTGTATAAATACCGACAGCCCAGATCTGTTCAATTCAACTCAGTTCAATTCCGTTCACTTCGAATTCAATTCAATTCAGAAATACTTTCTTAACCCCACAGGGAAATTAAATAAATATGTTAATAACTTGAAGAAGTAAACACTTATGTCTTCAAATGCTGCCCAATAAGTGCAGATTAAGGACAGGTGCTTCAAAGTCGGTCGCACAGATGCTTCTGCTTGACCCCTAATCAGTAGGAAGGCCAGTTTCTGTTAAATACACTCATCGACATGTTCCCCTGCTCACAAACATCGACGTCCCACACGACTGCGGCGGGTCTTGTAGCCGTTAACCGAATGAAGCCACACTCACGCAGATCACAGCGTCACGTAGCCTCAGGCCGACATGGCGTGGTGGCAGATGGTAAGTGTGTCTGCTTCCCA
Source organism: Xiphophorus hellerii (assembly GCF_003331165.1). Classification (NCBI taxonomy): domain Eukaryota; kingdom Metazoa; phylum Chordata; class Actinopteri; order Cyprinodontiformes; family Poeciliidae; genus Xiphophorus; species Xiphophorus hellerii. Next base: position 28,383,221 of record NC_045683.1, read on the forward strand.
ACGACGGAGCTCATCTGATTACTTAAAAATAAAAATACATTCAAAAAAATCTACTGTACTCTGATCAGAGCCTTCCCTCGGACCTGGTGGCGAGACGTGGAAGCCACCACGCAGCTTCCCCGGCGAGCAATCGAGGGCTTCGTGCAAGTGTGCGTACGCAAGCACTCTGCATGTTTGGTGTTGGCATACATGTGCAGATGTGAACTGTTCGTTGTGTTTGTGTGCGTGTGTGTGTGTGTGTGAGCCTCTGCCGTACATCTCTGGAGCTTTTCTTTTTTTTTGCGTGGCTGAGTGGAACACGGCAGATGTGCTCGGTTCTCCCCTGAGGATGTTGCTACTCTCTTCACTCGCTCTCATCTCGCTTCCTCATCCGCACATGCCCTCCGATGTTTATACGACGCTGCTCTTCAGATAATAAGACGACTTCGATACTTATCCTCCTCCCCCGTCTTTTTTCCTTCCTTCCTTCGGCTTCTCGAGGCCGTCCTCTCGTCTGCCTCGCTCCTTCCTGCTCCTCAGGTACCGCTTAGGTTTTAATTAAACCCAAACTTACCCAGCTTAGGAGGTTTGTTTAGTCTTGGTGCTCCAGATAGATCTTTTTTTCTCCCAAATAATGTCACGGCACATTTCGCTCAATATAAACAGTAGCAGTCAAAAGTCTGGACACACCTACTTATTCAAGCTGTATTGGGTGTTTCCACATTTTTTTTTATTGCCAGTGTGCATAAAAGTGTTTGTTTGAGATGCAGGTAGAGATTACTTTGGCACGCAAAAGCAACTGAGCTTTTGGAGAAAACAAAGTAAATTTACACTTCAATCTAGTACGCAATTACCTTTAGCTCACTAACTTGCTTTGTTCAATGTGCTTCAGTTGCATATCGTAACCTTTGTAAAATAATGGCATTTTTTTCACAAAACAATCACCTCTTTATTGCCCAAAGACAATTTAGGCACACACACAAAAAAAAAACACTTTTGGCAAAAAAAAAAAATGACTTAGGCTATTATTTTAGAAGGTGATGATATGAAAAGAGTCTAAGAGCGTTTTTTTTAATATAACTAAGTATCATTGATTAATTACTTAAATTGCAGCACTTCTACTCAGTTTACCGAAGTACAACTCAAATATTGCAGCAATGATCCCACAATAGTGTTCCCTGGTTTCAAGATGCAGTATGCAGCCTCTCCATCCACACTGCTGAAGGGACAGTCAACCTCAGCATGCTGGAAGCTTGAAGTGGCTCCAACGTCTGAGCAGTCTGACCTATTTTCTCATAAATTTGTCTGTACATTATTTTGGGCACTTGTAGACTGTTTATAGCGCATTAAACCTCTCTCCTTAGAGGATTGGGCAAATATAGGGAAAGAAAAAGGAAAATTAAGATTTTAAAATAACATCAAAAAGTAATGTAGTTTGTCCCGATAGAGTCAATTTTGCACATTTCATAAAAAATAAACATTAAAAAACTGTCTTAGTACATAAAACCTTTGCGGTTTGGCGAGTATTGAAATGCTTTTAGTAGCTGTTTGTTTAACTGATAGCTTCGAGATTTCATTTGTTTGTTTTGTTTTTTTCTGAATTGTAGTGTCTCGTGTGGTGACAGCGTGCCACTGCATTTGCTGTCACATTCACAGACCTGAAAAAGTTTTTATTGCTTTTATTTTAAACTACTTTTAATTATGCTACTTTAAAAAACAGTTTCAAAGGAACAAACAAAACTTGCTTCCAAGAACAAAATATTTATTGTGTGTGGAAAAAAAAAAAAAAAATCCTTGAAATTTGGTGGCAGCGAGAGTGGAATTGTTACATCATGTTTACATCTTGCTTCCAGTTTTGTTCAGTCTTGCTCTCTCTTTTCTCGTTCCCACACAGATATTCTCGCACGCTTAGACAAACTGTTTGTTCATCCAAAACAGCCTTCTCTGTGCGTTTTCGTCCCAACTAGGCCACCGCGTCACACGAGCGCTTAGTTACACAATAAATCACACCAGTTCCTGCCGCTCCCTGCTGCACGGATTTCAGCTGCTATTTTCGGTCGCAAAGCGAAAGCACCGAAATATGCAAAGAAAGAAAAAAAAAAATATCCCCATTCAGTTTATGGGATACGATTATGTGCGCGCGTGCTTTCGCCGTTGTCATTGATGTTTTGGGGTTTTTTTTGCATGTACTCTTTTGCACCCAGATAACGTGGGATTTGGAGCGTGGAGGGAAAAACAAGGTGACATTGCACTACAAGCAACAACGGTGCAGAGAATGGAAACTAAACCTCCTTTTTTTTTCCTTTCCTGTCGTCTCTGGTTTGCTGCCTCTTTTGCTACACAACATTAGTTTGTCTGTATGCTAATGAGGACATCAGAATGGCTTATTATGTTTGTGTGCGTGCGGGGCTGGGGGTGTGTGTGTGTTGGTGTGTGTGTGTGTGGGTGTGTACTTGTCTAGCGATCTTATTTGAGACCATTTCTGGCATGTTAATTAATCTTTTGAGGACCCATGTGCCTTATGAGGAACAAAACCCTGTCCTAATGCGGCGGAGCCTTGTTTAGGGTCAGAGGTCAAGTTTAGAGGTAAGATTTGAATTAGGTTTTAGTTAAGGTTAAACATAGGAATAGACTAGTAATGGTTATGGCAAGGCAAATTATCTGGATTAGGCAAAAATGTGATTAACAAAATGAATGGAAGTGGAGTCCTAATACCAATAGAAATACAACTTGTGTGTGTGTGTGCGTGTGTGCGTGTGCGCGTGTGTGTGTTGTATGGATGTTAAAGAGTGAAGCAGCAGGAGCATTTTTTTCATATTTTGGCAGAAGAACTTCAGCTTTATTGTTTTTTTTTTGCTTCTGTCATGCAGAAGAGATTATGGAAAGAACATTCTCTGATCATCTCAAACTAGAAAAATCACATGAATTAATTAGATTTTTTCCTCAAAGCAATAACTGGGTTTTACAAGGCGGCCAGAGTCAAATTTATTTTCTAAAGGAACAACCAGAAAAGAGCAAACCCCCCCTGTCCCTCCCTCTCTTTTAGAAGTGCAACCTGCATAGGGATGTGCATGCAAAGACAATGAACAACCTAATCACCGGTGCAGATTTATACCCGTTATTAGTGAGCATTTATAAAGTCCTCTGCATTCCGTTCACGTTGTCGCTCGGATCTCATTTTCTTCGTGCAATAATGCCTCCAGGTCCAACAAATCCAAGTGTTGTTGTGTTTAGATGCTCTGTTGAGCCTGGAATAGGCTGCTCTTTTTCCATAAGGGTGTGCGTGTGTGTGTGTGTGTGGGGGGGGGGGGGGGGGGGGGTGTATGAGTAAGGTGTGTGGGGGGGTCTTTTTAAATGTTGCAGTGCTGAGTTTTAACAATCTGCTCTGAAAGCTGCATTTAATTTAGGCAAAGCACAATTTATGTTGTTTTCTAGAGCAAGTGCAGTCGATTTTCTTAATATGGAAATTACCCGTCTTAATGGAAGCTTTATTGAACAAGTGTATGAATGTGCACCTTTTGGCATGCGGCTCGATAACAAGCCCGCCTTTACAACGCATTAAAGCGTTATTGAAGCCGTTGAAAGTTAGTTTGTTCCAAAGTAAAAAGAAAACAAACAAAAAAAGTGATTCTGCAGATTGTGCACTCCTTTAATGGCGATATCTTCTATATGCATCAATATGTATTGAATTTAAGAGCCGCAGGTTGTGAAGAGCTGTGCTTTCAGATCCGCCACCGACAGCTGGGACGCCACAGTCCGCTGCACCCATCATTAAAGCCAGCGCTGCTCCAGGAGAGCATCTCTGCGTCTTGTTTATTTGCACGGCCTTTCTAAACACATGATCACCTTATCGCGCTGCTGAAATAAAGATCTGGAACTTATCAGACTTGCCCTGCAGACAGACCCGTACTCCCAGAGTAAACACAGAACTCTGGAAACTTCCCATGCAGCGCTCCATCCTGCAGGAATCGTTCCCCGCACGTCCGAAGAGCTTCTGTTGTGCTGCGTTGAAATGTTATCGCGACGATCCACAAGGCTCCAGCAGGACTTTCGGTTTACAGACTGAGACCGTTATTTACAGATATAAATGCCTTGCAAATGTTCATAACTTTTTTTCTTGCATTTTGTCACATTACAACACCGAACCATCTTTTTCACTTGCGATACCAATACAGATATCCGAGGTTTAGTATATTCAATACAGAAAAACAGCTGAATGGACTTAAAATGTTTCTTTTTTTAAACACAGACATAAATGCACTGAATGACTCTGCACCAGTGCAGCTTAACTGCAGCAGTAGCTTGACTAGCTTGGTCAAACATGTATAAAATAAACAACAAACAACCTTCCTCCAAATGGTTCAGAAAGTGCAATCAGGAACTATAAAAATAAAGTAAAATAAATAATAAAGCATAGCGTCGCTCAGAGCATCAAGCATAGAGTTAGACTGAATAGATCTGCTGGATTTATTTTTTTTCAATATCGGGACCAATACTGGTATTGACGTTGGATCGGTACGCTACAATCAATAACTTCAGCACATTTTGATGGGATTTTAAATGACAGAAAAATGAAGGAAAGGGAAACGGATGCTTTTGTTTTTAGATTTGTTTCAAACAACTAAATAAGAAAGGTGTGTTATGCATTTGTTTTGGTTCGTCACAGATGTGAACATTTCTGGGCATTAAATACTTTTTTGTATGGCTCTTTAAGGAAATTCCTGGGGGTAAAAAGAATGAAAAGACTCCATGGATTTCTTTCTTTTGTTGCTTGACAGATGGGAAGGTGACAAAACAGCCAGTCGAACAGCTGGCTCAGTCAAAGTTTGGTTGTATTTACTCTTCTGCATATTGGTTCAGTAAACCTTTCTTTAGAGCTGCTACTCAGTGTTGTGGATGGTTTACCGCTGATCCCCAAAGGAAAACTGAAGCTTGTTATTGCATCTCCTTGGTGTCACTATGTAATTTCAGTTGTGGAACTCGGCTTTGACCACAAAACATAAATCTGCTACTCACCTTGTGTCGAGTTTTGTTTGATTTTCAAAAGCCCTCTCAAAGGAAATATCTGCTGGCAGTTTCATTCATAAGCAGGTTGCCATTGTTGTGGTTCCAGGCTAGTTTAATTAGCCTGTCAGCTAACCGCAGCCAAAGGATTTACGCTGCGGTTAGCTGACATATTAGCCCCTCCATCAGTATGGGGCAAAAAAACAACCAAAAGCAGAAAAATTAAACGCAAAACGTCAGTAGAGACATCATTTTATGCTCTGAAAACTGTTTGGTTGCGATATTTATGCTAACCAACTTTGACTTGGTATACTGGGTTAAGACTACAATTTAGAAAATGGGTTAAAGTTACTAGCATTGAACAATAAGGCTACCAAAGGTGTTTTAGTAAAATTGACCAAAATCTGGATTAGTGAAAGTTTGGCAAAAATAATTTTCATTTATTTCGGTATTAAAGCCTATAAGATAAAAGAAAGTAGAAAATAATTTGTCAATAAGTGTTATTACACTATTATGCATGTAGGTAGCATAAATCCATACTTAATGTTTCATGTTTTATTTACTCATTTTATGGCTAATTCTTTGGTCAAAGCGTGAATACTAAATATAGCTAGCTATAGTTTATGCTAGCTACTTAGCATACAAAGGGCTGCTGCTAGCTTAGCTGTACTAAGTGGGGAAGTAAAGCCTTGAACTCAATCCTTTGACATGGACTCTATTCTAATGAATTATCCTAACATTTCATATTTCAGGTTTAGTGAATCTGATCAAGTCATTCAAAGTGGCGGTCAGTGAACAATGATGTGACTCCTTCTAGTTTCCAACAAACTGTATCCATTTTTGATTTAATTCAAACTGTAAGACCTATCGGGTTCTTTTTTAGTGCTTATCGTCTCAAATGTTAGAAACAGGTTGCACAACTGATCTGGCTGGAGTTTTTCAGCAGATCAGCAAGCCGACATGCAGGACCTGGCACATCCAGGAACCGTTTGGAAGAGGATTTAAAAAATTGTAGCGTGTACATCATTAGTTTTCCTGAGCTATTTAGTAAAAGGCTGAAACATACACAGAATTTGACCGGGGTCAAATGTTCCTCTCCTGTTAACTCCCGTCGGGTTAGCGGGACTTAGAGGGAATTCATCATCCGAGGTTTGAACTGACGACGTGTGTTTGTGTCTTCATCCAGATGGGCAAGACAGCATGGCGAGGTTCAGCGTTCAGGGAGTGTTCAACTACAGCATGCTGACTCTGTCCGACCACGAGAGGGTTCTGTACGTCGGCGCCCGGGAAGCTCTGTTCGCCCTGGACCCCAACGACATCAGCAGACAGCTCCGACCACAGGTAACACACACACATCTAGGCGCAAACAACGCGCCTCAAAAGGCTGATGTGAACGGAATCGAAACGCATGCAGGAAAGTATTGCTGTTAAAAATAATTACAGCCTGGCGGTCCGCAAACACAACAATTATAGAAATGTCTTTGTAGCAAGGCAACAAATTAAATGATAAGGCCACATTTCTTGTCACCGGGACTCGTGACGGACAGTTCAGGAACAAAAGCACGATTCACTTGCTGAGGAGATAAACGTTCATTCTAGATTTAATTAGGACATAAATTTTAATAGAATTATAACACAACATTTAAAAGGTTCTTAGATAAGGAAAGTGCGGCGGCATGAAACATCCTCTTCTGTTTCACATTTTTGTTTGCTCCCTGTTAACGCGCAGAGCAACCTTCTTTTAAAGTCTTTTTGTTCTTTCGCTTTTTCTCTGTTGCGTTTGAGGACACTGAGGGACAGCCGCAATGTCGACCGATTGCTACTAGTTGTTGAATCGTCTGTCGGTCTAATTTATTTTGTTAACACTGCAATTCTTGAAAAAGCTAAAATTGAACAAATAAGTAGCTGCAGACAAGGTGAAATATGTAATAACATGAATTCCTCTGTTGTCAGCTGAAGGCCGGGGCCTCCACATTCTTAGCTTTTCAGCTGCCGTGTCTTTAAAGGAGGTGAAAAAGCAACAGGGAAACTGTCTTGACGCTTTCACAGTGTTGTGGTATGAGACAATCTGTCAAAAAAAATCACACTCCTAACAAGGAACAACCAATCAGGGCAAAGAGGCGGGTCTTACCGCTGCCAATCACAAACTCATGCCACCGCAGCTAGCATAGCCTGTTGTGAAAGCTAAGGCTAGTTAGCATGGCCACCGATGACAGCAGATTTAGGTTGTTTCTCCTCTATTAGAACATTTAGCAACAATTACATGAGAATGAATGACAGTGCAAAGTCCCGCCTCCAGGCTCTGATTGGCTGTTTTTGGTCGGTTAGGCATTGCATTTCTTCAGACAGCAATAATAACAGGAGGAGGTGCAGGAGATCGAACCGTTCACAGATTATCTGTTATGAGACAGATAATCTCATGACTGTTGTTACTGTCACCATGTCACAGCATGGTGTCAGTTTTAAATATGTAAAAACGATTTTAAAAAAAAGTAAAAGCTACATATTTCAGGTAGTCATGCAGTTTTAATCCATGTAGTTCCCCCCGCCCCCAATGCTGAGTCAACAGTTATAAACTGAAAAACGTGACAGAAATGGAGGAATAACAAGAAGAAACCTGCCAAATAATGAGTGGTTATATTTTGCTTTTTTCATTTTGCTGTCATCTAATAATAAAAGTAAAACTATAAAGCTTTATGACTCAGCGTAGTCCAATCTACAAAGTAACCTCTTTACCTCTTACTTAGAATAGAATAGATAGAATAGATAGCATTTATTGTCATTGAACAGAATTCAACGAAATTTCCATTGCAGCTCCCGTGCAAAAGGTCAAATACTTAGCATGAACTCAGTTCTTCTAGCTGAAAAATTTAAAACACCTGTTCAAAAATTTGCTCCATAATTAATCAAAAACCTTTCCAACATTTCCCCTGACTCATCTTACACATTTTCCTGCTCTCTGTGAGGCGTAACACTCCGAAGGTTACTGACTAAGTCCACCGCCTCCCGTATTTTTTCTTCTGTCAGCACAAAAAAAAAAAAAAAAAAAGCCAAAAAGCCTCTGCGGTGTGACAACAAGGTAGTAAGCGTGGCCTCACATCCACCTGCAGGAACCCGTCCCCAGTCTCGGCTCATGACTCTCAGTTTAGGGTGCGCTCATTCACTTCAGTTCCTCCTCGTTTTATTGTGTGTTTTTGTTTTTCTGCTTGGCACTCAGGGGAGGAGAAAAAAAACAACCTGTTTCACTTCATCGAACCCCCCTTCGACTTGACCCTCTGCTCGCACTCCAGCGCGCAGGACCCCCCCCTCCCCCCCCCTCCTCCGGGACTCGGGTCGGGTTTTTGCGTTTGCTTCCTCAATAATTGGGCCATGTTGCAATCAATGCCGCCACTGCGATGCAGAGAGGGTGTAGCGAGCGAGCCCGGCAGCAGTTTGGGGGATTTCTATCTGATTTGCTGCTGTAATGAGCAGTTATTAGATGCGCACATAACACAAAAGCCTCCCGCGCGCGCGCCGCGACACGCAACAAAGCCGCCGGGCTTGTGAGTCTTATGGTAATGATGAGGCCACCTGTTGTCAGCCTCTCAGCGCGCCAGAGAGAGAGAAGGAGCGAAGATGGAAAGATGACCGGGGAAATGGTCCACCCTTTCTGTCGCCACGTTCCCCCTCCGTCGTTCTCTCTCTTGTGCTCCTCCTTTATTTTCACTAATTGCTTCTCTTTTATGTCTCTGCTGTCTTGCCTGTTCTCTGTCTTCACTACTTTCATCGCCATCTTCCCTCCCCGGATATTCTCTGGGGAGGTTGTTCCTCAGGATTTTTTTGTAAACAAGCGTTTTCTTATTTTTTTTATTTATTTTGTTTTGTTATTCTTTTGCGGTCGGGTTCGCATCGCGTGTACGCCTCCTTCTCTCGTTCGCTTGTGGTGTTTGTGGCGACCCCGTTTTAATTCTCCGCCGCTTTCATTTTCATAATAAATTTAAATTTTAAGTAAAGCACCGGGCTTCCAAGAAAGCGCCCACGCAACTAGAATCTCCGCTCTGCTTTTAATCTGAACGGCTAATGAAATTTCCGTCTAATTCAATTAGATTCAATTCACGGGCTTTTTCTTGTTTTTTCTTTCTTCTTCTTCTTATTATTGCAGGAAGTTCAACTCGCAGTCTGAACCACTTGCAAATCAGATTTCTATTTTTATTCAAATGCTAATGGGCTAAACGCCGCCTGCGCTATTTGTGCTGACGTAGGCGGAGATTTGCACAGACGCTGAGACCAAGTGGCCGTGTAATGCCTCTGAGGTCATTACCAAAATAAATGTTTGCGCTGCGTTTCATTCTTACTTTACCAACTTTAATGACAGATATGCTGAGGTGTAACTAAACACAGTGAGTTGATGGAAGTACATTAGCGCTGCTGCCCCTTATTACCGCCGTACGTCAGTGTGAGGTGTGTTTGTTTTGGAGCATCATCAACGAGAGCTCCTTCTATGTGATGTTTGCTACTGCATGCCGTTATATTTAGCTTTAGCTGTGAGTGTGCGTGGATAATAGGGTGAGATTTTATTTTTAATGAAGTCATTTAAAAAAGCAAGAAAGAAAAAAAACCCCATGGAAACAAAAATTAGAGGTAAAAATAAATGCTTGGAGCTGGTCCTTCATTAAAATCCTAATCAGATTAGTTCAGAGCTCAGGTCTTGGACGTGATATTTCGCGGCTAATTATTCATTTAGATTTCGCTCCCGATAATTGGAACTTTGAGGGCTTTCAGAGAAATTCTCTGGAAATTAAATTCGATTTAAGGAGCATGGGAGGACGAGGTAATGTCTGTTTCTTGCAAAATTGGCCTTTAAACTCTGACCACATATTTTTCAAGTTTACTCCCACACATATTTTTTTTTTCTCTTTTGTATTTACTTTCATCTGAACAAATGAATGCGTAATTGTGAATTAGGCAGAAAAATTACACATCGTCCTTTGAAGTCTGACACATTTTTTAAAAGTTTTTGTCCGCTTAATTTACTCAGATGACGCAACATTCAGACTATTGGTTTGTCTGAATGAGACGATAGATTCCCTCCTGTGTGCAACGTCGGCTGTTTACACACCTGGTAGTCCAGTAGACTTCGTTCGATTGGGGACAAAAATTCCAACATTTATTACATTTTCAGGTAGTACGGTTCGCTTTCTGGGAAAAGAATCTGTTGTCAGGACAACTATTATTTGTCCACTCCATCGGCTTATATTAAAGGTTGGTGATTAAAAAGTGATTATTCAAAGAAAGCCATGAGAACTCCCTTGTTTAGCTACAAGAAGATCCACATAGTGGTGGCGGCATCATGGAGTAAAAGCTGGGCGGAGTTAAAAGGAGGATTACACATGCAGGACAGTTCAGGAACAATAAGAGTTAAAGGCTGGGAAATACTTGGGGTCAAAGTTCAACTTCTAGCAGAACATCTCTGTACATACGGCCTGGGCTACAATGAAATTGTTTAACCGAAAGCGTTCTCATATTTTACTGCATGGCAGTCAAAGTTCAAACCTAAATCCAATTGAAAATCTGTTGAGCTGAATGTGTGCGTGTCAAAGCTCGAAAAGACCATCGCATGAAAATCTCAATAAGCCCTGCTGGAGGTTTGCGGCGGCATAACATGACAAAACGTGAAACATTTAATGGGCATGGATTCGTTCGCAAGGCCTCGCCTTACCTACACGTATTTAAAATGGAGTAATAAAAATGAGCATTTACATTGTGGATAACACCACCAGTCATTATGCCAAACAACCCGCTTTATGTTTTATTTTTACTTCGAGACCACAATGAGCCACAGTTGCCGTAGCACGTAATGACCATCCTATACATTTCAAGGCGCGGTTTATCTACCAGCACATTTGCTTTTTGTAAAAAATCCACCGTTTGATTGGAGCTGGTTTGCATCCAGCGGAGGCTTTCGCTCTCTCGCCTTAATAGCCATTGTAATTAGAACTAATGGTGTGTGAAACGTCTAAGGAGACACAGTGGATTCCTCTGACCTTTGTCCACGGAGCAGAGTTCAGCCAGGTGTTGTTGAGGAGAATGCGTTTTTAAGGTCTCCACATGTTCTGGTGGCACTTTGCGCCGCGATATTCTCTCCACACCGTGTCTTTGATCCTTTCTGGGAGCTGTGGTGTTTAATCATCAGACATATCCCTCCAGTAAAGCTCTCGCGGGGTCCAACTCACTCCCGGCAGTGGGTTTAATGGAGCCAGAGACAGAAACAACACAACCATGGAATGAGTCTGAGTTGCTTCAGTGACATTTCTCTGTATTTTAACCCTCCAACACCTACAGCTCAGTCTGTGGATTATTTTAACTGACCTCAGTGCATTGTGGATTAGCAAGGCGAGGCTATCTGCAAATAAGGCCATGCTAAAAAAAAAAACAACAAAAAAATCCCCGATAAGAATAAATCTGGAATAGGACTTTTAATGTTACTTTTAGCAGTACTTAAAAGCAACATAACTTTTAAGCACTGTTACAGTAATATTACAGAAAACAGCCATTTTCAGGTGGAATTTAACACACAGTCAGACCAAATCAGCAAAACTTAAAAACATTGTGGCTACTCAACACATCCAAGGAGATTTTCGCTGTTTGAACCCCCAGCATTTAGTCTGGTGAGGTCCTGAGTGTTGAAGTGGACGCGAACACACCGGTGAGATCCAAGGAAGTGTCTGAGGTGTTCAGAAATATGTTGGAGGGATTAAAGAGGACTCAAAAGGTCAGCCACTTTCCTGTACAGAAAGTACCCTACAACTGGAGGACGTCTGGTCAGAGCGCAAGATGCTGAGAGGAGTCTCCAAAAATCAAGCGTCGAACACCAGGTTAGAAACATAGAAACATAGAAAAAGACCAGTTTGACCAACTTCTGGAAGTCTCAGGGTTTGGGCATCAACTGGACCTGACCAGCTCACCATCATGGTGATTTCTGGAGTTGAGTCAAAGCTCAGGTCTTGATGTGTTTAACATGCTGTAGAGTGACCTGAAACAAGCCATGCATGGGAAAAAAAACCCTTAAACATTCAATAGCTAAAAATGAGAAGTGCCAGAGAGCAGTAGATGGCTGCAAGAAGCAAGTCGTGATTTATTTGATTATTTATTTGTGGGAAGGAGAAGCCCAACAGATTTACTTCCACAAGCGGACGAGAAAAGAGAGGAGAGGAAAGGATGAAGAGAACATGAGGAAAGAAGTCTGCTTCTGCACCTGCAGAAAGAGAGAAAGAAAACTACAAAATCACTTTAAAGCGCATTTTACTTATTAGCACAAGATGCATTTAGTGGCAACTGCATCCCGAAATAAAAACTGCAAAACTGTATTAGCATTAATAGTGTATGGTGTCCCAACTGTTTCCTTATAAAACATCTTTTGAAAATGTTTTTTGACGAGTAAAACATGCCTCTTTTTGTTGTTAAATGCAATTAACTCACTTTCTTTTCCAGAGATAAACAAAAATAAGATCAGACATAAATGTGTGAACATGTTTTTGTAAAGAAACTCAATATTTTGCCGTGCGCTATTTTCTCTTTTTTTCCTGACTATCTGTGAATATAGTGATTTCATCAAAAAAAAAAAATGTGTCAAACACTTAAAATTTTTCACCAAGTGAAATATATCTGAAGCATATTTGTTGGAGTACAGTCTTAACACGAGTCCGGGTTAGTTGCTATAGTTACTGCAACTGGTGGGCAATCGTGTGGAGAATTGGCAGAGCAATAAGATGTCTCTTTTTACTGTAACGCCTTTCAAAGTGCATCTCATAAGAGACTAGGGAAGGGTTTTATTTTTCAGGCATTGTATATTGCTACACAACCTCGCATATAGATGTCCCACCTGCAGGTGGAAGGTCGACAACTGCTGCTAATGGCTAGTCACATTTGCCTCTGTCTCCCTCCCTCCCCCCGCCTCTCTGCCCCAGATCGACTGGCCGGCTCCGCAGGACAAGAAGAGGGAATGCGTCTCCAAGGGGAAGAACAACCAGGTAAAGTGGATGCTAACTCACACAGCCCCACAAACCCCTCAGACGGCGTCATCCGCCGGTTCGACAGCGCGGCACTTGTTTTGAAAAATAATAGCTTATACTGTAAGTGCAACATTTCTCAGTTCACTTAATTGCATTTTGTTAAGACTGCGAGGAGTCTCCAAATTGGAAACTTTCCAGTCATTCCATTAGCCCACAGAGAAGTCTATCATTCGGACAGGGTCAGGCTCAGCAACTTTTTAAAGCGCTCGGATTCAGCGTGTCTTTTGTCTTCAGCTGCAAAAAAAAAAAGGGAAAAAAAAGCAGATTGCAGCTCTGCTCGCAGAAAGGATAGAAAGCGATTGAGGATGGGGTTTGGTAATACTGCAGTCAGAACACGCAAACTGATTGGTCGGGTGCAGTCTGCACAACTACCACTGAATTAAATTGGGGTAAGTTAAAGGAATAGTTTATAATTTTTCAATTGAGAGGTTGTTCAGAATAGCTAATACTGAGAATAGCTCTCGTCTATTCTCAAAACTGCCATAGTGATTTATGTCTGTTTAATAAACTCTTAACCCTGTTGGTGTGTTTACATTGGGTGGTCATTTGCTTAGAAGCTGCTAAGCATTTACACAGGAAATTGAGTTGTAAGACAGTTCATCGCTAACAGCCTTCCTGAGTGAAACAACATGTAAAGCATTTCTGGTCAGAGGAACTTTGTGATTTAAAGGTAAAGCAGTTCAAAAAGAAGTAGAAAATATAAGTGGTTTTCATTTTATTTTCTACTCTACCCTACTTTTCATTTAAATAGTAATCTCAAATAGAAATGGTTTACATGTTCCCTCCCCAGTGCGTGTTTAATGCAGGAAGATCATTAGGGTCGCACCATCTTCCTGATGCAAAACATCAGGACTTTCTGTAAATAGCCGCTCCATGCAAATGTGACAACGGCTTTAAGATTCATAAAACAGCGTTTCAATAAAACACTGTAACATTTTTGACATTGTTGATTTAAGATGAGATTGTTTAGTCTATTTTGGTGTTGACCCGTTGCAGACTAGCCATTAGCATCAGACTCCAGATCTAACTAAATGAAGGAGCTAAAATGGTTTCCTTCTAGATTTAAGATTCAAAATGCTTTAAAAATGAATTTTCAGAACTAATTCTTTATATAACTATATAAAGTCCAGTTCCAAGTCTTCTTAGGACATATACCTTTCTAAATCCTTTCTCTTGGATTCAGATTCTCATCATCAGCTGAACACATTAGCAGACAGACAGTGAGTTTTCCAAGGTCTGCACTTAAGCCTCACCGGGAGCCTCCTTTTACTGAGGCTGCATGCTGTCCATGAGCAAAACATCCTTCCTTAATATTTTATAGTAAGTCATATACTGGATGCACAACAGCAACTTTTGATGTGGTTTTCGGTTGAAAGGGGAAACAGTTCATCGGAGAGCAGGGGAAGCAGCAGTGCTTTGAAAATGGCTCCAAGTAGAGTTAAAAAGTCCATATTAAATAAAATTAGGTGGAACTTAAAAGTATGCACACCTTTCGAGCTTTTCCACATTTTGTCTCGTTTCACTGTAGATCAGCACAATTCAGCAAACACTTGTGAAGTAAAGGGAAAATGATACAAGATTTCACATTTGAAAAATGTACTCTGTTGTTCCAAAATGAAATTGAAGTAACACGAATAAATCTGCAAGGAAAATGTACATTTTGTTTAAAATTTTTTAAAAACCCAAACAATCTGGCTGTTATTCCAATTATTGTTTTGGCTTACAGATTTGCAAGGTTTTTCTGTGTCAAGCTGGATTGTCTGGCCTGCTGTTGCAGAGACAATATCAACTAGACGCGGTGAATTATTCATTCCGCTGGTATGCATCGTTTCTTAGCATCTGTTTTTCTTTTCCATCCAAAGAGCTTCATTCTTCATTCCTCGCCGTGCAGACATTAAAGGGCAATCCCCATAAAGCGCTGCATAAATTATTCTGTTAATTATTCCCTGGAACTGTCGGTGACTTTTTTCATCATTTTAGATTATTCAGATAATTTGTCACAGCATTGTATGTTAAGTGATACTGAACTTAGGGACACTGAACTCTCGTACTGCTTCCTTCTTTTGCTCTTAGCAGAAGAATGAAAGGGAGCTTGTTTGTAAATGTATTTCTAGTGGCTGTAGAGCTCTCATTGCAGACTTTCTTTAAAGACATTTCTCAGCTGCAGCATGGTGGCAGGTTGTCCGTCCATCTTTTAAAAGTCTTGATATTCCTTGAATTCATTAAAGAAAATGTAAGTTGTTCTTAAATATGTTAATCACAGTTTTGTCATGGCGAGACTTTACTTTATAAAGGTGGCTAAATCTACCGGTAACAAACTGGTAATGCTTGCTAGCTAGCAAGATATTTAGCTTGTAAGCAAGCTAGTTAACTAGAAGGCTGACTAGTTTGCTTGCGAGGTAACTAGCAAGCTAACTAAAATTCTAATTAGCTAGCTAGCCTATAAGGCTAGTTAGAAGGTTAGCTAATCTTCCACCTAGTTAACTAGAAGGCTGATTATTTTTGCTAGCTCACAAGCAGGTATTACCAGCTTGTTACCAACTAACTAACTGGCTAACTTAATAGATAGTTAGCTACTAAGCAAACTAACTAGCTAGTAAGCAAACAAACATGCCTTTTGCAGCTCACTTATGGCTCGTTAGCAGCTAGCATATGGCTCTCTTAGCTGCTAGCTATCTATTGCCATTTTCATTATGTGAGAAGCACAAAACTGCAGCCAAGAGACTCAGAAATTTCACAGTTTTGGTTCCCTGTATTTCTTTTGTATGTGCAGTAGGTCTTACAGTTTATTCATAATAGTCTTCAAAAGGTCTTAAAAGTTTTAAATTTGAGTTGGTGGAACCGGTGGTGAAAACATCTTTGCTTTAACAAACGACAAAGTTACTCCTATTGCAGCTTTACTGTTGGAAGAAAAACCCACTCCAATTATTCCCTTCTCCCGCTCTTCCCTTCGCAGACTGAGTGCTTCAACTACATTCGCTTCCTGCAGAGCTACAACCACACGCACCTCTACACCTGCGGCACCTACGCCTTCCAGCCCAAATGCAATTACATCGTAAGTATTCGTGTGTGTGTGTGTTTCTGGACGGAGTCATGGCAAGCAGTGGGTGACAGGTGTCAACCTGACACGTCTGACCCCGGGGGCGGGAGGGCCCAGGCCGCCTTGTGACAAAACGAAAGTAAATGCAACAGAAGAGAAGCATAGCACACAGGGGTCGGCTGAATAATGTGAGTGCTGCCGTGTGGGTTTCTAAGTGCGCGCGTGCATGTTACACTGATGCAACAGGACAACATGGCAAGGGGGTTAGTGCACCGGACGGACGAGGCTTGCAGCTCTGTCATGTGGGTCATAATTCAAACTGACCATGAGCCACCTGTGCTCCCCTCATAGTTTTTTTGTGTGTGTGGAAATTTGTGTTTGCTTGCAGAAAGCAGACGATTTTACCCTCAACCCGGCAGCTCTGGAGGATGGGAAGGGCAAATGTCCATATGACCCTGCCAAAGGCCACACTGGCCTCATTGTGGGTAAGTTGGCATAATTATACACTGCAGAGTACCGCGCGCCTCCCATTTGTCATTATTCACTTGTAAGGAACTAGGCTTCTTGGTTCTTTTTCTCAGTCAGTAGTTTTTCAAATTTTCCAGACTGTCTTCCAAGGCATCTTGAGTCATCGCTTTTTATTTTTCTTTTATTTTGTAATTCAGTTTGGAAGTTTGTTTGTTCCACAGAGACTTTTGAGTCTTTAAGGCATAGCAAATTGCCTTAGAAAATGAATCACAAATGTTTGTACCCCTTTAACTTGTTTACATTTTCTAATGCTACAAAATGGTTTTCAGCATTTCTTTTATAAATAAAAGTCTGAAAACTTCAGCATGCATTTGTATTCAGCCCTCCACTTTTCATATCAACTACAGCTACAAGTCTTTTAAGGAATGTCTTTTTTTTCCCCCCCACATTTTTTGCAGAAAATAGCACAGACATTCTCCTGCTTAGGCAGTCAGGAGAGTGTCTGTGGACATCAATTTTTAAATCTTGGTACAGATTCTTAATTAGATTTAGGTCTTGGGCCATTAAAAGAAATGGACATGTTGTAATCAAAGAGCCTTCCATCAAGGCTGCATGTTTAGGGTTGTTGTCCTACTGGATAATGAACCTCCATCCTCATCTCAGGTTTTCTGTAATTAGCTTCATCAGCTCTAATTCAATATGGTAATTGAGCCTTTAGGTACCTTTGAGAAATTTTGTGTTTTAGTTATTATTTTGTGACAGTTTTTTCAATAAAAAAAAACAACAACAGGACTTTCATTCAAGTCTCTGAAAATAGGTTTTCCCAACCAGTTATAGTTCTTGTTTGTTTTTACTGTGCTTCTTGCTTCTATGTATGAAACTGTATGAAGATTTGTATCTTGTGTCGTTTGTTAAACGAGACTCGATTGGAAATGAGCATTTAACTAAATCTGATATATTCACGACAACATTGTACGTTCGTTAACGTGCACCGTCTCGTTTAAACGAAGTCAGTCAATCTATTCCAGCTTTGTGGAGTCAACGAATATCAGCTGTCATGTCAACAGATTCTCCCGCCAAATCCTCAGGCGTGACTGCAGGCCACTTTGGCTGCTTCCTTATTTGGTTCTGTCCTTGTCCAGCGTGAGTTGGTAGCTTTGCAATTGTGCCATACTCTCTGATGATGATGATAATGATGATGATGATGGTGATGGATTGAACTCCATGTGGTATCCAAGGCTCAGCATATTGATTTCTAACCCGACCGTGCTTTTAACTCTGTCCACAACTTTATCCCCGACCTGTCTGCTGTTTTCGTTGGTCTGCTTGAGGCTGTTTATTCGCTAATGTTCTCTGTGTTTTCCTGAACCTAAATTACACACAGAGCTACAAACGCAAGACGTACTTCTTTTAATTTGTAAAGACAAACACACTTATGCTTTTCTTTACACGTCGCAATTATGCTCTAGCGAGTTGCATGAATGCTTTTTGCATGATGGTGTGAGGAAAAACAAACTATTTTGAAGTGTACTTTCTGTCAAAAACACAATTTGTTCCACAACGTGCAAGAATCCAAAGTAAAATGTCGATAGAGCTTGAAAAAGTCCATGCAGTTTTCTCAAGAATGTTTCAAAACCTTCTACAAAAACAGTCTGCAGAGAATAATAGTAATAATACAAAAAAAAAGTGAAATGGCTTGTTCACAATATTGTATGCATACAGATTATCTGTTTGACCAATATTTTATTCTTAGAAAATACACATTTTCGTCTGACCCTGTCAAGAAGACGCTCACCGCCAGCTGTTGTTCCAATTGTGGAACCTGAACAAATTAAAAGAAGCATTAAATCCGTACAAAATGCTCCGGCAGAAATTCTCATCGCTTCTGCAGCCAATACAATTGAGCTGAGAGTCCAGAGGTGCAATTTAGCTTTTTATGCTGCAATCACTTGATTGTGGGCAGCTTTAGTGACCCTACAGACGGCCATTCTTGCAGCATTTTTGTGCCTCCCAGCTGATACACAGAACCTCTTTCAATGTATGCCAATATTGTCTGTTGAAACCCCCCCCCAAAAAACCCAAACAGAATTAATGTAAAGCTTGCACTTTTTTTTTTCTTTACAGATAAGGAGCTGTACTCAGCGACGCTCAACAACTTCCTGGGTACGGAGCCGGTCATTCTGAGAAACCTGGGCCAGCAGCATTACAGCATGAAGAGTGAATACTTGCCTGCCTGGCTAAACGGTGAGTCTGAAGAGGAAAAAAAAAAATGATGTGCGAAAATGTGGAGTAGAATGAAGTGGTCACTTCTAAGAAAACAAAATTATGTAGAGATGAAACGAAATGCACTGTCCTGCTGTTGTTGCACTCGTAACACTTTCCCCTCAATGTGGGACAGTTAAAGCAGAACTCTAACGATAATGGACAGTTTCCAAGTAGAGTTTTCCCCTTACATTAAAGGTTAACCAGCACTGGTATTATCTAATGGCTCGTTACCCATCTGCATTATCTCATCAGAAAAAAAATCATTGACCCAGGGCAACTTCCCATTGTCCACTAAACCTCTGAGTGGATCAACATTACCGCTGTTAGGTGAACTGGTGGCAAACTAGATGAGCTAGAAGTAACAAATTATTAGAGGAATTAAAGAAAACTGGGCTTTATACAATAAATGTACTTCCTGTAGAATGTTCTTCTGCCATTAGTTGTTGAATGAAGGTCAATTTTAAGAAGTCGAAATAACTCCTTGGTCTGCAGTGATGTTTGTACTCTAGTGTGAGTTTAATCCCCATAGCAACTAACTCTTGTACCGACCAGCGTTTTAAGAAAATTAAGACCGGCTCCATCACAACTGAAATGTACAAAGGAAAGGTGAATATTTTTTACATTGCATTAGTGTCAAAAGGTTTCTGGGGTTTTTTTTGCACAGAATGCATAGCAACATATGGGTTGGGAATGGAAGTGAGCCAGTGGCAAAAAACTGGTGACAAATTTACACTTTCCCATGATAGATTCAAAAAAAAGCTCATTAGCAGCTAGTTAGCTATAGCTTCAACCACCTCGAATCACAGAACGCAATGAAAATATCTGCTTGTCAAATATTTGTACATCTTACAATAAAATGTAAGACATGTGATTAATGTATTTAAGGGCAACTTACATTTTTTAAATGAATTAAAGACATTTCAAGACCTTACTTTTTGATACATGAATTTAAGACTTTATAGAGATAAGCAGACACACTGACTTTGTTGTCTGAATGGCAGAGTGTCACCTGCTAGCCTAGCCTAGCTGTTATTGTATATACTTGCTGTTGTAAATAATCTGTACTGTTACAGAACAGGCAACATTAGTGGCAGAAAGCAGAGGTACAGTTGTTTCCTGGAGGTCACCCCTGGGTCGTACTCAGCTTGTGTCTCCAGTGAATACACACTGCGTTGTGTGTGTTCTCACTTTGTCATCTCAGCTAGCTGGGACACCTCTCACACGGCCTCCAAGTCCACAGCCACCATCGGCCATTCATCACCGAGAGTCATTCATTAGAAACAAAATGAACATAACTCATAGTGCCACTGCTGAAAATAGATGTGGTTTTCTTGGAACATGAGCATGGCCATTCTTAAACTAGTGTAAGAGTTAGAAATATGAGCTGTTGTGTTCTTACTAAAGATGAATGAAAAACTTGAGAGAGCTGCATAAGTTGCAATAAATGTTTTAAGTAGAAATGTATGCATTAAGACAAGTTTCTATCTCTCTTTCAATCCATGAAATGTTTTTTTCTCATATTTGTCAAATTAAATATTTTTCTGCCCTCTCTGTGGGAAAAAAAATGGAACTTACTTTAAGCTAGTGGTATGGCTATTTTTGAAGTCTAGCTATTTACCTCAGTATGTTGCAGTAATTAACTGTGTTGTATGAGGGCTATATATTTCTGGACAGCTCTTGATATATGCGTTAGTAGTACAAATGGCCCGTATTTGTTTATAAACATAATTCTGCTTCAGCTGTAGCTAGCAGCAGGTTAGCTTGCTAACGTCACCCTGTGTGTTGTTCTGGTTATAGAGTGGCCAGAAAAACTCTGTGAGATTTATTTTTTTCAATAAAAACACGTCTGACGTGTCCATAGATGTCTAGGTTAAAATTGGTCTGTATTTGCTCTAAAAGGGAACGTTATTTCAACATGTTATTAGAAGTCTAAATTTAGCCACCTTTCAGTTGCTCATGGAAAGCATAAGAACGAGAGCAGATTTTGCTGGGGGCAAACTCAGGACCTCTCAGTTATTAATACATGTAATAGACTTGTCACTGTTACAGAATTAAGGACTTTTTTGTGCTTTTTTCTTGTTACAAATACAAATGAACTCCCTTTCCTCATCTGTCTGCGTCATTTATGTTACTGCAGTTCATTCAAAGAGATAGAAAAGTTACATTTTTGCTGTAAAGTGGTCCTTTTTCTTGAAAGCAAACATAATTTTGCCTCTGGTGATAGACAGAAAACATCTTGTCAGTGCACAACCTGTACTGTTTGGTGTTTAACAACCTTTTAGATTAAAATGCAGGATCCTCAAAGCCTGTAAAAATTCTAACATGTTGACACAAATACCTTTATATCTCTGTTTTTAGCTCTTAAATAAATAATGTTTTTCTGCTTTTTGATAATATTACCACCAAATCCCATTTGAAAAAAAGGATTCAATTCTTTCAAATTGAATCAAATCAAGCCGTCTTTATGCAGCTGTTTGTCTATAAAGGGTATTTGTGAACCTTATAAGCATTTTTATTTCTAAGTATAAGCTTTGACAGCTTTTAGACCTGAAAGTTTTGTTTTCTGTAAACATAAAGAAAACACAGACATATTGCAACTTGACAAAAAATGTTCGCTCACAATACCTACCGCTGGTTAAGCTTTCAGGTTGCCAACATAACGTGCTAAATCTTTAGCGTTGTGTGATATATAAAAGAAAAAGGAACACTGCTTTGCTGCTAATTGTCAACACTGTGACAACTAGATAAAGTCAGGAAAAAGTTTCAATTAAAAAAAAATAGTGAGGGAGAGGGAAGTAGGTCAGTTATGCTAGCTTGACTTTGACAACATCAGCATGTAGATGTGCTGTGGAATTCAAACCCACACATCAACTCTGACATATCATCAGCAGAGCAGGTGTTTAAATTAACTAATCAACCACTTATCAATAATCGCAAAATAAACATCAAGCTTGAAAACATAGTGACTGAATGTTCTGCTCTTTGTGTGGGAAATGTTTGCGTGTTTTTCATTGATGGATCCTGATACATTATTGGCGTTGTCAGTCTGTTGCTACGTGTAACATAGCCAACACAGAGAGTGTGAAGAAAGAAGAATATGAGTACTCTTGAGTTGTTGTTCACCATTTTCTGGATTACTTTCCCTTTGCTGTGGCACACTGCACTGAATTAATGATACCTGCATCTCCAGGTTTCATTTTGTTAGCTGAATCGTTCTACCGCGGCAGCGCGGCTATGGATGCCAAGTAACAGAATCGCCCTTTTACTCTCCAGCTTTGTGCGAATGCACAAAATTTCCAGATGCAAACAATAACATGCAACACGTCAATAGGTTTAAATCACAGCTACGTTAACATTGGCTAGGGTCTAAATAGGTCTTTGTGTAGCCTTAGCAGGGCCTGTTTCTCTGTGGGAAGGCAGTAAAATTGGAGCCCCAACACACTTTGAATTGGTGTAGCTTACCAATCCAAGCCAGTCTTTTAAATTACATTCAGCATTTTGATTTAGAACAAAAACCCACTTAAAGTATGATTGATTAACTCAGGTTGAGGAGTGAAGACGGGCTACAAAAACAGTGGAAGCTAATGAGGTTGTTTCATTTTCATCAAGCTTCGCGTCGTTTCAAAAGACTAGCCTGAAATTTGAGGCAAAAAAAGCTGAGAGTATGAAGCTCGCTCTTCAGCTACGACGAAGGATTGTTATCATTTGGGTCGAGGAGGCGGGGGACAGAGTGAGGCACTTGGAAAGAAATGAAGGGGAGAGAAGAGGATGAAGTCACAGCAGGAGAAATGGATGATGGAAAAACAAGACATTAGGAATGGTGATGAAGAGTCAGAGAGAGAGAGGTGAGGGGAGACGGGTAGGTACGCGAAGAAAGGAGGCGCATACAGATGAGGCGCAGCGTGGCTGTTTATTATTCATACAGATATTGAAGTTTTTTTTATTTATTTAAGACCAGACCTGCAATGAAACCAGCCTCACCTCAATTTAAGCCATTTCTGACCAAACTAAAAGCCTTCAACTGGTCTGGGCTTCGGTGGAGAGTTTTCACCATCCCATTACGGCTGAAAATTTGACTCCTACCTTACAAAGAATAGTCTATCTAGGCAGCCAGTAAATTCACAGAATATATATTAAAAAAAACAACCTTTCTGGCATAAAAATGAATTTGAAGCCCCAAGCAGCTAAGATTTTTTTTCTTAAAAAAACCCCCCAAAAACCTGATTGTCTAGAAAAAGCAATATCTACAACCTAATGAGGCCCAGACACAGAGACATAAAAAAAGAAGGCGGCAGTGACTGAGGAAGGGGGAAAACTCAAAATGGATCGCTAATAGTGAGCAGAGGAAGAGACGGCGAGTGAGAAACGACTGGTGGAGAGGTGAGGCGAAGGGGGATGATGAAAGCAAATAGAGGAGGAGGTGAGAAAGGCCGACAGAGGATGAGATGGAGGTGTCAAGCCAGCAAGCGCGGGGTGTGATTCAGGCCTGCAGGCTGAAACCGTCTCTGCTCACTTGTGATATATGTCAGCCGAGTAAAAATACACCCTCTGATCTCCTTTTTGTGCCCGCGTGTGCGTGTGTGTCCCCGCAGAGCCGGACTTCGTGGGCTCGGCCCTGGTGAGGGAGAGCAGCGGCAGCAAAGACGGCGACGACGACAAGATCTACTTCTTCTTCAGCGAGCGAGCGCTGGAGCTGGACTGCGACACCGAGCTCACCGTGGCCAGAGTGGCCCGCGTCTGCAAGGTAACCCGATCCGTCCCGGAGGCCGGCCCGGGCTCCGTAGACACGCACCGATTCGAACGCCGATCGGCCTCGGCTAACCCAGGAGTTAATACAGGAATGCGGGGACGGATTCATGGCTCTCTGCACACTTGTCTGGGAATCAGCTGTTTTCTGCCTCCTCCAGCTGTGTTGGCAGCTGTTTCTGAGAACTTAATAACGTGCTGACCGTTGTGGGCTTTAGCTAGAGAGCAGTTCTAGGAATAATCTAGTGTTGAGGGCAATGCAGAAGTATTCCCTGTGTTTCACTTTGATAAAATAGAGCGTAAAAGGGAGAGGAAAATGATAGATGGGGTTTCTACTATACTAATTGAACATGTTCAGCCCCTTTAACTCTGATACCCCGCTATAAAATACACTTCAACTAATTACAGCCACCAATTTGGTTATAAGGTCCACCTGTGTGTGTAAATTAAGCAGTCATTCGAGTTTATTGCTATAGCACGTTTCAGTGTTAGAATGGCCTAATCAAAGTCTGGACTGACTTTATTTAATTTGCCTGAGTTTGATCTATTTTACAAGAAAGAATGAGCTAAATTTGACAACCTCTGGGTGTGCAGATGTGGCACAGATGTGCCAGCTTTGCACTACGGGTCAAAGTTCAGACCTAAATCCAGCTGAGAATCTGTGGAAAGAGTTGGGACAATGATCTCCATCCAACAAGACTGAGACAGAGCTACTTTTCAAAGAAGGCAAACTCACACCCTGAAAGCCTTGGAACTACAGCGTAAGCTAGCTGTGCAGAGCTAACTCGTGTTCAGTAGGAGCCAAAGCAGCCGGATATCTTCTGCAGTAGAAGATCTCAGAGAGTGAGCACAGCGGAGAGCGCGTGCTACCAAACAAAGAAAGGAGAATAAGAATGATCAGTGGCTTTTAAATCGTTTCTTTTAACCCAAAGCAGCAGGAGCAACACACTCTCAGCTCGTCGCCAGCTTGCTCATATCGGCCCGTGTGGAGACAATCACACTGACGTGGACATATCTGCTAATTAATTATTCATTTTCAAAATAAATGGCCTCATTAGGAAAACTAATTAGCTTTGATGCCGCGCCGTCGTTACGGCCGCACGTCAGAAGCCTCTTCACTGAGACGTGCGCGATTGCTTGAGTGTTCTTTAATGCGCTGTGATGTTTGAATTGTTTGAATCACACTATGTCCTGATAGCTTAGCACGCGTTGCACTGCTTCTGTGTGTTTTGCTGCTGCGCCACATGCATTTGCACCTTCTAAATCCTGTATTACATCATCTGCAGAGGATAATAGGAACGACTCAACAAATTGGGTCTCCTTTGAGCACAAAGAAGAACACAATCCAGCACCACCTGTCTACACATTTACCGATTTTTTTATTTTTTTATTTTTTTTAATAAGCGTTATTATTTTCCTTCTTTTTGTCCTTCATATCCGACTTCAATATCCGAGGGTCAGAATGGATTTGAAAGCCTTTAAGTGCAATTACAACAGTTCAGTCGGCGGGTGCAAACTGAACAGATTTACTGCTGAGCAGATAAAGAGGGAGAATAAAGATGATATTTGTCTTTGATGGGGTGAACGGGAGGCTAATGAAATGCAATATAACAAAGCGCTAAAAGAAATGGAAGAAGAAGAAAAAAACCTGGGAGCTTAAAGAGCATATCCAGGTTGAAAAGTAGAGTTCAGCAAAAAATCATTTGTAATCCTATATTTCTGAGTTCTGCACCAAGGAATATCCGTCTGCTTTGCAGAGAGCATAAACCACCGAGTGGCCGTTTGAGTATATTTGTGTTTTGTCGGAGGATTATTACTTTGATCAGTTTGTGAAAAAGCGGAGGTCAGCTGTTTCTTTCTGCCGCGTCGGCTTTGAAGATGTCGCTAACGTCATTCGTTTTTGTTCGACAACGTGTAAGTACGGCAAAAAGTCAGAGAGAACAACTGCCTTCAGAAGTCCGCTAATTAGTACATGAAGTCCATCTGTGTGTAATTTGGTCTCGGTATAAGTCCAGCTGTTCCGTCGAGGCCTCCGAGGTTTGTTAGAGTACATCAGTGAACAAAGAGTCATGAAGATCAAGGCAGACGGGTCAGGGATAAAACTGGAGAAAAAGCTTGAAGCAAAGTTAAGTTATAATGCAAAATCCGAAGTTGTGGACGTCTCACAGAGATCTATTCATTCCTAGACCTGTTACAATAATCAATAAATCTGTTAATAACATGATAAATTAAAACCAGCTTGATTGTTTCCATTTGCATGGCTGTTTGTTTTTCTCTGGATGACAAAAAGTCTTTAGTTTGGTCCATTGGTCTCAACTAGTCCCTGGACAGTTTTGTTTATAGAGACGTCATAATTCACTTTATCTGTTATTTCTGATGTTTATTTCTTTTGGATATGTAAAATGTCTTTAAATTCCAATGCTAAATGTTCACTACAAATGAATGTTTACTGATCTTATAGAGTGCGTACTTGCATTATTACTCCATTACTATTTTATTACTTGGAAAAGGTCTAAAAAACAAAAATATCATTGCAATAACTTTTATCATCCAGCAGTAAGACAAACGCGTGGAGGAGTTTCTCTAGATCTTGCTGGCACAAAGGTCCCTTAATCCTAGAAATGTTTTAAGAGGGCCGACAGAAGGCCGACTTTGTAACCATCTTTATGTGGCTCTGCAGGCTCACCTCAGAGTCCATCACCACATCCAAAGTCGGTTTGAGCACGGACCACATCTGGAGTAAAAAGAGGTGGCTCAGGTGCTGTGTGTGGCTCTTTCAGGGTGATCTGGGCGGTACCAGGACCCTGCAGAAGAAGTGGACCACCTTCCAGAAAGCCCGGCTGGAGTGCTCCCTGCCGGAGCGCCACGTCTCCTTCAACAACCTGCGGGCCGTCTTCACGCTGCCGGGGCCCGACTGGCGGGGGACGACCTTCTACGGCATCTTTCACGCTCAGTGGTCAGTATGAGAGGAAAAGACACGCGGCCGGACGCCAAAGATGCATTACACCGTATTTCAGACTCGGCGGTAGAGTTAATTACCGCATTAGTGCTCCGCCGCCCGCCGCCGACGTGTCAGAAGCCCTTAATGAAATCGCCGAGCGGCGAGTCGCTCTGATAAGATGGCTCCTCTGATGTACTTTGTGCGATTAGGTATTTACAGCGTAATTGGGGGGTTTTAATTTAAGTTATTACTGTTACAAATGTGAGCCATTTAGAGCGCGCACCACTCAGGCGTCCTTGGATATGTTTTATTGCTTTTATTAGAGGCTGGATGTCACACAGATTTAATGTGGTTTTAAATGGCGATAAATCCGTCTTCTAAAGAGAACCGTTGTCTTGACCTTGAAAGATTCTACGACAACGATGAGCCGCGGCGTTAGGACCACGGTGGTATGGTCTCCACTTAGAGAAACACTGAAAACGCTGGAGAATAATTTCATGTTTTACAGCAGAAGCATAACGTACACAGAAAAAAACAATCGAAACTAGATAAATCCAACATTTATTCAGTCAGCACAGTTATTGGCCACGGTAGGAGCATTTGAACATCCAAATCCATAACATTATATATTTATAAAGCACTTTTTTTAAAAAAAACAGTACATTTACGAAAGATCCTGATATATAAAAGAGATAAATCCAAGACATGAAACTCTTTTAAAACAGGACAGAGGCATTAAAGAGAACCACCTACTCAGGGCCAAACACTATTCATAAAAGATGGGCTTTTATTTTTTAAGTTTAGTGATCTTTATTGCGCAGTAAATGGACAGGAAAGAGAAGGGGAAGTTATACGAACGAGGATAAAGTAAGGATGCCTGTATGATAGTTAAAAGCAGAAACAGAGACGGTCTGCCTGAAGTTTCCACCTTGGACAACTAAGATCAACTGACCTGAGGGAGATAAGGCTGGGGTAAATCAGAGAGGTGAAAAGGAGCAATGACATTTATCTATTTACCAGCCAACGTTAAGATTTTAAACATTAACTCTGATGTATTACAACACTGCAAAAACAAGTTTTTGTTTAGTTTCTGGAGCAAATTAGTGTGAAAAAATAAGACAAAATCAACCTACAAGAAACTATTCAGCAAGATACAGGAGCTTAATATTGATGTTAAAGAGTTATCAGTTCCACTAGCAGATTATTTCGCTTATAATATGAGGAAAATATCTTGTTATACATGAAATAGTCTGCTAGTAGAACTGGTGATTTTTAAATCAATGTTAAAACAGTTATTTATTTAAAACAAGCTCCCATTTCTTGCTAAAAAGTTACTTGTAAGTTAGTTTTGCCTTATTTCAAGTGTCCTAAGATTTTTTTTCTTTCTAAAAACTAGACCAAAAGTACTTGGTAAGATTTTTTGCAGTGTAGTCTGTCTGGAGGAAGGCCGTTTTTTCCTCACTTCATTTAGAATCTTTTCCGTCATAAACACAAATATGACAGCAATTTACAACTATTAACTAAACTATTGAATAAAGATTCCAGCTGACAGATATGCCCTCTGGTTTTAGTGTCAAAACCCAGCTGCTTTATTTCCCCCTGGAAGCCAAAATCCATCACAGCCCTGGTAATTTCCTCCGTAAATTAGCTCTCTTAAACATTTATGATAAGACATGCCGAAAACATCTTCCTCGCTCTTCTATTTACCAGACTTATTTAATATTTTAGATGTTGCAGCCACTTTGTAAAGACTGTAATTTGCTTGACCAGTTGTAATACTTTAGTGGTTCCCAGCCAGGTTCAGGTGGTGGTGGGTGAGGGTTGGGATTCTTTTGGAGGAAAGTTTGAGGTGTTCTCCGTCTCCAGGCGGACGGCTTTGAAGTGAGCCTTTTGTATTCTTCAGTAGGATATCATGTCACCAATCGGATCGGCTTTGAACCGCAATCTTTCTTTCTTCATTTGGCGTTCCTTCAGCTGCTGAAAGGCTACCTTACTGACCCCTTGCATGCTATTGTTTCATCTGAAAATTTCACACATGCGCACATCGCTGGAGGGAAGAAAGACTGTTCTTTTACTTGCCATCCATAGCTGCGCTGCGGCGGTAGAGCGATTCAGTTAACAAATTGAGACCTGCAGATGTAGGGATAATTAATTTAGTGCAGTGCGCCACAAAACACAGAAAATCTGTTGAAGAACAACTAAAGCCCCTAGTGTCATTCTTCTTTTTCAGCTACGTTACACACAGACTGTGTGTCAGAGCAACTGACAACAGCGACTCTATATATATATACCAAAATTCAACACCAAAAAATACTCAAAGATTTCCAACACAAAGAACAGAACATTCTGTTTGCTACAGTTTTATGTTTTTAGGCTTGATGTTTATTTTGCAAGTATTTTTAAGTGATCGCTATGGTAGACTAGCTACCGCTGCTATTAGCTAATCTAACACAGCGGTGGTTGGCTAGCTAATTTAAACACTTACTCTACTGGTGATGATGTCAGAGTTGGTGTGCAAGTTGCCTTTTGTTTTATATTATAACTAAACCGAAACACACAGAGTTCCACAGCACATCAACTTAAGGTTGTCAAAGTCAAGCTAGCATAGCTACTTTTTTTATTGAAACTTCTTCCTGACCTTGTCATCCAGTTGTCGTAGTGTTGACTATTAGTAGCAAAAGCACTCTGTCCTTTTTTCTTTTACATATCACGCGTACATTTAAGTTTTAGCGTGGTACATTGACAACTTAACAGCTAAAACCAACCGTAGTCATCGTCAGTGAGCATCTTTTAGCCCTCCAGCAGGAAGAGGGGGTCGGGATCTGGGGCGTGTGACGTCACGCTGCAACAACTCTATAGCCGCCTCACTTTGATAGAGATAACATTAAGATAACATTACATGTGGTGCTGTGGTGGCGCAGGGGTTAAGCACAACCCAAATATGGAGGCCTTAGTCCTCGACCTGGCTGTCGCAGGTTCAATTCCCGACCTGGCCACCTTTGCCACATGTCTTCCCCCTCTCTCATTACCCTCTTTCCTGTCAATTCACTATCAAATAAAGGCCATTAGAGCCAATAAAACCTTTAAAAAAAAAAGATAACGTTACATTATGGGAAATAATTTCAGAGTTCAAGTCAGAAGGTCGCCGTCGATGTTAGACTTTATAAAATCAGCAGCTCTGCTCCCATTTTGCCCCCCCAGATAAATCACGACATAAGTTCATAAAAACAATCTTTACTCGACTGTTTGCAAAGCACTGCAGTGTGCAATCCATTTTGAAGCTAAATCTAAAACCGTGTACGTCAATAAGTGTTTCCAACAATGACACACAAACAAAACAGCAGGAGGCTGAAAACTGTGACTTTTACAGTTCCCTGAGTACAAGTGCACAACGTTTTTTTGGTAAACGACATTGCCTGCATGTCAGTGTCTGAGTGGCTGAATACAGAAAGGAAAGAAACTCATTCCCAGTGGATGAGGATGGAAATCAAATGTCGTATGATGGCGACAAATGTAATTTAATCTGCCTGGGTCACCAGTCAACAGCCAGTTTTAGTCCCACTCGCTGTGTGAGATGCGTGTGTGGGTGTGTGTGGGTGTGTGTATGAAAAATAGCCTCAATGTTAAACGAAACGCAACTCTTGAGTCACAGCAGCCTAAATTATTTACAAGAGTTTAAACATCAGATGCATTGGCCACAAAAAAGTGGGAAATATATTAATATGGCAGTTTATTCAATACAAAAACTACAGCAGCGTGAATAATCCAGCGCCTCCCGACACAATCTGTCTGCTGTTTCTTTTTCACACTTTGTTACCGTTCGACCACAAACTTCAGCGTATTTCGTCAGGATTACAGAGGCAACATCGTGAAGTGGAAGGAAAGTAAATTTTAGACGGTTTTCAAAATTGTTTGCAAATCTGAAAAGTGTGGCTTGGATTTCGTAAGCCGCCGTCTCAGATTTTTGAGTTGTGTTCAACGTCAACTCTGCACGTTCTGTGACTAAAATGGTCGTAACTCATTTTTCACTAATGTACCATTGCAACGTGTCTTGTACTGTGATGTAGAATCCATATTTTTTGTTTTAAATAGCTTATGCCAAGACTGGATAATAATAATAATAACAATAATAATAATAATAATAATAATAATAAAATGAAAATTCTGACTTTTTTTTTTTATTGAAACCTGTCAACATCAGTTTTCAAGTTCTACAATCGATTGTCAAATCAAATCAAAAATCTACAAGAACTGTTTGTGATAAATGACAGAAGATAAACGATACGATAAATTCTCACTGAAACTTGAGATATTGTTTGTAACATTTAGGTTGTTTCTGAAGCATTTTGTTGCACTACATCCTATTGAGAGACTTTAGAGTAAAGTGGGCTTTATTAATAGCAATGAGATTTGTTAAAAACCTTTTACATGACATATTAGAAATGCATTTTTTGTTGTTATTCACATTCACTTGACATGCCAGTGACAGACGCGTTTCACTCTCACTTTCACGTCCTCCGTCCGTGTCAGGCATTCATCCGGCAGACAGATAATTCATCCGTCACATTTTCCCCGCCGCACACGGCTGACTGCCTTCCTCTCTTGTCGTGTTTCAGGGGCGACGTGGACGTGTCGGCCGTGTGCCAGTACCAGATCGGCGACGTGAAGAAGGTGTTTGAAGGCTCCTACAAGGAATACAGGGAGGCGTCACAGAGATGGGGGCGATACACGGGCGCCACCCCCAGCCCGCGGCCCGGATCGGTACGAAACCCCACTCAGAGTCCAGGGACATTTCAGGAAGCAGGAAAAAACAGCGTGAGGGGCAGGAGAGCTGGGGCGAGAGAGGTAATGAGGGAGGCAGCGGGGAGGAAAAGAAACAGGTGATAGAGAGAGAAGTGTGGAGGTGGAAAACAGTTGAAGCTGGCACGTCACGAAAAAGCTCAGGGCATAATGGGCCAGGACGGAAAGGAAGGAAGGTAATGGAGCAAACGGAGGGAAGGCAGGGCAGTCAACCTCCACGCCAACTAACCATGCCAACCTGCGCCAGCGCCAACTAAGAAGTCTCCTTCCCTCCGTTCTCTTCTCTCTCTCTCCCAACCTCTCCCTGCGCCGCAGTGCATAACTAACTCAGACAGGGAGAACGGCTTCAACAGCTCCCTGCAGCTGCCCGACGCCACGCTCAACTTCGCCAAGAAACACCCACTGATGGAGGACAAAGCTCTGGGTCGCCCCCTGCTGCTGACCAAGGGCGTCAACTTCACCAAGCTGGCGGTGGACCGGGTCAGCGGCCTGGACCAGCGGGCGTACAACATGCTGTTCATCGGCACAGGTAGGGACAGGCTCCGTCGCCTCGGTTATCAGGGAAAACATTGGTGTGTTTTTATGGAAAAATATAAAGTCCTGTAAAAAAAAAAAAAAAAAAAGTAGTTTTGAAGTTGCATTTCACCTCTTTACACTGCAAAGACAAAACCTTACCAAGTGTTTTTGGTTTAGCGTCTGGTGCAGTTATCTTACTACACCTGAAATAAGACAAAACTAACTTATAGGTAACTTTTCCTTGAGATATAGGAGTTGTTTTATGTAAATAATTCCTTAATGTTGATGAAAAACTACTAGCTTCACTGGCAGATTATTTCACTTATAATATGAGAAAGTATAATAGTCTCTCAAATGACATTTCACTTCATTACGTTGCAAAACCACAAACTCTTACCAAATATTTTTGGTATAATTTCTAGTGCAAATACCTACATACACTTGAAACAAGATAAAATAAATTTACAGGATTTTTTTTTTTTTTTTTTGCAGAATGTAGAAGCTTGTTTTATATAAATAATTTCTTAATATTGATGAAAAAGTTCCATTAGCAGATAATGTAATTTATAACTTGCACTTTTTCATCAATATTACTTAGTTCTTTGAGCGCAGAAGTTCAGCAGCTGCAAGATACAGACACGATAAAGACATAAATTTACAGTATAGAGCGTAGGAATATAGTTTGGTCCAGTTTCAATGATTCAATAACAGCAGCACCATGCTGGAATGTAAAAACAAGAAAACGAAAGATAAATAATTCAAAATAACGGCCTTATCTGCCATCCTTTTGGCTTTTTCTAGCTCTAGCTCTTAGTGTTATAACTCAAAACAAGAGGGTTTGCAAAAATATTCATGACCCTTGTACTTTCTCACAATTTTATAAGCACAATTCTTTAAGGATTCGATGAGGATTTGATGTAGTGGTGCACCGATTGCGGTTTCCTGATTTTTGCTGATACCGATTTTTTTTTTTTTTTTTTGCTTTTAGCCTGAAAATTCAGAGTATCGGCTGATGCTGATTCCCTAAAATTAAAATGCAGCTTAATACAATCCTGGAAGAAAAAACTGCTCAAGGTTGCAAACGGCTTGAGACAGTATAAGATCGGACTCTTCACTCAGAGGCTTCTTCAAACCCGATGCACCACAGACCGCTACAGGAGAGCCTTCCTTCCCATCGCTATAACCATTTACAGCGACTCTTTGAAGAAATTTAGTTTGCAAAAAGTCATCTAATTTCTCTTTGGGATTTCGGAATAGAGTAAAAACGACTCGGGTTGCATTTGCAGTCACAACTTACATTTCATATTCTTTGCTCTGCTTCTTTTTCTTTCCTCTTAGCAACTATCCACCTTTTTGTCTCACATAAAATCCCAATGAAGCAAACGTTGCAGCGGGTATCTGCAGCAAAACGCAAACACGTTTGAGATCAGTGCACTCCTCAAACTGAAAAAAAAAACAAACCTTAAGATCAAACTTGCAGCCTTCACGCTCCAGCTCAGAATGCAGCTCATATTCATCACCTCAGACTCGACGTTTAGCACTCCGAGGCGTTTTGACGTGTGTTCGAGGGCTGATAAAAAGTTCTCCCTGGTTGTAAATCATCCTGATCCTTGCAGAGCAGTGCCACCCGAGAGAATATCCTGTTCTCCATCTTTAGGGGAGAGGAAGACAAAAAAAAAAGAGGCAAAAATGTTGAATCTTCTCTGTTACTTGTTGCACACGGGCGAGTTAGGTCTTACGAGCTTTGGCGAAAGCTGGACTTGTCATGTTTGATTACATGATGTCGCACGGCGTTTCTTTTTATTTGGATCTTCTGACGACGTGTCGAAAATCCTTGAATTTCATTTAGGTGTTTACAAGGTTTGGAAAGTGCTCCTTGATTTCTCTATAAAGTCCTTGAAAGTGCCTGATATTCAAACTGCACAGTTTTGTCATAAAGTGCAATCTAGTGTTCGACCGAAGGCCTAAATTTGAAAAGTGTCATTTATGGTTCAAATCAGAAATTTTCATACACCTAAAAAAAAAAGAGAGACACATTTTTTTTTTTCTCACTGTCTGAAGTTAAATCAGATTAAATGTTTATTGTTTTAGGTCCGTTAGAATTCCCAAAATTATTTCTTTTTTTTTTTTTTTTTTTTTTTTTTAAAGGTTTTGTTCGCTCTAGTGGCGTTTATTTGAAAGTAGTTCAACAGGAAAGAGGGTAATGAGAGAGGGGGAAGACATGCAGCAAATGTCTCCAGGCCGGGAATCGAACCTGCGACCGCCGCCACGAGGACTAAGGCCTCAATACATGGGTCGTGCTTTGCCCCTGCGCCACCACAGCACCACCCCAAAATTATTTCTATGCCATAAGCGAGAACAGTTTTTGTAACTTTCTTCAATTCCGGAGGTTTGTGAAGATGAGCCATTTCTCGAGCTGGCCCAAGCCTAGTTCATTTGTTTTGGTTGTAATTACCCAGAATTTCTTGCGATATCGTTGAGCTTCCTAAGATTTTAGGAGGACCAGAATTTGTTTTTGGGGTTTTTTTTGGTCCGCCTCAAAACAACACACCTCCCCAGACAAACAAAAAGCGGACTAAACAGAGCTTGTGTGAATGCACCCTAAGATAATATGTCCACAGTGTGGTGCTGGAACAGTTTGAGAATGAACCTTAAACATGCTTGAATTTTACCTGTGTGTGCGTGTCCGTGTGTGCGCGCGCGCGTTGAGGGAACTCCGCGGTGTCCGTTAAACAGGTAAGAGCTCACAGGCTGTGGCAGCAGCCAGGTGACGGCCGCTGGAATTAGACATGGTGGCACACAAACAACACGCCATATGGCCAGACTTCAGCTGGCTTTCAATTAAGGCCTTCATTTGCATGCTGAGAGACACCTCCACGCATCAAGGGAAACGTCTCACCTATGCACAGCTTAATTAATATCTCCGGTCAGCAGGAACAGGGCCCCATATGCTGGCGGCTCTGATCGGAAATCGGCTCGTCCGCTCAAGACTCCTCATGCTGAGTAGCGCCGGTATTTAAAACGCAACTGCTTGCCATTCAGAGCAGCGCGTGGGCGGAGACGGTGAGACAGCGACGGAGTGCAGGCCAAACCGGACAGACACGTGCCACACACACACACACACACACCCACACCCACACACACCCACACGCACACACACCCCGTTGCGCGTGCTCTTCCAACTCGCAGCACAAACCCAGAAGGGGCCCCAGGCAGACGCTCAGAGTGCCGGTCGGGCTCCCGGCTTGATTAGTTATTAGCCGCAGCGTGCTGACAGCTGATGTGAAGAGAGAAACAGGGAGAGACTGTAGAGACGGTTTTTCTGCGGGATTGAGGGATTAGCTGACGTTGCATGATGATGCGCCTGCTGCTTTCTGCGCCTCTACATGAACGTACGCAGGGCCGTTCAGAGACCTTTGGAGGGGCAGGGGCCCAAGCTCCCTTCGCCCGCCCTCTGCACGTGCCTGAACGTGCGTGTGTTTCGCTCCTCTCTAGCCTCCCTGGCGCTGACGAGTTAGGTTCTTATGTTTTTGCCTGACATTCTTAGCAAGTAAAACCGCCTTTTTTTTTCGCTTTAGGGCACGTTATAATTTTATTCCCTCCATCAGGACACACCTGCAGGGTGTCCGCGCATCCTTAAAAAGTTTTAAATTCATTAAGGCCTTAAAATGCCTTAAATTAATTTAAACCGTGCAAGTTAGACTTAAATACGTAAATCACCGATTTTAGATTTCCTCATTGCAGGACAATTTAATGTCTTATATTCCATTTAGTTAATTTTTTTTACTGAGACTTTTCTGTCAGGCAAAAGTTTGAGTCGCCCACAGAGGTCTTCATTACATTCTGTGTCTCAAGGCGCTGTCTGCTCAGTCTATGAATTTGCATAAGCCTTGACTTCAGCCTATTTCTTTTTTTGGTCAAATATTTGTAAAATTGTATTTTGTTTTGTTTTCATTTTTGTAAACTTGTTGAATTACCATAATAAAGTGAATATGAATAAACTCTTGCTAGCTAGCCAGCTAACTTTTCTTTTAAGTCATATTTGAGATCTATAGCATTTTTATAACAACTGAAGGTAACATGGTTGCTTTGATTCGTCTTTAAATTTCACTTTGTGGCTGGAAAAGGCACAGCACTGCCCCTTTAATCACCAGGACCTCACAAGACGGTGGATTTCAGAGCGTTAAGACCGTCTCAGACATCAAGGTCACCCCACCAGCTGCGCCTGAGACCATCTTCATCACCGGGGATCTAAACTGGTTTCTCTCCCTCCTGGAGCAGCAGCTCCCCACGCACCGCGCTTCCCTGATGCCGCTGTCCCCCAGGGTGCTAAAAGCGAGCAGAAATGCTAATCTTTTTTAAAATCGTCTTTAAATAGTTTTTTGCTGCGAAAAGAAGCCGGACTTTCCAGCTGGTACGTTTTTAGCCCAACTGGCCTGGAAAGTTTAGAAAACTCATCTGCGCTCTCCGCTTCATCATCACCGACATGTTTCACAGTTTTCTCCCTTTTTTAAAAAAATCCAGAAACTTTTAACAGGTAGAGTTATCATCATTAAATTATTTCAGCGCTTCTCCTTTTACAAGACGAGCAAATATGATTAATGCCGAGAGCTTCACCTTGTGCTTCAGAAAGAAAAGAAAAACGTCTTAAACGTGATGGGAATCTGAGCTTTTAGATCATTTAGGCTCAAAAAGGAACAGTTAAAGCCCGAGGCTCACAGTGCAGCTTCATATAGGATCATAAAATACAACAGAGATTTATTTTTTTCTTTTCCTGCACATGATCATATTTCATCATTAATATTTAAACAAACTCCTTTGGAGTCTCAGGTGTGAATTTATTCAGCTTTCATGAATATTTAAATAAAAACTCTCTGCAGCCACTGATCATAAATAGTTAATATGATTGGTATAAATTCATGGGTCAATTTACTGTGCAGAATCCCAGTTGAACCAGTGAACACACACTGTCCCAATGTTCCCAGTGTTCCCAATGTTCCATAATAATGCATTCAGGAAAACACCTCTTTTCATATCTAAATAATGTGCCCACCCATCCAGAGGTTTTTCCATCCTTTCCTCCATCTACTCTTTCCATCCTTCTTCTGTCACCGTGTCCTTCCCTCTTTTCTTTTATTAACCCCTTCAGCCTTATTTTGTCCAATCCACACTTCGTTGCATATTTCAATCCGTCTTTTCATCCGTGTCATTTCTTCTCTTCTTTCTTTCACCCTCCTTTCCACTCTTCTATTTTTTCTTATTGTCTTTCTAACATCCATCCTTTCTTACGACCCTTCATCCTTCCTTTCACAAAGTTCTTCCTTCCTTGTCTGTTTTATTGCTTCCTTCTATTTTTCATAATTTTTCCTTCTTCCTTCTCTCCTTTTTTATCCTTCCTTATTTCCTTCCATTCTTTCTTTCTTCCTTCTCTTCTCCCCTTCATTCATATTTTCTCCCTTCCTTCATTCTATTCTTCTGTCCTATGTTCCTTCCTTCTATTGTTCCCTTCTTCCATATTTCCTTTCTTCTTTCTTTCCTTCTGTCCTTTCTATTCTTCCACTCTTCCTTGCTTCCTTCCTCTTTGTTTCCTTTGTTCTTCCTTCCTTCGTTGCTTCCTTTTTGCCTTCCTTCCATCCTCTCTCCTCTCGTTCCTTCCTTTGTTTTTCCTGTCTTTCTGTTCTTCCTTCTTTCTTTTCCTTCCTTCCCTTCTTCCTTCCTTCCATCTATTGAAGGAAGGAATACAAAACCACGCAGGTCTTGTACTTAAAGCCTGACCAGATGTTAACATCTGCAGTAAGTTCTTAGTGAATCGATACTCTTCCATCATGTCTCCAACTTTAAACTTTAAATGTCATTGTTATCGACGTCCAGCCAGACGTTACGTGGGACCTGGATGAAGCTGCTCTTGTTGGATGAGTTGCTTGCCTGAGCAGAGCAGAGTTAAGTGTTTGTTGCTTGTTGCGTTCCAGCTCAGGGCTGGCTCCAGAGGGTGCTCATCCTGGGCTCCGAGGCCCACGTGATCGAGGAGATCCAGCTGTTCGACTCGGCCCAGCCCGTGGACAGCCTGACCATCTCACACTCCAAGGTAAGAACGCCAACCAACGATCTGCTCCAGATGCGGCATAAACACAAAAGTGACATATTTTCTTTTTTTCTTCTTTTTTCTTTTTTTTTGCTATAAAAACAGTTGTGGAAACATTTCACATCCATTGTAGGCTACGTTGGTGCCCCCTTACAACTAAGGGGCATGGTATTTGTCGGGGTGTGTGCGTGAAAATACAGATTCACCGCAACAAACCGAGGGAGAAATGACTTTGATTTTAAAAAAAAGAAAAGGGAGCTGTTCATGGTCTTTTATGCAGTTATGCCATTATGAGCTTCCTGTTTTCCCCTCCATGTTGAAAAGGTTTTTTTGTGTCTTAAATGCTAAATGTCTTTTTTTTTAGTGTGTATACTAACAGAAAGTACATATATACTTCAGTTAACAGTGAAGTATACACGATTAATTGATTACTAAATTAGTTGACGATTACTTCAATAGTGAATTCATCACGATTAATCCAATTGATCATTTCGGTCCTAGTAGAAACTACTTCCTGCTTTGCTTCTGGAATCTTCTTCTTCCCCCCCAGGACATTGTCGTATAATTTTGGAGATCTATTGGCTTCTTTGTTGTCTCATCTCAAGTTCATTTGTATTCCTTTTCAGCGCTGTTCCTCTGTCTGTGTTGATCTGTTAATACCCTTTTCTGCCTGACGCTTATGATTATGGATCGTCTGTCAGCGGATGTTGAATGAGGGGGTATTCATCAGCCCCGTTTCATATCGGGTCTCACCTCATGAAGCTGAAACTCCCCTGTTATAAGCGCTGTAATTCCACGACTTTAGCCTGACGGGGAGCTGAACCTCTGGTGCACACGTCTCTCTACGGCCGCTTAAATCGATGGACTTTGGTCCGGGTGTTCTCGTCTCCAAAGCCTACTGCTTATCTCGTTAATGCGGGCTTAGCCACGGCCAGACATATTTTATAACGGCTTTCTGCGAAAGGGCCGCAAACCAGATTGGATTGGAAGAGGGCAGGAGGGTGTATGTTATTGTAATTGAGAGCGATTATCCCATTATCTCCTCTAACCCATAACTCTGTCACTCTCCCATCTTCTCTCTGTGTTTATCTCTCCTCTTCTCCTTCATCTCTCCCTCTGGATTGTGCCCGGCTCCCCGCCCCGTTCTTTGTCCTCGCCCTTTCTCGCTTCCCTTTGTAGAAGTACTTGTACATCGGATCTCGTTCCGAGGTTCTCCAGCTGCCCTTGGCCAACTGCAGCCGCTATCAGTCTCAGCCAGACTGTCTGCTCGCCAGGGACCCCTACTGCGCTTGGGACAACGAGGGCCGGGCCTGCGTCCGCATCGACCTCCACCGAGGGTGAGACGAGTTCTTTTCTCCGCCCCTGTTGGCTCGGTTCGTGTCGAACGATTCTTGCGGTCGCCGTCTTGAGGGACGGGTTTCTGGAACATTCTGTATAACCAAAACTTAAGCTACCAGGTCTACTGTTTTTGTTTTAATATTTATGGTGATTTTAGGTGATAGACCAACACAAAAGTGGTGTATGATTATAAAATGGAAGGAAAATAGCAGAATGTTCTTTTAAATTGGAATAAAAACTGCAAAAGTATGACACACATTTGTATTCAGTAGTGCTGAGTCAATGCTACACAAAACCACTTTCTACTCCAATCACAGCTACAGCTATCGCCCGAGTATTAGCTGCAGGTTCACATCCTGCTTTGGATGTGAACCTCCAGTCTCAAGTCTTTAAACCCTTTGAAAGTTTTTTTTTTTTCCAGGATTTAATTGGATTTAGCTTAATCCGTTTCCTGCTTTTTAACTTTTACCATCTTTCTTTTTATTGCTAAGTAAAACATGTCACTGTACCCAGTATCTTTCAAGGAGAGTCTCTCATCTGATCATATCGCCTTCTTCCAAAAAAACCAAAAAATTTCAAATCCAACTTCTTGTGGCTCCTTTGTAACCTACGCTGTGGGGAGTTTGATCTAGATATTATTTAGGTGTGTCAAAGTAAAAGAGGCTGAAGACAAATTCAAACCATTTTTTTTTTCTAGTCACTTTATGTAATTTCTTGCATCCAATATTGCACAAATTATCCTTCAAGGTGTCAAAATATCTCTCAGGTCTCCAATTTGAGCCGTTTTTCTGTTTCGTTTCCAGGTCCACCTCCTCCCTCTCCCAGGACCTCATGCTGGATAGGTTTAGCCGTGGAAAAGCCAAGTTTGATAAGCCTGTCTCCATCCCCAGTCCTGGTGAGTATGAGCTATGCCTCACTGGTGCCCCCTTGTGAGAGTTAAGTGTCAATGCAAGAGCAAGTTAGCTTAAAGATGGAAACTAGACTTGACATCCTCTTGGTGAATACATAAAGCGGAATAAATTGAAATCAAGCAGAAGACAGTTGCCTAAGCACAGATTGATCATGGATGACCTGTAGCTCAGTCTCCTGTCTTTTCTTCCCTACACCCTCCAACCCTTCCGTTCCGCTGCAGAGCACTCCCGATTGAGAAACGTAACCGTGGTCGTTGGGTCCGACATGGTGCTGCCTTGCCAGCTCGTCTCCAACTTGGCCCAGCCCTTCTGGGTGGTCAACGACCGCGAGCTGCAGCTGGGCGACCCGGAAGCAGGAGGACCTCGCTTTGACCGGACCCTCAAAGCCCTCATCGTCCCCGAAGCGGGCCAGATGCAAGCCGGCCGCTACATCTGCTACTCCGAGGAGCAAGGGGTCAAGTTTCAGACAGAGCGCTACCAGGTGGCAGTCGTCGCCAGCGCCCCGGTGTTCATGGAAGCCCGGGCGCCGGACAGCAGCATGGGGCTCTTCTGGGTGTTAGTCATCACCCTAGGAGCTGCGTGCCTTCTCCTCCTGGTGGCAGCTCTCTACCTGCGCAGGAGGCTGAAGCTGGCATTAGGGAAGGGTGCTGACATGAAGCCTCTGGAGAGCACCCTGGTCTACCCCATTACCCTACCCAAGGAGCCGCCCACCTTCGTGCCCAGCAAGATGCCGAGCGACGAAGACCGCTTCTGGGAGACGGGCGCCAACTACTACTACTCGGACGGCTCGCTGAAGATCGTTCCCGGCCACGCCCTGGGCCCCAGCAGCGTCAGCAGCACGGCGTCGCCCAGCGCCATTCCCGGCCAGCCCATCCACTCCCCAAGCCGGCTCAGCCTCACCAACATCCGAGGCTCAGGTAGCAACGGCTACATCCGCCTCAACCTGAGCACAGCGGGGGAGGAGAGGGCTAGCGGGCCCGGCGTTGGGGGCGGCGGGCTGGGAGGGCTGGGTGTGGGCGGGAACGACTACTCCAGTCCCTTCAAGGAGGAGCTGAGACGCACCCTACAGCAGAGAAGTGTCCTGCCCGACGCCAACCCAGAGGAGTCGTCCGTCTAGGCCTTTCTCTCCTCCGTCTTTATTCCCCTCCGAGGTGGAACAAGAAATCCAACCAAAGCTACCTCGCCTCCTTCCGAGGACGCCTGCTCTCTCTCTGTCTTTTAGCGACACGCTGTCCACTCCCATGCTCTCTCTCGTCTCACTCTGCCAATGCCTGTTTGGCTCTCCGTAGACTTCTATTAGCGCTCAGCATGTTCAGCACACACACACTCCGTATACTGTGTTTGCCAACAGTTGCTGTGTTTCAGGCAACACAGAGTCTTGGTTGTGACCGTCTCTGCTTCCACTGTGCAACTGCCACTTGTGTACATTTTGTATTTAGAAGACCAAAAAAAAAAGAAAAAAAGATGAACGCAAAGGAGACCCACCTCAAGCATGGAACCCCCCCCCCCCGCCCAACAAACGGTGTTATTTTATTCTCTCACATGGGCACAGCTCGTTCTTTTCCTTTGAGCTCAGCCTCTGTTCTGGGACCAGTTAACAACGAGGGCCGACTAACTGGAAATATGGATTATTTTGTGTGTGGATGTGTGTGTGTGTGTGTCTGCTTGTGTCCCTTGAGACGTAACTGCTTACTGCACTTAAAAAGCTGGAAGCCTGTCTTTCTTCGTTTTTGTATTTGTGAGCCAGGAGTGAGAGTGTGATCCAAAAAAAAAAAAAAAATCTCCAAGCAAGACGACAATCATGTCCCCGTGGCAGGAGCTGTGTGTGTGTGGGGTGGGTGGGGGGGGGGGCAGAAAGGAGACAAAAAATAAAGAGAAAGGAAATGAGACGGAGGGATGGAAGTGAGGAGAGTTTCAAGATGAAGGACAATCTTTAAAGACTTTTTTCCTGCTTGATTTTAATTCTTTTCCTGCTGGAGGACTCCTTCGATTTCTTCCGATTTAATTTAATGTGACGCTCGGTTTGAATTGAGACGTTTCCCGTCTCTCTTTCTCTTCGTGGTGTTTTGTTTGACTTCTGGACCACGGCAGTGTTCAAACGGTTTGCTAGTGACTAATGGCTCACCTCTGTGAACGACATTACTTGTCGCTCAGTCCTGCACGGTGACCTTCAGATCCACTCCGCTCCGTGTGACATTTATCCGAGTGGCGGCGTGTGACAGACGGGTGTCTGGATTTGGACCTTTTTTGAACTCTCATTTCGGTCTTTCGAGAAGAAAGAAAGGCTTTGCTCGCACGGAGTTAATTGCGAATCGAAGCCGACGCGAAGACGTTCGGCGCACAGAATGTAGTGGAACCCTTATCGTCGCGACGGCTGTGGATGTCCCATGAAATGCTTTATTTTATTTTGTCTTTTTCTCAGTGTTTTGTGAAGAAGGTGGCAACTTGCACTGCCAAGAAGGAGACTACCACTCCGGATGCAAACACACACTTGTTTTGATTGTTAAGGAGCCCAGCCATCCAGGACTACAGAGCGAATGTGAAGCACCCGTAGAGCCCATGGAACCCCAAACCCCCGACTTCCCTTCACCGAAGCCTAGAGACTGAGCCGGGGCTACTGTGGACACCTACACTACAAGAACTCACACAGTGTTAAAATGGAGGAAATGGACCGACAGACTGATTGCTGCCATGCTGATAAACTACTGGCCCCAGGCGGAAAGATGCCACGAAGAAGTGAAAGGTAATTTTTTGTTCTCTCTCTCTCTTTTAAAATAGGATTTTGAGTGCTACTAAGATTTCCAGAGCAAATGACCTCTTTGGAAAAGAATAAATGGCTTTCGAAATTTTAGGGTGCAGTCACACCAACTCTGTTTGGGCCGCTTTGTTCGGATTCTGGTTCGCTTGGGAGAGGTGTGAATAGGCCCGATGACAGCAAAATTTCATGACAGAACTTATTCCAATAAACGGTGATATCGTTGTTAGGCCCAAGTGTGGACGCGTAATCAAACTCTAACCAAAACAGAGTTAACTTTGGTCCATCTAAAAACCTAGGCCTTAGTTCAGTTGAGTTGAATGCATTCACACCAGACCGGAGACTGCTCCAAAAACAGGAAGCAGCTCATAGGGCGGTGCATTCTGGGTAAATACAACCAAAACAAACGCACGTCTTGTGCTAGCGGGAGGAATGCCCTGCAGTCTTTTAGGTAAGACAAAAGACAAATCGTACAACCGCTAAACCATGACCATTGCGTTTTTGTTTACTTTTTGTGA
Source organism: Xiphophorus hellerii (assembly GCF_003331165.1). Lineage (NCBI taxonomy): Eukaryota > Metazoa > Chordata > Actinopteri > Cyprinodontiformes > Poeciliidae > Xiphophorus > Xiphophorus hellerii. The sequence goes on from NC_045683.1 coordinate 28,426,635, forward strand.
AGTAGGAAGTTGTGCTCTTCGTTGTCTTCAGAGGTTTTTTATGCCATTTCCTTCAGTAGTTCTTGGTGCAGCGCCACCACAGGCAACAGGGGGGGGGAACAAGGGTTTAACAATAATAATGATGCATTTTATTTGTCAGCGTCTTTCAAAACACCCAAGGAAACCTTACAACATTAAAAACACAAATTAAACAGTAAAGAAATGGCTACAAAGACAAAGAAAAGTGTGAATGTGAACGGCACCAGCTGAAAATGGAACAAATGTCGCAATTTTGGTCTCCAATTGAACTGAACTGAACTATCAGGTGTGAAAACAGCCTTAAAGTGGGACGTTTCCAGTGCATTCAGAAAAATCTTCACCAAAAGGCCTGTCACAATAACAAATTCTGCAGGACGATAAGTTGTCCCAGGACTAACTGTGATAATATTGTTGTTTTGAGAATATTTTCAAGTAATATAATTGTAATTGCTTAACAATGCAAGAGCACATTCTCAAATATCAACAAACTTTAAATTCTAATCAACATTTAACACTGAACCTGGAAGACATTTTAAATACCCACAATAAACAAACAAAACAACAGAAGCGTTAAATAAAATGAATTATGACGTTTCTGGAAATGTTACAAAATTTTCTTTCAAAAAAAAAAAAAACGAAAAAGGTCTAGTTGAGACCGAAGCACCAGACTGAAGACTTTAGTCATCCAGTCTTTGGTAGAAAGAGAAAGAAGAGAAAAACAATAAATCACGCAAATGGAAATAATTGAGTTCGTTTTAATTTATCCTGCTAATAATTTACTTATTTCTCAATTAATGGCAATAATTGAGCCAAATTGTACTAAATTTAATTGTGGATTATTACTAAATTAATCTCTTTCTTCAAAATTCTACACACAAATCCTCAATATTAATAATGTGGAGAAAAAAAAAGATTTGTGTTTTGTCGATGCCACAAGATTCGCTCACTTGTCTTTGGGCCGTTTCACCAGATGAACATCATTTGGTACAAGGCTGCAACATGACATGTGGAAGAAGTGAAGAACTGTGAAGACTTTCCGGATGCACTGGCATCTCGGCTCCGTTGGTCAATTTCTAGTCATTTTTTTTGTCACTTTACAAACTCCAAACGTGTCTTATTTGAATTCTAAGAGCATAATTGTGACGTGGAAAGGAAACGATACATGTTCAATGTAAAAAAAAAAAAAAGTTATGTTATAAGTTCAAGGGGTATGCATACTTTTGCAAGAAACGGCTCTACTGTAACTACTGAAGTACAGCTTCCTGTTGATACTAACATCAGTTGTTTGTTTCCTTGCAGTGTTTTCTTTTTATTTATTTTTGTTTCATCGTGTATCTCTTGTGGATGTGCCTGTGGAGACCGGAGGAACGCATGAAGGAGCCGGAAAGTAAAGTACCTTGTGTTGTTCCCACTGTGTACAGAGCGACAAAAAAAAAAAAAAAAATCTAAAGAACCCTACGACTGAGGAGGCCGTCAGCCATCAGCACTTCATTCTACTGTTGCATGATCTTCTCTGCAAGTGGACTGCACACCTTCGATAATGATCATCCCTGTGCAAAAAGTGAAACATTTCCATCCCTTTTTGGACTCTTTTTTTTTTTTCCAGGCTCTGATGTTGTGCAAACACTAAAGATCTCTTGACAAAAAAAAAAAAAGACAAAAAAATAAATAAAAAAACCAGCAAAATTTCACGCCTCAAGAGCTGTACAGTAAATTCATGGCTGTATTTTGACATGTTTACTTTCTCTGTGCCTCTTCACCGTTCCGGAAAGAAAAGAAAAGGAAAAAAAAAAAAAAAAAACCCCCGCCAAAGTAGACTGCAGTTGCTTTTGTTCCTGTCGAAATTCCTGAATAAGTTTTATTTGATTCCAGATCGATATCTTAAGTCTCAGCAATCCGTCCGCTTTGCTGCGCTGAGCTGGTGTCAGCAACCTTCCTGCATATTTTATCTGCGGCTAAACTTCCCCTCAAGCGAAAGGCGAAACGTGTCTGAAAACTGAGGAAGCTGCTGTTTGTTTCCTGTTTACAAGTCAGTACTGATCTCCTGGGCCAACATATACGTGCATACAGTATATATATACAGTACAGACCAAAAGTTTGGACACACCTTTCTAATTCAATGGGTTTTCTTTATTTTCATGACTATTTATAAGGCAAGAAATCCCACTTATTAACCTGACAGGGCACCTATGAAGTGAAAACCATTTCAGGTGACTACCTCTTGAAGCTCATCAAGAAAATGCAGAGTGTGTGCAAAGCAGTAATCACAGCAAAAGGTTGCTACTTTGAAGAAACTAGAATATAAGGGGTATTTTCATATGTTTTACACTTTTTTGTTTAGTGCATATTTCCACATGTGTTATTCATAGTTTTGATGCCTTCAGTGTGAATCTACAATGTCAATAGTCATGAAAATAAAGGAAACTCATTGGATTAAAAGGTGTGTCCAAACTTTTGGTCTGTACTGTATATACTGTATATCTATATATATAGATATAGATATATATACACACACATGCACACAAAGTATATATATATATACTTTTTTTTTTTATCTCCCCGACGTGAAGAAATGCTGAAATTGGAAACCGTTTTCAGCCCTTGAAACCGGAATGCAAAGCTGCTGACTTGAAGCAAATGAACAAACTGCTCACTTTATTTTTAAATCTCTTGTGGCAAAAAAAAAAGCTAAAGAATAAATGAGCTCTTTACACTGGTACTTGGTAATGTCTCAATATTTCTCCATTATATTTTTTACAAATCAGGCTTATTTTCACTACGTAATGTTGGAAAACTTAAAAACACAAAGAAGACAGGTCTGAAGCTTGAAAAACATGCATGTGTAACGTTCTTAATGTGCCGCTCCTCGGCTCGTAAATGTTTGGATTATTTCTCCCATGAGGCTTTAGGTTCTGCTGTGTTCTTGCATTAATATTATTATTTGAATCATTTTTGCCCCTTTTCTTGCCTGTTATTGTTCAGTTTGTTTTTAAAATATCTTAAGTAACTTATTTCACTTGTACAAACTTGTCAATATTTATTATCATTGTACATATGTCCCTATTTTTTATATGTGTATATAAATACACAAATAAAAAAATAGACACACTTGGAGTTTGAGTGTTTGTTATGGAGGGAATGGCTATTTATTTATGACCAACAGTCATTTTACATGTGGATAAGGCGTCATTGAAGGAGTAGACTCAAAACTAAAAAACAAAGGAAGAGCTACAGTAAGTGAAACTGTTGGCTCACTGCAAAAGGTCCAGATAAACTTATATTAGCTTTAAATAAGAGGGAGACACAGAAGGCGGAGGACAACTGTTGAGAAACGAGATCTTTTCCACCTGTTGCTCGTTGTTTTCTCGTCTCCCCGGGTCCGTTAATGTGAAACCACAAAGACAACAGTCACTGTTCAGCTTCACAATCAACCAGAATTTTATTCAAACAATCAAATGCATAAGATCAGCTCAACATAGTCATCAGAAACCTTAGCCACAAAGCAGAAATTAATTACCTTAGAAAAATACGAAGAATCGCCTTCGGAGGCCTCTGCGTGTGGCAGTTGAGACGGTTCCAGCGCAGTGATCTGACCAGCTGTTTTAGCTCGATTACTTTTATATCAAGGCGGGTTCTTTACTGTCTGATGCGTTTTAAAGTACCGTTTTGAGGTGGACTCAAACAGATCGTAATGAGGTGTTGCTGTTTGCACGCCAGAGACCATGCAGGTGTTTCCAAGGCCAAGGGATGAATTCATCCCTGCCTAAGCTGTCCTGCGCACTTTCCCAGGGTACGAACAATAGATGTGTTCATTTCACACAGAAACATTTTACTCAAGCGAGACCAAAGTTTATCAGCTACCGTATTTTTCATTCCAAACTGGTTCCTGAACCTCGATGAGCTCTCCTGACCTCTCCTCTGACCCCGGGCATCAAACAGCAGATATTGATTATAGAAATTAGCACGTTTCATATAATATCTTTAAACCCTTATAAAACAGACATGAGCGGTTTCAATACTAAACCATCTATTACTTTCAATATTTCCTGACTAGTTTTCGACTTTTTTGGTTTATAATGAACTAAAACATTTTCAGATGAATATACGACTTAAATACTTAAGACTATAATCTAATATAAAGAAAACTACTGATTAGACTAATTTTAATCAAATCGTGCTCATTATATTTAATAAAAATGTTCTACTGGTTAAGTTATGTATTGATTAAACCATGAGTCTAAATCTAACCTAAACTGAGGCCTACTCAAAGCAATCGTGATCCGTCTAATATTTCAACATGCGCTGAAGTTTAAACATAATTAAAACTAGCATAACTAAACTAATATTTCCAACACAACTCAATCTAAATCAAGAGGAAGCGCACAAAAATATGAAGAAGAGAGTTCTGTGAGAGTAAAAAGTTTGGAGACGGAAGAGTGACGCGCTGCTCGATGCGCTAATGCTAGGCTAGTTAGCATGGCCACCGATGACGCCGTATAAACAGTTTTCCTGTCAGGGTAAGTTGTTTCTCTGCCTTTAGCACATTAAGCAGCATTGATTGACAGTGCTAAGACCCTCCCCCTGGCCGTGATTGGTTGTTTTCTATGCATTTTTTCAGACAGCGGCAATAGTAGCTCATGGAGGAGATTGATCTTTACCCAGATTATCTGTCTAATATTGTACTGTAATGACATGTTGACAGTTTTAACAAATATATATATATATATATATATATATACATTTCTTTTTTTAAAAAATAAATAAATAAAAGTTACATACTGCAGCTTTATGGTAGAGTAGTTGTTTTGGGCAAAGTCTTAGAAGCAGGTTTCAGATGGTTTGAACATGTGCGAGAAAGAGATAGGTGATGTGTTTGATAAAGGATGTTGAATATGGAGCTGCCAGGCAGGCAGAAAAGGGAAAAAACAATGATGGAGGGTCGGTGTGACAGAGGAAGATGCTGGGGACAGATTGAGCCTGTGGCGACTGCTCCAAGAGCCAGAAATCTCCTGTTAGTGTTAAATTGTTGGAAACTACTTTAGGTTTTCGCCATTTTTAGTCTGAGACCTCAAATAAAATAAGTGCAACAGGCCCATACACATCAAACATGAGTCACGCATTGAATCTAGAACCCAACAAACAAAAACTATTGGATTCAGTGGAAGAGCTGCAAGAAGAAAACTACTGTTTTGGCCGACAAAAGCAGGGACCCTGGAAACATCATTTTAACTGAAACACAGTGGTGGTAACATCATGCTGTGGGGGTAGGGAAGCTGGCCGGAATTCATGAGAAAATGGAAATAAATAAAGACGTTAACTGAAGAAAACATGCTTGAAACTGTAAAAGACTTGAGCTTTGGAAGTTTGACTTTGACATTACAAAGGCTTAGATCTTAGCATATATATGTTATGAAATGGTAAAAGTTCTTTCACTCGCTTTAAACCGAGCTACCTCAGAATTTAGCCCACGTGGACAAAGATAATTTGCGAATGTGAAGGGTTGGGAACTCGTTCCATAAAAATTCCCCCTTTATTTTCGTTAATCTGCTTAGCAGTTTTCACCTAAATCGCTGTTAAAAGGGAAATCTAGTCAAACAAAGCAGCAAACCTCCAATCTTACGTTTTGAAACAACAGCTGTCAAATAAACATTTTACATTTTTTTAAATTCTCCGCTTAGGCTCATGTGGTTATTGAGTTATTCATCAGGCTTCTGTTCGTTTGCACAGCCCTGGCTGGTGTCGAAGCAGAAAGGCACACGTTTCATGTGGTCAAAGTCCCAGCTGTGGAGAGGGGCTCACTGCTGCATCTGATCTCAGTGTGCTCAGCTGCAGAACACACTCTGAAACCCCACAAAAAGGAGCTTCGAGTGTGCTTCAGACGCTTTGTGTGTGTTTATAGGGTTTACAGAGATTTCCAGAAGTGCACCTGTTTGGGTTTGCATGTTTGTCTTTGGGGGTTGGGAGGCTTACAGCACCTCCTTTGAAGCTATCAGGTAAAATCACATAATGAAATTGTAGTTACATTTAAAATTCTGTAGTTTGTTTTACACACGTCAAAAGCAAAGTACAGGTTGACAGAAGCCCAAACCGCTTTTATTTGGAATGAAATCGCACATAATGTGACTAAAAGACAGGAGGAAAAGCACTTAGTATTTGTAAAGTTTACAAAATGCTAATTCTGCTCGTCGCCAGCTTTCTGTCCTTTAACCTGTGACATGTGAGCAACAATACCAAGGAGAATGCAACCCAGTTTCAACAGGGGACAAAATGGCATTTTCTGGGAAAATGCAGTGTGAATACTGTAAGCTGAAATATTTTTTGGTGAATATTGCGGAAGCATTTTAAGTCGGCTGCAGAAGATTTGCATAAATGTAAGAAGTGTGAAGAAACGGCAGAAGAAAGCAAAAGCCTGCAAAATGCATAAATGTATAGAATAACTACACAGAATAACTGCTGTAAGGGGGTGAAAACTTTCAGACAGTACAAAAATTTCACTCAGCACTATTAGTAATCATTGCAGAACACTGTTTTCTAATAGTAGAGCTTACAGCTTAGCTTTCAAAGCAGTTTATAAGGTAAAATACGCTAAACGGCTAAACCTAGCTGACATGCTAATGATAGTATGTAGGCTATTACTAGCAAGACATTTCTTCTTCAGTCCAATATATTTGATATGGAATAGAAACTGCTGCTCCAGTGAGTTTTATGAAGAGTGAAGAGTGCCAAATTACAACAGATAACTTATAAAATATATATTTTTAAATGAGCCAGTTTACTAACTATTCTCTCCCCATAGATTCTGAGTCTTTTGACCCAGCTTTAAATAATATGTTTATCCATAAATTTCTCATTTAAAAATGTACAATAAAGTTTTCTCAAATACCTTTTTAAAACATTTTTATAAGCTTATGCGCAGGTGATTCAACAGATCTCTATTAAATGTTCGTTTTAGATTTCATTTCAACGCAAATCTTGAATTTTTCTGTTCTAAGAAAAAAGAGAAACAGGAACCACTAATTACAGCCACCAGCAGAGGGAGCTCTGGGGTTAATATAACTAAATTTGTCGTCTTCGTGATAAAGTTTATTATTGTTATTATTATTATTATTACTACTATTATTATAACTCTCATTATTATTCTATATCGTAACTGTATAAAATAGGTAATTCAATTATTTTTAAACACACCACGCTGAACATTTTGAGCTGACTTCGTATGACAAAATGAAGGCAAAGGTCTTACTGGTTGGATATGATCACGTGATACGGAACTCTTCGTTTCTATTGGTCAGTTTGTATTTCGAGGCGATCAGGTCGTGTTCAAGCCGTTAAGCAAATGAAAAAATAGTTCCAATGAATATTGCACAATTTTTCATGTTATCGGCATTCTTTAGTGTAGGCTTATTTCCGAGCTGTAATTAGGTCACCTGAGGATGTAGTAAAATATACTATGTCCGGTTTTCAGTGTACTGCTTAAGAATTGTATTAGCTGCTTCGCGGAGGGATCTATCAGTGGCGCTTAGCTCAACCGTGGAGGGTAATTTGAATGCCTTGTTGCTACACAAAGTTTTTAAGAATATTTGTTAGTTTTTTCGACCGTATATGAATATACATTTAGGACATTTTACATAGGTTTTAAGTTGGACGCTTAAGGTAAGAGTTTCACTTGCTGTTAATGAGTTGTTTTCACCAGTTGTTGCTGCAGTTCGCCAACTTGTTACAGGTCAAAGTGTAAAAACTAGATAGCGCTGCCTAATAGCTTTGCTATTGGAGTTTTTTCCGGCTACAAACACTTAGCTGCAACTCATACGTTTTCAGTAGTACTGTGTATTTTTGTTCGCCTGTAATGCATGTTACGTATTTGTTACAATAGAACCATGTTTTGTTAAAAAAAAAAAAGTTTCGTCTGCTTTTCTAGAAGATATTGAGCCCAATACGCAAATAAATATTGCAAAAAGTAAAATAAATAAAAACGTCCAGATGCATTTTTACGTTTACCTGCTCCTCATGTGATGCGCCAACATTTTGTCAACAGATGTCTACATATCAGGCAGTCACTAAAGTCCCAGTGGGGGATCAGGAGAGCATGTCTCCCGCACAGGAAGACGCTCCTGCTGGCATGAATGAAATCTCGACTCCGTTAAACTTTTCTGAGCTGACGCCACGTCAGTTTGGCATCTCTGTGGAGAGTTTTATTCCATCCTCATCAAACTGTAAAGGTAAGAAGCCCGATCTGTTGTTGACTACGAGGACAGTGTATGATACACACGCCATCCAAAGCCACGTTGTTTCTCATTATCATCGCAGAAATTAGAGTTTTAGCAGGATGTCATTTAGTTTTTTTTTATCCCTGGCAGCATGTAATTGGGTGTCTGAAACCTAATTTTAGCAACTCCGCTCCACATGAGCCGCCTCGGCTGAAAATGTGTCACTCAGATGTGAAGCAGCACATCACATCCAGCTCACTGCAGCAACACGCCACCTTCTACAACTATACACACACCTTACCTTAGTAGAGACGTTTATAAACCCATTTTAGCAGCAGAGCCTCATCAGTAGTTACGTGCAGTGCATTGCAGAAGTGTTGCACAGTTTTCTGTATATTATTACAGTAGAAAAAAAAACCTCAACACAAAACAACTTGTAATTGTGGAGTTGATTACAATCTTTTTTTTTTTTTTAACCAAAAAAATGTTTTTTTTTGTTGTTTTTTTTTAAATCTGAAAAGTGTGGTGTGCATTTACTGTACCACCTTTTAGTTTGAGCGTCCTCAAATCGTAATTTCTAAAACGACATTCTAAGCTTTGAACATCTCACCAAAAGTGAATCTTTGCCTGCAGAATAAAACAGAGGAAAACCTAACACTGTACAGTCATATTTAATAAATAATAATATACATCCCCATGAGTATTGTTTGTTAAATTAAAGGTACCTTAAAAATAAAAATCTAAGCAGGTCTTAAACACACTTTTCATTAATCCTCCATTACTGTTTTTAATATTTTATTATTATTGATCTAATGTAAAATTCTAACATTAAATGTCATGTTTCATTAAGTGTAAGTAGGAAATGATCATCATTAACAGATGTTTGAACGGCTCTCAAACATCCATCTTCATGTAATTGATCAATATTATGTTTCACTTAGTGATAAAGTTTTTAAAATAAATGGGTTTTTCAATAATATTCCAGCTTATGGAACTTCTATTGAAAAACATTCACATGTGAAATAGGCATCTTCAGGACGCTATTTACCTAAAGAACTGTTATTTATATCACCAAATCTGCATACAGGTACTTAATTTAATCCTATTTTCAAATTTACTCATATTTATTGATACTCTCGTGGAACAAGTAGTGGAGAAGATAGTAAATATCATATTTCTGATAACACTATCAGTTTTGTTTGGTTTTTATTTAACATCATTAATTGAAATTAATCAAGATGTCGATCAATCAAAACTTTTCATGATAAATGCTAAACGATATGATCAACTAATGTGTCCTGCTTTAGAACAAACCAGTATCGCAAAATGATCTGGGAGCCAACCGTGTCACCGGATCCATCCCTCTCATGGTTTATGGAGCCTGCATGAGATAGAAACAACGATTGTGGCTTGTACGAGGATGGGTCGTTAATGTGAAAAGAGAATTTGTGTAATGTCCCTTCTGACACCAGCTGAGTGTCACCGCTCTCTCCTCCTCCTCCTCCAGACAAATCCCGCCTCGCACAGATAAAGGCCTGGCGGAGATCCAACGTCGGCGCCCGGGGCTCGCCGGAGACAAATTCCCTCATCCGCTTCAGGGCCCAGCAGAGGACGAAGACCCCGCCCGCCTCACACACCCCAGAGGTGGGCGAGATAAACGCCGCGCTTAGATAGCGGAACATTTGCGACCGATTTGCTCTCGTGTTAATCGTTTGTTCATCTGCGTAGGGACATTAAATCCTGCACACAGCAGCGTCCTTAGCGCAGGGTTACTTCATTCGCTGTTGCTGAATGAACCTTTAAGTCACATAGAAGATGGACGTTTCTGAGAGCGTAGCTGATGAGGAATTGTTTGAATTACTGAGGGAGGTTTTCCTCTTTTTAGTCCCAGAACATGGACACAAGGTTGGTTTGTGTCTATAAATTTGCAGTTATCGCCATGTCTTATTGGCAGCATGTGAACACAACACTGTAGTCCCAACCGGCTTTGATCCCAGAAACCTTTGAGTTTCTGTTTAAAATACCTCTAAGGAGCAGCCAGTACATAGCCAGCTACATCTAAAAAAATCACAATTACATGTAAAAGTTCAATATTTTGAATTTGATTCTGTGTCTGAAATTCAAACTTGACTTTTATCTAAAAAGAAGACTTTGGTCCACTGGGCAACAGTCCAGCTGTTTTTGTCTTTAGCCCAGATAAACTGTTCAGACATGATTCAGTGGTTTGACACAAGTGAAGCAACACTGAGGCCTGTCACAATAACAAATTTTGTTGGACGATAAATCGTCCCAGAAGTTACTGCGATAATTTTGTTGTTTTGATACCATTTTCAAGTAATATAATGGAAATGACATAATAATGCAAATGATCAAAGATCAATAAACTTTAAATTCTAATGAACATTTAACACGAGGACTGGAAGACATTTTAAATATCTATCCAAAAATAAATAAACAAAACAAAAGAAGTAACCAATAAAATGAATTATTAAGTCTCTGTAAATCTCGACATATTTCACACCATGTGAAATTAATCAATATAATAATTCTTACTTTATAAAATGAATATCTATATTTTTAGAGAAGTGCTTTCTGGAGAGACACAATATTTAATTTTAATGCTTGTGCGCTTTACTGTAAGGTATTTGACAAATTGGTTTTGATTAAAACTTAAATTAGAAACTTTAACATTTTTTGCTCCGCCTCCAAAAAAAAAGCTGAAGATAGCCAATCAGGGACAAGAGGTGGAGACCAGAAACCGTCACCCAATGACATTTGCTCATCTGCTCTGATGTGCTGATGATTAAGAAAAAGTTAGCATTTTAATCATTTAGTTTTTCCACTGCGACTGTTTTGAAACATGACTTTTCTATATGGCAGAGAGGAGAAGTGAATTATGCTGAAAAATAGTTTTAAAAAGTTTCTGTCAACACTCTGGAGCTTTTTTCTCTCTGAAAGCTACCAGTCCTCCACTCTGCACGGGGTGAGTCACCAAAGCGAAGTGAGACGTTTTTCTAATTGCATTTAACTCGCGGTGCCGCTGTCTGTGAGGAAATAAAAATATTCAAGTGGCTCTCTTTAAGCAAACCAGGGTTGTGTGTGTGTGTGTGTGTGTGTGAGTGATAGATGTGCTCCCTCTCAGTAATAACACTTTGGTCATTTCAAAAGTTTATGAGCTGCCAAGCTGCATCACTGAGTAGATGTGTTTATTTTATTATTATTTAAATTTTTTTTGCCATGCCAACCCCTAGGGTGTCCCCCGGGTCGCCTCCACGCTGAGGCAAAAGATGGCCTCCTTCCAGATCCTGATGGACGTGGCGGAGAGCGACGGCTGCGATCCGACCCCAGCGCCGGGCGGCAACGCCGCAGGACGCTTCTCCACCAGAGAATGTCCGTCTGGTGAGGCGGCCCACGTCACCGCAGGATTAGTAGTTTTTGTTTCTCTGTGGAGATCCACGCCAGGAAGATTTTATTTTATTTTTTCTTTTCTCTATCTATTGTCTGGAGACACAGTTCAAAAGCTTCGGATTAACACCCCGCACTGCATAAGTCTCACTCTGACATTTACAGTCAACCGTTTCTGCTGAGCTCGGCCAAGCTTTGTAAATAGGCCACTTTACAAGTGAGACTTATCTGCCTTTCCTCTAATTGAGGGGTTTTAAAGTCATTTTGATAAAACGATTTCATTTTGTTTGGATGCTGACGTCCCCCAGGTTGCTTTTCGTTTCCTGTGTTTATGTAATTTATCCACTTTTTGAATATGTGTTGTTTTGTTTATTTTCCAACTTGTCAGATGGGCTCAGCTGTAGTGAAGAGAAAGAGAACAACCCACCAGCTGCAGGCAGCAAACCCAGGCGGCCGGCCCCCCTGGACAGCTGCAGCGTGGAGATTAGAGAGGGGAATTTCTCTGGCCATCACTCTAGTTTGAAGGAACAGGAGGTATGCATTTTCTCACACACACTTGCATAACTACTGTTTGTTTACATAAAAGCAACATCATTTTTAAATGAAAGCTATTGGTGACAAAAAAAACCAAGCTGATTTGCCGATTCTTTGCGAGAGGTATTGTCCAGTTATTAAATAGAAAAGGCTGGTTTTACAAAAATAAAAACTTTTTAATCAAAATAGTTCATACACAAGCAAATGTTAAAACCAGTGACAACTTTTTGGGGATATTTGAATTTAGGTGTTTTTTTTGTGAGGGGAGGATTTAAATTATTTTTTTTTCTAACAACAGCCTGGAGTTTATACAGAAAGTTTTATTTTAAGACGACTGGTGATTAACTTCTTCTCCATAAAGGAAGAAACTTTAGGAAAACAAATCAAGTTTGCTTTAAAAGAAAAAACAACTAGCGCATTTCAGTCGTTTTCTAAAATAATATTTGTCTCAAAATATAACTTGATTGAAAAAATGTAATTGTTAATGTGATTTCCATCTAAAAGTCCCATTTACATTATTACTCCAAACTGTTTGAAGGGGGAAAAAAAAGGTTTACCTTAGAGGTCGCTTTTTAAATGCGTCACATCTCTAATGTTCTCACAGAATAAATTTACATTAACAGAAATTTTCTCTTTACTTTCTTGTATTAACTTGTAGTTTTAGCCCTGTAAAATACATACAATATATAATAACCTACTTATGTCTATGCCATTTAAACTAAATTAAATTTTATCTAAACTTTGTTGTTTTATCAGGTTCATTTGAACTTTTAAAAAAGCAACACCACAGGAATTTCTGCTGTTATGCAGTTAGTCATTTTATCAAGCTTTTCAAGATGTTTTGTTCCCATTTTTTTTTTATTGCAATATACTTTGAGACTATATCAACTACTGTCTGAAAGTAATAATTATAGTTTGATTCATTAATAGAGTGCCCAGTCTGTTAGGACAGTAAGATGTAATGATGGATCCAGCATGAAACATTTTGGATGACTAACAGCAATTCACAATAGATATTTAAACTTTCATTAACACATTTTATCACACCTATTTTACCAACATAAATCTCTTAAAAAACAAACACAGAAAGGCTTCTCACAATAACTGCATTCAGCTATATTATTAAATATATTTATATTTAGTTTTGCTGTCATGTAGTTTTTTGCGATTGTAAACGTTTATCATGTAACTAATGATAAAAACTGCCATAATACCCATTTCCAAAACATTTAGTTTTCTACCTGTGTGTTTATTCTGTGTATGGATTCATTTTAGATTCTGTTTCTGTGTGAATTTCTCCTTTCACAGCTGCAGGTTAGTAGGTATAAATGTAATCGTGTGACTAATGAGAGTCCTGTGTTTCAGTTAGCAGCATAAAACACCTTAAATCCACTAATCCTATGGAAGAAAGCACAAACTGTACTTTTTGTTTTTCAAAGTTTTTAAGCAGAAACAATAACATCCATCTGGAACATTTACATCTTCATCTCCCAATAAGTAAACAGCAGTGTTTGGATGACATTGCTGTCACAGTGAGAATCGATTGTCGTAGGTGAGGAAGCCTGACAGTAGCAACATGTCACTTTGTCTGCCTCGTTCTAGTGCTGCAAGTGTCTTATCTGCCTTGGCTCGTTGGTGCAATTTCACCAACAGTCCTGCAAGCGTTCCTTTACTTCTGCTCGGTTTAAAGCCGTTATTTGTGCTTTTACTTTCATCTGCTGTGGAAAGTCAAAGGAGACGCCTGTTGCTGCTGTTGTTTTTTTGTTCTTCTCCAGTCTGCGATTATTGGTCTCTTTCATGCTCTGTTCTTTATGTTATGTGCCAATCAACCTTTGCGTAGCGTCATCTCTGGAACTGCATACGCTTTTAACGCGGAGACTCCTTTCACTCTGCATGGTGGCATGTGCATCAGGTTTAACCAAGCTGTAATAATTCAGCCAAAGAGCAGAAAGGTAAATGTAAAAAGATAAGTATTTATAGGCCTGATCCCTCAGGGTTACTAAGCACACCTATGCATCAGCAAGGAGCAAAACACTTAGTAAAATCTGATTTAGCTACAGCTACATAACAGGTGTTACGACAGAGACCTTTACACCGCTGCTCTACTTCAGAGCCTTGCTTTAATAGAATAAGATCAAGTGATGTCTTTCTATGAAGCGCTCAGCTGTGAAGTCATGCAGGGAACCAGAAAGAGTACTCCATATTTAGAAATATTGCCATGTCAGCTCTGTGACTCTTAAGTGGTTTTCCTCTCCTCTCCTGCCTTCCTGTTCCTGCTTTAATCTGAGATGAAAAGGTCCAAGTGCTCTCATCATTTCTATGGCCACTTTGCAGCTGGGTGTCTTGTGTTCAGAGCTCAGTGAGTCCCAGTCACTGAGCTCTTCGTCTGCATTCAGGTTTCCAGACTGGATGTCGATCATATGTGGTGGTGGAGCTGCTGTGACAGTCACAGTCAGGCTGACATTTCCAACTTCCACACAGAATAGCATTGACTGCCCACGAACAAGTTTAAAGGTGAAACTCTGATGATTTGCTGATGAAAGTTTGGTGTTTATCTATCTGCTCATCAGGTTTGTCTGAATCTGTTTTGTTTTTGGTTTATTAGTTTACACTGTAGTCTGAAGTCTCAAATGGTTGGTTTTGAGTTGTGTTATTGTCGATGAAAGAGTTGATCTTAAGAGATTTCATTGGATTTATCATCTCTTGAAGATTTTTTTCTTTCTTTGTTTTATTCTGATTTACTTTTGATTGCAAATCCATTCATTTATATAGTGTGAAGACAAGAGAGGAAACACCTCAAAGCCATGTTAATTAAACCTGCTCTTTTTCTCTTTTTTTCCTTTCTTCCTCCAAAACGTCAAAAGGAAAGGCATGTTAATTGAACAGTTTCTTTTTTCTTTTCTTTTTCTCTCTTTTTTTCTTCTCTATCTTCTGTTTCTTTACCTTTCTTTCTTCGTTCCCTGAGCAACCAAAGTCTCATACTAAGAAAAGAACCTAGAGGAAAATAAGTTACTCTGTGCAACATAACACACCACAGAGGTCCTAAAGAATTAATGTATTTGATAAATGGTTGCCATTTATAAAAAATCTGTTGGAATTGCCGTTTTGCATAATAATTCATTTTTGCAATTTTAAAGAGCAACTTGACATCCTTAAGGCGCAGAGATGGATGGTGGTTTATGTGGTTTCCATAGCAACAGACGCAATAACAGATGGGAAAAAGAGAGTTGCTGTTAAAGAGGTTGTTTGATATTGAGAATATGAGCCTCCAAAGATAACAATTACAGGATCCATAACAATCTGTGTTCTTAAAACTTTTGACATTGTGTAAATAAAAAAGCAAAAATTCCAACCCAAATTTTCTGAAATTATTGTTAACGTAGAACATGTAACTCAGATTACAGGATGAACCATGACAACTGTCTATTAAACCACAAAGTTGTTTTGATAAGTTTTGTTTTGAAAAGTGGTTCACTCATCAGACAGTCCAATTCCACAGCTCCTTTACCCAAGAAAAGGGGGGGAAACAACAGAAGAGAGATTAAATAAAAGTGTCTAATCTGAAAATAAGAGAAATAAATGGGAAGTGGGCAGATTAAAATTAGTAAGGACAGAAACATTTACATGATACCATCCTGATCGAAATCACTTTAAGCCCTTTATCGCCACACTAAAAAGAAAAGGAACCATGAGTAAAAGAAGATGGAAATAGTTTGTTGTTTTTTGAGCTATCTCTGCATCTCTTATCTCAGTGTTTGAGATCAAGATAAACTTTTCTTCTTTTTAAAGAAATCACTAGCTGTGTTTCCATTCCAAACACGTGCAAAACTTCGATATTCTGCTATTGCAAAAAAAACAACACACGCACAATTTTGCAGGGGTTTCCAGTAAATAAGAATTAAATTAAGTTTGTTCGTGCGATATTTATTATTATTTTTTAAAAACATGCCGTGCTGTCGTCCTCCTACCACTTCCTGTTGTCGTCTTTGTGGTTTCTGCCAGTAGTAAAATCCGATTGTTGATCACATGACTTATGATGTGAAAAGTGTATCCATTGCAGTTTGTAACATACACAAACTTGAATACTGCTACTACTACACCTCATCCTAACACACAAACTTCATATTGAAAAACACGAGTTCTTTCCAAATCTGTTTTCGTAATTCGAATTTGCGCAATTATATGCTCAATGGGAACGCACGTGTTGGTGTACAGAAAGTTTTGACTCCTGGTATATAAGCAAATGTTTATCTTATCCCACATCGGGGTGTGATAGCATTTGGCAGCCAGAGAGGAAGACCGATGTTCCAAACGGGTCTGGAGTGGATGATCTGCAAAAGGAAAGGAATGATTGAAACGCGACTCCCTTTAGTGTCGACACCATATTGCAGAAACACTTTATTTGCCAGCGGCCATATTTAAGAGATGCACTTTTAAGAAATGAGTCTGCTGTGACAGAAACATGAATGCTTTTGCTTATAGGCTTTTGTTGCATCAGCCAAATTTTTTTCCGCTTACTTAGTGAGGAGTGACGCCTTTACTGCTCTATCATCAGAGATAACTCTTACTGGCTGACAATTTATCTTTGGCTGCGCTCTGAAAATAATTTTTGCCTCTGGCGTTCTGAGGCGGCCCTAAATAAAACCATTTTGTCCTGAAGCAGACTCCCATTCAGCAGCAGCATGCTGTCCTTTCAACTGCAGCCCAGATTCACTGAGTATCCCACACTTTCCCTGCTAACAGGACGCTTCCTGTAAACACCAAAGCTCAGGCCGACCTCCCTCTGACGACCCCTCAGCCGTTTCAGACTCCCATCCCCTCCACATCTCCTGTCTTCCTACTCTACTAGAGATGAAATCCCCAGGTAAACACACACACACACTGAGGGATGCTGGCCTTTGATCTTGTTTTAGTCTAGCCTTTCAGATTTAATGCTCAGTGCAGCTCTTTTTTTTAATTATTTTTTTTTAACTCTAGTCTTGTCTGCAGGGCTTCATTGTTATGTACCAAGCTGTAAAACTTGACTTGTTTCCACACAATTATTAGTAAATGATAGATTCAGCTGTACACAAGTTCTTACGCTGAAATAAAAAATGGCAGCAATGTTTGTAAATTTAAGCTTTCGCTGCTTTGCTACAGTAAATGCGGACGGGGCACTTGCAGTGAAGAAGAAGCAGGTGCGCTTCGGGGGTCCTTTATCTCCCGAGCTCTTCGATAAGAACTTGCCCCCCAGCACTCCGTTAAAGAAGGGGGGCACCCCAGCACTCCCGGCCACTCCCGGCGGGGGCCTGCAGCCGCGCTCGGTGCTGAAGACGCCGCAGAGGAGCGACTCAGAAGACCAGCTGGAGCTTCTCAGCCTCGCTGGGTTTGGTGCTTCTCCCACGTTCTCAATGCCTGGCAAACACAGAGTGGCGCAGGAGAGAGAGGACGGCAAGGACAGAAAGGTGTGTGTGGTGTTAAACCTGTCTCCACGAGCAATAAATCAATTAATCGCACAATAAATTAAAATCATTCATTTTCATTTGGACAACAGTCGTTACAGAAACGCTCCCTTTTAATATTGTAGAAAAGCAGGTGAACCTTTGACACTCAGTACAACCCAAGGTTATTGTAGTTAACTAAAGCTAACGAAAACTGAAACTGAGAAAGTATTTTCGGTAACTGAAACAAATGAAAACGGTAATTAATGTGGTAAAAGCTAACTAAAACATGGCGAAATCATGGACAAACTATCCTTTTTGTGTTTATGAATCTATTGGCATTTCGAACTGATGTGAAGTTGATTTTCTTTTTCAAAAGCAGTTATGAAATTACGGCTGATTTTAGTTGTTTTGTTTGTTTGGTCTCAAAACAACTATATTATTGTTGATTGAAATAATTTCTGGGACAATTTATCGTCCAGTAAAACCTACCATAACACACCAAAATAGTCTTTGTTTAATGATATAACGGTGACCACGCTAACAACTAAATTCTTAAAATAGCTTTTGTGACGTTTGTTCTATGGACCTTACCACAGGGACCGCGTTTCATTGGCTGATGCCCATTCTACGTGGTCACGTGCGTGGCCGTCTCACAAACACACTTAGCTTCCCGTTAGCTAAGTACAGCATAATGGCAGAACTGATACAACTTCTACACCTTGAAGCCTGTCTGCTACACAGTCTTACGTTAGCTAAACAGATCAATATGCTATGTATACTGTGTCTCAGTGGTCCCCAACCACCGGGACCAATTGGTACCGGGCCGCGCAAGAAATAATGAACTACTTCCGGGTCTTTTATTTTGAAAATCCTAAACCGGATTTTACCGGTTACGTCTTGCGCGTCAAAATTGAGCCAACTTGCAGCAGAATGAGTAACAAAACAACGTCGAGTACAGTGAACCCTCGCTATTACGCGGTTCACCTTTCACGTTCTCTCTGTTTTGCGGATTGTGCATTGTGTTCTGCATTCTGATTGGCTGAACAGTCTCTCCGCTTCTTCTCTACCTGTGTGTCAACAACGTTGCGGTTTAATATGTACACGTACGTAAAACGGCTTGCCAAATTTAACATAATCGATGGTGGCATGTCGGTTTATAAGAATCTTTTTGCCCAGAAGAAAAAAGAGCGACAACAACTACCGATAACTATGTTCTTTTCTCGAAAAAACACACATGCACCGCGGGCTGTAGAAGAAAAAACCCGCTACAGAGCGGAGTCAGGATGCAGCGGCTCAGTCAGAAGAGCAGTGAAATACACATGAGTCACTATTTGTCCTACTGTACTTTGTTTTGTTTTTTTTTCATAATATTTTCTCCCGTTCTAATCCAATGACTCAGGTCGCGGTGGGGCGGCGCTGATCTCCGCAATTCGGGCACGGGAATCCGCCTTCAGTTCATATTAAAATTATTATTTTACAGTACAGTAGTTATTTGTAAAAAAAAAAAAAAATGTTTATGCAGTACTTTTTATTTGTTAAATGTTTGGGCCTGTTAAAAGGTTTTGTTCTTTGGTTTCAATGTATTATGGAGTATTTCATTGTATAATAATTGTAAAAAAAAAAATAAAGGTTCCTACTTCGCGGATTTCGCCTATCGCGGGTTCATTTTGGAACTTGACCGCCGCGAAAAACGAGGGTTCACTGTACACCCATTCCCCCCACCGGTTCGCAGCAAAATTGCGAAGGGCTGACTCGTCTTGCGGGGCGCAGGCGGTTGCCACGGTAACAGGTGTGCTTAAACTACAAAGAGAGAGAGAGAGTAAAAAGGTAGGAGTGGTTTTGAGTTGATCACCTGTTCGGGTTATTTTACCTTTGTTTCCCTTTGCTGTGGCGCATTACAGCCGCTGTAGTTTCTAATCGTTGGACTAATTACCTCGTTCGTTTGTGAGTTTACGTCATTCACAACAAACATCAAATAGAAGAAATATATTTCATAAAATTTTAACAAACAAATGGCTTCTACCGCGATAATTATGTGAAATTAAATTAATTATATCCTAGCTTCAGAAGATTTGCCTTTACCTTTACAGAGCTCTTTGGTTCCTCCTATCAGTCTGTAGCTTCTCATATTGACGTCATCAAACCAAATGTCAGATCTACCATAACTGACTGACACCTGCTGGCCTCAGGTTTGCAACCAGCTTGTGACTGAGAAACCAGTAACCTCCTCCCAGATGATGACATGAACTTGTTAGTTCCTCTGTCCATTTAGTAGCTGATATATTGTGAAAATCCAGTAGAAATGATGCACTAATCGAGTCATGTTTACATAGAAACAACGTGCTGCGCGAGGCTTTGGTCACCTGGGTCGGTTGTGGGCGGAGCTTGGTAAGGTCCATTAAAGCCTAAAGCTAAACAAATACTCAAATTATTTTTTCTCTTAGATTTTTTTCCCGGCCATGGAGGAGATGGACTCGGCTGTGTCGAGTGAAGCAGGTTGAGTAGAACTCTTCTGATGTTGATGTTCTTGTTTTCGTCCTGCTGTCTGTGATAACCATGTTTGTTTTTTCTTTTCTTTGCATTTCTAGATTGTCCTTTTAATGCTCAGCCGTTAAATTTAAACATGGCTTTCCACGAGGAGTCACTCTCTCAACATCTGCGAGGTAAACTGCTTCTCATACCTTCCACATTTTCATCTCAGTCACAATAATTCAATCGGAGGAATGGAAGGATTTGACACTTGTTTAAGTTGCTTCTCTTAGGTAGTGACTGCATGGAAACAAACAGATCATATGTTTTATTAGGTTATTATTCCAGTTTGAAGTGTGAATAGCAGACTTTTCCTTTTTCCCCTTGACATAATCCTATTTGATGCTTTCTCTTTGCTACGTTGTTTGCTCCTCACTTAAAGTGCATACAGAGCATTTTGATGCCTTTTAAGCTTCAGCTTATTTTTATTTGTCAGAATTGTCTTTAGGAGGCTTGTGTTCATTTATTTATGCATTTATTTTCAGCGTTGAAAGAAGTTGAAAAGCAAATAGTTGGTGGAACGTTTTGATGTGTTCATATTTGAAATATGAAAGTATTTTCCATGCATGGCTGTTGTCCTGCTGCATCCTAGCCCTGCTGTTCTTATTAATCGCCACCATCTTTCCTACGTATATAAGGCATTAGCAGTTACGTGAGCTGTGCAATATCTGTGGGCGTACTGTTATCGTAACCGTCCATGAAATTAGAATCATTATCAACTGTAGCTGAAGGCCAGTTATTTAAAGCTTATTTCAGCCGATTTGCTGCTGCTTCTTTTTTTTTTGCCTCAGAATCCGACTCGGAACCGAACCGAACCCCTCAGACGGATCAGTCAACGGCTGAGGAGAATCAACTTGACGGCAACGCTGAAAGTCCGACTCCGATCCAGTCCACAAACAGAATCAGGGCAAAGGTGTGACCCCTTCCTGACTAAATGTCAAGATCAGGCATTTGTGAAAGAGCAGCCTGGGTGAAGTCATTGCGTTTATCTGATTGTTTGAACTGTAAATGTTTAATTCAGCTAGGGATAGCAAAAACAAAGTCCAAATTTGTTCCACGTCTTATAAATGGTTCTACTTTAACATTTTCACTTTCGACGGGCATGTTCAGGGTGTCTGCTGAACATGCCCGGATTTCAGGAAGTCTTAAATCCATTTATTGACAATTAAGGCCATTTAAAAATGTAGGCTGGCCTTAAATACGTTAATTACAGGTCTTAAATTTTGTCGTTACAGGATTATTTAATCTTGTATACAGCTATTTTCTTCATTGTGGGACTTTTCTGTCAGGCGAAAGTTTAAGTGCAGACATCGTAATTGTGTTCTGTGACTTGAGGCAGTCGAGGCTACTGGTATCTAGCTGCTAATATACCTTTGCTAGCTAGCATTTTTGTGTGCCATACTTATATTCTTTTTTTCTAGCTTAAATTTCATTAAAAGTGGATTTAAAAAGTCTTAAATTTGACTTGCTGAAGCCTGCAGATACCCTGATGTTGACATGTTCAGTGAAAACTACAATAGAAAAGACATATCTTTTCTTGTCCCACAATGGGGAAATTTCTGTGCAACAACAGCAAAGTGACAGGCAACAACAAATAGACTCACACAAAGATAGAATACTGTATAAAGAACAAAAATTCTGCACAGTAATGGCAAAATGTCAACATAAAAACTGTGTAGTTATAAAAAAAAAATGAGGGCATTAGTCAGTCACAAGAAGCTGCCAATTTTCCCTCCATCATCTCCTATCAGGGATCTGCAGCTGAGAAAATACTGGAGAAATCAGTTTTCTATTAAGTGCATGAACACATGAAACTTTACTTACATTTAAAGTTTTTATTTGGACAAAGTTTATCCTCTTACAATAGATTTTTTGTTTTTTTTCTAATACAAAGCAGCAAAGCTTTTAACAAGTCTGTAAACGTGTGAACCTGTCTCTCCACAGAACAAAAAGTCGTCTGAAAGCGAGCCTCGAGCGCGGCCCGGCAAGCGAAAGAGAAAGGTCTGCTCACTGTTTCTCCCTGATTCTTACTTGTAGAACTCTTCAGTTGCCAAATAAGATCAACTTTTTAATAATTCAGGGGTCATTGCCCGCTCCCATCTAATCTACTGCTTAATTCCTTCTGGATATGAACCTTATCACGCTCTAAAACTTCCACTCGGTGTGTGGAAGAGCGTCGGCAGACACTCAGTGCTTATGATGTGTCCTCAGGCCAACTGTCTGTTCCTCCAGCAGCCAGAGGACTGCGAACCCCGGAAGAGGTCGACACGATCTGCTGCCAAGTCGGCCTGCAGGAAGATGAAGGTGGGTCTGCTTGTTACATTCCTCTTCTCTGAGGATTCTGCACCACATAACGCCGGAAGCCAGACATAGACTTGATGTGTGTGCGATCTCACTCTGACTTACTTTGCTCGAGTTTAGGAGAGAGATATATCGCACCTACATGTGCATTTATCTCTCTATAGCCGAGCATAGATCGCCGTAGATCTGTAATGTAGAGCGGAGGTGTCCAAACTCTTGACACGAGGGACAAAAATGTCAAATTAAAACTATACTGGGAGCGCCACAACATTTTTAGTTTTTTTTTTTTTTTTTACTACAGTAGCGTAGCATGGAATGTGTAAATCAGTGAGGAGTTCAAAAAAGGAGGGTCTTGCAGGTGTGCTAGATCTAAAAATACCTTTTTCAGGTTGATCTTTTGTACATTTGTTTTTTGCCCATATTAAAACATCTTTAAATATGTCACTAAAACTAGTGACTGTACAGGAAAACCAAACTTACTGGAGGTTACTGTACCAAAAACACTGGTTACATTTTCCAGGTTATTACGTTCAACAGCATTGAATTGAGCTCTGTTGCATGTTTAGACACATTTAAATCCAGACATTTCACACATTATTAATTTAGTGCAATGTGCCCCAGCAAAGGGAAAAATAACTCAGAAAAACTGTTGAAGAATACCTCAAAATCACTTGAGGTATTCTCAAGTGATTTTTTTTTTTCCTCACTCCGTGTGTCAGCTACGCTACACGCTGACCTGTTGCCATAGCAGCTGACAACAACTCCACTGGTATATGTTTTTTGTTGTATTAAACACCAAAAAACATGCAAGCATTTCCCAAACAAAGTACAGAACCTTCAGTCTGTTACAGTATTACGTTTTCAGGCTTAATGTTTGTTTTGCAGTTGCTAATAAATGATCGCCTGAACACAACTGTGGTTGATTAGCTAATTTAAACACCTGCTCCACTGATGATCTGTCTGAAAGTTTGTGTGGATAACTTTTTTATTTTAACATAACCAAAACACACCGAATTCTGCATCACATACATGTTAAGGTAGTCAAAGTCAAGCTAGCATAGCTTCTTCCCTCTCCCTCGCTATTGTTTTCTTTTTTTAATTAACTTTTTCCTGACCTTGTTATCTAGTTGTTGCAGTGTTGATCATTAGAAGCAAAGCACTGCGTCCCTTTTTCTTTTATATGTCACCTGTACGTTTAAGATTTATTGTCTTATGTTGACAACTTGACAGTAAAACCAATGGTGGTCATCGTCAACAAACAGTTTTTGTCCTCCAGCAGGGAGCTGCGTGGTGGGATGTTGTAAGAGTGATGTCCCGCTGCTACGTGATGTCACGATGTCAACTTAGTAAGTTGGAAACTTGCTGTAAGTTTCCAACTTAAAGTAAATTCTCTGAGTGCAGGAATCTCAGCTAATCTTAAAGAACTTTTTGCTTTTTCTCCTATCCTTTCAATTTTCCAACAAATTTGACAGTCTTCCACTCAGTCAAACAAGTAAAGAAAACATGGCAACCTTAACCCTCATAGAGTCAAAAATTAGATACATGCAAGGTTTTTTCTTTGAATAACACTCGTCACAGCATGCAAATGCTTGAATTTCAGCTAGGTGTTTCTGAGGTTTGAAAAGTGCTTGAATTCTGTAAACAGTCCAAAATTTGGAAAGCATTATTGCAGTTGAGACCATATATTTTTACACACCTAACAAAAAGAGACACTTTTTTTTTTCTCTCGCTGTCTGAAGTTAAATCCGATTAATATCAACATTTTATGAGACATAAAATGATGTTATGTTTTAGTTTACCTTGTTACCTTGCTTTAGACTGTTGAATCACAAGACATTATTAATAACTGATAAATAATAGCATATAATAGGGAATTCAAACTATCTTTTTTAGTTCTTTTGAATGGTTTTTAATCTCCAATGTGTGATGCTGGAAAAGTTTGAAAACCTACCTTGAAAATTGCTTGAATGTTACCGTGGAAACAGTCTACCCAACCCTGTATAAGACCCTCCATCTGTTGATCCATTATCTGCTCTTTCTACTGGTTTTGAAATGGCATGTAGTGTCAGGGCAGCTGTGGCTTTTATGACAGGAATATGGTTGCGCATGTAATTAATCGTTTTGTGATGAGTTTTTTTTTTTTTTTTTTTAACCCAGAGTCTGACTGCATTTCAAAGTGTAAAATATACATTAATCAACTATGGACCAGAACTTTAGGAAGAATATAAATTGCTACATTTGCTACTTCATGTAGCGATATAGAAGATAAAGTAAGATGTCCGTGGATACTTCTACGTTAAAGTTTTGGTTCCGAATCTTGGCCTAAATTGCTTAAATGAATGGATAAAATTCAATTGAGTATCTGTTCATTCAGCTTATGCTGTTGGAAAATGCTTAAAAAACTTAAGTCATTTATACAAAGAGTTGGATTCTAAAGTCCATTGTCCTCCTAAAATCAACATAAACGTGTCAAATAAGTTTGTTCTTGTTTAAATTGATTTAAGTGATCTCTTGTGGCTCTGTTACTATTATCATATTAACAAATGTTGAATTGATCTAGCTCTTTGATGCATGAAGGAAAATTTGTTGTATTGACAAATTGCTAATTCTACAACAATTATTCAGTACAGCTAAAGAACAAAAAAAATCCAAGATGCAGACACAACATTACATCTAGAATGACCCAATTCTGCCATTAGAAGTACCTCAGATATTTATTATTTCTGGCTGAATGTGTAGAATTTTTTTTTTGTTAACTTGCACTAGTTTGTCAGTAGGTGGCAGTGTATAGAGACTCATACTGGAGTTCACTAAAGAGACTAATATGCAAGTACACCCATCAATACCAACACAAGACCAAGAAAACAGTTTGAAAAAGAGCTTAGAGGTCTACATTTCACGACACAAGTTCATATCAACCAGACTGCTGAATTAACCTCTTTTTTTTTTTTCTTCCTAACGTTGTACAGGTAGGCCTGTCGCGATAAACAATAATTCAATTAATCGCACGATAAATTAAAACTATCGACCTAATTATCGGCTTTATTGTTTCTTTTGGCCTTTTTCTCTTTCTGTTGACACTGAATGAAAAAAGGCTCAACTCCGGTTCTCTCCACTGACCCCCCCTTCCTCATTTCCTTAGTGTAAAGCCCAGCGCACACGACACGATCTTAGAGCTGTCGGCTGATTGTCGGCTCATTTTCAAAACTTGACAGACTACACATTAGCCGACAGAAATCCTAGGTATAACTGTTCGATCGGGTTCGGTCCTGCCGTGTGGTGTCCAACAATGGGCACGAAATAATGGCTACAAGTTCAGTGAACTAATTTTAAAACCAGGCATTAATCAATGCTTTACTACAATCTACCTGCAATGCATGTGGCTAGTGTCAGTCCTGACTGAATGAAAATCATTATAACCTATTTATGTCACGTTAACAAAGAACAGCTGAAAAGTTACCGGGTTTATCAACTGCGGTAGCAATTTCGCTCCAACTCCTCCCCTTGTCATTTCTATATTCTTTGCATGAAATGTTGAATAAACATTAATGTTGTTTCCACATATCATCTCCGATGTCCGCTGGACTTCGGGTCGCACCGTGTCAGCTGTTTGGGATTCCCCTCTGTAATTTCCCCTCAGAACTTAGGAGGAGACACTACAGGATGATTGGTTACGAAATTGCAAGCAACAATCTTTGAACGTTGGACGTTCAAAGATTGTTGTAAGGGAAAAATCATGTAGTGTGAACTATTGCATCAGGTAGTCGATGTGCCCATCTTCTCTATTTAAATCTAATTATTACTGAAGGGCAACATAATATACAGACTTCATAATCTGCACTCTTTTGGTTGAATGCAGTATTTATTTCCACTTTGGCTTTATGTTGTTTAGTTTTTATTCAAGTAAATTTTTTATTAATGGAGACTGAGAATCCATTTTATTTTTGTTTTTGGTTGTTTTGTTTATTTTTATCAATTCCAGTGTTAAATGTTCTTTTGAAAATAAACTGTATCTATCTTTGGCAGGAAATCACATGCATTATTACGTCATTTCCATTAAATCAGTGTAAAGAGGTCTTCAAACAATATACAATATAGTTTATCGCAATAATTTTTGAGACAATTAATCGCTCAGCAAAATTTGTTATCATGACAGGCCTGTGCACAGGTGGCCCCCTCAGCCGCCTGCCGC
The DNA here is from genome assembly GCF_003331165.1 of Xiphophorus hellerii. Taxonomy (NCBI): domain Eukaryota; kingdom Metazoa; phylum Chordata; class Actinopteri; order Cyprinodontiformes; family Poeciliidae; genus Xiphophorus; species Xiphophorus hellerii. Next base: position 28,453,244 of record NC_045683.1, read on the forward strand.
TGGAATAAGGAGGTAGATTACTCTCTGTACGGCTCACGCGCGTACGCTTCCAAGAACCCCACCCTGAGTCCCATCACAGAGAGGCTGTCCTTCATCCAGCGGTCTTCAGCTGGACAGCAGACCTTTGAGAGCCCCACAGGTAGAATCTGCTATATCCATCTTCAGCTGCAGTTACTGATTGTGTTTGTGTATTTCTGGTTCAGGAGAGTCCGAGAAATCTTTGTGGTCCTTTGCAGAAAAGGTAGAAGTGAAACAAAGTGCTAAGATTTTCCCTATTTTTCCCTCTAAACAGCCACACATCAAGGATACGTCATCAACCTTCAAATGCCAAATGTTACTCTACATAGAGAGGATTGCACAGAGGGAAACTTTACCATTAAATCTGTCAGCCTTCCTAGCTGTAGTCCAGGGAGGGACAACAGGCAGCCGAGGATTACAGCCAAGAGAGGACGGAAGAAGAGAAAGGTCAGTGTTGCTGACTGCGAGGTGCTTCGGGAGGAAATCACAGAGCAGCAATTAGAAGTTGACGTTTCACAGGGAACTCCGTCGATGCTCGCCAAGAGTGAGCAACGTGAAGCCGACCCTGAGGAGCCCTCTGTTGATATTCTCTGCACCGACTCAAGCAAATCGGAAAACGACGCAAGTATGTTGACACCGACTTCCAGCTACGCTCCTTTAGATGAAGACTCCAGCAAAGCAGAACCAGCAAAAAAACAAGCTAAACGAGGCAGAAGGAGCTCAGCCCTGCTGGAACCACATCAGGCAGGGGAGCACCAACCCGACTGCGAGGGGAATGGGAATCAGGAGGTGGAAGGGGGACCCAATGTGGACCTCCCCCCTTGGCAGGCTGATTTTAATTTTGAGGACGTGTTCAAACCTGTCGCCACCAGAGGGCAGCGCACGGTACGCCGCAGTCTGAGGAACCAGGCGAACTCCGAGCACATCAGCACCGGACTCACCTGGGTGCCTCACACCTCCCCCGAGTCAATTAAAGAGACTCGCAGAAGGACGCGCCACAGACGGCTCAGCTCGGCGCTGCCTGTCCAACCGGCTCTGCCCGAGGAGACGCAGGACTCCTCATCGAGTCATCCGACACCAGGGAAGCTATAATTTCTACGACTCCGATCCGTTTGTCTTGAATCAAGTCGATTTCTCTAAGGAGACTGATTGTTGTACATTAGTTGGAAAGCATCGACAGTTTTGTTCCTTGTGAATTATTTGATCTGGCTTCAGTTTCCCTTGAGTAACGAAGTCGGTCAATACACTAAGAGCCCAATGATCTCTGCTGACCGCCTCCTGATCAATATCACCCACTCAGCTGGTAATCACAGTGCATCTTCAGCCCCCCCTCTGTCCCACTCTGAAGTCACTGGATCAAGCATCTTCTAGTCAATACCGACTATGTGGACAGATAAAGATGACTTTACTGCTAATATGTGGGATCTGTGATTTTATTTCTTTTAAACTGTATTGCTCAAATGTGAAACTGCTTTTTTTTTTTTTTTTAAATCATCTTGTGCTCTTGATCCAGAAAGTGTCCATATGTAAAACAGTCCAGCTGCTTCTCTCCATCTGTGTGTTCACATCCAGTTCCAGTAAAGCAGTGTTTCCTCTCACTTACCGCCTCAGACCTCTTCCTCTTTAGCCGAACAAACTGCTTCGTAAATGACTGTTCAGATTTCCATTTTCAAACTGGCCAAACGACTGGAGACGTATTGACCCGTAACCTCGCCGACCGTCCGCCAGTTATAGATTCAATTCAGCTGCTCGCCGCTTTCCCGATCCATCTATCTGAGAAGAACAGAGGGAGCAGTAACAAATTGAGTTTCAAATTCAGTTCACATCGGGAAATTGGCTTCCCCCACATCCTCCCGAATGATGCATGACTGTAATCTATCCATCATGGGGTAATTGACTACCTCCCTTTACATCAAGTCAGTCACTTGGCTGAAGGACACTGGAGGTTTCTGGCTCCGCGGAGTAAGTGTGTGTGTGTGCCAAGGTCCCTTCTGTCCCTCCATTGGAAGACGGATGGACACAATCATGAGCCATAATGTGTGGTATGTGGATGCAATGTAGCAACACTGCCATCTTGTGGACATTTTTGATGAGTTGCACCCCAACTTAAACCACTATAAAATGTGTGCCAAATACGTCTCAGGTGCTGAATTTATGTCAAGTTGATGCGGAATAACTTTTTTACTTATAGTATATAAAAGGTTTTAACATTTGTTGGCCTCGTGTTTGAATCTCTCTCTCTTTTTGTCTCTAGTGGCCTTTATTTTGCAGTAATCCCACAGGAAAGGGGGAAAGACCTGCGGCAAAAGGAACCGATGACGGGAGGCGAACTTCGTGGCCGCTTCGAGGTCCATGGTCTCTGTAAACCGGGTTGCCACACGACGCCCCGAGTTTCAGTCATTTTTAACTTTGAAATTTAACGAAACTTTTCTAGTGTTGAAGTCTACAACCGAACTGCTGCACGTCTCATACAAGTGGGTGTGTGTTGTCCGTCTGAGAGCGCGGGAGAGGGAGTGCGCGCACGCACGCGTGTGTGTGTGTGTAAGCACTGTGAAGCCCCCTCTCCCTGGCAGACGGGCATAGTGAAGACGGCTTAACACCAGAACAATGGGGTCCTTTGACCAAAAACGACGCCCCCAAGACATGTGGCCTCCTGTCACCTTGGCAACCCCCCATGGGATGGAGAGTGGGGTGACAGCTGGAGGGGAGGACTTACAAAAAAATGGAGTCTATTTCTTCCCACTGAATCTCTCCCGCTCTGTTTTTCTCTGCCTCCTCTCCCGGTCTTTCTGAACGCCGGGGCCCTCATGAATGTGGGTTACATCTCACTTTACAACTTCATGGGATTGACCTCGTGGGGGGCTGGGGGGGTCACCATCTAACTAGTTCAGGGAGAAATCGAAAAATAAAAGCCGACTATAAATCGGCTCTTTATAGGCTCGGATAAGAGGGCAATTGACAAATTTGGGGCGGCCCCGCGCCGCTTTGCACACTGTACACTTGATTTTCCGCCTCATTTTAAGCACCAAGTTACACGAGCCTCCTCATTTAGAGACCCGTTTCAATTAGTTAATTAGTAACTGAATGGTCTTAAGTTGTCTGGCCTTTCTGAGCTCGTTGCGGTGAGCCTCTATTATTGATGCTAAGAGGCTATTTCTCTAAGCTCAACGCCACTCTCCTGTGGAGTGAAAGGAGGAGGGCACCGAAACAAAGGCAAGAGACCCTCGAGCTCCACTCTGCTCTGCTGTCACAGTGAGTCTGTGTGCGCGCACAGCTGTGATTGGTTTAGACCCGCTCCGGACAGCCGCCGCTGCAGCGAGGACATATACCCCCAATAACAGCAGCGCAGTTCACTGAACTTTTCCCTTTTTGTTAGCTGCTGTTGTTGCACTCAATCAAACATTCCCTGGGTATCTTCAAGTGGTACATCAACTTTGTTTTTCTTTTTACTAATAAAACTTTTAAAGAAGGTGCTCTAGTCGGATTAGGCCAAATTTGAATTTATTATTCGCATTATGTTGCGTCTTAACTAATGCCGCACATCACCTGAACACACCATCCCCCACTGAATTTCATTTAGGAGTAGCAGAGTTATGACTGTCCTATCCATGCCACACTTTTTAGATTTTTGTGTGGGAGGGGGGGGGGAAATAAAGAAATCACAAAATCCTACTCATAAAGTAATAGTGTGATCCTGTGTCAGATAATATCTCAATAAAAAAAAAAAAAAAAGTTTGTGGTTAGAAAAGCTTGAGGGAAATTGGTAAGTTTATAAGGCAACTTCTCAATTTGCCCGTTTCTTTTATTTAGAACCATACATCCTGTTCAACCTAAGATATATAAGAAAATCACTGCAATGACAAGGTATTTAATGTTCAATTGAATAAACTTGGAAGTTGGTTTTATTTTTGTGCAAATTTTTACTTATTTTCACCGCTTTGTGAGCAACCGAGTGAACAAATAGGCCGACAGAACAGTTTCTTTCTTGAAGACGCCTCAGACAGAAGGAGGTTGATGAAGGTGTGTTTTTACCCCCAGTTTTATGATATAATAGAAAGTTATATTTCCCAAATTGTTTACTTAAGCAATTTAACGGTTTCTTTTACAGTAAACAGTTTTTTTTAACACCAAGGTTTTTACTTATGGTTCAATACATTCCACTTCACAAACTCAAATCCCTACAGGATGAGTGCAATCATTTCTATATTAACCAAAATGATAGCAGTGTATAATAATTTAAAGTTTATTTAAGGATTATTTTATAATATACCAACACAGAATAATGGATCACGGTGAAGTGGCTGAAAAGTGTGGCGTGTGTGTGTGTGTGCAGAGCCACAACAGCAAAAACATCTGGAACTTCCTTCTTTGATCAATAGCTTCTTCTACATCAGACGGCACATAAAACCTTTGTGAATACCAATTATCCAGTCACGACAGATTCTCAGTCCCATCCACGTCTGGACTTTGACTGGGCCGTTCAAGCGTGTGGATATGCTTTGACTAAACCACTGAGATCGTTTTCCTGCTCGAAGACGAACATCCAGTCTTTTGTAAATGTGGGGGAGTTTTCTCCGACCCTCACATCACTGAGGAAAAGCATCACCACAGCACTATACCGCCATCGCCGTGTTTCACCGTGTTTCTTGGTCCTCGCGACGCTGTTGACCCTAACCTTTCTTTTTTTCTGGTTTTTTTGTTTTTTTTTTTACAAAAGATTTGGGCTCGGGAGTTGGTCGGTATTGTTTAGCATTTTCACGTTTGTAAACATGATTCTTAAAGTCTAAGTTAAAACTGTTTTCCAAACCGAACCCTGTTTTTGAAGCAAATCCAAATTTGACTGCAAGGAGAAGATCTGCAGAGCCTAGATCGTAATGGAAACACATTGGCTTTTTTTTTTTTTTAACCATATTGGTATTTGTCTGATTATAATAGAAGACATTTATTTTCCATCTTATTACTGTTTGTGCGTGGTACAAGCCACAGTACTTGCGGTCAGGGACAGGCACAGATGGACAGTAGGTGTTGCTAGAGAACCTGTGGACCAAAAAAAACCGCGCAGTTCCAAAATGCTTTTTCACTTTTTATGTTTTTACCATGTAGTGTGTGTGTGGCCCAATGTAACATTTCTGTCTTTAAAAGTCTGCACAACCAGACTCCCAGACGTTTGTAATAAATCTCACCCTGCTAAGGCAGCTGGTGGCTCTACTCCTCACAAGGTGGCCCCCTTCCATCCACTCGAGCACCTGCCTCCCCCCAAAAAAAAAATATTTGCGCGCGCCCCTGCTTGTAATGTCAAAACAATATAAACGGTGCTGAATTTGGCTCGTCAGACTACGCAGGGAAATCAGTGACAATCTGGCCCCGCCGTGCGGGAAAAAACGCAGCCAACACGCGAGGGGAGAACCGCCAGGCAGTGGCTTTGACCCGGCTCTGCTTGCAGAGAACCCGTCCCCGGAGGTGACCCGATCGAGAACTTGCGCTGGCTGACGGGTTCCTCGTGTGAGAAATGAACCAGGCTGACGTGTGTCGGCCGTGATGAATGAGCAGGTGTTTGGGTCGGTGTTAAGTAAATGGAGTCGTTATTGATGACCTCCAAGCTCTCTTGACTGTTGCCAGTATCAGTGATGACTTCCAGGCCCCCACGCTCGCAGTAAGAAAAAAAAAAAGAGAAGAAGAAGAAGGGTTTGTTGTTCTGGGATTCTTTGGGTCAGCGAAGGACTCACAGCCTCGGGGGGAGAAGCAGTGCCGACTGCCAGAAGCGGGGTTAAGTTGAGTTGACCTCGTGATGACCTCGGAGCGGGAAGTTCACAGGCCAGTCGCCTCCGAGTGGACTGGCTGTGACTCGGTCCTGTCGTGACGTGCCGCTGCTGATTCTGTTTCCAAGAGCGTGGAGGCGAGGCACGAAATGAGCGAGCGACACTTGTATATTATTTGCCATGAAACACAGTACAGCTGCAGTCAGAAGTCTGCATATCCTCACATTCCTGTAAATATGATGTTATAGGTAGATGCTTTTAAACCGGGAGGATCTTCAGTCAGTTTGAACAACACTGAAGGTTGAAGAGAAACCAAACGAGTCGCCGTCAGCTCAGCAAATGTTTGGCATCATTCTGGCTTAATATGTAGCCCCTTCTTGTGTGTCACTGTTGGAGATCATTTTAATTTATTAGTTTCCTGGCGAAGACACAAACGACATCAGTGCCGTAAATAGACCTGTTTTATGCTGGAGTCTCCCTAAATGATTTGGTGGGTTTTTTGTTATGTTTTTTTTGTTGTTTTTTTTAATTGAATACATATTTTGTAGTAGAGGAGGTTTCTATTACCACGAACACTATTTAAAAAAGTGGAATTGAATCGAATTGTACTTTCTGGTGCTGTTTGAGAAGTTTTATACTCGCTAGATATACTGTAGATATAGATGCTCACACCCTGTGCTTCTCCTGGGGGCTAAGCCCCCCCTGACCTTAAAATATAGTGACACCCCTGGCAATGGATAACATTAAGACAAAATCTGAATGTTATCCAGCTCCATCCATGCGTAAACCAGCTCTTAAAAATAAAGTCATGATTGAAGGAAGTGACGGTCATCATCTTCCTTCAGTATTATGCTTGAACGCAGGCCTCCTGCATGATGCTGCCACCACCGTGTGTCTCAACATGGCTCAAGGATTATGACAAAAAAAGAGGGAAGGGACAGAAGAATGCTATTTGTAGAAAACAACTGAATTAATAGTTTTAATTTGGAGGAGTGAGTGAAGTCAGCCATATCAATGAGTAAGTGTTAAATGAAGCAAACCAAACCCCAGGAGGATAATCGTGGACAGAGAGGGAAGGGACAGGCTCATTACCTCGCTAATGCAGCTTTTATATAGGGGTGAAGAACCAATCAGGTGTTTCCAATTAGTGTGCTCTCCAGCCAATGAATTTCCTCCTGCAGCAGCTCAAACAGTCACCCGATAGGAACGCCCCACATGCTTCACAGCCAGTCCTGTGTTTTTGAATTTGACGCCTCTAAACATTCCTGTCGTCTGACCATAAAACCAGAAGCCGTGTGTGGCTTGTTGTTAGCGACAGCCGCAAATTTCAGCTGAGCTTGAAGAGGCCAAGCGTAGCGCTGGTCAGCACCCAGTTAGAGATGGTGGTGCAAACAACTTCCAAATTAATTTCAAGCACGAGGAAACCAGTCAATGTAAATGAGCCCTACCAAATCTGAAAAAAAAAAGAGTGGTTAAATATTCAGCCATATTCAGAGTTGTAGCAGAAGGTAGTAATAAGCTAGAATTAGCTTAACTGAGCTAAACCTAAGCTAAGTCTAGCTAAGCTCATGCTAACTCTGACTAACTCTAGCCTAGCTTGTGCTAAGCTAGAGCAGAGCTAACTTTAACTCTCCCAGTAAAGGGTCTAAATACTTATGACCATGTGATATTTCAGGTTTTCTTTTTGAATAAATTTGCTTCAATTTCTACATTTCTGTTTTTCTCTGTCAATATGGGATGCTGAGTGTGCGTTAATGAGAAATAATATGAACTCTTTTTGATTTTACCAAATGGCTGCAATGAGACAAAGAGTGAAAAAATGAAAGGGGTTTGAATACTTCCCATACCTACTGTATGTACAGTTCAGACCTGTTCTGTACAGTTCAGTCTGTACTGTACATACGTAAGCTTTTGTACATAGTAGAGAAAATGCCCTATAAATTACACGTCCACCTTGCTTTTGTTTTAAAAAAGATAATTCAAGTTGTTTGGCAGAGAATAGCTCCTATCCTGAAAGAACGGCTCGAATAAATCATTAAGACACCAAAGTTATTTCAGCTTTCATGTCAGAGTTGGAAAAATGAAAACCTCTGGTCACAACTGCAGCTGTCCACAAGCATTAGCCCGCAGCTGCGGCGACGCTTTGAAATCGTTTTCAAAGGCTCACATGAAACCGAAGCGATGATATCGTACGGCGATGATAACTTCCGCTCAACTGTTTTCACATTTCAAACCTGGAGAGCATCTGCTGAACTAGAACCCGGTTCCCCGGTTCTGCCTGCTCGCCCCGGCAGACGATCCTTCGCACGACACCCTGCGGTACTCGCACACGTTTTCACTCTTTCTGTGCCAAATGTTGCAGACGTCTGTTGTGCCGCATGCAGCGACACCAGAACATTTCTGGAATACTCTTCGGCAGAAATGCCTTCGAGTTTATTCTCTTGGGACGTGCGATATTTTTGTTCCAGTTCATTCGAGGTGTGAGCGTAAACTCCGCTTCAATGAAAACTTGGCCGCTTGGCCTTGGCTAAACCACAAACATCCATGTACTTTAAAAGCGTGTTATGTGATAGACCAAGACAAAACAGTGCTTCGTTGTGAAATAGAACAAAATTCAACTCTATTTTTCTTTTTTTGTTTTTGTAACAATGTATTGCACATGTACTTTCCTTATTTCCTAGAAATCGTCTTAAGAAGTGCCTTAACCATAAACTCTCCCTTGCCCACCTTGGTGTGTTCACCCACATGAGCTGCACACTTCAGGCAGGACAGATATTAGTCCAACTTTGTTTTCTGCACAAAACAAAGTTGGTCCTTATGGACGAGTTGCAACAAGAAAGTCATTATTGAAGCAAAACCATCGAAAGTTCTGTTTGAACTACACGACGCATAAGCCTTGTCATGTGGAGGGCATAGCAAACACGTAGAGGAAGATGTTCTGATTCAAATCAGACCAAAATTCGATTCCTAGCTGCATGTCCATTGACCTTTTGAAAACAAATTTGCTTGATGGAAGCACACCACCTCGTTTGTCAATAAAAAGTTCTGAGGTGGTCCTGTTGGCCGTATCAGAGTCAGTTTATTTTTTAAAAACTGCAATGGAAACCCTTTTTGCATCACACAAGTCAAGTAGAATGCGCAAAATGGATGGCAGCTCCTTCTTGGGATTGAATCTCAGGTCAGATTCTGAAACAGACAGGATCTGGGAGGACAAACGGTAATCTATTACAGGATGTAATAGATTACTAGGCTAGGGTGGTTCCCTTGGAGATCCTCTTCAGTGACTCTGACTTCAACAAACTGGTTGTAACAAAAGAGGATAGGAGTATCTCTGTTTCCCAGTGACTGTTTCATCCGCAGGACAGTATCGAGAGGGAGACAGTAAAGGGGGAAACAACAGGAGAGACGCAGAAGGCAGAACACATCCAGAACCTTTAAGGCAGTAATCAGGGCACAGGTGCACAAACCGGGGTTCAGAACCAAAACTAAACTCATACTAGTTATGTTTCCATCCAAGTGTCATGCAAACTTTTGAAATGTTTCAAAATAAAATAAAATGTGAATCGTGTGTATGTTCTCATCTACTGGTTTGGAACAAATTAACCACGCTATGCAACGTGTGACTTTGTCAGACGTTGACATTAAACATGGCAGTGATAAGACGTGAGAGTTGCAAACTAGCATGGACCCTGTTCCATGCTGGAGGTTTGGACTTAGAAATTTTCTGAGACTTCCACGTTCACCAACGGACGGGAACGTTCCAGTGAGACCCACCCCAGCCTGAAGTGTGTATATATATATATATATATATATCCATCCATCCATCCATTTTCTTACACCCTTGTCCTTAGTGGGGTCGGGAGGTGCTGGTGTCTATCTCCAGCTAACGTTCCGGGCGAGAGGCGAGGTCACCCTGTACAGGTCGCCAGTCTGTCGCAGGGCAACACAGAGACAGACAGGACACACAACCATGCACACACACACACTCACACCTAGGGAGAATTTAGAGAGACCAATTAACCTGACTGTCATGTTTGTGGACTGTGGGAGGAAGCCGGAGTACCCAGAGAGAACCCACCATGCACAGGAAGAACATGCAGGCTCCATGCAGAAAGACCCCGGGCCGGGAATCGAACCCAGGACCTTCTTATATATATATATATGTTTATATGGAATAAACACCTAGATACACATGTGAAACATTTCACATCATGGCAAAGATACTTACACACCAACTGCTCCACTGAACAGAGAAAATGTTTTTTTTCTTTACAGTCTAAATAAATAAATAAGGAGAAACTCAGCTCACGCGGCGCTTCATACTGTTTCCAGGCAGCAAAATGTTCACGTGGAAAAACCGGGATGGATGAGACGTGATATCATCACCACCAACATCACCATCACTCTCCGCTTGCACTTATCGTTGTCTCTCCCTCCACATGGAAAACACAGCAAAACCCCCTCCGTCACCTCCACCTGCGCCAGATACTGTGACCCTGAACGCACCAGAGGCGTTCATCACCTCCCGCGTCATATATGCGATTGCAGACGCATGCCGCCTTATTATCGCACGTCTCTCAGGAAAATCTGCAATTTCCATTTAAGACCAACATGATTACAGAATGTCCTCCATCTGTCGCCTCTTGCTGCTACTGCAGGCCGCGGAGACAAATGTGCACATCGTTACACACACACACACACACACACACACACATCCACCCACACACGCACACACACACACACACAAATCTAATTAGCCAATTAGGGGCCGTATTGAATGAACAACTGATTCATCACAGTTTACATAATAACAGTGGAGATCATTACTGCCTGCGTAATGCAGTTTAGCTCCACCGCAGAGGGTTGGGGAGATTATTCATGGGAATGTACACTTCTTTTTTTTTTTTTTTTGTTTTGTTTTGATCCCCCGTTACCCTGCAGCGGAGCACCAAAGTGGCATCATTAATACAAATGGCTATAAAGTGACCGGCTTTTAATACACGTCGCTCTGATTGGATCAAGAGATGGCCCATCGTTTGCTTCCACGTCGGCATTAACCGACACGAACCCTCCGGACATAAATCCCCCCCGATCCGGGACAAACATTAAGACTGAAGAGGTCTTAATGTTCTGCTGCGAGAACGGCTTGTTGTTTGAGTATATGAGCGCACAAAAGGTCACAGGGCAGCAGCGTGGAGGTAGGTGGGGGGTGATGGACAAAGCTCGCTGAGCTGCAGGAGCTTGTAGCCCCCCACCACCACCACCAACACCAACACCACTGAGGAGGACCAGACCCACAGGAATGTGTGTGTGTGTCATAGAGAGAGAGTGTGTTCCGGAGGCCGGCATTGTTGTCTGCGGCGCATCCTGCCCTGCAAACACCGCGGAGCTGCTGCCGGTGCTGCTGCCTGCGCTCCAACACGCTGTGACACTCTGGGAAGGAGCGGTGTGCGACGTGGGAGGTCCGGAGAGCCGAACGAGGCATCATGTGAGATGAGCTCCGTTTGTTGTGTGAAAGCAGAGAAACCTTCTGCGGGTGCAGAACTTCTCAACCTCCTGAGGCTGAAAGGAGCAGCGTTATGTGTTTCCCAAGCGCATTGTGCCATTTTGTAAAGCAATCAGCTAATTATGTTGACTTCAGTCGTTTTAAAAAAGTTTGACATATCAACCATGACTTACAAGAAATATGACTTCCTGATTCAACGCCTTGAATTTGGGCCTCTGCGTATTTAAAAACTCCTGCGTTTTCTGAAGCGACGCCTTCGTGAAGTCGTCGCTCCTCTAGTAGCCCTTTAACGAGGTTTTTACTAGTGTTTGAGAAGTAGCTTCTATAATCGATCAATCAAATTTTATTTGTATAGCACATTTCAGCAGCAAGGCATTTCAAAGTGCTTTACATCATAACAAACTACAAAAACACAAAGTCATGCAGCATAGAATCAACAATCAAAACATGACATTAAGTCAAGTTCCATCATTACATTTGCAATTGATTACATTTTGAATACAATTCTAAACAGGTGGGTTTTTAGTCATTATGACATGATTTAAAAGCTAAAAAGATTGACTTTTACACGATGCTGCCCCTTTAACAAGGGCGAACATAACCAGAGGGTTATGGGGAGTTGTGGGTGGAGTGCTCAAAAACTGTATTCAAGTAAGAGTAGAACTATCTCAACATAGTTTTTACTCAAGAAAATGTAAAAAGTAGTCATCCAAGAAATTACTCAAGTAATAGTAAAAATGTACTTGGCATTAGGAGTACACAAAGCGGGGATATGTCGCTTTTATTTAAAAAAAAACAAACATTTCCATATTAGTTAAAAGTATCACCATGTCATGAGACCAATAACCTGTGAAAAGATTGATCTCTTTCCTGTGCTGGTATTGTCATCTCAAGAAATGCATGGCTCCCGACCAAAAACAACCAATCAGAGCCAGGAGGAGGGTCTTAGCGCCGTCAATCATGCTCGTGCATGCTGGTCAATCTGGTAACGGCGGACAAAGAACTTACCGTTACTGTTTATCCGCCGTCATCGGTGGCTACGCTAACTACTAACTACACTTAGCATTCACCACAGGCTCTGCTAGAGGCAACGTAGCACAGAGTAAGGGTGGAGAATATTTCATACAAGTAACATGATAACAAAAGAAACATTTTTGCAAATAAGTTTCTTTCACAAGAAACGTTAACGAAAACGGCAGGCTTATGTCGTTGGTGAATTTTTGGATCAAAAAATTCAGAGAAGCTACCCGCTTACTCGAGTAAAAGTAGCCATATTTCATTAAAAAAATTACTACAGTAAAGGTAAAAAGTACAGTGTAGTGAAAATACCCATAAAAGTAATTCCCCCCTCCCTCCCAAACAAATTACACAAATAAATGTAACCAAGTAAATGACCAATTCTGGACATAAACCAACGTCCCCAAACGAAGAGCAGCTAATTAAAGTGTGACCATCTCTTTTTTTATTGGTTTTCCTTCCTGTAGTTATTGCATCAAACAGAGTACAGAGGAATTAAACTATGTGTGTGTGTGTGTGTGTGTGTGTGCGTGGGTGTGTGTGTCAAACCTGCTGCTGCTGCCGCTCATTCTGGGAGACCACAGGGAGAACGAGACAGTCACACGGAGCGCTGGGGAATAATAACACAAAGCAGTGGCTCATGTTACAGCAGTAGTGATCAGCACTGTAAAAAAAAAAAAGAAACAGAAAAGAAAAAATATGGTGGGTGTGGGTGACAGAGACAGGAAGAGAAGAAAGAAAAGGAAACCTGAAACCCAGCTGTTCAAACTGGGAGGGAAAAAAAGTTAACTGGAAAAGTCTGATGTTTTGGGGAAGAGCAAGGTTTTATGTTTGATTAATTAGAGAGACTTGAACGCAACACGTTGCTGACAGGTTTCAGTCAGCAACACGTTTCCAGACAATAGAAAATAAAAATGCTGCTTTGAACCAGACACTACAGCCCCTCTGCACAGATGTCACAAATTGAGCTTGTTTACATTTGTCAGTCACAAAGGTCCACGCATGTTTTTGGATTTGTGTTTATTTCCACAGCAAAAACACAAAATCGTACCAAGTTTTTTTTTGTGTGTGTGTGTGTGTGTAGTTTCAAGTGCACAGTAACTGAAATAAGACAAGAAAAGCTTACAAGAAACTTGGCAGCGAATTTGAAGTAAAGAAGCTTGTTCGAAGTAAATATAGATCCTAAAAAAGCTCCAGTGGCAGATTTATTGACGTATATCGAGAAAAACTGCCAGTTCAACTAGTACTTTTTTAAAACCTATGTTCAATAATTAAACAAATTCACGTGTCCTGTTAAAAGAGTTACTTTCAAGTTAGATTTGACTTATCTGAAGTAGAAACTAGACAAAAATACTTGGTGAGATTTTTCTTTAAGACCGTAGCATTTTTTTTATTTTTTTTTCTGGAGCAAGAATATGTGGTTTTGAACATTGTTTATAAACAGAAATCAGAGAACAGAGTGCAGAGCGCTGTGCAACCGGTCATCTGATAATGGAAACAGTCTGGCACAACCCAGACTTGGGGGGCGACCAGCTAAACTGGCAGGCGGCAAAGAAGAGAATTGGTGTGAAGCTGCGTTTCCATTACGAATGGGCGAAAACTTTGTCGATGCTCCGCTAATGTAAAAAAACAACAACAACAAAAAACACAATTTCACCACTGTAGCGTTTACATGAAACAAAAAAAACATGATTAAAATCACACAATTGTAAGTTTGTTCACGCGATAAGTCATTAAAAAACACGACACGCCATCATCTTCCAGCTACTTCCTGTCGTCTTCTTCTTCGTGGGTTTGCGCCGGCGGAAACGTCCCGTTTTTGATCGTGTGACTCGTGTGATGTGGAAAAAGTATTTCCGTCGCTGTTTTGCAAGATAAACCAATTTTGATACGGAATTTTTATTTATTTATTTTTTTTATTTTTATTTTTTTAAATTGCCATCAAGTTTCCATCAAGCAAATGTATTTAAAAAAGTGTCAAATTACGCAACGCCACAGTAAATGAATGGATGCTGAAACAGCCAAGAGGAGGACGGCAGCTCTGGAGGAGCTGCGGAAGCTCACAGCTCAGGTGGGGCAATGTGTGCGTTAGGCACGATTTTAGCAAAACGAGGCTAAAAGAATAAGAAGTCGTGTTTTCTGCTCGTACTACAAAAGCTCTGGGAGCAACAGCGAACATGGGAAAGGAGGAGCTCTGGTCAAATGGAAACAAAACACACACAATCCCCAAGATGAAACATGTTAGCGGCAGCATCATGCTGTTGGGACGTTTTCCTTCATCGCGGACATTGAAGAGTTGATGGGTGGCAGAAACGACACCAGAACGACGATGGGATGCTTTAGATCAAAGTCTATTTGTGTGTTAAAACGGCCCAGTCAAAATCCAGACCTAGGTCCTCCATTCAGTGTAACATTCGTCAGTTCTGACTCAGGGAGAGTTCAGCCAAATGTAAATATTTGTGTCAGTCTATCACATAAAATGCTAATAGAACACACTGAACATTTGAGGTTTTTAGCTCCAACAAATATGGGGGGAGGGGAAGTCTGCTTGTTTCTGACAACAGTTTCTTTTTAAGACAAGTCATCTCCAGAGCTACTCTTTAGCTGGAATCTGCTCTGATTTCAGCTAATTGAAGTATCAACAGGACCAATCTGGTGCCATTTATTTCCTCTTTTGTGCGGCAGGCGGTGGAATGTGACTGAAACGTCTTCCTCTGACGTTTTATTCGGACCCCACCCGGATTCCCGTCTCCTTCCGAGCCGCGCTCTAAACTTAGCAGCCCAGCTCCCCGTTGTTGTGCTTATTAAAATCAAACATTCGATAAATCTCCCCAAATCTCCATTTCCTCCACATGTCCGGCTCATCCTTTTATTATCCGTTTACCTTTAAACTCATCTCCTCAAAGTAGGCCCTACGGTTGCTTCCATCTTGCACGTTTTTTAAAAATTTTTTATTTCAGTTTACCTTTAAAATCTGTGTGTTTTTTTTTTATTTATTTTTTTGTCCTCTTTCACTTGTAGACCTACTGATTTTCAGGATAGGTGGTGTTTTGCGGCTGGAGAAGTCAGAAGCAGATGTTTCTTGGGTGTTTCCTTTTTCAGCCGGTTCCTCCTCCGCTGTACTCTCTCTCCTCGGAGCTATTTGTCGGCCTCGTTCTCTGAAATCTACATCCACTTAAGACAACAGTTAGCCGCCGGAGAACAATTGATTTGGCAAACAAAGTAGTCCTCTACGTTTCCCCTCACTGATCCTCTGAAACTCGAGCGGAGCAAAAGTGTCCTAATCGGCCCTCTGAAGCACCTCTGATTAAATGTGAAGGCGTCGGTGTTTTTGTTTTTAGGCCGGGGATGGGGTGGGGGGATTTGGGTGGTGGTGGTGGGGGTTAAGATTGAAGGTGTCTGGCCTGACTTTCAGCTCAGCGCCAGCAAGCTGCACTTCACCTTCCAGCTGCTCTCTGTCCCTTCGGATTCATGGCAGAGGGAGAGAGCAGGGGCCACGGGGAGGAAGGGAGGGAGGATGGAGGAGTTGGTGGTTGGTGTTAGCGGACGGTGGTGGGTAAGGGGTGGGGTGGGGGGGTCGCTCCTGGGCGTACAGGCCCTGGAAATTTCCGTTGTGTGTTTCAGTTCTTTTCAGGATGGGAGGGGAGGTGAGTTTTTTTCTTCTTCTTTTTTTGGGGGTTTTGGGGGGTTGGGGGATGGCTGGAATGGTTGGATTGGGGTCTGGGGACCTGGCAACCAGCCAGTCCCAGCAGGAAGCTTTTTCTGCTGGTTTCACACAGAAAAGAAGGGAGTCCCGGACCCGAACTCACAGACATATATATATATATATATATATATACATGTATATATATATATATACATATATATATATATATATATATATCTCCGAAATCAGTTGGGTTTTTTTGTTTTGTTTTATGCAAAGGAGAGCAAGCAACTCAGATATTTCTCACTGTGTAAGACACACACATATTCATATTTCTTTATTTTATGAAGACAAACTATTGCGTGAGAAGTCAGAAAGAAATATTTTCCTCTTTTTATTCATATATCGCCAGACCGATTTGATAAGTTCCAGCACTTTGAGCCTCATTAATTAAAACTTTAGCCGTACAGAGAGGAATCGGAGTTGCCAAGGATTCAATTTCAATATTAATTTGGCCAGATTCCAGGAGGTCTCGGTGATACGGGAGACATCTTTTCAGATTCAATTTGTAAACAGTGTCTTTTATTGAGTTTAAAGGAAATTGGTCCCACCATATTTTATATGCATTAGCCACGAGGTTTCCGGACCGCCGGCGAACGCTTTTATATCCAGCTTACGATAAATAAGCGCAGCAGCAACAATAAAGTGAGCTCAGATTCATTCATATTGTTTTTTTAAGAAGCAAATAAGTATTATTACTTCAGGCTGGCAAATGTCCAGCGGTTAAACCTTAAGGGTTGGGCAGAAAGCAGTGCTGTGCATCAGGTGGACGGAGTGTGTGTGTGTGGGTTTGTGTGTGTGCAGAAGGGGAGAGGGGAGGGCCACGGGGGGCAGGTGGACACTGACGGGCCTTGCTGGGGGCCTTAGGGCCCCTAGCAGGTGGATGCTCAGAGAACAGAAATGGAAAAAAGGCGGATTAAGGGGGATGAAAGGAAGCGAAGGATTACTCGTCTCCCTCTCTCCTCCAAAAACTGAAAACAAGCCAAGTGTCTGGAGCCTCCAGTCCATTCAGCCGTATTAAGTGCGTAAAAATGCAAACTGGAAACTTGTCCAGTTTTCAAGAATGCTGTAATTTACCAAAATAGAAAATCACATTTTACGTCAGTCAAGGTTTGTTTTAAAGGTTTCCATGCTGTCGGTCGTCCTTCCGCTCCTGAAAAGTTATTTGTCCTGAAGAGTTATTTGAGCTACACTAGATGACTTTTCATTAGCTTCCTTCTGCTTTGTTAAAACAAAACAAAACAAAAAAAAACCCACTGCTACGGCTTTGAGCTAAATTATGAATTTCATGTGACCACTTGTGTTTTCCCATCTAGATGAAGGATTAAATTTGATTTCTTATACTTTTTTCCCCCTTGTCTTGTATTTGCTGCTTGAAGTGATTGTATTTATAGACAGAGTTTGTGTAGATAAGTCATCTTGACCTTGTTTTGTATAACCTTTGTTGTTGTTTTTTTTTTTAGCAAGACGAATTACCCATTGATCGGGGACAGCACATGAAAACTAGCCTTTTGGCTAATTCTGGCCCATTTCCTGAAATGTTAATGAACATGAATTGTTCCTGTCAAATGTATTAATGCATTTCAAATGTTGTTTTACTGGCAAGAAGCAACATGAAACGAATGACTCGTTTCACCCTCCAAGCTTTAGATTATAGCTATCTAATGTCGGGAAAACTCTGTGGCGTCATTATTCTGCCGAACTGTTTGTGTGTTGATTCCTCATATGTTCGGCTTCCTCTCAACGTTAACTCCCCTCTCCGCCAGTACTTACAATGGTGAATGTTTGACATTTGAATATAGGAATATTTAATAGCAATTTGAACAACATTAAAACACTCAAACAATAGAAAAAAAAAAGTACAAATATACAATTTCTGGTGAAGAATAAATCAGGACACCCAAACATACAGTATATTCTCACTTAAAATAACTACTGTCACACAGGCGCTTCGAATCAGGCCCCTGTGATGAAAACGTGACGACTCAGCATTTTGAAGAACGATTGCCCTGTTTAAACCTTCATTCGTTTAGTTTGGTTTGCTCTGTTCCCTCTAGAAAAACATGAAGGCCAGACTAAAGTTTGCCACAAGTAACGTAAACAAAGACGAGGACTTCTGGAGTGATGTTCTTCGGACAGATGAGAGTAAAACTGAATTATTTGGAAAACCCGAACAGGAGACGTTTCAGATATAAGCCAAATGCAGCCTAAGATGGGAAGGAAGCTCACGCTAGCTGAAAGGCACAGAGGTGGACGTGTCATGGTTTGCGGATGCTTAGCAGCAGCAGGAGATGCAGCTGAGCAACTAAAGGGTCACTGCGCGTAACACAAACCCTGTAAATTCTAGACACTAACAGGTACCATAGAATTGCACAAAAATCCGTGAGGGACGACGGAGTCCCTGCTCGACATTCCGTGAAAGAGGTGTACGGAGCCTCGTGCCAGAAGACCATTAAAATGCTGTTTACATTGTTTTAAACTGTGTGATTGTGAGCGTGAGTGGGAATAAAAATAGCAACAGGTATTTTGTTCCATATAACACAGTAGGAGTGTAACAGGTAAACCTTTTATGGATGCAAACTCGACTAAAAAACCCACCTGTTTAGGATTGTATTTGAAACGTAATCAATTACAAATTTATTGATGGAACTTGACTTAATGTCGTGTTTTGATTGTTGATTCTATGTTGCATTGTGTTTCTGCGTTTGATATGATGTAAAGCACTTTGAAATGCCTTGATGCTGAAATGTGCTATACAAATAAAATTTGATTGATTGATTGGTTAAAGGAATTCTCGTGTAACTACTGTTAAGGTTTTAAAACTACAGCTTGGTGTGTTTCCGATAACAATAAATAATTGTGACATGATTTATTTAACAATAAATAATGTGATTTGGGGAGTAGGGAAAAGTAAGGAAAAGTGGTCAGTTTGCTTTCCACCAGCTATGGCCTATAAGCAGCCTGAGGTCCGCCTGAACTTAACCTCTGAGAAGAGAATCCCAATAACAACTCATTTTATGGACAACATTGTAATAACTGTTAAACTAACGTCTTATTCTCCAGCAGCAGTAGGAATAACTGTTCTTTTTTGTAAGAAGAAAAAAGGCTTTAAATTAAAAATAAACAAAAAAGACATATTTGGATCATGTTTTAAATGAATATATCATAATAAACAATAGAGTGAAACTGTCAGGATCTGTGTTTTTCTGTGTGTTTATTTTGAGTTTCCTGTGTATCTGTGTCTCCGTGTTGTCCTGTCTCCCTTTGATTAGTCCCCAGGTGTTTCTCGTTCCCTGATTACCTCTTGTGTATTTAGTGTCACCTGTGTCTCTGTGTCTTTGTCGGGTCCTTGTCGGTATTTGCCGCTCTTGGCGTTAGTACGTTCCATGTGCCCAGTCTGTTTTCTCGTCCCTCTTTTACCGGTTGCTACCGGCGTCGAGCCCTGGCTTCAGCTCGGCCGTGCTGCCCGGCTTTGGGACCATTTTTGGGCTGTGTTTATTTCCTGGATTATTATTAAAGCACCATATCTCATCTCATCCTGAGCCTGCTTCGTTTTCCTCACCACCATACACCACCATTTCATGACAGAAACTGCAGTTTATTTACCCAAAGTTGTCACACCATGACAATCTCATATCGTCCCCACTTCAATTAGAAGCGAGAAACTCTGGTCAACATTGGCCAAATGTCAGATTTTAGAAAACAACTCTTCTAATGATTAGATAACGATTGTCTCACTCTCAGTGATACAAGATGGTAGCGCTGCTGCCTTGCACAAGAAGGTCCTGGGTTTGATTCCCGGCCTGGGGTCTTTCTGCAAGGAGTTCTCTCCAGGTACTACGGACAGAACCACAGTCAGGTCTCTCTAAATTCTCCTTAGGTATGGATGTGTGTGTGTGCATGGTTGTGTGTCCTGTCTGTCTCTGTGTTGCCCTGCGAAGGACTGGCGACCTGTCCAGGGTGAACCCCGCCTCTCGCCCAAAATGTCTCGCTGGAGGTAGGCACCAGCACCCCTCCTGACCCCACTAGGGACAAGGGTGTAAGAAAATGGATGGATGTATCACTGACACACCTGTTCTATTATTCTTCTAGTTGTTACATATATGGTACGTTAATCTCTTCCTACTGTTGGCTGCAGCCTCTATATTTGGGAAAATAAATATAAACTTGTGAATTTGTTTACTATAAATTCACTGTTTATCAGCTGATAATACTTAAACTAATACGACACACTTAAACGCCACTCTGCATTTCGAAAACGTAAAAAAAAGGTCTTTTTAAAGTCAATAGCGATAACAACACCGGCATGATGTGAGCCAATTACAAACAATGCTAACGATAGCAGGTACGCTGCACTCATAAAAAAAGCTTAGGAACGATAAAGTATTTGGTGTTGACATTTTGGTATGGTGGGCCCCAAATAAAACCTGCATAGGACCCCATACAGACTTGGTCCGGCCCTGTCTTCACCCCACCACCCGTGTCCGTTGTGGTGCGACGGTGAACACGGATCATGATACCGCAGTATTATTTATTCATGGCCGGCAACCACGGTCGTAGTGGCGCGAGCTTCTCCCGAGTATTGTCCATCTGCTGGCTCGCCTAGTGTACACTAAATGTAACGTGAGTCCTCAGGAGGTGCACTAATAGCTGCTCGACTGTTAACGCTTCACACTATTTATCTCTGTAATAACACCGCCGTTAATTATAATTAGTGTCCTGGATGTGATTTATCCGTCCCCGAAGAAGCGTAGGGGGATAAACAGCGAGGTAAAGTGTGACCTCAGCCACTTTTATTTGATCACCGCCTGCGCTGACAGGGCCTCACCCTCTCACAAGACACTTCCAACATGGGAAAACATCAACTCTAATTGTTCCCTATAAGAAACCGTAATCCGTCTCCGAGGACTGCTCTACACATCATTTTACACAAAGCCCGAGATAATTTAATTTCCACGGAGGGAGCGTTTGGCTTTACGCTGTAATAGAAAATGAAGATATGCTGCCAGATTCCCCAAAACAGGTGTCAAGATTAGCACAGGCTTGGAGCATTTTATTAAACTAATAAGTTGAGAGTAACTTACAGTATCCACAGTAGGCCTGTGATGATTTCAAATTTTACTGGATGATTAAATTGTTCCAGAAATTATCGCAATGAATGATAATATTGTTGTCTTGAGATAATTTTCAAGCATAATATATTGGCACAATAATGCAAGTTCACCCTCTCAGAAAATAATACACTTAGATTTTGAAAAGAACACTCCACACCACAACTGGAATTGAATAAATATCCAAAATAAAACGCAACAGCCAAAAACAATAAATAAAAAGGGAGCAAACAAAGTTGCCTTTTAAAATATATTGAGCAATGGAAATTCTGAAGTTAATTTTGACTTATCATGTGATCAATTGATTAATTTCTTACTACAGACTTCACAGCAGATTAACCCCTTCTGAGAGGTAGTGCTATTCCTCATTAAAATAAACATGTCATCAGTTGTGTTTGCTTTAAATCTGAGCAAAACATTAAAGTATTCATCATTTATTTGCAGAGGTGGCCCAGATATAACTCTGAAACTGTTGAGTACTCAAGAGAACTTGAACACCAGACAGGTTGACAAATACACCATCGTTTACATATTGAGGTACAATATTCACAGCTTATGAGTTATGGACCTTACCAAGCTCCGCCCACAACCGACTCACGTGACCGCAAGTCTCACAAACAAAGCCTCACGGCGCGTTGTTTCTATGTAAACATGACTCGATTAGTGCATCATTTCTAGCGGATTTTCACAATATATCAGCTACTAAATGGACAGAGGAACTAACCAGTTCCTGTCATCATCTGGGAGGAGGTTACTGGTTTCTCAGTCACAAGCTGGTTGCAAACCTGAGGCCAGCAGGTGTCAGTCAGTTATGGTGGATCTGAAATTTGGTTTGATGATGTCAATATGAGAAGCTACAGACTGATAGGAGGAACCAAAGAGCTCTGTAAAGGTAAAGGCAAATCTTCTGAAGTTGGGATATAATTAATTTAATTTCACATAATTACCACAGTAAAAGCCATTTGTTTGTTAAAATTTTATGAAATATATTTCTTCTATTTGATGTTTGTTGTGAATGACGTAAACTCACAAACGAACGAGGTAATTAGTCCAACGATTAGAAACTACAGCGGCTGTAATGCGCCACAGCAAAGGGAAACAAAGGTAAAATAACCCGAACAGGTGATCAACTCAAAACCACTCCTACCTTTTTACTCTCTCTCTCTCTTTGTAGTTTAAGCACACCTGTTACCGTGGCAACCGCCTGCGCCCCGCATGACGAGCAAAGATTACGTTAAAAACATAACATTCAGTCCGTTACGGTATCAAGTTTCCAGGCTTGATATTTATTTCTCGATTATTAATCAGCGCTTCCCTGAACACAGCGATGGTTGATTGACTAGCTGTACTTGGTGCTAACGTGGCTAACACGAGTAGCAGTTTAGTCCAAAGCCTTTTCTGCTAAAATAAAATCTTTAGTGTATGTCAGATACAGACACATTGCATATTGATCTGTTTAGCTAACGTAAGACTGTGTAGCAGACAGGCTTCAAGGTGTAGAAGTTGTATCAGTTCTGCCATTATGCTGTACTTAGCTAACGGGAAGCTAAGTGTGTTTGTGAGACGGCTACGCACGTGACCACGTAGAATGGGCATCAGCCAATGAAACGCGGTCCCTGTGGTAAGGTCATTGGCTGATGCCCATTCTACGTGGTCACGTGCGTAGCCAATGAAAAGCGGCCCCTTACCACCTGGCCATTGGCTGATGCCCATATTAGGTAGTAACGCGGCTACAACGTGCGTTATGTCATCCAAAGAATATGACATGAACTTGTTAGTTCCTCTGTCCATTGTAGTAGCTGATATATTGTGAAAATTCGGTAGAAATGATGCACTAATCGAGTCGCCGCGAGGCTTTGTTTGTGAGACTTGCGGTCACGTGGGATTTTCTAGGTCGGTTGTGGGCGGAGCTTGGTAAGGTCCATTGTAACCGTATCAAGCTAATGATATGTGTCTGGGCTGAGAAAATATTTAATATACAATGTAGCTGTTTGTCAGAGCTGGCAAAAGATTCCATGAGGCCCTCGGCAGAATTTCATTCAGAGGCCCCATTTCCACCATTGTTCCATTTCCATTGTTTTTTTTTGTTGGTTTTTTTGCATTCAGAAGATTTATAGAAGTAGAGGAGAGGCCAAATTTAATGTCATTTTCTCAGCTCACAAGTAGCGCTAATTATTAAATGTGCTTTCAATGATGAATGTGTTAGCATAACTTTCAAGCCTAAACAATTTTTTCTTTGTAAGGGTACAACTGGTACCGTGTGAATACAAGTTCTCTTAAGGTCCCAAAGAGTATTATCTGCCATTATTTTTTTATTGTAGTTTCTTAACTGGGTTATATTTTTACCTCAAAATTTTCACTTTGTATTATATATGTTTTTTTTTTATTTTCATCATTGCCCAACTACAGATGGACATTGCAAATGATCTTAGGTAAGAAATGTTTGAAGACAAACATTTGTCCCCCAATAAATATTGTATGTTAGCAAGTAATGGCCGTTGTTCCATTTTTGTGTGCAACACAGCAGAATGCAAAACTGAGGAATGTAACATGGAATTAGTTGGAGGGTTCTTTGATGGGTATTACAATTAAATCGAGCACAGCGCAGATTCAAATGCAATAAGATTCCTTTACATTATGCTGCTTCCACCTGCCACCAGATACTGTATCTGATATCGCGCTGGCAGCTTTAAAGACTCATGAATTATTTTAATATAGGGTGTATTATCTCTGAATATACCTTGATGGACCAGTAGTAGATATTTTGCATATATTATTTGTTTTTCCCATTAAGGGAAAAATAATAAAACAGTGTTCAGCAATGGATCAGCAAACTACTCTGCACTGGCAGATAAATAACATGCTCCATCATGTCTACTGTAAGAAATACCTGCACACCGCAACATCTGATCAGTCCAGTTAAATAAACATGCTCAGGTTCTACAACACACTGCAGAGAGGAAGTGTGTCTTACTTTGATCTTTAAATACCCTCTAACGTTAACTTTTAAGAGAAAGGCAGACGCTCCCTTGAATCTCTGCTGCATGAGCACCTACCATCTCTCTCTTTTTTTTCATTCTCCCTCCAACACCACCACCATCTGTCCCTTTCTTCTATTTCATGTGCTCAAGCGTTATCCACACCCCTCTCATAGCAACAGCACGTCGCCCCCGCGCCTTGCAGTGGATTTTTCTTCCTCTGGATCTGCGCCTCGCACCATGCAGACGGTCCCTCGGCCCTGCCTGACGGCTCACTGTTCCCCCCTCCCCCAACAGCCGTGCTCCTATTTCACTCAAAGATGGCGTCGGCTCTAGAGCCTCTGGTCCTCTGGCTGCATTTTTAGCCTTGTTGTTGTCTTCGTTCCCCACGGTTCTGGCACCTTCTTCGCAGCGGCTCGACACGAAATTCCGGTGAGTAACAGCGGAAGTCGGATAGGGTTTGAGGAGATTTGTTTTTTTTTTTTGTTGTTGTCTTTTTTTTTTCTACCAGAGTGAGCTTCACCCGAGCTTCCCTCGGAAACCAGAACCGGACCAGCTTTGGCTTTCAGGGGGAACCGCGAGAGGTAGCGGGAGAGAGGGGTACGGAGGGATGGTGCTCGCGGTGGTGGGTGGGTGGCTGAGTGGAGGGGGGCTAAGAGAGGAGGGGAAACCAAAGGCCTAGGCGCTCCGCTGTGGCGGCCTTGTCTCTCCCCCTCACGGCAGGCTTGGAGCGACACAAGACAGCGGTTGGTGAAGGGAGGAAGTCAGCTTAGGTGGAGACCCGCTTTGCAGGGACGGTGTGTTAGCGGGCAGAGGCTGTTCGCCCGTGCTGTGTGCAGAGAACTAGGCCGCGTAGCAGAATGCTGCAGAGTCCGCCGCTCAGATACCTTCAGTGTTGCACTTGCCCGCTAGCCGAGATGGCCGTCTGCAAGTTGCATTGTGCCTCTTATATAAAGGCCGCAGTCTCACGTTAGTATCATGACATTCAGAATAGGATTCCTCGTCTTATTTGAGTTGCTGGAAATTGCCACCAAAGCGGGAATGTTGTGTCTTTTTGCGCTGGAGTGTTAGCTTTTCTCTTGTTACATGCTGTTTACGTCTCGGGTTAGCGAGTTACGTTAGTAACACCGTGGTAACGCTAGCTCGCGGGCTACAACGTTAGCTTCCTAAACAGCAGCGGTTAACGGGGGACTCTTGTTTGTAAATACGTGTCAGACTGGAAGTATGTAATTAAAATTGAATAACACAACGTAATAATAACCCTTTAACAATGCAACAAACTCTGGTTGGTCTTTTACCTAGCCTGTGAGCTAATGTTTGCTAGCTGTGTGTGCGTTTGACTACATGGTGTTTACATTTAGCAACCCAGCTGACCAGGTGGCTGGACCTGGTTGTCCAGGTTTCAGGAGTGTTTCGTTTGTTTTATTTGTCCCTGTCACCCAGCACCTTTTATATAAAGCGACGTTTAGCGTTAACCACATTAAAACTCAATTATATACTTTGTATTGTCCCGTAATGACGATGTTTTGAGTAATTAGCATGTTCACACGTATCACAGCTCCGCTCGCAGCTTTGAATTGTTTATGTGAAAAGGAAAGCATGGCTTTGTTTACACCGATCAGGCATTACACCTTGACCACTCTCACAGGGGAAGTGAACGGTACTATCTTTCCATCAGGGCAACCATTAGTGGATAGGATATATTAAGCCTATTAGAAGCAGGAAGCTTAGGGATTTGAGTAAGTTTGATGTGGCCAGTGTGGTTTGATCCAACAGACGTGTTATAGTAGCTCAGACTGCTTAAGAACTTTATTTATTGTTTTTCTTTTAACCATCTTTAATCATACACTTCGAACACCATTCAGGATATGCATGCTTGTTTTAAAAACATACCTGACAGAAGGTGAATCTTTGCATTGTTGAAAGAAATAGCTAGCAGGTAACAAAATCTGGAGAAGTTGCATGTAGGTCTGTTGCTATATATATAATTTTTTTTTTTTTACCTGTTTCCTGTCTGTTTTCTGACAATTTGTTTCTCTTCAATGTTTTCTACAGTTTTTATCAGCTGTTGAGGCACAGTGGACGTGAAGGTGATCAAAGCTGACTTCTCCCCTGTGGAGAGAAACTTCCTCCACTCCACAGATGAGAATCCCACATCAGTGAAAGAAGAACAAGTGGAGACAAGAGAAGAAGAAAAAAAAACGTGGATTTGGAGCTATCTATTCTGCTTCCTTCCTCTCTTTACATTGTAACACTAATCTCATGTTCTGGAGACCTGGATCGAATCTGTCAACTCGCACTACGACGTGTTTACTTCACCGCTGGCAGAAAACAGACTTTTTTAACACTTTAACAGAAGAAGGACTTTATTTTTGTGACTGTGAGCTCTACCCCCTAAATTAAGAAATCAGCCTGTTTTTTTGTTGTTGTTTTTTTTGCTCTGTGGGAGTTTCATTTCTAAAGATTTGTTGCTTTTTCCACTTCCTCCTGCTTCCTGCCAGGCACGCTCACCTGGTTAGCAGCGGGCGGCAGGTGGACCGTATTTTACCAGGCGGCGGGTTGGCTCGGGGGAGATTGTGCTATGATCAACAGCTCCTTTCCGCGTTGCTCATACTCAGCTTCTGAGGGACTCTCTGTGCGGCCCCAGGACAAGGGATAGTAAGCTGGTTGAGGACGAAGAAGAGGCGGCGGCGCTACGGCGCAGGCCAGGCATTTACTTGGCTCACGGTTATCAATTTTTTTTATTTGTATTTTTGTTATTGTTGTTGTTTTTTGTTTGTGGTCCGTGCAGTAAGGCCTCTGGGCCACTGCATCTGCCCAGGCCGCAGCTATGGTGAAGCTGGCCAACCCGGTTTACACCCAATGGATCCTAGAGGCCATCAAGAAGGTCAAGAAGCAGAAGCAGCGACCGTCGGAGGAGCGCATTTGCAATGCGGTGTCGATGTCCCACAGTTTGGACCGCAAGACAGTTCTGGAGCAGCTGGAGCTCAGCGTCAAGGACGGCACCATCCTTAAGGTCACCAACAAGGGCCTCAACTCCTACAAAGACCCAGACAACCCTGGGCGCTTGTCTCTGCCAAAGCCAAAAGGCAGCGGCGGCGCGGGAGGTGGTGTAGCTGCATCAGCGGGAGGCGGCAGCAATAATGGCGCCGGCGGCACGTCTCATTCGCACTCCGGCAAGAAACCCGGACTCGACTGGAACAAGCTGATCAAGCGGGCACTGGAGGGCCTCCACGAACCCGGCGGCTCCAGCTTGAAGAACGTGGAGCGGTTCCTGAAGTGCCAGGCGGACGTGGCGGCCTACCTGTCGAGCAGCGGCTCCATAGGAGCCGGCCTCTTCCACCAGCAGCTGAGGGTGGCTCTGAAGAGAGCGGTGGCGCACGGCCGCGTGGTCAAGCAGGGGCAGACCTTCCAGCTGGTGAGCCGCGGCGGAGGCGGCGGCTGCCAGAACGACGGGACTGGGACGGTGTCTCTGGAAACGCTGCCGCCCGTTCGACTGCTTCCTCATGAGAAGGACAAGGTAATGGCACCAAAGGCATCTCAGTCCAGACGTAAACACCATTGCTTTCAGATTTACGCCAGTTAGCATCAGGCCGGCCACCACAACAAATTTTGCTGGACGATAAATTGTTCCAGAAGTTATTGCAATAGACAATAATAATATTGTTTTTTTGAGACCATTATGTAGTAATACAATGGCATAATAATATAAAAACACATTCTCAAAGCTCAACAAACTTTAAATTCGAATGAATATTTAACACTGGAACAGGAAGACATTTGAAATATCCGAAAGGATAAAGAAAACAGCAGAAACAACAAATAAAATGAATTATGAAGTCTCTGTAAACCAAATCATGTTTCAAAAAAAGGGATAGTTGAGACCAAATCACCAGACTGAAGACTTTTATCATTCAGATTTTGTTAGAAAGTGAGAGAAAAGAGAAAAAATAAATCATTCAAATGAAATTTATTGAGCTTGCTTTAATTTATCACGCGATTTATTGCTTATTGCGACGTCTATTTAGTGCCTCATATTGTTGCGTTTTACAATTTTATCTGTTGAGTCTCTTGAATTTTTTGAGCTTTAAAGGACAGATAAGTATTGCTAATAACTGAAGCAAAGTTTAGTGAAACAAGCTAATTGTAAAGCAATTTTTATTCCTGGTGTCAAACTATTATGATACAAACATTGAAAACAGTTGGTTTAAACCACAATTTTAGCTCTTAATAATTTTGCTAAAACAGTGCAGGACCAACAAATTTAAAAGAAAATACAAATAAATGTAGATTTTGGCAGTTTTATGTATGGAATACAACCTGCATTAAATTTTGACAGCAGCATGACATGACTATTAGTAATATTTAAGTATTTGTTTTATTTTTAGGCATGCGCCAATTTGAAAATTTGGGCCAATATTCCCCAATATTGTTGGGGTTATGGCTGATAACTGATATTTACCGATATATATATACAGTATATATTGTATATATTTCACTACTGCTACTACGACAGCTGGGGAAAAAAACAACTTCACCACTGCTTCACTGCTTCTTTGCTTCAGTTAAATTCCCCACAATCCTTTGCTGCGTCACTATTACGTGACCTCATACCCTTCCTCACAAAAACAAATGGTGGCATGATGGAAGTATGTATCGGTTAACATGTTAATATCGGTTTTATAGCAGTTTTATCTATCAGACCAATACGATATCTTAAAATCCTTGCTAATACCTGCCGATACCAATGCTAATACCGATATATCGGGCATACCATTTTTTTTTTCTCATCAAAATTAAGAGTTTTTTTTTCCTTTTGTTTCAACCATTTTCCACTAACATCAACATCTGATAGAAGACAATGTTTCCATGTTTTTTATGAAAGGTTATTTAACATTTGTGGCTCCACACAGGTTTGGTTTAGCCGGACCGAGGGCAAAAACGGCTCGTGTGGTAAAAGTTTCTGGTTTAAACCAAACAGGATGACTCGGTTTGGATACAACCGGGTCAAAAACATGAGCTTGATCTGCAAAACCAACTTTAAAGAAGTCAGGCTTTTAAAACGTATTTGTCGTTTGAAGTCAGGGGATATCGACTTTTAAAAAATTTTTTTTTTTTTTGCTGCCAAAAAGTCAACTCCAGTTTTCACATAATAATTTTGAGTAATTTAAAAATCAAGCAGTTTAACTGGGACGTGAATCATCAACACCAAATCGTTTGGTATCAAATCTGTATTTTTAAAGGTTTTATTCCACTGCCATATTGTTGGCTTTTTTTTTTCCTTTTTCTTTTTTAGACAGGCGCGGGAGTAATGTCTTCACAGGTATGCCTTGTTTGTTTTTCGTCCGCGGCCGGCAGACTTGTTTTCACCCGTTAAAAGAGGAAGATGAGGTCAGGCTTAGAAAGTCATGTGGCTCCCAGCCTCCTGCAGCGAGCGCAGACCAGCTGCACGGCTGCTCCCTGTCAGCATCTGTCAGGAGATGCGAAGAAGAAAGAAGGGAAGCGAGGGAAAAGGGAAGCAACGCGGACCAGAAAGAGAAAAGAGGAGGTGGCGGGTAGCAGAGCCACAGGGCGAGGCCTGGATGATGCAAGCTTCTGGCCTCTGAAAGGAGAAGGAGGGAGAGGAAAGTGAGGGAGACAGAACAAGAGGGGGGGAGGCAGACATGCAGGCGACAGAGGAGAGAGGGAACACACCCACCTCTGTAACCTGATCAGAGAGAGCAGCCGTCTGCTAACCTCAGCACACCCGTTACCCCGAGTTACCGCGTCTTAAATCTACCTGAGCGCTTTCCGCTATCGGCCCGTTACCCAGACGTCGTCGACCTTACCAATGCTCGCTGCGAGCTTTGTCTAAGATCCGGGGTGCCAAACACGGTGAAGATGCCAACAGCCGCACGCGCAAACCCAGACGAGAGGATTAGCCCAGAGAGCAGGCCGCGGGTCACGCGGGGTCAGACCAACATGGTGACTCTCTTAGGGGAAAACGGAGAGCGACCCGTTTCTCTGGAGCCGGACAGGCAAACATTAGTTTAAGTAATGCGTTTGTACTTTTAACATGCTGGTTTGCAGTTATAAAAAATAAATTCAACGAATCAACAAGTTGTTACAGGATTTTGCTTTTGGGTGTGAAACTGTGCTGAAAGTCAGCAGATTGGCTCAAAAATTGTTATGTACACAAGCTGTACTCTTTGGTTCTCACAGAACATACACACTGATATGAGGGGTGCACCGATCAACCGGTTGATTGGCCCCAATTTTCTAAATGTTGGCCTATTGGCCGAGATTTGCATGCAAAACCAATCTCTGCGACAGTAAAGTCTGGGCTGGGTGATAAATCAATTTTTATTGGTTAATTCAGTGAGTCCAAGGCCTGTTGTCTTCTTTGACAAATGTGTTTTAAAGTTTCTATTTATTTCAACTTTATGACTGAATATTAGGAAGAAGCTAATATATACATCTTTAATTACAAGATTAAACTCATATTAAGAGAGCAAAACAGTAACTCCAACACAAAACAACAGTTAAAGTGAAGAATGTCCAGCATGTTGTGAAATTATACTTTGGTGATACTTAATAGAAATACTTCATCTTTTCACACATCAACATCAAATTATCATTAGTAGAAGGACTTTGAAACGATTGTACAAAGCTGTGTATTTCAAAGAAAAAAAAATACTCAAACTGAGCTGGTTTTATTTATTTTTTTAAGTCTACCTGACAGCACAAGTTATAAAAAAAAAAAAAAAAATTGATATCAACCAAAGTTAGAATCAGCTGGTCAGGCTTTTTAAAAATCGGCGATCGACCAGAAAATTCCAATCGGTGCGCCTTTAACCAGCACTCCTTTTATAAATGGCTCTGAAAGATATTACCCACTAAAATAAAGTTTAAATATCTTCAGGTCCCTGTTGGGATTCATTTCCTTATTCACTATCAAACATCCCCAAAATACCAGATACACTCCAGAAGGAAACAAAAGTCAGTCATTCCTCCAGCGCCCTTCAGCCTTCAGAGAAAATCACAAAATTGCCGCAGCGTTCCGGACGTTGGCATTCGAGTCAATCTGATCGTTTTTCTTGTCGCCGCTCCGTTGTGTTTTCCCAGCATCGCCGCCGACTCGGCGTGGGTTAGTGCCCGCGCCGCCGGTGTGAGCGGCATATGTGTCAAAAAGATTAAACTGTGCGCCACAAATAAAGGCAGAGATTGCTGTTGCGTAATCACTCCCTCCTCCCTCCCCCCAACCCGTGCGCTCTGCTTCGCTGGGCGCTCCACTGGCGCATCATCGCCTCGCATGATCGCTGGCAGATATGATTTCCAGGGGAAAGAAATGAGAGAGGGCGAGTGGAGGGAAATCAAAACAAATGGCTGAGCACTAGCTTTGACCCCATTTGCGGGGAGATTTGTGCCTTCGGTTGCAGCTGATGGTTGCATCGGGGGCGTGCTATTCAAACGGGATCCCAGAGCCTATTTCTGGCTCCCCTAATAGGGTGCCATTGCCAGGTCATGAAGGGGGAGAGAAATGGGTGAGGGAAGTCAACTAGGGGTCATGGATGTATAGGTGGCAAAGCTCATTGCTTCCCTGAGCAGCCATTAGGTGGGACGGGCTTAACGTTCAGCTGTGTGTGTGTGTATGGTTATGTACTTTAGCGTGTGTGTTGTTATTGTTCATCCAATCACAGTAGGTGAAGGCAGCCTTCCTGCCCGCCGGTTGCCCTCTCCCTAACAGCTGGAGCGGGGTGAACCAGAGTTCTCCCCGTAGCCAGGCCGTGTCACGGCGAGGACGTGTGAAAAACCCGACGCATTCGCTGTGCACACCTCCCAAACCGTCCCACTAACCTTCCCCCGATGTAATATTTCTTTCGTTCTCGGTGGCTACCGTATCTCCAGCTCCAGGAGCTGTCGCATCCTCACGGCGAATGCTGATTGGCCGGTACATTTTTACTACTGTGATGTGTTTTCTTTCCCGGCTTCTGCTGCAGTTGCAGCATGTCGTTGGGATTTTGTTCGCATTTGTAAATCCAGTCGTAATGTCTAGAGATTCCATTCTGAAATGTTTGTTTTTTTAAATTCAGAAACGAGGGGTGCACCGATTGCAGATTTTTGGCTGATCACCGATTTCCCAAAATTAAGGAAATCGGCACTGATAAGTAGACTGGCCTGTAAATCGGTGCTCCCCTGTCAGAGGCTAATTTTCTGCCCGGAGTTTTATAGAGTCGTGTTTTATAGAGGGTATTTCTTAGAACTTTTGATTCCATGTCATTTCCCATAAGGGATGATTGAAATGAAAGCAAGTTTTTCTGATATTTTCTGTCATTTGTAATTTCTTTACTTTTTTTTTTTTTTAAAGAAAGGAAAACATTTATTTTCTTGTTAACATCTCATTGCAGAAGTATCAGAACCTCTCTGCTATTTTCCCCTCGTTCTATTAGCTCGCAACTGCAGACATTAATATATAGATTTTTATGTGCTAAATACAAAGTATTTAAGAATGAAGCAAAAGACTTGGACTAGACCAGAGACTCATCTTCCAGCAGGAAACGGACCCTAAGCATACATCCGGAGCTACGCCGGGGTGGCTTGGATCAAAACGGTGGCCTAGTCAAAGAAAATCCCATGCGGTGCAGAGACAAATGGAGGTCCTCTAGCATGATCACCCAGCGGGGAGCGTTTACCTTGAGCTCGCCAGTCGGTGATCGGCATCTGGCATTGGCAGCGTGTGTCTGCAGCAGAGCCGCTGTCCAGCTAGCCAATGTGTGGAGCAGCTGTGGAAGTAACTGCTGGAGGCCGGCCAGCCGTTTGATGCTGTCGTTAAGATTTCTGCTCCCTGGCTAACCTCTACATAGATATTTATGTATATAGAGTTAATGTTTTTATGGAGAGCTGATGGAAGACAGGGGAGTTTGATATTTCATGAAGTTACACAGTGCCTGGAAGCTGGTTGCCGTACAGGAATTTGAGATTGTCAGTGATTAGGTTTACTCTGCTGTGTGTCCATCTTGACTTTTGTTTTTCTTCTATTATTTCTTTTCCTCATTGTTCTCTCTTTCTTTTCTTGTCTTTTTCTAAGCTTCTGTTTTAGCGGGGAATACTGGAGCTCATCTTGGTGTTTTCTGTAACTTCTCATCCCAGTTTGCAACATCTATAATAGCGCAACATTTAGCTGCAAATACTCCCAAAATGAAAAACCTTTTAAAACATCATCGCTCATGCAGAGATCATGATGAATCAATTTAGGATGTTTTCTAAATGTAATATGATTTTGTTTTGAACAATTTAACAGAAAACTGGATTCTGGACTCGAAGAAACAACATTTCCTGCTCGTCTTGTCATCATTTTGCTAATTTGGATAAAAAAAAAAAAAAAAAGAGAATTCATCACACCTGAAGGTTTTGGGGGCCAAAGTCATTCACCTCAATAAAAATATCTACTTCTCTCTGCTCTGCAGAAGCACAAAATCTTAATTTTGGTTTAATTTCTGGTGCAGATATCTGAAATGAGGCAAAACTAACTTAAAGGTAACTTTTCAACATATGTAATCTTGTTTCAAGTAAATAATTATTGAATATAGATAAAAAAATGTACACAATTTTTCATGCTTTAGAAGGCATTTTTCTCATTTTAAGTTAAAGAAATCTGCCTGTGAACTGGTACTTTATCTTTTTTAAAAAAATCTATACTCAAGAATTATTTATTTAAAATAAGTCTCGACTTTTTGCTGAAAAGCTACCTTTGAGATAGTTTTTTTTTTTTCTTTCAAGTGTAAAACGATTGCTACTAGAAACTGCACAATTTTGTGATCTGTGCAGTGTGAAGAAAAGTACGGTGGCCCAGGAGGGTCAACAAAGTGACAAAATAAAAAAATCAAAGTGGAAGTAATGGTAAAACTGAAGTTATAATAAACTTACTAACATAACTTCTATATTGTTGTTGCATTGTGACTGACATTGTGTTGACCCTCCTTTTATTTCTTTATTTTCCTGTTGAATTCTAAAATATTAACATCACATTACCGATGGAAAACATTTGAAAATTACATTTATTTTTTAAAATCCCAAACACCAGACGTGCGCACAGGGGCGTGAGCGCTTTCGAGACACACCGTGGGCGGTTGAGTCAGGGGGGGTCGGACCGGGTCACGCTCACCTGGCGCTTCCACCTGGGCATGTGTTTCTGAAGAAAAACCAGTTACCCGCCAGACGGGTTTTGAAGTCAGTTAAGGCGCTATTTTTGAAGCACTAGCTAGCTGCTAGCCGTCACCACGAGGCGTGAATTCAGGAGGAATTCGGTTCCTGAAAATCCTTACCTCTGCTTTCACAGTCCTTCATAGAAATGTCGGCCATGAGAAACGGTGACAGTGAGAAATCTCCGGAGTGTCGTCGTGTTGCTAACGGCCGTCTTGGCAGCCAGGGTAGAAAAAGTCTGAAACGCGGAGGAGCAGTTCTCAGGAGGAATGTGTTTTTGTAGCTCCTGTATCCCTGCCACTGAAGCAGGATTAGCTTTTTTTTTTTTTTTTTTTTGTAAGTATCTGCTGGGGATTAATTTCCAGTAGCAGCCTGTAATCTGAACCCAGTTGTAGCCGAGGCGACGCTCACTTTTGCGACTTTTAAGGGGTTAAATGTCAGGAATGATCGAGGTGTTGGTCATACCCAGGCTGCCACTGCTGCAGATTTTCTCTGTTTTTTCCCCCTTTTTTGCCCTCTGGATTGTTATTTTTGTCTCCTCTTCGTGTCTCTCTTTATTTTCTCGCTTTTTTTCCTTTTTTTTTTGCGTTCCCTCTTTCTTTTTTTTTCCCATCTTGTGGCTTTGTGTTGCTCCACAGC
Source organism: Xiphophorus hellerii (assembly GCF_003331165.1). Classification (NCBI taxonomy): domain Eukaryota; kingdom Metazoa; phylum Chordata; class Actinopteri; order Cyprinodontiformes; family Poeciliidae; genus Xiphophorus; species Xiphophorus hellerii. The sequence continues at coordinate 28,488,160 of NC_045683.1, forward strand.
TTTGTTCTGTTGAGCTCTATAATTATTTTCAGAATGTTTTAAGATCATATGGAGAGTTTTCAGTCTAATTGCACCCCAGTGCAGGATTGTAGTTTAATATTCTTCACTATTGGGGCTGGAATTTTTTTTAAAAAATACCCGAAACCTCTCACTGTTAAGCTGCTGCTTATCCTCCTCCTTCCTCCTCCGCTGTGTGTTTACCTCTTCCTCCTTTCACCACGTCCCTGTCTGTGTTTCTCAGGTGCTGTGCTGCATTAGGTGTAACGGGCTGTGTGTGTGTTGCAGGCAGCCTGAGTCAGAAGGAAATGAACCTAATAAATCAAGTTCTTGTCCCTGTCTCTTCCCAGCCAAAACAACGTGCCTACCTGCTTCTTTGCTGCTGCACTGTTTGGACAAAGACTATCTTAAGACTTAATGAGTTTCTCAGGTATTAATCCACTGTTTGTTTTTTTCCAACAGAATCTATGCGTTGTACGGAATTATGCAATTTTGGTTACTTTGATTTCTTCATATTTTGATATTTTGAGGTTTTCTGGAGAACTTTGCTTCCGTTTAAATCACCTTTGACTCTAAAGCCTGCTACCTTGCAACGACATCGGAACCCATGTACAGTAGGGCTGAGCGATGTCAGGGGGAACGTGGGTAATAATACTGGTGACTGTGATAATTTTTCCTCTTTATTCTTGCAATAAAAAGTAAACAATGTTGATGTCTTTCTGCGTTGGGTTTATAGCAAACATAGACCACAGATAGGGCTGGACAGTAAATCAATAATATACAGTATATCGCAATAGGCACTTGATCAATATCAATAGATAATGCATCTGATAGAATTTTCAATAACTCCGAGGTAGAACCGCACAGCATTCTGGGGGGTGTAGGCAGAGGAAAGCCTCTCAACCTGTCACGGCTAGGTGGTACCAACTAACTCGCTCATTGGTTACCTAGCAACAACTTGTTCAGTATCTTGCAGCACAGTGCCTCATAGCTGCTTAAAAATAAAAACACTATGTTGAGTGAAAACTGGATAAAACGAGAATGTTAAAAATTGGCAGAATTTCCAATATTTAACACAAAAAGCGAATCAATAATTATCCAACGATTTGAAATGAAACGCTTATATTGTGATATGATTTTCAGGCATGTTATCCAGCCCTTGCCCCAGATAACAAGTTGTCTGTCAAACTCACGTTTAGTACAGGCCACGCAAGTTTTCTCATATTGTGTACAACGATGTTGCAGTTCTGGTAAATGTGCAGCAGTAATATCTCTTAGTTTTGCAACTGTAAAATTCACAGTAGTTAGATGGACTGACAGAAAATGGAAGTTGAAGTAAACTGGAAGAAAGGAAAGACATTGCCATCAAGAGAAGCTGGATCGGATAATTTAGGGATGGTTGTGAATATGTTTACAGTAGTGGTGCACCGATGGCAATTTTCTGGAGGATCACTAAACTTTATAAAGCCCGACCTGCTGATTTCAAATATAACCGATACCAATTTATTTATTTTTCTGTCTGCAGAGTCACTAAGGCTATGTTCACACGGCAGGCAAATGTTGATCAAATCTGATTTTTTATTTTTATTTTGAGATTAGTTACCAGGACAGACGTGTTAGAATGAATGTGAACTCCCAAAACTGATTCTTATTTATTTTCATTTTGAGTCACGTCCATGTGTCCAATCTTTTTTTTTGTTTGGTTACCCCTCCATGGGGTCTTTTGTGGGCTCTAGTGTCCCTTATATGACAGTAGGCTGACAGGAAAGGGGGAAGGAGAGGATGGAAGACATGCGGCAAATATTGTCGGGTCCGGGAGTTGAACCCGCGACGGCCTCGTCGAGGACTCGAGGCCTCCAAACATGGGTTGCGCTAACCCCTACGCTGCCACGGCACGCCCATGTCCAATCTTTTTGAATGCGATTCCAACGGGAACAGCCAAAACGAATTTGATGTGACTTTGTCGGCACGTTCCGCCGTCGTTTGCCAAAGTTGTGCCAAAATCGGCCCCCGATGCAGTCCAATGCAACCCAGCACTCCCGCACTTCTGGACTGCAATGCAACCCAGAAGTTGCCAATTTTTCTAATTCAATTAATCAATTAGATTATTAAATCATCAGATTAATCAGTGATTAATTGAGTTAATCGATTAATCTAAGTGATCAGATTAATTCATTGATTAATCACATTAAAAAAAGTTGCCATAGAATAATCTATTACAAAAATAATCGTTAGATGCAGCCCCAAAACTTTCTACCTCACAGTTATCAACACTGATTAGCTCTTATCGCACAAAATGATGCATTAAAAATTGCTTTCAACACGGCAACTACTAGAATTCGGCGAGACATTTCCGTCTCGTCTCAGGCCGTTGCCAACTCTGCTGTCTGCTAGTCGGGTGTTGGGATCGATTGACCGCAGGTTGCTGACGTCTTAACAAACCCATGATGATCTTTTACAGAGTTCAATTTAAAATAAACTTTCTCTTTTATGTAAATCCAGCCGAGCTTTTACTGCCGTCTCCGTTTCCTGTTGCAGATGACAACTGAAACTGTGTGAGATAACAACACGCTTGGTGTCTTGGTTTCATAAGCCTCATAAAGGAGTCTGAGCAAAGGCATTGCAGCTATTTGTCACAGTCTCAGAAGAATTTTGTTTAAGAGCAAATATGGAAAATGTTTTTGATTTTTGAATAGTTCTGTGCAATTTAGGCTTTGTGTTAAATAACTTTAAATGTGTTAAAAGTGGCTAAAGAAGGCTGATTACAAAAATACTTACTATAAACAGTTCCATTTTATAATTTCTACCGTAACTGTAGCGGTTTTTGAAGCTGCAGGAGTTTTGGGACTCTTGTTGTGTTTTTTTTAATTATTATTTTTTTTAGCTTCTCATAGTCTGAATCCTTTTGCTTTTGTTGGAACAGAAGCGCCTTCCTCCCCTCCAGCGTGAGATGTTTGCAGTCAAACTGTGGGAATCGGACCAACATAAAAGCGAAGCGATCAAAAAGCTTCACTCCAGCCTTGCCAGATTGTTGAAGACGTTTCCTTCCCTTTGTTTCTAGCTTTTCCCCCACACGGCTGTTAGCAAGCACCGGCCCAGATGTCATGCAACTTGTTTTCGCCCTGGCCTTTTCTCTCTCTGCTGCTCGGCTACAAAGCTGAGCCTTAGAAAACCAGCTGGTCTGAGACTTGCTTATTTTCTTCTATTTTTCTTTTTTTTTTAAAAAAAACAGTGTTCCCCTTCTTACAAGTAAAGCTGTGTCTCTTTTCCAAGTCTCCATCTTTATTGCTTCTCTTACACGGATGCTCACTGTCTGACAAGCTGGACAGGAATTTATCAACTCTCTTTTCTTCTTCTTTTTTTATGATTATTTTTCTACTGGGGTTAATTTTAAACTTTGAAAATAGTTTAGTTTTTTCCCCTTTTCCCCCCATGACACTTTCAGCTCATAAAGAGTCTTTGTTTTTGAGGTCTGCACACATGGAGCGTATTGGATTAAATGCAGATCTTCACTTGCAGTTTACTGAAAACAGCAAGTAATTGTGTTACATTGCAGGGTATTATGCTTGTGTTTGAAGTTCGGCTCAACAATCTGCTCACATTTAGTCTCTCCGAATATGCAAAGATCTGAATATTATATCTAATTTCCAGGTCTTGTAAAGCGGCAACCTGCCAGTTCTGATTTTTCTGTAGAAGCTGCAAGAACTGTTTGTGTGAACCCTTATATCTGTTACGCCTGAATTTCTTCGCGGGTAGACACCGGGTTATATCAGAGGATGCTAGCATCCATACATCTTCAGCATGGGGCCCCTGAGTCTGATGCCCCACTGATAGTTCCTCATTCTAGACGGAGACGTTCTTAAGAGGCTCCAAGACTCTGGAACTTTCTTCCATTGTGTTACTATTTTAAAATCAGGACTAAACTAGGGCTGTTGTAAAAGAATATTTTAGTAATCGAATACTCTATAGAGTATTTTTACGATTATCCGAGGAATATCTCTCTCTCTTTCTCAGCGCCATTCCTACTGTTCGCTCCAAAACTGTGACGACGCGATTCCGACGCCACAAAAGCTGTCGTAGTCCAACCGTCGCGCCATAAAATTCAACAATCCTTATTTCTCCCCCAAACTCTTGACAACATGCCGCACAGTTCAACACCATGCTGCTAGCACTTCACAACAGAAGTAAGAGCGCTGCCCTCCACAGATAATGATCCGGCAGAACACGGTGCGCTACATAATAAAACGTAATTTAACGACGCTTCGAGGCAGATAAATTTTCCTCAAGGAATTTTAATAATCGAGGTACTCGAATCATTCGAGGAATCGTTTCAGCCCTAGGCTAAACCACTCCAAAGTTGACGAGTCTGCTGTCCCAACTAGCCTGTTCCCTTTCTGTGCTTCTCCTGACTCGATTTGAACATGGCTAACTTCTAGTCGTTGTTCCTCAGCAACAGCTACGCTGCACACGACTCGTTGTTTGCATCAGGTTTCAGATTTTCAGCCGAGCTGAAAAATCAACTGATTCCAATCGCCACACAGTTTCATCCAGACTTCTTCCTTTCTACTTACTACGTGATTAGCGATCATTTGTTTCACTATGATCACTAAAATTATTCCCGTTTTTTTATTACTGCTGATATGTTTAATCTGATTAATCATGATGCATCAATTATAGAAATAATTGTCAACTAATTTGGTAATCAATTAATCGATTCTACAAATGGCCATTTTGCTGAAAGAACAACACGCTCTGTGCAGTAATTAAGCCAAAACTGTACAAAAATAGATGCATTTTGCATTTAAGATTAAAAACAAGTCTTTGTCTGTAAATATGTTCTATCCAAAACCTCCTCGAGTGGCATAATTCAAGCCTCACCCGGTTCAAATTATGTAAAACTATCCAGTTATTAATTGGTTAAACCGTAATATAGTCAATTGATCAGCCCTGCACTGTATTGATAAGCATTTCACAGGTTGAAGTATTTTTTTTAGCTACACTCTTTGCTACAAATGCTCAAGCGTGCACTAACAGGATGCTGTCATTGCACTTTAGGCAATAAAATGTTCATTTTCTTATTTAAAAAAAGAATGCAATAGTTTACTTTAATCTTTTAGTGCATTTCTAATATTGTATAAAACAGACTTAAATGAAAAATCTGTGCCAACCTTTTTGTACAATTAATCGCCAGAATAATCGATTAATCAATAACTAAAACAATCGCTAGTTGCAGTTCTAAAAATGATTATGCAGCGCTAAAATGCGTTGAAATAAAACTGGATGAGAAACATAATAAACAGGGTTTTCCCCCAGTGTGTTACAAGCCTGGCAGACCACCAGGCTAAGCATTGCTTATTTACTTAAGTCTTTTTAAAATGTTTGCATTTTTTAAGACTCTATAGTTGGTGTTCAGGTATTAATCTTCCAATCTTTCAGTAAAACATATCAAGTGATATTTTCGCATTTCCTGTCAACTTTAAACATTTTAAAGTTTTGCAAGTTTTCTGAGGGAACCTTGCTAAACATAAGCCAGCGCCAATAAAACATGACTATCACCACTGTCAAAGTTGAACAACATTTTAGTAGACCAGTGTGGATTCTCTTTTTATAACATATATAACCCTAAAGTTCAGTTGATTGCACCAAACTGGTTACATTCCTGTATCACATTAAGCTGAACACACACCAGCCTCACCAACGCTCTTTTGACGGTCCTCTATTCTGAGGTAAAAGTACACCTGCAGTTCCTTCCACCATCACTGGTCATACATCATTCTGTTTTTTTTCCCCATTGTTTTATGCTTGCTTGTACATTTTAAAGTTTCGTCATCGAGCCTCCCCATCTGTGGACGTTCTGCGGTCAGAAACACCCACCTAAACCACTTCAGCTAACGGCGTCGGTCAAGGGCGCGTAACCACCGTCCTGTGATCAGCAGAGACTCCGACACATGGCGGCGCCACATAAATAATACAATCTCTGCCGTCACGGCAGCTCTCACGCTCCTCATCACCCTGAACTAGCTGCTCAAACACAGACACACGCTCTGCGGCGTCTGTGTGATTTTCAGCCCGCCGTTAGCTCGCTAATATACGCGGCGACGCTCGTTGACCGTGGCGGGACGCGAGGCCTCGGTGTTGTTTTCGTTTGAAGCCATTAATTTGACAGACGATTGTGTCCTTCCTGCAGCCCGTGGCGGAGCCCATCCCCATCTGCAGCTTCTGTCTGGGGACCAAGGAGCAGAACCGCGACAAGAAGCCGGAGGAGCTCATCTCCTGCGCCGACTGCGGCAACAGCGGTGAGTGCAGGTTCAAACCCCTGATTTTGACGTTGGAAGTAAAGGGTGTCAAATATTTTATTCAGATAAAAGTTTTTAAAACCATTATGAACTGAAGTATGTATGGACTCTGGGTTGCTTTCTGAAGCTGGACTACACGCCAAAACTCAAGACAGATCCGTTGGGATCTCTGGTTAAGACGTGCATAATGTCACACGGAAACAGTTATTCAGTGGGGGGGACAAACTTTCAACCATGTTTAAAAGTTATCAGGTCATCAGTGAAATAAACGTTGGTCTCAGCAACAGACTTCCCAGGTGGATTTGATGTAGGACTGAAACGATTAATCTGATTAATCGATTAGTGAAACGATTGTCAACTAATTTAGTAATCGATTAATTGTTAACTGACTCAAAATAAGGTTATTTGCTGAAAGAACAGCATACTTATAGCAGTAATTGCAACAGAACTGTACAAAATACACACGCATTTTGCATTTAAGATAAAACGCCTTTGTCTGTAAATATGTTTCAGCCAGAATTCCTCAAGTGTAATGTTTTATACTCACCTAATTCAAATTCAGTAAATGCTATGTCATTGCATTTTAGGGAATAAAATGTTTATTTTCTTATTTTTAAAAAATCAGTTAAAGTATTTCTTTATTTGCAAGTATTTCTAATATTTTATTAAAAAAAGGCTTACATGGTTAAATAAAAAAATCTAGAGGACATTCAATTTTTATTTTTGATCTGATTATTATAATCGATTGCTGAAATAACCTTTATTTATAGCTCAAGTTTGAAACAAAGGGAAAATGTTTGTAGAAAAGCACCGCCTGCCCACTGTTTAGCCAGGTGCAGGAGGTGTGATGCTGTGGGACTGTTTCTCTTCCTAAGATCAATAAGCCTCAGAAAAAGCAGTAAAGTAAAAATCTGATGGAATCTGCAGCTGAAAAAGGTTCATCATTCAACAGAGTAATGATACAAAACATGGCGAATATGGCTGACAGGACTCGAAATCTCTCTGCTTCCATAAAACCTTAGAGTTTTTAAACAGCTCTATCCTAACAGTGAAGTTTATTCCCTCCAGTTAAAGAATGTAGAGACATAAAAATCTGCTTTTTATTTTCCAGTGAGGTGGTTTGGATTAATTGACTTTAACACACACCTTTTATCAGGAGTGTAAATGAATCTTTCCATATATTTTTATATTTGGCTTCTCAGCTGTCAGTGGAGCAGTTCTCAGCTTTTTCCTCTGAACTGACGGCGTCAGTAATCTCCACCTCTAGTCGCAGTCGGCCAATCGCAAGCCTCCGAGGTCTTTAATATTTTAATATGTCGCTAACAGTACTGTTAATTACACGAACTTCAGCTACCTTTCCATCAGTTTTCCAGTTGAACAATCCGTTTCCCGCAGCAGGAATACAAGTTTCCTGTTTATCTGAAGCGAATCAATCTAGTTTTACTCTTATAGTCCTTACATGATGTAAAAAAAGATCCTCCGCTTCCCTCAGCTCTGACAGATTGTCGTTCAGGTCTGATCACTAACTTTGCAGCTAAGTTTGATCCGCCGATGGCTTTCAAATCCCAGAATTGTCCCACCCCTCTTCATCTTATATTTTTTTACAATCATGCATCTGTGTCAAGAGCTGTCAGTCACAGCAACCAGAAATCAGTGTGTGATGTTGATGCAGTTGTTTCTGTGTCTGTGTGTGTTTTCCTACAGGCCACCCGTCCTGCCTCAAGTTTTCCCCAGAGCTCACGGCACGAGTCAAAGCTCTGTGGTGGCAGTGCATCGAATGCAAGACCTGCAGCAGCTGTCAGGATCAGGGGAAGAATGCGGTGAGTGGAGGAACAAACATGGCCGACTGGCAGCCAGACAGGCGGCATCCCCTCAGCGCGCTCCTCTTCACTTTCAGCGTCAGATGGGCTGATCTGCGGCGCCGAGCGATTCCTCTCGTTTCTCTCCTCCGTCGTGCGAAGAGGGGCGGCGTTTGATGAAATAATTTATTTTGGATGTCTCAAAGCGTGCGACCAAATTCACAAGTTTTTTTACATATCAGGGTAGCAGTTTTAATGGGCTCCTCTGTATGAATATTCAGGTATTTTTTTCTGTTATCACATGCACTATTGTGTAGAGTTTACACAATAGTGCATGTGGAACCAGACTGACTTTATGAGCAAAGATTTAGTAGTGAAAGGAGAACTGCGTAGCTAATTTTGGGCGATCTGGCTCAAAAACTCCAGGGGCCTCATGCATAAAGCGTGCGTACGCACAAAGAATGTGCGGCGCCATATTTTACGCACAAGTCGGCATGTATAAAAATTATCTTTGCGTCAAAGTTTGTGTAAATATACGCACAGTTTTTCGTTGCCATGAAAATGTGCAGCAACCACTCAAACTTTTTCTGTGGACAATATTAAACTGCAAAGCGTCAAAACTCACCTACATGCACTGAAATCTGACGACATTCTGTGATATCTACACCAAGAAGCATCAAACCCGATGCTTTTCATGATTTTAATATTTTATTGTTTAAACGTAAACAATGAAACTGTACCGCATTTATCCTCAGACAATAAGCAAACAAAATAAAGAAAATAAAAATAAAAGTATGTGAAAACCTCGCTTGAATGTAAATAGTACTTTTCCTCAGTTTTTGTCTCATAAAGATGTAACGCATTGGTCCGTGTGCCGCAGCGCATGGAATGCACCTGTGGGGTCATTTCATTCTCACTGAAATTCGATCAGCAGATTAACTCAAACCTGCTGATTAAAAATAATGAACAGGTTTGATTATTTTTAAGGTGACCAAGGTGTGTATGCAATCACACGTATATACTGTAAGTAGCTGTGTTAAGGTGAGCCGTGTAATTGTGGAGCTTTGGCTCTGATGGAGAACAACGCCAATGGAAGGATTCAGAGGGAGCAATTGATCATATTGATCAGCTGGGAAATGTTGATGATGGTTTATGAGCGTTTAGATTACTCAGACTGATCGTCCTGGAGCTCTGAGCAAAAGAGCCGTGCGGTACCGGTACCGGTCCAGCTGCAGTCGTCCTTCAGTTGAGTCGCCCGCTTTATGAATGCGCCTTATGGACATGAAGCATTATAGTATTTAGAATAAACGTCCACATTCCCCACTCAAAGGATCTTTAAATCCCGGCTGAACGCGCTGCTGTTCAAACAGGCATTTGCACGATCTCTTTATTTATTTATTTGGATTTTTTTTATTTTTATGTATTTTTATTGTTGTGAGGTGACATTATGTGTCCTCAAAGCACCTTTTAAATAAAATATATAATTATTATTATTATAAATACTTATACTGCGTCGAACAAGGACGTTGTCATGGTTACTGCTTCACGTGGTGGCAGACTTCCAGGTATTTATACTAATTTACATATGTATTTATAAGTGGCGACAGGGCGGACCAGCAGCTGCGTTCTATTTCCCGCAAATTGGGATTCATAAAGGAGAAAGGTGCTCAACCACGTGCGTGCGCACGGCTTTATGCATCCAATTTTTTTGTGCGCCGCACTTTTCTAACTTTTTCTGTACGCCAAGTTTTAGTGTGAAAATTGCGCACTCCTTTATGCATGAGGCCGCAGGTCATACCAGAATGATTTCAATCGATTTTATTTATTTATTTGTTTTTTTTTTGTCCTGGCTTTATTTTCTAAAACAAGAAATGACAGAAAATAAAAGTATTTTAATTCCTGTCAGCCCTTCTATGAGTTGTATGGATTATTAGTTCAAAGCTTCAAGAATTTTTGTTTATTTACAAGATTACAGTCATAGTGTCAGAAAAAAAGAGGCAATTTTACAAAAAAGAAAACCCACCTTAAAATGACCAGAAAAAAAGCTGAGTTTGTGCAGACTCGTTTGAACCTTGATAATAATTTGATGCTGATGTGTTAAAAGATTCAGTAACTGTATCAACTATTATATGTAACACTTTTACTGAAGTATTACTTCACAAGATGCTCAACGTTAATCATTTACATTTTTTTGTTACTTTTCATATTGGGGTTCCTGTAAAATTACTACTTCTTTTATTATTCTAACTTTATCCTTGCGATATTATAACTGTATTCTCATAATTAAAAAATAGTAGTCACAGCCTGGCCCTAACACTCCATCATAGTAGACCTGAAAATTTCAAACACACTTGGCAAAGAAGACCGTAGGCCTAACGTGCGGCAAAAAGGGCATTGGTTAAAAAAAAAAAAAATTATAATTTAAAATCCAGATTTTTCAAAAATGTAAACTTGAAAAACCAAAAATTTGATCAAATCAATTTATCAGCCAGTCCTACGTCAAGCGCATCTAACGTGTTAATATTTGTGTTTTTGTCTCTGCAGGATAACATGTTGTTCTGTGATTCTTGTGACCGGGGCTTCCACATGGAGTGCTGCGATCCGCCTCTCACACGGATGCCCAAAGGTAAATCATAAGGATGCAGCGATCGGGCTTCAGTTTGACCTCCATGACAGAGAGGGTCGCTTTGAATTCAACAGAAAATGAACAATTATTAGATTATTTCCATTCAGGCATCAAACCTTTGTCTGATCTTTGTCCATGCTGCTGGAGGATGAGCTTTTAACATCTCATCCAATGGAGGGATTTTAGTTTTGAGATATTTAATAAGGAGGGGACAAAATGTTGTTCTAATTTTTCTGTATTTGTTTTAGTAGTTGAGTTCAACAAAAAAATTGGCTTCTTTGTCCGATTTTAGACCCAGAATCAGACGCATACATGGCTTCGTCACACTGCCAAAGCAACACTTTTAACATTGATTAATCCCGTAACTCATATAATAGTGTCAAATTCATAATTGCTGTGTAAAGTTTTTAAGGTGGTGACCCAAACTGGCTGGAAACGTCACCTTTCAGCATTTTTATGTTTAGCTCTCATGTTTGCAATTAACTCAAATGCAGCTTTGTCATCCTGTGGTGAGCTTGAGAAAATTGAGGAACTAACAAGAATTATAAATTCTTGTTGTAAAGAGAGAAAAAAAACAGCTGTAAAAGCTCTGAGGAGTCATTTCCAGTTGACTCTGTTTCTATTTTAATTGGCTATAAACATTCAGTGCCCTAAATTACCAGTTAGTCTCTTTTCCCTTTAAAGAGCGAAACAAGGCTGACCGGAATATGAGCATGAAAAGAGAAAATGAAATTAGACAGGGAGAAGAGAAATGGGGAAGGTTAATGGAGGTTAAAACCATCTCCTGAGTTCCAGCTGCAATCAGTCGTTTCTTTTTGCTTTTCTCTTTCTCAGGCATGTGGATTTGTCAAATCTGCCAACCCAGGAATAAGGGAAAGACGCTTCTGCACGAAAAGGCGGCGCAGATCAAACGGCGATACAACGCGCCGCTGGGGCGGCCCAAGAACAGGTACTGAGGGGAGACTGGCTGCAAAATATGGTGGACAAATCCACAGGGTGGGAAATCACATCTTTTCCACGTTTAATTATATTAAAACTGTTTGATTTAGTCAGTTTGTTTCAGGAATTTAACACAACAGAAGCCCGTTCCTGTAAAATAGAAGGAAAATGATTCAACATAATTCAAAAATATTTTTTAAATAAATGGTTATGAAGCCACCTTTAATTTAATAACACTGAATGAAATCCAGTTGATCCTGGAAGGAAACAATGCGAGCCAGTGACCATAGACCAACATCAAGCAGTGCAAAGAAATAGGTTAGAGCATGTACGTATGTTTGAAAGGCCTAGTCAAAGTCCATATCAGAATCCTATTAAGAATCCTGATATTCACAGAAACACTCCATCAAGTCGGATCTGTTTTTGCAAAGAATAGGCGTAAATTTCAGCTTCTAAGTATGTATATGTGTTCAAACCGCACCAGAGTTCACTTCAACCGAACCGAGACAGAGGCCTGCTTTTGACCAGGCCTAAAATTAAAGCTTAGTATTAAAGCTTAGTGCGCTTTAATACTCGATTAAAGCGCACTAAGCAGTAATGTAGCAAGTCTCAATAAGTTAGTTTAAAGTTTATGGATACAATTAAAAGTTCCCCAGATGCTTTTCCAAAATACCGTATATGCTATCGAAAGCTAACAGCTACGACACATGCTAAGCCAGTGGTTCCCAAAGTGTGGGGCGCGCCCTAAGGGGGGGCGCCGTGCCATTGCAGGGGGCCGTGCCATACCGCGGGAAGCAGTATGGATGAATGACAAGAAAAACAAACTGTTAGACAAAAGTGTTTCACTGTAAAGATGGTTTGTAGTTTTGTTGCAACCTGAAGTGTGAAATGAACTTCAATGGAGTTTGAAAACAAAATATGTATATAGGGTTATGTCTGGTTGAACGATCTGTGTTCCCAGTTGATTTTTTTTTTTCTTTTCTTTTTTGGGGGGGATTTTATTATAATCCATAGGGGGCCCAGAAAATCTTTGGGAACCACTGTGCTAAGCAGAGTGATTATCCTCCTTCAATCAGGCTAACCTCAGCCCCCTCCCATCCTCTCTCCCCACAGACCAGGGCGACCCTTCAAGAAGCTGGGAGGCCGAGGTCGGAGGAAGCGCTCCACCTCAGCCAACTCTTCCTCCAGCTCCTCTTGCGAAGGTTACCCCGGCGATGACCGGCTACTTTTTTCGATGCGCGGGGACGACGAGCAGTCCAACAGCAGCCTGCACTTCAACAGCAAGACCAAGGGCCTCATCGACGCCCTCACCAAGTTCTTCACGCCGTCGCCGGCGGGCCGCAAGGCGCGGCAGGAGGTGGTGGACTACTCGCAGCAGTGCCGCATTCGGAAGAAGGCGGGGCGGAAAGGAGAAGGAGATGACGGGGGTGGTGAGGATGAGTTTGTTGTTGCCGACGGAGACATCAATGCAATACTCTGAATTAAATGCGTAAACCTTTATATCCCTCTTTTCGAGACGTTGAACCGTTCTGTATTTGTTACTGATTTCGAATCTGTCTCGATCGTTTCAGGGCAATGATTTAAAAGAAAACATCTGCAGTTTTTGTGAAGTTATTTCTAATGATTTAAAGTAAATTTGAAGTTTGAAGTGTAAAACTGCAGAGTAGAAGAAATGCTAAGATTTTAATCAAGAACATTAACCACTTTATTCGTTGTATCCTCAAGAGCTTCAACTATTTGTTTGCCTTTGTGGAGAATGTTGGTAGCTCTCTAGTGTTGTCGGATTTGCATTCATGTCAGCTCATTGTTTCGGTTTGCAGACAATCAGGACGGCAGCGACTGGCGGGAGGACGAAGACAAACTGCCCGGACACGAGAACCTGACAGAAAAAGACATTGAACTGTTCAAACATATCCAGGAGCTGGCGCTTCAGGTACGCATCCCTTAGTATCTCAGAGGGGAATACGCGAATGCACAACATGCAGAAAGTCAAACTTGGACAAAACACTGTGCTACAAACTGATTACACTAGGTTGTTGTCCTCCTTTCTTCTTTCTCCTTGTACACATCCACTCCCACTTGTCAGTTAGGCTCATAAACTTTACTGTCAGTGCCCTGACAGGTTAGACAGTAGATACAGAGACGAAGCATAAATTCTGCTCCTTTATATCCCGGGTTTATGTGTCACAGTAAACCTATGAGACGGTGGGTGTTTGGCCGGCATAGCAGAGGCCTTAATAGAAACCTGGATTCTGACTGGAATAGCCACGCTGAAGTGTTCGGTGCTGACAGAGCAGTTATTTGACTGTAAAAAGTATGATTAATCTGGATGAGTAGCAGTGGAAAAGACTTCATGATTGCCATAAAGTGCGGGCAGGGCTCATCACACTGGTCTGTAAAGATTTAATGGATTAAAGCTACAGGGTAGTGTTAGGACAAGGCCTGTTCCCCCTGGGTATCTTAAACCTGCACGTGTGTGTTTCTGCATGTCTTAATATGTGTCCTTTTAGGAATATCCCAGTGAAATACGTCTATTAGACAGCCGTAGACACAGCTAACTGAAAACTTAATTCAGCTAACGCCACAGTGCCAATCTTAAACATTAGTTCTGAAAAAGAGCTAATTTTAATCAAAATCCCATTCCTTTTTAAACATCTATCTGAAGTTGGAAGTATCTAACTTAATTCTCTTTATTTGGTAACCGCTGTTAATCATGACCAGTCACTTCTTGGTCTATCTCTAATGCCTATCTTGCCAATGATGAGCAATTTGTGACCCATTTCCTCGTCTGTCGTTGATCCAAACAGAAAGTCGGCGTGACTGGTCCACCAGACCCACAGATGCGCTGTCCGTCAGTCATTGAATTTGGCAAGTTTGAAATCCAGACCTGGTACTCGTCTCCGTACCCGCAGGAGTACAGCAGGTAAGCTAACACAACAAAAAATATTAGCACAAAATGTACATGACTTACAGTCGGCGCTCATAGGTGTAGCAGTTACTTTCAATAACAGTTACCTTCAATAACTAAAGCGCCACAAGTTGTCGCTTGCTGTCATCTGTAGTCTGAATGGACTTGTTTCACGTTTAACCATCTTGTCCGTCTTCATAGGCTCCCCAAACTGTACCTGTGTGAGTTCTGCCTGCGCTACATGAAGAGCCGCAGTATCCTCTACCAGCACATGAAGAAGTGCAGCTGGTTCCACCCTCCGGCCAACGAGATCTACAGGAAGGACAAGGTTTCTGTTTTTGAGGTGAGCAATGTGTTCAGGGAACGCGACCGGGTGTCAAAAGACGAGACCAAAAGTCCTAATCATTGACGTCTTACCCTTTCGTCTCGCCACAGGTCGATGGAAACGTTAGCACAATCTACTGTCAGAACCTGTGTCTGCTGGCCAAGCTGTTCCTGGACCACAAGACCCTTTACTACGACGTCGAGCCCTTCCTTTTCTACGTCCTCACGCAGAACGACAACAAAGGTTGCCATCTGGTCGGCTACTTCTCCAAGGTACGCAGGACTCGGAACATGCCGAAGCTCTGTTTTTATGAGATATATACATTTACACCATTAAAAAGGAACCAGTGCGCAGACAACCTTTTCATATTTTCTTACAGCCACAAACTTCAGTTTTTATTCTAAAAGTTGTTGTAGAAGTTTAGCCACAAGTGGCTCTTTGGGCCTTAAACAATGGCTCTTAATAACTTTAGCTAAAGGAATTAGAAGAAGCAGCTAATGTTTTAAATGTAGATATAACAACAAATTAAACCGTTTTTAATATTGTTCTTATATTTGCACTGAAATTCCACACTGAAAGTTCCAGTAATATTCTTTTAGATCTGTTTTTCTTTTCATTATGTTGGAATTTATGTGCTTTTTTATAACACATAATTTTCCACCTTACAGGGAAAAAAACTACCCATCCTCCTTTTGCTAAATTTTGTTTATCTTTATTTTGAATCATAAAGAGAGGTTACTTTTTATATACTGTATATATATATATATATATATATATATATATATATATATATATATATATATATATATGACAGATTTTCTAAAGGAGATATTTATCTAAATTTACAACATTTTTTCCCCCAAAAAGTTATGGGACATTATGAAACATGGCAGCATCATGATTATCAGAGAAAGGTAATCTTATCAAAGCGAATGAATTAGAGAAATCAGTGAAGCTAAATACGGAGAAATAGTTAAAAATTAGAGACTGCAGAAGATTTGAGTTGTACCTACACGATAGCAGTCCTGTTGCTGATTTAGAATGGACCAGTCAGATGCTAGCTATACTTCTCAAATATTTTTTTGGGGAAAAAAATCGTTTCTTACAATTATGCATTACCTTATCTATCCCATAAAATGGCATTAAAATAAACGGAAGTGTGTGGTTGGGACATGAGTTCAAAGGGACTGGATACTTCTGCAAGTGCAGTAAAAATCTAATCGGATTAAATGAAATAAACAAACGCTGCAGGCACACCCTACAATCCTATATTTAAGGATCATTCATCAACTTTTTTCCCTCTGCAAGAATGAAAACAGAATAAAAACCCTATGTCCATTCACTCAAAGAAAAAAAAAAGCTAATATTTTTTATTCTGTTCTTCTGCAGGAGAAGCACTGTCAACAGAAATACAATGTATCATGCATCATGATTCTTCCACAATACCAGCGCAAGGGCTACGGACGCTTTCTCATCGACTTTAGTAAGGACTCCCGTCCACCCAAAACGCCTGAAAATGTCGCCCATCGTCTTACAACGCATAAAACCGTTTTTGTTTCTTTCTAGGCTACCTGCTGTCAAAACGGGAAGGGCAACCCGGCTCCCCGGAAAAGCCTCTGTCGGACCTGGGTCGGCTGTCCTACATGGCGTACTGGCGCAGCGTGGTGCTGGAGTGTCTCCATGAGGTTCGCGACCGGCAGCTCACCATACGGCAGCTCAGCAAGAAGACGGGCATCTGCCCGCAGGACATCACCACCACCCTGCACAGCCTCAACATGCTGGAGCAGCGAGGAGACAGGTCAGGAGCGACGGCTTAAAGCCGCACGGCTTCACACGTCCAGAGCGGTTCCGGGCTCCGCTCGGGTTTGCTCAAGTTGTCGCACGTCGTGCATAGAAGTAAAGTAGGGATGCACGATATATCGGCGCTAACGTTGGCTGATATTAGTCGCTTTTTAAGATGTCAGTATCGGTGCCGATAAATAAAACCGAGCCGATACGAACAACAGATATTTATATTTATCTCGTTGCAGTCTGTTTCTGGTCTTTTTTTTTTCTCCCCCAAACGTGTTGAAACGGTATTGAAATATACACTGCTCAAAAAAATAAAGGGAACACTTAAACAACACAATATAACTCCAAGTAAATCAAACTTCTGTGAAATCAAACTGTCCACTTAGGAAGCAACACTGATTGACAATCAGTTTCACCTGCTGTTGTGCAAATGGAATAGACAACAGATGGAAATTATTGGCAATTAGCAAGACACACTCAATAAAGGAGTGGTTCTGCAGTTGGGACCACAGACCACTTCTCAGTACCTATGCTGTCTGGCTGATGTTTTGGTCAGTTTTGAATGTTGGTGGTGCTTTCACACTCGTGGTAGCATGAGACGGACTCCACAACCCACACAAGTGGCTCAGGTAGTGCAGCTCATCCAGGATGGCACATCAATGCGAGCTGTGGCAAGAAGGTTTGCTGTGTCTGTCAGCGTAGTGTCCAGAAGCTGGAGGCGCTACCAGGAGACAGGCCAGTACACCAGGAGACGTGGAGGAGGCCGTAGGAGGGCAACAACCCAGCAGCAGGACCGCTACCTCCGCCTTTGTGCAAGAAGGAACAGGAGGAGCACTGCCAGAGCCCTGCAAAATGACCTCCAGCAGGCCACAAATGTGCATGTGTCTGCACAAACGGTTAGAAACCGACTCCATGAGGATGGTATGAGGGCCCGACGTCCACAGATGGGGGTTGTGCTCACAGCCCAACACCGTGCAGGACGCTTGGCATTTGCCAGAGAACACCAGGATTGGCAAATTCGCCACTGGCGCCTTGTGCTCTTCACAGATGAAAGCAGGTTCACACTGAGCACATGTGACAGACGTGACAGAGTCTGGAGACGCCGTGGAGAGCGGTCTGCTGCCTGCAACATCCTTCAGCATGACCGGTTTGGCAGTGGGTCAGTAATGGTGTGGGGTGGCATTTCTTTGGAGGGCCGCACAGCCCTCCATGTGCTCACCAGAGGTAGCCTGACTGCCATTAGGTACCGAGATGAGATCCTCAGACCCCTTGTGAGACCATATGCTGGTGCGATTGGCCCTGGGTTCCTCCTAATGCAGGACAATGCTAGACCTCATGTGGCTGGAGTGTGTCAGCAGTTCCTGCAAGATGAAGGCATTGAAGCTATGGACTGGCCAGCCCGTTCCCCAGACCTGAATCCGATTGAGCACATCTGGGACATCATGTCTCGCTCCATCCACCAACGTCACGTTGCACCACAGACTGTCCAGGAGTTGGCGGATGCTTTAGTCCAGGTCTGGGAGGAGATCCCTCAGGAGACCATCCGCCACCTCATCAGGAGCATGCCCAGGCGTTGTAGGGAGGTCATACAGGCACGTGGAGGCCACACACAATACTGAGCCTCATTTTGACTTGTTTTAAGGACATTACATTAAAGTTGGATCAGCGTGTAGTGTTATTTCACTTTAATTTTGTGTGTGGCTCCAAATCCAGGCCTCCATTGGTTAATAAATTTGATTTCCATTGATGATTTTTGTGTGATTTTGTTGTCAGCACATTCAACTTTGTACAGAACAAAGTATTCAATGAGAATATTTCTTTCATTCAGATCTAGGATGTGTTATTTGAGTGTTCCCTTTATTTTTTTGAGCAGTGTAGTGTCCCTTACATGATAGTAGGCCGACAGGAAACAGGGAAGGAGAGGGGGGAAGACATGCGGCAAATGTCGTCAGGTCCGGGAGTCGAACCCGCGACGGCCGCGTCGAGGACTCAAGGCCTCCAAATACGGGTCGCGCTAACCTCTACACCACCACGGCACGCCCCAGTCTAGTACTGTTTAAGTTGAAACAACTGTAACGATCCTTTTTTTTTTTTTGCAGGCTTGTGTTGGTGCGAAGGGAAAAAGTGGTGGCCAACCACATGGCTCGCCTCAAGGCTCGGCCGCGGCAGCTGGAAGTTGACCCCGAGTGTCTCCGCTGGACGCCGGTCATTGTCACAAACACAGTCGTCTCAGAAACGGATGGAGAGGAGGAAGAGGAGGACGACGAAGGACCAGACGATGGCATTCATAAGGGGGTAGGCACCACGAAATTGGGGGGTTTATTTGACTTAAATTGATACATTTTTTGAGATATTTCTATGATCTGAGCAGATGAAACCAAGCCACAAGGTTCCAACAACACCCTGGCAGATGCAGCAGAGAATGGAGGATGAAGAAACGAAGGGCTTCCTGGGGTTTCCCATCAACCAAAGCACCCCAGCTTCCCCGTCCGTCCATGGCCCGCCGTCTGTCCCAGACTCGGCGCACCCTCCTCTGCCGACGAACGGCGAGCGTCGGCCGCGGGGTCGTCCACCCAAAAACTGCCCCTGGGGCAAGATAAAGAACAGCACGCGCGTCGGACGGCCACCCAAGATCCGCCCCATGGAAGACGAGGACGATGAAGACGATGAGATTCTGGAGGAGGGCCGGACGGCTGGCTCTTCGAGCAGCCCACCGTCTCTTTTCTCCATGGATAGACAAGGAGACTCCTCAGCTTTTCACTCTCTGGACTTGGCGAGGCATCCTTCCATAACCCCTACTACGCGAAGAGGGCGACCGCCGAGAAAGAAGAGGGGCCCGAAGCCTAGGCTTCCAGACGGGACCGGGGAGGGGCTGACACAGTCGGTCCTGTTCAGGTTAAACGAAGCGGCGTCCGTCAACAAGAGCTGCTTCAGCGAGAGCAGCGACGATGAGGAGGAGGATGACGACGAAGATGACGAGGAGGAGAGGGGATGCTCCCCGCCCATCCTCACCAAGCCAGCAATAGGGCTCAAATGCAAGGTAAGGAACTGGCTGAAGCTGTTCGAATTAGAGATGCACCAAGAAGGCCACTCAGAAAGTCAAAAATCCAATCTCACCAGCTTCGCTGTAGATGGTGTTACGGAGGGAAGTATACTCTGAAGATAACTTTTTTCAATGTCGTTGAGGTGTAAAAAATTTAATTCAGAGGAAAACAATGAAAGAAGCTATTCAAAAGAAATGTATGTGATTCATTCAGCATCTAGGAGAGAGAAATGCTTTGACTAGATAACAGGAAGGCAAATGGAGTCTGTTGAGATTTCAAAAAGAGTGTTAACATTTTCAAATCAAGCATACTTCCACGCTTTGAGGGGATGACGTCGTCACATAGCGCTACATTGTTCAGTAGCGCTATGCGCACTAACCGAAGTGTTTGTCAATGTAACATGCTAAAGCCAACTTAATCTGCTTTCTTACCAGACCTGTTTGGTCTAGTCTAAATGGACCAGAGTTCATTTGGGCCGGTTTTATCGCCTCACAGTGCAGCGATTCGAAGAGACAGAAGTGACGTCCCTAAACGTATAGTTTTCCATCGCATATGTGATCTGTGTGAACACAGCAGAACTTTGTACTGTCTCACACACCATCTGTTTTCAGTACTGCTGCATGAAGCAAATATGGCATTTTAACATTTAATAACCAGAAAGGATTTTTAAACTATAAATCAATTCTTGATATAAAAAAATGTATGTTTCGGACATCTGGAATCCAAACTGCTTAAGCAGAAGGCAGCTGGGCTTCTATTGAAGTGAAAAGAACTCCAGTTCTAGATTGTCTGGGTGTAAAAGCATCCTAAAATGTGCACTTTTCAATAATTTTTAACGCTTCATAAAATAGTAAAATCTGATCTTACACCAACGACTCTCTTTCACACATGGCACTAAGTTGCCTATAATTAGTTACTTTCTGGCAGGAAAGCAAGAAAAAAAAATAGTCCGAATCTTTTTTGCATGTCGGCTTATTAAATCATAGATTTTAAAGAAAATTCGGAATCAGCCACTATCTGTATTGGCAAAAAAACAGCAACAAAAAACTGAAGAATTCTGACTGGTGCATCTCCAGTGTGAATCCTCTACAAACTGCAGTTCCAACTTTAGACAGAGATTGTGATGTCTAAATAAATTGCATTGTTCCTTCCTAGAAGCCCCTAAAGAGGCCTCGTTTTCGTCGGAGCAGTCACCCACAGAGCAGCGTGGTGACAGAGACCATTTCCGAGACGACGGAGGTGTTGGATGAGCCCTTTGTAGACTCAGACTCCGAGAGGCCTATGCCCAGACTTGTAGAGGAAACGTCCCTGGGCCACCCACTGCGTCGCTACCCCCCAGCGAGATCTGCTCTGAGATTGTCTGAGCCAACACCCAAGAGAGCTCGCCACTCCAACCTCTCTGATTCAGAGGAAGATGGTAAGCAAATTGTTTTTGTTTTTTATGAAAGACACGAGGAGTTTAGTGTAGATATCTCTACATACACTGGTGTAGGTTTTTCATAATTCTTGCTTTTCTTCTTGCTTTTCCAGAGCTAACACCTGTGCTGAGTGTATCCGCTCTGGCAGCGAGGCCATCAGAGTTACCTATGGTCAACCCCGAGGTCCCTGTCAAGAAGAAGAAGGGTTGGCCAAAAGGAAAGAGCCGCAAACCGCAGTGGGCGAAATGCGATCCCGGGAAACCCCCCGGTGGTGGGCCTAACCAAGAAGGCGGCCAGATCCAAAGCAGAGATTTGCACACCCCTAAAATCAAAATGAAGCCTGGCCGCAAGCCGCGGGGCTGGTACCTTCAACGGGAGGAGGCTGAGAAGCAGGAGAAGGAAAGACAGCGGCTGGACAAAGACTCCCAGCTTCTCCAGGGAGAGGATCACACTACCACAAGTCTGCGACTCGGCGAAACTGACAAACAAAAAGACTCGGACGATGACGACTATTTCCCTAAGCCTACCGAACAAAAAGTGCCCAAAAGGCGAGGGAGGCCGCCAAAGAACCGTTCCATCC
Organism: Xiphophorus hellerii; assembly: GCF_003331165.1. Classification (NCBI taxonomy): domain Eukaryota; kingdom Metazoa; phylum Chordata; class Actinopteri; order Cyprinodontiformes; family Poeciliidae; genus Xiphophorus; species Xiphophorus hellerii. Next base: position 28,509,883 of record NC_045683.1, read on the forward strand.
ACCAGCCACCGCAGCCTGCCCCTAAGCCTCCTCCCACCTCCGAGCCGGACGAAGAGGATGAAGAAGACGACGATGAGGACACTGAAACCGCATGGGTGGACGACAAGCCCAGCCGTCCACCATCCCGTCCCTTACTGTCCCCCTCGTCTTCCTCGTCTGCGTCAGGGCCACGGGCCCAACATTCCCAACCCCACGACGCAGAGGTAGCTGACGGGCAGGACGATGACGACAACGAAGACAGGGAAGAAGAGGAAAGTGGCAGCATGGGCAGCGGAGGCAGCAGCGTCACCAGGCGAATGGCCGTCACACCGGGTTCCGGCAGCAGGCGGAGCGAAGAGCACGACGCGGATGACGAAGGTGACGGGCATTTAGAAGACAAGAGCAACAGCTGCAAGTCGAGAAAAAGACAAGATTCGGATGACGAAGAAGACGAGGAGGATGAGGAGGACGAGGACGAGCCCACCTCTCGGCCAAACTCTCCTCCGGTCAAAGAAGAACCCCAAGGTGGCGAGGCTTTTTTAGACATGGACAACAGCGTGGTGCCAAGCTATGTCAGCAAGCAGGAGGAAGACGAGGAGGAGGAGGAGGCTGAGAAGGAGGTGCAGGAAGCCAAGTCTCCGCCTCCTTCCGCCGACCCCGTGCAGGAGGAGAGGCGGCGCAGGGAGCAAGAGGAGTCGGCCGCAGCGGCTGCAGCCGTGGAAACGGTCACCGCTATGGCCGTCCCTTCTGAGAACATGCAGCTGGAGTCGCTACACCCGGACGACAAAGACGTCACGCTGTTGATGGAACCCCAACACGCACACTCCCACCCACACCAGCACGCCGAGTATAAGGAGGAGTTGGGCCAACACCATCCGCACCACCAGCATCAGCACTCCAACGAGCTGGACCTGGAGACGATGCAGGCCGTGCAGTCGCTGACGCAAGGAGAGGTCCAGGAGGAAGAGGCAGAGCCGCAGCCCCACCATGGCGCTTACCAAGACTGCGAGGAGACTCTAGCTGCCTGCCGGACTCTGCAGAGTTACAGCCACACGGGGGAGAACGAAGAGGAGGGTCTGCCTTTAGTGGAGGAGTGCGGAGCTTCACAACATAGCAGCCCACTCCCAAACCCTCCAGTGCCTCCTTTGCCCAACCAGTCTGTTCGCTCGGTCAACAGCCCAGGGATGTCTTCAGGTGTCGTGGAGAGCACACCGGCCGGACAGAGGGGCGGTACGCCGGGCCCCGCTGGATCCACAGGCAGCAGCACCGGCAGCGGCTACACCCAAATCACTCCAGAACACCCGAGCTCACTGTCTGCCCCATCCCAGCAGAACATGGAGACTTCTCCGATGATGGACGTGCCGTCGGTGTCGGACCACTCGCAGCAGGTTGTGGACAGTGGCTTCAGCGACCTGGGCAGCATCGAGAGCACGACAGAGAATTACGACAACCCCAGCAGCTACGACTCTACTATGGGCGGCGGAGGGGGCAACGGAACAGGAAACGGGGGTAACGGAGGGGCGATGTCGGGCGCCGTTGTGACAGGACCCTCCACCACAACGTCATCTTCCTCCTCCTCCACCTCTGCCACTCCATCATCCTCGTCTTCGCAGTCCAACAGTTGCTCCTTTGTGCAGACTCCCAGCCTCACACCCTCCACAGCCAATGGGGGGTCCCAGTTGGGAATGGGCAGCTGTAGCCTCATCCAGCAAACTGGACCAGGAGCTAGTAATACCGTGCCGCAGCCTCCGCCACCCCCACCTCCTTCCAACACCCCCAGCTGTGGTATCAAGTCCCCTCAAAGCTGCGGAGTAATCGAGAGGCCCCCAAGCACCAACCAGCAGCAACCTCAGTCGCAGAAAAAGGTTCCCCAGCAACCGCCCCAGCAGCCACAGCAAACCCCCAATCCTCAATCCCAACCTTCAGCGCCGCCGCCACCACAGCAACAGGCATTGTCCCAGTGCAGCATGGGCAACGGTTTCGCCTCCACACCCATGATCATGGAGATCCCAGAAAGCGGAGGGGGCGGAGGAGGAGGCCGTGCCATATACGAGCGGATGAGCCAGGACTTCGGCACAGGTAGCTACCCTCAGTCCACGGCCACTTTCAGCCTGGCGAAGCTCCAACAGCTCACCAACACTATCATGGACCCACACGCCATGCCCTACTCGCACTCTGCCTCTGTCACGTCGTACGCCACCAGCGTCTCCCTGTCCAACCCAGGCCTGGCCCCCTCGCCCCACGCCCTTCCTCAAGGCCAGCCCACCATGACCTCACCGGCCAACCTCAGCTCCGGCTCCATGAACCTGGGCTCGCTGCAGCTGCAGTGCAACATGCCTGCCACCAACATCAGCCTGGGTCCTCCGCAGTCGCACAGGTTGCAGGGGCAGATGGCCACGGTCAAAGGCCACATCTCCATCCGCTCCAAAGCCACGCAGCAGCTGGCGCCAGCCTCGCATCAGCAGCAGCTCTACGGCCGCAGCTCGGCCATGCAGGGCACCACCCGGACGCTGACGGTGCAGCGCGGCATGATGCCCAACCTCATGCCCACGCCGGCGCCATACAACTCCATGAACATGACGCCCCTGAACGCCATGTCGGCCGGTTACCGAATGCCTCAGAGTATGATGAACAGCGGTTACCACAGCAACCCCCCCTACATGAACCAGCCAGCGCAGTACCCCATGCAGATGCAGATGGGCATGATGGGAGGGCAGGGTTACCCCCAGCAGCCTATGCAGCCCAATCACCATAGCAACATGATGTACACGGGCCCTTCCCACCACAGCTACGCTGGCGTCCCGAAACAGTCGCCGTACATGAGCAGATGAGCAGGGCGACGGAAATGCGGGACCAGAGTTGACGCTCATAATGATTTTAAAATGCCCCTCGCTCCCCTCTGCCTGGTCCGGCGCCTCTGCTGGCAGCGAGGGGGGCGGGGCTAGGTTGATCGGAGGCGGAGTGTGCTTGGATTTCCTGTTCCTCTGCGCAGTCATTTTTGTCCAGGTTTTTTAATTTTTTGGGGGCGTGGTTCTCCCTTCAGCTGGCTGTGTTCGGGGATTCGGGACGCGTACCGCAGGGCTGAATCAGGGCCCCCCTGACGTTCAAAGAGCCAAAATGGGGTACAGCGTTCCCCGGGCCCTGGAGCGGGAGGTCAAGAACGACCAAAAAAACTAAAACAAAAAAAAACACCCATGAATGACCCAGAGAGACAATACAGGAATTCCTTCCTCCAACAGACTTCGAATGAGATTTAAAGAATGGTTAACTGAGTATATCCAACCATGCACACAATCTTTTAATTGATATAGGAAGCCTTATCTAAAAAAAAAAAAAGACCATGAAAGCTTGTAGGTGGACTGTTTTGTTAAACATAATGTTAAATATTATTTTTCTTGTCGTTTTTTTTTCTGTTTGTTTTTATTTTTTTGGAATACTCGTGTGCAGTCCGACCTCTTATTTGCTTTTGTCTTTATATGTGTGGCATTCCGAAACGGTGACACACACACACACACCCGCTAGGCCTCGCTGAAAAGGTCGAGCGTCTCTCCGAGGCAGCTCGGGTCAGACGACGGTTCCTCCGAAACAATTAAAAAATAAAATAAAAAGCTGAAGGCTCGGGCACCTGAGGCGGCGTCCGGGCCGTTTTCCGGAGTCTCCGTCTTCCCAGATGGACAGTGTTGTACCAAAAAACACGGCAAAGACAGAGGAGCTGAGCGTGTTACTGTCTTATTAATGATATATCCATAAAAAGAAACAAGTAGCATTATTTTCCAGTTTGCTGCCACTTGGAAACAATTTTAGATGTAAATATTCTGGTACTTCCCTTACACACGTATATATGTAACATCCACACACGCTGACTAGCCGTCGCCAATCGGCGGCTAGCTCAGGAACGTCCAACATTCAGCTCCTTCTTTTTGTCCACACTCCACTGACCGACGGTGTACAGCGTCAGTTCTTGTTGTTTTTAGCAGCTTGGGGGGGGGGGGGGAAGCAGAGTTGACCTGCTCAAAGTCAAGGGTTCTTTATTTTTATTTTTAGTTAAAACTGTAGTGTTTCTTTCTGCACTCCCACTGACTAGACTTTTGGCAGCAGACATCCAGCCTTTCTGAAAGGTGTGCCTAAAACGCCCGATCTAGTGCTCGGGTCGGCCCTCGGACGGAGGCGCACTTAAGCTAAAGCAGGGTGAGAGACGGGTGAGCGCTCCTACTTTCCCCGTGGGGGACGGCGTTCAGATGACAGGTGTAAACAGGTCGCTCCATGTACCAGTATTTAAAGTCAAAAGGAGGGGATTTTTTTTTTTGTTCTCGTTTGTGTTTTTTTTTTTTCTACATGCATACTTTCTTTTGAGTGTATCGCTCTGTTCTGTCCTCGTGTCTTTCGTCATTTGGTTTCTGAATTTTATCAGACTGGGCAGCTTTCTTTTATGACACAAAAGCTGACTCTTTTTGTCTTTAGAAAACGATTGTAGAGATTTTTTTTTTTTTCTATAATATAAAAAGGAAATTCTGACATTGATATTGGTACTGTCATTCTTTTTGTCCCACCACCCCCACCACCACCCCGTACCTTCTCACTTCTGTTTCAGGAAACGACAACAAAAACAAACATTTTTTTTTTAGCTCGCCTCGTGGATAATTACTAAGAAATTCAAAATGTAAAAAAAAAAAAAGACCACTCACTTTTAGTGACTTTAAGATGCCTTTAACCTCTCCATTCCATCTCATCTCTAGAGTTTTTCTATCTTTGTGTAGTATATTAATGCTATTTTAAACAAAAGGACTACAAATATCTAAAGGTCACTTGGCATTCTTTTCGTTTTGTTTATTGCTTTTCTTTTTTACTCGTGTGCGTGTGTGTGGGCGTGTATGTGTGTGTGTGTGTGTATAGGATGACTTCCTTACATTTAAGAGGCATGTACAAATGAGCTCGGTATATTTGTCTGTTTATATTGCTTCCCTTTTTGTATCCTTTGTAATTGTACATGTCACGTTGTATGCTAAGAGAGAGCGCAAAATAAAGAGACGCGGGTGACAGCGGAGCACACAGTGAAGGTTGAGTCCTGCTCAGCCGCCTCAGCTCTCTACTCTGTCCCTGTATGTATTTCAATTTATTCATTTTGTTATTATTTTTTTTTCCTTTCTTAGCAAGAACTCTGTACATTTTAACATAAAATGGAAATAAATTATGTTGAGCCACTCACGTTTCTTTCCTGATGAAGGCGGCCGTTGCCTCCAGCCACGCCTGGGAGGATTTTTAGGCTCGGTTAGCGTGTTTGTTCCACATAAAGTGAACTCACAACGAGCTTTCTTATGCTTTAGGTCGGTTCGAATAACCAAAATGATTTCTTTTTGCTAAATACCTCTGTTGTGATGTCAGAGATGAATTCATTAATGTCTTCACAATCGGAAGTGTCCGAACAGATTGATTACCGTCTCTTTAAGCAATGAGGGGAAATCCCAGACGATGGTGATATGGCTTTGGAAACCTGATAAACGACACATTTGAGTTAATTGGAGGCACATTAAATAAATAACTTCTTTGTTGAAAATTCGGCCAAGATATCAGAGAGTTGTGCAGCAGCACAAGCTTGATTCACCCTTTTGAGCAATTTACCAATGCTTGAAGGTGCCTTGCTCATCTTTTCAATTTTATGCCAGTACAGACATGACGTAAATGTCCAGTCATCGTACCGCTCTGGAAGGAGACGGATGTCCCAAAGATAAACGTGTTTTGGTCAGAATTTTGCAAATTGACCCCAGAACAAAAAAACCCCAAAGACCTTGTGAAGATGCCGGCTTGAAGCTGGTAAGACCGAATCATTGCCCACAGTGAAATGTGTCCAGATTGCCAATGTACACGAGGACAAAGACCTTCACCAGTGGTCCGATGAAACCAAACTGTTACGACCATCATTACATTTGGGAGGAAGAGGCAGAAAAACCATCCCAAAGTGAAGCATGGTGGTAGTGTCATCTTTGTGGGGCTGTTTTGCTGCAGGAGGAGCTGGTGCACTTTGTAAAATAGACGGCGTCATTCCTAATGATGTTATGAAACAACATCTACAGACATAAGCCAGGAAGTCAAATTCCAGGTGCAAGTGGCTTCCAGACAACAAAGTCAATTTTTGGTTTGTCCAACCAAGTCCCTGATTTCAGTCCTGTAGAGAATTTGTGGGTAGAATGTGTGGGGGTGGGGCAGCCTACAAATCTGACTCTGATCCACTTGTTCTGTTAGGAGTAATGGACCAGAACTCCTGCAAACTATTGTGACAAGGCTGTGGCCCAAAACATTTGACCCAAGTCACACAGTTCAAATTCTGAGGAAATGCATGTAGACCTCTCCTTTTGGAACTGCAGCCAGAGAAGACCTAACTACTTAACACAAGTTTAAAAAGACCTAACTACTTAACACAAGTTTAAAATGAACTAACTACTAACTAAGTATAAAAAGACCTAACTATTAAGTTTAAAAAGACCTAACTACTTAACACAAGTTTAAAATGAACTAACTACTAAGTATAAAAAGACCTAACTATTAAGTTTAAAAAGACCTAACTACTTAACACAAGTTTAAAATGAACTAACTATTAAGTTTAAAAAGACCTAACTACTTAACACAAACAAGTTTAAAAAGACCTAACTACTTAACACAAGTTTAAAATGAACTAACTACTAAGTATAAAAAGACCTAACTATTTAACACAAACAAGTTTAAAATGAACTAACTAGTAACTAAGTATGAAAAGACCTAACTATTAAGTTTAAATTGAATTAACAACTAAGTATAAAAAGAACTACCTATACTAATTTTTCCTCGGTTTTTGGCTTTTCAAAAGGCTGCAATCCATTTAGATCCAAATATAAAGCCTGTGCTGGTTTTCTCTCAGGTTTTCTGTTGCTTCTTTAAAAGCCTCTTTAATCAAACTCAGCGAATTCCACCGAGTCTGAAGACGGTTTCTGATAGTCGAGAGGATATTTTTCTCAAATATCGGCTTCTGTGACTCCAGGAGGAGCAGGATGTTCTCTGCTTTGCTGCACTCCCTTATCAGGTCCTTGAAAATGGCCTTGCCCTGTCGTGCGATCCTTTCTGGGCTCATGCTGAGGACTTTGGCTTCAGTCTCAATCCAGAGTTTCTCAAACAGACAGTCAACGATGGTATTACGTTTTTCTGGAGGGTAACCGCTCCGTCCCGATTTCTCGATAATCCTCTGGATCAGATCGCTGACTAAGCTTCTCATGGCCATTTTTCTGATGTTTACCTCCTCTGTCTCGCTCTGGTTTTCCTCCGGTTCGCTGATGGCCTCTGGTTCCAATTCCTGCACCTGAGAATCTTCAGTTAACTGGATCTGTGGGTCAAAGTTGTCCAGATCTGCGTTGTCTGACGGATCTTCAAGAGGAACAAAGGCCTCAACAGGTGACACTTCGTCAACCTGGACGCTCAGCGTCGGCTTACCTTCATTTGGAGAGGTTTCCGGTAGGTTCACTGGAGTAACCTTAGAAGAATGTTTGGGAGCAAACTTGCTGAAAAACCTCTTCATCTTCCCTGTCAACAGATCTGGGCTCTGTGGCGAACAAGTGCAAAGTGACGACAGAGAAAAAGAAGGAGCAAATAAAGACCCTGCCTATGACGTCCGTCCACACGTCATAGGCATCAAACCCGCCCGAACAACAGTCTGATGTCAGTCTGACGTCCTCACGTTGCGTCAGCAGCCACTCTACTGCGCATGTCGCCTTCAGACTATCTATCTATTTCTATTTACAGTTGGGCTGCGGCGTCTGCAGCCATCAGGTTTCAGCTCAAACCCGCTGCTTTTTCATTTCTGACGGCTTATAGTTTGTCTTCATGGATGCAGCTGCATCTTCATTTTGCCCTGGTTGTGACCAAAACAGGAAGAAATTATTTTTATTTGTCCTTTGCACGACAAACTACGAGTTGCGGTTTATTGATTTTCATGAAAACGGACATTTTAGGAAAATCCCGTTCTGGTGTCCTTCTTGTTCACCACGTTCGTCTCATTTAGAGAAACTCTGCTCATCTCACTGAGAGCTGATGATTTTACCGGGAATAAAACCGCCTTATTGTTGCTAGTTAGTAATATCGATGTTTCGGGGATTTTTCTCTCACCTGCATTTAATCCTTTCGGCTCATCAAGGCGGTGAGAGATGCGAGTTAGAATCACTTATTTTATCAGGCTGTAAACTGACTGACGTCATGCTAGCTAATGCTAAACTTGTTCGTTCTTTTTTTTTTTTTTTTTTTTTTTAAAACTTTATTTACGGATAAAGAATATACAATTACAGACAGCAGTATGCTCGAGGTGCTGGGGTAACAAATCCATAGGATTCCATGAGAAAAAGGAAAAAAATAAAATAAAATAACAGTTTACAAATCAAATTCATCGCTTAAGGTTATAAGTTTCGTAGCTTTAGAGTTGGTGCACAATCTTAAAGAGTCCAAAAAAAACATCTTACATAAGCTCTAGAAACAGTGAGGTTGGGTTTGTTTTTAGCAAATTTACAGGCATGTATGTGGAACTGAGCCAACAGAATAAGAAAGTTCAGAATATATTCTTTCCCAGACATACTGTTATTGGAAATACCAAAGAAAACATGTTTAACATTCAAAGGAATAAGTATATCACATTTCTGACTGAAGAAAATATTGAAGTCACAATAAAAATGTTTTACTGAAAGAGCATTCCCAAAAAAGGTGGATTAATGTTTCCTGTTCGATGTGACAAAAGGAACAAAGAGGATCAATATCTGGAATATATTTAGTCAGAGCTGAATTTACAGGGTAACACCTGTGTAGAATTTTAAGAGACACCTCTTATGTATTTCAATTTATTCATTTTGTTTTTATTTTTTCCTTTCTTAGCAAGAACTCTGTACATTTTAACATAAAATGGAAATAAATTATGTTGAGCCACTCACGTTTCTTTCCTGATGAAGGCGGCCGTCGCCTCCAGCCACGCCTGGGAGGATTTTTAGGCTCGGTTAGCGTGTTTGTTCCACATAAAGCGAACTCACAACGAGCTTTCTTATGCTTTAGGTCGGTTCGAATAACCAAAATGATTTCTTTTTGCTAAATACCTCTGTTGTGATGTCAGAGATGAATTCATTAATGTCGTGTCTGTACAGATTGATTACCGTCTCTTTAAGCAATGAGGGGAAATCCCAGACGATGGTGATATGGCTTTGGAAACCTGATAAACGACACATTTGAGTTAATTGGAGGCACATTAAATAAATAACTTTTCTTTGTTGAAAATTCGGCCAAGATATCAGAGAGTTGTGCAGCAGCACAAGCTTGATTCACCCTTTTGAGCAATTTACCAATGCTTGAAGGTGCCTTGCTCATCTTTTCAATTTTATGCCAGTACAGACATGACGTAAATGTCCAGTCATCGTACCGCTCTGGAAGGAGACGGATGTCCCAAAGATAAACGTGTTTTGGTCAGAATTTTGCAAATTGACCCCAGAACAAAAAAACCCCAAAGACCTTGTGAAGACGCCTGTTGTGACTTTTTTACACTTATGTTGTTCGGTATATTTGCATGATAAGTGACTGATTTACAATTATATTTTAAGCATAATTTACATGATGATTATTATTAATTGTATTGAACATGATTGTATATAATTACAAAGGTGAAGTGAAATATATTTAAGTGCAAGACATGATTTATTTGAATAGAGGAAGTATTTTATTTTGAAGAATGCTTAAGGATCTGTTACTGTTTGTCACTATCTTGCTTTGTTGACATTTGATTGCCATTGGTTACGAACAGCTGTTGCCCGTTATCAGCCGACGCCGTTCTTTTTCTCTTCAATAAATACTGAACAGAAAGGTTCAGTAAAAGAAATACGAGCCTCCGTCTTGTTTGAGAAGAAGCTTTACTCCGTAACATTTTGGTGCCGAAACCCGGGAATAAGGATTTTTTAGATTTTTCTGAACGAAGTGAAGCTAAGGCTCAGTTTAGCAGCCAACATAACGGAAGGACTGGAGCGGTTAAAGAGGAAACGGTCGACTATCCGAACAGCAACGACAAAGCTGTTAACTCGACTAGAGGATGAGGTGGGCAAAGACAGTCCAGATATGGATAAACTGCGTGAGTTCCTGGCAGTTTTATCTTCTAAGGAGGAAATTTTATTGGATTTGGACAAGAGCATAGAAGATGAAACGTCAATTGAAGACTTGGACACTGAGATAAGGAACTCACAGGAGTACACGGACCGGATTCTCGTTTGGAAGGTTCGCACCACCAACGTTATTGGATTGCAGGAGACCGCTACAGACACCCTGAGAGCGCGTGTGAGTGACGTAAACAACGGCTCATTTTCATCACAATCCAAACAGACGGTTAAACTGCCCAAACTAACGATAATCAAGTATGATGGAGAAATAAGCCAATGGCAGGAATTCTGGTCACAGTATGAATCAGCCATTCACAGAAATGATGGACTATGTAAGACGGACAAGTTCACTTACCTGAGATCTTACCTAACTGGAGCAGCTGCTCGGACTATTGCAGGACTGACAATGACAGATGTCAACTATGATGCTGCAATAGAGTTACTCCAGAATCGTTTTGGAAGGAAGGATATTGTGATAAGTGCTCATATGTCTAAATTGCTGAACTTGACACCTGTGAGAAGATCATCTGATGTTGCAGCTTTGAGGCACATTTATGATGAATGTGAGATCCAGATACGCAGCTTGGAGTCTCTTGGAGTGCAAAGTGATACTTACGGCTGTCTCCTATGTCCAGTGTTGCTACAGCTTATTCCAGAAGACATAGCACTTGCTTATACACGGCAACAAAACTCAACTAACGAATGGAAAGTCCCAGAATTGATTCAGTTTTTGCAAAATGAAGTGCAAAGCAGAGAACGGGCGCTTCTGCTGACCAGACCAGGCCACACATTGAAGAGCCCGAGCACACAACACAAGCATGTGGGTAAGCCATCCTATGCCTGTGATCAACCCAGAAAGTGGAGCATCCCATCAGCGACTGCTTTGCACACAGCCAGCGTCGGGCCACAAACTTGTGTGTTTTGTGACGGTGATGACCATAAACCAGAGAACTGTCCTTGTTTTACAATAAGTGCACGCAGGGAGAAACTGAAAAGACTTGGACGGTGTTTTGTCTGCCTGGGCCCGAAACATATTTCGAAATACTGCAGAGTGAAGATTTTGTGCAGACAGTGTAATCGAAAACACCACTTATCAGTTTGTGAACAATCTGAAGCTAAACCAGAAGTCGACAGTACCAGCAATAGTGGAAATGCAGAGGCTGTGTTGTCTTCGTTGACCAGCTCAGTCAAAGTGAAGACAAATACTCAGAACACAGTATTGCTCCAAACGGTTAAGGCATGGGCTGTAGGACCAAAGGAGAGAAAAATATCTCGCTGTCTGTTGGATGGAGGTAGCCAGCGTAGTTTTGTTCACAGAGACATTGTCCGAGCCCTAGGACTGCCAGTTGTGAGGCAAGAGACACTAAACCTCCATGTTTTTGGTTCCACCAGTCCTGTAGTAGAGAAACGCAACATAGTGAGAGTTCAACTTGAAAATGTGTGGAACACTGAACGGAAAATCGAAATAGATGCTGTAGAGACCCCCGAGGTGTGCACTGCTGTAATAAAGGTACCAACTGAGCCCATTCAAGCAGAGATTAAGAAAAGAGGACTGCAGCTTGGAGACTTTCCACTAGAGGGTGCTAATGAACAAGAGTTGCAGATGTTAATTGGAGCAGATTACTACTGGCAGGCTGTTACTGGAAAGGTCCAAAGGGTTACAGATTCATTAGTAGCAGTTGAAACCCTTTTTGGATGGGCTTTACAGGGACCAGTGACTACCTCCAGTGTTACAGACACCACGTGTATGCACATTAGTTTGAACGAAGACACCCAGCTGTCTAAGCAGTTGCATGCATTCTGGGAGGTGGAGTCCCTGGGTATTGTAAATAAACAGTCAGAAAGCCCAGAGGACTCAGAAATTATGCAACGTTTTGAACAAACAACAACATTTGAAAACGGAAGGTACCAAGTTGAGTTACCCTGGCAATGTGACAAAGACCAGCTTCCAGACAACTTCAGGGTAGCGAAGAAACGCTTTGAGAATCTAACGAGAAAGCTGAAGACTGATGTAAATTTATTTGCCAGATACAACGATGTAATAGAAGACTATCTTCAAAATGGTATCTGTGAGGAGGTTGCAGATGGAAAACCAGAAATGGATCAACAGACTGTGAAATATTATATGCCTCATCATGCTGTAATAAGAGAAGAAAAGGCCACAACCAAACTTAGAGTGGTATTTGATGCATCCACACATGAGGCAAACAGTCCATCCCTCAACGACTGTCTGTACACTGGACCTAACCTGAACCCAAACCTGCTAGATGTGCTCATAAAGTTCAGATTGCACAAGATAGCATTTACTGCTGATATAACTAAGGCTTTTCTTCAAATCTCACTAGCAGAAAAGGACAGAGATGCTGTCAGGTTCTTGTGGATGCACAGACCTTTAGCTGAGGACTGGAAAAATGAGGTGCGTGTCCTGAGGATGAAAAGAATTGTTTTTGGAGTAACTCCCAGCCCATTCTTGCTTGCTGCCACCATCAGAAAACATCTCAAACAATTTGAAAGAAAACAGCCAAGGGCAGTACAGGCTCTCAGAGACTCTATGTATGTAGATGACTTTATTTCAAGCTCACCTACTGTGCAAGATGCTCTTCACATGACAACTGCAGCAAAGTACATTCTCTCTCAGGCAAGCATGAACCTCTGCAAATGGGTTACCAACTCACCGGATCTGAAAGCCATGTGGAAATGTGGAAAGAGAATGGAGTAGAGCTCACTGGTGATACAGAGTCCAGTGGAAATGTGCTTAAAGTACTTGGACTGGTTTGGAGACCGGAACACGATGATTTTGTGTTTGATCAAAGGGGGTTAATGGACATTTTGAAAGACAGAGAAAATACAAAAAGAAGTGTACTAAGAACATCAGCCCGTATATTCGACCCTATCGGGTTTCTTACTCCTTTTACAGTCCGAGTAAAGTGCCTTTTCCAAGAGATGTGGGAAAAGGGACTGAGTTGGGATGAACCATTACCTACTGACTTAGAAAAGAAGTGGGAGCAGTGGTGTGTGGAGTTACCACTGTTACACCTGGTGTCTATTCCCAGGTGGTACCACACTGAGATCAACAAAGAGTCACACACTGTAAAGTTGCATGTCTACTGTGATGCAAGTGAAAAGGCTTACGGTGCTGTGGCATATCTTCAAGGACAAAACAACCTAGGAGAGACTATTACCAGTTTTGTGGCCTCCAAGTCACGAGTAGCACCATTAAAGAAAATGACATTACCTCGCTTGGAGCTCATGGGTGCACTTATTGGAGCAAGATTAGGATACAGCCTCCTTAAGCCACTGAACATGGAGAAAAACCAGCTCAACATGTGGACGGACTCTATGATTACGCTTCACTGGATCCGCAGCTCATCACGTCGATGGAAACCATTTGTGAGCAACAGAGTGGCAGAAATACAAGGGCTCACAAATCCAGAACTCTGGTCCCACTGTGCTGGCAAAATGAACCCTGCCGACCTTCTTACGCGGGGTTACCATGCTCGGAGCCTTATTGAGAGCCAGCTGTGGTGGAAGGGACCCACTTCACTGTCTACAGATGATAAGGAGCTGAACATTTGTAATGACTATGTAGTGGATGAAGTGAATGCAGAGCTGAGGGCTGGGTATGAGACTGTCGTGCAGTTCACTGGCACTGAGCAAACTGAACCTCTGTTAAACTTAGAAAGGTACAGCAAGCTTAAGACCACGTTAAGAATCACTGCATGGGTAAAGCGGTTTGTTAGTAACACAAGATCTTGTCTGAAGGTTCAGGGAGAGTTAACTACAGAAGAACTTGGTGCAGCTGAAATGTACTGGATTAAGTCAACACAAGAGAGTTGTTTCAGTTCTGAAATATCGCAGTTAAGGTCAAACCAAAATGTGAAGGTAGATTCTAAAATCAAAGATTTGAAACCATTCTTAGATGAAAATGGTCTAATAAGTGTTGGGGGAAGACTGCAGAATTCAGATCTTAGTTTCAGAGAACAACACCCTTGGATACTACCGACAAATCACAAGTATTCTGAACTATTAGTTCAGTCATGTCACGAAAGAGTGATGCATTCTGGTGTAAGAGACACATTAACTCAAGTTAGAGAACAATATTGGATTTTGAGAGGCAGACAGCTTGTAAGAAACATTGTTTCAAAATGTTACATTTGCAAAAAACTAAAGGTTAAGGCAGCACAACAGATTACTGCTCCCTTACCTCGAGACAGAGTAATAGAATCACCTCCTTTTGAAGTTACTGGTGTAGATTTTGCTGGACCCTTATATGTTAAAACTAAGGACGGGTCTGTAAAATCATATATAGCACTGTTTACATGTGCAGTGACAAGAGCAGTACACTTAGAGTTGGTCTCAGAGCAGACTACAGAGAATTTCTTATTGGCCTTAAAGAGATTCATTGCAAGACGAGGTCTATGTAGGGTCATTTACTCTGACAACGCTAGAACATTCAAAAGAGCTGACAAAGATTTAAAAGAGTTATGGCAAAATATCTTAGGATCGACACTCAGAGTTTTTCACTGACAAGGGAATCACATGGAAGTTTATCGCTGAGCGAGCAGCTTGGTGGGGGGGATTCTGGGAAAGGCTTGTGAGACCTGTAAAAACATGCTTAAGAAAGGTACTGGGGAAAGCATCTTTGAGTTTTGAGGAGCTCACAACTGTTCTTACTGAAGTTGAGGCAGTTTTGAACTCTAGGCCTCTGTCCTATGTAACTAGTGATGCATTAGAGCCCCAGCCACTTACCCCATCTCATTTCCTAGTTGGTAAACGCTTAACTTCCTTGCCACCAAGGATTAGTCCTTCACCTCAACTAAATCAGGTTCTCACTGCAAACCGCGAACAGCTAGGTAGGAGGTGGAAATACCAACAGAAACTTTTGATAGGCCTTTGCAAACGCTGGCGCAGAGATTATTTGATGGACTTGAAATCAGCCCACAGGGTGAACAGTCGTACTCCAACACTACTTAAAGTAGGAGATGTAGTTCTTTTGGGGGAGGACAATACACCCAGACAGACATGAAAAATGGGTAGAATTGTAGAGGTCTTTCCAGGCAGGGATGGTCTCATACGTTCATGCAATGTCCGTACTTCGACTGGTGGCTTGTTACGCAGGCCCATTCAGTTATTGTATCCTTTAGAGGTATCTTAAATGAAAGGTAAATCCTACACAGATGAACAGTTGTTCATCGGGCGGGAGGATGTTGTGACTTTTTCACACTTATGTTGTTCGGTATATTTGCATGATAAGTGACTGATTTACAATTATATGTTAAGCATAATTTACATGATGATTATTATTAATTGTATTGAACATGATTGTATATAATTACAAAGGTGAAGTGAAATATATTTAAGTGCAAGACATGATTTATTTGAATAGAGGAAGTATTTTATTTTGAAGAATGCTTAAGGATCTGTTACTGTTTGTCACTATCTTGCTTTGTTGACATTTGATTGCCATTGGTTACGAACAGCTGTTGCCCGTTATCAGCCGACGCCGTTCTTTTTCTCTTCAATAAATACTGAACAGAAAGGTTCAGTAAAAGAAATACGAGCCTCCGTCTTGTTTGAGAAGAAGCTTTACTCCGTAACAACGCCGGCTTGAAGCTGGTAAGACCGAATCATTGCCCACAGTGAAATGTGTCCAGATTGCAGTTTGCCAATGTACACGAGGACAAAGACCTTCACCAGTGGTCCGATGAAACCAAACTGTTACGACCATCATTACATTTGGGAGGAAGTGGCAGAAAAACCATCCCAAAGTGAAGCATGGTGGTAGCGTCATCTTTGTGGGGCTGTTTTGCTGCAGGAGGAGCTGGTGCACTTTGTAAAATAGACGGCGTCATTCCTAATGATGCTGTTATGAAACAACATCTACAGACATAAGCCAGGAAGTCAAAGTCCAGGTGCAAGTGGCTTCTAGACAACAAAGTCAATTTTTGGTTTGTCCAACCAAGTCCCTGATTTCCGTCCTGTAGAGAATTTGTGGGTAGAATGTGTGGGGGTGGGGCAGCCTACAAATCTGACTCTGATCCACTTGTTCTGTTAGGAGTAATGGACCAGAACTCCTGCAAACTATTGTGACAAGGCTGTGGCCCAAAACATTTGACCCAAGTCACACAGTTCAAATTCTGAGGAAATGCATGTAGACCTCTCCTTTTGGAACTGCAGCCAGAGAAGACCTAACTACTTAACACAAGTTTAAAAAGACCTAACTACTTAACACAAGTTTAAAAAGACCTAACTACTTAACACAAGTTTAAAAAGACCTAACTACTTAACACAAGTTTAAAAAGACCTAACTACTTAACACAAGTTTAAAATGAACTAACTACTAACTAAGTATAAAAAGACCTAACTACTTAACACAAGTTTAAAAAGACCTAACTACTTAACACAAGTTTAAAATGAACTAACTACTAACTAAGTATAAAAAGACCTAACTACTAACTAAGTATAAAAAGACCTAACTATTAAGTTTAAAAAGACCTAACTATTTAACACAAACACGTTTAAAATGAACTAACTAGTAACTAAGTTTAAAAAGACCTAACTACTTAACACAAACAAGTTTAAAATGAACTAACTACTAAGTATAAAAAGACCTATTAAGTTTAAAAAGACCTAACTATTTAACACAAACACGTTTAAAATGAACTAACTAGTAACTAAGTTTAAAAAGACCTAACTACTTAACACAAACAAGTTTAAAATGAACTAACTACTAAGTATAAAAAGACCTATTAAGTTTAAAAAGACCTAACTACTTAACACAAACAAGTTTAAAATGAACTAACTACTAAGTATAAAAAGACCTATTAAGTATAAAAAGACCTAACTACTTAACACAAGTTTAAAATGAACTAACTACTAACTAAGTTTAAAAAGACCTAACTACTTAACACAAACAAGTTTAAAATGAACTAACTAGTAACTAAGTATGAAAAGACCTAACTATTAAGTTTAAATTGAACTAACAACTAAGTATAAAAAGAACTACCTATACTAATTTTTCCTTGGTTTTTGGCTTTTCAAAAGGCTGCAATCCATTTAGATCCAAATATAAAGCCTGTGCTGGTTTTCTCTCAGGTTTTCTGTTGCTTCTTTAAAAGCCTCTTTAATCAAACTCAGGGAATTCCACCGAGTCTGAAGACGGTTTCTGATAGTCGAGAGGATATTTTTCTCAAATATCGGCTTCTGTGACTCCAGGAGGAGCAGGATGTTCTCTGCTTTGCTGCACTCCCTTATCAGGTCCTTGAAAATGGCCTTGCCCTGTCGTGCGATCCTTTCTGGGCTCATGCTGAGGACTTTATCTTCAGTCTCAATCCAGAGTTTCTCAAACAGACAGTCAACGATGGTATTACGATTTTCTGGAGGGTAACCGCTCCGTCCCGATTTCTCGATAATCCTCTGGATCAGATCGCTGACTAAGCTTCTCATGGCCATTTTTCTGATGTTTACCTCCTCTGTCTCGCTCTGGTTTTCCTCCGGTTCGCTGATGGCCTCTGGTTCCAATTTCTGCACCTGAGAATCTTCAGTTAACTGGATCTGTGGGTCAAAGTTGTCCAGATCTGCGTTGTCTGACGGATCTTCAAGAGGAACAAAGGCCTCAACAGGTGACACTTCGTCAAACTGGACGCTCAGCGTCGGCTTACCTTCATTTGGAGAGGTTTCCGGTAGGTTCACTGGAGTAACCTTAGAAGAATGTTTGGGAGCAAACTTGCTGAAAAACCTCTTCATCTTCCCTGTCAACAGATCTGGGCTCTGTGGCGAACAAGTGCAAAGTGACGGACAGAGAAAAAGAAGGAGCAAATAAAGACCCTGCCTATGACGTCCGTCCACACGTCATAGGCATCAAACCCGCCCGAACAACAGTCTGATGTCAGTCTGACGTCCTCACGTTGCGTCAGCAGCCACTCTACTGCGCATGTCGCTTTCAGACTATCTATCTATTTCTATTTACAGTTGGGCTGCGGCGTCTGCAGCCATCAGGTTTCAGCTCAAACCCGCTGCTTTTTCATTTCTGACGGCTTATAGTTTGTCTTCATGGATGCAGCTGCATCTTCATTTTGCCCTGGTTGCGACCAAAACAGGAAGAAATTATTTTTATTTGTCCTTTGCACGCCAATAAACCGCAACTCATAGTTGCGGTTTATTGATTTTCATGAAAACGGACATTTTAGGAAAATCCCGTTCTGGTGTCCTTCTTGTTCACCACGTTCGTCTCATTTAGAGAAACTCTGCTCATCTCACTGAGAGCTGATGATTTTACCGGGAATAAAACCGCCTTATTGTTGCTAGTTAGTAATATCGATGTTTCGGGGATTTTTCTCTCACCTGCATTTAATCCTTTCGGCTCATCAAGGCGGTGAGAGATGCGAGTTAGAATCACTTATTTTATCAGGCTGTAAACTGACTGACGTCATGCTAGCTAATGCTAAACTTGTTCGTTCTTTTTTTTTTTTTTTTTTTTTTTTTAAAACTTTATTTACGGATAAAGAATATACAATTACAGACAGCAGTATGCTCGAGGTGCTGGGGTAACAAATCCATAGGATTCCATGAGAAAAAGGAAAAAAATAAAATAAAATAACAGTTTACAAATCAAATTCATCGCTTAAGGTTATAAGTTTCGTAGCTTTAGAGTTGGTGCACAATCTTAAAGAGTCCAAAAAAACATCTTACATAAGCTCTAGAAACAGTGAGGTTGGGTTTGTTTTTAGCAAATTTACAGGCATGTATGTGGAACTGAGCCAACAGAATAAGAAAGTTCAGAATATATTCTTTCCCAGACATACTGTTATTGGAAATACCAAAGAAAACATGTTTAACATTCAAAGGAATAAGTATATCACATTTCTGACTGAAGAAAATATTGAAGTCACAATAAAAATGTTTTACTGAAAGAGCATTCCCCAAAAAGGTGGATTAATGTTTCCTGTTCGATGTGACAAAAGGAACAAAGAGGATCAATATCTGGAATATATTTAGTCAGAGCTGAATTTACAGGGTAACACCTGTGTAGAATTTTAAGAGACACCTCTCGTACTTTATTTGAGACAAAAGACTTTCTTGGCAATAACCATGTTTGTTCCCAATCAATATCTGTATAGATCTATAGAGATTGTTCCAAAAAAGGATTGAAGCAGGTTTGCTAATAGTATTCCTCTGGATTATTTCTCTACTATGTTTACTTTCAGTTTTAATGCTACGGAAAGGATCTGAATTAACCAATAAATAACTCTGGAAATCTGGGATATTGGACATGGGCTGTACCTGAGGTTGATGTAAGAAATTTCAAACCTGCTGGAATAGCATCGAAAACAACAGCAAATTCTTTAGGGGTAACAGTGAATTTATATTTACAAAGAAATTCACCATAATTAAATAACCAATTGTTCGTTCAACAGTGACCCCATTAATACAAACCTGTGTGTGAGTGTGTGTATAGGATGACTTCCTTACATTTAAGAGGCAAGTACAAATGAGCTCGGTATATTTGTCTGTTTATATTGCTTCCCTTTTTGTATCCTTTGTAATTGTACATGTCACGTTGTATGCTAAGAGAGAGCGCAAAATAAAGAGACGCGGGTGACAGCGGAGCACACAGTGAAGGTTGAGTCCTGCTCAGCCGCCTCAGCTCTCTACTCTGTCCCTGTATGTATTTCAATTTATTCATTTTGTTTTTATTTTTTCCTTTCTTAGCAAGAACTCTGTACATTTTAACATAAAATGGAAATAAATTATGTTGAGCCACTCACGTTTCTTTCCTGATGAAGGCGGCCGTCGCCTCCAGCCACGCCTGGGAGGATTTTTAGGCTCGGTTAGCGTGTTTGTTCCACATAAAGTGAACTCACAACGAGCTTTCTTATGCTTTAGGTCGGTTCGAATAACCAAAATGATTTCTTTTTGCTAAATACCTCTGTTGTGATGTCAGAGATGAATTCATTAATGTCTTCACAATCGGAAGTGTCTGTACAGATTGATTACCGTCTCTTTAAGCAATGAGGGGAAATCCCAGACGATGGTGATATGGCTTTGGAAACCTGATAAACAACACATTTGAGTTAATTGGAGGCACATTAAATAAATAACTTTTCTTTGTTGAAAATTCGGCCAAGATATCAGAGAGTTGTGCAGCAGCACAAGCTTGATTCACCCTTTTGAGCAATTTACCAATGCTTGAAGGTGCCTTGCTCATCTTTTCAATTTTATGCCAGTACAGACATGACGTAAATGTCCAGTCATCGTACCGCTCTGGAAGGAGACGGATGTCCCAAAGATAAACGTGTTTTGGTCAGAATTTTGCAAATTGACCCCAGAACAAAAAACCCCAAAGACCTTGTGAAGACGCCGGCTTGAAGCTGGTAAGACCGAATAATTGCCCACAGTGAAATGTGTCCAGATTGCAGTTTGCCAATGTACACGAGGACAAAGACCTTCACCAGTGGTCCGATGAAACCAAACTGTTACGACCATCATTACATTTGGGAGGAAGTGGCAGAAAAACCATCCCAAAGTGAAGCATGGTGGTAGCGTCATCTTTGTGGGGCTGTTTTGCTGCAGGAGGAGCTGGTGCACTTTGTAAAATAGACGGCGTCATTCCTAATGATGTTATGAAACAACATCTACAGACATAAGCCAGGAAGTCAAAGTCCAGGTGCAAGTGGCTTCTAGACAACAAAGTCAATTTTTGGTTTGTCCAACCAAGTCCCTGATTTCAGTCCTGTAGAGAATTTGTGGGTAGAATGTGTGAAGCCTACAAATCTGACTCTGATCCACTTGTTCTGTTAGGAGTAATGGACCAGAACTCCTGCAAACTATTGTGACAAGGCTGTGGCCCAAAACATTTGACCCAAGTCACACAGTTCAAATTCTGAGGAAATGCATGTAGACCTCTCCTTTTGGAACTGCAGCCAGAGAAGACCTAACTACTTAACACAAGTTTAAAAAGACCTAACTACTTAACACAAGTTTAAAAAGACCTAACTACTTAACACAAGTTTTAAAAGACCTAACTACTTAACACAAGTTTAAAAAGACCTAACTACTAACTAAGTATAAAAAGACCTAACTACTTAACACAAGTTTAAAAAGACCTAACTACTAACTAAGTATAAAAAGACCTAACTACTAACTAAGTATAAAAAGACCTAACTACTAACTAAGTATAAAAAGACCTAACTACTTAACACAAGTTTAAAAAGACCTAACTACTTAACACAAGTTTAAAAAGACCTAACTACTAACTAAGTATAAAAAGACCTAACTACTAACTAAGTTTAAAAAGACCTAACTACTTAACACAAGTTTAAAATGAACTAACTACTAACTAAGTATAAAAAGACCTAACTACTAACTAAGTATAAAAAGACCTAACTACTTAACACAAGTTTAAAATGAACTAACTACTAACTAAGTTTAAAAAGACCTAACTACTAACTAAGTATAAAAAGACCTAACTACTAACTAAGTTTAAAAAGACCTAACTACTTAACACAAGTTTAAAATGAACTAACTACTAACTAAGTATAAAAAGACCTAACTACTAACTAAGTATAAAAAGACCTAACTACTTAACACAAGTTTAAAATGAACTAACTACTAACTAAGTTTAAAAAGACCTAACTATTTAACACAAACAAGTTTAAAATGAACTAACTAGTAACTAAGTATGAAAAGACCTAACTATTAAGTTTAAATTGAACTAACAACTAAGTATAAAAAGAACTACCTATACTAATTTTTCCTCGGTTTTTGGCTTTTCAAAAGGCTGCAATCCATTTAGATCCAAATATAAAGCCTGTGCTGGTTTTCTCTCAGGTTTTCTGTTGCTTCTTTAAAAGCCTCTTTAATCAAACTCAGCGAATTCCACCGAGTCTGAAGACGGTTTCTGATAGTCGAGAGGATATTTTTCTCAAATATCGGCTTCTGTGACTCCAGGAGGAGCAGGATGTTCTCTGCTTTGCTGCACTCCCTTATCAGGTCCTTGAAAATGGCCTTGCCCTGTCGTGCGATCCTTTCTGGGCTCATGCTGAGGACTTTGGCTTCAGTCTCAATCCAGAGTTTCTCAAACAGACAGTCAACGATGGTATTACGTTTTTCTGGAGGGTAACCGCTCCGTCCCGATTTCTCGACAATCCTCTGGATCAGATCGCTGACTAAGCTTCTCATGGCCATTTTTCTGATGTTTACCTCCTCTGTCTCGCTCTGGTTTTCCTCCGGTTCGCTGATGGCCTCTGGTTCCAATTCCTGCACCTGAGAATCTTCAGTTAACTGGATCTGTGGGTCAAAGTTGTCCAGATCTGCGTTGTCTGACGGATCTTCAAGAGGAACAAAGGCCTCAACAGGTGACACTTCGTCAAACTGGACGCTCAGCGTCGGCTTACCTTCATTTGGAGAGGTTTCCGGTAGGTTCACTGGAGTAACCTTAGAAGAATGTTTGGGAGCAAACTTGCTGAAAAACCTCTTCATCTTCCCTGTCAACAGATCTGGGCTCTGTGGCGAACAAGTGCAAAGTGACGACAGAGAAAAAGAAGGAGCAAATAAAGACCCTGCCTATGACGTCCGTCCACACGTCATAGGCATCAAACCCGCCCGAACAACAGTCTGATGTCAGTCTGACGTCCTCACGTTGCGTCAGCAGCCACTCTACTGCGCATGTCGCCTTCAGACTATCTATCTATTTCTATTTACAGTTGGGCTGCGGCGTCTGCAGCCATCAGGTTTCAGCTCAAACCCGCTGCTTTTTCATTTCTGACGGCTTATAGTTTGTCTTCATGGATGCAGCTGCATCTTCATTTTGCCCTGGTTGCGACCAAAACAGGAAGAAATTATTTTTATTTGTCCTTTGCACGACAAACTACGAGTTGCGGTTTATTGATTTTCATGAAAACGGACATTTTAGGAAAATCCCGTTCTGGTGTCCTTCTTGTTCACCACGTTCGTCTCATGTAGAGAAACTCTGCTCATCTCACTGAGAGCTGATGATTTTACCGGGAATAAAACCGCCTTATTGTTGCTAGTTAGCAGAGGTGGGGACTCGAGTCACATGACTTGGACTCGAGTCAGACTCGAGTCGTTAAAATCACGACTTGAGACTTGACTTGAAAAAATGCTCAAAGACTCGGACTTGACTTTGACTTTCATGCCATTGACTTGGGACTTGACTCGACTTGAAGCTGTTTACTTGAAAAGACTTGATATTTTTTACTCAAAGTCTTAAAATTTAAAACACATTATTTATAAAGTGGCGTCATTAATTAATGTCACTCATTCCGTATCAATATGCGCAGACCGTCACTATGTTTTTCCTCTCTCCTTATGTATGTATGTGTACGTAGCTGCAGCACAACCAATCAAATTAACAGGATTTGGACGTTTAAAAAAACGCGGCAAAGCTACAGAGCTCAGGGAACGAAATACGAAATAACCGCTCGAATATGCTTCCGCGAGTAATTTCTTTTGGCTACGTAGGTTATGAACTTTCGACTAAAAAACGAACTGCAACTTGTAAAACATGCAAGAAGAGAATATCGGATGGAGATGCCACGACGTCCAACTTTGTCCGGCATTTGAAGCTTCACAGAGATCGGTAGGTGGCTCTTTTCTTTTGCTGTAAGATAGTTGACTTTAGCTAACTTCGTGTTAGCATGTGTACTCCGGGTTAAATTGGTGATGATTTACCATAAATCCGGTCCTTCAAATGCCTCCACAAATAATGTGCACCGTGTTAGCTCAGGAAGCCGGTGGATAGTGAGCGGGGCTCCGGAACAGAAAGCAGATTCTGGACCTGAACACAGGGAACAGAGTCTCTCTGTCCCATCATGATGATGAGCGGGTCTAGTATCATCTAAGGATGGTTGGTGTATTTGAAGACATCTACGTTGGGAAATTATATTGACAATATATTGTTTACTGCAGTCAGTGCATTAAGTCAACTGTTTTTGACTTAATGCACTGACCGGCGTGACTGTCACATGTCGCACAGAACCCATTTCCAAGTAGTATAGCTTTGCTGGAAAAAAAAAAAAAAAAGACCAAATACAGTGACTGTCCCAAATAAATTTTGTGTTTAGAATATCTGTCCCATATTTACGGAGGACTGAAACTAACATACTTAGAAATAAAAGCAGAAAAATAAATGCACCAGACCTTCCTGAGTTTACTTGTGATAACTTCATTTATACTTATTTCATTTTTTGAAAACTATGATTGTTGTAGTGTTGATGTTTATTTATGAATAGAAGGAGTAAACTGAAGTCAAATGTAATTCATGAAAGGCTGTAATTTATTTTCTGACATCTGTTTACTTCTGACAGATTTGAAGAATACCAGATGAATAAGAGGATCACAAATGAACCTCAAATACATATTTTAAAAAGAACAAATGGTCTAATATTTGAATTTTATGTATAATTGCAAATTATATAAAAAAAAATAAAATAAAAACGACTCGAAATGACTTGAAATTAAAGGTTCCTGACTTGAGACTTGACTCGACTTTTGCCTGTCTTTACTTGAGAATTGACTCGGACTTGAGGACAGAGACTTGAGACTTGCAACACAGTGACTTGGTCACACCTCTGCTAGTTAGTAATATCGATGTTTCAGGGATTTTTCTCTAACCTGCATTTAATCCTTTCGGCTCATCAAGGCGGTGAGAGATGCGAGTTAGAATCTCTAATTTTATCAGGCTGTAAACTGACTGACGTCATGCTAGCTAATGCTAAACTTGTTCGTTCTTTTTTTTTCTTTTTTTTTAAAAAAAACTTTATTTACGGATAAAGAATATACAATTACAGACAGCAGTATGCTCGAGGTGCTGGGGTAACAAATCCATAGGATTCCATGAGAAAAAAGGAAAAAAAATAAATAAAATAACAGTTTACAAATCAAATTCATCGCTTAAGGTTATAAGTTTCGTAGCTTTAGAGTTGGTGCACAATCTTAAAGAGTCCAAAAAAAACATCTTACATGAGCTCTAGAAACAGTGAGGTTGGGTTTGTTTTTAGCAAATTTACAGGCATGTATGTGGAACTGAGCCAACAGAATAAGAAAGTTCAGAATATATTCTTTCCCAGACATACTGTTATTGGAAATACCAAAGAAAACATGTTTAACATTCAAAGGAATAAGTATATCACATTTCTGACTGAAGAAAATATTGAAGTCACAATAAAAATGTTTTACTGAAAGAGCATTTCCAAAAAAGGTGGATTAATGTTTCCCGTACGATGTGACAAAAGGAACAAAGAGGATCAATATTTGGAATATATTTAGTCAGAGCTGAATTTACAGGGTAACACCTGTGTAGAATTTTAAGAGACACCTCTCGTACTTTATTTGAGACAATAACCATGTTTGTTCCCAATCAATATCTGTATAGATCTATAGAGATTGTTCCAAAAAAGGATTGAAGCAGGTTTGCTAATAGTATTCCTCTGGATTATTTCTCTACTATGTTTATTTCCAGTTTTAATGCTACGGAAAGGATCTGAATTAACCAATAAATAACTCTGGAAATCTGGGATATTGGACATGGGCTGTACCTGAGGTTGATGTGAGAAATTTCAAACCTGCTGGAATAGCATCGAAAACAACAGCAAATTCTTTAGGGGTCACAGGGAATTTATATTTACAAAGAAATTCACCATAATTAAATAACCAATTGTTCGTTCAACAGTGACCCCATTAATACAAACCTGTGTGTGAGTGTGTGTGATGGTCCATCCTGCTCCTCTCAATGATCAATTTGAGGAAAAAAATAATAAAATTCGAATGTTACTAACAGAGTGATGAGTGTTGGTTCTCTGTGCACAAACACAAACAGAAACCCAACGTCCATGTTGGGTTCAGTTGTGCTACAATAGCCACTTAGTGTGTGTGGGTGTGTGAGTGTGTTTTGACTTGGCAAGGCAAGGCAAGGCAACTTTATTTATATAGCAACTTCAGAAAAAGACAATTCAAAGTGCTTGTACAAGAAAATTAAAAACAGAAGAAAAAAAAAAATCAAGCAGATTAGAAATAAACAAAATAAACATTACAATTTTGAATATAAGAAATGAATAGAATAAAAAAATTAAACAAAATTTAAGAGTAGGCAATGTCTAATAAGAAGGTTTTTAACCTTGATTTAAATAAACTCACGGTGGGGGCAGCCTTACAGAGAGCAGGAAGATTATTCCAGAGTGTTGGAGCATAAAAACTCAAAGCTGTTTAGTTCTGATTCTCAGAATAGTTAGTAGGTTTGATTCTGATGATCTTAAAGGTCTGAGTGGTATACAGGGTTGAAGAAGATCAGAAATGTAGTCTGGGTTTCTATTATGAAGTGCTTTGTAAACCATTAAGGAGATTTTAAATTCTATTCTTCGAGCAACAGGTAGCCAGTGCAGGGATCTTAGAACTGGACTGATGTGCTGATCTCTTTTTGTTTTAGTTAGGACTCTTGCAGCAGCATTCTGGATAAGCTGGAGCTCTCTTATTGCTTTTTTTTGATAATCCAGTAAAAATGCCATTGCAGTTATCGAGACTACTAAAAACAAAGGCATGAACTAATTTTTCAGAGTCTTGTGGGGACATGAGTCGTGTAATTTTAGCAATATTTTGTAGATGGTATTATGATGTTTTTATGATAAATTTGATGTGGTTATTAAAGTTCAGCATCCATGATCACCCCCAGATTCTTGGCTTTGTCAGAGCATTTTAAACCAACAGACTGAAGGTGGGTGATTATATTTAATCTATGCTCGTTTGGTCCAAACACTAATATTTCAGTTTTGTTTTTATTTAGTTGGAGAAAATTTTGGCCCATCCACACATTAATCTGCTCAAAACATTTAGTGAGTATTTGAACCTGACTGTAATCTCCTGGTGAAAGACTGATGTATAGCTGTGTGTCATCGGCATAATTGTGGTATTCTGTCTTATTATTTCGTACAATTTGAATTAATGGAAGCATATAGATATTGACGAGAAGCGGCCCCAGGATGGATCCTTGGGGAACTCCATAGGTAATTTTGTTCAGTTTGGATTTAATCATGTTGACTCTAATCAGGATTTGCCTATGGCCTCTGAAAAGCTTAATACCAAGTAAATGCTTAATATATAAAGTATATTAAGCATTTACTTGGTGAGAACTGATTAGAAAATTCTAGATTCAAAGTCGCCTTAGCAAAGTCTCTGTTGCAGAGAGACAGCATATTCATGCATATTCATTTTGTGCTTCAGCATTTAGAGGTGCTACATTTCAGAGGAGCTTTTTAAATCAGCAAAGTGATGACATTTGGAATATGGACCATACTGGAAACTCAAAACCAATAATTAGAACTACTGTACACTACCATCCCTCCCGTGTGTTATTCTTCTGGGTGACAGGCAGCACTTTAATAGACTCCAGATGACCTTGTTGGTGTGAACGATGTCCTAAGTTGGTCCACGGAGTGTTTTCTCACTTGTAGCCCAGTCCTCTTCGCCTGAAGTGGCAGAACAGAGGGACGGTGACGCTCAGGCACACGAACTGGAAACAAAGACGACGAGGACGCTGATGAAGCTGCACCCAATCACGGCTCGCATCATTTCAAAGCATGAGGTGAAAACTAGACAGCAATTTCTAGAAATTCATTTAGCTAGACTGTACAATTAATACAAGGTGCGCTTTCTTTCTAGCAACAGCAAAAGACGACAACCAAGGTCAGCAAACAGGATTTTCTAACTCAACACCTGGGTGTGTCTTTGTGATGTTCATCATAACTTTGGTGCCATAAACAAGGAATTCTCTGACCTCATGGTTACTTTAGACACCTGGTGACTGAAGTTAGCTAAGATTGAGTGGAGGCTCAGAAATAGAAAGTTGCATTTCCTCATAGATATGGTAAGGGCTGTTGTAGAGTTTCTGCACATTGCAGGTTGCATGTGGACAGTTGGGATTGCTTGTTTGCTTTTCCTTTGATTAAACTGAGAAAAACACACCCTGCACATATTGGGTTAGCATAACAACCCCCTTCAAACAAGCTATAATTGCTACATTCAAGGCATCCGACAGGGATGCGTATATTTTGATTAGTCCATGTGGTTTTCACGGTTACAAACAGGACCAGTGACCTGGACACTGGCATCAATACGCTTCTATGTGCATTCATAAAGCCAACGCATGATTATGGAAACGGGAACGCTGAATGAACCGTACCTGAATCATGAACATGGCGACCACTCCTGACGCAGTGCTGAGGTAGTTTGTAGCAAACCAGTTCCTGAGTTTCACCAGGCAGCCCTGCAGGTCCAAGCACACAGGAGGCTTTATTCCTGCAGACCTGCAGCTTTACCAGTGACACGGAGGGAGCTGCCTCTGAAAGCTACACAAAGTCACTAGACACACCAAACAAAGTTGTTGTGTTTTTTTTTCCTATATGATCTTAGGATCAGGTTTTAAGCTCCTACAGGTTTCAAGGTTTCTCTTTTTTTTTTTTCTTTTTCCTCCAGTTTTGTCTGCAGGGATACTTTAGTGAACACAGTTCCTGATTCGAACACTGCAGCTCACTTGCTTTTATTTACTTCTGCTGTGACTTTCATCCTGCTACGTTCACATGCAAATACAGAACTGAAAGGTTGCAGACTTTTGTGTTTTTGATTTGAGTTAAAATGCTAAAGAGTTTTAGATGATAAACACATTTTTCACATCATAGATACAGAAAAAAAAAAAAAAAAAAAATTGGACCAAATACAAAAAGCAGCTTTAAACTAATTATCCATTCCCTCCTGCCTGGCAGCTCTTTATTGAGCACATTTGGACCAACATACCCCAACCCTTCCTCTGTCAATCAGAACTACCCTCACCCATATACATGCGCCTGTTGTTTGCAATACATCTGCTTAGTGACAACCTACGCTGCTTTACAAAAAGCATAAAGACCTCCTGAACTTTTCCCTTCGTCTCATTTCATCCACAAACGTCAGAGGAGTTTATTGTGGTCTGTGTGGAAAAACCAACACAGAGCAAAACCTGATGATGAAACGGGGGGGGAAAAAAAAAGAGACGAAAATGTTTGGCAAATAAACATTTGAAAATGATTTTGTGCATTTGTATTTTCTTCTTCTCTTTTTGCTCGTCACAGTGAATCATCTGTCTCTGTTTGTAAAAAAAAAAAAAAAAAATTAAACAGTGTGTACACTTTTTTAGCCGTTGTGCATTATGCATAATAGCAGTGTGGTTTCTTTTTTTTTGACTACTCTCATGTTTTTCCTACCCTGCTTGGTTTCTCCAATTGCTTTGTTAAATAACAATCTTTAAAATGTTTTAAAAGAAACAAACAGTGGTAAACTGGAGCTGGGCCTCGCTAGTATTGTCCTCGTCTCAAATGTATGTTCAGCAAAACTCTCTGCAGAATGTCTTCATGAGACGTAATGAAGACATTTCAGACTGATCTCCTGACCCACTTCCCGCTCATGTTAGTGAGTCATGCCGTGAATCACCTCCTGCCAGTTGGGCTGGTCAGCAATGTTGCAGGGATCCTTGGTGCAGCAGGACAGCGGCGCTTTCCCCTTCCAGTCATCTGGGCCGTGAACTCCACAGCACTTAAACTGGAGAGAGGAGGAGTTAATGTCGCCACGGGAACCACAGTAGAAGCTGCTGCCTTTAAACTGCCTTTAAACATTCAGTCAAAGTTTTAAAAAAAAGAAAGAAAGAAAAAAAGAAAGTTGGCCCCCCTCAATACCTCTGGGTTCTTTCTGGTTTTCATACATCAAGTGTTTCTCAGGTCTCTTCATTTTATAGCACACAGAAAGGTGAGCTGTTCAGGGACGTTGTTCTGTGCGATTACGCAGTCATGAGATAAAGTTGAAAACATTTTTAGAAGTTGGCGAAGGCCAGAAAACGTATCAATTAATCTCTAAAATTGACAGAAGGTGGACTTTCACCATAACTGCAGCCATGCAATTTCTTTGGTGATGAGTTTCAGAAAAGCATTGCTAGAATTTACCAGAATTTAACTTTAGCCGGAGACAGATTTCTGATTTCTCCTTTTTTTATATAAAGACGTAGAATATTTAAAAGAAAATTTCAATTGATCTAAAATACACTGCCTGGCCAAAAAAAAAGTCGCCACCTGGATTTAACTAAGCAAATAGGTACAAGCCTCCTATTGGATAAGTACTGCATAGGCGATTATCTTTCAGCTGGCAACTAGTTATTTAACCCCAGCTGATGCAATGAGTAACTCCTCATTTCTTAAACAACCATGGCAAAAGACACATCCTGTGGTCGTGGAAAAGACGTTAGTCTGTTTAAGAAGGGTCAAATCATTGGCATGCATCAAGCAGAGAAAACATCTAAGGAGATTGCAGAAACCACTAGAATTGGGTTAAGAACTGTCCAACGCATCATTAAAAACTGGAAGGATGGTGGGGAACCATCGTCTTCCAGGAAGAAATGTGGTCGGAAAAAAATCCTGAATGATTGTGATCGGCGAATACTTAAACGTTTGGTCAAATAAACTCGAAGAAAAACAACAGCAGAACTCAGGAGTATGTTTAATTGTGAACGCAAAAGCATTTCCACACGCACAATGCGAAGGGAACTCAAGGGGTTGGGATTGAACAGCTGTGTAGCCGTAAGAAAACCTCTAATCAGTAAGGCTAACCAGAAAAAAAGGCTTCAGTTTGCTAAGGAGCATAAAGATTGGACTCTGGAGGAATGGAAGAGGGTCATGTGGTCTGATGAGTCCAGATTTACCCTGTTCCAGAGTGATGGGCGCATCAGGGTAAGAAGAGAGGCAGGTGAAGTGATGCACCCATCATGCCTAGTGCCTACTGTACAAGCCTGTGGGGGCAGTGCTATGATCTGGGGTTGCTGCAGTTGGTCAGGTCTAGGTTCAGCAACATTGTGTGCCCAAAGAATGAGGTCAGCTGACTACCTGAATATACTGAATGACCAGGTTATTCCATCAATGGATTTTGTCTTCCCAAATGGAACAGGCATATTCCAAGATGACAATGCCAGGATTCATGGGGCTCACATTGTGAAAGAGTGGTTCAGGGAGCATGAGACATCTTTTTCACACATGGATTGGCCACCACAGAGTCCAGACCTTAACCCCATTGAGAATCTTTGGGATGTGCTGGAGAAGGCTTTGTGCAGTGGTCAGACTCTCCCATCATCAATACAAGATCTTGGTGAAAGATTAATACAACACTGGATGGAAATAAATCTTGTGACACTGCAGAAGCTTATTGAAACAATGCCACAGCGAATGCGGGCTGTAATCAAAGCTAAAGGCGGTCCAACAAAATATTAGAGTGTGACCATTTTTTGGTGGCGACTTTTTTTTTGGCCAGGCAGT
This sequence comes from Xiphophorus hellerii, assembly GCF_003331165.1. NCBI lineage: Eukaryota > Metazoa > Chordata > Actinopteri > Cyprinodontiformes > Poeciliidae > Xiphophorus > Xiphophorus hellerii. The sequence goes on from NC_045683.1 coordinate 28,541,345, forward strand.
GTATATATACGATGAGTGAATTATGGACGTTCATTCTATATTACGTACCAAAGCACCCGACGACTACATTACTGCTTTCACATTTTAGCATCACACAAAAATCACATTTATTTCGTCATAACCCACCAAAGTCCATTTTCTGGATTGAATGTTTGATTTGATTTTATTTTATTAACAATTTCATTAATAAACTGAACTTGACTGCATTGTTTTCTCATTAGGATCAGCTTGGAATGGAGGAGAGTTCGACTGAATTGACTTTGGGTTTTTTTTTCTTTTTTCTTTTGTAAAATGCCTTGAGGCAACCTGTTGTTCACTGGCTCTATATTAATAAGATTGAATTAAACTGAACCGGGTGTTATTACAGGGATAAAGAAACCTTTTTAGTACAGCTTTTTAATCAATGTGCTAAAACGGTGCACTCCATAAAATGGTTGTTAAGGGTCTATTACTGTCACTTAATCAAAATTTGTGACAACCGATGCAGCGTCAAGGAACGCCGTTGCAGTCGGACCTTCCAGATATGTATTTTTATAAACAGAGACATTAAAATGAGTGGCTTATCATTTACCAGGTACTGGACGGCATCAAAATCCTTCTTAATGGTTTTGTTCCCCTCTGGGCCGGACTCCATGTAGACGTCCAAGCTGCGGGTCAGGTCCTTCTCAAAGTATGTGTCGATCTGTTCAAGACAAAGGCCAACATGGCAGTCAGGACAACATGCTGCATGTAGGAAAGGTGAAGGGAGTCTTCACTTGCGTCTGTGGTCACAGTGATGGACAACCATTTTTTGGGGGGGAAATGTGCATGCAGTGGTGGTTTTGATATGGGCAGTTGCCCAGGGCACCTTTCGAAAGGGTTGAGGCACAAAGTCACAATTTCTTGAGTGATTTCCAAAAGTTTCTGCAATAATAAACAAAATGTGTCTCAAGTTCCCATCACTTTCCTTAGCAACTAAATTCAATGTATGCAGTAAGACTAGCCGGGTGTTACTAGTGCTGACCATTGTCTTTGTAGCGTGTAACCCTGACCGGTTCTGGTCGCTAGTCTTTGTAGAATTGTTGTAATTCAGCTGCACTGGAGGGCTTTCCAGCATCAACAGCCTTCTTTTAAGGTCATATCACTGCATTTAAATAGGATTCAGGTCAGAACTTTGACTAGGCCACTTCAAAGTCTTCATCTTGTTTTTCTTTAGGTGCACTTGCTACTGTGTTTTGGATCATGGTCCTGCTGAAGAACCCAGGCTGGTTTCAGCTCCAGGTCAACCACAGCTGCAATATTCTTCACCTTGGTTTCCTGCACATTTTGATGAGATTGTGTTTTTTGGGGGGTTTTTAAAAAAAATAAAAACATTGATTTTGAACAAATGCAAACCTCTTATTGCAACCAGTCTGCTAATGAGATTGACAGAGATGGAGTGACATCAGCTGGAGTCTGTCACGCCGTCTGATCTTATGACTGAAGTCCGGTCAGTGTTGCTCATTTTCAGGGAGCAGTACTTAAATTCCTTCCTATCTTGTCGGCCTCTTCACAGGCAGGTACGGAGCTGCTAGTGAGACTGGATCCAAATCAACCATTTATTGCATCGTCTCCATAGAACTTCATGGAGATCGACTCAAGTCATCAGGTTGTTGCGTTGAGGGGTAAAAAAAAAATTTTTTTTATTCCTGTTGCTATGAATACGTATGTGGAAGATTCTACAGGTCAGGACAGGATGACTGGGTCAGCCTCTGATGTGGTAATCACTGTCTAAGCCGGCACCGATAACACACTCAGCTGGAGCACAAACAACCCCTGGACACACACACACACACACTTAGATACACGGAGAGCAGAATTCTCTCCAGGCATTTCTCAGTCAATCGCAATGATAATGATAATGAAGTGTGTCAAAGGAGTGTCTATTACAGGAAACCCACTGTGGACTGACCCGCCGTTGTAATGTCAATGACACATTATTTGTCTTGTATGAAACCGAGTCTGATTGTTTTAGTTTTTTTTTTTAAAGGAGGAAAACGGTGGATTTCTCAAACATGCATGAAAGAATCAGAGCAACACTCCCAAGTTTCTGACGAGGGAATAAAATAACGTCATGCGAAGCTCAAACAAGTCAATCTTACATGACATTAGAGCTGCAAAATTGGCAAAAACTATATTCCCATCAGTCTCAAAACTGTCCACAATGGCAATGGGTGGCAGTCAATGAATATTTTGATGCGACTCCAGCCTTTTCGTTAAATCCATGCACATCTGATCTGTGCACCAACCTAAAGGAGATGGGGATGATCATAAAAGCAAAAGTATTCAAGTTTACAAATCATAACATTTGTTTTAGATCACAAAAAATGTATAGTTTTGGTCGCGACAGTAATCTTAAGGCTGTTTCAGCACACTTGATCAGAAAAGACATCAGAGCAGATTCCCTACCAGACATATGAGTACCAGGAGTCTCCCACCTCTCTGTTGTAGACGAAGAACACACAGGCCATGGCCAGCTCCACCAGCATCAGGACGAACAGTAGAGCATAAAACTGAGACACAGAAAGTCAGGTCGTTTTTTGAAGCGTCTCATTTGGCCATTCAGTGAATTCAGCCCACTCAGACAGTAAACGCCACGTCTCCTCCCACTCACAGTGACGAGCATGCAGCGGTTCTCCCTCATGCCTCCCAGCACTCCCAGGTAACAGACGCAGGTGACGATGGCACCGGTCACCACGAGCGCGTTGGCCGGGTAGATGGGCCAGAAGGTGGTGACCAGAGAGGCGAACTTGGAGTGCGTCGTCTGGAATTCCCCGAACGCCACCACGAAGGCTCCACACAGCTCCACGGGAGGCAAGAGAGACGAGGCAAAGCTCAGATTATGAGAGTCGGAAGTTCAGCTGCGTGAGACTGGGCCTCAATCTGTCTAACAACCTTTATGGACACCAGCAAAGACAACCTCTCCACTTAATAGAAGATGCACAAAACAAGCATGCAGAGTCCTGGACAGGCTACACAACACAGACCTGGATTTTCATCTCCAACCTTAATTCCAATGAAGTTGGGACGTTGGGGGAAAAAAAACATAAATAAACCCAGAATATAACGGTTTGCAAATCCCTGCTCAGTGGAATTCACTACAAAGAGAAGATGTTCAGTGTTCAAACGGATGAGCTTCATATTATCCATTTAATGATGCCTGCAACACGTTGGAATGTCGCTCCGGGTCGCCAGGCGGAGCTGCCGATGAAAATTCAGATTTGGTCGATAACGTGATCTACGTCAACTATTAACAACAAAACAAGTTGGTAATAATTGGAACTGGGATACGTTCCAAAACTTGCACGTGTTCATACATTCATTTTTGCAGTAGATGATAAACATTCCTTAATGTTTCATATAAACTATTTTTAAAAATATATAAATTATATGGGTTAGCTGGAGATAGGCACCAGCACCTCCCGACCCCACTAGGGACAAGGGTGCAAGAAAATGGATGGATGGATAAATGATGTGGTTGAGAAGTAAACTGGTCCCTCTGGTGACATAATTATGAGATATTTTTATTCAATTAATTTCAGATTTGTAAGCATTTATTTAATGAATAACTCAGAAGTTGGTGCCCAAGATAAGGAAAATAACTAAACTAATTAAGTATGCATAGAAAAAGAAAACTAGAAATCTGCATTATTAAACGCTAAGAAACATGAGAAGAAAATACTTTAATACTGATTTGGAGTTCAGTGAGTTAGACTTTAATGGATTCATGACACAATGATGGAAAGTTTGCTACTTACATTTCAAAACGTGTATAAAATATATTAAAGCTGCGCTCAGCCACAGTCTAGTTCACTTCCTTAGTTTGCATTTAATTTCTTTTTCCTTAATATTTTGTACATAACTATTTACTAAAGCTGCTGATATCAGTTTATCTTTTCATGAATTACTTTAAGTCTGAAAAACACCAACATCTTATTTATATTTCATAGCACTTGTCTTTTTGACAACAGGATCACACAGCACAGCAACCGATGTTAGGACTACAAAGTCATAATCTTTGAAGCAAAAAAGGACACGACAATCCTAATATAGTCAGAAATACAAATTTACGTGTGTGTGTGTGTGTGTATCTGTGTCACTCTGTGACAGAGAGGACGACCAGATCTAACCAGCCGGCGTGTGTGTGTGCGGGGGTGTGTGTGTGTGGTGCCCTCACCACCTTACCCAGCAGAGGAAGTGGAGAGACACCACCAGACTTTTCAGACAGCCAACGCAGGAGCTATTCATCCTTCTTCTTCTAGCTGTGAGGAGGAAAAAATACAACACACACACACTTGTCTTTAAGATCTGTAAAGGTGAAGCTGTGGCCCCATTCAGCCAAGTGTTTACAGGACTCTGCTGTTTGATATATCAACACTGAGCCATGAGCCACAATGGACCCCCTTGTTGGCCGTGTTAATCATTATTATCTGCTCTTATCGCCAGATGAACTTTTTGTCACACGTTTCAGACTCAGTTAGCTTCAGCTTCCTGATTCTCAGCAGCCTGAAAATGTAATCAAGATTTTTCCCACAGGGATTATTTGAAACGTGCCCGCCAGTTCTTAAGTTTTCATAATAACTGAAAATATAGTAAATCAGAAGTCATAGGAAAACTTATGTAAAAAGCTTACCTTAATTACAGGGAAATATCCAGTAATGTCCAAGCGACTGGGAAGTTAATTTGAAGTTCCCAGCATTCCAAAGAATAACTGAGATCAGGCAGGAACGGCAGGAGTTAAAGCAGGAGGAGCGGAGGGGAGGGGGGGATGGCTGAGTTTTATCAACTAATATTTACAGAAGCAACAATAAAGAGAATGAGGTGGAAGGAGGGTGGGAGGGCAGCACATAGTTACACTGCTAACCTCCAGCAGGGCTGAATGAAGGCTTCTGTTGCTGTGTGTGTGTGTTGATGTGTTCAGAGATGCTGAGTTAAGCTAGGGGTCAGGGGTCACTGATCAGTCTGAAGTAAACAGAATGAATGATCTGCAACTAGACCAGATCATTGCTCTAGAATCTGATTCTAGAGCAACAAGAGTTTTTCCTGATCTGGACTCCTCCAGCTTGTACATGTACATGCATAACAACGGAAAAACACTGGATTTAAAGGGACAGTGTTACGTAAAATCAACTTTTTTGAACTTTCCATCATGTTCCCTCATTCCTTCATCATAAACATTCCTAAAGGTTGTCCTGTATGTTGCATTCTCCCACTCCTCTCCCTTTTGCATTATCTGCTGTCATTTCAACTATTAACTGTTTTGTATTTTGGTTCACACACCAAATAAAAACAGCGCAAGTTTCGCCAATATCCATACCGATACCAATACTTGTTATAATTCCGGTTTGATATATCAAACTTCTGACATTTAGACATGATGTTAATATTTTGTTAAAACCTAAGCAAGAAATTGAACAAAGTTGATAGGTGTGTAGAAAATACGTTTACGCTCAGCACAATAGAAAATCAAAACAAATGTGCGGACATTCTTCCTAAATAAATAAAGTAATACAAATTTTATTTCACATCAGATCAAGACATCTTATTTTAGTTAAGGTTGAGAAACTACAAAACCAAAATGAAATCTTAAACTAACGCATGGATCCGATGCTGACCTGGTATAGAAACTTTCAATATTTTTGGATCAATCTGCCCACATTTACTCTGTGGTGTGGAGTTGAGGCACAATAGGTCCTGGGGCCTCACTTTGGCCCCCCTGACCTAAGCAGTAAGGACAGTAGGTCTTCAGCCAATTCCAAAAAGCCAGTTAAAGCCCAGCACTCTACTGCTGATGTGCAGATGTACCGCAGTCATCCTGCTGCTTCCTCTCCGACGATGGAGGCTCATCAGGACCCGGAGGCTGCAGGTCGGTTTGCCCCCGGACCAATACGTCCCGTTCTTACTTCCTGCTCATCTCCGGTTTGGTTCAGTTTGATTCTCTTTGTGCTTAAGAGTGAGCTAATAATAAACGAACGATTTCAATGGAAACATGAAGCAAACAAAAAGGGGGACCGGATTAAGGGAAGAGTAGAAACTTTAATGGAAAGATCAGTGTCGGCATTGATTTCTTCACTGACATTTAAAACTACAGAACTAATTGGTTCACACTGAAATGAATGATTGAGGTAAATGGCTCAAAGATGCAAAAAATTTGTATCTGCATTAAAAAAAATGAAAACACGACGATCTGACGGACGGAGAGTCACTGGATCCCCAGGTCCTCCTAAGAGGGTTTCGTGGACAGAACTGTAGTCATGTTGGGTGATAAATGGCATTGCTTGAATCCTCACAGGAAAAAAATGGTTTCAAAACGATACAGTAGAGAGAAAGGTCTCTGTCGAATCGCATAAACCAGGGGCGTCCAAACATTTTGCAACATAGGGCAAAAAAAATCAAATAAAAATGGTTTTAAAAGTAAAATCAAGTTTTGAGATTTTTTTCAAGAATAAATTAAGCACTAAATATTTAAATTAAATAAGAGTCAGATTTGTTGTACGACACGAATGTGGTCATTTAAAAGGGTTTCTCAAGTTTTCTTTGTTGAAGGAAACTGATAGAAAGATTTAGCCAATTCTCAGCAATAAAAAAACATGATAGAGGTCCCTGTTTATTTTTTAAAACACTTGATAAATTTGGCCAAGTTTTAATAGTGTAATTAAAAGCAGCTTTTGGTGCACCAAACTCTGCTTTAGTGTACCAGTCAGTGGGTAGATGTGGTCCAGAAAGTTTGGTTAGGAAAAGATGAATACTTTGTGGGGTAATTTAATTTTTTAATTTGTGAGTCAATTAAAAATGTAGGATACACCAATTGATTTTTTCATTTCAATTAGTTTTCTATTTCTAATTTAAAAAAGAAGAAAAAGTCAAAGTCAAATTTGTATCATTTAGAAACTGCAAATGGTCCCCAGGCCACAGTTTTGGACGCCCCTGTGTCTAGAAACAACGGCTTAAAGCTACAGACGGACAGGACCGTCTTTACTGGTCCTAATGAGGCACTTCAACGAGACTCCAGCAACAATCCACAGCTTGGCTGTTTGGTCATAGCAGCTACATTTCAGATTGAAGTGGAGGTCAAAGTTAAACGGGCGGCTACGTTCTGCAGGTTGAAATGAAGACTGCTGGTTTGGTTGGATTAGCAAAACAAGGACTGGAGGACAGGAGAGTGGATAATCTCAAACAAACAGTTACCTGACGGGACCTGTTCCCGTCTGTGGATGTGTCTGCTTCAGTGCGTCACGGGGAACCAGTGAAAAATATACTTTTCTTTTTTTTTTTTTTTATGGGTCTCATTACTTAGCAGCGATAAGGTCACTAGCTTGTACATCAACTTTTTCATAGGCAGCAGCTGGAAAGTCAGCCGGTTTCCTGAATATGATGCCAGTGTGGAAAAGAGTTGAGATCTGCAATGACAAAAAATATCTGAACTAAAGAGAAACCTACGGAACCCGCTAGGGGACATTTTGTTCTGTGCGTTAAGTCACAAAGATATTGCATTCCCTCGCAATAAATGAGCAAATACACCCTGGTCTAATTTGTATGCAGTCATAATTACCCTATTTTTCGGACTATAAGCCGCTAATTTTTCCCCACGTTTTGAACCATGCGCCTTATAGCCCGGTGAGGCTTTTCTGTGAAAGGTTTTTCAACCGCCACAGGCTCTTTAGCAGGAAATGAGTCATTGGAAATAGAGGAAGAAAGAGCAAATTTTCATTTAGAACAAGCACATGCTAGCAGCAGGCACGATGGAGAAATTTCTTCAAACTCATACCCCCTCATCATGGAAACCACACAAAGAGAAAGATGCCTCTTTCAAGTTGAGGGCTATCGATCTGGCAGTACGGGAGGGAAACAGAGCGGCTGCACGTAAGCTCGACGTGAACGAATCTATGGTTTGTTGTTGGAGGCGCAGGGCTGCGTCCTTGTGAAAAACCGAGAGCGGCGGAGATACCAGCGGCTTATAGCCCGGTGAGGCTTATATATGTACACTTCCAGTGTGTCAAAATATTTGTAGGTGTGGCGTATAGTAAGGTGCACTCTATAGTCTGGAAAATATGGTATAACAAATGTCAATTTAAAATTTTAACATGCAATATGCATGTTAAAAGGGCCTCAGTGAAAACCTGTTTCTACATCCTTAACTCATTGGTGCAGAATCTGGTTGTTTGTGTTTGAGATGGGACTGCACATGAAAACGGCCCTATATTAACCACACTACCAACACCAACAAGACATAATGTAGGATGACTTCATTACACCATGAAAATAACTCTAAAAAAGGTCAAATACTTTGGATGTAGTTTTTCTTTCTTAAGGAAAGTTTCTGTTTTGAATGAAAGCCCATCTTCATTTGTATCCTAAAGAAAAAGGTTTAAAAGTTGAGATATAGGGCGTGCCGTGGTGGCATAGAGGTTGGCGCGACCCGTATTTGGAGGCCTTCAGTCCTCGACGCGGCCGTCGCGGGTTCGACTCCCGGACCCGACGACATTTGCCGCATGTCTTCCCCCCTCTCCTTCCCCGTTTCCTGTCAGCCTACTATCATATAAGGGACACTAGAGCCCACAAAAAAAAAGACCCCCTGGAGGGGTAAAAAAAAAAAAAAAAAGTTGAGATATCTCAGAAATGAGATATTAACATACATGGAAGAACCTTACAAAACCCTTATATTGTAGTAGAAAAAAACGTTCAGTATTCAAGATTCAACATGAACTGATTCGTGCACTATTGCGAGAGAACGCAAAAATTTGTGAGGGAAACTAACACTTTTGCTAGGTATCGTTAAAAAAAAAGAAAAGAAATCCCTTCATGTCCCTGGGGAGTTTCAGAGGAACTTTAGTGAAACTTGAGAAAACTTTTTTTTTTCCCCCCAGGAATCACATTGTCTGGAACTCCTGCGCTCTGAATACTTCTGACGTTTTCACACCTCAAACTGATTGGACAGCCTGGACTTAATGCCAAACCTACTTGTCCAATCAAAGGACAGCCACTGCTTACAGACTTATTTAGATCACTGAGGCAGAGTCAATCTGTCCACTGATTGGATAATTCGATTTGTGATGTCACCGATATAAAAACTAAATTTACACTCATAACAGAACAAAGGAACTTAAAGAGATAGTTCAGATTTTTTTCGTGACTTTGCTTCACCAATGATTTTCCTGTTGAAACTGGCAGTGAGAACAGAGGATGTAAAGATACTGTCTGATTAAAAACACAGGCAGTAAGTAAACATTTGCTGGCATGTCCATTTAGATAAACCCAGATGAGTTGTTCCAGGAGGCTGAAGATGGCGGCTGGAACCATCTCATTATTACAAAACTTTCACTTTCAGAGCTACTGACTGAGAAACCAATGGCTAGACAGGAAGTAGAGGTGGTGCGTCCCCAATAAATGTCCTGCTGAGAACGGAACTTGTTTAGGGTCAAACTTCCTGCCTGGTGTAACAGCAAAGCAGTGCTTATATTTACACCGCTTTACTTTCCTACCAGAGATTTGTCCGTGTTTCCCACAGGAAGATGATTGGTGGTGCGCTGCCTTAAACTTTAGCATTAGCTCCCGTATCATGATGTCAGTGAAGTCCACACAGCAATTTGATTCTGGACACTTGATTCTTTTGTTGCCTCCTGTTGGTGAGGACAGAGTCTCACTCAGCAGATAACCTGCTGAGACCTTCACATCCTCCAGAGAACTTAAAGAAAAAAAAAAGATATTAAAACACTATCCACCTGACTTATCTGTCCATCCCGCTCGTGTTCTCTCCACGTTCGACCCAGAAGGTCGTCAGTCTCAGTTCCAGTCACAGCATGGCGGTCTCTAGTTGATCTAATGTGCACCGAGGACCTGTGTTCTGAGAAGCAGCGCCTCTCAGTAGAAGCGTTTGCGCTTGTTTTCCTTCCAGCGGCCGTAAAGCACCAGTCCCACCACGGCCAGCACGGCCAGGCCCAGGACGGAGAACAGCAGGGTGAAGAACAGCTGCAGCCCACTCATCCCCTCCTCCTCCACGTCCACTGGGAAGCCCAACAGGAAACCACCATGAAGCCTCAGCTTTGAAGGATCACTTTCAGCCACTTGATAGAAATGTTTCTACCTTGAAACTGGTACATGTCGTCCACCCGCGGGACGGTGACCACCTCTTCCTCCTCTTCCTCTGGAGTCCTCTCTACAGTCAGCTGGTACACTTTCATTGAGATGACGTCGTGGTTATCTGTCGGACAAGCCGGTGGGCAACATTAGAACATGAGACTTAGCAAGATTTCTTTACTTCATCTACTTTGAACAAAAAAAAAAAAAAAACACAACATAATCTTATGTTTTACAACATAAGATTTATTTACCGTACTTGTCTGAAAAGGAATGAGAAGTTTACAGTTTTTTAATCCCCACCTAATTATGCTATTCTTCAATATACACTTATGTTACATGTGACAGTATAGGACATAGCAATGTCTTCTATAGATTTTTAAATAAGATAAAAAATCTTAGAAGTTCTGTTCTCAGTGCGTGTTTCTACATCTCCAAGTCTCGATATCAATAGTTATACTTTCCTCCAAGCGATAACATTTGGAAATATGTCATAATTGAAATAAAAAAATCTGCCAGTAGAACTACTGCTTTTACGTAATCAATATTAAAGATTTGTTGACCTAAAACAAGCTCCTATATCTTGCTGGAAAGTGACTTGCTTGCTAGATTTTTCTTATTTCAAAGTATACCAAGATATTTGCACTAGAAGCCAGATCAAAAACACTTAAAGATTTTGTGTGTCAATAATTTTACATAAATTTGTATCATTCTTAAACTGCAGCTGGACGCCACACAAAATCAGCACAAAATCACTTAGGACAACCTGCTATAGACTGTTTGAATGCTGGATACCTGACAAGTCTCCAGTAACAGAGGAGGCACCCAGGTAGTATCCAGTGGGAAGCCTCAGCCCACTGACTTCAGCACAGTCTCTCCATTCCTGTTTCCCGTCCACATCCACCATGAGCTGCAGACACACAGAGGAACACACCAGCAGTTTCATACACTCGGCGTTTATTAATGGATTTACAGCAGAGGAAAGTCAAAGTCATTTTGTTTCACATCGGTGGCGTCCAAACATTTTAAGTTAAAGTAAGTCACGGGCGACAAGACCCTTGGAACACTGAATTAATTTTATGCTTTACCTGCTCAACCATCTACTAAGTTTTAATTTTTTCAAGTTAGTTTCTCAGGAACTGCAGTGGAAGGCCACTTAAAATCATTTTACGGGCCAAAAATGGCCCGAGCTGCACGCTGAACCCCCCACTATGTAAGATTTCATACGACTTAAAGTTAGTAGCTGAATCCCCCCCGTCTACAGAACAGCTCTAAACATTTATCAACTCTTTCATGGTGTTCAGATGAGCAGTTTCGCCCCCATCCCACTAGATAAAAAAACGTTGCCATACCGTTAACTTGTTCTTTGAGTATCTGACCAGCAGGAAGGTGTCATAAATGGAATTGCGCGTCATGGCCGTGCATCCTCCGAGCTCGGTGGTCCGCCCGTCACGGTCGTGGTCGTACGTCAGGGTTCCGTTTCCCAGCATTACCGAGACGTACGGAAAGGTCCTCTGCAACAGAGGAGCCAACCGGAGTTAAACTCTCCCTCAGAGTGGAGCTCGTCTCACCCACGGCCGGCCGCGGGACCCCGGAGCGAAGGCGGCCATGTTGCTGGGTCGTGTCTGAGCAGCAGGTACGTTTCCTGTCCGGCAGAGACGCCGACTCACTTCCGGTCCCTGCTGGAGCCGCCTCACTCACAGAGAGCGCCCCTGAGCCCCAGCAGAGACGGGGAGACGTTGCGCTGCGGCAGGTTAGCATGCTAAGCTCCGCCTACACCTGTCTGCATGTTCAGCAAAACACATCTGAAACAGAGCGTCTTAAAAAGAATGAGAAGCAGAGCGGAAATAAGACATGTGAGCTTTTTTATTTTTATTTTTTAACAAATCTAAAAAAAGTGTGGAGTGCTCTGGTATTCAGCTCCTTGAATCAAAACGCTGCAGAAACACCTTTAACTGTAGCTACAGTTGTTTCTTCAGGTGTTTTCACAGATTCTAAACTGGACTTTGACTAGGCCATTCTAACATGAGTGCGTGTTCCTGGTGGAAAGTGAAGTCAACACTTCAGCAGCTTCTGGTTTGCTGTCAGAGTTCTGTTGTGTTCCCTAGATCCATCTTCTGACCAAATGAGCAGATTTGTTGTCTTGTCTGAGAAAAAGCATCCCCACAGAATGATACTGCCACCACTATGTTTTTCACTGAGTTGATGTGCAGCATTAGTTTTACAACACAGAAGCTACAGCAATACAAGCAAAAAGGTTACATTTTGGTTTGTTAAAGAGGTTAAAGAAAAAAAAAAAAAACTCGATGGCTGCTGTTGCCACAGTTACCAGCTGATACAACCTAAACTAATTAAGATGAGTAATAAACCATTAATAATCATTAACAAAACATTGAATCCCAGAACCACAAGAAATCATCCATAACAACAATTATTCTGACTTGATCATTTAAACTGAAAACATCAGGCTGAGAACAGGATAGAGAGAGATGTCAGAGGTTTTACTCACATCGTGGGTCTTATCTGCGTTTGGGTAAGTGTCCACAAATAGTCCAAGTCCAACAAACTGGTTCATGTTGCCAAAAACGGGACCTGGAGACGTCGAGGCGGAGCAGAGCGTGGTGAGGGAGGAACACACAGGAACACAGAAATTCCAATTCAGTTCAGTTTATTTCTATAGAGCCAATTCAGAATAAATGTCCTCTTGAGGCGATTTTCAAAAAAACCATTTCAATTCAATCAGACATGCACTCTAAATGACCCCAGCTACAGCAGACTCAGTTTATTAGTCAAAGAAGTTTCAAACGTTTCTGACTCAGGCAGTGGTTCCCAAATATTTTCTGGGCCCCCTATGAAATACAATTAAATCCCCGCCCCCCCAAAATATCAAATAGGCACACACATTGTTCAACCAGACAAAACCTAAACACATATTTTGTTTTCAAACTCCACTGAAGTTTATTTCACCACTTCAGGTTGCAACAAAACACACTACAAACCATCTTTACAGTGAAACACTTTTGTGTAACTGTTTTTTTTTTTTTCCATTCATCCGTCCCCCCTCCCCCCCCCCTTTTCTCCAACTGCAATGGCACGGCGACCCCCTAGGGGACATGCCCCACATTTTGGGAACCACTGGTCTAAGGAAACCCATCAGATCGCATGACGTTATTGACCTGCAGCATACGCCGCTCCTGGACCAGCAGGGGGCGACAGTGGAGAGGAAAAATACTCTCCTTTAACAGGAAGAAACATCCAGCAGAGGTGGACAGACATAAGACAGATGTAGCATTCAGGAGGACTGATGAGCTCCTCTGCCTTCATCCATTTAATTTCCTTTAATTTAATTTTCTTTTGGGATCAATAAGGAATTTTTGAATTAGAATTACATTTTCTTTATCCAGTCAGTTTTTTATGCCTTACAGCTTTGACTGTGTCTGCAAAGTACTGAGCATAGAAACAAAGGAGTGACTTCAGTACTTATCTGTGTCGTTGTTGCCAACTTACCATTCTGCATGCGATCTCTGGTAAGCCAGATGGCAAGTCCATCTCCGTTTAGGTTTTTCTTTCCGATGCCATGGATTTTAAAGTGAACTCTAAGTTCCCAATCCCTCAAGACGAACGGCTGCACCACAAAAAATGAAGAGCAACAGAGGAGAACATGACCCTACAATACACATCAAAACCAATACTGGGGAATGTTTTCTGCAGTGAAACTACAGTACATGTGTTGCAGCATATTGTGGTGGCACGGTTTGTCAGCAGCTGTGACAGAATGAAGCAGGAAGTGGTTGGGTAACGTGGAAGCATGTGATGCAGCTGCACACTTACGATCCGGCTCCACACCGCTCCCTGTCTGCTCTGCTGGTCTGGGGTCAGCCTCACATGGTCAGGTGTCACCATGGCCGTTCCCATCAGATCCCACTGGGAGGAGCTGGAGAAGCCCAGTCCTGCAGAAACAGGAAAGGTCGCCTTTCAACTGGAGCTGCACCCTTAATTCTCGCTCTTTTTTCTTTTTTTTTTAAAAAGCGTTATATCAAATATTTTTTAGAAGTTTGTACAGTAGGATAATTTGAACGAGAACGGCAGTTCCAAGGTCATCGCCTTTCATCCCTAACAAATATAACAAATATCTGATTTTTACTAAACCCACAGGAGTTCATCCTTCACTTTACCCACAGTAAAATTCAAGCACTTTTGAAGGTTACTTTAGAGATAAAAAACTATTATAATGAACTAAAAGAAACGGTATGCAATATAATTTATTTCTGTTATTAATAGTGTGATAACATTCGATATTCTATGGCAGGAAAAATAGAACAAAATTTTGTGTTTTCAAAATGTCTCTCACACACACCTTATACACCTGACTGGTAAGGGAACAAAACACTAATTTGACAAAAAAAAACAAACAAAAAAAACAATTTCAATAACATGTCTAAAAAAATGAAACATAAGTTAACCTTAATTTCAGTTACACAGGTCAATAGGGAACTGAGCCATTAGGAATAATTAATATTTGCTACATTTTAACAAGCCAAACAAATCATGTTAACCTTCCTGTTGAAATTTATGCTAAACACAAAAAATAACAATCTCTAAAAAAAAAAAAAAAAACATTTTCCAAGTTTTCTGTTGTTTACAAATAGAAATAATTTTGGTCATCCTATCTGAGCTAAAACAACAGAAGTTGGTTCTGATTTCACTTCAAACAGAGTACATTGAATTGTACAATGTTCATTTCTTTTGGAGAACAGAAAAAAATAAACTTCAGTATTTGACGATCAGAACCAATCGACGTGAAATGATCTGACTCCGACATGGAGTCAATTGATTGGTCTTCAGCTTGAATGTTTAATGTTAACACCCTCTTAGTGAAACATCCACAGCGCTGATCAGTGAGACCAAATCAGTCTACATCCGCCTGTGGAGACGGTGAAACCTGCACTGACTTTACTGGTTTCCGCCTGCTGAGATTTAATACCAGCCCTGCCGTTTAGTAAGGAGAGCAAAGTTCCTCTTAGTTAATTATTATCCGCTGCAGCTAATATGGCGAGCCGACAGGCTAGTTAGCAAAGGAGCTCAACGCTGAGTTTGTTGCTCCTGTCGGTTCATATTAATAAGTTTGAAGCGGCTCCAAGCTGTCAGCCGCCGTGTTCGCTAGCGCTGCCAGTAAACTCACCTCGATACGGTTTCACCAGAGAATACTCCCGCTTCAGAAAGTCCTCGAGAAACTCCTGCTGCTCTGCCAGCGCCTGCTGCGTCAGGACGCAGAAAGCCACCAGGACGCAGAGTGACTGACGGAGGAGGTCCGACTGGAGCACTGAAAACACCGAACTTCTTAGTCGAGCCATGTTTAATTCGCTGACATTGGCTGCCATCTTTACGCTCCCACTTTAAATGGGTCACGTGGTTCTATTCGCGCCTGCGCGCTGGTGGCTGGGACTCATTTAAAATGACGGGTCAATGCCGCCGCCATGTTGGTCAGGGTCTTTTAAAACATGACTCTGTTTCGCAAATATTATCATGCCCATGGGTTATGGATGTATCCCAGACGTGTGTTTATAAAGTATTTTTTTTGTATTAAGTCCTGCAGAAGATGTATTATTCTGAAATACAGAAAACAGATAGTTTAGTGCCGGTGGCGCCCCCAAGAGGGGAAAAAAATCCTGATTATCCAGTCACTCTTTAATAAAAAAGTTTTTTTTTCATTATATGGTGGCCAGGATGGAGTCTACAAACACAACTCTCCAGATGTTTGTGCATCGTCAGCGCCTCTCACTGATCAATATGCAAGCAGAAGGGGGGTTTTTCATTATGAACTTTATGTAATAATGGTGTCCTGGTCATCAGTGGATTAATTTGGAGTCAGCTCCTTCCTGAATGGGGTTCGTGGTCCAGACTATCCTGAAGGGTCTTGTAAAGTAGTTGGTTCAATTAATGGACCAGTCCTGCTATCGACATATGATAGGAAGTGCCAGATTTCTGTCAGGATCATTACAGTAATGGAGCACAGGGAAGTACCATAGTAGCTCCTTGGAGACATACAAAAAGACAAAAGCTGGAATAAGAGAACAAACATGAGGTGTTTATGATCAATCTGGGGCCTGGGGTCCTTAGCGCTTCCTGTCCATCTGTGTCTCCAGGGAATATATGACTCTCTTGCACCAGGAATGCTGGAGAATTCCAGCTGAACCTTGAAACCTGAAACATCACTGTCTATCACTTCTCCGGACACCCACACACCACCATGTGTGTGTGGTATAATCCGCGGCAGAGACGGACACATGCCGCTCTGGGTTGAGTGGGGGGCAGAAACTGTGGCCCGGCTTACTGGGCAGATAGGCGTGCAGGGCATTTCTGGGCACAGTCGCCTCCTGCTGTGACAGACATCAACTGTAATCCATGTTTGCAAGGTCAAGAGATATTTTGATATCCGTTGGTCACCATGAGCTTTAGCATTCATCTTTATTAAAACTGTCTACACCTGTTACAATGTAAACAATTGGGCGCGAATGTTTCTCAGGGGAATGGGGGGCGGGTATCATTTCTTACCACCACACACTCCATGGTGTCAGCAGGGCAGCCATGTGTCCCAAACAGGAAGGCAGTTTTAAAGGGGGCCTATAATGTATTTTCCAGGCACATAGTGCCATTTTTTAGCACAGTCAGGTAACTATGTTACCTTCAGTTGACATAATAATGCTGTTTATTTCAAAGATGACTTACAATAAATGTGACTTTGCAGTTTGACTTTGTGAAATTGGGCCTCTGTCTCTTTAAGAAGCTTCTGTTTTTTTCTGACACTTTGGCCTCAGCAAGTCATCACAACAACGTTATTCTGTTATGCCGTTTACCACCCTTCATAGGAGCTGTGGACTGAGGTGTAGGTACTATGATGAGCTTGTTTTCTAATTGCTGGAGCTGAGTGGGGAAGGAATAAAAAGCTGATTTAAAGGCCGCAGCTGCGAGGAGAAGCATTGTGGAGCGAGAAAGAGCAAGCGTTAACGAATGGATTGCACGGGAGATTCAAGGATTACTTAAACGTACATGAAAGAATCAAAACAACCAGGTTTTGTTGAGGGAACTATATCATGAAATAAAGCTACGTCATGTTAGCTTCACCCCCATTTACAAATCTTATCAGGGTAAATGTTCCATATGATATTGTGATTTTTATCTTACCTGGATTTGAATAAATGCCCTGCATTGTGACCTGTCCAGGGTGACCCTGCCTCTCACCTGCTGACCCTAGGAGATAGGCACCAGCAGCCCTCACAACCCCACCTTGGATAAGGGTCTAAGATAATGGATGGATTGATTTTAATAAATGCAAATTTTTGAATGTGATTGTAATTTAAAAAATTCTTTCATTACTTTGACATTTTCAAATAGAAACACAGTTGATCCAGATGTTCGCTGTGTTCTCTGGTCCTGGGGATACAGCCAGTCAGCACAAAGGAAAATGAATGGTACTCCTGGATTGGATGCTTAGCAGCCAATAGCGTGTCAAGTAGCAATGCACTTTGGTATTTCAGCTTCCCCAGCTGCATTTTCTTTGAAATATTTTACATATGGTCTACATAAAAACAAAAAAACCCCCAACTGTGAATAGGCAAATTTTTTGGTAACAATGAGGAATCGCGTTCTTCAGAAAAATTCACAAATAGGTGGGGGTCCACTCCGTGCTAACACCCCTAAATCAGTTAAGGTTAACCTTATTTTAATGACAAGCAGTGATTAAAAAAAAGGTTTCCTTTCAACACAGCATGTGGAAATATCTGACTTATACTTCTTAAAAGGCTCTCTAAGCTAATTCATTTGTATGAAATGCTGAGGATATCCAATGTCAAACTTTTAGTTTTGTTTTATGTTGTGTTCAGCTTTTCAAAACGTGAGCCGACAGCTTTAAACCATCTGAAAAGTGGAGGCTGTCAGAAGCAGCCATAGCACCGTTTATGAGGTAAACCTGACACAGTGTGGAATGACGAGCTAAATCCAACATGGCGCTGACTGCCCCTACCCTCCATCACCACACACACACACACACACACACACACACACCCCTGCTGGGTGAGATGGTGAACGATTAAATAATGAGGAGACCTTAATGCTTCCTCTGGCAGGATCAGCTGCTGTTAATGAACAACCACTTCTAGCCGACGATAAGTGTCTCCTTAAGCAGTGCGGACATTAGCAGCAGGAAAACACCTTTGGACATAAATATTCACACTATTCAAATCAACTGACCTGAGGGAATATCGTCACATCAGTCAGTGGAGCTGAAATACAGTCGCAGCTCGTTTCAGACGCACTTAGGGTCTCTTTATCCCCAAACCTCCTTACAGTTTGTGCTGACATAAAAGAAAACAGATCCTCCCTAGTGAAACTCTTCTTCTTGCCTGGTGTTAACTGGACACATTTCCTGATAATATACCTACCAATATGAGTGGCTGGCTGGCTGGATTTAGGAGGTGATATTTCTGGGACATACTTTGTGAAAAATACAACAAAAACTCCTAATTTTTTATATACAGTCAGTTAGCGTCTTGTTTGTGGCAGTTTCAGGTTTTCTTTTTTTTTTTTTTTGCTGAACTTCCTGTTTCTGAAAAGTTTTATCAGAGAGGATGGGTCATTCCTGGATGTTTTCCTCAGACATGCCGGCATCATGTCACAGATGCAGAGCGCTGCAACCTGAATGAACGCTGAGCAAAACTTGCAAATGCAGAGTTTGCTTCTCCTTAAAAAAAAAATCGACTTTGTTGCTACTCCAGAAAATTAGCAACAGTATGCCAACATCTTTTAATTATCTTGAAAGTGTTGAGTTTACAACGTTGAGCCTCTGAACGCTCGAACAAAAGACAGGTGGATGAGTTGTTAGGAGGGCTAAGAGCTCTCCATCACTTCAAGCATCTTCTTTTAAAGGCATTCAGTAAAATCTGCTGAAACATGGAGTAGATTGTCTGCAGGAACATCTCCCACCCCATCTTTAACTGTTATTTTTATTAGCTGAGCAAACAGTCTGTTAGTCCAACATGGTACGTATTTCATCCCTCCGCAGGTTAAATAGTAAGCAAAATAACCTTTTACTGCAAAACTTTCAGAAGTAGCAAGAGATATCCAGATATCGTATCACCGATTGATTATTTCTCCAGGAAGTTAAAAAAAAAAAAACAAATCCACCAAGGATCCACCTGAGAGATCCAAGAATGTGTGAGCTTACGTTGCAGTAATCTAAAAAATCCTAACAAGCATAATGGAAATAAAAATGCAAATACTTGCAACGGCATAGAATCCAAACACAACCTGTCACGTTCCAATAGGATTTAATGCAAGGGCGTCCATTTGCCATTTGCGGTACCAGATTTAGTGCGGCCCCTGAAAGAAACAAATTTCTCTCGCCAATTCAATTTGGACAAAACTCTTGAAAAGGTTTTCAAATTAAGAGCGACCGAAATCATGATTTTATTGCTCAGAGAAAAATGGTCAGTTTCAGTCAAGCCCAAAACCATTTAGTGGTGGTTGCCTTTCTTTCAGTATATAGAAATGTTTTTGAAGTTTTGAATGATTCACATATTCCTTTCCTACAAAAAATATAAGACTATTTTCCTCGTGGAATTAAAATAGTTCATGCTTAGTTGCTGTTGTTGTTGAGCAGAGACAAAAATTCTCAGTAAAACATTTGGTGTTTTAGTTAAAAGAAAAAAGACAAAACATTGAGTATCCTTGAGTTGTTGCCCATGTAACAAAAAGTTTGGACTCCCCTGCTTTAACAGATCAGTCTGCATGACTACTTGATTGAGTTTATTCGCCAGTGGTGGTGCAAGGGATTAGACCGACTGAATTCAGTCACTTACAACGTACAGACCCACTTAATAAATTAGAATATTGTTTTGGTAAATATAATCTGACAAAAAAAATCTGAACTAATGTACCAATAGATTAACTATTGGTTGGCTAGGCTGGGTAATGGTAGGCAGCAATTTCAAACTTACAAACATCTTCTTATGACTCTTATGATGAAAACTTATGTTTTTTTGCACTGTCTTGTTAGATTTCTTTTTCACATTATTGGACAAAAATGTACAAAGCCAACAGCATTAACAAACAGCACATCAAAAGCCATGAGAAAATACATTTAAATAGTCTGTTGTGAAAAAATCGCAAGATAAATTTAAGCAAGATAAGTAGAAATGCGTATTTTTTTTTAGGAAAAATACTAAATAAATAACTCTAGGGAAAAAAATCAAAGAAGGAAAAAAACATAAACACCATAAATGACTAACTAAAAACAAAAAAATAATAATTTAAAAAGATCTACCCAATGGTTTCAGAAAAAATATTTGCTGTAATTAGAAAGAAACATGTTGCTCTTTTTTATTATTAATCAGTTGATCAATTCAACATAGATGTTAGTTTTGATAGAATAATAATAGGTATCGAGTTTGCAAACTTTCATTTGTGAATCAAAAATTTTGCATATTTAATGACAAAATGAAGCATGTGTTCAAAATAACAGTTTTCAGAGTCACTGCAATAGCAGATAACATTCCTGAGTCTTAATATCCATACAATATTAATAAAATGGAAAAAGTGAGATTCAAGGTCATTCCTAAATATTCTGTTTTTTGGACACAAACAGCTGCTTTGCGGCACTGCTGGTAATTAATGTAAATTACCAGTTTACATTAATGTGTCTTTACCATTGTTTTAGTTATTATATTATTGGCCTTGTTATCACGAGACAAGATTATCCCATTTCATGAGGCATTTTAAGTTAAAAGAAAAAAGGTTTTCAAGATGGGTGCGCAGATCTCTTTCAGCAGCAACGACTTGCAGAGAGCCAAATGTTTGGAACGCATAAAGCAACAGTGACTCTCCTGTGGGAGCATCACTTTTACAGTTTAACAACCGGCCTTCAATCTGTCTCTCCTCTCAATAAGCTAATAGGTCTAATGTGTCTAAATTGATTTCTGGGAGCCTTCAGCCTCGTCTTTCCTCCTGTCTCTTCCTCTTTCTTTGCTACAGATTAGGGCTGTAAATCTAATCTGATTTACAGCCCAGATTAGACGTTTTTCACCCAAGCTTTGGGTTAGCGCTAGGCTTGCTGTGCAGGCAGACTTCACCCAGACACCTGATCTAAATAAAAAATAAAAAAAAAGTGTAGCTTAGCGTTTTACAGGCATATAAAGTAGCAATCTTTATTTATTTATTGGGAATGTGGAAAAGCATCTGCAAGCTCCTGATGTAATAGACTCCACTCTTTAATTAAGGTTTGTGTCGTCACCAAGCCAGACCTCTACGACCATCAGGGTTATTGTGGAGAAAAGATAAAGACGAGGAGTAAATTAATAAATATCAGAAATTTCTAGATATCTTCTACATATTTAGAAGAAAAAAAAAAGATGTTTAAAAGTCATAAATTTGCACACACACAAAAAAGAAATCCACGATTAAAGGCAGAAAATTACTATTTAAAAAATAAGATATTTTCTGGCATTAAAAAGTTACAAACTTGTAAAACAAAACATTTTTTGAGAGTATTATTATAAAGTCAAAGTAAAGTTTCATTTTCATGTTAAAACCAAATAAAGAGCTGATATTTAATATTATGCTTGAACCCGGTCATGTGCTGAACGCCATTTTTTAATTGTGATGTCATGAATATTTTTACTCATGTATTTTCTTATACCCATGGTCGTTCTGTCAAATCACTATGTAAACACACTGGCCAGTTTATTAGGTACTCTTTGCTATCATGACATCAAGTTGCCTTCAGCTGAACTGCCTACAGTCAAATCACCTCAAAACCATTAAATATGTATAGAAGAACATCCTAGATGCTTTCAGACACAAAGCTGTATGGACAGAAATGTCTCAGACATAAAAATGCAAAAAATGTACTTTTAAATAAAATAGACATTTTCAGTTCGCTTTGTTTCAAGTAGTTCTTTCTTTGACCTTTCAACTCACTGTTCCCTTTGCAGGTTGATTGACTGGTTATGAAGCACGCAGCATCGATTATCACCCAGTTCTGAATTAATTCATACATATAGTCATATAGAACCCTGCTTGTTCTCAGTTTACTGATGAGATGACTTGTGACCACTCTGTGTTTGTCCATCACATAAAGTAAAAAAAAAAAAATCAATAAAATATCAAAGTTTTTGGATGTAATCTGACAAGATTGTAATCTTCCTAAAATAATAGCCAACAGATGGCTAAAAAGACTTAGTCATTATTATAGGGACGTGACAACATGAGAGTTTGAGTGTCTAAAGGGCAGCACAAAAGTCGTAACCTGGCCATTGCTGCTTGATTCTCGTCTCTCTTTACAGCACAGCACATGTATTTCTCCTATTGACTTGGATTCCTCTAGTATAATTTCTACCAGAACAGGATAAGTTGCAAACGATGAGACTGATTTTCCTCGCTGTAGTTTTAGCGATGGCAGCAGAGGAAGTGAACGAGGCTGTTCTGTCTGTGTTGGTCGCGCTTCCAAATACTGAATCGAAACTAACAGGCATCTGGTTTGGGTCAGCACTGCTCTGTTCACAGTGCCGGGTGGTTGCTTACACCACAGACAATTTCTGTTAAGCTTCATAGCGTCCAACTGATACATTACATACCTTGTGGACAAAGTTTCAGACCTCGGAGGCCACGCCTCCAGGAAGCAATCATTTCTCAGAGGGTTCAGACCCTCTGGATGAAGTAAAGCATAGAACAGAGGGGTTTGTTTTTACCACACTGCAAAAACTGTATTGATGATAGTTAATATTGGTTAACTATCATCAAAAATTTAGAATTCAAAGAGAAGTCTTTGAATCAGAGGACTTTTACCAATAATCTGCCTACCATTGCTGCCTGGTTGAAGTTTTCACCCAGCTCAGGCCGTTCTGTGAAAGGAATTTCCCTTCCCACCACACCGGTGTCCCTCTGAACGCCCCGCCGTGTGGAGCTTTGACCGGGGAGCGTGTTACTGGGCGCCGACCCAGAGGAGATGTGCAGGTTGATCCTCGGGGACAGCCTGTGGGCCAAGCCCACAAATAACAGCAAGGCGTCTTGTTTACCAGGACTCTCCAGCCTGCCTCAGATTACCGCCTGGCACTTTGAAGATGGCTGACGGTCAGGCAGGGATTTCCCCTCCGCTTCCCTGCCAGAAAAAGACTGAGTCATCACCCGCTTTACCACCCGCTGCATATCTTTAATGACATTTGAAAAAAAAAAAAAATAGGTATGCTGATTTAGAAACCAGATAAAAGAGGCCTCAAAGATCTGTGACAAATGTTTCACAGTGAGGCGATTCCTAATTTCACAGTGATGTTAGCAGAGTAACACAAGTTTTAGCTGACTTTAGAAAAAGGGCAGTTCCTCTCCAAGTCTTTGCTTCATCAAAGGAAGGAGGCTCAGTTTTGGGGTTTTGTTACAGCACAGTTAATAAGATGAACGAAACTGATTATTATGTCTAATACCAATGCTTTACAGCCAAAGGGGCAAAAGGAGGACACTTGTAGATGTTGATATAGGAACTGGTACTGGACTGAAGTATAAAGATTCAAGACGTCCAAGCTATTTAAAACATGGATTCTGAACCGTCTCAGAGCCAAATTCATCCAGCATCTCCTGCTCTGTGTTGCCGTACCAGGAGACCAGTATAACCAAGTCCGAGTCCATTAGCATAACTTCATTTTCCAGACTTTTTTTCTCAAGTTTAAATCAAGTTAGTGAACCAGGGCTGCACAGTAGGTAGCACAGCTGCCTAGCAACAAAAAGGTCCTGGATAGGTAGATAGGTAGGCAGGCAGGTTGGTTTTATTAGTCCAACTCCTCGCATCAAAGAACAATCAATATTAATAAAAAAAATTAAGAGTATATAAAAAAACATAAAAGGACTCCTAAACTTTTTAATTATTATTCCTAATTCTTCCCAGTCGGACATTTTGAACTCTGACATCCTCATCAGAGGTCACTGAAGTTCCTCCACTGAGTGGAATAAACAGTGAGATGATAAAAAATGAGGCTGTATGAAAATGCATGAGGTTCTCTTAATGACTTTTGTTCATGATTCAAAACCATTTTCCTCTTCTGATAACATTGATCTTTCACCTGTAAGGTAGATAGCACATTGACCCTTTGGTTCAATAATGTTCATAAAGTCAACAAAGAGATTATATTTCATAAAGTCTTAAAGTCTGAGTTTTGCTCCTGAGATTTAATTGATTTTCATTAAAAGTGTTGCTTAATATTGCAAAGTTAGTTTGTTTTTCATAAACCCAATTATTTTAATTCATTGATAAATTACAAATAAAAATCTATCACAGCTGTATGAATTTGCGATTAGAACCGCTGCCTCGTACCAAAGAGGTCCAAGGTTTAAATGCTAGCTAGAACCTTTCTTTGTGGATCCAAAATATCAATAATATTGATACAAAACTGCAGTCAGTATTGGCTCAATACTAACGTGATAAGAAATTTGATCTAGGAGGAGAGCAAAGTACAGTAACCCTCATTTTGTAGAGTTAATTTCAGGAAACACCTCCTCTTCACAGAACTTCATCCAAACAGTTTGTTTTTTTTTTATCAAATGAAATATTGACTATTTTCAGCTGACTTCTTGCTGCGCGTCATTTCCTCATGGTGACCCCTCCCTACCCACCAAGACCCTGTAGCTTTTATAAGAGCGGCTGGCCTGGTAGTGACGCGCATCACGGAAAGTTCCCGGAACATTCTTGCGCTGCCGCGGACCACTGAGCAGTTAAAAGCCTGTAACCAAACCCAGAGTCTATCCAGTCGGGACAACCGCTGGCAGAGGGCATTCCCTCTGCACCGAGCCGAGAAACTTTCTAACGCAGCACGTTGTGTGGGAGGAAATATCACGAAGCAATTTTCTTTTAATTTGCATTAAGAAGAAACCACACCCACTGCTGGGATTCACTCTGAGGCTGGACACGGGAGGGAGGACAGCATCGCGGCGCACAGACTGATCTGTGAGTAGGAGCGACTGACCAAAGTAGACATGATCAAGTTTTATCTAGCATTATTAGTTTAGGACTTTCTACATTAACTTTAAAAATATATATATCAATAAATAAACATTTTTCCGTTTAGGATTCCATGCTGCGTTAAAGTTCCAACCAATCAGAGTCGTGCGTAAAAGTTGCTTTTGGAGAACATGCGCAGCTTTTGCGTCCCAGAGGCCGCTCAAAGTTTTCCATCGGGAGTTGGGACTCTCCTGTCAGAACCGGCTCTGTTGCTCGCTCCCACTCCGACCTCCAGAAGGCTGACCCATCCCGAGCCGCGGCGGGGTTTGGCGTGCTGCGGGCCTGAACTCCTGGACAGCGCTGACACAGCTGAGGAGGAGCCCAGGGTGTCTCTGGAAGCTGCTGACCTTTGGAAGCATTTCCACACACACGGCACGGAGATGGTCATCACTAAATCAGGGAGGTAAATAAATAGTCCAGGCTTACGCATGCGGGGCGGAGCGCGGTGTAATGTCTCGTGGTGAATCTCCTCTTCTGCCCTCGCAGGCGCATGTTCCCGCCGCTCAGAGCCAGGTGTACGGGCATGAACAGGAAGGCCAAGTACATCCTGCTGATGGACATCGTGGCCGCGGATGATTGCAGGTATAAGTTCCACAACTCGCGCTGGACGGTGGCCGGGAAGGCGGACCCGGAGATGCCCAGGCGCATGTACATCCACCCGGACAGTCCTGCCACAGGAGAACAGTGGATGTCCAAAGCGGTGAACTTCCACAAGCTGAAACTGACCAACAACATCTCCGACAACCATGGATTTGTAAGTTTTACTTTCAGCGCTTTTAACAGAAAGTTACAGCAGTCGATATTCCCTTCAGGTTTAGAAGTTCCCGATTTGTAACGTATGCTTATCATACACACACCTGTGGAGAGGGTGTGTGTATACGCCAGCGAGCTCTCGAACGCCACCTAGAAGGAAACCAGAGGAACTGCCGAAGCCGCAGATCCTGACAGTAATTGATTACGCTTCAAATACAAGTCAAAACCGGTGGGTTTTCAGCTGAGATTTAAAGGAAGTCAGCTGTTTTACAGACTTCTGGAAGTTTGTTCCAGATTTGTGGTGCATAGAAGCTGAATGCTGCTTCTCCTCGACTAGACATAAGAATCCTATTAAGACTAGAGTGACTAAGAAAGGACTAGACACAAGAAATAAACATAACTAGAATCATTGAGAAGGAACTGGAGTAAAAGTGGATAAAGGCGGAACTAATAGAAATAAGAAACCGAGGAACGCAAATAATAACAAAACAAACTGACAAAACCAAAGATCCTGACAAAAGGCCCCCCAAAAAACTGAACTGATTTGATTTGTTTTTCATCCGTCTTGCACAGACAATTCTGAACTCGATGCACAAATACCAGCCGCGGTTCCACATAGTGAAGGCCAATGACATCCTCAGGCTTCCGTGCAGCACCTTCAGGACCTACGTTTTCGCTGAGACGCAGTTCATCGCAGTGACGGCGTACCAGAACGACAAGGTGAGAGTCTGAACCGTCAGCCGGTTCATTCTGCTGAAATCGGTTCAATTTTTTAGGTGATAGGAGCTGGTCCTGTAATCGGTGGGTTGCCAGTTCGAATCTGAGTTGTTGTTGTTGCAAGACACTTCCCCCAGCTGGCCTGTTGGTGAAGGTCAGAGGCAACGCGTTGCAGGCATCAATTTCCAAATAAGTGAACATTAAATATCTTGTCTTTGCAGTGAATTCAATTGAATAATATTCTGTTTTTTATTCATTCTTTTTACACCCCACCTTCATTGGAATTTTGGTTGTACAACTTAATCACCATAATTACATAATTTCTAAAGACGTGTCTGCATTTCACATATGATCAGATCACACAGCTGAAAATTGACAACAACCCTTTTGCGAAAGGATTCCGGGACACGGGGAACGGACGGAGAGAGAAGAGGTGAGATGGAGATGCAGTGCGGCTGCAGCGTTAGATATTTACACGCAGACTGGAGTTGACCTATGAACCTGGAAGGGTTCCTCAGTCCTTCCTTAGTTCCTCAGTCTGAAGACAGATGGACAGAAAAATATTTCTATATTTGCCTAAAATATGGAAGTGAGGTCTTGCTTATATTAAAATTCAGCTTTAGTCTCTGCAGCACTATTTCATTTGAATGGAATAATGTAAATAATGAATTTCCAATACTTAATTGAACACAGTAGATAATAATTTACAGTAAGAAGCAGTCAGCATAGCTTACAAAGCTAATGATAATAAACAGCAGACGGTAGAAAAAAATAGAAATGGAAAAAATACTTTTAGGAGTAGCTTTACTTCATAATACTTTGTACTTTTACTTGACTAATATTACAAAGCACTGTTACTCTTTTAAAAGATGTATAAATTTTTTCATTCATGGAAATAAAAATGTTCCTTCATGGAATAAAATATTTTCTTCTTTTGTTTGCTTAATTTAGTTCTTTTTTTTTTTTTTTTGCAAATAAATCCCTCTGGAATTATGTGAACTGAATTACTTAAAGTGCAGATAGTGCTTAGGTAGTAAGCTCCATGTTTAACCTCTGACCGATAGCAGATTTTAAAGTACTTTAACTTTTTATATCACGGAAAATATTGTGGGTTTTTTTCTTCATCAGGAAGCTCCAGCAGTCTGGACAAAGGTGTAGAGAGGCGGCGGATGGGCAGCGTGCTCCGGTAGCTCACTGCGGTGACGTCAGGTCTTCAGGTGCGGAAATCTTTCAGTCAGTTTGTGAGACTTTCCCTAACCGGCGCCTTTTGTTCCCACCAGATGCTTACACGAGTGACAGCGACAAAAGCTTTAACAGTGAGGAGTGTCCCGAACCGAAGCTGTTTAGAAGTTACCATGGAGACCAGCCGGGGACTTCCTTCACAGCAGAGACTCTGCAGGCCTCCCACCCAACAGAAAACTCAGTCAGAAGCGACGTAACGCACGGCACGCAGGACTCAGGCAGGGAGCGCTCACTCTACAGCAGCTTTGCACCCAGCTGTGTTTACTCCCCGGACTTTAACCGACACCTGTTGGATGTGAACGCCTCGGGCCATCTCCTCCATTTGACACAAGTAAACAGCTGGTACAGATGTGCCGCTGATGGAGGCGTGCGGTGTGGTTTCAGACCGGCAGTGCCTGCTGGGACTCCGCTGTCGGTCGCCCTCAAGCAGCACACAGGGCTCCAGGTACGAGGCGGCCAACCAAAGGCTTTCCACTGGGGGAGACAGGAATCTAGCTAAAACACTATCTGACAGAGCACTGTTGCTAGAGCAAGAAGGTCCTGGGTTCAAATCCCAGCCTGGGGTCTGTCTGCGTAGAATTTGCATGTTCTCCCTGTGTATACAATGGTTCTCTCCGGGTACTCCGGCTGCCTGAAACAAGACTGTTAGGTGAACTGGGTTTGTGTCTCTGTGTGTCTGGTGACCGGCTCAGGAGGGTCAGTCACCTTTATTGGATCCTTTAGAAATGAAAATATAGTGTAAACATTCAGGCGCCTGGTCAGCAAACACCACGCACCTCAGTCAGGTCAGGGAGAATGTTTGTCTCGCAAAGTAAATTCAGACAGAGAATACTACTTTTTTTATCACACTAGTATCCTGATTACTTTTTTGTACTCTTACTAATAAAAAAATAAATCAAGGCCATTTGTAAAAAAATTCTATGGCATGTTTTACAAAACCGTAATTTAAATGGGCAGTATTATGTATTTTTCAGACACATTGTGCTATAAATGTGTTTGAAAAATACACAGACACATATATTATCAAGCAACTATGTTTACTTCAATTGTTATAAAAATTATACACGTACCAAACAAGACTTAAAAGAAATTTTACTTTGCCTTGAAATTGGGCCTCTGCTTCTTTAAGAAGCTCCTCCTCTTTCCGACACGCCGCCTTCAGAATGTCATCACAACAGTGCTCCTCCATTATGTCCATCACAACTGTTCTTGGACTGAGTAGTAGTTCGTGTGACGAGCTCAACAGATGCGCAGCTCCACCAGGTGTTCGCTAATTGCTGCCGCTAGTCTGGAGGAGCTGAGTGGAAAAGTGGCAGGGTTGGGGGTAGGAAGGCGGGGCTTTGTGAGATCAAACGTTTAGGCGCCCATGAATGGTTGCCATGGGAGATTAAAGGATTTCTCAAAAATGCAAGAAAGAATCAAAGCAACACTCCAGGTATGTTTTTGATGAGGGATTAACATTATAATGATGTAAAGCTCAAAAAATAGACTTTACATAATACTCCCCCCTTAAAGCGTTAGAGTTGAATAGTTTTAAGGTTTATTTTTCCTGGGTTCTGAAGAACTAAATAGAAAGGTAACATAAATCTATTTTTGATTCTTGAACTGAAACAATAATTGGTTTATTATCAAGTTATAAAAGCTTAATAACCTTTTGAAATCTGCTCACTGGAGGTGACTGAATCCTTTTCTTTGGTCAGCAGCCCAGTCTGTTCATAATTTATAGTCATTTTTAAGTAAGATTAACAGCCTAAATCAAGTTAGAATTTATTAATTTGCAAATGAAATGTGAACTTTTTAAAGCTGATGTTTAATTCCCTCCACATTTGCCTTATCCAGTGTTTTAATCTGATCTAACTGTAACTTGTGGATTAAAAGCCTTTAAGCCACGTGGCAAACACTTCACAATGTTTTTTTTTTTTTACTTCTACCGTGCAGGATGTGATGAGCTTCCCACCATACGGAGGTTTTCTCTTCTACCCGTACTCTCCCATGAGTTTGTCAGTCCGGCACCAGATCCCGGTCACGCAGTCCAGACTGGATCCCAGTTCCTCTCCCAGAGGTTCTGCACAGAGTTTATTCTCCTCTCCGGTTTTATCCTCATCTGTTCCCCCATCAAAGCAAAGCAGCGTCACCTCCTTCAAGCCAGAGTTACCAGCAGGGGGAGAACTCTGACTCAGATTCCGACCGATCTGCTGGGACTAAACGTGATTTGATGTCCCAGTCCTCCGCGCCACCTGCAGCGTAGACTCAGAGGATGAACGAACGGCGTTCTCTTAGACGCTGCATGAGCTGAATGACAGTAATCTCCTTCATGTTCAAAATTGTTGTTTCCATTGATTGATTTTCAAATGATCTCAGATGCAATAAAAAGAAAAACTAAAGAAGAAACAAAAAAAGTTTGAAATAAAATATCTGGGTTGCTTGTAAACAAAAGCACCACCTACAAAATGCATCAGTGGACATGTTAGCTCTGATCTCCACAAATGGTAACTGTTCAAGAGGGTCCCCTGTTTTTTTAGTAGCATCTGGATAAATGCAATCTAAGATGACTAACAATACCTCACATGTTATATATAGTGTCATAATTTATGAATTATTTAAATCAACTAAGGCAAAATGTTGGAACAGCGTCTGAACATCTAATTTCACTCTGGTTGAAAACAGTAACAACAATTTCATTTCATTGGCTCTGCTGTATCACTATGGAAACAACTCTTGATACCATAATCCTGAACTCAATGTGGTAGAAAATGATACGCTGAATATAATTGCCAGCTATGGTATGTAGGATGTTTATTTGGAAAACAGTTTTAAATTTCTTTCTAATATTTTAATACTTCGTATTGGCCAACCAAATGAAATTGCAGTAAGTAACATTGAATTTTGTAATGTGTGTTATGAAACCAAATGTGAAAACTTTCAAAGGGTATTTAGCTTCTCAAGGCTTTATATGTCCTCTTACCGATCCTCTTCAGTGGTTACTTCACACTCCAGTCCAGTGGGTGGCGGTAACGCGTCCAAAAGTCAATACACTCAAAACAGGAAGAAGAAGAATCTCTGAAAAACAATCAAGAAGGAGCAGCTATTTGGTACCACTGTGATGATGCGGAGCCAATTTCTGTGGATTCCCGCTGCTGTCTGAGGGGAGCCATGATTTCAGTCAGCTACATCCTGCTCTGCGGACAGTTCCTGCTGCTGTTTGCTGCGATCTTGTTGCAATGCCTGGAAGGAATTCATTCCCAGAACTCGAGCACCGCAGCTTCCACCGCTGCTCCGGCTGCTTCTCCCACACAGGGAGCCTCCTCGCTGCCCTCCAGCGAGCTGCCCGAGACGACAAAGTATGAAACCCCGGCGGAGAACAACACGGAGCCGTACGAGTACAGGCCCCCATCCCCGGTCGTCCTCTGCAGCCATCTGTGAGTAAACCCAGAAGCTAACATAGTTAGCTCTTGCTAGCTACGTTCAGAGCAGAGGGGAAATCTGTCACATTGGGACTATTTCCATGGTAACCAAGAGCATAAACCAGTTCACGTATTTGTAAAATAATTATAGTCTTTTTTTAAAATGGAAATGTAGAGAAAATGGCTACGTTCCTTGTTCAAGGTTTTAGCATTTGTTGTCTCTGTGACGTACTTCCTGCTGCAGCTTACCTGATTTGCCAAACTTAAAAGATCAAAGTAACCCACTGAAAAATCTTCTAGAATGACGGCAGCATGTTGGAGCAGCTGTGTCATGTTAGCTCTGATTGGTTCTTTTACAAATTTTTCTTTTCTTTTTTTTTTTTTTGATTGAATCATTGCATGTTTGGACCACTAGTCCCTGGTTCTGGAAGGATTTTGCTTTTCTGAAATCCTTTTGGACAGTGTAACTGTGGCAATAAGGTTGATTCTACAACCAGAAGCAGCCGATCAGCATCTCAAAATCTCAAGTAGCGAATGAGACGATGGTGAACGCTCTCAAACTGCATCGTCTTGCTAAAAGAATCACTGCCTCTCCATGTTGTGTAATCTTTCCTCTTTCTTGGTTTTTCTTTAACGTCGCGCCTGTTGCTGAAGGCCTGAGGAGTTCATCTACTGCCAGGATCCGGTGGACCATGCAGGAAACTACAGCGCCTACCAGGAGATGGGCCACGGCTGTGTTGGGGTCAGTACCGTCCTCTGAGACGGTCTCGGTCGTTAAACCCTCAGCTCATCTCCACGTTGTGCTCTTGTTCAGTGGGGGGGGCAGACGAAGAAGGAAGTGAACCACACTCAGGTCATCTGCACCGCCCTGGACGACATCGAATGTGCCGGCCCCCGGGAGTTCCTCCGAGGCGAAGTGCCTTGCATCAAGTAAGAGGCGACCCAGATGGCTCAGCGCTGGTGTTCCGGTTCACTTCCTCCCAGACAGGGAAGCTCCTGCTTTGTTGGGGAGTTTGGTGTGAAGTGTTGTTATGGAGAAAAATGTATCCAAGCATTGTTGCGATGGTTTGTTGATATCGTTGACAATGTTAACGCCAATAAAACACACGTAGTCGTACGCACAAGGTTGCAACAGAGGTTCGTCTAGTTAACCCTAACTCTGGTTTCCTGCATTATAAAAATGAGATTTGCTGGAATTGCTTAGAAAAAGCCCAATACCAGCAATCTGGTAGAGAGGCCAGTCAGGCCCTGAAGCCTGTGGTTCACCTGGATTCTGACAACTAGACCACGCCCTGTTCTGTTCGCTGGAGTCCTTCAGGCCTGTCAGTATTTATCCATGGAGTTGAGGCTGACTCTCACCTGGATAAACACATGAAGTCAGCGATGTGTTGGAGGATTCAGAGCTGGTCTTGTCTCTTTTCCTTTGCTTATGTCCTGATTTGTTCTTGTGGTTACCGTGGCGATCATGGCTCAGTTAGGAGGCGAAGTGCAACAAACTGCCGCTGTTGATGGAACGCAGGCTGAACACACTTTTTATACGTCCCCACTAGAGGGCACTGTTTACTCACTTTTGGAACTACCATAGGTTGTTGCACTGCCACAGCATGTTAACCTGTGAAACAGACATCATTTCACTGCTGTTAAATCATCTTCTGCTTCCTCCACAGATACACAGGACACTACTTCATCACCACGCTGCTGTACTCCTTCTTCCTGGGCTGCTTTGGCGTCGACCGCTTCTGCCTGGGCCACACGGGCACGGCCGTGGGGAAGCTGCTCACCCTGGGAGGCCTGGGAATCTGGTGGTTCGTGGACCTGATCTTGCTCATCACCGGCGGTCTGATGCCCAGCGACTACAGCAACTGGTGCACCTACTACTGAGGCGGGCGGCGTCAGCCTGCAGGGGGAGAGGAGTGTGTGGGCTCTTTCTGAGGCCTCTGGGGGATTCTAGTGACCGAGTCCACAAGATGAGAGACGATATGTTCTCTTGGAGTTGCAGAGGAGCAGCAGTTGCTGTTTTCATGACTATTGGTTAATTATACCCTCGATGAGCCAAAAAAAAAATGGTTTGGTGTATTTTCTTTGTATTTAAGCTAATTTATTTACAACAAATATGGACAGAAATGACTCTTATTTTAAGGTTCTACTTCATAAATGTTCTGTTTGTAAATTTCAACCTGAATTCAGGATGTAGTTTAGAGCCATGTGTCCTGAAGTCTGATGCCTGTAACCAGTTGTAAAAAAAAAAAAAATCTTTTACCACAAACATGTTGCTTTTTATATATATTGTTTTGTTTGTTTTTACTCCCCAGAGCTGTATCATTTGAACAGAAAAACAACAAATATTCCTTCTGTTGCCATGACATTGCTTTTACTCATTTTACCCTTTTTTATGTCTTGGACTTAAAATGAGTAAATAAAAAGTAGCAGAAGCACCTGTTAATTAATATAAGATGTATTTTATTGATCCCAGAATTGGGAAACTCCTGGGCAGCAGGGCATACAGAAAACGCACAATATGCTCGACATAAGTAAGAATGAAATGTAGAATAGAATGTAAATTTCTACACAACAATATACGGCTAAATGAAAATGTATGGTAAAGCTACGTAGACTCTTGGTTGCTTTCACTTAAACTTTACCAGTGAAACAATCAAACAACTCTTAAACATATTTGTAGAGTGTTTAGCTCTGCAGACAGCATAAATGTTACTTTACCTTGAATTTAGCAAATAGTGATGCCTGGTGCTTGTGTCGCCTCCTCTGGTTGCTGCTGTCCGTAAACACGTTTTGCACATAGAACACCGTTATTCCGCAAAGGTGCCATCTGTCTTTTCACTACAGCCGAAGTATTCCCACATTAATTCCTTCAGACGGGGCGACTGGGAGTCAGGAGTAATCAGCCGTCATAGAACGTTCATAGCTAGCGGCTAAACAGAGGAATCTCTGATCAGAAAAAAAATAAATAAATACCTGCAGGAACGCTGGGTGGGCTTGAAACGGTGAATTTCTCATGTCGTGGTATACCCGGTAGACTAGAACCTCAACCTCTCTTGGTTTCCAAGGTTACTACAGAAAGTTTGAATTTGTCAAAATGGATCGGGCTGCGGTTCTGCCTGCTCTGACCCAGCCAGTGACCTCATGTTCACCGCATCTGCTTTGTTTGGATTAAGTAAATGTGGACCGTTTCTTTCATGGCGTCACGTCGCATAAATGAAGGTTTCAATGCCAAATCATGGCTTGTTTGTCATTCTTCCTCCACCGACGTGCACACGCAGGTTAAAGGTTCACCGTCAAACAAGCGGAGACGTTTGGTCTGTGCTTGGAATGGGTTTCCGTTTATTTTCACCTGCTCTCATTCGTCAAACCCTGACAAATCAGCTCGTTTTCTTTCTGTCACAAACCGCCACCGACGTGTTGCTGAACATGTCTGCTTTAGAAACTCCTACTATCCCCCCGATGATGTGTTTTCACTCAGCGGCGATTTTCCAAAAACATTCAGCTGCTTCTCCAGGTCACAGCCTGCATAATTCACATGTTGGTTTTAACAGGCTCATCTCAGCAGTTTGGTATTTTAATGCTTTGTGTTTTGACTGATTACCATCGCTGTCCCCTCACACAAGAAAAAAATGAAAGTGCAAACCCCAAGACACAGTGATGTTTGGGTGTTTTTTAACACACATATGAGGAATATCAGGATTTTCGGAGCAGTGTTGCTGTGTCCAGCTGCTGAGCTCCATCCCATTAAAGACCTAATCTCAAACAAACCTCCATCTTCCCTGACTTCCTACAGTGAGGCTTAGGTGTCAGGGGAGACCATTATTAAATATTTAAAACTTCTTCTTCTCCTGTTCATTCTCTAAATGTTTTCTAAGTCGACCAATCGTTAGCCAGAGATCTGAGCAATCTTTCAGTTAGAAATGCATCAATCCCCCTTTCTAATTTTCTTTTATGTTTGACCAGTTGACTTATTTATTCTCCCCTGAGACTAAAACACATGAAAGGTCAGAGGTCACACTTTAAATATAATAACATCTGCATATCCATTGACAATATAATTGCTCAATTTGACAGTTTAAAAATAAATTTGCTTAACGGAAATACGTCAGTTTCGAAAAAAAAAACGTATTTTTTGATAAAAACGTCTTGGTGCAAGGATGAGGTGGTTTATTTCGCAACGAAAAGACCTTTTTTGCATCACATGATCAGCAGCTACTGGCGTGGCATGTTTTTTTTTTTAATGACTCAAAGCGTGAACAAACTTATTCACGTGAGTTGTTAACTGCATTTTTTCATTTAGTGGAAACACCTCAATTGAGAAATTGTGTTTTTTTTTTTGACATTTACGGAACACTGAGAGAGTTCCGCGTACATCTGTAATGGAGACGCAGCTAGTGAGCTACAGGATTCTTATTGTACGTCAAAACATGTTCTGCAGGTTTTCTCAGTCCAGCCTGAAACCATGCAGAGCTGACCACCATAACCAGAGAAACTCACGCTTCACTTCGGCTGGGTTTCGTACTCTCGGCTCAATCCAAGCCGCGTGTTTATGGATTCGCCCTGTCTGTTTCATGTGTTGATCTCTGTTGAGAAAATATACCTACTGTTTTCTTGTCTTGAAAGAAAAGTCTTTCGTCTTCTTCACAAAAGTCCCATGTGAGCCCCCCAGAAAGTCCAGTTGATCTGGTAGCGGTTGAGTGGAACCCAAAGTGTCTCATGTTGTTAATCACAGCTCCCGCTCCGCAGGAATCAATGAAAACCTTCTTGTTCTGGGTGTTCTCTGAATTCTCTTGATCTGATTTAATGAGCAGAGGGGTTGATGAAAGAGACTGTCTCTACCCATTACTTGCAACAATATTGACCTGGGTAAGGTTACAAGATTAGGATTGATTAAGCTAATTGTGTTCCTTCATCGATGCAGCGGTCGGTGTGCACAGCGTGGAAAACAAAACCTAATAGAGTTTATTAAAGAGAGAAACATTGTTGTCACGCTGGAGAGCGGAGATGAAGCTGGTCTTGCTTCGTCTAGTCCAGATGAAGCTAGTCATCTGGACTTGATGAACTAGATATTCTTTTTTTTTTAAATCTAGAAACATTAGGAGAGTGGAATAAATGCAACAAATTAGATCTAACCTCTGGTAATTCTTAAATGTCATGCAACTGCCTTCATCATTAACCACAAATTCATTTTATGTTGCTTAAAATGAATATATTTCTGCCACAAAGTGGGCCCAAAGATATCCGCACCACCGTCTTTCATTTCTGCATAATAAGTGCCTACTGGACTGAAAGATGATGCACTCTAGCATTCAAGCCAAAAATGTTGCTTAGCTGGCAGGTTTTCCTGTGCATATTGTGAGTGAACCATATGTTCAGCCTCATATTCTTTTTACAAGAATTAAATTTTCTGGAATCTCTCCACAGCGCTTCCTCATAACTGTTTAAAACGATGCATAAGACCCTTTTTAACCTTTAATAAACATGTGTTAGTGTTTCTAACAAAACATTTCACACAAGTAAGAGAAATGAGAGCAAGATAGTATATATATATAAATATATATATATATATATATATATATATATATATATATATATATATATATATAATATATATATATATATATATATAGTACAGACCAAAAGTTTGGACACACCTTTTAATCCAATGAGTTTCCTTTATTTTCATGACTATTGACATTGTAGATTCACACTGAAGGCATCAAAACTATGAATAACACATGTGGAAATGTGCACTAAACAAAAAAGTGTAAAACAACAGAAAATACCCCTTATATTCTAGTTTCTTCAAAGTAGCAACCTTTTGCTGTGATTACTACTTTGCACACACTCTGCATTTTCTTGATGAGCTTCAAGAGCAGTGTTGTATAAAGTACTGAAATCTCAGAGTCAAGTAAAAGTATAAGTACCTCTCCAAAATACGACTTTGGTAAAAGTCAAAGTCACTGACTGAAATGTTACTTGAGTAAAAGTCTTAAAGTATTTGAAACTTCTTGTACTTAAGTATGGAAATTACTGTAAAAATGGATGTACTCAAGTAATGTAATGAAAAGTACAAGTAAAAAGTAAAACAAAGCAAATGCAGTTTGAATGACATTTTTTATATTTTGGTAAACTTGTCAATTACACTTAAAATAATGTACCCAACCAAGTGCAGGCAAAATTAAACCTGCTAATAGATATACCTGCAGGCATCATTTAGTTAAGAAAATTAGGTGCTTTACCTATAGCACAAGGTTAACTTAACCTGCTTTACAACTGAACCAGCTTCTTAGTATACCCTCCAGGACAGAAAATACAAAGTTTTTGTAAGCCTTAAGTTTTCCCTTCAAGTAAGGTCAGTGCTGAAAATGAGAAAAATAAATAGTACAGAAAATGCGGCCAACATGAAGAAAAAGAGCTGTTACGATTACTCTACTTCACAAATCAGTGAATCAGTCAATGCTACAGTCAGTAGGTGGTGCACACAACTGGTCATTATGCAAAAGAAAAAAAGAATTGGGAGGGAAATGCAGCTTATTGGCATCTGTAAACCTGGTTTTGAACTTGCATGCCTTTCCTATATTCGTTAAATTTAGTCTAAATTGCTATCGCTATGGCTTCTGTCCCCCTTGAACAGAGGAGTCTAGGTAGCCTGTGCTAAGGAAAATGATTATTTAATGCTAAAATACACTTAATCTTCCCACATGTGTTAATCACTCGTATTTGAAAAAACAGGCTTTGGGTGACCTTTCGAAAGAGGCCCGAGGAGACAAGCAGACGCCTTCAACTGTTTGTTTAAGAGCATACAAAAGCCATAAAATTAGCATCTCCATGGAAACGGCAGCTGGAATGTGGTAGGAAGAAACTCCAGGAGAGTCGGCGAGATTTATAACAGGACTTCGGTGCGGGGGATATTCGTGCAGGACTGGGGGTTTCCCTCCGATTTGCTTGGACAAAAAACAGAGCACCTTCGAGGCTGAACCAGGTCTCTGATTGGTCAAAACAACAGAACGCCTTTTTTGCATATATTAAATAGGGAAACACCCTTTTGGTTTATAGTTTCAGGTCAACACCGGAGAAGGGAGAGTTTTTTACCATCTTTTCTCCACGTGGGCGCCTTTGTCTGTCTCTGTGTTCGTTTGTCTTCCCTTGTGTGTTTTTATTTTCATGAGAAAATGCATATCTCTGTTCCTCTGCAGCTTTGTTGTTCATTGCTTTTTATGAGATTAAACTCCGTGATCTGTGACGTCATTGTGCCTCGCCTTGTCTTGCAGCCGTCACGACATCCGCTCGCGACCCGGCTAACAGGAGGAGAGGAGAGCCATGCTTTTTCCAAAATTAAGCTAACATAATAACTTTCCTCCTTAACAATTTGGGGGCTCGTTCGGTTACGGATTCTGAGCGGGTGGAGCTGTCACGCGTTGGCCTGGTTCGGCTCGGTGAGGTGAGATACTTTTGATTATTTTTTGTTGTTTGCACCGCCGTGTGCTGGAAGAAGGCGAGCTAGATTGTTGCGGCTGTATCCAGCCACGCGGAGTTCACGGAGCTGCACAGGTACAGAGATTGTGTTTATAAAAGAGTCGGTGGTTGAGTAATTGGATTATGAATACACACACAAGAGGACTGTAGCGGGTCCAGACGTAGGGCTAGCTTACCCTATTGTCAAAAGGCTGGGGTTTTCTTAGTTTTTGGTTCTTTTCCCCGGAGGGTTTAGTCTTGTACCTCTGAATTTAAAAAGAATTTGAGAATTGTGTATCAATTTGGTAGGTTGGGCTTGTATTGGCCCGGAGACTGACTCATCTCCAGTAGACTTACAATTGGCTTAACAAGGCTGCATCGCCTGTCTTCTACAACGAAGTGCCTTAACACGGCCAATCGTTTGTATTCAGGAAGACGAAGTGACTGAGCTGGGTTGCGTCGGCCGTGGTGACGAATAGAAATGCATTTTTAAAGCCGGCATTTTATTTTATTTTTCCCCGTTGTCTCTTCCGTTTGTCCGACACCGTGTTTATGTTTCTCTGTGTGTCGCGATCTGTGCTTGTTGCCGCGACACGTGGCTGTTTGCTCCAGAGCTCTGGGTGTGTGTATGTGTGCATGTGTGTATCTGTGTGGCCGTGTGCGTGCGCGAGTTCGGGCTGGCTGTGTGTCTGTGCAGAGTGAGAAGCTGTGTTTAAATAGCGCTGCTTGTGTTAATTTGCATTGATTTTGCTGCGTTTTATTGTGAAGTTATTATGGACACTGAGTTGCGACACGTGCTATACGCTATTTTATGGTCGGGGTTCGTAGAACAGTTTTAACGGGGAAAGTACAACGATGGCGAAAACGTGGTCGTTTAGTTTAAAACATAATAAATAAATAAAATAAATAGGAGTTCAGTACATAAAACTGGTACCAGAAAAAAAAAATTATTGGTTGTGGTTTGATTTTTACATAACTTTGAGATGTCTCTCTTTTTAAACGTGCACGGGGAATTACAAGGTTCCTGACGATTGGATTTTAAAATTAATTGAATTGACACATGAAAATATGTTAATAAAACATTGGACAATTCCTGAAGCTTCAGTAAATTTTATATAAATTTCAGTAAATTTCATATAAATTACAGTAAAACTTTGATAAAATGATGACTGACTGAACACTTTGACTGACTATAAAACCTGGCCAGATGTGTGTGTTTTGTGTTTTCTGTAATGTGTTGTGTGTTTTTGTTTGTGTTACAATTCATGTTGGTTTGACAGAGTGTGTGATTGGAGATAAAATACCATTTGGTATTTTATGTCATATAAATATAGAGCAATTTTTTAGTGCTGTCCCGTGGTGTTAAATTTCCAGTTTTAGGACACCCTATGTGTTAGACTGGACTAAATTATTAATATTAAGCGATAACAAATTGAAAACAAATTATGGGTTCTCCGGTTAAATAAATGAATAATTAAATAAATAAAGAAAGAAAGAATAAGCCAAGAAAATTAGGTCACAGAGGATTGTAGAAATGCTGTCTTGGCAAATTAATAGATAAATACACACAAGATTGGGTAGAGAAATAAATAAACTAAAAGTATATAGCATTGATGACTAAAATATTAGCTTAAATGTTAGGTATTCCTTTTAGGCTGACGAGGAAGTAGTGAAATAGAATGAATTACAATGAGTAAAATAGGATTTTTTTTTTTTTTAATGAGTTGAGGATAAGAAAAAACGAAGATTTTTAGAGAAACAGGCTCTAACTGTAAGAGGTAATTGTCCAGATAACAACAAACTGCAATATGCAACTGACTCTAGATATTTTCACAATCAGTCTTTTTCAAACAGACCAAAACTTTAAGATAGATAAAATATTGTTAAATCTACAGGACTTACGGATAATTAGACAGGATAAATTAGAAGTCACTCTCTTGTTCAATAGAAATTGGTTAAATATCACGAATTCATTTTTGAGTTACCAGTTTCCTCTCATTTTGCTCCGAAAGGGGGAGGGGGAAATTTGATCTTTAGTTTACTTTTTTTTTTTTATTTGTAGGTTTAGTGATATACTGACCAGTATTTGTTAGGATTTTGTGTTTAATTACCCCTTAGTGTGTTAATGGTCTGATCAGCCGTTATCTAAGTTCCCCTCATGTCTTGTTAGGTCAGTTTGTGCTCACGTCGTTCTGTTACTACCTGTGTGGTTTTTTGTTATGTTGATTTCAGTAGGGGCCCAATTTATTATTTTTGGATTTTCTTTGTTAACTGTGTTTGAATTTTTTTTTTTTTCTTCTCTTCAACGTCTCTCTGGCTACTTTATGCAAAACCTTCGCAGAGTCTTAATTGGTACACGTGCTTTGTCAAACACTGCTGAAAATTTTTGAGAAGTTTCTACAACGAATTATTTGATAATCATGAGAGTAAAATTGAATACTGAGTTTTACAACTGTAATGTGAAATGTTTTTTGAAAG
Source organism: Xiphophorus hellerii (assembly GCF_003331165.1). Classification (NCBI taxonomy): domain Eukaryota; kingdom Metazoa; phylum Chordata; class Actinopteri; order Cyprinodontiformes; family Poeciliidae; genus Xiphophorus; species Xiphophorus hellerii. Next base: position 28,582,532 of record NC_045683.1, read on the forward strand.
TAGTAATCTTGAAGGTTTAAAGCATGCTATAATAAATTGTTCTGTTTGTTTTGACAGTTTGCCTGTTAGGACGGGGCAGTATTGGGTAGAATTTCTCAGTAAAATAATGACCCTGTTTCATCAACATCGTTAGTTAACATATTAGGTAATGATGATACATTAGCCAGTAATGTATCATACGGAGGGAGAATATGTTATGGGTTATTTTTATATTACTTAATTAGATTACTGAAACACTTATATTACTTAAACAAAACTTTTGAAGAACATGTCAAATATGTGCTTATTTTGAATGGATTTGAGTTGTTCTCCATTAAAAGATGTTCTGATAATGGGCTAACATATTTTGAGAAAATAGATAAATTCATAGTGATAATGAAGCATATTTTGGTTAATTGACTTGGGAAAATAATTATAGAAATTAGAAATATTATTGTGTCAGCCATTTTCAGAGCATTGATTTAATGGAGCATGAATGTTTTAAGAAATGTGTTGAAGAATCTGTTCTTGATTAAAGTTATCACTAATCAGTAAAAGTACACAGGCGGGATTATAATGATTTTTCTAAACTTGATTTTGATTTTTTTGATTTACATCCATTTAAAACGATTTTGAATAAAACTTTAAATTCGACGACAAGTAAAAGCCGAGGTAAAAATTGGTATATTTTGAAAATGTTTGGTTTTGTTACGGCATACATTTACATTATAATTTCTCCAGGTCTAACTCTTTTGAATTTTGTTTAAGGAACGCATGTAAAATGATTTAGACAAATAACCAGTAAGATCTAGTTTGTTCTATAAAAGTAATTTAAATTGGACAGTTTAATTCACGGTGATTTTCATTTTTGATGGTAAATGTAAGCTTTACAACTACATTTTTAGGTTTTTGTGTTAGTTTTGTTTCGTTTGTTTGATCCTATTTTTACAAGATTGGTTTAAGAAAAGATCTGCATTTGTTTGATATTCTGGCAAAACGTTACTTTGAAAACATGTCTTTTGAAGCAAATGATTACAGGGTTTTGCTGTTTTCCATCGGTTGGAGCTATAGTATATAATAATAGCAACGTAAATTGAAGGGATCACATCCACCATTTGCTGAGCGGAACTGGACAAAGTAGGAGATAAGGCTTCAAGGGATGAGTTGCTCATGGTTTTACACAGACTGCCCTGGAGCTCCGAGCTCCAGGTGAGACTCTGGACTCTGTCATACAAGCTGTGTCATGCGAGGCGGGGGTGGGGCTGCTTGGAGAAGCGGCTTCACACTTATTTCGACGATAGCAGCCACAGAGTCCCGAGCGATGGAGGCTTCACTCAGACACGGAGTGAATTGGAGATGTTTGTGTTGAATACACAACATGAATGATGCTTTTGGAAAATCTGATCTCTGTTTGTCGTTTCAGTTTGCAGCCGTTTTCCTGGTGCCCTGTGGATGTGATCTCATTCAAAATCTGCGTTCTTTGGTAAAAAGGATTAAAATAATTTCCCTGGATGGAAAATAACAAAGCAACTTTATTTTTAGGTGAAACCATCGTTTGATTATGCTGACGGTAATGAAGGTGATATTAAAGAATGTTGTAATTGTGTTTCTGAGGCTAATGAAATTCATGTTGAAACAAAATGTCTGTTTAAAAACCTGTGACAGGTCGCTTCACGAGATTTGGTTTCCTCACGAGGAGATTTCATTTTCTCCTTGAAATCTCTCTGTAATATTGACCTAATAATCCCATTTTCAGTGAGCAACGGACGCTCAGGTGGAAGCCTGAGGTGTCCGACCGAAGAAGATCAAGCTGCAAGAGGATCATCATTAACTTTTTATTGCGTGTTTTTCGTTCGTTGAGAACTCTGGAAAGGACTTTCGTTTCGTTTTTTGCGCGCATTTTTGAACATTTCCTGACGAAGACTTCATATTTTTTGAGAGACTGTCGATGGACATTATTAAAAAAAAAAAAAAAAAAACAACAGAAAAATGACGAGCAGCAGATTGTAATTTTGTGGTGATTGTTGTCTTTGAAGTTGCAGAGCATTTCTTAATAATGTTTCTATGTATGTCCCTGTTTTATTTTTTGTTTTACACTTTGGGTTTTTGTTTGTCCTGTGTTTTTGGTTGTATGGTGATAGTTTTGTTTTATGATTTTACGTTTTCAGGATAAGTCTTTCTGCATCTTGGGGTTTTATTTAAAAAGGGGGATTGTATAGAATTAGGGTACGTCACTCTTTTCTCTTTTTATTTTTCGTTTTTTTTCGTTTTTTCATACATAGTTTTGGTTCGGTATTAGAAGGCTTACTCAATTTTTATTGAGGTCTTTTTTTTAAAAGACCTCAAAAGGGGGATTGCTAAGGAAAATGATTATTTAATGCTAAAATACACTTAATCTTCCCACATGTGTTAATCACTCGTATTTGAAAAAACAGGCTTTGGGTGACCTTTCGAAAGAGGCCCGAGGAGACAAGCAGACGCCTTCAACTGTTTGTTTAAGAGCATACAAAAGCCATAAAATTAGCATCTCCATGGAAACGGCAGCTGGAATGTGGTAGGAAGAAACTCCAGGAGAGTCGGCGAGATTTATAACAGGACTTCGGTGCGGGGGATATTCGTGCAGGACTGGGGGTTTCCCTCCGATTTGCTTGGACAAAAAACAGAGCACCTTCGAGGCTGAACCAGGTCTCTGATTGGTCAAAACAACAGAACGCCTTTTTTGCATATATTAAATAGGGAAACACCCTTTTGGTTTATAGTTTCAGGTCAACACCGGAGAAGGGAGAGTTTTTTACCATCTTTTCTCCACGTGGGCGCCTTTGTCTGTCTCTGTGTTCGTTTGTCTTCCCTTGTGTGTTTTTATTTTCATGAGAAAATGCATATCTCTGTTCCTCTGCAGCTTTGTTGTTCATTGCTTTTTATGAGATTAAACTCCGTGATCTGTGACGTCATTGTGCCTCGCCTTGTCTTGCAGCCGTCACGACATCCGCTCGCGACCCGGCTAACAGGAGGAGAGGAGAGCCATGCTTTTTCCAAAATTAAGCTAACATAATAACTTTCCTCCTTAACACCTGCTACAGTCAACATTAAGCCTAAGCTAAATACACCACGTGTGGAACTGAAACAATGCCAAACAAAGTTCATTTATGGTCAACGTTTCACAATACAGTAGTGCCTAGTGACCAAACTATAGTTACTGAAACAGGAGGATTATAACCATTTCATAAGAAGTTACCTCGATGTGTTTCTTCAAGTTGGACGGGGAGTTTTTGTAAGATAGAATTTCCACATCTTCGGGCAGGAATAACATACACTGCATGCGGTACGACGAATCTTTAACACCCACGAAAGAGTGTATTGTGTTTAAATAAGGCCATGGGCTCTCATCACCAGCTGGTGGTTCCCCTGGAGCCGTGTTGTGGTCTCCGTCTCCTCCTCCATGTGGCTGCTGCTGATTGTGAGACTTGCTTTGTGTTTAATGGGAGAAGCGAAACAGGTGTATCCTATTGGTGGTGATGAACAAGCCCAGGCAAGTAGGATACCGACTTTGTTCGGTAGCCTACTTGCTACTTGCTAATCAGTAGGTGGGGTCAAAACACTTGCGTTTCTCTCTCTCGCTTTTTTGTAACGAGTAACTAAACCACACATTGAAAATGTATCGGAGTAAAAGTACGCAATTAAGTTCGGAAATATAGTGAAGTAAAAGTGAAAGTCATCAAAAATTTTCATACTCGAGGAAAGTATGAAGTACTCCAAAATATACTTAAGTAAAGTAGTGAAGTATTTTTACTTCGTTACTATACAACACTGTTCAAGAGGTAGTCACCTGAAATGGTTTTCACTTCATAGGTGTGCCCTGTCAGGTTAATAAGTGGGATTTCTTGCCTTATAAATAGTCATGAAAATAAAGAAAACCCATTGAATTAGAAAGGTGTGTCCAAACATTTGGTCTGTACTGTATATACAGCATACATGTAACTCCATTAACATATACACACATCAAAATAACTATTTTGATTAAATACTGTGTTCAAAATGTATTTCCCAAGTTAATTTTAAAAGAATCTAAAACTTTTTTAGATTTATGTAGCCAGCATGGCAGCTGGCTACATGTAGGAGACATAATAATGAAGGGGAGGAACACGCTCCAATCAGAAGAGGACACTGAATTTTTTGGCCTCTCAGCAAAACACTACCGATGATGATAAGACCATCTTGCATAACACATTATGTCCACAGTGAAACATAGCGATGGCATCCTCATGATGAAGTAACTTCAGGATGACGGCGGAGGAAAACCTCCTTGAGGCTGCAGAAGACTTGAGCCCAGGGTGGAGGTTCACCTTCTATGAGGACAACGTCCTAAAAATGCAACCGGTTCTTCTCTGGAATGGTTTAGATCAAATGAAGGCTCTCCAAGAGTCCAGGACGAATCCCACTTGGAAAAAAAAATTGAAGACTGGACAGAATCCACTCCCTGTTCATGAAAACTGTATCATTTCTTTTCCCACTTCACCCGTATGCACCTCTTGTGTAAGTCTTTTACATGACACCTCAATAATGTACATTTAGGTTTTGTGGTTGTTATGTAGTCAAATGTGAAAAAGGTTCTGCAGGTTACTCTACACTGATTGTTTGTCTATTACATTTGCTAAATAAATGGCAGAATAGACAGTCCTTGGCTTGTTGTTCATAAGCAGCACCAACAAATTCTCCCTCATTTATTGAAACAACTGCAGCAGAAGAGTTCTAGTTCCCCACTTTAGATAGTTTTGCTAAATTAGATTTAGAACACATTTCAGAGGTTTATGAAAGAAATAGAAAAATGGCCAGTTGGGTAATTATAGTGAGGGAATCTAAAGAAAAACAGCTTTCAAGGTACTTCCGAGAAATGGCAGTGGATTATCAAGAGTAATCGTCAAGTATATGTGGAAGTACGGGCTGGTAAAGGAACATTCGTCCACCTGTAAGCAGCACAAAGAGAATTACAGTCATAAGTGTTGCATTGTGACTACGGTAATACTATAGTAAATACATCAGAGAACTTTTTTTTTTTTTTTGGTTGTGCCGCCAGTACCAGCAGGTGTGGAAATGGTTGGAAAGAGATTGCTGAAAACCATCACAATGTGGTAAATTGAAATATGTAACAATGACTTTCTTCTGTCAGTTTCAACTAAGCCTGCATAAAAAGTAAGGAAATGTGTGTTTACTACTTAGCGTGTTTTATTCTCATTAAATGGTATCACATTTGAAAGCAAAATGCATTTTGTAAGTTAAGCAACTGATTTCATGCCAAATCTTGTCTTCCAAGGCCAAACAGACAGTTCAGCTCTTAGCTCTTGTTTTGAGCAGTCAGTTATCTGACCCAGCTGACCCTGCTACAGCAGACTGTCGGTGTGTGTCCCCAGCAGGTCCAGTCTTGTATCATCTTGACATTGAAGGACAAGTACAGCGGACCCTCGCCTATTACCGGTTCAGTATTCAAGGATTTTTTTTTTTTTGTTGTGGAAAGTATTTCCAAGTTATTTGTGGAAAATTCAAACAAGATTAACAGATTTTTTTTTTCCGTAGAGTATATCTAAAGTACTTGAAAAATACATTTCAGCTTTGGAAGCTGAAATACCTTGACATAAAGCTACTTGACATCCTACTGGCATACGAGGCAGCCAATCCCAGAGCTCCATTCATTTCCCTTGCTGATGACAAATTTGCGCATACCCACGATAAATGCAAAAAAGCCAGCTAGCTAGCAAGGGAATGTTAGCAGTGTCTGCGTGTGACTCAAACGTTTGCCTGACAAAAATAAAAATAAAAATACAGACTACACAAAATTAAATAGTTCTGCCAAGACAATATATAACACCTATGATTAAGATATTTAAGGACAGCTTATTTTTGTAAAATATATTCTAATCATTTTAAGATCTTAAGTTTAGAATTTACTTTGACTACTCCTGTTTGTTACCATCATCCTTCTAAAAGTGTGGCTGCACAGCCCTGACCTTGAATGCAGCATGCCAGTGATGGTTTGGCATGCTGCATTCATGTGTGATCAGACCAGGCTTGTTGCCTCAGAGGCTGTTCAGCCCTCAAGCCAACATTCATCCCGGGTGTTGCGGCTGCCATTAACGTGGGTTACACACATTTTTCCTGAGTGAACTCTTGCGACTGGATTTAGTCTGCATCTGCATCACACAATCAGACCTGAATACATTTCACATTTGGAGTTTTTATTTGCAGCAATTTACAAACACACCTTGAGTTCAGATGTTCAACAGATGCAACATGGCCTGGGTTTAGTAGAAGAGCAGCACAATATATCAAGTTACAAGAGGTTTAAACTGCATGAACGTAATCTTTGTAACATTTAAATGTGCTACTATGAGTTCCAGCATTTCATAATAATAATAATTTTATAACAACATATTTGTACATGGAGTGGCGACCTGTCCAGGGAGTTCCCGGCCTCTCGCCCGTTGACAGCTGGAGAAAGACACCAGCCCCCCAATGGGTTAGGGGTGTAAGAAAATGGATGGATGGATGGATATTTGTACATGTGGATGAACTATATATATCAAGCTAGCTACTATTAACATTTTATACTTTCAAATATTCCAGCAACATTTTCCTTGAAGGAGGCATTATAGTCCTGTGTGTGTATGAAAACAACTTGGCAAGATACAAGCAGAAATGCAGAGTGCAACAGTTTTTACTCCGATCATCAATCGAAAGCAAATATACATCAAATATATTGATCAATGTTCCAGTTATTAGGAACCAAAGGCAACTATAAACAGGTTGGCCTTTAGCCTTGAATGAAAGGAACTCAGTGTTTCAGTTGTTTTGCAGTTTTCTGAATGTTTGTTTCAGATTAGCGGCGCATATACAATACAACTTAAAGGTGACTGGGGAATATTTACAGAGTCAGTTTTAAATATGAACATATTGCACAGGTGGGATGGTAATCTACACCTTTTGCCATGTAAGTGACTGGAAATCTCCAATTTAATGATTCAGAAAGACGAACAAATGATTGGTAATATAGTATAAATGTCGTTCCAGTAACTGAAAACCAAAATGCTTAAAACATATCAGTCTACTGCATGATTTTTTTTTCCTAATATACAGGAACAAACTCAATTATAACAAATACTGAGTTTGAATTAGTCCCACTGTCAATCTGAAGCAGTAGATTGAACAATCATAATACTAAAGATGCTACCAGAATTAAAACCTTTAAATATTTTTAGTTTATGAGCCGTCATTAAAAACATTTCTTGTGTATGTTAAATCCAGTTTAGATAGAAGGAAGCTGGTTTTGACTACTTGGTTTGTGGAAAAAAACAAAAAAAACAAAAACTTACTTTGCAGCTATTTAAAGACTCTGAGACATGTGGTTACATATACTGCATATATTTACAACTCTGATGAAGATGTTTCCACAATTTGCAGCACAGCTGTCAATTCTCATTTCTTTGCAGGAAATTCAAATGAATATGGAGACAACAGCGTTAGAAATACGTGTGGCACCAGGGAAACTGCAACTTTCAACCTATTTTAAACCTACAGTATTTTTAACACATTTTTTCTTTTTGTTTATGCCGTTTTTAAAAAAAAAAAATTAGAAACAGTTCAATTAGAATAGAGTAGAGTATACTTTATTGACCCCCAAGGGGTAATTGCCTATTTGCTGACAAGCTGCTGCATTCAAGGTGTAAATGTTATGTAAATGCTAATGTTGACAAACCTGAGTCCTAGAAAAGGAAAGGATATTCTATTCCAGAATTAGCCTCTTGGCCTATGGCACATTTACAGAAATGTCAATTAATGTGCATTGTCAAAACCAAGTAAATTATATTAAAGTTCCTTGGATTGAAACCCAGTGAACTGCAGTGTGTGGATCAGTCCTTCTCCTCAGGAACGACAGTCAGTTCCTTCTCACCACCACAGAGAGTGCAGCGCCACCCTGGACGGCCTCACTGACTTCCTGTCTGGTGTAGACCGGCTTCCCATGGATGCTGATGATGACACCATGATCCATCATCCCAGCACTGCATTAAAAATATGATCAATTGCAGATTAGTCATTACCAGAAAATAACTACAAATGAAGACTTTTCTTGTCTTCATTTGTCTTCACAACATGTGAACAGGTTGTGTTGTGCTTAAACAACACAACCTGGGGGCGTGCTGTGGTGGCGCAGGGGGTTAGCACGTTTGGAGGCCTTAGTCCTCGACGTGGACGTCGCGGGTTCGACTCCCGGTCCCGACGACCTTTGCCTCATGTCTTCCCCCTCTCCTCACCCTCCTTCCTGTCTACCTACTGTGAAAAAAAATACGAGCCACTATAGGGATTATAGGAATCCACTGGATAAAATGACATGGAGAGTTAAAATAGGCAAAAACTGGAATCAGCGGGTCAAAACTTTACAGGTACTAGAGATATGAAATTGGCCCCAAAAATCGATTGATGAATATCTACTTTTCACCCATCTGTCGCATGTTCTTGATTAAAAATGTTGCACTTATTGTGAAATCGGAAGAAGAATTGCAAAAATGTTTTTTATGTTAATACAAAATTCTTAGGAATTCCAAACATTGATTTCAAAAGAAAGAGCTGCTTTGTTTCGTTGTCGTCTAAATTGTTTTTACAAATTGATCTGTCTGTGCAACCAGGGCAGCCTCCACCTGTCTTCTGTTTGTGAAACGTGGAGACAGTCAGCGGCCTGTTTCTGCGCAGTCGACTTCTGCATGCAGACGAAATGCAGACGATCTGTCAGCGGGGGAACGAGGCTGTGCGGCGCAGTACGACGGGACACTCAGCGTCGGCAGACTCTACCAGGGGTCTCAAACTCCAGTCCTCGAGGGCCGCAGTCCTGCAGGTTTTAGATGTGCCACAGGTACAAAACACTGGAATGAAATGACTTAATGACCTCCTCCTTGTGTAGATCAGTTCTCCAGAGCCTTAATGACCTAATTATTCTGTTCAGGTGGTGCAGCAGAGGCACATCTAAAAGTTGCAGGACTGCGGCCCTCCAGGACTGGAGTTTGAGACCCCTGTGAAAAAAGTCACTGTAAAAATTACAGTAACTTACTGGCAGCAGGTTTGCCAGTAAGTTACTGTAATTTTTTTTTACAGTAGCCTTACTGTAATTCTATTAGTTTTACCGTAATTTTTCTTACTTTCTTACTGTAATTTGATTAGTGTTACTGTAATTTCTTTAAACTAGCACAGTAATTATATAACATGGTTACTGTGATTTCATCACATTTTCTAATACAACTACAATAGTCCTGTAGTAGGATTACAAAAAGTTGTCACTTTACAGCAGTTCATGAAACTGCACACTTTGCTCTTAAATGTTTAAATGCGAACTTGCAACTTAATTAAACAAACTCTCAAAAAATGTTTTATTTTTCTATTTAAAAAAGAACAAAGTTTAATGTTCTGTTTATCTCATGCATTAAAACGTGGTTTTCTTTCTTTATCTCCCAGCAACACTTTGAGGATTTCTGGAGAAGTTCAGGCCTGAGACCAACTCAGAACTCTTCCTGTTGGTTTTGTTTGGCTGTTCACTAAAAAAGCTGTATTTTCAAAGCCCAGCCACCTTACTGTGTTTTCACACTGTAGTTTCTACAGCCATTTGTTACAGTGTACTGTACAGCTCACGCTGCCGCTGCTTGTGCTTCAAAGCTTCAGGCTTCAATGTGACAGAAAGCAGCAGCGGACTATTAAGAATATAGAGCAGAAAGCAAGGCAGCGAGAGACCACGTCTTACCAGGAGAAAGATGTCAGCGCTCAGCCTTTGGGAAGAACAAGTTTAACGAGAACAGCGGACCGCGGCTCAATCTGGAGCCCCAACAACTGCAGAGTTGCTCTTATTCTTTTTTTTTCTTGGAAAATACCCAGAGGCCTCCAGATGCCAGGTTCACAGCTCTGTCGTTGCCTTCAGTAAAGTCAACACAAGCTGTGACTCTGCACTTCACTTATTATATCTAGACAGCGCTTCCTAATAAGAAGCATATTTAAAAACAAGCATATTCCAACTTCTGTCAGCGTAGCCTCTTGGGCTGAACCAATGAAACAGACTTGCAGGCGACATGTGAACAAGTGAAGTTTCTTCAGAGCAAGTTTGGGTGTTGTGTTTAATCTGACAAGTCTCAGCGTTGAAACATTGTGGGGGGTAAAAGCTTCTCACTTCTTCTCTTGCTCAGCAGTGGAAAACCAGCCTCCTGCCGTCAGTGTGCTAATAAGTAACAGCATATTTTCACCGTGAATTCATAATTTTATTTTAAAATCAACTGCTGAAGCTTGATTACTGTGCCAAATATGAGCTGTTTGACTTTACTTTGTCACTGAACGCACCGATCTGGAATGTGTCCATACCTGTGATGAGACTTTTAAAAAAAAAAAATCGAACCGAAACAAATCATTAATGAACTTTTACACATTTACTTTGGCAGATGTTCCATAAAATGTTGTTCATATAAAAGTATATTTGAGATCACTGTGATGCTAAAAAGAGAAATTCCTAACCGCCTGATGTACTGAAGTGTTCGTAATTTCATTAAGCTTAAAGCCGCAGTATGTAACTTTTATAGAAAGTTACATACTGAAAGCTCTGTGAAGCAGAAGCTTGGAAGCAGCAGCTCTGAGGATCGGCTGCGTCTCGAAGGCGGGGCTAGGTCCCCCCCAGGCGTTTTGCACTGCTGAATGGTTGCCAAGGAGACTGAAAGATTTCTCAAACATGCATGAAAGAATCAAGGTAACACTCCATGTTTTCTATGTGTTTAAAATAGTCAAATTTCATATTCATAAGGTGTACCTACAATGAAAATGACATTTTTGAGTTTGGAGTTCTTTTAAGATGGCAGAGGCCTGTTTTTGTTTTGGCAACTTCGCTGTTGCCGTTATCCTCTGTTACTAAATATTTTAAAAGAGCAGCTGGGGTTTTTTGGAAACAGTTCTTTTCTGCTGGAACTAGCTTCAAAAAGTGGTTCCAGTTTTTGCCAACAACACTTCAAGAATAATTTCGGCTGATTTTTGAAAATGGTCTTCAGTTAGTGATCTTACCTACCTGCTCCTGTCCCTCTCAATCAGCTTCTTTGCTATTACATCATCCAGTTTCTGATTGTTTTCACAGTTTACTGCTCACCTTAACTACTGATTACATTTTAATTGAACTGCCTGCCTGTTTAGTCGGTGGATGAACCTTCTTTTTCTCACAATGTTCCTTCCTGAAAGTCAAACTTTTATCAGCAGGACTCAGAAACGACACAGCGCAAGCAGTCCAGAGCGACATGAAGATTGGCACATTCATTTTTGCTTACATTTCAGAAAGTATCTTTTCCGGCGCTCACTTATGAGGCATGATTTTTCCACATTACTGCTCAGATGAGACGGCTGGTAATTTCACTAGGATCAGAGGCTAACATTAACAAATAAAAGCCTCACTACACACTGACACTTACCATAACCGCTGATGGAGAAGATGATGGAACATAAAATGAGTCAGAGATTTAAATAGCTCCTAAAGACCATTGAGCCTGCAGAGGTTTGATTTCTATGTAACATGTTTTGGACTCCTGTATAACCGTCACTGGAGGACAGGGAAACGTTTTCCTCAGCAATATGTTCAAAGTTCCCCTTTTTTTTGCAGTCTAAGCAGTCATCACTGTCCCTAAGGCAACAGAATGATGATGTGTTTACAAAGATGGCCAAAGCAACATGCTTCTGCAGAAGCATCCTTACATGCAAATGATTCCGAGTGCATTGCCGGGAGCTTTTTTTTTTTCTTTTTTTTTTGGGAAAAACACCAACTACTTTATCAACAGCTTGCTCTGCTGGCAGAATAAACTTTTGCTTTTCCTGTCATCCGCTGCTGCTACGACATGCCAACAAGAAAACAGAGCATCAGACGAACCGAACGACGCCTGCTCTGGACGTGTAATCCAACATGACATCCAGTCTTCAAATAGTAAAATGTGAGAATCCACTAATGGGACAGTATCACACACTGGATTCATTTAACATTTCCCCTCAGATCAATGATTTTAGTCTGGTGTGAAAAAAGCCATCACTGCATAATACCAACACTGGTATTATGACGACAAACGTGTTGATCATTCATTTTCATCCCGTCGTAATGTTTGTTTTCTTGTTGTTTCTCAGAACTGGAACCTTGGTCCTTTAGAGGTTTTTATCTGAGGTTTTGTTGGCTCTAGTAGCCTTTATTTGAAAGTAGTTGAATAGGAAAGAGGGTTATGAGAGAGGGGAAGACATGTGGCAAATGTCGCCAAGCCGGGAATCAAACCTGCAACTACCGGCACGAGGACTAAGGCCTCAACACATGGGTCGTGCTTTGCCGCTGCGCCACCACAGCTCCCCTGGTTCTTTAGAGTGGTGAGGAAAACATGCCTGTTCTCTGAAAGGCACTTCATGAGTGCAATGTCAAAATTTTAAATTCAAAATGCAATAAAAAAGATTCTTTATTGACCCCAAAGAGAAATTGAATGAATTGATTTTGATTGACAAAAATTACACAGGAAATGTTTTAACATCATTTACAGCTTCGGTTGTATGAGGTTGGTTTGGGTTAGACCAATTTCTACACATAATCTGAATAGTATTGTATGCTTTTTTTTCCAGAGCGTTGTCTCTGATCCATCTAAATAAAACATAAAAACTTCTGCTGTTTGTCTTGAAGGTTTTAAACAGCCTTGTCCGCCTTATTTTACAGAACCTCTCCACCTCTACACTCCCTCTCAGACACTCAGACTCCTTCACTGTCCTTTTTAAAACTTGTTTATAAACTTATTTTTACTCATTGGCTTTCAATTCAATTTTACTTCATTTTTATTGATTTCATCTTTTTAACTGAGCCACTTTATTGTATTTTAAATTGAGTTTTTAATTCGCTGTGCTTAGCTTTTTCACTGTATTTTTATGCTTTCTTTTCGCATGACTGATGTTCAGCACTTTACTTTAGCGGTGGCTGGTGTTGAAACACTATGGCGACGATGATGATGATGATGAACTGAGTCAGGTTTGTTGGCCACTTTGCTCTCACACACTTTTAAATTCAACCCACCACTTCTCCACAGGACTGAGATCAGGGCTTTGTGATGGCCGCATGTAAACGTTGACTTTGTCATCTGTCGGCCATTTTGTTTCTCTGGCTGCATGCTAAGGATTGTCTTCGATCTGAAGACCAATCTACGCTCATGCTTCAGCTTCCTGGCTGATGTCTGCATTGCTTTGCTTCAATATTTCTACATAATGTTTTTTCCTCCTCATGATCTGCTTTATGAAATGCACCACAACATGATGCTGCCACCCCCATGCTGCACAGTTAGAATGCTACAAGCATCCCAGTTTCTCCCCCAAATGTAACGATAGACATAAAGGTCAAACAGTTCCATTTTAGTTTCATCAGACTACAGGACATGTCTCCAAAATATGAAGCTCTTTATCTCTGTAGACATTTGCAAACTGTAATCTGGCTTTTATGTTTTTCTTTTTCTTTTTTTGTTTTTGCAGTGATGGCTCTTTATTCTTGCAAAGTGGCCCGTATCAGTCAAGGAGACGTTTCACAGTGCATAATGACACAGTCGTACCAGCTTCAGGAGCATCTACACGAGGTCTTTGGCTTTTGTTCTGGAGTCAATCTGTACATTTTGAACCAAAAGACGTTCATCTCTGGGACACAGAACTTGTCTCCTTCTTTAGCATTATGATGGTTGGACATTCCAAATCTCTTTCTGATACCGTGGCTGATTTGTTTTGACCTTCCCATTGTGTCAAACATGAAAGCAGTGAGTTTCAAGTGTGACCTTAAAATACGTCCACCGGTGTGCCTCCCACGAAGCCTCCAAAGTCATCATCTGGGTTTTACCGCATTGCTTAAAGAGATAGGAAATGTTCTGGATGAAAACTTCTATTTTTGAAGACATTGATAAATACATCTTTGACATATTTTTTCTCCCCTTCTTTAGACATTTAGCAAGCACAAATAAGTTTGGTAATTCTAACTGTCCAAAAGAAAGAAAAGTTTGCTCTAATCTGGAGATAGGCTTCAGCCCTTCTTGACCCGAGTATAAGTGTGTTATGACAATGGATGGTTTCACCCAGCTACAAGGTAAAAGCACAGTTTAGCTATTGAATGTCTTTGAGTAAAAAACGTTTTGAAAACAGGACATTTTCTGAAGGACAATGATTGACTTGAGGCTGCTTTTTACACAGAATGTACTGTCACATTACGACAAGGACAAGCACCAGCAGAGTTGAAATATTTGTTTTCACTGCTTTCACCCAAATTAAATAGTCAGTGCGAACATCGCCGACTTTCATGTTCAGTGAACGACCCTCTGAAAGGAACACAAATCCATTATTAAGGACACATAAAACATTTAGAAGGACATGTGGTGAGTTTTTCAAGGTTCAGATGGACTTTTTACAACCACAGAAAATACCATTACTCACACACAGGCAAGTTTGTGCTTTTAGCCATATTAGCGCTATGTATTGACTTCCATTTTTTTTAGTTCCTGCATTTATGCCTGACCCTGACCTAAACTTAATTCACACCTTAGTCCAATCACTAACCCACAAACAGGACGTCTTCTTATGAGGTGCAAGCTTTGTGTCCTATGAGGAGTCCTCTGTCCCCATTCAACGCCCACCCATACCCAGGTGAGCTATAGTCTGGAGGATGTGTTTTGCTCGAAATGCAAACGCTTTTGGGCACGAAGAGGCAAGGGTTGGTATCTATCCTTGTGGCAATGGTATCCATGGAGTATGTTTCTCAGTTCTGGTACTCAGGGATCTCTGCCCTGCAGGTTCTAGGTGCTTCTGTTCTGCCACACAAGGTGATTAACAAGTCTTCTGTAGCACTTTGATGGCTGCAGAGGAGGTCATGCCTCCATTTGCCTAACAGAGACACATGCAAAATATGGAGTGGAATTGAGAAACACTACCATAGAGGATCCGCTTTGAGCCCATTGAAGAAGAAACCTGCTCACTGCTCTGGGTTTGCTCCTTGGTCGCTCAGAGCCAGAGTCCATTACATGGTCTTGTACTGTGTTCAACAATACAGAGTCGCAAACGTGGGTGAAAAAATGAGTGAGGAGAGTCAGACGCAATGACAAATTTCAATACGGTGCAGGAAAGCTACTCCCAACAGTAACAGTTTTACTAAAGTCTACTAAACTATATGCAACTGAGTAAAAGTGACGACTCACACTGTGGGGTCATTTGAAAATACGTGCTTTCACAATAAATTATCAAAATTTAGAGAACATTGTTGATATTTAGGCTATGAATACACTGCTACAGTCCACTTATTCTTTCTAAAATCTAGACCTAATTTGCTTCCTGGTAGCAGACCTGAAGACCCTTATAAACCAGACAAAAGCTGATTGCAGTTAAAGTTGGTGCTGGTACTTTGTTACCTTTCCTGTCAGACTGTATTTCCTGTTTCTGTGCTGTTTGCCTAACAGAGAAGTTATTGGCGACCTTATAAATGAGTCTGCAGCAGTGTTTCCACTGTGTGCCCCATGGACAAATGGGATAAATCTAATTAGCTGAGAATGCGTAACTCTCCAGTACGCCCAATGATTTGTGGCTCTAACATCCTGGCGAGCCGAAAAGCGGGCGGCACCCTGTCAGTGATGAAAGCATTTTGCACAGTGCAAGGCAGCAATCAGTCGTCTGAACCAGGATCTATTTACACTTTATTGCAGCATTCCTTTTCCATTCAGCATGGCTCGGCGTGTGCCGGGGCATTTTGCATAAACCTGCTTGTACTGGAGAGCAGTGGAAAATCAACTGTGCGATGAATTCCCTCGTCTTCGCAGCTGTGGCTGTGATAAGGAAGAACGCATTATCAAAATGGACAGGCCAGGATGGGAAAATAAATAGGACGTATTTACACAGCGAGGCCCTGAGATTCCCTCCGGGAGACTTAAACGCCATCAGCGGAGAATTTGTGACTGGAGAACATAAATGTGCAGAACACCAGAGGCACAGTACATAAATCAGAAACCTTCCACTTGGTTCACCGATCAGCCACGCCGACTGTTGTCAGCCGTGCTGAATAACGCTGATCATCTTGTTACATTGTTGGGCTTCGTTGGGAAAACCTAAAAGCTAATATGCAACGTGCGAAAACATGCAAACATCCAGCACTCCACAGATTCTTTAAGTATTCTCAAAGAACAGCCGCACTGCCGGCTGAGTTCATAAGGTTGTACATGCCAGCTGGCAGCACATCTATCTGATATATTTACCCAAGCCGAGACTAGAGCGATGATGGAAATGCTTCTGCTACCTTATGGCTCCATAAGAGTCATGAAAACATGTAGTCACTTTGGGAAAAGGCTGCAATAATAGCAGCAGCAGCAGATCTGGGGATTCAAAAAAGAATCTGTTCAGCTGAAGTAAGGAAGCATAATAGCAAAAGCATTTCCTGCAAAAACACAAAATTTAACCAGGTAATTCTGGTCTGGTTGCGTAAATACCATACAACACTTTAAATAAGGGAAAGCTAACTTACATGTAACTTTTCGGCTTGTTTATGAGCTTGTTTTCAATCAATAATTTCTTAATGGAGATGAAAAAAGTACTAGTTCCATTGGCTGATTATTTCATTTATAACAAGACATTTTTTTCCCATGTTACAACGAAGAAAGGAAGAAATAAATGAAATAAATTCTTCCTCACCTATCTCACACGGGCCCCTGTGGATCAGAAGGACCACAGGGTCGGCTCTCCGGTTCTCGGCCCCCAGGCAGCAGATTCTGGGGTAGGTCCTGCCGTCGCTGCCGCACACCGTTCCCAGGGAGACACACACACAGGAACGGCGGACCCTGCCGGGGCACCCCGGCACCCAGTCGCACCTCAGTCCGTCCCCGCAGGACAGGAACACGTCGCTGCTCTCCCCGCATACCTCCCCTTCTGCGGCCCTGCACCACACGCAGCAGCTGCAGGGCGTCCTTCACTAGACCGTAGTAGCAGGCGTGTGGTGGGATGGGACACTGGGACTGGTCGCAGATCTGGGGGCAGCTGGTGTGTCTTTTTCTCACCAGACTTTCTTGGACCACAGAGGTCAGGAGGGCGAGGAAGGCTACGAACTTCGTCATAACCCTGGTTCTCTCTTTCTCTGGTTTTGGGACAGCTCAGCCCGGGTATCTGGACCCTTACCAAAGAACATCTTCATGCTTCAGCTGTAGTAGCCTGGCGAATGGCTTCAGGTCAGCAATTAGATATCCGTCCAGTAGCAGAATGTTCCTCCTGGTTTCTCCTCCATGTTGCTGTATGCTGTGTTCTCCTGTGCACTAACCGAATGCACACTTACAGGTTTATGGTATATCGCAGGATAATGAGGATAGAACCTGGAGGCAGTTCAGTCCAGCCAAGCTGAATCATGTCAGTTCATTTATGCGAACTAATCTTCAAAGGGGAAGATTTTGCAGAGAACTGCTCGACGTCTGAGACCGCAGCAAACATTGTGGGAAACAAACAAAATTCAACAAATTAAGCCTGAACGTCATGAATTCAGAAATTTAAAAGGGTCCAGTCAAAGTCTTTGCATCAAACCAGGGGTTCTGATGCTGTAAATTAGCAACAATGCTAAGGCTAGCTAAAATGTTGTCAGTATCATTGGTGTAACACTAGCATTTTGACTAACATGGACTTACTCCATTCAGTTTGCTATGGTGGCGTCCCTGTAACCATAGTTACCATAATCTAGACTATGGAGGACTGTCATTTTCATCAGGGTGTTTCTTTGAGGCAAAGGTTAAAGGATGATTTGTTACAATACAGGAAACTCAGTCATGCTGTGTTGAATATTTTTTCTTCCATTCCTCACAAGAGTTTCTTAAAGAGATAGAGGCCCAATTTCAAGATGTTTAATTATAAAGTCAAATTTCTTTTAAGTCATATTTGATAAGTCATTTTCATAACAAAGATAACAGAATTGCTTGATGGTGTTAGAGTTACTTATGTGTGCCTGGATATTACATAATACTACCCTTTAAGTCTGAGTACCAACTTTAAGTTTAATTGGTATAAACTTTAAGTTCATCTTTCTCACATTTACTGTTAATCATTTCTGCTTAAAGAGACAGAGGCCCAATTTAAAGGAGTTTAATTTACTGTTAGGCATTAATGTGAGGCTTGTTGTTGAATCTAACCTACTGAACATGACTGCGTCTGTTTATCCTACTGATCACTTCCAATCAGAAGACTGTCCTGAAGTTCCAGTTTCAATCGAACAACACTTCTTTAGAAGCTTTTTGTTCCTTGCGGAAGCACAGAAATAAAAAAAACCCACATCTTTAGATCAACTTTTCAGCTCTTTCTTATCACTCTCTTTGTTATTTGCACACAGTCAGCTTTCTTTAAACAGACACAGGTTTCAGTGTAATGTTCTCAGTCCTTAATCTTCTGTGTTTGGTCTTGTAGACACCATAATGAACTGTCTGCTCTTGTTATGACCAAGAGAATAGGTGTGTATTGATCAGAGGCCTTTAGTTTCCCCTCTCCCATGTTGGTCCTTGTGGGCGTCAGGGCTGTTGTTTGAATCAGAGTTAAAGAAAAGTCAATGCTGCTGATGAAAAGATGATTTATACTCAGTGGGTCCAGAACATTTCATATTTAGGATGTCACCGTAAAAGACTCTATGGACCATTTGATAAGAACTTCTTTTTTTTTTTGCCAATAAAGGTTCTTGAAACTGGACTCCACGAGAGCAGAGTTGGATATTCAGAAAGCAGGGTCCAATATGGTCGTTTTTTGGTCCACATGCAGATCAGTGATTGTTATGCACTTGGTTCTGTTTGCAGGGAACTGGAACCAGAGGGCCTAAGTGGTTAATTACCAGTCAAATGACTGTTTAGAGCCAGGTGCAAAATCCTCCTGTTAATGAAGTGAAAGAAGGTCACAGGAAAGAAAATGTCTCAGCAACCCGCCGTAGGTGGGTCAAACTCCTACCATTGCCTCCACCAACCTGCCGTGAATCACAAAGATCTTAATCATTTCCATCTGCATGATTTATCATTTTTTCTCTTTTCTCTCTTTCTCCCAAAACCTGGATGTGAAAAGTCTTCAGTCTGGTGCTTTGGCCTCAACTAGCCCTTATGTTGAAGGACTATTTTGTTTACAGAGACTTCATAATTCATTTTATTTGTTGTTTTGCATATTTATTTGGGTTATTTAAAATGTCTTCCAGTTCCAGTGTTAAATGTTCATTAGAATTTAAAGTTTATGGATCTTTTAGAATGTGTTCTTGCATTTTGATGCCATTACCATTATATTGCTTTAAAATATTCTCAAAACAACATTATTGTTTATCACAATAACTTCTGGGACAATTTATCATCCAACAAAATCAGATAGGCCTGGTCACACTGTTGCCATGGTGAACCCAGTAATGACCTTAGAGCGGGGATGTTCAAACATTTTGTCCTTTGGAAAAAAAAAAAAAATATTATCATGAACATATTTGTGAGCCAAAACATATTTTTTCAAAAACAAAACGCATAGAAATATATGTTGTAATTTTTCATTTCCCTGCTCAACAACATATTAGGCAAGCAATATTTTAAATAAACAAATCAAGTAGTCTGACTATTTGTAGCAAAGGGACAAAAAATCTTAGCATTTAGTCTATTTTCAGCAATAAGAAATGGACTTGGATAAAGCGCTCTCTTAAAAAAAACCCCTCAATATAGTCATCCAAGTCTAATGGCTTAATTAAAAACAGATTTGAGAGCCATAAAATCAGCTTTTTAGTCATTGCGTGTTTTGCTAACCAAGTCCTGGGCTTTCCTCAGTGCATAGATTTTAAAGGACTCTTCTTATTTAGTGTCGATGGAGACAGATTGTCCATCTGTGTATTTCTCTTGTCCACACTATAGTCAGTGACCCTGTCATTCTGTCTACTACAGAGACGTGATAAATGCTCGATAGTCTCTGATCAGCAGCCACACTGCAAGCAGCTGCACCAAGCTCTCCATGCCACACACACACAACACACACACACACACACCGTAAAACACTGTAGTTAGCCGGTGGCTGGTGGATATCACTCCCTCCTGCCGAGGTGGGAAATTGGAAATGATGTGCAGTCAGTTCATTTTACTGCCATGTTTAATTTATTTAATTTCCCTTTGGAATCAACAAAGTAATTTTGAGTCTAAACTTGAATCGAACATGGCTCGACATGGACGTCAGACCGTTTGAATGAACGTCTTCTCCAGCATCAGCACCGAAGTTTCTGTTTAAAGCATCTGCTTGAAGCCCCGATGATAGCAGTCCAGTAGGTTAAAACATGAATAATAAATGCCTCACCTGTCGACTGGTTTTAAGTTAAACAATCTTATAATGATGACCTCATGACCATACGGTGAAGGACAGGGGATTAAGTAAGAAATAACATCTGCCAGGTTTCATTTGGCCTGTTTGTTGTGGTCTTGAAGACACTCAAATCTAATCACATTTTCTCAAATTGGTCGCTCAATTACATGTAGAAATACCTAATGCATTCTATGCTGTTCAGCTCTGCCTGAAGCTGAACCCTGCAGCCTGTGTTGTCTGAGCCAATCGACAGGAACACGCTCTGCCATGCATTCCTCCTCCAGCCGATCCCATAATCACCAAAGTGAGACGCAGTGAAGGCGGACCGGGTGGAATTCAATTTAGCTGATTATTGTGGTATGATTATAATTGCAGTATGACCACAAGATAAATGGATCACATTGAACACGGTGGAGATAAAAGCCATACATCAGACACGAAAAAGCAGCCACCCGACATTTCCGTAACGACAGACTGTTGCCAAGCAAATCTTTATTTTTTTTCCATTTGTAGCAGCTGTCCTTCTGCCTGCTTCTTAAGCATACAAATCCAGTTATTTCCTCTGGAAAACTCATAATTGTTAAGCTTGTTACAGAGGGTATGGAATAAAGCTGGCTGTGTGTCCTCTATGGAACTTCCTGATCAGAAATGGCCTAGTTTCCACCTTCTGGAGGTCGTTCCACTGACTTTGACACGATGTGCATCGTCCTCCTGCAACAGAAAGTCCAGATCACACAAACTTCCTGCTCCCCTGGTCTGTAGTGAGCTCTGCTCAGCCAAGACTCTTCACAGCGTTGAAGTGAGCCATGCCTCTGCCTCTCTGCTTTTTTTGGGGTTGATGTCAGTGAAGCTGCTGCAGCTGGCGTGCCCACTACCAGCCAGAAGGGGGCAGAAGCAATCTATATTTGATTTTCAGTGTGGTCTGGCCCCCCTATCTAATTTGGGGCAAGACGTACAACGGAGGGGTTGGGGTTTTTTTTTTTAGCTCCACTGCCTCTGTAGACTTGTATGCAGCAGGGAAGGACTGCTGCTTCCAAGGTCAGCAATCTGAGGACCAAGCACCAATCGCAGCCCAGCTCCACTTCCACTCTCCACCGCTGGACTAATTGGTGCTAAGGAAAATGATTATTTAATGCTAAAATACACTTAATCTTCCCACATGTGTTAATCACTCGTATTTGAAAAAACAGGCTTTGGGTGACCTTTCGAAAGAGGCCCGAGGAGACAAGCAGACGCCTTCAACTGTTTGTTTAAGAGCATACAAAAGCCATAAAATTAGCATCTCCATGGAAACGGCAGCTGGAATGTGGTAGGAAGAAACTCCAGGAGAGTCGGCGAGATTTATAACAGGACTTCGGTGCGGGGGATATTCGTGCAGGACTGGGGGTTTCCCTCCGATTTGCTTGGACAAAAAACAGAGCACCTTCGAGGCTGAACCAGGTCTCTGATTGGTCAAAACAACAGAACGCCTTTTTTGCATATATTAAATAGGGAAACACCCTTTTGGTTTATAGTTTCAGGTCAACACCGGAGAAGGGAGAGTTTTTTACCATCTTTTCTCCACGTGGGCGCCTTTGTCTGTCTCTGTGTTCGTTTGTCTTCCCTTGTGTGCCTTATTTTGTGATATAATGTATATCTCTGTTCCTCTGCAGCTTTGTTGTCGATTGCTTTGTATGAGATTAAACTCTGTGATCTGTGACGTCATTCTGTTTCGCCGTACTTTTGCAGCCGTGATGACATCCGCTCGCGACCCGGCTAACAGGAGGAAAAGGAGAGCCATGCTTTTTCCAAAATTTAAGCTAACATAATAACTTTCCTCTTCAACAATTTGGGGGCTCGTTCGGTTACGGATTCTGAGCGGGTGGATCTGTCACGCGTTGGCCTGGTTCGGCTCGGTGAGGTGAGATACTTTTGATTATTCTTTTGTTGTTTGCACCGCCGTGTGCTGGAAAAGGCGAGCTAGATTGTTGCGGCTGTATCCAGCCACGCGGAGTTCTCGGAGCTGCACAGGTACAGAGATTGTGTTTATAAAAGAGTCGGTGGTTGAGTAATTGGATTATGAATACACACACAAGAGGACTGTAGCGGGTCCAGACGTAGGGCTAGCTTACCCTATTGTCAAAAGGCTGGGGTTTTCTTAGTTTTTGGTTCTTTTCCCCGGAGGGTTTAGTCTTGTACCTCTGAATTTAAAAAGAATTTGAGAATTGTGTATCAATTTGGTAGTTTGGGCTTGTATTGGCCCGGAGACTGACTCATCTCCAGTAGACTTACAATTGGCTTAACAAGGCTGCATCGCCTGTCTTCTACAACGAAGTGCCTTAACACGGCCAATCGTTTGTATTCAGGAAGACGAAGTGACTGAGCTGGGTTGCGTCGGCCGTGGTGACGAATAGAAATGCATTTTTAAAGCCGGCATTTTATTTTATTTTTCCCCGTTGTCTCTTCCGTTTGTCCGACACCGTGTTTATGTTTCTCTGTGTGTCCCGATCTGTGCTTGTTGCCGCGACACGTGGCTGTCTGCTCCAGAGCTCTGGGTGTGTGTATGTGTGCATGTGTGTATCTGTGTGGCCGTGTGCATGCGCGAGTTCGGGCTGGCTGTGTGTCTGTGCAGAGTAAGAAGCTGTGTTTAAATAGCGCTGCTTGTGTTAATTTGCATTGATTTTGCTGCGTTTTATTGTGAAGTTATTATGGACACTGAGTTGCGACACGTGCTATACGCTATGGTTCGTAGAAGAGTCTTAACGGGAAAGTAGGACGATGGCGACACGTGGTCTTTTAGTTTAAAAATAAATAAATAAATAAAAATAAAAATAACAGTTAAGTAAATTAAACTGGTGCCAGAAAACAAAATTATTGGTTGTGGTTTGATTTTAACATAATTTTGAGATCTCTCTTTTTAAACGTGCACGGGGAATTAAAAGGTTCCTGAAGATTGGAGTTTAAAATTAATTAAATTGACACATGAAAATATGTTAATAAAACATTGGACGATTCCTGAAGCTTCAGTAAATTTGATATAAATTTCAGTAAATTTGATATAAATTACAGTAAAACTTTGATAAAATGATGACTGACTGAAAACTTTGACTGACTATAAACCTGGCCAGATGTGTGTTTTGTGTTTTTTGTAATGTGCTTTGTGTTCTTGTGTTGAATTGCAATTCATGTTGGTTTGACAGAGTGTGAGATTGGAGATAAAATACCACTTGGTATTTTATGTCATATAAATATAGAGCAATTTTTTAGTGCTGTCCCGTGGTGTTAAATTTCCAGTTTTAGGACACCCTATGTGTTAGACTGGACTAAATTATTAATATTAAGCGATAACAAATTGAAAATAAATTATGGGTTCTACGGTTAAATGAATGAATAATTAAATAAATAAATAAAGAAAGACAAAATAGACCAAGAAAATTAGGTCACAGAGGATTGTAGTAATGATGTATTGGCAAATTAATAGATAAATACATAAATGAAGTGAATGAATAAATAGCTAAATACATGACTGATTAAGTAGAGAAATACATAAAATAAAACTGTATATAGAATTGAGAACTAAAATAGTAGATAAAAATGTAATTATTCATTCTAGGCTGAGAAGGTAGCTGGAAAATAGAATAAAATACAATGAGTTGAAATAGGACCTTTTTAATGAGTTGAGGATAAGAAAAAACGAAGATTTTTAGAGAAACAGGCTCTAACTGTAAGAGGTAATTGTTCAGATAACAACAAACTGCAATATGCAACTGACTCTAGATATTTTCACAATCAGTCTTTTTCAAACAGACCAAAACTTTAAGATAGATAAAATATTGTTAAATCTACAGGACTTACGGATAATTAGACAGGATAAATTAGAAGTCACTCTCTTGTTAAATAGAAATTGGTTAAATATCACGAATTCATTTTTGAGTTACCAGTTTCCTCTCATTTTGCTCCGAAAGGGGGAGGGGGAAATTTGATCTTTAGTTTACTTTTTTTTTTTTTTTCATTTGTAGGTTTAGTGATATACTGACCAGTATTTGTTAGGATTTTGTGTTTAATTACCCCTTAGTGTGTTAATGGTCTGATCAGCCGTTATCTAAGTTCCCCTCATGTCTTGTTAGGTCAGTTTGTGCTCACGTCGTTCTGTTACTACCTGTGTGGTTTTTTGTTATGTTGATTTCAGTAGGGGCCCAATTTATTATTTTTGGATTTTCTTTGTTAACTGTGTTTGAATTTTTTTTTTTTCTTCTCTTCAACGTCTCTCTGGCTACTTTATGCAAAACCTTCGCAGAGTCTTAATTGGTACACGTGCTTTGTCAAACACTGCTGAAAATTTTTGAGAAGTTTCTACAACGAATTATTGGATAATCATGAGAGTAAAATTGAATACTGAGTTTTACAACTGTAATGTGAAATGTTTTTTGAAAGTAGTAATCTTGAAGGTTTAAAGCATGCTATAATAAATTGTTCTGTTTGTTTTGACAGTTTGCCTGTTAGGACGGGGCAGTATTGGGTAGAATTTCTCAGTAAAATAATGACCCTGTTTCATCGACATCGTTACTTAACATATTAGGTAATGATGATACATTTGCCAGTAATGCATCATACAGAGGGAGACTATGTGATGGGTTATTTTTATATTACTTAGTTAGATTACTGAAACACTTATTACTTAAACAAAACTGTTGAAGAATATGTCTGATATGTGCTTATTTTGAATGGATTTGAGTTGTTCTCCATTAAAAGATGTTCTGATAATGGGCTAACATATTTTGAGAAAATAGATAAATTCATAGTGATAATGAAACATATTTTGGTTAATTGACTTGGGAAAATAATTATAGAAATTAGAAATATTATTGTGTCAGCCATTTTCAGAGCATTGATTTAATGGAGCATGAATGTTTTAAGAAATGTGTTGAAGAATCTGTTCTTGATTGAAGTTATCACTAATCAGTAAAAGTACACAGGCGGGATTATAATGATTTTTCTACACTTGATTTTGATTTTTTGATTTACATCCATTTAAAACGATTTTGAATAAAACTTTAAATTCGACGACAAGTACAAGCCTAGGTAAAATTGGTATATTTTGAAAATGTTTGGGTTTGTTAAGGCATACATTGACATTATAATTTCTCCAGGTCTAATTTTTTTGAATTTTGTTTAAGGAATGCATGTAGAATGATTTAGGCAAACAACCAATAAGATCTAGTTTGTTCTATAAAAGTAATTTAAATGGGACGGTTTAATTCACGGTGATTTTCATTTTTGATGGTAAATGTAAGCTTTACTACTACATTTTTAGGTTTTTGTGATTGTTTTGTTTCGTTTGTTTAATCCTATTTTTTATAAGATTGGTTTAAGAAAGGATCTGCATATGTTTGATATTCTGGCAAAACGTTACTTTGGAAACATGTCTTTTGAAGCAAATGATTACAGGGTTTTGGTATTTTCCATCGGTTAGGGGCTATAGTATATAATAATAGAAAACGTACATTGAAGGGATCACATCCACCACTTGATGAACAGAACTGGACAAAGTAGGAGATAAGGCTTCAAGGGATGAGTTGCTCATGGTTTTACACGCAGACTGCCCTGGAGCTCCGAGCTCCAGGTGAGACTCTGGACTCTGTCATACAAGCTGTGTCATGCGAGGCGGGGGTGGGGCTGCTTGGAGAAGCGGCTTCACACTTATTTCGAAGATAACAGCCACAGAGCCACGAGCGATGGAGGATTCACTTGAACACAAAGTGATTTGAAGATGTTTGTGTTGAATTACACAAATGAATGATGCCTTTGGATAAATCTGATCTCTGTTTTGTCATTATAGTTTTGCAGCTGGTTTCCTGGTGCCCTGCGGATGTGGTCTCCTTCAAAGTCTGCGTTCTTTGATAAAAAGGATTAAAATAATTTCCCTGGATGGAAAATAACAAAACAAATTTATTTTTAGGTGAAACCATCGTTTGATTATGCTGACTGTAATGAAGATGATATTAAAGAATGTGGTAATTGTGTTTCTGATGCTAATGAAATTCATGTTGAAACAAAATGTCTGTTTAAAAACCTGTGACAGGTCGCTTCACGAGATTTGGTTTCCTCACGAGGAGATTTCATTTTCTCCTTGAAATCTCTCTGTAATATTGACCTAATAATCCCATTTTCAGTGAGCAACGGACGCTCAGGTGGAAGCCTGAGGTGTCCGACCGAAGAAGATCAAGCTGCAAGAGGATCATCATCGACATTAATTTTTATTGCGTGTTTTTCGTTCGTTGGGAACTTTGAAAAGGACTTTCGTTACGTTTTTTGCGCGCATTTTTTGAACAATTCCTGACGAAGACTTCATATTTTTTGAGAGACTGTCGATGGACATTTTTAAAAAAAAAAAATAAAAAAAAACAGAAAAATGACGAGCAGCAGATTGTAATTTTGTGGTGATTGTTGTCTTTGAAGTTGCAGAGCATTTCTTAATAATGTTTCTATGTATGTCCCTGTTTTATTTTTTGTTTTACACTTTGGGTTTTTGTTTGTCCTGTGTTTTTGGTTGTATTGTGATAATTTTGTTTTATGATTTTACATTTTTAAGGATAAGTCTTTCTACACCTTGGGTTTTGTTTCAAAGGGGGATTGTATAGAATTAGGGTACGTCACTCTTTTCTCTTTTTATTTTTCGTTTTTTTTCGTTTTTTCATACATAGTTTTGGTTCGGTATTAGAAGGCTTACTCAATTTTTATTGAGGTCTTTTTTAAAAGACCTCAAAAGGGGGATTGCTAAGGAAAATGATTATTTAATGCTAAAATACACTTAATCTTCCCACATGTGTTAATCACTCGTATTTGAAAAAACAGGCTTTGGGTGACCTTTCGAAAGAGGCCCGAGGAGACAAGCAGACGCCTTCAACTGTTTGTTTAAGAGCATACAAAAGCCATAAAATTAGCATCTCCATGGAAACGGCAGCTGGAATGTGGTAGGAAGAAACTCCAGGAGAGTCGGCGAGATTTATAACAGGACTTCGGTGCGGGGGATATTCGTGCAGGACTGGGGGTTTCCCTCCGATTTGCTTGGACAAAAAACAGAGCACCTTCGAGGCTGAACCAGGTCTCTGATTGGTCAAAACAACAGAACGCCTTTTTTGCATATATTAAATAGGGAAACACCCTTTTGGTTTATAGTTTCAGGTCAACACCGGAGAAGGGAGAGTTTTTTACCATCTTTTCTCCACGTGGGCGCCTTTGTCTGTCTCTGTGTTCGTTTGTCTTCCCTTGTGTGCCTTATTTTGTGATATAATGTATATCTCTGTTCCTCTGCAGCTTTGTTGTCGATTGCTTTGTATGAGATTAAACTCTGTGATCTGTGACGTCATTCTGTTTCGCCGTACTTTTGCAGCCGTGATGACATCCGCTCGCGACCCGGCTAACAGGAGGAAAAGGAGAGCCATGCTTTTTCCAAAATTTAAGCTAACATAATAACTTTCCTCTTCAACATTGGCTATGAGTCGCCTCTGTGACACAGGAGATGAAACTGAAGAGAAATGAGAGCCCCCCCTTCCCGTCTCCCCACAGACTCTGTGTGATGCCGCCTCTTTAAAGATCCCATATGGTGATTGTCAGAGCCAAGCCTGTTTGCTGGAAACTCTACATATCCTGTTTCATTAGCCTCATCTGCTGTTGTGGATGTAATGGCAAAGTGCAGCTCAACGTCCTCCTGTCTGAGGCGAGCTGTCAGATCAGCATCAGGGCAAGTAGGCTTAGTCACGGACATAAAGTCGAGTCCCTCACTGCCTCTGTTTGCTCACTGATGGTCGCTGGTTTGAGTGGGTGGCCAGACGTCCTTCTGATTGGACGCGTCACAGGACTGTCACAGATCTTTGTGTCCAAATTGAAGATATTTCTCTTGGTCACAGCATGCAGGATGGACACACTTGATCTCATGCCCCAGTCTGTATTTCACTTATCAACTGGAGAATTCTGACATAAAACGTATTGAAGCAGGAACCAAAGTGTTCAATATTGAGAGAGGGGTTTATATTTGTTCTAATTGGTATTCTCAGAAGGTGAAGCATTAAACGAAAGGCCATTGTGAGGAAATAGGTCAACACAGACATTAATATCAAAGAGAACGGCACACCTGGGATGTCAGAGGTTTAAATCAAATAATGCTTACGGAGCTTAAGCCCCGATCCTGCTATCCCTGGCTAAATATATGAAGTCTTGTCTTCAGATTATAATGAAGCTAGAAGAAAAAAAAAATCCACACAAGACAAATTTTCACAGCTCAACATTCAGGTTTTGTGGAACAAAAGGAGTTTGTGTTTAATCTGTCGCGCAGAGAGACTTGTCATATATGATTTTAAGTTGCTGTTTTTAGTTGCTGTGCTTTCCTGTTTTCTTTTTTTGGTAGTCTGCTTCCTTTTGTGCACAGTGTTCTGTTTACTTCCTGTTCCATTTACGTGCCGCTGAGTTTCGTTGTCACCTTTTGGTTTGATATTTTGTATTTGTTTGAGTTTGTACAGTTTTCTAGTTTCTGTTCTCTCTTGGTTGCCTCAGTCACTAGGTTTCTCTCCCTGCTGTTCAATAGTCCCATCTGTGTCCCAGCAATCAGTCTCACAAGCTTACAGACTGCTCCGTCCACTCAGATAAGAAAGAGCTAGGTTTTCCTGTTGAATCTTCCAAGCTTCTCCCTACGTGTGACAAAAGATTAAAACTGTGGCCACTGACGGCTGATAACCACACAAAGCGTGTTTTGAAGCCTACAGATAATTGTTGCCAATCCTTTGTTGTCAAACAGGAACTGACAAAAACTCCTATCTGGAAGGTCAAATGTTTAAGACTTGCGGTTTCCCATACTAGCTAGTGGATACCAGCAGGGATGGTGTGATGACTTAATGATGGTGTTGAGGAGGCGGTGCTGGAAGTCCAGCGGTCAGGACATGGCCAGAGAATCGGTGAACTGTGAGAGCCGGCCGAGGTCGAGAGTGTTTGCAACTTTAATGTTTAGATTTCTGTTTTTGCAGGGATTTATTAAACGGGAAGTATTCTGTAAGACTGACTTTTTTTGAGATTACATGATGTTATAATGTTATTCCCTCATCAAAAAATATACCTGGAATGTTGCCTTGATTCTCTTGTGCATGTTTGAGAAATCCTTTAGTCTCCTATGGCAACCATTCAACTATGCAAAATGCCTGGGTGAACCTAGCCCAGCCTTCCAGATGCAGCTCCTCCTCAGAGATGCAGTTTCCAGGCTTCTGCCTCCTCCGCGACTCCACCACTCAGCTCCTTCAGACTAGCCAGCAGCAATTAGCAAACACCTGGTAGAGCAGTGCATTTGCTGAGCTCATTATATCAGTGCAACACTGGTAAAACATTGTTAAAGGGTTAATAGAGGAGCCATGTTGTGATGACTTCCTGAAGAGTGAATTTCAGAAAGAACTGGAGTTTTTAAAGTGACAGAGTCCCAATTACAAGGTCATATTTGATATCAACAATATTTTAAAACAATTGGAGGGAATACAGTTGATTGTGCTAAAAAATGACACTATGTAATACTGCCCCTTTAAATCAACATCTATTGCCAAACTCCGAAGATTGAATTTTGTTTGTCAGTTTGTATAGATCCTCCATTCAACACAACTTTACTGGTTGTAAGAAGGAACTATAAACTACTTGTGTCAAAAGAAAAATAATAGTAACTTGCATTTTCCAAAATATAAAAAAACCCTACGCAAGTTAATTATGCAGATGAGTCCACAGTTTGAAGAGAGCCAGCTGAATGAAACTAAGTTACCGAGCTTCATAAGATCTTTTTATTTAGCACAACATAAATCAAATGTGTTGCATGTTCATATTTTGATTTCACATGATGTATATGTGGTACATTTTTTATATCGAAGGCAGCAGTGGTCTGTGAGCTTCTATATTACTGGCCAGGACGCCATCAATAAAATAAAGGCTGTTTAACCTGCAGCTCACTTCCAGAAATTGGAAAGAAATACTGTGAGGTTCTTTCCAGTGAATTTATTTCCCAAATCCTTTCCAACAGACAGGTCTGAGAGAAGATTCATCTTAGTGGTCTGGCTTCTTATTGGATTTCACTTAGTTTCATATGAGATGGTTTTGAACTGTTGGCTTCTAGGACTTTGGTGGCCATCTGATAAGAGAGCACAATAATGATTTGGCTTTACAATTTCCCCTCTGAAGCAGGGCAGCAGTCACAGCTCTGAAAGGACAACAGTGTTTGTTTCAGAGCAGAAATATGTTAGAAAGATGTGGAGGGAAGTGGAAATGAGCTTACTGCTGTTTATGCTTGATGAAAAATTCTACGCAAACTTTACAACAGTTCATGTGGCCAAAGTTTGATTTTCATTGCTGCTATTGTATTTATTTTATTTTATTGTATTTTTTTTTGCCAAATGGGATGAGATCTTTAAATGCTAGAAGAATATAAATTGCAGGATTATGTTTCTCTATTAAAACAAAAGAAATATTGAGTTTTTCTTGCTAAACATACTATTGATCAAGGTAGCGTGGCAGATTGCCGCATCATTTATTCTGCCCTAAGTTTAGTTTCAGCCAACAGTCAAAATACAATAAGTAAGTAATAAAAGATCAGCAACAACCAATAAAATCAAATTTTAACACTAATTATTTCCAATTGTTGAGTGAGATATAATTAATTCACCTTTATTTACCAGAAAGAACTATATCACATCCTTACGCACAATCTGTTTTTCCACACGAAAGAATCTCAAATTCACAGCATAGTTCAGCATCACCTTTTTTATAAAAACACATTTTAATAACTAGCAGAGACATACACTCAAATGTAGTGGACAGCAGAATCCCCCCCAAAATATTGCCATGTTCCAGCCATTTTTACTACATTATTTGATTTGACCGTTTTTAGAGTGCACAATCTCTGCACAATCAGTATGATTGCTGCCATCTTTCATCAATTGCCACTGCGTGCTTGAATCAGCCCCACAAATCTGAGGAAGTGCTTGCATCACACTCCAAAACACCCTGAATGACACCCATTTAGACCTCACTTTGGTGCTCCCCATCCATCCATTTTCAACTCCTAATCAAATAGTGGGCTGTGGCGGAAACAGCCCGAGCAGAGAGCCGCACGCCGCTGCCGTGGCGCCGCTGAGGCAAGGCAGCCGTGGAAACGACGCTATCTTTTCCAGGGAGTCCTGGATGCCCAAGTCATCGCAGCTCTTCTCAAATTTGATACGGGGAAGCAGCAGTAATCTCTGAACTTTATAGATTGTATATTCCTGTATATAAATTGAATTTGTGTGCTTAGTACAGTGAACAAGGATTCCCACTTTCAATGCATTTTAATGTCCAGTCGCTCACTTTGCTCCCTAACTGACGGCATCTCGAAGATCTCTTGCGTTGCTATTGGATTATGCAGAGATGAGGCTGTATGGGGAGTAGAAGGCTGTTAAGAAAATAATCCATCATACTTGGAACATATTTTAAAATATATAATTAAGATTGAATCGTTCATTTACTGAAGCTGGAATCTCTAAGAAATCATAGGGTTTTTGCAGCAGTTCCTTTTCTTTTTTATGTCTCTGCTCCCTCTTAAAGCGTCTTAAAACACCGAGCCCAGTTCTACTGGAGGTTCCTTTCTGAATGGGTAGGAGGATGGATTTCACATAAGGTTTGACTCTCCATTGTTAATCTGCGGTGGAGGGACAGGCAACAACATGTTAGCTGGTTGGAAGCTAACCAAACTCTACTACAAGTGTGCCTTGCCACGCCACTTCCTGATGAAGGTGTAGTTTGGTGGTGATGAAAATGCAGTCTTACATAACTAAAAAAAAAAAAAACAACACAGACTTGGAATCAACTTAATGCACAAACTTAGTTATGTAAAAACTAAAAAAATAAAAATCAACTCACCTCTCAGAAGAAGAGCTCCAGTTGTTGTTGTCAAACAGTTTTATTGAGGAATCAGACACGAGAATTGAAACATCAACAATACACAATTGTCCTCTTTTTGATGTGAACATAAAACATAAAAACAATACAAAATCAAAACAAAACAAAAGTGACATAAATAAACAAGGACATTCTCAAGACCCACCCTCCTCCCCTTTCCCTGGGACTTACATCTTATCACACCGAGAATCAAATCAAATTCTCTTCAAATAGAGTTATCAATATATTGCTGAAGGGGTCGCCAAGTTCTGTTGAATCGCTTTAAGTTATTTGCTAATGAGAACCGTATTCTTTCCAGATGAGAGAGCCTTACCAGTTCCTCCAGCCACAATTTAACCGATGGAACCTCTGATTTTTTCCAGAACATCAACACTAGCTTTTTCCCTATGATAAAGGAAGAGCTCCAGTTGCAATTCGATCAATTTAATTCAGACTTAGCAAAAGATTCATTTCTGAGATTTAGACCCAACTGGCTAGAGAAAGGTGAAAAGAAGATGAGATAAAGAAATGTTAAACGAAAATTAGATCTCAGTTGCAGTGGCGGCTGGTGCTAAAAAAACTGAGGGGGGCGCACACAAACAAACAAATGAAAAACAAACAAAACAAATCTTAAAAAATAGCACTATTTGAACATGAATTTTGCCCTCCTTTCCTTCTGCCCTGCAAATTTCTCAATTACATTCTTGTTAAAGTCAGTCATCTCTGTGACTAGTCTTTTCTCCATTGACAACATGGCCAATGCATTCAGCCTGTCCTGAGTCATTGAGTTTCTCAGAAAAGTCTTGATTCTTTTCAGAGTTGAAAAGCACCTTTCAGCTTCTGCTGTGGTCATGGGTGTGGTGATGAGGATCTTCAAGAGCGTGACAGTTTCTGAAAAGACTTCTTCTAGATTCTTTTCCATAAACAGCTGGAGTAGGCCCACAGCACCACAACAGGCTTTGAACTCTTCCTTGCTGTAGATGAGAGTAAGCTCTGTCTTCAGCTTACCTCGATTGAGCACCGGATTGGCTTTTAAGGTGTTGCTCAGTGCATCTTCAGGAAATGCTGTGTTGTATTGTTCAAATCTGTCCCCCTGCAGGAGTGTGGCACTAACAAGGTGGTTTGTGAAAGAAAAGCGCTCCCTGGTGTGTCCCAGTATGATATCACAGACCTTAAGAGAGAAGGACAAACATGAAGATTATGATTTTATAATCACATTTTTCATTCTAAATATGAAATGTTATTTTGTCCTTTCTATTAAGTCATAGAAAGAAGGAACACATTTTATTTATAAACTTACTGATTTTAATAACATTTGCTGCCATTTTTTAAGGCTGTGTTATGAAATGTGTTACAGCATTTTTGTGGGACAAGATTATACAAAATTCAGTAACAAAATGTTTTATTCCCCATTACCCATAAACTTCAGTACAACTTAAATAATAAAATATCTTGACAAACATTACATCAACATACCTACACAGCATAGACACAACTAAAGGTATTTCTAACTACAACGCACATCTTCCTAATATATTAAATAACACTACTATAAACCAGTGTAACAGTGATTTTCCACAACAACTCGCCTCTGCAGCAATCCTTTCATGGTCTTCTACACTGAGTGTCCGACGCTTCTTCACTGGCTGACTACTACCTACACTGCTTTGTCCAACCATGGAGTGGAGAGAATTTCTGCCAAAGAGAAATACTTACAATATTATAATAATGAAGAAGAAGAAGAAAAATCAGCTATTTAAACAATTACCTGATCTTTTGAATGTCCTGCTGGAACTGTTGGATGCTCTCCTGGATACAGACTGAATCTATGACCTTCTTCTGGAGTTTGGCATAGAGAAGGTCCACATGAGGCATGATATGGTGGAAAAGTTGCAGAAAGAACTTAAAATCCTGATCCTCCAGTAGCATGGCAAATGCTCCAGCCTCTCTGACGGTAATGGGGTCAAAGTCACCAGAGTCTTGTATGCTTTCGAAACAGCGGATGAGGTCCTCTCTGTGCTCAAACACAGTATTGATGGCACGGCTGTGAAAGTTCCATCTGACATTGTTGGATGCTGGTAGTCTGTGGGCCACAACTTTATCAAGAACGCTTGTGCGCTTGGATGATCTGGAAAAAAAGCTGGAAAATCCACTAAGGTTAGAAAAAAAAATTATAACTTTGGTTATGTGAGAAGTAGCCTGTTGCATTATTAGATTGAGTTGATGAGCATAGCAGTGGATGTAGTGGGCATTTGGGTACACATCTTGTATCTTCTTCTGAACACCTGCAGTGGCACCTCGCATCACGCTGGCTCCATCATATGCCTGACAGATTAGCTTAGCCTTTTGATCCTCAGGAAGAATAGTTGCAAGACGTTCTTTTAGGGCTGTAGCAATGGAATCAGCTGTAGCCGACTGCAGAGGGATAAACTCAAAAAACCTTTCCTGCACAGTGTTTTTGGCATCGATATAGCGTAGTACAAGCACAAGCTGGCACTGCGTAGCAACATCCACAGTCTCGTCTGCCTGGATTGAAAGAAAATCTGTGCTTCTTTGATTATATGCTCCTTCAGAACAGAAAACATACAGTCCAGTAGCTCATTCTGCACAGTTTTCGAAGTTCCCTTAAACACAGTAGCATTCTCAAGGTGCTCTTTTAGTACTCCATCAAGAGAAGCAACAAAATCAACCAACCCACGAAAGATCCCGGGATTTTCAGAGCTCTTACTTTCGTCATGACCACGCAAGGCCAGCTCAAAGGCTCCACAAAACTTAACACAGTCTATTATTCTAGAAAGGATGTGCCGATTTTTTGTCACCTCTTCATTGTGCCTTCTAACAGCAATCCTGTAGCCTTCATCTAGCTGTTGAGCAATGCTAAGTTTCCCCCAAAAACTTAGCTTCATTGCATTGTCTAGGTGGCTGCGGCTGTTTTCGTGCCGTTTGCATTTTTCTGAAAGATGTTTTAAGTCTCTTACCCCAGTTGTTGTCCACATTGCCTCAGTGCCAGAACTTTGAAATAGCAAACACGGAAAGCAGTAAAATGCATTGCTTACATCACATCCAGCTAGCCAACTCCGCTTGTCATAAGAAAAGCTGGAAAAAGCCCGCGTGTAGGATCGTCCACGATCACTTGCCTGCTGCTGAATTTGTAAATTGGGACGATCCGGTCCAAGCTCCTTTATCCTGTTTTTTTCTTCAAGTGAACGCTTTGTAAAAGCTTTTTTTTGTAAAGACAAAACAGAATTTTCTCTCATTTTGAAACTACTCCACTTTGCAAACGTAAACGTGAATCGACCTAACGAACTGCAGCTGCGCTAATGACTCGAATCGGGGATTGTCCAATCACACAATGTTTTAAAAAAAATTAGCCAGTACTGACGCTCTACCAGTAATGACACAACAGAATGGGTGTGTCCGGGACGCAGAGCGCTGCGCCCTGTGGAAAACCTTAAATAACCAATTAAAAGTCAGCCTCAGATCACCTGCTTGCCAAAAGTTGATGCGCCTACATACACTCTCATTAGGACGGCGCCCTGCACATCGGATAGGAAGTGTGCACAATGTGAGCAATTAAATAGAATTATGTATTTACTATTTTAATAAATTCTAACATGTCTATTGGACACACAGTATGAATAAATACATTTCTAAGTATTTTGCAGTTCAGAAATCATTTATTATCTAAACAATTTAAAGGGGGCGGCGCCCAAGCGCCCCCTATTGGCCAGCCGCCACTGCTCAGTTGTTTAAATCCTAACTGGTTTGTTTTTAATGAAGAAGAAAAAAATTCACCAGGTATTCTGTAGTTTTGCATTCATTTTCAGACCATATACAAAACCCGTTATTGTATTTGTATACAGAATGCATCAGTCATGAACAGATGTCTACTACAATGAAAGACATGGCATCAGATCTCTTGTCTGCTAGCCCCATAAAGACGCCTTAATGTGTCCTATGAATCCTATAACTCTCAATTGATTAGAAGACTCTGACCTTAACCTACACTAGCAGACTAAAGAAAAGTCTACATGCTATAATTGCTGAACCCAAAATGTTATTTAAAAAAATCACAATATTAAAAATAACATTCAAATAACTTTGGACTTTCTTGTTTCTAGACTTCTATAAGACCTTTGACACCATTGAGCAGAATGTGCAAAAAGCCCAATGAGAAGTGTGGTGTGTAATCATGTCTTTCTCAGCAAAGCTAAGGCTCCACGTAAAAGATTTTGCTGTGGATATGGCTTCATGAATATTTCATTAGTCAACTATTTACGTTTTACAGTTCTCTGCTGGCGAGCCTGCTGGTTATCTTCCACCTGCAGCGAGCAGACACACGAGGGAGTGTTTGAAAGTTTATTTTTATAGCGACATCAGAGGGACGATCCAGTCCACCTCAGCATTACAGTAACACGCCGAAAACCGCCATGGCAGCTAAGGAGGTGAATCCAGCAAGCTTACACAGTTTTTCAGCAAATGTAAGGAAAGCAGACAAACGCAAACGGAGGAGAGATTCTTGTGTGGCTCAGTGTGCACATTCGCCTTCCGTCGCATGTGCTGGTGTTATGAACACTTGGCTGGATGAAAGCGGATGAGCACTAGTTGATCTTCTGACAAAGTTTGTCTTCAACATGTTTTCTTACTAACTGATTACTTTAAATCACTGTTATGAGTGAGCTTGTGTCCAAGATGGTTTATCTCATGTGTCTCTGTGTTGCCTTGAGGATGACTAGCAAACGATCAGCGAACACTAAAAGACTTCAGTTTCTGCTAGATGGGGAATTATGGAAATCTGCATTATTTCTGAAATCTGGTGACTGATTGGCTCCTAATGTCATCCAGTTTATCGGGTCCAATCTGTGCACAGGGCGCTAACCTTCTGACGCAGACAGCATGTAGATCCCATGTGTCAAATTCATAACATACTGTAGGTAGTCATGCTCTGGCTTGTTTGTGTAATTTCTCAGCTGTTCCACAAATTTTGATTCTCCAATATAAAAGCGTGAAGAAGTCAGACTTTCCTAAACTTTAAACTTTTCTTGTAAATCAATCAAATCAGGACTTCTCTCTGGTGGTCAGCAATCTCTTCTATCTTGTTGCTTTTGGTCTATCCACTGCTTCCAAAGATGAGGGAGCATCAATATCTTTCAAGCGTATTTTGCTTGCCTCTAGTTCAAGAAAAAAAGACCCCATTGACCAAAATGTCTTCCTAGGTGAAACTAACTGTTTCTGTTTACTTTGTCCCTTAGAACAAACTTGGAACACATTTCCTCAGTGGACTAGGAAAGCAGAATGGCTAGACTAAGTTAATCTGCAGGTTACCTCCTTAAGGACAAAAGTGTTCTGAACAATGTTTGTTCAAAACTGACCGGTTGGAGACACAACCTGCATAAGGAAAGAACCATTTTTGACTTGCGCTAGATGAGAACCACATCCTCCAGACTCTGAGAGGAAGGCAAGTAACTGAGCATAAATGTAGCACTAAGTAGATAACCAATTATGACTGCAAGCTATTAGGTTACTGACCTTCTGTACTCATTGGAGATTGTAGTTCATTAGTGCCAGAGCACTACTTTAGGACACAAACAATCCATTTTGATGGACTTCACCATGAATTTTCTACATTTCCTGCTTTGTTCCAAGACCTTATTTACTTCCTTTGTGTCACTTTGAAATGTTCATTCATGCTTTTACCACAGTTTGTTTAGATTACTGTAATGTTCTTTATGTTGGCCTCAGTCACAGGTTGCCTCCTGGACCCCAGTTGGTTTGAATGCTGCTGCTCGGCTTTTAACCGGCATTAGGAGGTGAGAACACGTCACTCCTGTTTGAGCATCTCTTCACGGGCTTTCAGTACATTTTAGGATCAATTTTCAAGTTTTTCTCTTTGTTTTCAAACGTCTGCATGGCCTCGCCCCACAGTATCTGTCTGACCTGCTGCAGCCGCATGTTCCCTCACTCAGTCTCAGGTCAGCAAATCAGTCATCCTGAAATGAAGAGGAAGCTGAGACATGACCGCTCATTCTCAGTGGCTTCCCCCAAGACTGGAAGGATTTACCATCACATTTTAGACTTAGAAAAGACCTTTGACCTTTCTAAGTCAAACAGAAAAGTAGTAGTAAAAAAAATATTTTGTTCTTGTTTAGGTATGCACGTGTTTTCTCTGTCCAACTGATTGCTTTTTTTTCTTGTTTTTAAAAAGCTGATATATAATATATAAATCAAATTAAAAAGCATTCGCTGAAAGCTTAATTTTGTTGGTTTTTACAGTTCCTATTATTGTGTTGTGTGTTTTATTTGTATTTTTTTCCTGGCTATGGTGTACATAGCCAGGAAACAGGACCAAACAAGGCTGTTGGTCAACAGCCTTGTTTTGTAACCTGCTTAATAAGTAAACCTGGACTGCAATGGAATTAACTGAAAATAATTGGGGATTGTGACTGAAACCATGAGCAAAACGGCTGATGTTCAACAGTAGCAGACCTTCGTGTTTTCTGTGTTCCAAAGCGAGGCTGACTGAGCGGGACGCTGATATTTCCCACATTTTGCTCAGCCTCTGAACGTAGCAGTGAGCGACTCTGACATCCTTCTCCAGCTGTACGTCCTTTAGTATGTCCACCTTATTAACATTTAACTAGTGATGGTGAGGGAGGCCGTCATTATGAGAGTGCTAGTGAGAGTAACAGATTGTGATTGATGTCTACTGAGATGGGGGTGGAACAACCATTAATGTGCCACACAGCGCGCCAGCAGATGGCCAGTGGTATAAAGCAGCAGCCTTGTTCCAGATAGGTTAATTAGTCTGATGAGTAAAAAACGTGTTGAAATTGGCACTTTGTCTGTACCTGGTTGATATGTTCTCTCACACTACTTATCTATCAATATTCAGGAGCCAGCAGCTGAGCCTGCCCATTTACTCTGCTGAGCACCAACCGCACACATAGGCGCGTTTTAAATCACAGACGTTTTTGAGGAAAAAGAAAAAAAGAAGGCGATAGTTCACATGTCTCAATAAACAGTGACACTCTGCAGAATTATGTGTTTGCTAGCCATAGTGTCATTTTACAGCACAATCAAATAACTACGTGACCTTCAGTTGTTATAAAAATACTACATATATCAAATATGTCTTGGAAAAAAATTTACTTTGAAATTGAATCTCCGTGTCTTTAAAAACTCCTGCTTTTTCTGAAGCTCCGCCTTCAGGAAGTCATCACAGCATGGCTCTATTAACCTTTGGACAACATTTTTACCAGGGTTTTGTTGAGAGGTAGCTTGTATAATGACCTCAGCTGATACCCAGGTCCATGACGTGTTTGCTAATTGCTACTGGCTAGTCTGAAGGAGCTGAGTGGGGGAGATGGAGTGGAGGGCCTTGTGAGCAGAAGTTTGGAAAATGGAGTTCTGAGAAATATATTCATGTGAATGCATAGTAAACCCTGAATATTGTCACTGGTGTAGTTTATCTTTTTCTAATATAGATATATGTCAAAACTTTTAAATTGAAAGAAATTAATTTGGATAATTTTTTCCTGTCTGGATCGGCTTGTTGTAATTATGATGTTTAATTGTATTTTTTTCCTCCACTTAACTTTGCTCTGTCAGGGCCCGATCCAAACCAACTAACTACCATCCGAGCCCAAAAGTGAACCCAACATACGGTAATTAAGATTTTACAGAATTTGTTTTTAGGTCATAATTTGCAAAAGCAGTGTAACTTCTCCTCCTTTTAGCTGTTGACCATTTTGTTGCTTATTGTAACTGCAGGGTGAGTCAGGTGCAAATCTTCTGGGATGACAGGAGCGGGACAGAGCAGCGCGCTGTGCTTGTTATGGTCTAATGAATGTCTGCGCATTTCTTCCTTTCCTCAAGAGGTTAAATTTGACCCTCTTTCATTTAGACCACGATGAAAAGATTAACACAACTTTGTATCACACATTCTCATTTGGCATCCTCTGTGCTGAATCTGTTTCTAGGCTTACTAAATGTGCCACCTGCCACGGACACAAACCGACCGTCAGGAAAGTAGATTTTGGTTTGGGTCGGGCTTGGGTGGGTCCAGAAAGAGGAGTGAGGAGAGAACGTTCATTCACAGCAAACAAAGGAGTGATTGTAGCCAGGTGTGGAGACAGCAAGAAGACCAAGCCTTCCAGCAGAGATCTTTTGTTCTGGGAAGAGCTCTCACATTCACACAACCACGCCTACTGAAGCAAACATCCCATTGATATAAGTAGCAGTTTTTTTTAGAGAAACCATTTCTCCACACAGGTTTTTCCTCCATTCTTCTGTGTGCTGGGTGAAATCCCCCTGCAGCTACACTGGAATCCAACACATGGAAAGCCAGTTTAATTGAGCGACGGAGTTGGCTCATAAGTAGAAATTCCTGTTGCAGCTCTCAAACTATTTTTCTTCCAACAAGTCGCTTTCTGGAAGCTCCCAGTAAGCTAAGGAGCTATTTGAAAGATGAGGGAATAAGCAGCAGAGGGATGTTGTCACTCGCCGGGTTTTTATTTTGAGCTCTGTTAGCGTTCAGAGCGCTGTCGGTGCAACATCTCCTCACTCTGAGCAAGATGAAAGAGCTATAACTTCCCATAACAACCGCAGGTTGTCGTTTTTATACATGCTGCAGCCGGAGCTCAAAGCATGCAGATCCTGACGGTGTTGAGGAAATGCTGCGTATTTCATCCTTCAGGGCGATCTGATACACAGGAAAGGCTTCCGAATGCTTCCAATGTTAGAAATGATTGGAAACATCAAAGAAAGCTCCAGCTCAGTTCTCGCCTTCCTGTCGTGTTAGTCTGACTCCCCTGTTCTGTTCCGCAAAACTGGTTTTCATTATGAACTGTGTGCAGTAATTGCTCAGCAAGCTACTTGAAATTATTGGTGTGGTAATTATCACAGAGGTACCTTTCACTTCATTTCACTTTGATTCAAAATTACCTTAAAACCCCAAAAGGAAATGAAATCTTGTCGTACCTCATATTATCCAGGTTTCCTTCAAGGAGTCGCTGTAGATGTTGACGGCTGTAGTCTTTATTTCAGTCCTCTGTTGTTGTATAACAGTCTGATGAAGAAATGAAGAAGATGCTCAGGGTTGTCCTTGTGATTTTTTTTTTTTTTTTACATGATCATCTCCAGAGGTTCTACAGTAGTCCTCAGAACAGAACCAGCCTTCTTTATCGGGTTGCTTACTTTTCTTAACTCCCTGGTTCTGACGCTGCAGAAGAGACGACGCTCTCTCATTAAAGATCTGCAGCATTTTGAAGCAAACCTTGCAGGATCAAAGCTTCTTTAAGAAGTAAACGCTGCTCTCTTCTTTCTCGTAGACGTCCGTACTGTTGTGTCTCCAGTCTGTCATCCAGATGAACACAGATGCATTCATGCTCCTCGTCCACCTCCACTTCTTCTCCCATGATGGAAATATGATCGAACACGGCTCACGATTTACCTGAAAGTTAAGGAGGCAGATGTGTAAAGCTGCTGCATTGCGTGGATGCAGGATTTATCCTCAATAAGACTTTAAAAAATTATTATTTTTGCAATTGCAAATTGCATGTTTGTAATTCAGCCATGGCTCAGCTGTCAGAGGAAACGTCAGCATCTGTAGCCTCTGGTGAGAGGCTACAGATGCGGCGCTTTGGGTAAATTGCAGTAGGTGATTTGACAGAACACGTTACAGCACGTTGGAATTACACAAAACATTTTATGAACTGCGTGATGCTACAAAAAAAGAAAAAACAAAAAAGAAGCCACCATCCTTCTTGTTGTCTTCTTCATTGTTTTTGCCGGTACTAACATCCGGCAGTTGATCATGTGACTCGTGTGATGAGAAAAAAAAAAAATCCATCTCTTTTTTTTAGTTTTTTTTTCTAAAGTGGCATGTTTCCATTAAGTAAATTAATTTTTGTCATTTCAATTTGTACAAATCCATGGTTAATGGAACTCAGCTAATGATGGACTGGAGGACCAAAACCTGCCACACTTCCTGAGGGGTTCCATCCCAGACGGAACAGAAAGGCCGCGGAGTATCTACGGGAGCATAGAATGTTTCCAACTTCAACTACTTTGTCGCACTCCTAAAATTGGAAGCCAGTATTGCAGTGTGGCAATATGAAGCAGGTAGGGCCAAGAACAACATCCAAACTATACTCACATCCAAGAATCAAACTGTTCCTAACCAACACAGGTGAAGGCAACAAGGTCTGTTGTAAAAGGAGAAGACATATACTGCACAAATACTGCACATTTTTTGAAAGGCCTATTTCTGACATAGTCCAATTTGTTCAGAGTGAAAGACTTTTCTGACTGGGTTTCAGGATTTGTCAGGATTTGAACCCGACACCAAAACACACACTTACCCAGAGGGAGATTATTTAAAAATAATAAGACAAAAAATAATCTATGTCGGAGCAGATGTGTCCTGTGTGCATTTTAGCAGACAAATGTTTCGATTCTACCATAAAAAAAATCAAGAGTGGGATGAAACAAGTGCCATGTCAGAAGTGCTGCAGCACAAGTGTCCCCCATCTTTTCATGGGTCGAAGACTACGTCTGCAAGACAGGAGGAATTTCTTCCCTGTATCGACTCCTCTTGTGTTTACATTCACCTCATGTTTGATACATGACAGGGGTCATAGAATATTTATCCTCACTCGCCGACATCTTTCATCGACCCAACGTGTCAGTGAAATTTGTTGAGAGGTAGTCATTGCACGTCTCGCTGCTCCTACCACCAATAACACAGAGCCTCC
Source organism: Xiphophorus hellerii (assembly GCF_003331165.1). Lineage (NCBI taxonomy): Eukaryota > Metazoa > Chordata > Actinopteri > Cyprinodontiformes > Poeciliidae > Xiphophorus > Xiphophorus hellerii. The sequence goes on from NC_045683.1 coordinate 28,625,539, forward strand.
AGGGGAGAAAACACTAAACTGACATTGTATTTAAATCAGCTTTTGCTTCTTTTTTTTTTATTAATTACCACTGATAATTCTGGTTCTTATCAGCAAGAAGTTAAAAGTATAGGGACTGATGGAATGGGACTGTGTCTGTTATTCTACTGCCTAAACACCCCACCTTTAGTTTGTCACCTTTAGTTTGTTGGATGTTAAGGGGGCGTGGCCAAGTAGCGAACCTGGCGTAGTCGCCAACGAAACGCTATAACTTTCACACAAAAAGGTCAATTGGCACCAAGCTGGGTATGACTCATCCAAGTGGGATGGGCAAATATTTGTTGCTATTCTACTAACGATATGACAATTTTGCAATTGTGGTGTTTCCATTAAATAAGAAATTAAATTGAAATCAGGTGTGAATTTAATTTCACATGTGATTTTATTTTATTGACTTGTTCACATGACAAGCCAATAAAAATCATGCCAATGACAGATGTAAACAGTTAAATGAGATATATTTATAGTTCAGCCAAAGCGCTAGCACTCGTCATCTATCAGCCCAAGGAGACATCGGCATCTTATTCAGGCGTTGGAGCAACAAGCCACGCCTACTTGAGATGCAGGGCTACGTATGCAGCGTTTTGGTCAGAGATTTTACTGAAATCTCTGACCAACGTGACATGTTAGAGTGACACACAATTTTTAATGAACTGTGTGATTCTGTGAGAGCTCTGGTGGAGACAGCTGCACATTGTTAGAAAAAAAAAAAAAAATAAATAAATAAACCATCATCCTTCTACCGCTTCCTGTGGCCTTCTTCGTTGTTTTTGCCAGTAGTAACATCCGGCTGAGGATCATGTGACTCGTGTGATTTGAATGAAGTGTTTCCATTGCAGTTTTGCAAAACACATACAGCTAGAGAAAAAAAAAAGCCCTCATCCTTACGCAAAAACGTTTTAGCGAAAAATGGGTTTTTGAAAAATTGCCGTGTTTCCATTAAGCAAATTCATCTTCGTAATTTCAATTTACGCAAATCTATGGTTAATGAAAACCTAGCTATTGCTTGAGGCTGAACTGAAGGCATAACGGTGCATGACGAATATCAAAGATCAGAAACACAGATGATTATGACGAGAATCTTGTCTCATCAATGCAGGAGGAAAAGTGGAAGGTGGATTGTTCAGTAGGTCGTCGTTTGAATCAGAGGGATGGAGCTGAATAAAGATATTGCCATCCATGGTGGGTTAGATTGTTAAGCACAGACGTCTGATGGTTGAAAAAATGTAACAGACTATGAAGTATAATCGTTTATGTCCATGTAAACGTGCCTATGTTGTATATCCAATATTGAATGCTAAATCCAGAGAGTTAATAAACAGACGTCTCACATTACACATAAGCAGTAGATATAGAAAACCGGGCAACGGTGCACACAGACAAGATTACTGCTTACATAATTAGAAGATGAGTAAAATATTACTTCCCTCTAAAGATCCTTAATCATTTTCTCTACATTTATAGTTGATTAAATTACACATGCAGCAATTTCATGAGGAGAGATGATTCTGAGATTTTATCAACAGTAATTATATGAAGTAAATGAAAAAAAAAAACAGGCTCATTTTTCACCTTTAAGCTACAGCTCTCGTTATCTTGTCAGAGGAAAACATTGCTGGCATTGACTTGCAAACAGGGAAATATGATGGAGCAAAGAATGAACATGACAAAATTTCGAAGTTCCCCCAAGGGCTCGTTTACCTGGCAGCCGCCGAGGTGCAGGAAAAATGGACGCCTTCAACAGCCTTTATGCAGAGGGCTGCTCATTTTTCTCACTTTATATATGAACACATCCAGTCGAGAGTTATACAAGTGGATTGGTTTGGAAAGGTTTGAAGAAAGACAACGTGCATACTAAATGCACGAGTCAGTTTACTACTATTGATGTAGATGAGTAAAAGTATCCTGCAGTGATTGGTGCTTTCAATTAGTTCAGTATGAGTTTGAAAGCTGCTGCGTCTGGGTCACCTGTCATTTCCGACATTTTCATGCGCTCCATCTCAGCAGCGCCGAACCACCAAACTGTGCTGAGTTGCAGACAAGTCATCTCCAATTCTAATATTATCCCCACTTGCAAATGACGAAAAGAGCTCAATCATCAGACAAATTGCCAGACTCGAGGTGATGAATCTCTGCATATGATTTTTTTCATGGAAAGACCGATGGGCTTAATTTCCCATCCTGTTTCTACACTCTGACGTTCTGAACAGAGTGCACAGGCTTATTCATCCCCCAGCTAGCTGTTTCACAGGAAGTACAGCAGATTTACACTTGGGTCCAACGTCTTTAAGGACTGTTGTATTGCTCAGAACTGTGTGTTGCCTCCCCATCATGAGGTGGAACTTTATGGATGGACATGATCCAACGGTGGAGCATTGTGGTGGAAGGACGCTAAAGGGGAGTATGAAAAGTGCCATTTTATAGCACAATCAATTAATATGTCATCTTCAGCTCATCTGTCAAAAGAAAATTTACTTGAATTTGAGTCTCTGTCTCTTTAAGAAGCGGCTGCTGCTCTCCCCAAAACTCCACCTTCAGCACATTATCAGAAAAATGCTTCTCTTTTATACAGTTTACAGCTGTTCTTAGGAGCTTTGAATGCTAATTGCTGCTGTTAGTTTGAAACAAGAAACCCAACCTTATGACCAGTAAATAAATAAAATATTAATGAAAAAAGATCAATCTTTTTAAAGAGGTTGTTATCAATTTCCAAAAAACTACGATACATGTGTATATACTGTATTTTGTAAATTAAGTTTTTGCTGCAAAATAATAGCAATTTTTTTTCCAATTGGAGTAAATGCTGACATACGTAGATATATAATTATCTGAGGTTTCACATAATGTCTGTAGTGTTTCTCACTGTGGTCAGTTCTCTGGTTGAGCCCTGAATGTCTGAACCAGAGTGAAGACAGAATCCACCTTTCTTTCATAAGACTGCATGCCAGACAAAAATCAACACCGTAATGTTTGTTACGAGCCGACTGCTGCTGTGTTCAAACAAACATGTCTGCCGCGCACTGTAAGCCAGGACAAATGTTGGATATGATTTTGATAATCCAAAGCTCTCACATCTTTTTTCACTAACCAAATAATAGAGGAACTCGTTGAGTCGGATGCTAGCAGCAGCAGCAGCACTGCAGGGTTTTCTCTGCGTACTGTCATGCTGCTCCGTGCAGAACGGTCTTCCCAGCAGGCTAGGAGTACTTTGGTGGGATGTCAGTCTCTGGAGTGTCAATTGAGATTTGGCCTGTAGCTTATCATGAGCTGTTTGCATGAAAAACGGAGCAGGATTTTACTTGCTCACGTCAGCTCAAAAAAAATAAAAAAAGCAGATACAGGAGACATTTTCAGAGCAGCTTCTTTGAATTTTTTCATTCCATCTTAACCTGGCATTGAAAAATATTCAGTTTATTCTCTTCCCATGTTCGAATGATCCTAGTTAATTTTTCTTTAAAAAACCTCGTTAACTTGTTGGGTTTTTTTCTCCTGATGCAATCGAATCGTCTCCCCCATTTTATTTTTTTTTAACGAGGCTCGTCGGCAAACATTATCCATCCAACCTACCCCTGAAACGGCACAAAATCATCTTTTATCATAATGAGAGACCATCGGAATATGAGAGTTTTTACAACCTGCTACAAAACCCTTGAGCTTAGATTGAGAACAGAAAAAAAATCCAGCAAGTTGAAAACATTCAATTATGCTTTCAGTCTGCTCTTTGATGCAGCATTACTCATGCAGCATTACTCATTACATTTATACTGTCACAAAATCAGCCTCTCTGCGTCATTAGTTTTGTACTTTTCTAATTATGTTGAGTTCTTAATAGAAAAATGAATTTGTTGGCATCCATACGAATATCAGAATAATTAAGAGAGATATCAACGTACTGCATTTGGATGAGAAAATAATATTATGCCTGACTGCACTTGAAGCCTGAAGTATGTAACTTTTACCAAAAAATATATATTTTTTAATATTTATTACAAACGCTATCATGTTGTGACAATATGCTATGAGACACATAATCTGTGAAAAAAATCAAGGGTCTTAAGGGTCGCTGTCAATCATCCTCCTGTATGCTGCTCAATGTGCTCATGGTGGAAAAACAACCCATCATTACAGAAAGTGGCTACACTAACTAGCCTTAGCATTTGTGACAGGTTATATTGTGGTGAACCAGCTGTGGCTTAATGAAAATAATGACATAATCATTATTTTAACAAATAAGTTAAAACATTTTTTTTAAAATAAACTGCAGCTTTAAATGCATCTAGACGTATGTTTCCTAGTCCAACTGTAGTTCGTTGATATCGTTATTCATTTGTCAATGATTCCAATGTTGGTGGCAGATGTGGCATCAAGGCATCGTTTTATATCGACCCTTAAAGTGAGTGCAGGTCTGTTTGTAGTGTAAGTCTGTGTTGACCATGTGATGGAGATCCTGGACAGGTTCCAAAACCTCAACCCTTGCTCATGGATTGTGAGAAATAATCACCAGGTGGGAAGGAACAGGCACAGATGATTTGTTATACTAATCTAATGTATCCAATGTGAACAGCAAAGTGGAATGTCTGGTGGGTGCACAGATGTTCACTACTTGCTGCTTGCATGTGTTTAAGTAAAGATATACCAAATAAAACCAGTGGGCAGATTTAAATGCAAATGTGTCCCACTGCTATAGAATAGAATAGAATAGAATAGAATAGAATAGAATAGAATGTTTAAAACATGTATTTTATTCAATTGATTTGTTTGTTGTGGTTCATTTCTGTACAATTTCAGTTGTTCAATGAATGTTTTGATGAAACTATTCAACAACAGCAAGAGCAATAAAGAGGTTTTGTTAGTAAAAATATTTTAAAAATGAAAATGAAAAACTAAAACTGAACAAAATATAGCTTTCCAACCCAAACCATTTGTAAATGAGATGATTCTAGCTGAAGAATCTTTCGGAAGTCCAAAGAGTCAAATCTCTGAAAATAGCCAGACAGCCCATTAAGGATATTCATGTTGCTTTCTTATGCATATTACTTTGCATCATTAATAATAAGAGTCACATAACTTGTTTCTTATTCTTTTTGGCTGTATGAAGACTGAAAAGACGAACCAGTTACTGTTTCTTTAAATACACACAGTGAAGCTGAGCATCTGCAGACATGTCCAATGCTGTTAATGTTGCAATTATTGCCTTTTTTTCTCCACTTCCCTCTAAACCTCAATCTTTGACTTGCACATAGCCATATTCATTAAAGCAATTTTCCACGAGAAGCCCAACGTGTTAATAGACAGAATGAGATATTTCCGCAGGCCACCGATGTAATTTTAAGTATTTCACATTTAATAGGATTCCGCTCTGTGCAGCTTTTGCACTATTTAATTGCCCATGCTACAATTACAATGTCTGCTGTAGTTATTATTCTGTAACTGTTTGATTTACAGAGCTGAACATAAAAAGAGTAGAAATAATAGAGGGAGAGAGTTCAGTGTGTTGATGGTTAAAGTTCCACATTGCTGCATGGCTGACAGACAAGGAATAGGAAGAGAAAAATATAAAATGAATTATACTGTATAATGAATATCAGTTAATCACACCAGGGTAACGTAAACTTTCACTAAATTATAATTCCTTATTACTGCAGTTCTTCTTAAACACACGATCCTACCAGGTTTCTAGTGCAAACATCTTAGTACACTTGAAATAAGACAAAACTAACTTGGAAGTAACTTTTCAGGGCAATAATTTCTTAATATTGCTGAAATAGTATGACTTCCATTGGCACATTATTTCACCTAAAACATGGGAAAAATTGGTTGTTATAAGTTAAATAATCTTTGTAAATAAACCTGCTACATTTTAAGATTATGTCAGCCCTTGGTTCTGCATGTGGATCAGAAAACGTTCTGAAACCATGACGACTTTTCTTTCTATCACATTCAATATACCCTACACTCACTAACAGTGCTGAATAAATACAGTACATCGTCAATCGATGGCCTTTCAGTGATGCCTTACATAAACAAGACCATTTCAAACTTTATTTAAAAACAAACTTGGCCTTCAAAACTAAGATTTGAGCACAGAGGACATTTTCTTTCACTTAGTATCAACTATCTCCACATCAAGAAAATGTGGCTGTAGTTGTACTAAAAGGAGGAAGGCGTCAATAAATAAAAAGTCTTATTCTAGGATTGTGGTCATTTTTGGCGAGTTCAGTGGTGAGAAGTTCAACTTGTGTTCAAAGCTCACCGATGAACTGGAGATGTTAAAGACTTATCCACGTATTAATGTCTAAATATATCTCTTTGTAATGATGCTTAATATTTCAGAACTCCTCAGTACATCTCCATTGCTTTGCAACATGTTGCAACATGGAGTTCTGCCTCCTAGTTCTTATTTTACCACTGAGATACATCAGCAGAGTGCTGATATGTATCTCAGGAAAAGTTTTTTGATCACTTTTTCAGAAACTTTTCTATTGAGCCTCAAACTATGACGGCTTATTAGGGCCATTGTAGATATGATAGTATATTGGCAATGTGCTTTTGAAAAATTGTAGGCAACACTTCATTTGATGGGGTGTGCATAAGACTGACATGATACTGTCATAAACATGATATAACACCTGCTAGGAACATACCAACAGGGGTCATGAAGTGTCATTCAGTAAATAATGACACTTTTAATAAGAAGTCGCTTTAAAAGTTGGATGAGAGGTGTAATGTCATGTTCATGACAGTGTCATGTCAGTCTTATGAAGACCCCATCAAATAAAGTGTTACCAAAATGGTAATATATTGAAAGCACAATGTAATTTGTTTCACCTGGAAAGTGTGTTGTAATGGATCCTTCTGTGTTCTGGTGGCCTGATGTGTTTGCGGTACTGTAGTGTTTATGAAGCATGTAACGTACAAAGAGGCAAAGCAGAATAATAAAAGACATTAAGTAACTAAAAAGTGTACATCGTTAGCAATTATAATAAACCAAAAGTGTAATTGTAGCATACAGTAATCACACTACTGAGATATAAAATATGTAATGCCAATATGCTTAAAATACATTCCAAGTATATTTTAAATGTAATTCAATCACAAAAATAGTACACTCAAAATATACTAATCAAGCACGTTTATATTACATAAAAAGCAATATACTGGAGGTATACTAAGTGTAACTTAAGTTGTCCAAAAAAAGTACGTTGAAGTACACTTAGTATACTTTAAATTGTGCTTTAAAACACGACCCATGTACGGAAGCCTTAGTCCTGGAAGCAGCTGTTCGTGCCCCGGTCCAATGACCTTTGCGCATGTCTTCCCCCTCTCTCATAACCCACTTTCCTATCTGACAACTGTGACTGTCTGCCACTACAGTCAACAAAACCCTTAAAAAATGCAACTGTCAAGCAGTCGCTCTACGTTTATGGGTCACTTTTGAGCTTATATCCCATGTCAGTAACCGTCTTCATTCCTGTAAGTCTTAGAAGAACAACTTCTGGCGATTGATAAAAGGTCTGTACGACAGAAAGGTGCCAACTCTTTTTCTCCTCAATCATTACAATCCAACCATGACAAACACTTTTTGACGCCTTCAGCTTAACGCAATAACCATGTATGTCAAACGTGGGGTGAGGTTTCATTCTAACAAGGGTTTCCGTTTGACTCTGAACCAGCCTGATTTGCATAGCCATCTGTTTATCTAATGTTGCTTACTGATGGATTTCCTGATCTCCATATCGATTTATGTCCGGGTTGAGAAGGTTAATTAAATGTGAATGGTGTCGCAGGAGAAATACTTTGTTGAACACAAAGTAAGGCAGCGTGGAGTCTGTGTTTTAGTTGCTACAGCAACAATCAATGCAACAATAATGAGGGAGCATCTAAACGGAAGGGGCTGATGGTTACGCGAGTATAAATTAAACAGCTAATGGAAGACACCTGGTTCTGCCTGAGGGGTAGTTGTGCATTAGTAATGAGTTAGTGGATTAATACAAGGAACATACTCTGACACTACTAGTTTAACTGTCATAACAATGATTATGGAAAGGTTTAAAAGGGAAGAGGACAACATAACACTTTTGGATAACCTGGAATTGACATGACTCTCACATTAGCAGCATTTACACTACAAATATGCACAACATTTTGTCAGCAGTGTAGAAAAAAAAACACAATTTCACAATTGCGGTTAAATAATTCCATTAAATAATTAAAATCACGTGAATAAGTTTGTTTATGCAATAGGTCATTAAAAAAAAAACATGCCGTGAGACTTCCTGTCGTCTTTTCCGCCAGTATTAACATCCAGTTGTTGGTCACATGACTCTTGTGATAAGAAAACCTATTGCCATTGCACTGTTGTGAGAAACACTAATTTTGAAAAACCACTTGTATGGCGACCAGGTGTTTTTAAAGACACTCCGGCTTAATTTGGAGCCGAGGTAAAACAATTTTAAAGTCATATTTGATATAACATTTATAATAACATTTCTGACAACAATTATTATTTGATTGTGCTACAAAATGGCACTATCTGACCAGAAAACCATCATACTACCCTAGTAAGGCAAAGAAGAAGAAGAAAATGGTCTTACATCAGGTCCATGAAGTTAATTTCTGGAAACAACAGGAAAGCGTTCAGAGAAATAATGCAGAACAGTAACCAGCAACAATCAGAGTCAAGTATTGTACAGGTGACGATGTGGCAAGGAAGATTTTCTGTATCTGTTGGACGGCGGAGCTGCGCGTGTCAGTTGGACGAGGCGCTTCGCTGCCTGTCCAGTGTGAGGTGGAGGAGATGGACCTGGTTGACCAAGATGGATAACAGTTTCTAAGACACAATATACAAGATTACCAGGACAGGACGGGAGCGGCAACCGTAGGCGACCTCGTCTCATGGCGCCCAACGCCTCAGATGAGATGTAGTCATGGAACGGAGTTCATGTCTGATCTGGTGCAGCCTCCTCACCAGCAGAGACAGGAGATAACAGCACCGTGGCAGGTTTTGCATTTTAAATCATCTTAGCAGCCCGGTGCGTTCCAGTGCACAGTCAGTGAGCAGAAAGCTCAGAGTGATTTTTTTTAACAGTGACTTGACTTTTGAAGAGCGAGTGAAGAGGCAGGAAAGGAGCCGTGTTTCAGTAGCTGAGAAATCAATCCCAAAACCAAGCAGCTTATTTTCTCTGTCCTATCAGCCTCTCTTTTTATCATTTACAATTTGGGCCTGATTCAGGTTAGAATACCTGCCTCCTTTAGCAACAGCTTCTTATCTAAAGTGAACTGGAGTCAACACCACACAAATGTGTTTGAAACATCTTTATACAAGTTATCAAATAAATTATTTAGTATTTAATGGACCAAAAGTTTGTTTTTCTCTGATTGCCATTAGTTTCTCCGGATTTCTCTGCCATTAACTTGTCGTCTAGAAATACATGATATAGAAAACGAATGGTAACGCATTTACCCCCTCCCTGTAAAATAGGTTTGGCTAGGCTAAACTACATGTTAATTGAATTGTATATGCTCATTTCTAGGTTAGAAAATTTTTAACAAAAGTCAACAGACGTGTACCAAAACCACTGAGAAAATGCAGAGTAGTTACGGCTGTGAACAACATTGTTTAAACACCAAGTATTCCAGACTTTCAGCCCTTTTTGGCTTATTAGTAACAAAAGAAGATGTCATATTCACTGGGTTGTGTCCTGAGAGTGTTTCTTACCTTCTCTCTGTAGGTTGTGCCTGTGTTATTAAAGAGATTGGGTTGTTGATGCCGTAACATTTAATTAAAGACCTTCTGTCTTAGAAACGGTCTCGCTTCTTCCTCTTTTTGTGGCAACTGGCAAGCAACGTTTAGATGTGCATTACTGCCATCTACTGGGATGGTGTGTGGACGCTAAATAAATATTTTACACAAATTTAGAACAACAAACAAAAGGTCATCTCTCTATCTGTCCGATGACGCAATATTTCCCTGAGAACTCAGTTTCTCCCTCGATGTCTTTGTCATTGTTGGACCAATACTGACCCCTGCTGGCAAATTATTGACATCGTTGCCAAGCAGTGATTGATGATGAATAACAACGCACCATATACAGTACAGACCAAAAGTTTGGACACACCTTTTAATTCAACGAGTTTCCTTTATTTTCATGACTATTGACATTGTAGATTCACACTGAAGGCATCAAAACTATGAATAACACATGTGGAAATATGCACTAAACAAAAAAGTGTAAAACAACTGAAAATAGCCCTTATATTCTAGTTTCTTCAAAGTAGCAACCTTTTGCTGTGCTTACTGCTTTGCACACACTCTGCATTTTCTTGATGAGCTTCAAGAGGTAGAAACCTGAAATGGTTTTCACTTCATAGCTGTGCCCTGTCAGGTTAATAAGTGGGATTTCTTGCCTTATAAATAGTCATGAAAATAAAGAAAACCCATTGAATTAGAAGGTGTGACCAAACTTTTGGTCTGTACTGTATATATTTTTTAGCTAAAATTAATCAATCTTTGTCCTCTAACTCCAAAAACACAACTGGTAAAGAACACAGAAAACACAAAAAAATATAATTTTACATAAACTATGTTAACATGGCTGATGTGCCACACCTGTCTCAACGCTCAAAGTTTGTTTTTTCATATATTTAAACAACAAATTTTAATGTGCCCATGTGGAACTCTGTTATATGAGACATCGGTACAAAAGAACACGTGTTATGTTGGCAGGTTAATGTAGATTATCAAACATCTTCAAAAAACTTCTAGTACCATTCACATTGTGCAGGGACTGCTCCTTCAGTAGGTGATCTCTTTTTTTGTTTTTCTAAAAGAGAGGATCACTTTCTTGTCAATCAGAAAGTGAATATGTAAATATACTGCATGCACATGCACAGTGTGTTAAATTACATCCATGCGGTCAGTTTGGGTAACTGTCAACACCTCATTCAAGAGCCCAACGCTGGTGAAAGCTGCTCCCTGACACCGTTTGAAACATGAAGATTGCAGCTGACATTTCTCACGGATGAAAATGTGTTTCTGGGTCTGCTAGAATTATCTCAACATAACACCCCACCATCTGCGTACTCTTGTCTGAAGGATTTCAACATTTTCAACAACAAACAGAAATTCTGGATTGCCAAGCTGCATAGCATCTGCATATTCTTCCTTAAAGCAATAAAACGAAGGATGGAAGGAGCTAAAATGTTTCACATACATTCATGCAGTTTTGGCAGAAAGAGCAGATCTGTTTTTGTTCCAAGAGGAACCTATTGGGTTATAGTAAACATTATCAGGCCCGTATTACTTCAAGTATAATGTAGTGCTATTTCACATCACACATCTCAGGGAACTCTACAATAAAAAAGTTAGCTCAATCACAGAGATTTTTATGGGGCCCCCAAGGCGACATGGGAATTTATTTTTCTTTTGATTTACCTCGCAAAACTTTAGCGTTACCTAGGTACCTAGGTTTTGCATTTTCTCGCAATAATGTACTGATCAGTTTATGTGGCATAAATTAATACTGAAAATCTTTTTTACGGTGGGCACCGTATTTTCCGCTGTAGTATAAGGTTTTTGTAAGGTTTTTCCATGTATGTTAGCATCTTGTTTGTGAGATATCTGAAGTGTTATTATCTTTTTCTTTAGGACAGAAAAGCATCACAAACCTATGTGCAAAAATGCAAAAATGAAACAGGTCAAACATGGGCTTTCCATGTAAACAAAGTTTCCGTAAGAAGGAAAGAATAAAAACCTGCTTTCAAACTGCTTGGACTATTTCTGAGTTATTTCCACGAGGTACTAAAATCATATCTGACCGTTTTGATTGTGTCTCTTTTGTGTTGATATTCTGAATGGTTGATAAAGGGGCGTTTTTGTTCCATCTCAAACTTACACAAACAGACATAAGCATGCAGTGAATAAATTGATTTTCAATCAGTTTTTTGCACCAAAGAGTTAAGAATATATAAACATGTTTTCACTGGTCTTTAAATGTGCATACGTAACAGGTATTACATATACAAATGAAATTCTTGCTAAAATATGTTTCATAATTGTCCTGTGATGGGTGGTGTTTGGCGCCCCCTACTGGTTGCCTATAAATGCGAAGGGAAACCGAAAACTTCCACACAGTCTGTTCAGCGGTCTGCTGTGGTGAACCATCAAATCCGGTTCTATTGTGAGTAGTGTTGGAGGTTATGTTCAAAGGCTAACGTGGAGTTTTGTTGCAATACACAGAGTGACTAGTGGACCAGTAGGGAAGCTCACTGCTCTGTTTGTGTTTTGTTGACCACGCATTTCAGTAAATGGCATAAAGTCCAACCAACTGGCCTCCGCGTGTGCATGACGGGACGGGTATAGGAAGCTGTCACATATACAGTATATATCTGAAACAGACATGTGTGACTGTATACAAAATAAACCGGCAAATATCGCAGTAGGCTTATTGCGAGGGAACGCAAAAGAAAGATTTGTCCCCATGTCCCCTAGATTCCAACACAATTATTCCAATTAATCCTAGTTATAAAACAGCACAGTCAAGTTCAGCATGTTATATATTAAGGTCTGAGCTATGAGTACTTTCTATGTTGAAGTAGAGCATTAATTGCAGAAGTAGCTCCTTTAGTTGCTTGTCTGTGAGAGAGACACGGCTAAACTGATGAGCTGTAGACCTGCAGCCTGACAGCAAAGTGTTCTGTTAGCAACATCTGGGACAATCAGATCTCTGATGTATGACAGAGCTGATTATTAAGGGCTTTCAAATGTGGGAAGGAGAAAGTCATATTCTATTCTGGATTTAACAGGATGACGGAAAGCTAACATAGGAGAAATGTGATTGTTGTTTTTAATTATGCAAAGCCCAAAACGGACTCCGAAGTGTTTAAGAACACCAAAATAAAACATGTTTTCTGATCTAAGAAACTTGATCGGACCCTCGCAGCCTTGAAGGTCTGGCTGTTGACCGCAGTAATCTGCCCTCTTCAGATATTCACCATTATCTATCTAAACCACTTTTCTTGTGTGGGCTGAGCCTTGAGGAAAGTGGTAGCTCTCATTGTAGCTTTTAGCCAGTTATTTGCTGCACCACCACTGAGAAAGCTCTTTTTGTTCTCAACAGAACAATCAGTTTCTCTTCCTAACAATGGCCCGCCGTGCTCTGCTGTTCCATATGACACATCATCAATCTGTGTCGGTGCAGATTCCACAGACACTGCAGTAAAAACAGGCTTCAGCATTAGTTAACTCCCGAAAGAAACGATGGAAATGCCAACTGTGAATCATTTACACGAGGAATACCAAGATTTGATTTGGTTTTCTGGCATCAACATCTGACTACGCTGGTCTGCGCTTCGGGACTGATTTAGATTTCAATTGTTACGTAGACACTAATGTTATTGTCCTGCGCTTACATTGTCTTGAATTGTTCCAACAGTTAAAGCAAGCTGGGGCAAAAGAAATGCATCGCGGTGTTCGTTCTCCAAGCTGCCCCGGCGGTCACAACATCCTGATTTCTGCACTATATCCAGCTCACAAGCCCGGGAAGATCAATGGGAACCTGACCCTGTGAAATTCAAGAACAGTTTTACTCCCGCTGCGAGAGGTCTGTGAGAAAAGGTTTCAGGCTCCACAGTGATGGATATGGATTGGGAATGTTTTCTATTCTCTTAATACCGAAGCCCTCCTGTGTCTCAGTGCCTGCTCAACAAAGACGAGTAGATTATTCTGATTGGACAAAGACGAAGCCGAATAAGATGGAACTTGCTTACTTTTCCTAAGCTTTAGGTCGAAATGCTAAGCAGACCTGGTGAAGACTTCAAAGTGCCACAATACAGAGTCCATAAATTGGTCTCTTTTGGTCTCAGTTGAGCAAGTCCACACAATAATCCTCCTTACACCTTTCAGCAGTAACTGTGTAAGAGTAGACACAGCACCACAACTAAATCAAACTAAATGGAGTCTGGGTTTGCTATTTTTTTCTTTTTGGTGCTTAGTTATAGCCTCTTTTCACAGGCAAGCTCTGAACAGAAAACCACACCAACCACACTGAATTATCCTCACTGCTGAATTATTGCTTTTTATGCATTTGTCATTTTTAGTGTTGTATAGTTTGGCTGTTTTCCTGGAAAACAAAGAAAGTCGGAAAGCCCAAGCTTCTCTCTTTTTTTTCTTTACCAACAAAACAAAAAAGTTTTGTATCTAAAATTACTATTTGTAGTCATTCAGGTTTAAATCGTAAACAACCGAATGTTGTAATTCAGAATTCTAATATAAGACATTTTTAATCATAAGATTCTTCCACTCTGTCTACCGACTTAAGAAAAATAATTAGCAGTGATTATTGAAATAAATTGCTGGGGTTTAATGTCCCAGTTTACATGGGAAATGTATTTCATTTGGATAGGTTCAAATGTTCATGCTCAAAAAGTTGCTGGATTATTAATAATGTATGAAAGTGATTTCTAGGCGAGGCTGCAGTCCAGACCAAGACAGATTTCATTTTATTACTAGTTTTTGGTATTTTCTTCCAATTTCATAACAGTCTAGGACTGACTTTCCTGATTGTTACCATTTTTTTTTGTGGAAGCTGAAGCTCCGTACCAATCCGCCTCTTTAAAAATAAATAAATAAATAAATAAAAAAACACTGATTGCATCATCATTTAATATGTCCAGTCCAGAGTTCAGATCAGTTCCAGGCTGTCAGCAGAATGTTCTGTTTGTTTCTGGTCCAAACTCCCAACTTCTACTCATTGTGAAATTCATCCAAGCTCAGTTTGGAGCTCAGATGTAAGACATTATAGTCGCTCCTTTGTGTTATGTGGTCTCTATGTAAGCTCTTAGCAAGCAACTATACTTAGGTAATGACTCAACGGCTTTTAGAAGCAGCTGAAATCATTCTTTCCCTGAAACATGACAATATTTAAATACAATGCATTTATTTAATTCTATTGAGATTGGACTTATTGTATAAATTACTCACTACTAAAGATTACAGATGGGTAGCATTAGCTCTAAACTCATTGATTTTGCTACAGAATTTGGATTTCTAAATACTTGACTGGAGTCTCAGGAAAGACTTCGTGAAGTTGTCCCAACAGAGGAAGAAAGCAGCTTTACAAAGCGACAGGAAGGAGAGAATCTAAGGGTCAGACGCTGCTCACTTTCTTAGTGTCAGACTGGGCTTTTTGCTTCAGGTTCTGTTGGGTGTCTTGTCCTTCTCGGGTGTCTTGCCCGGGAGCCAAATCTGGCCCGCCGTAGCTTTTTGTGTGGCCCTCTAGACTCCAAATTACATCAATAAGTCCCTCTGTTTTTATCACATATCCGTAAAATTCGCACAAAATCAAGAGATCCCCACATTTTTCTGATTTTATTACAAATTTTTCTCAAAGTTGGTCAAAAACAGTGAGTTTAACTGACTGTCGCAGTCCGCGATCAATACGGCAAGTAATAAAAAGTCGCATTTAACATCAAACATTAGTGCAAATATCATAAAAGTTTCTTACAAATGTTTCTAAATCAGCACCACAGGATCTGTGATTTTGATTACAATAAAAAAGCACAAATCACAAAATCCAATCATAGCTATTTATTAATATTTTAACAGCTTGATGGGTTTTATCAACACATTCTGGCACAACTGGTCCTTTAAGATCGTTCAGATTTTTGACATGGCCTAAAATGAAACTGAGTTTGACACCCCTGCTTTAGACGTCGCTCTAAAACGATGAATCCTCCTGGAGATGAAACTGATTAACTACCCGCATCAACCCTGCTGAACTCATGGTTCGAGTCTTCAGTTTGTTCACTTAGAAAAGTATTCCCTGAAACTCGGGCCAGCATCAGCTCTGGGGAACTCCAGATTCAGCTTCAAACCTCTGTTTTCCGCCTTGCAGAGAACTCCCCGGCCTCTGTGACGAACCTCACCGCCTCCAAAAGCTGAGCTGACACTGTGACAGGCTCACTGCCTGCCCTCTGTGGCACCGCGAATGTTCCCACCGGGATACAAACCCGCTCCACTCACCAACTGCTTGACAAATCACCTATTGATACCCGCACAAACACATGGCATCAAACTGGTGGCATCAAACCCTGCAGCCTCATCAGGCCTCTCTGCCTGCAGGAAGCTGACGATCCAGAAATACATCTGCAGCTTGCTCATCCTGTTTATCAACAGGTGCCCAGCTGAGCAAAGTGATCCATCTCACCGAGTTCCTGCTGCACATGATGAATCATTGGAAAGGACTCACCGGGTGTTGGTATTGATCTGCGAAGCAGGCCTGTGCCCAGGAATATCTTTTCCTCCATCAGGCGACAGTTAGACGACACCGGGCTCAGCAGCATCGCGGGGAGAACGACTTTGATGGGTGGATCTCGTAACTGTAGGTTGCTGGCAACGTCAGCTGCCATTTCAGCTACAATGGGAACAGCTTTCTGTATTTTCAATATCCATTATGTCAAGAACCTAAGGATGGCTGTTTACAGCGCAGGCAATCTCCAGTAAGCTACTTAGCATTAAGCTGGTCCATTAAATACGTTACGGACAAACGTTAGTGACTGAGTAAAATTTCAAACTTCAACAAAGTCTGGGAGGCAATTGTTTCGCAATAGCCGAGAGTCCAGACCCTCTGTATGAAGCTACGCGTAGTGCAGGAGGGTTTTTATCAGGCTAGAGAAACCAGCTTCATGGAGTTTCAGGAACATGGCAGACAGGTCAGGGAGAAAGATGTGAAGAAGTTCAAAGAAGAGTTAGTTTATGAAACAATATTCCAAACTTTGAAAATCTCACAGAGATTTGTTCAATCAGGTATCTATAAACAGATATTGTGAAACTAATGACTAAACAAGGTTGTTTAAGGGCCCATACTGCAACATAGGAATCTTCAGACTCAATCAGAAAAGGATCTTCTACGACACAGGTGTCAAACTCCAGTCCTGGAGCTCCACTGTCCTGCAACTTTTAGATGAGCCTCTGCTGCACCACACCTGAATAGAATAATTAGGTCATTAGCAAGACTCTGGAGAACTGATCTACACAAGGAGGAGGTGATAAAGCCATTTCATTCCAGCGTTTTCTACCTGTGGCACATCTAAAAAATGCAGGACAGCGGCCCTTGAGGACTGGAGTTTGACACCCCTGTTCTTTTGTTGGTCCTCCAACATATTTCTGAAGGAAGACTTTTTTCTGCAGTAAGAATATTCATTCTCCCGATTAATGTTTGAAAAGACAGTTTCCAATGATTCTATTTTAATGGATCCTCACTAAAGATTGTAGGCTCGGTAAAGGAGAGCCTATTAGCTGATATTGTTTCAGCCAGTGCTTTCACTGGATCCCTTGTGCCACCTTAAGTCACTTCTTTTGGATCTGCAACTATTTCTGGTCATGTTGACTCACATGGATGATAAACCTGATCAGGTGTTTGATTAACTGAAGGCAAACAGCTTCGCAAACCAGAAATTGGAAGGAACACCAAGGGCACTTCAGATTGGTGTGGTTTACATTCCCAGACTGGATGAATCTCGACTTCATCATGTTGAGCTTCATCAATGCAGCTCAATGCTTTGCTTTGGCTGCATTGAGCCTTTTCAGCTCAGCCATATGCTGAATCTCTCATTCCAAGTCCTCAACAGAACTCCTTCTTGCTGCATTACCTTCTTATTGTTTCCTTAGAAGAGCTGCCTCTTGACATTCACTGGATCCTATCTAATAATTGATTTTTTTCAGTGACTTTAGCTGGAGCCTTCCAGCATTCATAAAGACTGTTGAAGCGAAGCAATTATCTATTCATGCTTTTTTCTCCTTATACATTCTTTCCCCTTTTCTGTGGACTCTTGTGGCTGCTCAGACTGGCCTGATGCTGTGCCTGGGTAGATTCAAAGTCCACTACTATCTCTGCAGGAATCACACACTGTTTTTACTTGTTTGTGATATTCAGATTTATTTGAAGATTACCTGCATGCAACTTTTCTCTACTCATTTATTCAAGAAAACCTTTAAGGCATCTATTAACTGACATAACAGAGGCCAATTACAATAGCAGCACCTTTCAGTATCACTTATCGTTGCAGTTGCACGTACTAAACCCCTTTTAATGCCTGACGGAGTAGTGAATAAATTACTTTACCAGTAAAACAGTTCTTAAGTAAAACAATAAATGGGCCAAAGAACCAGGATACCAATAAATCTGTTAACTTCTTGCCATATATGTGTGGGACAAGAGACACATTTAAAAGTTGCAGGACTCTGGTGGCCCTTGGGGACCTCAGTTGAGACCACTGCTATAGACACACATAGCACCACGACACAAACAAGCATAGACACATTTATTGCTAAGATCTATATTTGTGTGTGTGTTTTTTTTCATATTTGTAAGTAAATTGGCGTATATGATGACGACTCCCATGTAAAACAGACAAAAGGGGAAAACAAAAAAAACTTAGGTCCTTCCTCCTTTGAGGTCAGAACAACTTCGTTGAGTTATTTTTAATTAACCATATTTACCATGTCATACACTATACTTCACTTAGAATCTTTTCGTAAAAGTTTGATTTGAATGTCAAAATCTCTGTGTATGATGGAACGTAGCCTTTTTACAGGATTATTACATTTCTTTTTTTAAATCCTTCCTGCTGCCAGAGAAGAGCTCCCGGCCTCTGGACTGTCACGTTGGCAGTGAGGAATTGTTGGAGTGGAACAGCCGTAGATCTGTGAAGGTTTTAGTGCCTCGGCTCCCTTGTGCCTTGAGACCAGCTATTCAGATGTTAGCATTACTCAAAGGAAATTGTGCTATTTGCATTGATGAAGTCTGTTAGAAATGGAAGACATTATTCTAAAGAGGAATTTGGCTTTCTGAGGGAGGAGGAGAAAGAGGGGGGGCGGTATATAAACCCGTTTATAGAGCCACTGGTGTGATGATGCATGTCTGTGTGGTATTAGTGTTTTTGAGGAGTGAACTGCATGGCAAGAAAAAGAGGCACTGTTCTGAGATTAACATTTTTATTTGCAGACAGTAGAGATGTATTTGCCATGAGCCTCCGCGTGCATCCTTGGAACAAATGCATAAACCATTCAAACAGTTTATCTGTCTGTTGACGGCCAAGGGGTAATGTCTACATTCAAAACATCACCGTTTCAAAATTCAGCCCTCTCAACTTGCGCCGCTCAGGTCAACCCAAAGCATGGAATAAAACCTCAGACGGTGGTTCACAAAGTGAGAAGGGTCAAGGAGCAGAGGTTCCATTTCACTGGTTCAGGAAGGAGGGATCAGGTGCCATATTGTGTGCGGGCGTGTGTGTGTGTGGGCGTGTGCGTGCGTGTTTTCAAAGGGCGTATGCAGGAGCACACACTGTACATGTGTCCTTTGCAAAGGCTCATAAATGCAATCCAGTTTTCTTTTAGATCCCCAGAGTGCTTCACTGGGAATGCAATCCAGCTCATAGCAGAGCGTGCGGCACAAAACAAAGATGCAGAGGTCAGGGCTGCGGAGAAACAACAGCATCTATGAATGTGAATAGCCTCTCTGCCACAGAGCTGTCACGCTAAGCCTGCCCACACCATGCTAACAATACTGCTCATCACCACTCCTCTCCCTCTGCTTGAAGGTTCATCTCTACAGAGAATAGAGGGGGTTTTTTTTACACAAATTTGGGATCCTTTGCAGATATTTAAAACTGCAGTATGTAATTTTTGTAAAACAAACAACAACTATGTTTTTGATATAATTATTATAGCTGTCACCATGTCGTGGCAGTATGTTATGAGGCAATCTGTGAACAGATCGATCTCATCCACCTCTTCCCTGAGCTACCATTGCCGTCTGAAAGAATGCAAAACAACCAATCAGAGGGGCCAGGAGGAGGGGCTTAGCACTGTCAGTCACATTCGTGTACCTGCTGCTATATGTGCTCATGGTGGAGAAGCAACTTACCGTTACAGGAAAACTGTTTATCTGCCATCATCGGTGGCTATGCTAACTAGCCTGAGCATTCATGGCAGGTTAAGCCACTGGGGTCCAAAGTTGGTCCTCGAGGGCCGACGACCTGCATGTTCTAGTTCTCTTTCTGGATTAACACATCTGGATCAAATGATGGCTCATTAGAAGAACATTGAAATGCATAGGAGGTTTTCACTACCACCAGGGAGAGAGAACTGAAACATGCAGGATGACGGCCCTCGATGATCGACTTTGGACACCACTGGGTTATGCTGTTGGGAAGACAATGTAGCACAGCAGAGAGGTAGATGGGAGAATGACTGCGCAAGACCCGCCTCCTGGCTCTGATTGGTTGTTTCTAGTTAGCACTGGGAGATGACAGAGGAGCTTGGTTTTTCTCACAGATTATCTGTCTCATATCATACCGTCACGGCGTAGTGGCCATCTCAGCAAATATGGATTTGTAATCCCTTTAAGTTTTTAGTTTATGTTTATTACAAATAAGTGATTATTTCCCTTAATGCCATTTAGTAAACAAATGATTTCCTTATACTTAGATAACTACTTGCCTAAGTATCATGAAATATCTGGAAAATATTCTTGATGCAATTGCTTGGAACACTTTAATTTGCAGTTATGAGATCATGACAAAGAACACAGAGCTGTATTGTTATCGTCTTCTCGGGTCCAGGTGAACATTGCTGTACTTCTGCTGGTTGGTGGACAACATTGCTGGTAGAACACCATGCTCTCTGCTATCAGTTTAATCCATTTACACTGCAACCTTATCAAGAGGATCCCTCCGTCCCCCTCTCTGCTACATAACATCATAAATATTTGTCATGAGGGGCTGTGACCGGTGAGGCTTGCCTTCACCACTAATCCCCTGTATTTGACAGCTGAGCTGTTGTGGAGGAAGAGCAGATGCTGCCCATCAGCTGGAAGCAGGACGGCTGGATCTCCAACGCTGTCAGTTCACAAACAACTTCATTCTATTTTCTGTCCTCTTCACATCACAGAAACAACTGTGGTCAAGATTATGTACGATTTTCATCCTTTTATAAGTGCACTCTAGGTTGTGTTTTTAGGAAAAATATTATTTTGTACGGAGCGCCGTAACCTACTGACAGCCGACGTAAACGGCTTGTGTGTGGGGGGGGAATAAATACTATCAAATTGAAAGTCCAATAAATACATTCATTAACCCGAAAACAAAGGATATCATACATATAATTTTAGTGTGTTTTAGTTACTTTTATAAATGTGCAGTATAGTTCCAGTTAGTTATAGTCTTTCCCAATTAATTACACTTTTTATTTATTTCAGTTCCCAATGTCAGTTTTTGTCATTTCATTAGTTTTAATTGACTTTGATAGCCCTGATGAGAAATGGGAATCACAAAAATAAAAATCATTTATTAGCTGACTGCAACGGAGATTTGCTGAACCTGTTTATTTTTATTAGGTTGGTTTCAGAGCGGCCTGCTGCCTGCCTGCATTGTTGGCTCCAGTGTCTCTCATGACAATACTCCATAGATTCTCTGTGGGGTTAGGTAGGCCAGGTCAGTCTGCTGGCCAGTCAAGCACAGTGATGCCATGGCTATTAAAGCAAGGATTGGTTATTTTTAGAAGTGCAGGGAGCAACAAAGTTCAGCATCTCCATAAAACTTATCACCGGGAAGAGTGAAAGTGCGCTGAAACTTTGTGTTTCTGTATATTTACATACTTCCGTTTGGGCCTCTACTGCTGTTAGACACAGGCCAAGCGGCAAAAAGAATAAAAACCATCCAGCTGTTTTTTGGCAATAAGTTCGTATTTTTTGGTGTCTGGAAAACGAGCTGTTTCAAAAACCTCCCGATTATTATGACACAAGGTGCTGGCCCGTTATCTGGCAACCCCATCAGAGCCCAGCCCCTCGCCAAGCGGAGCTCTGCTCGTTTCGTTTCTCCAAGACGAGCATGTTTGGTCAGCTGATTTTATCGCTTTGGGCGCTGTACAGTGGCTGCTGGAAAACATAAGTGTTTTCTTGTGCAATGAGCATCACATGTCCATGCATTCTCCCAGTCATAAAAAACAGAGATATGTGGCCTTAATTTTATTTTTAAACCAAGTTTCTACGAATGATTTTTGCCTGATCGTGACACCCCGAAACAGCTCATTCTTAAAGGAGCTCAAAATAGTTAGAACTGAGCAGGTGAAATCTATTTGTCTGCAAATGATTGTGTCATGAACATGTTGTGTATAACACGTAGAACTTTTAAATTCGGTTCAAGGAAGCATAATAGGTCCAATTTAATTCATTTTGATTTGAAACGTTTTCACTGTTGCCTCTGGCCTGTGTCAGGGCCAGATGATGTGGGATTAGGATGGGAGCAGAATGACAGGTTTATGTATTTTTGGTGATTTTCGAAAGATCAGCGATCATCCATCTGATTGTGTGTACCCTTGCAGTGTACCTGTTGGGCCAAATGCCCTAAAATCTAGTGGCTGATCAGTAATGAGATGACGATAAAATATGATAGAATATGACGATAATATACAGTATAATATGATGATATACAGTACAGACCAAAAGTTTGGACACACTTTCTCATTGAATTCAATGAGAAGGTGTGTCCAAACATTTGGTCTGTACTGTATATATACATATTTTTCAGTTATTTTTGGCACGGCTGAGTCCACTTTACCTACTTTTAAATAAATAAATAAATAAATAAAGTGCTGCCTCTCCATCAGTAGGTTCAGCTAATTACACGCTACGTTCGTGATGGCTGAAAATCCGGGCCTTCACGTTTCACAATAGGACTTCACCAGACACATTTTGCAGCGCTTACTGCTGGGACATTAGTGCTGCAGTGAAATGATTATGCTTATTATATTCTAATGGAATGATAATTGCCGCCTCTTGCCAGTTTGTTGAAGAACGGTGAGGCGGACGACTCAAAGCCACATGCGTCCTTTCCCTCAGGGAACTAAAACGGCTTTATTAGCTTTATTTATTTAAGTGTTCTCTTATCATGTTAAGTGCAGTGAAGACCCTCGCAGTACGTTATTATTCACAATTTTTCCCCAGAGGTCTGAGAATCTAAATGTTCCCTTTCATTTGAAACACTGAAATTGTTTCGAATCTCAGACAGAATGTTGTCTGAGGGATTTTCTTTCACCTCTTCATGCTGAATCCCTTAAAATTACATTTGAAACCTGACTGTAATATGAAAATATTTTCGGAACATAAAAACCCTTAGTGTTTGGTAGAATTACCTTTTAGCCACTTCCGGTCATTTTGACCCGTTTCTCCAGACAGAACTGATGGGAGTCGGATCCAAACCGAGATAAATAAACGTCTTGCATTCTGTCGCTTTTTAAACTGATAGAATGCGATTTAAAAAAGTGAACTAAATAAACTTCTCAGTGATGTTCCAACAAAGAAACTGAGCCACCGCTCCTTTGGGTTCCTCCTTGGCTCAAAAGTTTACCTTCATTTATCTCCATGTCAGTCATCCATTGTAACTCTGGGAAATCATCTGACAGACAAAGCCGCTAAGTGCCTGCTTCTGCATTGTTTCTGTGATGCAAACACACACACACACACGCACACAATATGAATACATTACCTGTTAGAAATCCTCTACAATATGTAAATAATAACAGGAAACAGGCATTGGTTGATTTCTAGCAAAAAACAAAAACGAACTCCCAGACAGCGTAAAAAGCTGTCTGCTTTATAAGCATCCTCTGAATGAAATAGTCATTATTGGTACTGTGCTACAATAAAAAGGGCTCCATTAGTATTGTATATGGAAACATTAATGCTTCTCAACGGTTGACTGGCATAGGTTGAGAATGTGAGAGCTTCGCTGTGAATCACTGTTAAGAGAGCCGAGTGGATGCATTTTATTTAACATTAGTATCTCCAGGGGAGTCACATAAATTGTTCTGGTTGGTCAACAAGACAAAAGAAAAAAAAAAAAAACCCAAGGTATACTGAGTCTACTCACTCTACAGAAATACATTGTACCTTTGGACTATCTTGGGAAAAGGAGTTACTGGATTTCTTGCAAATTTTTGTCAATTGAAAAAATGTATAAAATTTACAATTGAAAAAGGACCTAAATAAACAAAGGCCATTAAGAAATATGTTCTTTAGCCTGAATGTATTAATCCACATTGTCAGCTGAGTTAGCAGAAAAGGTGATGGTGATGATAGGGAGAATTTAACCACTTGAGTCATTTTTACACATTTATGAGGCCTGGAAAGTATCAGAACATCACATCTTCAATGATGCTGCACAACCGACACTACATCCAAAGGTTTGCTCCACTCTTGAGGGAGCTGAGTTTGACTGATAAGACGGATCTATCTGATGGATTGACATGACTGGGAAACTCGACCAGCATAATGGCACAAACACTGCTCAGCTGGACAACACAGCAAGAAATGCAGCAATGGTCTCTCCTCTTCTCTGCTCTGGGTGCAGCCAATCAGAACCATTCGCCTACCAAATGAATGGTGCTCCTGGATCGGCTGCTTTGCAAACGTCAGCCTATAGCGTTTAAAGTAGCACAGAGCCTTGCTTTGCCACCTTTCCAGGCTGCATTTTCTTTCAAACCTATCAGAGATGAAAACAATCTGGATTTTACCCAAATCATTTGCCAACATGGGGCTGCACAGTGGCACAGTTGGTAGCACTGTTGTCTTGCAGCAAGAAGGTCCTAGGTTCACGTCCCGGCCCGGGGTCTTTCTGCACGGAGTTGGCGTGTTCTCCCAGTGCATGCGTGGGTTCTCTCCGGGTACTCCAGCTTCCTCCCACAGTCCAAAAACATGACTGTCAGGTTAAATGGTCTCTCTAAATTCTCCCTAAGTGTGAGTGTGTAATTTTCCAATGAATTAAAAAAAATAATAACTGTTTGTGACATGCAAAAACTCTGAATTACTTCAAAAATGTTTAATCTTTTGTTGTATTTTTCACCCGTGAAGGTCTCCATATTTTTCACCAGCGCAATGCATGCTGGGTAGATGATGCAGTTTGGTCCATTCTGTACTGGAACGTGCAGCGTAAATGTTAGCCAGGTTGTGTAAATTTAGACAATGCCACACTGCGCCACCTGGTGTTGTAGGCAGCTGAATGGTTGCCACTGGAGATTCAAGGATTTGTCAAAGATGCATGAAAGAATCAAGGCAACACTCTTGGTATGTTTTTGATGAGGGGGTACCATCATAACATGATGTAAAGCTCAATTTCGCATAATACTTCCCCTTTAAGACCCGTTTCTCACCTGCACACCTTTGGAGTTGCTTTTGTTCCAAATGATCCACACCAGAAACAGGCCTTTTTCTGTGAAGTTAGAAATGATTAAGGTCATCTTTGAAGCTATTGCATTCAGATCGATGTTGTAGCAAGAGGACGGCGATGGATGTTGACAGAGGAAACACAGATGACACATCGGCAGGGAGCCCCGCTCTGTGGGAGCAGGCGGGTTATGAACTTCAAAAGTGGCCAGCGGAGGGGATGAGAAACACGGCGAGTCGGAAACGGGAAACAAAAAGAAAAACGTGCACCTCTGTTCCTCCGTGAGACTGACAGTTGCTGCAGTGAAATACTGGGCTGGAGGCGCTGCCAGGAGGAATAAAGCCTCCCCCGATTCCCATCCAATTTGTGGCAGCCGGGTTACAGACTCGTGCATTTACTGAAAAAGACAAGAGGTTTGGAATTGGCATTCTGCAGGATGCTCATGAGGGTTCGCAGGGGTAGCAGTGTTGCATTTGGGAGATTGATCATGTTTTCTGGCATGGCGCAGCGTTCAAAACACACACTCATCAGCAAGCAGCTCTCGAGTTGTGCCCCGACTGAAGATGAAACCCACCATGCTAACCCAGAGAGCCTGCCTGCCTGCCTCCCTCCCTCCCTCACCCACCCACTCACTCACTCACTCACTCACTCACTCACTCACTCACTCACTCACTCACTCACTCACTCACTCACTCACTCACTCACGTGTTGCTGCCACTGCATGCTCCGGCAGTAATTGGGCTGGAACGAGACCTCTCGGTGGCTGGTGGTTTTTTTTTTACTTTGAAGGGTAGAAGGAATGATGCAATTCTGGTCCAATTCCTCAATTGTTTTAATCCATGCGATTCCACCAGCTTCCCAACGCTCTCTATTTTTGTTTTTACAGCAATGATGTAACTTACACAAAAGAATGGCTGAACAATGTGACATGCAGGTCACCAATTAGACATGTTTTCCTTTTAGTTTATGACCAATTTTCAATCTTTTAAAGTTCTGATGTTTTTGTTTTGCCCAGTTGCAGCCAGATTTTTCTTTGACAGCCAGGAAGAAGAACCACATTTCTGCTTCTCTTCATACATAAATTCAAAATTTTTAGTCTTTAAAATTCACAAATACAAATTAGTTTTGCAGAGTGTTCTCTCTATGCCTCCCTGAAAATGTGCAAATGCAATTAAATTAAACCTTATAAATAAAACCTAACACAATAAAAACTACACCATGTCTCAGTTATAGTCCCTATAAATTAGATCTCACTAACATTTTGAGAATAATTTTTATACACACTAATGTGGAACTGTATCATATTCAAATAAATTCCGTTGCATTTTGCTGTGCAACTATACGTCTTACCAGAGTTTCTGCAGGACAGCCTCAACATGCTGCATCATCACAGAGTTAACTTTGTGAATATGCCATAATAATTCCTAAAAATGAGCCACATAAAGCATGCTTTGTTTTTCATTTCATTTGAAACATATTTCTGCATACAGCTACTTTCTTCAGTGAAATTGTTCATGCTGGGATATTTCTATGTTGGGCATATTTTGCTAAGTTGTCAGGTAAACATTAGCATGTGCACTCTGTTTGGTATAACTCATTCATATTTTTGTGTGGTTTCAGTATATTGATCAGAATCAAGCTGGAAGAAAAAAGTTGTCTTGCTCTGAACGTCGAAAATGTTATATTTATTTTATTCGTGTTGTAGCTGCTTCCTGCACATCTCTCCCTGGTCAGTTAGCTTTATGACGGGACTTTTCCACAGTCAACATCTTTCCAAATGGAGGTAAAAGCAGAGAGTTTGACTAGAATTCTGAGCTGAACGACATATCCTGCTTCTCCTTCAAAGTTTCCCAGAGCCTCTTTATCCCTTTGAGTCCTAAGTTTCAAATCTCCACCTGGACATTTTTGCTTATTTTAATTGTACGAAGTTCTTTGAATGTCCTGTGAGTAAATAAATATTGCCCGTTTATTCATAACAACTGGAACTTTCAATATCTAGCAAGTTATTGTCGCAGTTTATCGTCTATTACGAGTAACCCTCAGATTAATTTAAATTACCGTAATAACCTGACATTGGCTGGAAAGAGCAACGTCACCTCTTGCAGAAACTGTTGGAATTTTTTTTAGATAGCGCAAAGTGTGGTGGAATTACGGTACTGGAAATTTGGCTAAATATAAATCAGGGGTCCCCAAACTCGGTACTGGAGGGCCGGCATCCTGCACGTTTTAGTTCTCTCCCTGGTGGTACCAACAACCTTTTCAGCATGTTAACGTTCTACGTAGGCCTATAATGAGCCATCATTGGATCCAGGTGCGTTAAACCAGGGAGAGAACTAAAACGCGCAGGATGCCGGCCCTCCAGTACCGAGTGTTGGGACGCCTGATATAAATGAACCAAAAAAAATTTCAAATGTGTTTTGCTGAATACATTTTGAATCAATGTTCTGTACTTTTCGCAACTGCCCACTGCTTTCTGTTGGTCTGTCACATCAAATCCCAATAAACGAGATTGACATTTAAAGTGGAAAGCTTTGAGAGGTAACATGACCTCTTCAAGCGTCTCTATTTCTTAAGCATCACATTCATTTGCACAAGAGATTGTGATCCTTTAAGAACACATTTGAGCTTCAGCAGTGACGCACATTCACATACATGACTACTTGTCAGATAAATTGCGCTTGGCGCAGCCGTGGAATAATATTGTTGTTCCCCAGAGATCGTGGTCTTGTCAGCGCCGAGGACTGTGGAGGAACTTGAGTTTCTCAGTCTGGAGGTGACACAGGACGGCCATCTGATCTGTAGCCGCCGTCTCCTCTCCCAGGCCTAAACCTGACTGATGGAAGCTATCATCAGCTAAACTCAACCTTTTTCCGTTGCTGCTGTGTGTTCAGGTTAGACTGCATGCAAACATGGTGTTGAATTATCGTTTAGCAGTTGTTCCCTCAGAAAGTGCTTCTAAAGGAGACCTATCACGCTACATAAAATATTTATAATGCATTTTTTGCTCAAAATAATTTGCATGTAATGAGATTTTAATCTAACATTTTACCTAATATTCTCGACATGTATGGAATGTTAGGCCTCTTGTCACTTTAAATCCAAATAAGCTGCTGCTGGCCAGGCCAAGCCCCTCCTCCTCAACATTTACACTCACATGTGAAAATGGCAGTAAACATATGTGCAATTATACAACTGTACATCTTTGAAAAGCATAAAGGGAAGCTCCTGCACAACCAACAAGAGAGCAGAATGTGGTTTTTGGATGGTAGGTCAACAGCAAAACACTTGTGTTTTCCTGTGGCGGGAAAACCGGCTGACCAAACATGGCGGAGCTCCACTGGGGTTGCTAGGTGACGGTTGACGCACCGCTGGGGTTCGCCAGGTAACGGGCTGGACTATGCTGGGGTTGCTAGGTGACGGATGA
Organism: Xiphophorus hellerii; assembly: GCF_003331165.1. Taxonomy (NCBI): domain Eukaryota; kingdom Metazoa; phylum Chordata; class Actinopteri; order Cyprinodontiformes; family Poeciliidae; genus Xiphophorus; species Xiphophorus hellerii. Next base: position 28,654,223 of record NC_045683.1, read on the forward strand.
CGCACCACTGGGGTTCGCCAGGTAACGGGCTGGACTATGCTGGGGTTGCTAGGTGAGAAGCAGTGCCTGCTGATTGGTGATATTAACTTATTGCTAAAAACCGACTGGATGGTTTCCTTAAGCTCTAGGGCTGTTTTTCAGAAGCAGTCGAAACACAGATAGAAGTACAAAAAGGTGTAAATTGTGTTTTCCATAATACGTCCCCTTTAAATCTGCAGCATGTAAAAGTAGAAACTTTTACTTGCTTGTTAAAACGGTCACAGACTTTCTGTGAAAAAGATTGATCTCCTCCACCTCCTGCCTGTAGTCCTACAGCCATCTGCAGAGATGCACCGCTCCCGGTCAGAAACAGCCATTCAGAGGCAGGAGGAGGGACTTCATGCTGTCAATCATGCACGTGCAAAACGGAACCGAAAAACGTGATTACTAGTACTTAATTCATGGTTTTTTATCAGGTGGGTAATTTCACAGGATGGTTTGAATTGCATTTTCCCCCTAAATAAATGCAATATTCATTTGAAAACTGGTTTTTGTTTTTAGACTGGAGAATACTATCTGGTAATAATATGATTTATTTCATCTGAACCATGCGAGTAGGACATGTATGGGATGTGAGGTGGACTTTATTCTCTGTGTCATCAAGCAGAATTATTTTCCTTGCAAAAGTCATCAGTTAAATCATGACTTTCTGGTGTGTTTTACTTACATTAGTCCCATTAACAGGCTGGCCCTGTGACAGACTGGCGACCTGTCCAGGGTGACCCCGCCTCTCGCCCGAAACCTTCACTGGAGATAGGGACCAGCACCTCTCCCGACCCCACTAGGGACAAGAGTGTACAGAAAATGGATGAATGGATGTATAGTCCCATTAACAGTCACAGCAGTAAATATTAAATTACAGAGTCTTGGGTTTGAGTAGAATGGGCCTGGGCGTTCCTCTGGGTGAGGCCATTTGCTTCCATGTGCTCCTTGTTTGCAATGAGTTATCTGGATGAGGCCGGAGCTGCTGTCTCCACATGTGTGCTGCTGCAGCTGACAAATGCAGAGGTTCTGATTGCTGCTTACCGTTTTATGAAGCAGTTCATCCTGCCGGGAGTTGCTCTTGGCAACAAGCGTACTTGGCAACAGGTGTACTCTTTATATTTTACTGAATGCATATCCCTTCATGTTATCACCATCATGCAGACCTGTGTGCTGTGAACATAGTAGTTTGCTCTTGTTTTTGTCCTGTGTGAGGCATCTGGGGATCTTCTTGGCCCTGATCATGAAGAGAGCAGCAACAGTATGAGCGAATCCTCTGGACTTACAGAAGCCGATCAGTTTCTCAGACGGGGAGCATGTTCCAGCTTTATGCAGATCAAATATTATCGATGGTAAACCAAGTCTCTTTTTTAGCAGACATGTTTCACATCAGCATGTAACTTGTGAACCTGAAGTCGATCCGGGTCACACCTCTAATCGGCTTTTATTGATCAACAAACTTAACAAACCCCCGGCTCCGTTTGGTCTCGGTCGGTGTCGGCTCTCTTCAGCACAAGCCAGCGCTCCATGTTTGAGTCGTCTGATGAGAAGAGATCAAAACGGCTCAGACGTTTGAGTTTCACTGCTGTCAGAAGAGACTCCACCCACTTCCTTAAGAAGCATGTCATCTACAGAACCCGGCCGACGTCAGCAGGTAGAATTGAAAAGGCAGTTTTGTTTAAGCTAATGAGCTCGTTATCTTGACATTCTTTCTGAACTTCAGTCTCGGCCATTAAAATATATATACTGGCATGTAGAATTTGCATTTTATGCAACACTTGAAATATTTCTGATCAAATATTTTGCCACTGTGATGGTGCGCACATTAATATTACAAAGACAATTGTGAAAAGTGTCATTGAACACTGTGTTTGGTGTGTAAAAATAACATGCAATCGGTTTCACAATCGGTGACTGTATGATGTTTTTATGTCATCATGATGTAAAGCACTTTGAATTGAAATGTGCTGTAAAAATGATCGACTTGATTGTTTTGTGAACGTATTATTAATGAAGAAATCAGACGCAGGTGCAGCAGGTGAATATTTTTGGTTCCTAAAGAATATTGGCAGAAATATCCAGTAGCTATTGGGAAAACGGCTGTAAAAACCAAAACTAGCCACACAGAAGCTCTGACAAACTCGAAAAGTGAAATGAATGTGCAAAATATAGTTTCTAAGCTTCACTTAATTTCTTTAATTTGAGCCACTTTAGAAGATGCAGCTGGTTTCTTCACTATGTGTGGGAACTTAGAAGAATTTCCATCAAATTACTGGGAGCAGAAGCACGTACACGCCTGGAGCAAATGTTCCCTCATTTTAAAAACTGGAGGAGAAATATTATGATAGTCTATTTTGTGACTACAATTGGTTACATTTTGTGAGCTTATAACTTAAAAATACTCATAAACATTTGATCAGTTTCACCTCTGGGATGGTTTATTCAGTCCTTGAGCCGCCGTCTGGCTTACAAAATGAAATCCGTTTCATCTCGACGAAACAAGTAGAGGAATTTTTCATGCATCTTTCTCTCATTTAAACGCAGCAGGAAACTTTGCACATATTTACAGTGGACTGAAAAAAAGAACGAAGCTTCAACTAAAAAAAAAAACATTAGCTCATTTGTTATGTAATTGAATTAAGTTTGTCAAACTTGTTTTATTCACTATTGTTTAACTTGACAACTGAATAAACTTCTTATGTTTACTTGAATAAACTTAACTTGATTACTTGTAACAAATTAACTCATTTTTTAAAAGATGGATCAGCTTCTTTTTTTTTTTCAGTGTGTTCAGGTGGATGGTGCTCTGACACACACACGCGCCCCCATGCAGTGTGTGTGTGTGTGTTACACTGAAGATTTCATTCATGGAAACAGTTTTCCAGTGAATATTTTGTAACAATACCTGATTATCTTTTTAAATGCACTCATTAAATCATCAATCAGAAATAGTAATAACAAGAATCATTAGTTTTGTCCAAACCTCTGAAGAATCTAAAAGTCTCATCTTTTTCACACGTTGTGTTATAGGTGATTTTTACACCTTGGGAGGACATTCTGGTCAAATACACAATTACGTTATGTTTTATTTATTCAGCAGTCTGTAAGTGCAGGTAGTTCTATGTCTTTTCTGCTTTTATTACATAATCTGGCACCCATGGGTGCAGAAGTGACAGAGAAACACTGTCACTTCTGCACCCATGGGAAGTGACAGTGGGTGCAGTAAACTCTGTGTCCTCACAATATGACGTTTGTCACTGTGCGGGTAAAAATCACATTTGGGATGGCTCTTAAGATTCAATAAGACGTGTGTGTGGAAGGTTTGTAAAAATAAATGTCAGAATTTCTCATCATTTTAACTGGTTCAGTCATTGTGAAAAAATGTAGCAAAACATCACATTCTACAAATATTACACGGAATACATGCGATCATGTAGTGTACTGGGGGAAAAAAAAGAAGAAGAAGAAAAAAGTTATTTGTTGCAGGTTCATTTTAAGACAAAGAAAGACACAATATGGTTGATATGTGGTTGGGGAGAAAATCTTCAACCACTAATCAGAAACAGATGAAAACTGTTTCTGTGGTTTATAGCAGTTTTGCTTGTGCAAAAGTTAAAATTACAATGGTGACGGAAGAACATAATATGTGACTGGGCAAGTTCCCCTGTTGTTTACAGATTCAGAACGGATGGATTTTAAGCTTTCTCATTATGTCAAATACAGAAATATATATATAAAAAAAAAAAATCAATGAAGAAGAAAGATACGGGCATTTCAATGTTGGCAGTCCAGGAACAAGATCAGTGAGAAAACTGTCCTGAAAGTTTCAGGACCGGGTAGCTGATCAGGTTTGTACCCAAACCCAAACCTGATCAGCTACCTGGTGGTTTTAAAGAGGCAGTATTATGTAAGATTCACCTTTTTTTTAGCTTTACATCATGTTATCAAAAACATATCTGGAGTGTTGCTTTTGATGCTCTCATTTAATTTCAGGAATAATTTTATCTCCAGTGGCAACCATCCAGCTGTGCAAAACAAGTGGTGAAATCGAACGCAGCTTTTTCCACGCAGCTCCTCCACGGCGCCGCGCAGAGAACTCCCTCACTCTGCTCCTCCAGACTAGCGGCAGCAGCAATTGTCAAACACCCGGTGGGAACGCGTGTCTGCTGACCTCATTACGTAAACTACTTCTCAGTGTAATGCTCCTATGAACGGCTGCAAACGGCTGAAAGGAGAAGCATTGTGGCGATGATGTGCTGAAGCTGGAGGGTTGGACAGAGCAGGACCTTCTTAAAGAGACAGAGACCCAATTTCAAGGCGTTAACCGTAGAACCTGCAGACACACTGATTCAGAGACGCATCATCGAGGGAGTGAGGAATTTTATGCAGCACTAAACTTGAGGTCACTACACCTCCTGCTGGTGAATTATAAAACACTTCTCACTTCATATATTATAAAATCACCTCCTCTCGCTCTGTGAGTTGTGTCGTTATTGCACCGGATGAAATGTGTCTCGCTCTGGATTCCAGCTCATGCAGTATGTTATTGCATACCTGCATTATTCATGGAGAAAACCATTAATTGCTCGACTGTGAGTGACTTAACCGACTACAAATCGTCCTCGCAGGAGGAGACGTCGGATGGCTTGTTGAACATGTGCGGCTGTGATGTTTGAAAGCATATGCTGTGTGTTTGTTCAGGTCTCACCTCTTGTTTGCTTTTGGATCATCGCCTGAAGCGCCGAAATGTCATTACAGCAAAGTAAAGAACGACGACTGACAAACAACAAATACAGATATTGACGCTGTTATTGGCCATCAAATCTATCAGCCTCGGAAGAAATGAGATTTAATTAGCTGTCCGATTTAAACCTGGATTTTAATTAACCGGACCTGCCTAATCGAAACGGAACGCAAGCATCTTAATTAAAGTTGTTTTATCAGTAGAGTTGAAATGACCACTTATTATATTACATTGTTTTTCCCAGCTCTGTGAAACGGCTGGAAGCACAAAGAAAAGAGGCTAAAGATGGAGAGAACCGTCTGGTTGACTGGTAATGAGGACGGCGCGGCTGACGGGAGGCGCTGAATGCAATATGCTATGGATTAGTGTCAAGATGGCTTTTCGGGGTCTGTTAACATTCACGTTGCATTTTCAGGGGATATGATGTCTTCATGCTTACACTCCTGCTCGCAGCTTTTAGGCCGCCCCGCTCGCAGCGCCGGGAATCTAATTTATAACCATGGGCGTTCCAGCCCATATATTACTCTGTCCAAGTTTGCTTTGGTTTATGTCTGGGGCGACAAAAACCATGGCGATAAATCCAGCTGATGTAAATAATATGTAAATACACGTGGCGGCAAGATATACTGCGTGATCATCGTTCCAAAAATAGACGCTCTGTTGTTTTTTCAGAAACAAAACACATTTATGAGAGAATTTATTGGATTTCCACGCACGCACACACACACACACACACACACACCAACACACGCACACGCACACCCACAGAGCTCTGTGGCGTTAAGATAAATGAGGTTGAGTTTTGGTTTAATACTGATGGAAATTGGGTCGCAGCACACAGCACTTTGTTAAGGCTGAGATCAACACAAACAGTCCAGTCCTGGTGTTTCCCTGTTCGTGGAGAAAAGCCACACAGTGTTATAATACTGGGTTTGGTTAATCCCTGTTAGAGGGATGTGAGACTGCAAATTTTGTTTTGGATCTCATACCAAATAATTGCCAATACTGATACCGGTACTTTTTTTATTGACATTTGTTATATTATCAGACTTCTGACCTTTTTGTGTTTTTGTGGTTTTTCATTTGAAATACTTTGTTAAAGCCTAGAACAAAATTTGGATAATGTTCATAGGTGCCTAAAAATAGTTCAATAACATTAAAATAACAAACAGAAACTAGGAATTCACAATATAGGATTTTTGGTCGATATAGGAAATAATTTAGGTAGTTCTGAATAAGCTGAAACAAGAAAAGTTGGATCTGATTTAACTTCAAGCAGTGATTAAAATGTGTTTGCTTCTTTTTATTCAGTTTCAGTAAAAACTGGTTTCAACTGTAAAAGCAGTGGAATCATTTGAACGAATTGAACATTGTTCAGATGTGCTCTATGCAGTCTGCCGGGACCTTCGCTGTCTTTGAAAACATCGACTAAATGTGAAGAGCATTTCAATACAAATGCTCTTCACATTTAAAAAGACTTATTTGAATACCAGGATCGTTTTCCTCCGGTTGCACAATTATGAGCTACTCTGTGTTGGTCCATCACATAAAGTCCCTGTGAAGAAAATTTGACATTTATGCACATAACAAATGAAAATGTGAAGAAAAATATTCAAAGAGAGTTAATTTCACTGTAATGTGTGGATGTACAAATCACATGTTTTATGTGGCATTATAAAAAGCATCATGTTTCTTTACAAACTAAACTCTAATATGGAGTTTGCTCCAGCGTTCACCAGCTGTTGCTACTGCAACAGGGTTTCTGTTTTTTGTTTGTTTTCTTTTCTCAAAATTGGGCTCCGAAAAAATGGTTTTTCCTTGGATTCTGATTTGTACAATATTTACTGAGCTGTGCCATTCTCAGAACATACCATCCAGTCCTGTCACTTATGAGTGCTGGATTATCTCCTTCCCCGTCAGCAGCAGCCTCGCGCCCGTCCTCATCTGCAGAGCTGTTGTAATCAAATCTCTCCGTTATCAAGGAAAATGCTGAACTAAACTTGAAACCAGATGCTGCGTCATCTGGCTATTGGCACACAAACAAACATCTAGGTTGTGATGTCTAGACGCACAATAATGGCCAAAAATGAACATTAACCATGAGCTTGATTTTGCATACCGTTATTGGGGGAAAAAACGGATGACGCATGTTGGAAAACAGACAAAAGACGGCCATGATGCGAGGTATAAGTCGGATAACAGATGAGCTCTCAGCAGTAATCTCAATCTCAATCTCATGGTTGGCTGTCCTGCAGATGGATGTGATGTTGGGTGACGGGAAACATACTTACATTTATTACTGGATTAAGTTTTTCTCCCTCTTACATGTTTCAGATGATAAATCAATATCAGGCGAAGGTAGCTGGATTAACTGTAAAAGCAGTTTTTATTTAGGATTATATATCAAGGAGGAAAATCTATCTAAACCAACCTGGATAGTTTTTCTCTTTAATTACATGAAACTGACTTTAACAGAAAAGTATGTTTGTCGTATTTGTTAAAACTGTCACCATGTCGTGCCAGTTTAATATAAGACAGATAATCTGTGAAGAGATCAAACTCCTCCCTGCTGGCGCCATATGAAGAAATGAAACGCTCCCGCTAAAAGACCAACCAATCAGAGCCAGGAGGAGGATCTTAGCGCCGTCAAATATCCTCATGTACTTTCTGCTAAATGTGCAAATGGTAGAGAAACAAATTGCCATTTGATGAAAACCGTTTATACACCGTCATTGATGGCTATGCTAACTAACATGACCATTCTGCTGTCGGGAATGGGTGTGAGCAGCGCATAACATAAGCTTGATTGGCAGCACTAAGACCCTCCTCATGACTTTGACTGGTTGCTCCTGACCGAGTGGTGTATTCCTGCAGTTAGTACTAGGAGAAGGCAGAGGGACTTGATTATTTTCACTGATTATTTGGTTAAACTGTCACAATATACTGACAGTTTTAAAAAATGTGAAACAACAACAACAAAAATATATATTTATATATACATAAAAGTTACACACTGTAAGCTTTAAGTGCCTTGTTTACCACAGAGGAGAAACTGGCTAAGCTGAAATCTGTGGAAGCCACAGGAAACCATTTTTGCTCTCCAATATTTCTTTAGGTCTCTTAATGTCACAGAGAAGTGACAGTCAGGTTGTGATTTGTACAGCTGTTAGCGATCCCCGTGGATGTTCTACATCTGTCATCTTATCACGCTGTTGATACGATAGCAGCTTCTTTACCTCATATTATTCACTCAGAGCATCATGCCATCTTTGCTTTCGGCTCTTTCCCTCTTTTTGAAAAACAGACCCCGCCGCCCCCACCACATGGTGAGTTCACAGTTAGCTCACAGTAACACATCATCCTGCCGCCTTTGCTAACAGTGGCTCAGCTCTGAGAAACACTGAATATATTTACATAGTGATTTGAACGCACACTTTCCAGATATTATTCTTCGCGCTGGACTCTGGAGGCATAAGCTGCAGCATAACATGTGACCTTTGAAGAAATTAGAGCTTTACCACAGCGAGGTGTTTTTGTATATGCCAGCTGAAATTGAGAGTTACATGTAATGTAAATTCCAACATCTATTTGTTTATTCCATTCTGCATGCTCCCTGTTTATGCTTAAGCCAACATACTGTATATGGTGGACTCTCCAGGAGTCTATTTAACAAAAACAACCAAAAGAAAATACGTTTAACATTTCATTTGTTTTCCTCAAAATAAATCATGGGTTTGAACCATGGCATGATGTGTGCATTCCAGAAAACCAAATATTAATGCAAAAGTCTGAAAAGCTAAACCCAGATACCAGATGAGGATCCATTTTAATTTATTGTTGTAAGTATATGTAGTTAAAAAAACCCACCCTTACAGATTTCTTCTGTTTTTATGTCTTCTTGTCACACTCAAATGTGTCAAATCATTAAACAAATGTTGACATACAACAATGATGCTGAAAATGGAAACATTATTTGCTGAAATCATTAAAAACAGCAATAATCATGCCTCGTGTGCCACAGCTGACAGATGGACAAAGCCTCCTGTGTCTGTGGCACCTGAACTCCACTCTGAACACGGCCTGCAATGAACTTGCCGACTTCTTTACAGAGAAGTAAAAAATAGAGGGTTAATCTGCACATCGCAGTGATGGGACGAGGGTGGTGACTATGGTAGGAGTTCACCCTCCCAATTGGCCTGCCTCTGTCGTTGTGTCCTTGGGCAAGACACTTCACCTGCCTCGCCTGCCAGTGGTGCCGGTGCATGGCACCTTCGCTTCGGTCAGATTGCCCCAGGGCAGCTGTGGCTACTATCCAGTAGCATGTGGGCGTGTGTGTGAATGTGTGAATGACTAACTGTAGTGTGAAGCGCGTTGGGGTCCTCTGATATAGCACTGTACAAGTAGAAGTCATTTACCATCAACATCAAATCCAATACCAATACTATGTCAGATCATTATAAAGGTACAGAAAATTACACAATTGCAACAACTGAACCATAAAAACTTAGAAGAAATTCTACATTTATTAAGCTCCTCTTCCTGCTGTCTTGATATCTTACAGAACAGAACTTTCCTGAAGAAAGTTTTGCCTGTCATTGCATCTGAACTGACTCAAATAGTAAACTCATCGCTCTCATCAGGCTTTAAAAACAAACTCCTAATAAAAGACAATCTGGACAAATCACTTCTGCAGTTCTACAGGCCAATCTCAAAACTTAGATTTGTTGCCTGAAAGGTGCTACTACTTTAGCAGGAGGAATAAAACTACACTGCTCAAAAAAATAAAGGGAACACTTAAACAACACAATATAACTCCAAGTAAATCAAACTTCTGTGAAATCAAACTGTCCACTTAGGAAGCAACACTGATTGACAATCAATTTCACCTGCTGTTGTGCAAATGGAATAGGCAACAGGTGGAAATTATTGGCAATTAGCAAGACACACTCAATAAAGGAGTGGTTCTGCAGTTGGGACCACAGACCACTTCTCAGTACCTATGCTGTCTGGCTGATGTTTTGGTCAGTTTTGAATGTTGGTGGTGCTTTCACACTCGTGGTAGCATGAGACGGACTCCACAACCCACACAAGTGGCTCAGGTAGTGCAGCTCATCCAGGATGGCACATCAATGCGAGCTGTGGCAAGAAGGTTTGCTGTGTCTGTCAGCGTAGTGTCCAGAGGCTGGAGGCGCTACCAGGAGACAGGCCAGTACACCAGGAGACGTGGAGGAGGCCGTAGGAGGGCAACAACCCAGCAGCAGGACCGCTACCTCCGCCTTTGTGCAAGAAGGAACAGGAGGAGCACTGCCAGAGCCCTGCAAAATGACCTCCAGCAGGCCACAAATGTGCATGTGTCTGCACAAACGGTTAGAAACCGACTCCATGAGGATGGTATGAGGGCCCGACGTCCACAGATGGGGGTTGTGCTCACAGCCCAACACCGTGCAGGACGCTTGGCATTTGCCAGAGAACACCAGGATTGGCAAATTCGCCACTGGCGCCTTGTACTCTTCACAGATGAAAGCAGGTTCACACTGAGCACATGTGACAGACGTGACAGAGTCTGGAGACGCCGTGGAGAGCGGTCTGCTGCCTGCAACATCCTTCAGCATGACCGGTTTGGCAGTGGGTCAGTAATGGTGTGGGATGGCATTTCTTTGGAGGGCCGCACAGCCCTCCATGTGCTCACCAGAGGTAGCCTGACTGCCATTAGGTACCGAGATGAGATCCTCAGACCCCTTGTGAGACCATATGCTGGTGCGATTGGCCCTGGGTTCCTCCTAATGCAGGACAATGCTAGACCTCATGTGGCTGGAGTGTGTCAGCAGTTCCTGCAAGATGAAGGCATTGAAGCTATGGACTGGCCAGCCCGTTCCCCAGACCTGAATCCGATTGAGCACATCTGGGACATCATGTCTCGCTCCATCCACCAACGTCACGTTGCACCACAGACTGTCCAGGAGTTGGCGGATGCTTTAGTCCAGGTCTGGGAGGAGATCCCTCAGGAGACCATCCGCCACCTCATCAGGAGCATGCCCAGGCATTGTAGGGAGGTCATACAGGCACGTGGAGGCCACACACAATACTGAGCCTCATTTTGACTTGTTTTAAGGACATTACATTAAAGTTGGATCAGCGTGTAGTGTTATTTCACTTTAATTTTGTGTGTGGCTCCAAATCCAGGCCTCCATTGGTTAATAAATTTGATTTCCATTGATGATTTTTGTGTGATTTTGTTGTCAGCACATTCAACTTTGTACAGAACAAAGTATTCAATGAGAATATTTCTTTCATTCAGATCTAGGATGTGTTATTTGAGTGTTCCCTTTATTTTTTTGAGCAGTGTAGCTTTTGTTACTCAGAGCTCAGCGACACCACGCAGTCAATCAAACTAGGAATTCCTAAAACCAAGGCCAGGTGTCGCTGGAGTGCGCAGTGTGTTAACACCAGACAGAAAAAGATACAATGCAACCATTAGAGTAAAAGAATAAAAGGTGTCACAAAATGTCCGGTTACTAAAACCAGCAGGAGGAGCAGGATAAAAGACTACAGTACTAAATGGGTACCATGGCAATGAAAGTCTCCAAAATGAAGCAGTCTTTTAGCATAAAATAATTATGATTTTGACACGTTTTGATGCCCTTCCTGGGTGTCGGCCACCAGCCTCTCTCTGTCCACTTCCTGTCACCAGCCTGAACGGATCCACACCGACCGCCCAACATGCTTAGCACCGTTGAGTCCTGGTCTGTGGCTCAGGTGCTCCTTCCTGTAGCTCCGCCATGGCTTCACTGTTCGCTGTTAGCAGAGTTACCTCTTTCCTTTGTCTCTGGCAGGCTTGTTCCCCACCTCATCTGCTCATGATTGCTGATCCTTTCAGCAGTTCCTGCTGCTCTTCTTTGTCTGCCCTCCTTTGTTCCGGTCACTGGACCTGGTCTACTGTCTCTGCCCGTCTGTCTGTCTCTGTCTGCCATTTTTTGCCACGGATGTCTGCCATCTTGCCCCCGGCAGTTCTGCCTGCCCCTCGCTGCTCAGTGCTCGCTCTCTCTCTTGCTGGCTTGTCTATCTGTCTTTTTTTATTTCTGGTTTTCCTGCATGCCACCATTGCTGATTGAACAGTCCCGTGCCATTGGTGTGAGTGAGCATTTCTGTTTCGGGTAGCATAATGGGAAATGGCCTAAACTTCAGCATGCATAGAAACAGGTTTGGCCAGATCTTTTCTCTTTAGGTCATTTTGTATGTAGGTTCTGTTTCTGCATGACTCCAGTGCCACATGGCCCCAATGTCCCACATGTTTGTGGAATGGAAACAGCAATGCCAGAGCAACATGCAAAACTTCCACTTTCATCATCACTCTGGTGCTTATCAAGAAGTTTTAATTGTAAGCATCAACAATCCGTCAGCGGTCCCTTTAAAGCGCCTCTCTCAGGTTACAGACAACGTCAAAGTGGAAATTGGTGTAAGCCCAAAACAAGTAGCTTGGCTGCTGGCAGGGAAGTGGAGCGGCGTTGTGTTTAAGGTTACCACTTCATGTGGGAAACCAGGCTCCCATGTGGACACATGATACATGAAATATAAGGAGAGGGCACTGTCTGCTCAACACGCAAAGATTAATGACCAATGCACCACATAAACCTAAATACTTTATCTCAAGCATAGCAACGGGAAGCTTAAACGCGGCTGCTGTTACTCTTTCCAGGACGCAGCAGGCATGATGTCTGCGTTGTCTGTTACATATTCAGAAAGGAGCGGCGCTTTAAACATTCTCCTTCTGAACTGTTCACTATTTGTCCAATCATTTAGAAACTGGAGTGCCAACCGTTTTCACATTTTTGTTTTATTTTTTTTTTTTTTTTATTTTTTATTTGAAAACTTGCCAGATATACAATAAGAGCAGAGCCGTGTTTTTGTGCTCAGCGCTTTCAAGGCTGCGCAGGTGAAGGAAAGGGCAGGATGACATCAATTTCACTCAATTTTCCAGAGAACCTTGAAAAGTGGGCCTTGCTTTGTGTTGCATTTCTCTGTAAAATACTGATGAACAGCTTTCAATTTCGCCAACACGAGCCGGAGTTCTCTGAAACCGCCTCAGGACTGTGTTGCAGCTGTGCAGGACATTGAGTTTGACAGCACAGTTAGTCAGATTTTACAGAGTTTTGTTGCTCTTCCAGCTGAGCTGGTGTTGGAGCAATAACACAATCATGACACTCTGGTAATGATGCCATCAACTACATGGTTAATTAGGTCGTATTTGTTGTCAGGTCTCCGATCCACATGTAAAATCACACTCAAGGCTCTTGGTGGTAAAATGCGAAAGGTTTTGCTTACAATATTAACAGGAATAGAAATGTGCGACTGAAGATGTTCTGTTTCCTGGATCAGGTTCTGGAGAAGGAGGGTACAGATATTTGCAAAACTGTGGTAAAAATCTGGTGGTTCATGTGTCATGAGGGCAGGCAGAAACCAAATGATGGTGTTTTTCTAGGTAAAGTCATGCAGCACGGTTACTACACAAGTGTGTTGTTTACTTTCGTTATCATTTTTTGCTAAGCTTTGGCAAAATAGATGATCTTACCTGTGGTTCTACCAGAGGCTGCATTACTCTGTGCGTTGTGTGTGCATTTGCGTTTCCCCCACAATAATTTAAAGCAGAAATCGTTTTTAGGGGAGTGCAGAGAACCAGCACGTTGCCAGACCTACCGTGTTCACCAGATCTGTGAACGTTGAAAACGTTCGCAAACGAGATGAAACAAGATGAAGATAAAGAGATGAAGCGACTTTCATCTCTTTAATCAGCCCCATTGTGTCAAAGGAGGAGAAAGATGGATACGTTTGTCAGACATAAGAGAGGTTTACAATGGCACAGCTGCTAAGCATAAAAGAAAATAGGATGATTGTTCCTTGTTTTGGTCACCACGTTAAAGCCTCAAAGGCACAAAGAAACATCTTTAAACTTCACAACTATGCAGTTACCTATGACACATTTTCTGTCCGTTAACACCTAGCATAATTATCTTCCAGTCAGTACATCTGAGACGCGAAAACTTGTTTCTCTGACCTGTTTCTCTGGTATAAACCCTCACACTAGTATGTCCTTCTATCTACACAAGGACTTTGCATTGACTTCCACTCATTCCTCATTTGAGTCTATAGCCTAACCCTGACCTTTACTCTAACGTAACCTCAGTTCACACGCTTGGCTACGTTCACACAGCAGGTTTTAATGCTGCATTCCAATTTTTTGCTGGAATGTGATTTTTTTTTATTGTTGTTTTCTACTTGGTCGTTTGTACTAATTAAATATGATCACAATGAAACTACTGCATGAGTGGTTTAGTCTTTTATAGTCTTTTGTATATATAAAAAAGGTTAAACTCTTCCTTTTTGTCTCATGAAAGGCGTTAAGTAAATCTGGGGTATTTTTATTTCATAAAGAAAACATTTTGTGTCCAGCCACCTACGATGTGATATCATTTTGAAGGCTTTGTTTGTTGGACTTTTAAATATGTAGCAACCATCCTCTGTTTCAAATTATACAAAATTGTCCTTATTCACTGAGAATCAACATCACTCTGCCGTAATGTTCAGGAATACAGTTTCTTAACCCAGCTGCTGTACTCAACAGTTTCTTCCAGTCTCCAGGAGGAACTTGTAATTCCACATATAGCTGATGCTAATGTAATTCTGTGGCAGCCTTGGCTTCACAGGAAACGAGCTGCGGTTCAGCATAATCAAATTTATTCCCCATAACCCCAGAGCAGATCTGTGAACGTTGATAACCCCAATAAGCTCTGATGCATGGGTCTGTCTCATAATGTGGGACGCATCAGTTTATCTCTTTGCCTCTTAATGTGGGGCTGCAAGACTTACTCCCAACAGCCACAGCTTACTCTCTGCAGGCCCGGGGGAGGAATCCAATATTGACTTTGGGGTATTATAAAAGACTAAATTAAGTCAAAGCGGGGATGTGACACTGCGTAAAAACTACCTGATGACACTAAGCTTATTCGGAGCCATAACAGATCAATTGTGTGCCGCTCAGATACACAAACGCTTATAATTCTTCAGACAGCTAAAGACAGATTCCCGGCTTCATGTCTTGTTTTTTACTGGTAGCCTCAGTTGGAAGTTCCTGTGTATTACCTTAAAACAACCTGGTTTAAAGGCCACAATTCCTTAATATTGATGAAAAAGTCTTAGTTCCACTGGCAGATTATTTAACTTTTAACATGGGAAAAATGTCTTGTTCTAAGTAAAATGATCTCCCAGTGAAACCAGTACTTTGTCATCAATATTAATACATTGTTGATTTAAAGCTACTGATACACTGATCACTTTTTTCACTACTGATACAGTACAGATATCTGAGGTTTAATATCGGCCAATACAGATCCAATACAGAAAAACAGCTGAACTGACTTAATGTTTTTCTGTTTTAAACAAAGACATAAATGTACTGAATTATAAATGTATTTAATAACTCTACACCAGTACAGAACACTTAAATAGACCAACAGCTTCACATTGTCACCAATACCAGAACTAGAATTTTTTACTATCAGGACCGATGCAGATATTAATATTAGATCGGTGCACCTCTACTTAACACTAACTCCTATATCTTGCTGAAAAGTTACTTGTGAGTTAGCTTTGGCTTATTTTTTCCAAGTTTGGTAAGACATTATATTCACTAGAAACTAGACCAAAAATACTTGGTAAGATTTAAAAATGTTTCTTTTGCAGTGCAATGCCAGTAGATGGGAGGTGAAGGTTGGCGTAGCGAAAGTTGAAATCCAGTTAGAGCTGAAGTGAGGGGAGAGCAACATCTGTGTGGCCCTTTTTTTCTGTAGCGCTGCTGGGCATTTCTACCCTGGAGGACGCGCCGCAGCTGCTCCGGATAGGTGTCCTGCCATCTGACGACCACAGCTCATCCAAGTGGAGCAAGAGAGAGTCCTGCGTGATTGACCAAACCTTTAGCCAAGGTTATCCGGCGTGTGTGGGCATGGAAGGTTATGTGTGAGCAGTGCCCAGTGAATAATCACCCCTCTGGTTTCTCATTCTGCTCGGGACGGGGTGGGCGGAGGTAATCTCCATGCCGGTGTTGAGGCTAACCATTACAGACAGTTTGTGTTGTTGGAAATCACCTTGGGAGCTTTCGACACATGAAAAACCATGTTGCTTGAACCCAGTCAGTGTTTGATGGATGGCAACGTGTGGAAGGAAGCCAAGCCCCTCCTCCTAGATTTACATGGCATGTCAGCCACAAGGAGCAAGAGAGTCCAACAGAACAAATAAAGATTAAAAATTATTATTATTATTTGTTTAAAAGTACTGCAGATATTTAAGATAGCAGAAATCATCTCCTGGGGGATTCCCAGTAGTTTATTGTGCTACTGGACATAAATGATGGGTGTTCCCAGGACAGGGGCTTCAAAATTTTGATTCATTGGTCCAGAGAAGCAGACCAGATAAACTATTTTATACATTTTCCCTCTGAATATCAGCATAAGATTGCATTCATATGTTATGGTTTTTCATATGTGTTTGGGCGTGGCCATTCAGTCCAACCCATCTCAATTCCCCCCCACAAGAAAATTTGAAAAGATTTTATTGTGGGATCTTTTTCTGATGTTCGTCAAAAATAAAGAGACACTCGCTGCCATTCTCCTTGTTTTGGAAATAGAAAACCTTAAATTAAACTCTGTTAATCGCTCAGTTATTATAATGCAAACAATAAGAAATCTTACTTTTGAGTTCAGCTGGATATTCTGACTGTAAACAACAACAACATACACACACAAACTGGAGGTGCAAATTTTTTTAAAAGGACTTCATCTCAGAAATTCTGGATTGATGCTTCTAAACAGCATCCATGGTGTTTGCCTAGCTACGTTTACAAGACAAAAAAAAGCTTTTGATCTTGTAAGTTCAACGAGGAAAAGTTCAAACAGTAGCACCCACACCCACTCTCTGTTTAGTCTCACACAGAAGAGTGCTTCACCTTTAATTATTCCTGCTTGGCAGGGAGCCTGACCGACGAGTGCCGCTGCCCAGGCAAAAGAGAAAAAAATCAATAGCATAATCAGCTGTGTTTGGGAGCCATCTATGTAGCACTGTTGTAAACTAAGTTAATGTTTTATGCATGTTTTCTACCTGGCTTAGACTATTTTCTGCTTTTTTAGCTAAACTTAGAAAAACTCTTCTGTGATCCCGTTGGTGCCAAAATGACCTATTTTTTCCATCTGCTAATTCCACACTGCATGGAATACATTGAACTCCTACCTATTTGCAGTCATTATTCATGGATTTATTTATTCAATGATTTTTCTGCAAATTATTTGCAGACAATTCACATAGTTGAGGATTTTTTCCCCCCCTATCGAGCAAATATAAAATCTTCAAAAGAAAATGCAGCTTGGGACGCTGAAATATTCAGACACAATGCCACCTGACACACTATTGGTTGATGTTTTCAAAGCAGCCAATCCAAATTCATTTTCCTTTCTATACCTCTAAGAGCTAAAATAAGGAGGACTGTGGATTTTTTTATTTTGCAGTGGTGCCAACAGGGTTTACATTGTGCATTTTGTGCATATGTATGTTTTGTATGTTTACAGCTGTTTGTGTCAGCTGTAAACATTTCTTTTTGGAGGGACTTTCAGCTATTTGTCTGTGTTTATCTGCTCCCTTACCACTGTGAATACCAGCGGCTGGAATCCTACTTAAAGTTACATTGTTGCCACCTACAGGACTGGAGTGTAAAGAGCAGCTTAGCAGGATTTGGAAAACTTCTTATTGGACCACAAGCTGTTCTGTGAAACTTATTGTAGAACAGTGACAAAAGTATTCGAGGGTGTTGTTGCGCAACACCCCCCAACTCCTTTCTGTCTCTACTCTCTCACTCTTGTACTTCCTCTTCTGAGAGGGGAGATGTGCTACCAGCTCTCCTTCTAACGGGTTAATTGAGTTTCCTAAATCTGCTGGGATTTACCCTGTCCAGAACTGAAGTAAACTCTGTTTAAGCTGGTTTCGAGAAACGATTCGCCTGGTTTTCTGACGGCCTACATCCAGGTGTCCCACCCTTCTTCCCCCTGTGAATTAGCCAGACTGAGCAGCCTACAGCCAACTAGTTTCACAGAGCACACCTGTTAACGGTCGCTCGTTCTCTATTTTACAACTTGCATTTGTTATTGAACCAGGTAGGTTTTAGTGACTCGGGCGAGTCCCAAGGATGATGTTTTACATTTGGGCTACCAGCAACCTAAAAACATTTTAAACTTTTTCCTCTCCAGAATCAAACATCACAGCTATTTTACAACCATCAAAGAACTTTAAGGTGACTCATTAACTGAATGTCCACAACATCTTTTAGATTTTCTTTATGCTAAATATTTTATTAGTAAGGCATTTTTGCAAGGGTCAGTACAGCTTAATTCAGTAGCAGAAATAATCAAATAAGTAAAATCAATCATCTAGTCTATCTTTCCCTACTGCTGACACTGAGAACTAAAAAAGGGAACCTTTGAGAGAGACGGACGGAGTTTGGCGTTTCGAACCCCAGACCTGGCTTGATGATGAAGAAGGTGCTGCAGCAGGAGGAAGATGTTGATCAGCGAAGGCAGGAATCTCTGTAGGTCTGATGAGCTTCTTCTCCGCATGGATGGTGAGGTCACACAGGACTTGGTGCTGGCAGGATAAAAGGCACCAGTTCTTCTTCTTTGCCTTTGCCTTTGTCTTTGTCTTCATCTTTGTCTTTGGGGTCTGAACCCAGCCGATGAGAGAAGTGCGATTCAAAGCCACAGGTTGTGGGGCTGACGGGTTGGTCCCCATGAGAAGGACAGTCTTCGGCTCTGTGGCCCCGGCTCTTCTTCAGCTGCAGAGTTCTTTGTCCATCTCTTGGCTCGAAGCTGCCCGGAGGATCCAACCAAAGGTTCCTCTTTTGCACCCACCTTTTATAGGGTTTATCCACCCTTTTGGTGCGTTTTCATTGGCTGTCTGCTTAGACAGATGATCTCATATCCATCACTGTCTTACAGACATTATGTCCTGATGTCTGTGCTAATGTCAGGGTTGCTCAACCTCCTATGTCCATTGCCTGCACGACCTTTTCTCTAAATAAGGCGTTGATCATCTCTGCTCTCCTGTTAGTTCTCCTTTTTCCCTTAACCTTTCACCTTTCACCTACCATCTACCTCCAACATATCAGTGATGTTTAATTGCAGTTACACCTTTTACACCATTTCAAGTTCAATGTCAAAATCACATTTATCACATTTATTTTCTTTAGCTTCTCTGATTTAGCATTCATTTATAATTTTATAACCATAACTTATTAATTATACTTATTATAATCTTAATGTGAGTTATTACAGATGTTTTTCTGAAAAGAAACCAAGAATAATCCATGATTCTAATTATTTTATACCAAAGTTACAGTTACTTGTTTTTCTTGTAAGTGTTCCCACAAATGTACGTGTAAATATTATTACAAGTAAACCAATATTAATATAAGTATTTTACTTTGAATCTTATCAAATTACTCAAAATGTTTAGATTTCATTCTTTAAACTTTCATGCTTTAAAATAAGAAATAGTCTCAGCTATTTTTATAAATCTGCAGGCTGGAAACTTACTTCCTCTTTTTCCAGGAAACCTGCTTTTCCTGTTTCATGACTCTCTCTGTCTGACTATGATTTCTTATGATTAGATAGAAAAAAGTAGAATTAAAGCAAAGTTTGCATGAGACAAAAACAACACACACAACCAGATTTATTTTATTGACACCTAAGTCTACTGTTGGGCCTAGATGTCACTTGAGTGATTCATTTTAAAGATAACTTTATTTATTATTACTGTTAAACTAAAATCTCCAGCATGGGGAAGTGGGATGAGCTCGGGTTTTCTTGACAAGGGGTGTATGCCCGCCTGAGTCGGTATGTTCAATTTTTAAAATTAATTCAAATTTATGGGAGGAGCTGCGTGGTGTAGAGGGGTCCTCTACAGAAACCGACACAGAAAGAAAATATTACCAAGTATTTTTAGTTTAGTTTCTAGTGCAAATATCTAAACATGCCACTATAACTTGCTGAAAAGTTATTTGTAAGTTAGTCTTGCATTTTTTCAAACGTACTAAGATATTTGCACTAGAAAATAAACAAAAAGTGTTTAGTAAGACTTTGTTTTTTTTTGCAGTGTAGTCCTCAACACAGCCATCCCGGGTCCAATTCCCAACCCTGTGACTTTTGCTGGACGTCTTTCCTGCCCACTTCCTATCTGGTAACGAAAAGGCCTCTAGCTTGCAAATAGAAAACAAATCTGATTCATGCACACATTTTCCGATTCTCGAAATCATTGAAGTTGGAATATATTATGAATCCCCCAAAAGTATCACATTTAAGTGACTGCTTGTAAACTTCTGAGCTGAAGTGCGTCATGCCCTTTATTTGCTGCAGTAAGAAAGAGCTCAAAGATCTTTCGTGCCATTTACCAGCAAACATGAGTTGCTGTGGATTCCCACTATCGAAATGACTTCCTAATCAATAATTCACTGACATTGAAGCCCCCACTGCTTCCCTGCTCAAATGAGATAATCAATTTCCCATCCATCCACCGCGTTTTAGAAGGCTAAACTTTTCAGTGCTGTCAACTAGGTGTGTGTTTAAGAGTGCACTCTACACCACTCCTACAGAGGCTGCAGAGGGTTTGAAAACCAGGAGGGAGCAGTTGTTAGAAAGGTCAGGTATCAGATACTCTGACCACAGCAAATGTCAGCAAGACAATCTGATAATTCTGACCCCAGGGTTGAGGGAAAAAAATCAAAAGGCTGTAGTCGGGATCAGTAAAAAAAAAAAAAAAAAAAACTAGCGCAAAATGTCAGACAAATATGCCAGGATGAAGTGATGTGTCTGTCAGAGCTCAGTATTCTGCAAAGGCTAAAGTCCCACTGGTCTGATCCATCAAACTGCAGCAGCTGGTTTTAAAAGCAACAGTGAAATAGAGTTTATTACACTGACAAAAGATAAATGAAGGGTTTATGAAAACACATTAAACAGGTTAGGGTGCTCATATTTAACAAAATGCAACATAATACGGTTCAGGTGCTGTTGGACAATCATGCATGTAAGGGGCAGTATTATGTAAAAAAATTTTTTTGAACATAATTCTTGATTCTTTTAACAAAGGCTTCTCACAACCATCCGTAAAAATCTTTTACAATTTAACTGTTAAATTGTAGAAGATTTTTACTATTAAATGTTAATAGTTCCAACACTACCTTCATATGTATTAATTAGCACTAGCGCAGAGGCTAACATGACCTTCTTTATCTCGGGGGTACAGCCAGCAGCAGTGGCCAAGAAAATCAATGGCATTCCTGGATTGTCTGCTTTGTTAATAGAGGAGCCATGTTCCTGATTATTATCAAGGCCAAAACATAACATGGTGTAAAATTATGACTGTGAAAAAAAGGCATTTGATCACAATAATCAAAAGTGAACAGAAACAAACACCTGTAATGTGTGACTCTGTGTAATAAATTCATGAATGGTTTTCCCTGTTCGACGTCACGTTCTGAAACAAATTTACTTTTCAATGTTATTCTAAGTTATTGAGATTCCTCCTCTTATGTTCTTTTTCACGTCACACTTGGTGATGAGAAAATGCATATTTTTAACTTTTTTTTTTCATAAAGCTGATGGAAAAACTAATCTTACAAGAATAATGTGTTGTAAAAACAGGACATGGATTTCAATGAACAGTAGCTTGTTTCCTTCACAGTGGGCTGCAGAACCCTGAATATGTACCAGTGAGTCTATCAGCTACTGGGTCCACCGCCCTGCTGAAACAATCAGCTCAAGAGCAAAGCACTAAAACAAGCCAACCTTTCCATAAATGTACCTTCTCCTGTTTTAGGTTGGACGATCCAATCAAGCAACACGAATAACCCCGGTGCACAAAAAGCAATTACCCTGCAGTCTAGAAAAAAAGGTCCCAGAGCAATGAGTCCACCAGGGCCAGCGGGGTGGCTCCAGGTTGCCGCTGTCGCCGATACAGTACAATCTAATATCCTTTGCATGGCGGCGTCATTACACAGAAATGGATGTCCTGCTCTGAAATCCCAGTGTTTTTTGGTGGCAAATTAAGACGTTTCTTTCAGGGACATGTCTGTTGTTATTGCTTTCTCCTCCCTAAAAATTCAGCGCATGTTCAGATCCTGCTGTAATCATCCGGTGAATACACTGCAGCAGACAATTGGGTCCAGATTACACATGGATGAGGAGGAAACGGGATTACCATATTCTCTGATAAGGGGGGATGTACCCTTCGTACAGAGCATACTTTCACACTCTGTGTGAAAGAAAAAAAGAGAAACATGAGAAGTTTTCTTTCCAAATGAAAATCAAATTTTGTAGAATCGCCTTTAGCTGCAGTTTCCACTGCAAGATGTTTGGAGTAAGTCTCTATCAGCATGGAACAACATGGGCGTATCTGTTCGTTTTCACTGGATTTCACTGAGGTACATATCAGAGTAAATAAGATTCACCACACTTTTCAGATATTTTTCGTTTTAATAACTAAACCACGTGAAATTGTCCTTTCCATCCACAATGATGCATACCGTTGTGTTGCTCCATCTTTTAAATGGACCCACCATTATTTGAAACGCATTCATTTTAGCTGTAAAATCAACAGTAGAAACACTGTAATGTAGGCTGTTCAGTTTTGAGATTTTTTAATGATATATTGTCACATGGACGTCACATTGTCGATAGATTCAGGGTGGACGACTTACCTGGGCTATTGCTAATGCTTGTTTTGGATCTGTCCAGGCAAAACAAGCATTTTTGCGCAATGAATAACGTTCAGCCCTTTCAGTTTGAACTGCAACACATTGAGACAGAAGGCAATGCAGAAATGATGGGGGGAAATAAAAATGAAGCAGACCAAAGGGAAGAAGAGGAGAGAGTTGAGTGAAAAAGCTGGTGTTTGTGCTGCTGCCGCCTGGAAAAGCTAATCCAGTAGAAGAGCAGCTACGCTAAAAAAAAAATAAAAGAAATCGCTGTTTCTAACTGTTTACGGTAAACATTGGGATTAAAACATTTGATCACACATAGAAAAGTAGTTTGTTACAAAAACTTTCACATTAAACATTCATTCATTATCTTCCTGTTTGGATTTGGCATTAGCTCCTGCTAATGGCATTAGCTTTATTAACTAACAGTGCTAATTAGCTAATGGTGCTATTGGTGTTAGATCCTGCTAGTGGTATTAGCTCTAGCTGTTGGTTTTAGCTCCTGCTACTCGTGTTAGTTGTAGCCTATTGTGTTAGCTCCTCTTAATTTTATTAGCTCCTGCTAGTGGTATTAGTTGTGCTAGCTCCTCTTAATTTTGTTAGCTCCTGCTAGTGGTATTAGTTGTGCTAGCTCCTCTTAATTTTATTAGCTCCTGCTAGTGGTATTAGTTGTGCTAGCTCCTCTTAATTTTGTTAGCTCCTGCTAATCGTCTTAGCTCTGGTTCAGTTAGTTAACAGTAGTCAGGTCATGAAAACTTTGAGGCAGCTTGCTTTAATCCTGACGGGTTGTGGGCTGTCCTCATCACCCTCCATGACCTCGATGTCGTGTTTTGTTTATAGACTCAAGTCCACTATAACCAACTGCAGGAGAATTATCCGTTCTCCATGCTGAGTTCTTGATGTATGAGGTTACAGGAGAGTCAGTGAGTTGAATTCATGAATTCCATTTATCAGTACCAAATTACAGCTGGTCCATTATAACCTGCTGCCTCTAAGAGCTAACAGACAAATGGCGACGAGCAACAGTTGGTAAGCTGCGCCCCAAAGAGGCCGTTCCCTAGTGTGTCATTTCTTCTAAGCAGAGCTCTCATTTGCATTTCCTAACATGTCATTTTCTGTAAGTTTAGCTTAGCTTTAGCTTAGCAATTAGCTAAAAGAGATAGAAGGAAAACACAGAATTATTTATTCTCGACACTACCCATGTCATCAGCCGGTATGCATTGTATAAGTGAAAAAATGGAAACCTCTCTCTGTGAAAAATATGAGGATATAACATTTTTTATATAATAGTGAGTTTTAACATATCACAAATGACAACTTTTAGTATAATAGGAAAATTACAACATATTGAGGCCAACATGTTGAATTAGTTGTGGATCCATTTAAGAAAACCTACATAAAACCTGTACAGTACAGTGAATTTTACATCTTACACAGCTCTTTCTGTTTGTTATTGTAACACAGACATCTCAAAGACTATGTGCAAAAAGCATTTTTTCCCTTAATAATTCTAAATTGTTCAGCATTAGCAACTTTGAGCCTCCGCATGTTGCTGAATAAGTGAATCTAATTCCTAAGTGCTTGAATAGAGCAGTGTGCCCCGTTGGTTAGCCTGCCTGCCTGGCTGGGGGAAGTACAGAGGGAAAGTCAATTAAAGCATCCTCAGTAAAAACGATTGCGGATCTTATACGTAATTAAAAGCACCTCAATTTACCGCTCTTATCTTAGGTAATCATGTTAAACAATAGGGGTGCTAAAAACCCATTAGGGGCATGGATTTTAATTAGCAACCTGGTAGATGTAACATAAAATCAGCTCTCTTCACCTTCCTTTGAACAGAAATCATTGAGCTGTGGGAATGCTCAGGCTTTGTAGTGGAGCGAAGGAATAATTATATTTTATTCTGTTATTTTTCTTCTTCTTTGTTTATTTTGCAGATATTGGGGCGCATCTGATGGTAAATTATGTCATTTACTTTTCCTTAAACATGCTTACATTCTGCTGTGAAGTCTTGTGGACTTTTTTTTGGTGATATTAAATCCTCTGCAGCAAAAAGGCATTACGCTGGGAAGTCAGAGCACATGAAGGAATGCTTTACAACGACTTGAATGCACACTGTACAAACGTGTCCTCCATGAAATGTTAAACAGCTGATAGAAAGTCTCAACCGTTACCTGGCTTACTCATTCTGTTTAACACTGAATAATTTTACTGTTTCACTTACTTATGAACTTGTTACACCGTGCCACGTGTCAAAATTTAATCATCTCACAAATAAGTCGTAAGGAAGACAGCCACCGTGGATTAATAAGGCCCAAGCTACCAAGCTGTTAACATTATGAGAATGTGTAGAGAGTCCTGTTCATGGGGCGGTGCAAGTAATCAAACTAATTTAATTTAATATTAAATTAAATATATATATTAAAAAAAAAATAAATAAATAAATATATATATACACACACACACACACCCATATATATACAGTACAGACCAAAAGTTTGGACACACTGTTAAGGAAAATGATTATTTTAGTATACTTAATCTTACAACATGTGTAAAGCACTCTTATTTGAAAAACAGGTTTTGTGTGACCCTTCGAGAGAGGCCCGAAGGAGACAAGCAGACGCCTTCCACTGTCTGTTTAAGAGCACACAAAAGCCATAAAATTAGCATCTCCATGGAAACGGCAGCTGGAATGTGGGAGGAAGAAACTCCAGGGGAGTCGGCGAGATTTATATCAGGACTTCGGTGCTGGGGACATTCGTGCGTGGTACGCACAGGATTAAGGGGTTTCCCTCCGGTTTGGCTTGATAGAGAACAGATCACCTTCGAAGCTGAGCTGTAAGGAGGGGAGTTTCCGGGGTTCTCTGGGGGGCCGAAACAGGTCTCTGATTGGTCGAACAACAGAACGCCTTCTTTGCATATATTAAATAGGGAAACACCTCTTTAGTTTAAAAATTCCAGGTCAGCACGCCGGGAGAGAGTTTTTTCCATCTTTTCTCCACGTGGGCGCCTTTGTCTGTCTTTGTGTTCGTTTGTCTCCCCTTGTGTGTCTTATTTTGTGATAAAATGTATATCTCTGTACCTCTGCAGCTTTGTTAACTGATACATGCGTGGCTTTGTATGAATTAAACTCTGTGATCTGTGACGTCAACACGCCTTGTTGTAGTTTCGCTTTACAGCTGCCCTGCTCCTCGCCGAGATGACCCGGCTTTGAAGGAAGATACGAGCCAAACGTTTTGTTCAAAGTTAATAATAAATAATTCTTCCTTTACAACACCTTCTAATTCAATGGGTTTTCTTTATTTTCATGACTATTTATAAGGCAAGAAATCCCACTTATTAACCTGACAGGGCACACCTATGAAGTGAAAACCATTTCAGGTGACTACCTCTTGAAGCTCATCAAGAAAATGCAGAGTGTGTGCAAAGCAGTAATCACAGCAAAAGGTTGCTACTTTGATGAAACTAGAATATAAGGGGTATTTTCAGTTGTTTTACACTTTTTTGTTTAGTGCATATTTCCACATGTGTTATTCATAGTTTTGATGCCTTCAGTGTGAATCTACAATGTCAATAGTCATGAAAATAAAGGAAACTCATTGAATTAAAAGGTGTGTCCAAACTTTTGGTCTCTACTGTATATATAGGGGTGTGTGTGTGTGAAAACACAGGAACATGGAGCGAGGACGGGAGGTGTTCAAGGAGCTACACTACAAAAACGCAAAATCTTCATATACTTCTCTATTCCAAAATACAAGGTATTTTTGGCGTTGTTTCCAGTGCAAACATCTTAGTACACTTGAAATAAGACAAAACTAACTAGCAACTACATTTTCACAAGATATGGGCGCTTATTTTAAGTTAATCATTCCTTAATATCGATTAAAAAAAGTCCTAGTTATTAAATGTGAAAAATGGCAAATTTCTAAGTTAAAATGTTTCATTTTACTGGCAGACTGTTGTCAGAAAATTAGAATACTATGTAAAAGTGCAATATTTCTGGCTAGTCATCTCAGAAAGCAAAACTCTTGTGCTATCTATAATTATCACACATACAATTATATATGCCAAACCTTTGTTTCTTGTAATTTAGATGATTATGACCTACACATAATGAAAAGACAAAATTCAGAAAAAAAAACCCTCATGGTGTAACATCCTAATCAGCCAATGAACTCACAACACCTGCTAAGGTTTCCCAAGCCTTTAATCAGTCTCTCTCTCTCTGGATCATTAGGACACAATCATGGGGATGACAGTCATGGACATATTAACATGTTAGCAGAAATTATTAACAGAAGATTTAGTGGAAGGCAAAAGTGCAGTGGGAAAAGGTGCAACAGCAGCATTGCGAACCATCGCTTTGAGTTCAAGCAAAATCCATTCCTGGAGAACCAAAAGTAATTACCTTTCTGACCTAATTCAGCCTAATTAGCCACAGTCAGGCCTGAAATTCAAAAGCACTTAATTAGAAACAACCTGAAGACATTAATTAGGCTGAACAATTTCAAAATATAACACATTATGTCCCAAACAACAACAAAAAGAAAGCCACTGGATTTTAAATGTAGTGAGTCACTAAGGACAAAGGGACAAAACATGCAACAGTGTAAACATGGCTGGTCTATGAAAATTTCTCCAAGACCAATCTTTAACAAAATTAAAAACATTATCTGATGAGTGCTGTGACGAGTAGGATAATGTCCCTGTTGACACATGTGGAGTAAAACTAACAGCATTTGGAGAAAAAACATCCAACAGGGGTTGCTGCGGTTACGTCACTGCTTCACAACCAACACGACGACCACCAAAGAGCTGGGCGGATCCATTTACACTTAAGATATTCAATGCTGTTCTGGTTCGGAGCGAAATACAGAATAAGGAAGCAGTTTTGCACCTATCATGTTTGAGTATTGATCTCAAAAGACATAAACACTCACAAATTATCGGAAGCCTTACTTTCAAGGGCAAGAAGGATGGCAGCATGTCGTATTTCCTTAAACCCGAAAGTCATGTTTTTGTTAGACTGTATTTTCATCATTTTTTTCAAATGATACAAAATTTAGATTAATATTTAATGAGCCTTCTGAAATGGGGTATTTCATATTAGTATGTAGGTATTTGCATTTTTTCCAGCTTTATCTAACACCTCCAGATTCAAAGTGACAATAGCTCAAGGAAAACGTTATTAATTCCTTGTTTGCTTATTTTTTTCAGAAAATGTTGTGAATCTAATTATCAGTGTTTACTGCTCTACAAATTTAAATCAGGATTTTTGTTTTCTCCCCAGTGACACTGATCAAGTTTATTTAGGATAGTACATTTGCCAATACAGCTTTCCAGTTTAATATTAAACTGCCATTCATATGTTTAAAATCTAAGTAGCCTCAAAGAACGGTACAAAAATACGCTCCAGTTCAGCAGTCTGCACCACCACTGAGATTTACCAGCCTCTGGACTTTCCTTTTATCTGTACTTTTCTTGATAGCATCACATATTTCATCCAAAACCAAAGTTTCTGAAGCATATCCTCAATTTGCTAAGTTGTGCCGGCAGAGGCAGTCGCCTGTCCATCCAAATGATTTGCTGTGACTTATCAGTCAAC
This sequence comes from Xiphophorus hellerii, assembly GCF_003331165.1. NCBI lineage: Eukaryota > Metazoa > Chordata > Actinopteri > Cyprinodontiformes > Poeciliidae > Xiphophorus > Xiphophorus hellerii. The sequence continues at coordinate 28,682,381 of NC_045683.1, forward strand.
AGGAAAAGTTGTAAAATCTAAAGAGTGAGCAGGGGACACGCCATCATCACAGCCATCACAGAAATGACAAAATGTGTCCAAAATCCAATCTGCAGAAGAAAACCGAGTCCACTCTAAGTCCATAAAAGAGGAGAAAACTTTAATGTCACAATTCTAATTGCTGATGTTGTACACCAAAGATATTAACTCTTTTATTCGACCTTTCAACAAGAAAAGAAAGTACTGCTGGTAATAAACTCATAATTTTGCCTATAGATGCGTCTGATTTAACAATGCAACTCCCATCAGTGGGACTCTGATGAGTTTTAAGTGACGTTTCCGTTTGCTTCCAGTCTCTTACAGTAAAAGTTGTCCCCATGTTTGAATTTAATGCCTAGCATTTCAGCTGCTTTCTGTCAGGGCAGCTGGAGAGAACACATTAAATTTAATACAATTCAGTTCACTTCATCGTATTCAGACATACTGTACTTGGATGTCCTGTAGCAGCCTGTACTAGGATGCCTCCGACTTGAGACACTACCTGCTTTTTCATCGACCACATAATTGCGCGATTTGACATTTCAAAAATACATTTGCTAAATGGAAACACGGCAATAAAAAAAAAAAGATATTTGAGAAGTTTTGGCGGTGGTTTTTCAGACATATCAAAATGTATTTTAAAAATCTGCAATGGATAGACTTTTTTTCGCATCGTACGAATCACATGTGTCTTGTGATCAACAACCAAATGTTGGTGCAAACTATGAAGAAGAAGACGACAGGAAGTCAGGAAGTGGTTAGAGGATGACAGTGCACCATGTTTTTAATTTGTGTGAACAAATTTATCCTCGTGATTTTAATTGTGTCTCTTAGACAGAAACAATCCAATTGTGAAATTGTGTGTGTGTGTGTTTTTATTTTTTATTTTTACATTAGCGGAATATTGACAAGGTTTTGCGCACACAGGGTCAGTGTGACCCTGCTGCACCGCACACAGAGGGACCGTCTGTTAGGATCACTGTAGGGTTAAATTTCCCTCTCTAGTATTTGAGTCAAAGATTTTATCCTGCTGACATGTCTTGGTGAAATATTATGTTCAGTTTGGAACATACTTTAGCAAAACTGATGGTCGGAAATGATCAAATGTTTTCTAATCAATATGTTTTTACAGTTAAAATGTGTGTTAAACCTCACAATCTCACGACAGCATCTGAGACAAACTGTAGATAGAAAACAAAAAAAGAGGACTACATTTCTGCCAAAAAACCCCCTTTTGATAGCTTTGAAAATTTTTGACTTTTCAAACTCAAAAATCTCTTGTTTTTTGGCAGAAATGTGCTCCTTTTTTCTATGTACAATGGCTCTAAGATGCTGTGGTGGGATCTCATATCCCACCGTTCACCAATACTACATTCAAGCAACCTATTGCTCATAATATCCTAAATACTTAAAAAAAAAAAAAGAAAAGTTGAATCTTCACCACATACAGTCCGTGCAAATGCCGTCGTCTTGCAGGGTGACCATCCAGCTACCACCTACGGAGCCTGACTGTGTTTCAGGTTTCCCTGAGGGAAAATTAAATGGTGATATGAAAAGGTCAGAGAGGAATGAGCATCCAGAGGAAACGGGAGTAGATGACGAAAGTGTTGCCAGTGGAGTGCAGTGTGTGTGATCATAACCAGGGAGCCTTCTGGCTAACTAAGAGGGGGAAACAGCGGTCTGTCCATTGCTCTGCTCCCGGTACCCGTATGGAAGCACGATTGTTCACGAGTAAGGCTGCCGTGGACGGGTCAACACTCAGCCGAAACATAGCAGGAAAAGTATAAAGCCGAGGCTGGCGGAGACCAGGAGCGGAGCAGGGAGAGAGGGGAAACACTTAGCTGTTAATCTGCTCTGTGCTCTGCACGCTGCGAGTGCAAAGAAGCAGAAAAGTATGAGGGGCCGTTTAGGACAAAATTTACGTTTTGTCTCTCACACACTACCAAAAACTCTCGCATACTCCAAAAAAATAGCCTCGCACACTCCAAAAAATTACGTTTTGTCCCTCACACACTACCAAAAACTCTCGCATACTCCAAAAAAGTAGCCACGCACACTCCAAAAAATTACGTTTTGTCCCTCACACACTACCAAAAACTCACGCATACTCCAAAAAAATAGCCACGCACACTCCAAAAAATTACGTTTTGTCCCTCACACACTACCAAAAACTCTCGCATACTCCAAAAAAGTAGCCACGCACACTCCAAAAAATTACGTTTTGTCTCTCACACACTACCAAAAACTCTCGCATACTCAAAAAAATTACATTTTGTCTCTCACACACTACCAAAAACTCACGCATACTCAAAAAAATACCCACGCACACTCAAAAATTACTCACGCACATTCAAAAATACTCAAATTGCGTATACACACACTACTAAAATGTCACACACACACACACAAACGTTAACTTTCTCGCTCACATACACTACTACCAGCTCGCGCACATACACACAAACGTTAACTTTCTCGCTCACATACACTACTACCAGCTCGCTCACATACACTACTACCAGCTCGCGCACACACAGACGTTTATCTCTCACATACACAAGACTAAAGTTGAACACACACACAGTACTAAGACTCGTTTTATGTATGTGTGAGAGCGAGATTTTTTAGGAATGTGTGAGAGCGACACTCTTTTTGAATGTGTGAGAGCGAGACTCTTTTTGAATGTGTGAGAGCGACACTCTTTTTGAATGTGTGAGAGTTGTCACGGAAGAGGCGGGGCATAATTTTTGGATCAAACTGCGCATGCGTAGATCCTAAACTATAAGTTTCGATTGTTGACTCACTGTATGTTCTATTACTTAGTATATTTGTGCTTTTAAATATATATAGAACGTTTAACTTTCTTGTAGATTAAATGTGCTATAGAAATAAATGAATCTGATTGATTGATTAAAAATAGCAAAATTGCTGTAGTACAATCTGTCCACTGGGTGCCAGTATTACAGGAATTATTAACCGGCGCCAACTAGTGCCGAAGAAGAAAGAGTTTGCTATACCGAACATGGCTAACTCTAATTCGAAACGAGAGAGAATTGGTCAGGCAGCTGCCATTTTAAACACCATTCTATCTTCTCCGGAGGCAACCAGCACTTTGACAGGCGCATTAAACGATTCAACGACTGCCCGCAGTGCTACAATCTGGCACCCAGTGGACAGATTGTACTACAGCAATTTTGCTATTTTTAATCAATCAATCAGATTCATTTATTTCTATAGCACATTTAATCTACAAGAAAGTTAAACGTTCTATATATATTTAAAAGCACAAATATACTAAGTAATAGAACATACAGTGAGTCAACAATCGAAACTTATAGTTTAGGATCTACGCATGCGCAGTTTGATCCAAAAATTATGCCCCGCCTCTTCCGTGACAACTCTCACACATTCATAAAGAGTGTCGCTCTCACACATTCATAAAGAGTCTCGCTCTCACACATACATAAAACGAGTCTTAGTACTGTGTGTGTGTTCAACTTTAGTCTTGTGTATGTGAGAGATAAACGTCTGTGTGTGTACGAGCTGTTAGTAGTGTATGTGTGCGAGAAAGTTAACGTTTGTGTGTATGTGAGCGAGCTGGTAGTAGTGTATGTGAGCGAGAAAGTTAACGTTTGTGTGTGTGTGTGTGACATTTTAGTAGTGTGTGTATACGCAATTTGATTATTTTTTGAATGTGCGTGAGTAATTTTTGAGTGTGCGTGGCTATTTTTTTGAGTATGCGTGAGTTTTTGGTAGTGTGTGAGAGACAAAACGTAATTTTTTTGAGTATGCGAGGCTATTTTTTTGGAGTATGCGAGAGTTTTTGGTAGTGTGTGAGAGACAAAATGTAATTTTTTTGAGTATGCGAGGCTATTTTTTTGGAGTATGCGAGAGTTTTTGGTAGTGTGTGACAGACAAAACGTAATTTTTTTGAGTATGCGAGGCTATTTTTTTGGAGTATGCGAGAGTTTTTGGTAGTGTGTGAGAGACAAAATGTAATTTTTTTGAGTATGCGAGGCTATTTTTTTGGAGTATGCGAGAGTTTTTGGTAGTGTGTGAGAGACAAAACGTAATTTTTTGGAGTGTGCGTGGCTACTTTTTTGGAGTATGCGAGACTTTTTGGTAGTGTGTGAGAGACAAAACGTAAATTTTGTCCTAAACGGCCCCTCATAGAAAAGTGAAACAACAAGGTCTAAACATTTTGGAGATTAAGTCCTCGGAGATAAAATGGAACTGCTGAAAAAGAAAAAAAAACAAAAGCATCCGTGCTCCGAAAGGAAACAATGTTTTTGGGCTGGCCTCATTTCCATTTTTTCTATTTAAAATACTTTGATCATTTTTAGGAACAGTCATGCGAGCCGCGGTGAGAGTGCAGAGCCGTTCCCCATCACACAGGCTCTTCTTTATGCTCATGTAACACGCCTCTGTATATAGAAACAGTGTTATTGCTGCAGCATCTTATTTAAATAATGTTAAAAAAGAAAAACCTTTACAGTCTCGATCAGCTCGTCAGATCGTTCTTACACTTTGAAACCTGCTTATATCTCTTGTTTTGTTTAATGCAGTTTTTTCCCCCCCAGTACAATCTCAATTTAAAGTTAAAAACAATTAACTTAGGGAAGCTTTAAAGTTATGAAGTCTCAGTGAAAAACAAGTACAACTCGACTCAAAATCACAAAAAGCATCCTGCTGTAAAATATTAAGTCAGATCGTCTATTTATTTGCCAAAGACGTAGCCAAAAGCAACGTGGTTTTTAAAACTATAAATAAATGAACATTTATGATTTCTTGTTTTTTAATTTTACCAACATTTTTGTTTCTGACTGGAAAGAGTATTCAAATTTTAGAATGACCAGAGTAAAAAATGTAGGTAATCATAAGGAAGCTCATAACAAAAGATGAATCATTCTAAAGATGACTGGGAAAAAAAAAAAAAAAATCCACTGATAATTGACAAGAGTCATTTTTGAAATGACTTTATTTTTTAAAATTACACCAAAATATAATTTTAAAATTACTTAAATTTTATATTCTTTTTAAAATCTCTTGGCAGAGGTCTGTCTCATTTCATATTAAATTATTCTTAAGTCTAAACCAGAAGCTGGGAGCAGGGATTTATTTTGGGCTTAAATTCTGTAGTTATATTGTTTTAAAGCCCTGCTATCAGGACGAATGACAAGTAAATGATATTAAAAACAAAGCTCCCATGAGCAATCATACCCATCATCCATCGTTCAGCAAAGTTAACCTACAACATCCGAGATTTGCTTTTTGGGGGTTTTGGACACACGCAGCAAGGGCGCGGCAGCAATAAGCCGTTTGAACTCTGACAGACGAAAATGAAATGAAAACAAAAGTTCAGGGGATTGCAGCTTCAACTGAGCAGGACTGAGTGATGCTCGGTTTTTACCAGCTTTGTTTGAACTCGGCGGAAATGTTTGCTTGAAATCTTTTTGTTCGCCTTGCTGCTCGTTTGCCAAACATCTACAGTACAGACCAAAAGTTTGGACACACCTTTTAATTCAACGAGTTTCCTTTATTTTCATGACTATTGACATTGTAGATTCACACTAAAGGCATCAAAACTATGAATAACACGTGGAAATATGCACTAAACAAAAAAGTGTAAAACAACTGAAAATACCCCTTATATTCTAGTTTCTTCAAAGTAGCAACCTTTTGCTGTGATTACTGCTTTGCACACACTCTGCATTTTCTTGATGAGCTTCAAGAGGTAGTCACCTGAAATGGTTTTCACTTCATAGGTGTGCCCTGTCAGGTTAATAAGTGGGATTTCTTGCCTCATAAATAGTCATGAAAATAAAGAAAACCCATTGAATTAGAAAGGTGTGTCCAAACTTTTGGTCTGTACTGTACATGGCGACATGATCAGAGCTAACTCACCTCATTTTGCAGTTTGTTTAAACTGGAAAAAATGGAAACCTAAATTATAACACCTACAGAAATATTGGATTTCAACAAATAAATGTGGGATCCATCACGACGCAGAGATTTCCAGATCACCAGTTTCCAGCTGTAACAGCTGAAGCTGCATGCTAACTCTACATCGTTTGGATCCAAAGAAAATATTAAGTTTTGCTTCTGGTCAGTTGGAGAGAACGATGTCACATACACACATTGATTTGTTCTCAGCAGCTGTTCAGTGCTCGGATGGGTTCAGAGTCACTTGGTGACACCATACAGTAGAGCTGTGTATCGTCTGCATAGCTATGGTGACTAATCTTTTTTCTTCTTATAACCTGAGCCAGTGGGAACATGTAGACATGAAACAGAAGGGGTTCTAGGATTGAACCTTGGGGTACTCCACATGTGACGTCTGTCTTGCCCTACGACAGAGACGGATGTAGCACGGATTAAACGGGGAACCCACCAATTTCTCTTACCGCCGTCGTCCACAGGAAGTCAGTTCAGTAAGACTTCCTGACAGTGCAATCGAAAAACTGGAGTTTATTTTGCAGCAATCAAGATGAGAAACTTTCCCATTTCAATCATGAACATTTCCTCTGTAGGTTTGCGAAGGCTTTGTCGAGGTTTCGTGGCGGCAGCGCAATTATTCTCCCGGTTTGCTGAGGCGCCTCAGGAAGGTTATTAAAAACGCTGAGCTCCAGTGTGTATCCTGATCTCAGTGTGTTTTGGTAATCATGAGGTGGGAGACCGTCAAACACAGGTTGCCGTGGCAGAAGGGATTAAAACATCATCCCTTAGATTGATTTGTTTGTGTGCTGAGCTGATGGATGCCGCGGTGACAGGAGGGGTGGGATGACCTCTTATGCAGGAAACAAACAATCTGATTGGTTCAAGAGGCATCAGCTTAGGACGTCCGCACAAGCTTTGATTCAACAACGTCTGTACTGGCTGCTGTTATTTCTGTCTGCAGCACTGTTTATGGTTTCTCTGTGTTTTACTTTGTGACTCAGCACTTTGATGGAAAACTTAGACATGAGTGTGTGCAGCCAGAAACACTTTTAGTAATAATATCGAATGTCCGTATTGGCCCAGATTTGGACATTAGTGCATTCCTAATCTGAACCAATGTTCTGACTAAGTGTAAAGGTCAATATACCTAAAGAGGTCATGAACAGGCACCATGGTGTGATCTAAGTCAGAATGTGCCACTGCCACTTTCATTTATGCTAGCAATGTTCAAACATAAAACAGTGCAAAATGTCATTTATAAAGATGATAAATCAATATGAGAAATAATTACTATTAATGCTATTAGCAATGTTACAATTTAATGAAGTCGTCAAGTATTACTGCTAAGAATTTTAACACATTAAAAATGATTGATCCTTTGTACCAGTCATAGATTTGGATAGAAAATACTGACTAAGAAAGAATGTTATAGCGGGACGGGTGTAAAAGTAAGCTTACTCTTCTACCCACTCCTTTTAATGTGTCAATATACATTACTGCTATTCTTCTTTGGCTTGCTTTTAGTTTAAAATGTAATTTCTTTGTACATAACTTTGTTTATTCTTTTATTAGACTGTGTTCAATAATGTCAAACTCAAACTTGTGTTCTTACCCATGTGACAACTGGTACAAAAAGTTTCTATGGCAGCTAATCGGCACCATGGCTTCGGGGAGTTAGCCCCAACGAGCAATACTTTGATTTCTTCTGACTGGACCAGCAGCACCAACGACAAACTTGTTGGCATCAATATGACGTTTGTGTTGGCTAAGATCAGGATGACAAACGGATGGTATTCAAAATGTTTTACTGATGAAATACATCAAATAAAGAAGGTTGGTCTTAAACTGAAATAGTCCCAAACTAAGAACAGATCTCATGACCTGTTGGGTTTTGTTTTGATTTTGTCTTTTAAGTGGTATAATTTTTGGCATTGTTGATTTTTGTGAGCGTTTTTATATTGTTCTTCTTTGCTTTGTGTTATTTTCTTTTTCTGCAAAAGACTTATGGATATCAAAGTTCACATAGACTTTAGGTTTGAGTGTTTGCACAGATGATTGTACCTGCTGTTTCCCACCTACTGGTTGTTAGAATTGGATGTGGCATCTCTTAACAGGACTTCATGAGAGACACTACACAGACGATCTTGTCTTTGGTCTTAGACGAACTGGTTGTTATTGGGCTGGAGAAATCATAATCAGGTGTGATCCCCAACACTGTGCCTTGCTTGACAAAAATATTCCATTCAAAAAATTGTCACACAGTAATTACTGGTTAAATACTGTGGAAGCACAGCAGTGTGCAGAGCCTCTGGTGAGAAATTCGAACTATCCCACTGCTAAGCCCGGAACGTCTTCCCTACAGAGAAGCACTCAGCACATTAACAAAACATTTATTTGAAGCCCATTTTCAGATCAGCTTGAGCCAAATGGCTGTAAATCTGTAATATTACAATACAAACTACAGAGTTGATCTTCACTGGTCGACACCACTCTACTGACATAGCATGGTATGATTTCAACACATCTTATCACTGACCTTTGTAGCTAAAAAGAAAACATGCGCTCATCAAAATGACAATCTTTTTTTTTTTTTCTTTTTTTTTTTTTTTAAGCAACAGTCCCGCTATGACTTGTACTCAGTTTCCCTAACATGGAAATCAGCCCAACGTCTAACTCTGCTGCTCACCTGCTACTTAATATTAATAAGTAAAATGGCACCAGGTGCTACTAATAGTGAGTAGCTGTGTGTCTGTCTCTGTCTCTGCCTGTACGCTGCAGTTCAAAGTATTTCAGAGGCATCCCCACTGATAAAACCAGAAAGAAATCCAAGGTAGAAGAAAATCTTTTCCCAGCTGTTTTAGCACTAAGTCCTCTGCTTAGAGTTTTACAGTCTTGGAAAAATAAGTAATCCAGAGCAATAAGACGCCATCTCAAATAAAAAGCATAAGACCCCTATGCATCCCAGCATACCCAGCAGCCAAATGATGAAAAGTACAGTAACTGGTCGCCTGTTGCTTCTTACTCCACACGTTCCTTTCAGATGGCAGTAATAGTCGCGTCCGGCATGTTACAGGGAGGCAGAGTTTGTGACAAGTCGGCTGGTGGCGGTCAGTGTCACCGAGCAGAAGGGAAACAAGAGCAAAGCTGCCGCAGCCCATCAGGTTTTAGAGGCGTGTTACCTCTGAAACCTGTAGCCATGCAGGGGAACAGCTGCTGCAGCAGGCTTTGGTGAGCCTGCTGACCGCTTTTCCACGCTCGCTCACACGGGCCCTGTGTGGCTCCGGTGACAGGAGCAAATCCGAACGGATGCCTCCCTGCTTCAGGAGGGCAAAATTCATTCGCATTTTCTGCATTCTGAGCAGCCACACCACATGGCCCCATATGTTAGACGTATGGAGCCCCAGAAACGATTAGGAGATGTTAACACGGCGCGTATTTGAGCAGACAAGTTTTTCTAAACTATGAAAACTGCTGGCAGATAAAAATTATGCAGAAAAATCAGTTTGCTCCGAGAAGTAAACTGAATAGGAAGAGCCAAAATGAACGGGAAAATCGCTGGCAAATTTCTGAAGCTGTTTCTAGGTGCAGTATTTTTTTGTAATCCTTAGTTTTCACATCTTTCTAATTTTGAAAAAAAAAAAAAAAAAGCAAAAGAAGATTCAATATTAAAATATCTCTACGGAACAAGGAGCTCTTCTCGTGGGAGGAAACCAAGACTATATTCCAGCACATTTGTCTAAATGACAGTGAAGACATAAAGAGTTGTGCTGGGTGAAGAGACATGGTCTGTGTCACTAACATAATAGTCTTATTTAAACACTATATCTGTAGATTGGGTGGGAAAAATGAGGGACGCACCGATCCAGTTCTTTCACTTCTGATACCGACATCGGGGGTTAATATCGGCTGATACCGATCCAATACAGAAAAACCGCGCTAAAATTATGCAGACATAAATGTACTGAATGATAAGTTCATTTGATAACTCTGCACCAGATCAGCACATGTAAATACACCAACAGCTTCACAAGCTTGGTGAAACATGTAAAAAGAAGACAACTTTAATCTGTTCATTCAGTGCAGTAAAGAGTAGAACAGCCGATGTAAATGACATAATAAAGAAACTGACAAAACATGTCAAAAATAAATAGCAATAAACCTTTAAAAATGTTCAGAAAGTACAAGCAGGAAGTCTAAATACAATGTAAAAGAAATAGCGAAGCTCAGAATCTTGGAAACTGCAGCTCTGAGGAGGAGCTGTATCTCGAAGGCGGAGCTAAGGCCCATCAGGCGTTTTGCTCAGATGTGTGGTTGCCATGAGGGTTAAAGGATCGCTCAAACATGCGCAAAAGAATCAAAGCAACACTCTAGGTATGTTTGTGATGAGTGAATAACTTTATGACATGATGCAAAGCTCAAAACAGTTGATTTTATGTGATAGTGCTCCCATCTGCTGGACTTCATGGGGTTGTTTGTGTCTCCATACATTTAGTGCAATCTGCTTTGTAAATCCAATGCTGAGATGGAGGAAGTCAGTGAATGCAAAACATCTGCAAAAACTAAAGAGTCTTACCCTACTTTGTGAAATCCTCCCTCAAATCGTTGGTGGTTTCTTTCTCCTAAATGTCATGATAATAAACAAAGGAGTGGAACAAAATTTAGCCTGTTCAGTTTAGCACACAAACAGAGTGAAAATGAAAATACAAGTCTTAAAAAGTGTCAAGTTTAAAATGGTAAAAAATGTTAAGTAATTTGTAGATTATGGAGCCTCTGTGCCCCGCAGCAGTACTCCTGTACAAAAACCCGACTGCTGTGACAAAACTCTGGAGAGAACTGACAGAGGCTCCACGGTGCATCATCAGAATCTGTAAACTTAAGGAAGAGTGAGGCATGCAAAAGGCAATCTGTTTGATGAGTGCTTGAAAATCAATTTCAAGCAACCAGGTTCAACGGCAGGCTCCCGTGATTTCACAATGGTAGTTTGCTGGCAGCCAGATGAATGGTGCCGGGTAGACCTGCACAATTACCCAGCATAAAACACTCCTGACTCCCGCCTAATTACAAACACTTGTGAATAATCACAGCTCCCAGCAATTAATGGAGCGACTCCGCGGTGGAACATGGGAGAGAGCTGCAGCACATTTTTAATTTTACAGATTTATTTAGTCCTATCTATTTGCGAAATTAGAGTTCTGAAATGTGTCTGACCTTCTGACGCCGCACAAGCAGACACTAATTACAATCTGTTTCCTGCTATTATGTTTAAAACCTATTTACAACATTTTCTACGTCTGTATTCAAAAAGTCCGTTAAACCTTCTGGTGCTTAGTTTTATTATTATTATTGGGTTGTTGGTTTTTTCACCCAACACACTTTACAAATAGCTTTTTGTTGTGCTCTACTCAGGTTTGCTCTGATTTTCCATTGTGTTTCTTTCCAGTTAAACTTTTGAGTCAGGATTTAATGTCTTCTCGTTTTCACATCAATCAATCAATCAAATTTTATTTGTATAGCACATTTCAGCAGCAAGGCATTTCAAAGTGCTTTACATCATTACAAACACAGAAACACAATGCAATATAGAATCAACAATCAAAACACGACAGTAAGTCAAGTTCCATCAATAAATTTGTAATTGATTGCATTTTAAATACAATCCTAAACAGGTGGGTTTTTACTCGAGATTTAAAAGAAGTCAGTGTTTCAGCTGTTTTACAGTTTTCTGGAAGTTTGTTCCAAATTTGTGGTGCATAGATGCTGAATGCTGCTTCTCCTCGTTTGGTTCTGGTTCTGGGGATCTGGGGAGGCACATCTTTTTCTATCCTCTGCATTTCCGTCAGCTCACCTTTTTGTCTTTTCACACATTCTGCGATTTGATCAATCTTTTGTCTTCTGTAAATAGGTTTTGTTTTGTGGTTAGTTTAAGCCTCATTTTTGTTCCTCTTTCCATGCATATTTGTTTGTTTCATGATCTGTGTTTTGGACCTTTCACTGGTCCCTTTCTCTCATTCTGTTCATAAAATCTTTTGATCATCAATCTGCCTTACTCTGCTGGGCTACGTTCAGCGTCAGTTGTAACATTTTTATGTTAAGATCTTTTCTATTGCAGCACAAACGTGCTGTGATGGAGTCAAATGTTGCATTTAAAGTGTATCTACATTCTTGTAGATAAAAAATATATTTAGAAATATGTTATATCTATATATAAATTATGAGTCCTTTCAGCAAAAAAGCTTCCGAAGAAATTTTTAAAACCTAGATATTTTAATATATTTTTGTATTATTACGCATGAGTTTGAAAGTAAAGAGGAAAAGATTTTTTTTTCTGACTTAGAAAAAAGGTCTTCCAGATTATTTATTTATCTTTTTATGTCTATTGTCTGTCGAATGTTTCATAGCGTTTTATGCCTGATTACTTGTTAGCCTTCCACCAGAATATTGATGTATTCACTCTTCAACAGACTCACAGTTGTATGACATCTGACCTCTTCAGGTAACGGAGCTGTGACTGATAATATTTCATCTGATTCTCGCTTAATAAAATCTGAACTATCCCTTTAAAGTTAAAACATTCTCTAATATGTAATTTTGTCTCAGTCACAGAGGCAAGCATAGCAAATAAAGCAGGATGGTATCATTTCTCAGGTGTTAACAATAATTTCTGTGATTGCGGGGGAGGGCATAACTTGTTGCTATGGTTATCATAGAAGCTGAAAGAAAGTAGAAAAGTAAGAGGGGAAAAAAAAAAATCCTCCCAGCTGCTCATCATCCAAAACCAAAGGGAATAATGACAAGCAATGATTCACAAAAAGTCTAGAAAATGTTTAAATCAAAACTCTGTCACAGAGACAGACTCCAACACCCTGCCACCAGGGGGCAGTGGGGTGCAACTCTAGAATCTGATAGCCAATTAAGAACAGCAACATTGTGGTGACCTTCAGCAGCGAGGAGCAACATCAAGTCCTACTGGATCTCCATGAACCTCCCCAAAATCCAGGAATGGACTTTCTCATCCTACTCCACCTTTTCCTTTCACTCAACTTTCTACGAACACGTTTGGATACAAAATTCTGTGAGCAACCAGATTATTTGTCAGCTCTGGACTTTTCTCCAGTCAGCAGTTTTCCCTCTGACTCAGAATGAGAGGAAGTTTAAAGGCTCAGGAGACGGTTGCAGGTGTTCTGAGTTAAGCTAATTAACACCACCAGTCTCCAATGTTTCACTTTTTTCCATTAGTCAAATTTGAAGAGAAACTACAGTGGCCCTGAGGTCCAAAACACTACAACATTAACAAAACGGAAAGGGTAAGTCCCAGTTGGAGTCCTGAGAAATGGCTGATTGTGCTTTTGAACCGGAAGTTATCACTTGAACGGGTCGGCCCGTTGTTGCGATACGTTATAGCGTCCTCCATATTGAAAGTGGCTTATCTACCAGCAAGCTAATACAAGTAAATGGACCGAACTTCATAAAGTGCCGTTCTGCAAAGTATTTCAAGTTAATGAATGCCACTGACACAATCTCTCACACATTATTATATATAGGAATGAAAAAAAAAACAACAACAAAGGACAACGTTTCGAACTTTTTGATGTGATTATTTCATTGTTTTGGGGCACAATAATTACATTTGATACAGCTGATTCTGATAAATCGTTTTTATTGATGAACACACACACATAACTTTACAGTGATGCCTGAATATATTAACACAATTCCATAATTCAATGTGCATTGCCATTTCAAGATACGAATTGAAAAACGTAACGTAAAGGCAGTGGGTCCACTTTGTACAGTAGAATCGTTAAAACTAGTCCACCCAGCAGGTTTCCTCCACTGCCACTTTCAAGATGGCGGTGAGTAAGTAGGACTCAGCGTGTACGTATTCATGCCTATTGTCCAATCAGCAATTTCTTAGGTCTCCAACTGGGACATACCCTTTCCGTTTTCGTTAATGTTGTAGCGTTTTCATTAATGTTGTATTGATTTGCACCTCAAGGCCACCGTAGAAACACTAAATTTTGAGTTTTGTTGTCTTAAAGCCATAATGATCAAAATGTCAAAAAAATAAAGTTTAACTCTATCTGCAATAGATCTATATAATATGAGTTTCAATTTCTGATTCAAATTCATATTTCAGAATATTGTAATTCTTTGAGTTGTACCTGCCTGTGATTAAAATGACCTCATTTAATAAATGCATATAATAATTTATCTTCAGCGACTGACATAAGAACTCTCCAATATGAACTCCTTCTTTAGAGCAAATCTACCTTCCTACATCCCAGGTATTCGGCTCACAGTTCTTGAGGAATGATCTGATCTTTCACTGATTCGCTCAAAGGATGGGAATAGTTCAATAAAACAAAACATTCTTTTGCAATATTTTGCGATTTGTATATGATGAAAAAGGAAAAGGGGAAATGTAGTACTTGGAGCCATATGTTGGTGTCGCCACACCCAGTATGGTGGAAAGCCTGTGCGATATTCTTCATGGAGCAGCAGAGCAGCCTGTGGCACTTTGCCAGCCTCGTTTCTCAGTTTGTTCAGTTTCTTTGAGTCACCGACTCTGTTGCTGCTGCTCCAACAGATGGTTGCGAAGATAATGGCTCTCCCCCCCACAGACACAGAAGATGTTTTGCATCCTGCCACTCGTACCACAGGGCCGCAAGTCTTCAAAAAAATACACATTTCTAAAAACAATATTAGCCCACGTGGCTGAGGCCAACTTTTAGATAACAATTTTTTTGGTAACAACCTCTTACCTGCTTTATTCACTGTGGCATTTTTGGCATTTTTCCCAGCATACATTCATGCAGTTCTCCTTTTTTGTTTCTTTCTTCCTCTTACGCTCTTCAAAATAGATTAAGTTTATTTGCAACACTCTGTATGACAGGAACAGATTGACTCAACCATTGTCAAAAAAATTGATGATAATTCTGATCGTGGGGAGTCTTTAACGTCACAGTTATTTGTTTTTAAAGACGTGCATCAGAAGGAGAAATTCTAAAAAGTTACGTGGACAGTTGTTTCTAGAGTTAAAATACACAAATGTGTAGAAATGAATATGGTTCAAAAACCCAGACTGAACCAAAACCAGCCATCTGGGGCGGAGAGACTGAACGTCTCACTGAGCAGAGGAGTCACCTAGCAACAACTTTCTCTGCGTCATGCTAACCCTAACCTTTCTACATAGAATCACACAGAAAAGCAAATTTTGCATAAGAAACTGTAATACGCTTTTGTCAATAGGTCAAATTCAGTTCAGATGATGTCGTTAAAAACCAACCCATTCATGAGACAAATATTGTTATATTTCTAACTTCTTTAATCAAAATGTTGCTCAGCTCCTGTCAAATCCATATGAAAGTGGGTTAGTAGCCCAAAATACTAAAAAGAATTATCTAAAGCAAAGAAAGTGTAAAAATATTTTACACTCCATCTAATTATGCAAATGAATTTTTATTTATAGGTGGTTATTTCATTGTTCTTCCATCAGGCAGAGAGGAAGCTGAAACACTCCATCCATGCTGCTAACTCTGTAGGAGTTTGTGTTTTTAAAACTGGACACGGTATGTGGTTTATGGCATTTTTTATTATTATTGTTGTGTTTTTTTTATTGATTATGGAAGCATTTTTTTCCATTACTTTTTATCTTATTTATTGTCATGGGACGTGATTTCTTTACGTTTTTAGTTTCACCGAGAAACGTATTTATGATTCCCCCGTTCATCTCGTGCAAATGATGAATTGACAGCAAAATAGACTTTATTCCCATTTTATTATAATTTCTTTAACGGTTCCAAGCAGACATGTCGGGAGGTAAAAATGAATCCAAACAAATGAGTTTTTTATTTTTGTAATGTTTGTGAAATAAAACGGTGGACGATAATGCTTTTATTTTACACATTGTAAAAATTGTAAAATATTGACAGTTTAGGTTGTATTGTCTTATCTGGAGATGAACGTCTTTGACTCATTGCCACACTGACAGAGGGGCAGCAGGAACGCTTTGTTCAGACAGACTCCACACATTGCAGTGAATCCTAATTGACGACGTGTTAAAAAGCTCAAACAAACAAAGATCATCCGTCTCACTCACTGTTTGCTGTTTTTTTATTTCCTTCACTAGCAGTAGTAAAACTTATCAGTGTTTTGGGGAGGGATTTTATACAAAATAGTTCAGATTGGTAAAATGTGGACTAAATTGCACCGAATCGCCTCAAACAGTTTAGTGTGAATAAGTTTCAAATTAGTTTCTTAGACAGGTGTCTCTCTTTTCTTTGATGACAGAGGTAGCGGCTAGAGGTAGTGCTGAACGTTTCTGTTTTAGTGTCCAGGCAGATTTACGGCGCCGATCTGTGAACCACTCAAAAACACTTCCGTGTTTCACAGACGACGGGAGACATTGGCGAGGCTGATCCGGAGCGCTGAGACGTGACGACAGAGATTTTGGTGAAGGCCCTGGCAAATTTCCACAAAACAAATGGAGTTAAAAAGCGATCCACACCTCAATCTCGCCGAGCAAAGGTTGGAACATTAATGATTAATAAATGCATCAACACACCACTGACGCCTCGTGATCCCTTCCTCTCACCTAAGGTGCCTTATCAATTTTGCACAGGGTCCAAGTGGCAATAAAAAAAAAAAAAAGTTTCCCTTACAGTATTGGATCAAAGTTTGGAGAGTAAGGCAAAGACTTCTCAGATAGGACTTTCTATCCCCTCAGCTACGATGCAGGTACTGATGAGACCTTGTAGCTCAATGCAAAATGTATTAAAGTACGATGTCGTTATTGAGCTCAACGAGTCCTGAAACCAGAGTTATAGAGGGTGAAATTGGGTTACAGCAGAAGGCATATTGCACGATATATTCACTGCTGCATTCTTCCTGGGAGACAAAACTGCGACCTTTGACCTGCAGGAAGGGGAGATATAAAGAAGACAACATTTTCTATCAAATCACCTAAACTTATGTCAGCATGGCAACATATGTCAATACTTAAAGAGGGGAGATTATTTAAAATTATGTGACATGCTGTCCCCACCGTTGGACAGTATGTCACCTCACTGTTAATTGTTGCCTCGCACCAACAGGGTCTGTGGTTCAAATCTCAACTGGAGCCTCTCTGATTGAGTTTGCATGTTTTAATTGTGTAATGGTTTTCTATGAATACGTCTTCTCAATTCATTTGAAAAATACATTATAGGAAGAAAACTTCCTATAAACTTCCTACATGATTCTTCAAAGAGTTGCTGCTGATGGCAGTGTGCAGGAAGGACCTCATGTGTCAGACTGTATTACTCTGAAGAACATTGTTGTCTCATGAAGAGGATGCTCAGGGTCGTCTGTTCTTTATTTTCTGAAATATCCTTCTTTTACAATAATCTCTAGACTCTCCGTGCCTGGAAGAGATGCTGTCTTCTTCATCGGCTTGTTGAGAATTTTTTCCATGTCCCTGGCTCTGATGCTGCCAACAAATGTCTTTCTCCCAGTGCAAAAACATGAAATAACTGTCATTTAGTTGTGCCACCCCAACAGTTTTAGTGGCGCCTCTGCGCTGGTAAAAAAAAAAAAAGAAAAAAAAAAAAGAAGTTATTAAAGGGTTGATAGAGGCGCTATGTTGTGATGACTTCCTGAAGGCGGAGTTTCAGAAAAAGCAGGGGCGTTTAAAGAGACAGAGGCCCAATTTCTAGCTGTTAAATTACAAAATCAAATTCATTTTAAGTCACATTTGATATATGTGGCTTTTTTTTTTTTACGACAACAGAAGGTAACATAGTTGCTAGATTGTGCTACAAAATGATAAAACACATAATACTGCCCCCTTCAGGTTAATGTCTGCAGGACACATCCTGGAAGCTGTAGACATGAGATTAGTGACGTCCAAGGATTCTACTATCTCATTAATATATGTTAATATATATTTCATATATATCATTAATATATGCAAAACATATTATGTTTCTATGTGTATATATCAAAGATGCTTTGACATATCTTTACATGTTAAAGTATGTAAAGCTACAAAGCTTTAATGTCCTTTGCATGCTTTTACAGACAGATCATTTAGCTGTGAAAAGCTCTTGTCATTAAAAACCTGGCTCCCAAAAGCATTCCCATCAAGTTTCCCATCTTGTTCTTGAAATTAGGATGTATAGAAGAAATCGTCTTATACTTTGAGAGACGTCTCTTTTCCAGCAAGAAACAAACGTCTAGGTTGGACGAAATAAATATTAATCTGCCAGAGATATTTTGCATTTTGTTTTGTTTTGTTTTTTTCTGGCATTGTGTGATTTATTTTTATTTTTTTTACTTGTGTATGGAGAAGTTAAAAAAAAAAGACCAAAAATAAATAAACTCATGAATATTCATAAAAATCTGAATATTTATAATTGTACAATTCCTAACTTTCATGTGTTTCAATGAGATTTCATGTAATGGAGCAACAAAAACAAGTGCACAGCATTGAAGCAAAAAAATAAACAGCACCTGTAGGTTCAAATTTTTACCAATTCAAAATACAAAAAGTGTGATGCACATTTACTCTGATTCAGTAACAAACAGCATAATAAGAGCCTGTAGCAGGATGCAAACATCTTGAGGCGGATGGAGGTTCTACTGTCAGCAGGACAGCAACAGTGGACACAACCATGCATGGCCCAGTCAAAATGGAAGTTCAGTCAAAATGGAATTCAGAAACTTTGGCAAACCTGAAAACTGATGTTTAGAGATTTTCTCTGTCTCATCTAAACTTATCCAAAGAGGAAAAGACAAAAGATTTCAGTTACTTATTGAGTGCAGCGGATTCCCCTGGAGAGTTGGAGCTGTTAGCAGCTACTAGAAAAAAACAATGACTCAGTGAGAATAAACACAAATGAACTTTAAAAAATGTTTTAAACCATCCACATTACTCTCTCCTGGTCTATCACAGGCATTGTTTATAAACACAATCCAATGTCATAAATCATAAAAGCAGAGCCCTGAGTGAGGAATTTAACCCTTTAGATATCAAATTAAGCATTAATAAAAGTGCAGAAAGTAGCTGAATATTTATTTTGAATTTGCTTTCATTTCGAACCGTGACCACGAGTTCCTATTTTGTAATTACAAACAACAGAAAGCACAGGACAGGACACAGGACGTCTCTGTCCTCGTCCTGGCTCCTCACATTATCCTCCCAGACTCTGTCCTTCCTCTTTAATGAATTAATTATGAGACAGCGAACTCACCGCTCATCATGGTTCTGCTCTCTGTCTGCAACAGAGCTCTCTGCTCCACTGGATTCTCTTTCTGCATCAGTTTAGCTTTGGACTGCCCCCTGTCTACTGCTGCCTGACTGTCTTTGCTGTATTCATGATCGGCTTTCGCACTGAATAATATATTCAGTTGTTGCTTGAATACCGAAACCAAACTTAAAGTTATTACTGTGTTGCCTATGCTAATTCTAGATCACCCGTCCACTCTGTAGAATTCCCAGACAGCTCCCTATTATAGGGATTTCGCCACGCTGGACCAACTGTCCCCATGTGTGTCCTTGTCTTTAACAGTAATCTCTCCCCGGATTCCCGGCCTGGTTTATTTGGCAGCGCCTCCGTTTACAATGTTAACACTGTGTGGAGCTTAATGTGGCAGCAAGCGCTCTTCAAACGGCTGTTTTTGTCAGAAATCCAGCAGATGACCCCACTGCTGTTTCTGTTTGCAGTGCAGCCAAACAAGCTTGTGTTGATTCAATTAAGATGCCAGTCAATAAGGGCCGGAAACAAAGATCAGATTGAAATCCCTGCTGTGTATATGGCTGCCCAACATGTACCGGATGGGCAGACTTGCTTTCCTAGGAAAACAATGTTGTGTTGCATAAGTCATCAGTATTAAAGCTACACTATGTAACTTTTATAAGAAAAAAATAAGTCTTTTACATATAGAATGTGACAGATAATCTGTGGGAAAAAAAATTTCACTCCTCTGCCTTCTCCCAGTGCTAACTATAGAAATAGATTAGAAACGACCAATCAGAGCCAGGAGGAGTGTCTTAGCATTGTCAATCACCCGTGTGTACACGATTTTCTCAACTTCCCCCTTTTTCTCTGCCACACTATAGCTTGTTCACCACAACAAAGCCTGCCATGAATGCTAAGGCTAGATAGCATAGCCGCAGATGACGGTGAATAAACAGTTCACGTGGAATAGGTGAGTTGTTTCTCCGCCATTAGCATGTTAAGCAGCAAGTACATGAGGATGACTGACAGCGTGAACACCCTCCTCCTGGCTCTGATTGGTTGTCTCATCCAGTCTCTACAGTATTTACACATCTTGCTCCATTTTCAATAATGACGCTCTCTTCAGCCAGGATCGACACCAGATCTTTTGCTAACTGGAGTTGAGCCGCACATTTCATGCCAAAGTAAATCCATTGTAATTGTTTCCCAAATTGTTTACATTTGTAATATTCTTAATGTGTGTAAACCTCTGAATTAGAAGAAAGTAATAAAAGTTTCTAGAACAACATGATTCCTGTCTTTATTCCGTAATTATAGAACATATTTTTTTTTTGTAAAATGTCTTTTAATATCAGTATTCAACTGTACACAGTACTTTTATAGTATACTTGAAAAGTTATGTTGGAGAACATGTAGAGCAGTTTCCTAAAACTATTTTCTGAAACAACTCAGAGTAGAGTTATCTCTGCTTTAAATGTCTGTATAATCTGCTGATAGTCTTAACTCTAGTTTTAAACCATTTCAATCCCAAAATCAGTGTCGTCTCTGCTTCCATATAGTCTAAAATACTGTTTCAAACTCCATACATGAGGTAAGCCATAGCAGTGGATAAGTTATATCCAGTCACTAAAAGTTTCTGCCACCAGATTGAAGAAAAAGGTCTTAGAAGGATATTGTCAGTCAGAAACCTGGTGGCATTTAGGAACAGAATGGGCTGATCCTCTGTGAATGTGGCCTCAGGGCATTAAATCAGAATCGAAGTGAGAAGACAGAGCCGTGTCTGCGAGCCAGGATCGTGCCAGCCCGCTGTTTTACTCTCAACTCGTCTGGAATCTGAGCGAGTAGCACAAACACTCAGCAGAAGAATCGCTAATGAAGCAAAGCAGCTATTTTAAAAACAAGATCTTGGTGTTTTAAAGCTAATTTTTACCTGACTGCATACAGATATAAAAAGCTACATACACATGCTAGCAAATGGCATAAACTGCACTGCCATATGCAAGCCAGCCACGAACAAACAGACATATACGTCCAACGCAATACTGCCTGCCACATGGCAAGCCATGACGCTCGCCATTGTTCTAATCTCTCTGGCTTGCAAAGGGAACAAGACATGTCAAGCCAAATATTTCTCAAACAGCGTATTTACAGCAGCACTGCTACCAGCAGGGGGCCATGCTTGCTTCGACTAGGCCACGGAAACACAAACATAGATTTGATGCCACCAGTTCCCTTCATGAGCTGGAGGCGTCAAAAAAGCAGGAATGCTGACATTGTATTACCCATGGTGCTTCATTTATTGTTGAACACAATTTATTTTACATGGAGTTGTCAAATGTAAGTAATGTAGGATAGAATAGGATAGAAAACTGTATTATCCCAAAGACAGGTTTTCTGCTCCAAATTCTTTGATGTTTCACACATCACTTCTACTTTTCCATATTTTGTTTTTCTAAATTGTATTCAATGATTCTCTTTCCTCAAAATCGGACACATAAATAACCCATTATGACAATGTGGAAATTTGTTTTTTGAGTGGTTTGCAGGCTTAGTAAAATATAAAACCAAAAAAATCACATTTTCATTTGCTGATCTTCGCACTGTCTCAGCTTAATACCTTGTCGCTCCTCCTGTGGCAGCAGTTCCAGCCTCAAGTCATTTTGAACATGAAGCCTCCAGCTCAGCTCACCTATCTTTAGGCAGTTTGCTTCATTCTTCTCTGCAGTTCTTTTCCACCTCCATCAGGTTGGATGGGATTGGTCAGATCTCTCCAGAGACGTTCAGTCAGATCCCAGTCTGGACTCTGGCTCGGTCTCTCCAGGACTCACACTGCGGTTCTGAAGCCTTTGAGATCTGGGTCATGTGCTTTGGGTCGTTGTCCTGCTGGAAAATGAACCATCACCCAGACTGAGGTCAAGATGCTTTGCAGCAGGTTTTCATCAAGATCTTTGTACATTTCTACATTCATCTATCCTGACTAGTCTACCAGTTGTCGCCATGAGAGATTAAAGTATTTCACAAACATGCACCAAAGAATCAAAGCAACACTCCAGGTCAATTCCCATCAATTCCCAAAGTCACACACACACCAAAAGAATTGTAAAAGCGCACATGTCAGTGCGACACCGCCAGGCTACGCACAGGCTATAAAACCCATAGGGTCCAAATGACTCCATCGCTCAAGACCGCAGAAAGGTTAAAGGATTTGTTAAACATGCATGAAAGAATCATCCCAACACTCCAGGTATGTTTAGATGAGGGAATAAAACCATGACATCATGTAAAGCTAAAAAAAAGCCTCTTTTAGATAATACCGCCCCTTTAAATATTCAGAGTTGAAAAACAGCCTGCACACAAGGTAAAAGCTCGATTTATTACAATTTGGTTTTGATAGTGATCATAAAATCCTCCTCAAACTATCCTAACTTCTCACTTTGCACAGAAAGAAGTTTATCTGTCTGAGGGTCAGCCTTCGACAGCGGGCCGTTCCGTTTCCAGCACAGAGTGGCCGTCTGATAAGGCAAATGGAGGGGCTCTGATCTTTTCATCTTATCTGCTGTGATATTGCCGTCTTGGCATTCAGTTTGAAGTGTGAGGCGGCAAAGTAATTGTTGCCGTGGAGAGCCCGGTGCAGCCCCGCAGAGGACTTCCAGTGGCCGAGGTATATAATTAGCGAGGCGCGCTGACACGACGCATCCAAGAGCGGGAAGGTTAGCGGAGAGGGACCAGGCTGCTCTCACAAAGCTCCATGGGCCGCTCCACCACCAGGATAATCATACATCTAATCAACAAGGTCTTTTGGAGATGTTAGATTAAATGATCCAGATAAGTGCTCAGGCTCTGTGGGAGCTGGAGGAGAGGAGAGCAGATGAGCGCTGTGGGTAGGAGGTTAGCTTCATGAGGCTCCGTAATAACCAACATAAACATTAAGCGTTACATGGAGCTAAAGCTGTACTGTCCAGGAACAACTTTGTGTCTTAGAAGGCTTAAAGCCCTTACTAATCTTTTCTTATTGCATCAAACCAAGTGGAACAAATTATCAAAAAATAAAAACATTTAAGAAATATTACTCTAGGTACCTTGTAGAACAAGGAAGGTCAATAAATTGGTCACATCTGAACACACTCAGACCAAGGTGAGGATGTTCGTCTGCTAGCATCACGATGTCTTCAACGTCACTTTGAACATAAACTTTGGAAACTTGTGACAATACGTCGTTATCATAGCACTGGGTTACACAAAAATATTCTTTTGGAATTTGTCTATGTTTGGTCAATTGAATTAGGACTATTTTTCACCGCTGAATCCAAAAATGACATCCATTTTTCTCAATCAGGTCAGGTTTTTATGCTAACTTGATTTAGAGAAATCTGATCTTCTGACTAAATCAATTACATGTTTGTGACATCATCAGCTCATAGCCGTTAATATTTCTCATCCAAAAAAGGTTTTAGGAGGAAAAAAAACAATTGTTTTCTAACAGAGCTTATTAATTAAATGTTACAAACTTGGATTTCTGTAAATTGAATAATAAACACTGATAGGAGTAAGTACATGCGAATAGAACATTAAGTCTCCGTCTCTTTCCTGTCCTGATGGAGTCTCTCCTCCTGTTCATCACTCATTGATCCCAGATTCTCAGGAAACCGATTCATATGTGAGAACAAGTCGTGCATTTTGATGCTCATGTTGCTCCACAGTTCAGAAAGTTGATGTGATGGAGCAAAACCAAGGTGATTTTTGGATTCGGCACATCAAGATGACCCTAAAACAGTTGAAAAACTACAGACAATTTTTTTGGCTGTTGTCCATAGTGTAGTGTAGTTATATAGTGATATAGTGTAGTTAACTATATCTACTATAGTTAGTTTGAGTTAACTAATAAAATAATGAAAACTGAAATTGAGAAAACACTTTTTGTTAACTGAAATAAATAAAAACAGTAATTATTGAGAAAAAAACTATGAGGAACTGGAACTATATTGTGTGTTTATAAAACTTAGTATAACATACTGAAAATGTAAATATATATATTCCTCATTTTCATGTCTATGAATCTGTTTATTAGCCTTTTTGGACTTATTAAAGGCGGGCCAAAAATCACACACACACAAAAAAAAAATGCTGCAAAACAAAAGAGTTGAACATATTTGGTTAAGACAGAGCTGCCAACAGTTTGGCTCATCTCCCACCTTATAACAAAGCCTGGGAACAGCTCCCTTACTGAACATGTAATCCTTTCCCAAACAATCCGCTCCAGAGTGGATCTGATTCTCTCTGTTTCTGATTTCAGTCTCCAGCTAAGAAGAAAATAAAAGTCATTCTTGGCTTCTTCAGGATGGCCAACAAAAACTGCAGACTAAACCGAACACCAAACAACGTTAGTGTCAGAAATTTCACAATTAGATTTCTAAGAAGATGTTTGTGTAGTTATTTTTAATGTGTTATAACTGACGTCTCTTGCCTTGTGTTTCTTTTTTATCCTTCTTTATTTTTTTGACCTGGCATTGCATTCCCTGTTGCTGTGCGTCGCAGACTTTACCTCTGCCTTACCCCGGCATTACATTTCAGACAGCTTCCCCAGCAGCAGTTATCTTTCTGCTGGTATCCAACAGGTGCAGGGGATATTTCTACCTCTAATATTTCCATTTCTCCCCCCTTTGTGTTGTGCCTGGAAACATAATACCTTGGAAAAACATCTCACACACAAACAACAGGCAGCCCTCAGACCTGAGGCTTCTCTTCTATTTTCCACTCAAAATATATACCCTCACAGCAACGTAGTGGGGTTCTTCAGTAAATAAAAGGAAAACATCATTTGAAATCTCGTTTGTATTTGAGTGCAGGCCTTACATTCGGGGTCCAGAGCTCTGAATCATCCATCTTCAAGGATTGGACTATATCTCGTCATATCATCTGTCCGCTCTGCTTCATCCTCAGGGTTCTGGCCTGGTGGTGTTGGGTGACTCTGGGGCAGAAATGTAAGCTAGCTTTCATTGCACAACAGCTATGAACGCCCTATTGGCTAACGCACATAGTCGTGATTAAGCAAGAATTATGTTCAAATTGTTGAGAACCCTATGCTGGAAAAACACAAAATCTTATCAAGTGTTGTCGGTCTGGTTTCTAGTGCAAATATCTTAGGACACTTGAAATAAGACAAAACAAACTTGCAAGCTATAGGAGCTTGTTTTAATAATTCTGGAATATCTAATAAAAAGTAGTACCACTGGCAGATTATTTCACTTATAAAATGAGGAAATTGCCTTGTTACAGGTGAAAGCAGTTCCAGTACATTTCCAATCTCTGTACCACTGTAACATCATTGCAATTCCAGGTGACAAAACTAGCACACAGTTCACACAAACACATCCAAAAAGTTGAAGGTAATGCAAACACAGGCTCAAAGCTGATTAATCTTTAAAGTTTCCACTCACCAGACGTGGCCCTCACTTTCTCATGTCAATCACGTGTTTTGGATTCCATCTCTAGTCGTCGTTTTTGTAAGAGACGCAGAGCTTACAGCCTTGGAGATTGCACATTGAACAACCAACAGGCAAAATAGGATGCACAAGTTCCAGAAACACAAAATTAACAACTGGTGTGTGGACCAGATTCTTGTTTACACTGTAAAAGAAGAAGCAACTTGTTTTCCAATTAACTGCAAAACCCAACCCAAGGTGCACAATTAATTCAAGGATATCGATTTGTTGACTTTCATCAGACAAATGATCTGATTCTAAAACAGTTCTACTGAGCACATTACATCTCTGTGCTTTACACAGAGATGTAATGTGAGGTACTCTGACTATATTTAGGTGAAGGTCTGCTAGTATTTATGCTGGTTTGCATTATTTACACTACAACCAGAGCAAATTGCTTTGAATTCTCAGATAGACCTGAGCTGTTGGGACCATAGAGAGAGAAATATCCTCCATCAGAGACCAAGAACTGATCAGAAATGCCCACATTAGTTTTGATTGAAGACTAACTAAACCCACTGAGATAACATGAGTGGAGTGTATCTCATCTTCTTGCTGTTTATTTTCATATTAACCATCACTCCGTTAATGTAGGTCAGTGCTTTGCTTTGAGCTGCACTTGCGGCTGCCATTTCCTTCTAAATCCACGAGTGCAATTTCAGACCAAGTTCTTAAAACAGTAACGATTTTTCAATATCGCCCAGTAACATAAAGGTCCTGCTCTGAACGTTGTGGGTAAGTCCCCTCTGCAGTTCAGCAGGTATTGATCAGAGATCAGCAGGTAGGGACAGTGAAGTGTTCACAAACATTGCATGTTGTTTGAAACGGCTTTAATGAGTGGAGCTGGAGACGTTAGGACAATTGTTTGCCCAGCATCTGCAGGCAGAGCATGGATTGCTCTTCCCTTTGAATAATTGATTGTACATTCATTGATTGTACTTTAAAGGGACATTTCCAGCTCACATGCCGGGCCATTTACTTACTAGATATTGCAGATCTGAAAGGCGGAGGTGGTGTTGTAGGCCCTCCTACTGCAGTCAATCCCCATTTCTTTGGTCTGATAATCAATTTGTCTTTTTTTTTTTTACTTTAAAACATGAACTCCTCTAGGTCAGTCCAGTCCATTTCTGTGGATACCTTACAAAGCAATCAAACATGAGTAGTGTGCACAGGACGGCACTTATTTGTCTTTGAAATGTTTACCTAATTGTTTCTAAAGCTAGTTTAACATTTAACCCAGCCTGACTCAGTGGAGTACAGTTGGGGGGGGAAGTGTGTTCAAACAGTGAGAAATATATATTTTTTTTACCAAATTTACTGCTCTAGCCTTTTTGTGTTCGTTTGCATGGACTCCAGAATAAATGAAGAGTGATCAGATGAAATTCAGTTTATTTTGAAAGTCAATGAATGTTAATGGAAATGAACTCAATCACAAAAATCTAATCTACACTGTGGTCTCAGTGACCTGTTAGCACCAGGTCACTGACTGTACATCTAGCTCAGGGCCAAAGTTTCAGTAAGGGCAGGAAGGCTGCAAAAATAAACTCACACTCTGTCTGAATTTGATCTGCATAGATCGGCCAGACGCAAGCTGAGTCCATAAGTCTCTGGAGTCACTTTTTGGACCAGGATCCTGGTGATTCCAGCCTTGTACAGAGAAATCACTTTGGAAAATCTGCCTCAGTGCGTGAAACCAGTTTCATTCCCACTGTGTCACAGGCCTTTGATTTATGAAGATACCTTTGTGTTACAAACTTAGAGAACCTCTTAGAGTCTTTCTTCTGTTAGTCCAATGTTAAAGCAAGCTCATTAGCTAAACAGGATCCTTTTGTTTTTCCAAACGGAAGATTTTTTTGCTGCCAAACTTTCACGTAGCTTCCCGTTGGTCCAAATGTAAACCCTCTTTTTTTATGGTGATGATTTTTTTTTTTTTTTTGTTGACCCTCCACATACACGAAGTTGTTTTTTTAAAAATTTTCTTTATTAAACATCAAACCACAACCTGTTTGTAGCCATTAGAAACATTGTGTCCGGATGTCTGATCAAACTAAAGGCAGAGCTGAGTCAGATTGGCTGCTTCTCAAAATGAGACCTCAGCCCAGCAGGAAAACTGTTTTAAACAGTTTTGTTTTGAAATTATGCTCACCTACATTATGATAATAAGTCTGAATCTTCTGTCATCTTAGCAATAGACAAATATTTTTTTTTTCCAAATCCTGTTGTTTAAACATATTTATAAATTTGCACTATTAAGTCAGTTTGATCCCCACTGGATCCTCCCTATAAGGCTAGTCACACTAGTGTTGTGACGCTTCAACAATTAATGTTCAGTCGTGCATGCTCACTTACAAAAAAAAGCAAAACGTAATTTTGTGCTTTTTTCTTCTTTCTCGTCCTTTTTTGTACTTCTCTTTTCATTTTTAACTGTCTCCCATCTTATATAGCCTACAAGGGGACGACCACTAGCTACACACAACCTAGTGTGTATGTTCAATACACGGGTTAGTACAATTCAATTTAATTCAGTTTATTTATATAGCATCAACAACAAATGTTATTTAGAAGAAAAAAAAATACAATGATTTCAATTACAAAACAATTACGATGGGGCGTGTCTGTCGCCACTGCCGTGTTTTGAAGGTTTCAGCCAGGCAGATACCCGAGTGAGACCCAGACCGGACCTTTGTTCCTGCCTCCTTATGTCACGTCCTGTTTATTGCTTTAAAAGAAAAGCTAACTCTACTTGGTACAGGACATTTGTCCAAATGCTAGCTGCACACTACAGAAATCGAAGGCAGACTCAATTCTGGGGTACTGGGTTTACTGACACCTTATTTTCACATAAAGGATGCCACTATCAACAAGCCTGTCTTGTTATGCAGACTTTGTTGCCAGTTAACAAGGCAGCATTTTTACAGTTGTCAGACTTTCTGTAGCCCTTGTTGTAGGTCTCCGTCCCAAAGGGACGCCTCGTGTGCGTATGAGACACAGTTTTATTTATCAAAGCAGAAAAAAAAATCAACATTCTGGGAATGACAAAAGCTGGGGAGAACAATGACCTGAAGCCGGTGACGTATTGCACGATACAGTGAAGGGGGCGACCTATAGGGAGGTGTAGGGTTTCCAGCTCTCCTCTGTTCCCTATAATTTCCACCTGTGAAAGCAAAGCAGCAGGCCTTGTGTTTTACAGCTGGAGATAGTTTGTCTCGGTTCCCTGACACGCTGCTGTTGTTATCACTTGCTCCACCTAATAAAACCAGATGCTGGATGCTTCAATTTCAGGCCAGTCTCTGGGGAAGGTAGACATTCAGTCAAGAAGTCCTGCTTCATTTCAGAGAATAAAGCAGAGCGAAAAAAACTAATAAAAACATTTCAAATACACATAGAAGGAAGTGTTTGTTTTTCATTATCAACATTAATGTTGCTGCCAATCATTGACCAGGACCAAGTAATTCTTACCAGCACTCATTCTATAGAAAACCAGTTAATATTGTTGTAAATACTGAAGCGAATGAATATTGAGCTGAAATTTTTAAGCTGTAGTTTTAAATTTGTGCCTTATTTAACGTAGAAATAACACGACCTGGTTGGTGGCTAAATGAAAGGAATATTTTCATACAGAGAAAAGTAAAACAAGCTGGTGATATTATGGAAAACTCACCCGGTCCTGATGGAGCAGAACACTGGGAATTCCACTGGGAACTCAATGGTCATTCAGGTAAAAAGTTTATGGCAGGAGAGGGAGAGCAAGAAGTTGAAGGCAGCATTTTCTCAGCAGTGATGCAGTGGAAATTTATAGCCATGCTGTCTGATGAGTTTTCCAGTTTTCTATGCTTTGCTTCGCACAGAGGGTCTGGGCTTTCAAGTAAATGGTAGAAAGCCCAGATTGAGCTGTGAAAGGTAATCTGAGTCGAGCGGCAATGGCAAAGCTATCAAAAGCAGAACAGACACAGGCCCCTCATCTGAGGATAAGAAAATATCACTTGTAACTTTCAAGTGTTGAGATTGTAAGTCTTCAAACGGGTCATTACTGTTTGGATGCTCACACATCCAATTAGCAACTATTCTTTCAAAGATTTCATATATAAATTATTCTACCTGAAATCCATCAGCTCTGCAACTGAAGAGCTGACAGATTCTCTTATTGAGAGAAGGTTTCTTAGGTAAAGATTTTATTGCAGGTACCTTCAAAGGTACCTCTCACAGAACCTGATCAGTGGTCTTCCTTCCATTTGGCTAATTCTTATGTTCGATATTATCTGCACTGTTCTATCCTTATTTGTAAGTCACTTTGTATAAAAGTTCTGTGTGCCCGAACACAAATATTCACATGCATCGAAATTGTCACGCCTACTTCAAGAACGTCTTAGGCTGCCCCGAGTGAGTGTGTGTTTGTGAATGGGTGAATGACTGTAGTGTGAAGCACTTTGGGGACAACGTACAAAGCCATTTACCATTTAATTTTCCCATGTTTAGACCCATGTAATGCATGCCAGAATGGGAAATAGTGCAGGAGATTTATTGTGAAAACACAGATTGAGGTTATGACAAAAAAGTACAGAAATCTCACCTCTCTTTACTTCCAGATGCTTATTGCAGAAAAGCATCTATCTGTTCTTGTGTTAAAGCATAGATGGAAAGTACAAGTGAAAGCTTGCAAACAAGGCAACAAGTTCCCCTGTCATCTGATAATTAGAAGTGCAAAGGATGTGTCACACATCCCCACGTCACGTGAATCTGACTTTCTATCCAAAAGTACCTCTAATTAGATCATATGCTCCCAGAAGGAAGAACATGCAAAGTCAACGCTTTGTAAATTGAAGTGTCAAAAGTTGCACCTCAAGCCTAAAATCTGGTGCTAAGATGTGAATCAGAGTGCAGACGTTGACACATTTCTACCTTACTTCACACACATACACACTCGTTCTGATATGACATTCTCTTTAGATGTCCCATTCATTTCAATTTCACATCCTAACAAAAGATAGTCTGCGCGACGAGATGCATATGCCACAGATGATGTATCACCTAAAGAAGGTCTGCGGCTATGATAGACACTTACATAGCTCACATCACTTGATATATGCAAAGGAATTACCAGGCTGACATTCTGAGAGAAAGGGCCCAGGCTGCAGGAATATCACCTGCTCTGATCTCTCTGTGATTGTTCATTTCACGTTGGCTCACACGCCAGCTGAGCACACGGCCGGCTGCCGCAGACGGGGTCGAGAACATGGAAAATAACAAACAGGTGGAGACCGGGGCCCTTCGCATGGCGGCGCGTCACGTTCATAATGGACACTCACCCCGAGCATCCCGCCATTGTCTGGCGCAAATGTGAGACTTGGCAAGGCAACGAGCGGCGGAGACGCAGAGGCCAGGCCAGTTGAGCCGCCCGCTCCGTAGCCTCCACATCCTCCTCATAATCTGCCGTCAAACAGCCAGACAGGACTGTCAGCCATGACAGGAGAGCTTAGCGTCCTGGACAAGAGACAAACAAAAAACAGGACATTTTCATAACCCACATGATTTAGATACATCTTTACACTTTTTTTGTGATAAGAAAAATCATTCAGAGACCTTCCGGCTGAAATAGAAGGATAAGGAAGAAGGGTTTCTAATTTTTCTACAAATAAATGTCACATTCTCAGGAAACTTCCTGACTTGTATGCGGTATCAAGAACGGAATTCAAAATGTTTTGGGGTTTTTTTTACGAGGAATTAAGGAAATGTGCAAAAAAGGACAGAGTCCAGTTCTTCTGGAAACATCTGCAGGAGAAGAAACGAATGATTAAGAACCGACACTGATGATGAAGACAAAGAGGAAGAGATTGAACATTGACTGTTTTGATATTTGAAGATTATGTACAGTGGAGGACTCAATGTCCAATGCTAACACAGGCAGGGCCGGAGTACAATAAGGTTGGGCCAAAGTGGGCCGGGCCCCCAGGCTTTCAGAGCAAGACTCAGACATAAGACACTAATTACGAGCAGGTTGAGCATCTCCAACAAAGATCCTCTCTTCAAGAGAGACCACACACTTTCACACAAATGGAGAAAGACACTCACACAAATCCTAAAAATAAAAGCATAAAACATTTGTCCATACCCCTAAACAAAACACAACTCAGCCACATGTCTTCGGCAGAAACCCAATGAGTAAAGAACGACAATTTGTGTCTTTCACATCAGCACTAGTGTTTTACAAAGAAGAGTTGGGGAAGAAGGGACACATCTCAAACTTAGCAGGTTTGCTTGTAAAACCATGCATCCTTTTACTTCCACTACACAATGATGAAGTACCTTAATTTTGTTTATTTTAAAAAATTACAAATGTGAAACAGTTCAAACAGAACATCTTTGGATTTAGCACTACGTATGATAGTGCTAAATCACAGTACCGAATGAGCCAGCAAGTCAAGTTTCTTGTTTTAATTTTCCCTTAACTTGTAATCTTTTTTTTACCTTTGACTCATTGTTCTGTTTTCATCCTGTTCTTCTTGTAATGTCTGCCCTAAATTCAAATGTGCGATGACTTGTTCTCCCTTAATATAATAATAGCGGATTGGACTATAAAGCTCCTGCAACCATAAATCCACTGAAAGCCATTTCCTTTGTCTAAATTTAGGAGCTTTTATGGGTTTCTCAATTATCTGTCATTTGGAAAGTTTGTCTTATTTGTAAAAGAAGTTTCCGCATCGCTTCTTTTGCTTTTGTGTTTCTCCGTGTCTCTGTGTTCTCTGAAAGCTCATCGCTTCTCCTCCTCTACTTTGACTTGCCAGCCTTTTGCATGAGTGCCCTCACTTCCAGATGCCCACCAAGGTATAAATTAATAAAGCTTCTTATTGAAACGACAGCGTCTGTTGCCATGGATATGAGAAAGCGAGCCCTGGTTTTCTCAGCAGTGACTTCTCAGCCAGTTGTGCAGCCTGCTTGCAAAGGTGTGTAAGTACATAATGAATATGTCAGCTGCTAAGTGTCATTCTGTGGCCGTAGCCAATTATATGACTCACCGACTATTGTCTTCACAACTAATCAGTTCTTAAATTCATTATGGGCATTTTCTGACTGGTGAAAATCATCATCATCATCATTCTGTATAGATGCTGAAAGTTACTAGGCAAAGATGGAAAGTCCAAACAGGAATCCTCTAACAGCTAAAACCACTCTGATGCTCCAGTCAGCAGGCTGGTGGCTGAAATTTGGACAGATTTGTTGGAAATCAACATGCGGCCTTCGTTTTGCATTCAGGTGAGCCCACATGCAGGAAACCGCCGCCAAGGTTCTGATGCTTTTCGGATCACCAAGACCCAAATGACGTGACGTTCAGCTGCTGTCGAAACCGCGTCTCCTTAAAATCCACCACCGGCACAGAGCTTGTGCAACCCTGGCAGCCGGTCGCTTTGAGAGAATCTCAAAATTCTAAAATATTCTAGATATTTCAGAAGTCTGGACGTTTAAACGTCTTAGGGACGCTTGATTAAAACAACCAGATTTGCTGGTAAGATGTTTAGTATGTGTGTATATATATTAACATTTTTAATACTTTTTTATAATTTTTATAGTTATAAAAAGTCTTTCATTAATCGCCTTTTAATGAAGAACTTTTTAGCAACAAAATAAGCAACATTTTCAATTCAAAACACTTTCTTGCGGCTAAATTATTGAATAAATAGACAGGTGAGCTCAGTAACAAAGATATTTATTGTTTTTAATTATTATTTGGGTTATTTAACTATCAGACTAACTATTCTAAAATAGCACCAATCTGATAGTAGATCTACCAATTTCCAGTTTTTCAGGAACTCCTGATCATCCATGGAACTAAATCAGAAATGTGGACGCTGACTTTAGCGTTGGGGTCGTCTCTGCTGCTGCTACATGTTTAACATCTACAGGCGTAGATTTTTTTTGCATAGATGATGTTTCAGCTAATAAAGGCATCTGAAACTGAATCCAACCTCTTGATACCATGCTGTGCAATTCTTTTCTCTTTTGACAAGCAATTCATTTTGTCTGTAAGAAATGTCAAAAACATCTGAATCCTTTTTGTCACAAAGATTAGGAAAGGTTTTGACAGGCAGATTTATCATCCGAGGTGTTGATACGTGTTGTGTTGAAGAGGCAGCATTCTGACTTGCTTGTTTCACTGCGCTTGCCTACAGGCAAGGATGGAAGTCTTTCTAATAGGTGTTGAGGGTATTTCCCTCAACGTGAGGCCCACAAAGATGCCGATGCAGACAGAGGAGGTATGCTGCAGGTGATTGGAAACTGGGAGAGATTGCAGCAATTCAGGTTGTTGTGTGTCTTTTCAACTGCTTTTTTTTAAAAACCCTTTTCATGGTTAACTGTTGTTTATATTCCTGAAAGGGGCAGTATTATGCAAAATCTACTTTTTTGAGCTTTACATCACGTTGTAATGATATTTCCTCATCAAAAACATAACTGAAGTGTTGCCTTGATTCTTTGATGCATGTTTAAGAAATCCTTGAATCTCCCGTGGCAACCATTCAGCTGTTCAAAACACGCGGGTGGACCTAGCTCCGCCTTCAAGACACAGCTCCTCCTCAGAGCTGCAGCTTCCAAGCTTCCGGGTTTCCTCCTCACGGAGCAGCCCTCTCCCGCAACATCCGAACTCAGCTCCTTCAGACTAGCCAGTAGCATTTAGCAAACAGATATTGGAACTCTGCATCTGCTGAACTCATTATAGGAGCTACTTCTCAGTCCGACGCTGGTAGAAACATTGATAAAGGGTTATTAGAGGAGCCATGCTGTGATGACCTCCTGAAGGCGGAGTTTCAGAAAGAGCAGGAGATTTTACAGAGGCAGAGGCCTGATTTCAAGGCGCTAAATTACAAAGTCAAATCTTCTTAAAGTCATACTTCATATTTATAGCATTTTTATAACGACTGGACTTAACATAGTTACTTAACTCTGCTATAAAATGGCACTGTCTGCCTGGAAAATAAATAACACTGCCCCTTTAACAAGTGTTTAATCGACCATAGTACTAATATTATGTGTGGACACTGAACAGGAGTTTGGCCAACTCTAGATTACAGTCAGCAATTATAGTTAAGATGTGTGTCTTACTGCAAACTCATTGAAACTGCTGGTTTTTCAAGGAGCATTAAGTAAGGATGAGTCCCTGCAGATTCATTTGTACCAAGAGAGAGAGTAAAAATCTCCCTATCCCCCTTCAGGCTTAGACATGGAATAGAGACATCATAGAAAAGGGAGCAAAAGGGCCATTCATTTTGTTTTTCCACCAAGGTATGTGCCTTTCATTTCCTGTCCATTGATCTGTGTGGCCTGAGGCAAAAGGTTGAGGGTAGACGTTGAGCTAGAGGCCACCATTGGAAATGTTTTGCAAGGAGTTGTCGAAAGGCACTGCAACCAGAATCGTTGATTATCAATCTTTCTGCCAGCACAATGAGCATTGATTCTACTCACTGTGTCTTGGAATCAAGAATGTTTTGATAGTACAAATAGGGAGGTTGGGGAACAATAGCAACACATGTTTAATTGTAAAATAGGAAGTGGGGCTATAGTACTGCTTTTATTTTCTCTTTCATCATCAAGCCTAATGATAAATGTGTGCCTTCCTGATAAAATCGATGTCCTTTATCTTCATCTCAGACAAACGCCGCAGACGGCCAGCGAGCTTTGAATACCGGCAATCAACTCTTCATTGATTTAGCATTCACTGGGAAAAAAAAAACCCTATTGGTTCAGGAGCGATGTTCAGCTTGTGAGGATTCAGGGAACCATGGCAGCCCTGCTGCTGCTGTTGGCAACCAGTCATTCATGGAAAGTGAGCTGAGTTCCTCTCATTGCGTGAATATTGCAACTCATCGTACTTGTGATCAAGCTTCGAGAGCTGATGTGGAGGATAGTGATTCGCATTCGCAAGCTAATACGTTTTGGATTACTTCTCACAGCGTCTCTGATTTACCCACCACAAACTCACCAATAAGACACAGAACACATCAACAGCAGATAGCAATTTCCTAAAATGTCCATGGGTGAGTGATTATTACGGCGCTGTCGCTATTGGTCTAATATGTCAGGAAGACATTTCCATGGCCAACACTTCACAAAATGATCTGTCCTTGCATATCTCATATACTTAATCTACGTACATGTATGCATATGAGATATGCAATGTAACCTTTCCATAAAGATAAAATGATAATATGTTGGAGCCAAAAACCTCCTTCGTGCTTGCAGAGGTAATGCTACAGTCCACTGCTTGGAGGAACACAAAGAAGAAAAAGATTTTATCCTCTTCTTGTGTTGTCCTTCCATCTGACAAGACGTTCTGTTGCCAGGGGCACTGAGCGGGTCAGGACTGCAAAAAGTCTGCTTTTTGTATCCTCCTTTCCTTCAGCCTTTGGCATGTGGTTTTTGCATTGCTTTGTTTAAAATGCACAGTGTTCAAAATAAAATTTACGGATCTTCTATGGATTTACTGAAAGGCAATCTGTAGGGGCAGAACGGACCAATCAGAAGGCATCTTAACAGCATGATGTGGTCAACAAAGTACACGACAATCTGGTTAGT
Source organism: Xiphophorus hellerii (assembly GCF_003331165.1). Lineage (NCBI taxonomy): Eukaryota > Metazoa > Chordata > Actinopteri > Cyprinodontiformes > Poeciliidae > Xiphophorus > Xiphophorus hellerii. The sequence goes on from NC_045683.1 coordinate 28,718,598, forward strand.
GTAAGGCATTCAGGTTCTTTAAGGCATTGACACTACCCAGGCGCTCAATCTGATTGGCATGAGAGACACTTGAAGCCAGAATGAGTCTGCTGATAAATGTCACCTCCCTGAGGTCCAGTCCATTTGTCTCTTTTTCAATTTGCTCCCTGAGTTCTCTTGGGTTTAATAGCACAGATGGGGACCTCAAGAACATGTTGGGTTTGAAATGTTACTGGTACACCTTGAGATAAGGTCAGCTTATGTGAATAGGCCTGGCGGTCTTCAGTGCGCTGCCTGTGGGGGAAACGGTCTCTGAACAAGGTTGGGAATCTCTGATCTGTCCAGATGGAGCGGATAGGGAGGTCAGGAGTTTATATGTTTCTGAAACTAAACTGAAGACGGAGCTCAGAGTTGGAATTATAGAGGCGCGGATCAATATCAGCTCTTAATGTGTCAGAGAATTAAAAATAAATAAATAAGAGGCTTTGATTTTAATAGCCGGGAGCGCTGTATTTATGTTCAGACACACCTTTGTGGTCAATAAAATATACGACCCAAAGTCCATCCTGGCATCACAGTAAAAAGGGACAGAAGAAGGTAAATCTCTTGCCTCTCACTTTACCTTTGAGGTCAATTTCATGAATAACACCTCGCATCCTGACCCAACTCAGGGTCTATCCACAGCTGAAAATGACCCGGGTGAGGCAGTGACTCAGGGAAAGAGCCAAGGTGATGGATTCTCCATAAAAAGGGGGGCAGATTGTGATAGATGTGCAGGTTCCCAGAGCCATTTCTCAGCTGCCTCTGCCAGCTGGGCAGCACACTGTAATGGTCTCTACAGGACACTCCAGCATATTTGGAAAACAGAGAAATTTGATTTGTGCCAAAGATAATATTTAAGTCACCTTTGTCTGACAGTAATGGGAGTAAAAATAACCACTAGTGTTTATCAAGTAGGCTCCAAAAATGCCAAACTGCCTTCACACACACATGCACACACACACAAAAAACATTTTAATTTTGAAAAATGTGACCAATATGGTTGCTTTCCCACCCACCTTCGTATAATGCAACTAGAGAGGTACAGCCAACTGGACCGGTTATTATTAGCAATTTTTCATCTCCAGTTTGAAAAGCTTTGAGCGGCTGATACCGATTTCGGGCAATTCAGATATCAAATCAAAATATAGTTTGTCTAGCCTTCCTGCCTAGAGCGGTCGCTGATTTTATTATTTGCATTGGAAGCAGAGGCAACATCACACCACCTGTGTGACCTGCGATCACTGTAAAACATGGCGTACTATCATTTTAAAGCAAAGGTTTTATTGGAGAGTTATTTCACACTATCTTTAGAATTTGTGCTAGCAGTTAGCAGAGCTAGCACCAGCAAAATCACAGTCTCTGTTCTTTCCCTAAACAAGGTACTGTAGGTGCCTTCCTTTTAGTCTAGGATTTTAAAATGCTGGCTAACATTACCAAATCCAGCATATTCCATGGTAGGCAAAGGGCAATTTACAGGCTAACAGGCTAACTAGTACAAAATCCTTGTTGCACTAGCTAGCTGTCACAATAACAAATTTTGCAGCATACATTTTTTTGGTATGTTTTACCAAATTTTTATTTTTTTTTTCTAAATCTTTCCATCTCCCATAGATTTTATCACACAGTTGCAATTTTATTTTATTGTTTGAATGATGGGTTGTGGCACAATGCATGATATCGGGCTGTGCTGCTCCTCTTATAATTTGGGAGCAATCAGAGGTGACGGAGTCTGCAACCCTGTGTGGGCGGTCAGATGCTGTGTTGTGGATCCATGTCAGCGCCGACTTGATTAGATCGGGTCTGTCAGCTGGAGCTTAAAGAAAAAAGGGAAAAAAAGAGGATGATAATTGGACAAGGTGCTATGACCTCGCTTCAAGTACTTTTCTGCTTTTATCCTTCATTATTTATTTTGTTTCTGTTTAACACCCGTCACACTGGCTTCTGAGAGCGAGCCAAACGCTGTTTACGAAGGGCAGCGCTGTTCAGGGAGACGCTTCTCCTGGGAGGATGTTGCCAGGAAACAACAAGATCACCCGTGATTTGGAACCGAGTTTTGTGCTACGGAGGGCCGTCTCCTCAGCCAGCTAAAGATGAATCATGTTTGCTGGCTTTCAGTGAAATTTAATGGCCATTTTATTAGGTACACTTTCCCACTCCTGCTTAGCACACACTTTTGTCTTCAGAGTTAGTCTATTTTTTTTTTTCTGGCACTGATTTAGCAGGACCCAGGAATGTCCTATATACCATTACACCACTGCCACCAGTTGGTACAACTGGTAAAAGGCAGGACAGACGGATGCCTTTTTGCTGTTAAAAGTGAATTCTGACTCAACCAGAAATGTCCCATCTGTGTTAGGGCAATAAAGACTATACATCTGACATCAATGAGATGTTTCCCGTCCATACGACGACTGCATTTTACAAAAATAATATAGACAGAAAAAAAGAAGGGGTGAATTTCAACCAAAAAAAATCTCTTAGATTTTCTAACTATGACAAGAAAATTTCCAAGTTTGAAAAGTCGATAATTTGCAAGAAAAAAAAATCTGAAATTTCCATGAATTTTCAAGAAAATTTCTGAGGCCAATCTCAACATTTCTGAGTTAGATAAGTTGCAGAATTCAAACTCAGTTGTTTTTTTTTCTGGAAAATTCCTGAGATTTTTTTTTTAATGGAAATTTACTCCTATTATTTTCTATTTACAATGGCCCTAATACACCATCGCACTAAACTGTTAATATACACAACACTTAAAAAAACCCAAAAAAAACCTACATGGGTATTTGACATTTATATTTTGAAATTTTGCATTTTTTTTCTGTTCTGTGGTTATTTATTTAATGCAGATGGTTAAGCTGTTTTATTGTGAAATTCACGCACAAAAACAATATAAAACATTCATTGACAAACATTATGTTGAACATTTATTGAGGCGTGCCTAATAAAGCGGCCAGGGACTTTTAATACAATCAGTTCAAAACACCAAAAATAAAACAACCGGGGTTGATTTTATTTTAGTTCTTTTTGTTATTGAGTGTGAAAGCAAGGAGAGCCATATTTAGCCCTCCACCTGAGCTCTTCATGAATAATCCAATATTCTCTCCCACCTAATTACGGGGTTGCTTTTTCGCCCCGGGTGCCTGGAGGGTCCCTCCTCGTCCCACCTTTACTTTACCTCCACACTGGGCTGCTCTTTGCACTTTCAACGAAATGTCTGAGCCAAGATTGTGGAAGAAATATTACCAAGCACAGGGTCATCCATCATCGGGGTCTGCTCCGGCTATGAAATACAGGCAGGTCCCTACCAACAATGGCTCCTATCTTGTATGTTAGACCTCATGCTCGTGTATTTATCACATAAGCGCCTTCACGACGTGTGATTCATTGAACGGTCTTGCTGATACAACACGCCGACTGCGTCTCTGGGCAGTCGGCCGCGCTGCTCTATGATAGTGCTCCCCACCTCCTATTCCCCGGAGCACCCAGAGGAGGATCTGCATTCTGTGTGTTTTGCTTTGCTTTGCTTTGCGGCGGCTGTGCGTCTCACGCTGCTGTTGTGCTTATAAAAGAGTCTCACGGTGTTGATGTATTTAGGTCGACCTCCTGGCTGGGCCTGCCGCCTGAGGGATGGATGTGTTGCATTAGTGGGAGAAAAGCTGGAGTTGCCTGGGATGCTCTTTAAAGGCAGCAGGAGCCTCAGTCTGCAGGCTTTGTATCAGAGGCCGAAGGCTCGGCTTCACACGTGGGTGAAGCAAACCGCACGTCTCATCTGCTGCCAACTTTAGATTACATGGTGACAGAAGTAATACTTTGTTTAAATCTCTGATTGCAGTCCTGCTCTGTAAAAGGGACTTTTCTTGTGGCTTAAGAAAAATTCTTTAAAAAATTCCAACATCTTAAGAGTCAATGTTTCAAAACGTTGAGGTTTAGCTTAGCCCATCTTAAACATAATGACCGCTGGAGATCAGCTCCCACCTCCACAAACCAGCCGATTGAGAAAACGGATGATAGAACGGATGGATTTGGAGGAGTCTGTATGATCTCAGTTTTGATATCAGATTCTTAAGAAACTCTCAGGTCTGTTGAAACACTTAGAACAGCCCGAGTTTCACATTTGTCAATATATTTCCAGGATTTTTATCATGGAAAGCTAAGCAAGAGGATTTTTAAAAAACACTCCAGATAAAAACTTTTAATTGGAGTGATGGAAAATATTTGGAATTTACAGGATTTTACTGAAAAGTGAGGTTCGTTAAACTCTATGCACAAGCAGAAAGATTCATGTAAAAACTGAAATCAAATCTGAAAATACTAATATCGCATTAATATGTACCTTCGCATTATAAGACCTTTTACTCCCTGAGTAGGAGTTTATATAAACGGCATTTTAAGAACACATGTTAGCTGCATTATGTTGATCACGTTAATAACAAATTTATTCATTAGCAGATGGATTAATACAGCCAGCCATTAATGAATTCGTCAAGGCTGAATAAATTAATTAGCTGCTGTCATGATCACAATCATAATCTGACTTTCAATCGTGAAATCAAGTCTTGCCTTCATGTGTCTGGTACAGAGACAATGTAATATCCTACAGTAATTATTAAAAGTAAAGAGACGAGTGAAGATCAGAAAGCTCCCGGCTGTTGGGTTATGTTTTGGAGGGCTGTTTTTGCTTTTTTCAAATTTTATTTTTAAAGGCTTTGTTGGCTCTAGTGGCCTTTACCTGAAAGTGGTCTGACAGGAAAGAGGGTAATGAAAGGGGGGGAAGACATGCAGCAAATACCATCAGGCCGGGAATCGAACCCGCGACTACCGCCACGAGGACGACGGCCTCCATACGTGGGTCGTGCTTTGCCACTGCACCCCTGTTTTATTTCTAATTTGAATGAATTTTATTAATTCAAACCAAACATGTCCTCTCAGCACCAGAAATGACTGCCTCACTCGTCCCCTCAACACAAATTCGTTTCTCTTTCAATTACTGCTGATCAGACCCGTTCCTCTGAAGCTGAGCCAGAGGATTCCACCTACTGTGGAAAGAAAATCTGTGCACAACCGTATTAGTTTTGAAGGACGACTTCTTCCTACTCCAGCTCAAATCAAACGTCACTCGCTTGCCTGTTGGCTACAGCCTGGGTTTCAGAAGTGTTGCTCCAACGGCGTGCTCCTCTCTTACTTGCTTCGGCTTCACTTTCTGCGGCAAAGTTCATTATGCACGCTGTCTGTGACAGACCACATTAGTTCAACACACCACAGCTGCCAGCCCCACTAATCTAATAGCGATGTATAAATTCCTCGTGGCAGGCCAGTGAAACTCTGATTAGGTTCCCAGCATAGGTACACTGATGCGGCCGTTGACAGACATGTGAAGGGAAGATTAGCATATCATCAGCTCAGGTTCTCCGGGGACGGAGATGCTTGGTGGCCCTCGGTTCCACGTCCCCGCCGCCGTCTTCGTCACGTACGCTCTGATCTGGCTAACGGAGCCGTTTGATTTCGCACCAGTTCACTGCGGCTGCCATGCCTCATGAGCTCATCAGCACTGCAGGTGCTAAAAGAAACGTAAGAAGACAAGAAAAAAGCAAACTGAAGGTGTGAAATGGATTATGTAAATCTGCTTCTTTTTTTGTTTGTTTCCCCTCCCTGTAAATCTTATTGTTTTTTGTTTTTTTTATCTTTATTTTTTAATCTCACTGTTTTTGTTGTTAGAAGACAATGATAAAGACAAGCAATGCAAAGTTAGCTCTGCAGACTGGATTTTCAATTTAGTGAAAGTTATTCATAGGGGAGTGTGCTGAGAAATGGGATAAATACTCCTCCATGGCTCAGCTGCCTGAGCTTTATTGTCTTAAGATATTGCTGAATATTAGTTATGAAGGTAAAAAGTAATTCCTTCTCTTTCATTTCTAAGATTATACATACCAGGAATGAATGTTAATGCTGCAGGGTGATGCAGTAGCACCGCCGCCTTGCAGCAGAAGGTCATGAGTTTGAATCCCAGTCAGGAGCCTTTCTGCTTGGAGTTTGCTCGTTCTCCTGGTGTGTGCATTGGTCTGTTTGGCTATGCTGGTTCCCTCCCACAGTCCAAAACATGCTGGGCAGCCAGGATAAACCCACACATTCATACAACAACTCAGAAGGCTCAGGGTCTGACCGGGAATCCTCCTGATCTTAACCAACAGCTCTAGTTAGTGTTTTATGAGGCAGTGGGTTAGAATAATCCAATTTAGTCACAAACGCCACATGAGTTTTTAGCGTGCAATTTTGTTACCCAAATCTAATTTCCACCATATTCTTTTTCTTTTTGTGATATAGAAAAATACATTGCCTGAGATGCAGTAACTACTGCTCCAGCATCACCTTCCTACACATTTAACAGTGAGGTATACATGTCTGGTATAGCTGTTGTTTTAACTCTGCAGTGTGAACACCTCGGGTAGGCCGGCCATCTGGCGTAGCGGGCAATACCCTGTGCCCACACATTTATGGGCCAACCCACGGCTGTCATAATTCATCCAAAAATTATTTTTTTTAAATGATTTCTATTGACCATGATGGGCAGTCAATAAAAATCATTAGGTTGATTTTCTTTAGGAACATTGAATCCAATGAAATCTCTCAGCCCTCCTCGGCCCATCCGTTCACCAGAGTTATTAAATGTTGCCATTGGAGAAGCATAATGCTGCGTTCAGACCAAATGCGTGTCTTTTTATTAAGTCAGACATCGAGCTTCAAAATCACTCCATTCTGTGTAAAGTGGAACGATGCGCAATGTAAGGAGACGTCTGACTTTTGCCTTTTTTTTTCCCTCTGCCAGTCTGTTTGTACAATGGCGGATGAAATTGAGAGTGTTTTGGCATTTTTACTGATAGTAAGAGAACGTTGTCACCTGGATCCACACAGACCAGGTGAGCTTCGCCACCGACAACTGAATGACGACGGTCGCTTACCCTAACCCTATTTTCCTCTCACCCAAACCCAGTTTGACAGCTTGCTGACCCGTATCGGTGCCTGCATCCTTTGCCACTACAGGCCACTACGTCACATAGCAGAGTCTCTCTGATTGATGCTCAGCAATCACCCCAACTCCAGCGTCTGGCACGTTGGACGTGTCAAACACTCAAAATCTGAAATTGTGCAGCATGAGAAGCGCAAAATGTGCAGTGCTAGACGTGTGAGAGAGACTTTTCGATGCGCCCTACATGCGTGTACACAGACGTTGCATTAAAAAGAACAACTGCCCCTGACATCCAAATCGCATTCGGTCTGAACACAGCCTACTTCTTACACCTCTGAGCTTGTCTTTCTTTCCTTTGAAAAATACCTTTTCAAGTTCCTCAAGTCCCTTTCTCGTACGCTCTCAAAGCCAAGCTTCCTCTCAAATCTTTTCTAAATCATTTAAATTTTCAGCGGCAAATCTAAGACACACTTGTTTATGTGTCCTTTAAAGCAGCAAAGTAAAGACTTCAGCCTGTATGGCATAGCATGTTCCCTGCTTTGCCCTTTCCAGCCTGTAGTGGTGAACCGAGTCTCTGTTTGATCCTGATCAGCCATTTCCAACTTGGTGTAGAGCCACTATATTGTCACTGATTTCTTTTGACAGCTCTTTGGGTTATAGTCATGATATTGAAGACATTGAAGTATAAGAAATTTATTGAGTAAGGGTGTGCTTAAGGTTAAGGTATTTATAGTAGATTAACTGATTGGTTTGCTTGACCTGTGATAACATGGCCAATCTGTCGGAGGGAGACCTGGAGGGTTCCAATTCTTATTCTGTACAATTTAATGCAAATCATTGTTTGCACTTTCATGTCAAGTGTTTTATTTGGATGTTTGATATTCTGTCTGATCAAATGCGTTTTTCCTTGGCTGTAAATACATCCACAAATACATTTTCTGCACCAATGTGATGTTGCTCTGGGTTACAGAGGTGCTGGAGCCAGTCCCAGTAGTTGAGGCGAAGGAAGTGGATTGCGGCCCTGGCAGTCTATCAGTCCATTATGGAGCCAAAACAAATTAATGCAACATGGATGTTGTTGGACTCTGATGAAAAAGCTGGAGAAAACCCAGAAAGTAAAAAAAATAAAAAAATTAAAAGATTTCACTGGTGTAAAGTTTCAAATCTACTGTATGAGAAACCATACCAACCGTTTAATGTGATCTTTACACAAAATAAAAGGACATGTAAAGTAATTAGGAGTATTTATTTAAAGAATCGGGAATAGTTTGATGCAGCTGGGTACACAAAATATTTGCACTCTATGCACTCTCAACTGTTGTGACTAAATTTGACGGAATTGCATTCTAGATCAGTGCTTCGGAAAAGAAAAGGTGTTAACGTGAGCTTTAAAAGTTTACAGTGACCAACGTTAGAGTCCTCACATCTACGTCATGTTACATAAGCTCTAAAATCACTAACCCATTTCTGAAAATGCTTCTTAACGTCAAATAGAAATGCTTAAGTTAATCTATTCTTTTAAGCGACACGCTTTAAAAATGCTGATTTCAAGCGTTGCAATCAGACGTGATGGTTCTTGCTCTCATGTCAGTACATAGCTGAACGTCAGCTGAATGGCAGATAGCAACTAAAATCTTTGATGTTCGTTTCCTGCGTAGTAAAAATGTTAAACTGTGTACAGGAACCGTGCCTACCTCGCTCTCTCAAAAACACACCTGTTGCACACAAAAAGATCGGTTGTCCGTAAATTAAACATTCAAAGATGATCATCTTTAAACGTCCCGGCCCTGTCACCGAGAGTCTCCCTCCTGGAGGAGACGGTCCGAGGGGAAACACTGTTTAGTAGATCCTAAACTGCTTTTTCAAGGTCACTTGTACCTATTCTGTTCCGATATTAAACATCCAGCCTCAAGGCCTTTTCTATATTCATGACATAAACATTGTTCATGCCTAATATTTGAGAATTGTCCCCACCATAAACAGTGGTTTCCTCCGCACCACCGGAGCTGCGCTGGCTTTTTTATTGATCTGTTTGCAATAAAGGAGTGTTGAAGTACCTCTGGAAATGAGATTTTTATACTACAGAATATATGCTGGATGAAATTGCATTACCGTAGCACATTCATAACATTTTTGTCAGAAATTAAATCCCAGTCTTGTGGGCTGTTGTTATTTCTCCATGTTTAATCGTCGCCTCAGCTGTTATAAACACAAGTATCTTTACAGAAGATCTTTTTTTTTGTATGCAGGAAAGATGCTTGTGGAGACTGTATGTCATGTTTTACAGAAATATTATTTTAACAAAGCTTTGTGCATTCATTGGAAATATTTTTCTTGACTTTCCTGCGAGTTTACCTTTGCGAGATGAAAAACCCACCGAACCTACAGCTTCAGGCAGCATGATATATTTCTCAAACATAAAGTGATAACCATATTTTCTATGGGGAAGGAAAAAAATATGCTTTCTTGAATAAATTCATTTTTTTATACATTGTCCATATACATATCACTTCCTGTGTCACAGAGCATGCTTTCCATGAAATTCCCTTTTGTCTGTACGCTCATGCTGAAAGTTTGGGTTCACATTAATTTGTATTCAATGCAAAGGACAGATAATGGGGTAGTACTCATAAAAATGTGATTTATTTCAATGTGAAACCATCTGAAGGAAAACCAGACAAACCACATGATTGTTTTCTGCCAGCACTTGGCCCACATAAACTGATTTAGGGTTAAACTTAATAACCTTCACCTTGGATTTGTGTCTTGTGCAATGTATGTTTCTGCTAGCTTAGTTCAGCCGCATCACAAATGCTTCCTCACAATATGTATGGTTAGCTCCTTGTTGTCTCCGGTGCACATACACAACCAAGTTTGTGTGCTAGTACCATAATCTTAATTTTTTTAGTGGAATATGGACTTGTGTTGGACTAAAGGCATTTTTAAATGGTTGGAGTAACATTTCTTGATGATCAGCCACCAATCCCTGTTACTGATGTTAGGTCAGACACACCCATAGGCCCAAACTTTTCAAGCATGGCTTATTTTCATGTGCGCAACTTGCAAAACTGTATTTCGAGCCGTGTACACAAATTGTTGATCTAATTCATTTGAGTTTTCCAACAAGTATTTCTAAGTGTTGCTTTAAAACAACGCAGGCAGTGAACGACAGATTGCGTTGACTGCTGCAGCATACATTCTGCCTGTGACTGCCTGCATGATATCCAGCATCCACCTGAACCGCATACCGCTTTGATTGCCGATACCCTTCAGCTCCTTCCAAGGTCCCACAGGTCTAAAGAATCTGAAGGGATTCCTTCAGCCAACCCTTCTCAATGAGCCTGTTTCCAGAGCCAGAGCCATGCATCACGGCAAGCACAACTACATCCTGTTAAAACCTCTCAACCTATGCACCTTCCCCAAGAGAGAGGTGACATTCCATGTCCCAAGAGACAGCTTCTGTAGCCAAGGCTCAGAGCGCCAAGGGTCCCGCCTTTGGCCACCACACGGCACCCGACTCCTATGGCCCCTCCCACAAATTATGAGCCAATGGGCATCCAGGTCTGTTCTTTGGGTTTTCTCTCATGGAGCCCAAAGAAGAGATGTGGGTCACCAGCTTGCTCTAACTCCAAGTTTGACTCCAGAGTGGGTTGTTGTCACTTATAGGTTGTTGTCATTAATATATAAAAGTGTCATAAGGGGTCTTTGGGCTGCACTTTATCTGAGGTATTAAACAAAGTTGATTCCCAAGGGGCTCTTGTCTTGGGTAACCCCACTGGGGCCAGGAAGGCACTGACAACATGCGCCAGGGATGGGCTAGCATCTTTATTACATTTTGCATCGATCAGTTCATAATGCATTTTTAATGATGCTTCATTACATTTTCAAGACAGATTATATTATATTAATATATAATGTGGCATCACAGGGTTTCATAAATTGAAAGGAGTTTTGCAAATATAAACCATACTTTTTGTTTTGCTTTTTTATTTAACAAAAAAACCCAACCTTTCTTCATTGTGTTCTCACCTACTATACATAGATTAAATCAGGCCTGCGGGTTTTGGCAGGATATTTTTTGCTGAGCCGCTCTTATATCCGACACTTGGACAGATAACCATGTAAAAGAAAAAGACAAAGTGTTTCCTGATTCAAATTCTTCTTTCTAACGTTGCAACTTACTGCAACACAATCATGAGCACTCAGGCAACATCTGCCTGAGAGCTGAAGCAATGAACTCTCTTCTTCGGGGACATTACTATTGATAACCAAGTTACGAATCATTTAATACCATTAGAGTCTTCTTGCTGCCTCACAAGGAAATATCATCCCTACACCAATCTCCCACACTGTGCGATTATCATCAGTGATGATGCAGTAGAATGCTGGATGATTTGTCAAGTTAATAAAATGAACTCCAGGGAGAGCTATTTCACGGCACCGCTGAAGTATGTTTAAAGTAAGTGGGAGCTGTAGGTGGCCACTGCAGTCTTGCTCCGGATCCCCTGCAGCCAAGGAAAATCAAACATCTGCTCACTTAGACTCTGTGAGATTGGGGCAGATAATGTAAGAGCTCCTGTAATTGCCATGCGGCTTCTTTGTGGAGCTGCATTTACCTTACATAAGCATGCAGTCATCTTTTGCTGTAGCCCTACTGGAGAGCACTTTGGCAGAACAAAAATGACTCTTGGTTGGAGTTTAATTAGAAGTAGATAGAAGGGGATGGTGCCGCAGACTGCACGGTATTTGCGAAGTGACATTCACAGAAAAAAATAAATAAAACGTGAAAGTAAGCAACATTTCACCTTATTTGCAACAAGCAATTTCTGACTCTAAATTTACTTAAAGTTGATTTGGGAATGCTCACACATACATATGGTGTGGTCAATTAAAGTCTATTATGCTTTCTCCAAAGTTTCAGTCACCATAATGTTAAAAATCATATTTTCTGGCTGGACAGTACAGAGTGAAATCAAAATGTAACTGGAGACTACATAAGGTAATGACCCGTAATTGACTGTTTTCATGAAGGACTTAATAATGACTCAGTATAAATGACTTGTTGGCTAGTCTGAAGGAGCTGAGTGGGGTGGTAGTGGGGGAGGGCTGCTCTGTGAGGCAGAAGCTCTGAAGCTTGGAAACTGCAGCTCAGAGGAGGAGCTGCTTCTTCACACGTGGCGCTCTGTTTCCCCCAAGTGTTTTGGGGAGCTGAATGGTCGCCATATGGAGATTGGAGAAATTCTCAAACATGCATGAAATAATCAAGGCAACACTCCAGCTACAATTTTACAGTGTACTGCCCCTTTAAAACACCACAAGTTAGAAAAAAAATTACAATGCAGGATCCACTGATGCTTTTTTTTTGTTACATTATTATTAGTGATTATTTATATGTAAATCAAATTTGGAGAGATTAGAACAAAATGTTGCCAGACATTCATCTTTGGCTGCATTGCAACACAAATAAATTGAGCCCAAATCATCATGACATCCTGGAGGGACTGTTACCTCAGTCAGCTGTTTCCCTTGTTCTATTTTAGTAAGATGTTTCTTATACCTGTAATGTTAAAACAATGTGTTTTCCTACCTGAGAAACTTTATGCTTACAAACAACCCCAATTGCCTCCTGGATCTGTCTGCGGACTTTTGTTGTTGTCACCTTTGCTCTTTATTTCCTGGAAGTCAAGATTTTAGGTGTTTATTTTATTCATATATTTTTTACTTTAAAATATTTGTATTTTAAAATAATTGACTGTCTTCCTTCTCACAAAAATAATGTTTTTAGGCAGTGATGTCTGATTTTTAATTATACGCTTGTGTGTAGCTGAACGGCGGGTTAGCTTGCAGCTAAATATACATGTCTCTACATTTACAGTAAGACAACCCTTTTTAGCAACACAACACCAAACCAGCCACAGACTTCCAGATAGACTTTTTCAGCCTTGTTGCTGTTTGAACGCTTTGCACTTTGTGTTGTGTCGCTTTGAGGAGGGAGCGCTGCACGGTACAAAGAAAAAGTTGGTGCTTGTGTCGCACTGCAGCTCTGCAGGCTGAAAATATGCACGCCTCAGACGCTGACTGAACGTCTTTATCTAATGGTGTTGGAAGAAGCTGCACTTGAAAACATTCTGGCGCTTTTTACAGTGCAGCCTTGTAGGTTTGTAGCTTGGTTTTTCGGTTGACTTGCTAACTGTAGAGACTCGAAGTGATGCCTTAGTCATTTATTACAGTTGAGTTCGGATGTAGTGGTAAACTGTGTTTTTTGTAACTGAGACATGTTTGAGAGGGATGAAGTAAATAATTGTCTCCTCTGACATTTTGCAACAGCAATCATGCAAGAGAAGCCATTTTTTATTCCAATATCAGTAGCCGGATGAAGTGTCACAGGAACAAAAGAACAGGCATGACCCACTATATATGCATGAACAGAATCCATGTTTACTAAACCACATAGGAAAAACTAATGATTATAAAAAATGTGCAAAGCTTTGAGTCAAATATTTATTTCTGCACTCTGATGCCTGTTGAGTTCTCAGCTTCTTTTGTCTGTTCTTCAGCTCAGATCTGTACATTATACTTGACATGACATAAGCCACAGATATGTGCTTTATATTTTCAGTTTTTGTGGCAATAATTCCTGTTGTTAGATTAGTGTGTAGAAAAAGGAGAGTATGATAATGCATAGCAAAGAACTTTATTAATTTATGAAAAAGATGTTATTAAATACCAGCCAGGATGTGGATAGTCTTTGCAATTTAATTAAGTTCAGTTGAGGGTTTTTTTTTTTTTTTTTGGTTTTTTTTGTACAGCACAATTCACAGCAAACATCTTCAGAAAATAAAAATCTAAATTATATTACATGTCCAGGGTGTCTGGGTGCTCCTCTGGGGGCTGACATGTCTGAGTGTGAGAGTCCCTCAGTTGGTTTGAGTGTGATGGTTGGAGCTCATGGGTGCTGTGTGGAGGAACCTGAGGCAATAAAAAGGTTGCCTCGGGTGCTCAGTTTCCATCTACGCATAAATCAGGGTGAACGATACTCCTAATAGAATGGTGCATCTGATTGGAGAAAGCACACACCTCCTAATTCCACATAGACTCCGCTTTGGAGATTGCTGGGAGAAAGAAAGAAAGAAAGAAAGAGCGTATGGAATTTGAATGCAAAATGCATTTGTCTTGTTGTCAAAAACACCCAGGCATCACGTCTAGTGATGAAGAGGGAGTGCAAGGGAGAACAGAAAGGGCAAAGTCAACAGTTGCAGGATGAAAGTCGTTCCAACTCCAGTCCTGGAGGGGGCGGTGTGTTTTTGATGCTGCATTCAAACAGCTGAATTGGCCCATCAGCATTACCCCATCCTCTACAGAGACTTGGTAATGAAACACTCTTTTGATTTGTGTGTGCTGATCTGGGGAAACATCTAAAACACAAAGTGTGCTGCCCCCCCTCTCCTCCCCCAGGACTGGCGATGGACATTTATGGTTTAAAAGTTCCTTAGAGGTGACCTGAACACCAGTGTAAAAGGCATAGCAGTGAGTAACTTATTCTAATCTACTGAGAGCTGCAATTTTGTCCTATCATTAATCAGAGTTATAGATGAAAAAACAAACATGCTGTATGAAGGAAATTGTCTCTCAAAGTTGATAAAAAAAAAATCTGTTCCTTAATGAGAAATGAGTCTTGCAAAGACATCTCCAACTACAGCAAACTGCTGCTGAGCTGACTTCAATGTGCATTGGCTTAAAGAGGAAATTAAGATCTTGGCCTGCGCTGATGCAGCAGCTTGCACATAAAGAATACACGGAGATGATGACAAACGGGGCAATGTAAACACAGTCTCTAAGATATTCCATATGTGGGTTTTATTGCACTGCAGTAAAAGGTTTTCCTTCTGCTCCGTTTCAGTCTGAGCACAGAACGACAGGATTAAAGATGCATGAGATAATCTTCATGTCCAGCAGGGCCAAATGAACACAGATCATGTTGAGCACATTGACCTTGTTCTAAGAGCTGCTGACCAGGCCTACTCTATTTAACATTATATGGAACCACTTAATTAGTATGCTGGTCGGCTGCCAAGTAATCTCCATGGACAGTTCTTCTCTCACCGTTATCTCATTTGTCTCTTTGAACTAACAGATGATGTACAGCAGCTTCATGAGTCTGCATTAAGCTGTTTACTATGGTAAGCGTGCAGGAACGAACATTTCAAAATACATTTCTGCCAGCGTACTTTACACAGTTTTACTGAAGACACACGTCGCTTTGGGAAATTCGATTCTTCTCAGAAATGAGAACAGTTTTTCTTTAAGCCACTTTATGAACCCAAAGCAGCAACTCGGATGTCTACACAAAGACTTCTTGAATATCACCTGATCGAACTTTGTGTTACACTGAGAGGTGTGGAAGGGGGAAAAAAATCTGCAAACTGGGCTGTACAATAATCAAAGCTGGTTTATTAGGCCTCCAGCTTCATAGCACAGCTCAAAATGGCAGCTTTCCCATCAGATGTTTCTGCTACAGCCAGCAGTCCACCTATGTTCTGGTTATCCCCGCCTTCTCAATTTACCCCCAGCCAATCAAACTCCAGCCATCACTGCTCCCTTCATAAAAGAGCTGGGTTTGAGGCGGGCCTCTTCCTTAGTAGGGTTCCAAGATGGCCACTACAAGGACACAAACAAAAGGTAACAAACATTTCGCAGACAAAGGATCACATACACACATGCTAGAATTCAAACATTATAGAAAACCTTATTGCTTCTTAACATTTTGGTTGTATTTGAATCGCTCTGGATCACATGCCAAAAGGGCATGATTACGTTTGCAATGACTGGACACTGAAAACTCCAAGTGCAGTAATATTTAGTAAAAGAAAACAAAAAAAAATACCTTAAGCAAACATAACTTGGTTGAGAAATCAAATAATACATTACACATGATCCCTGCTACATATAATCTAACAATAGTTTTCTTCTTTTTTTTTTTGTAATGAAGCAGCAAAATCGTTGCACCAAATTTTCATGGCATGACTCATAATAAAGTACATTATAAACAACAGCACATAGGTATGTGACAAACATCGTTCAGACTTTGACTGCATATCCAAGGTACAATTCTTGCATTCGAACATTTCCCAAAAAGGAATTTCTGCTGGACTGACACTGAGATTGTTAATCCAGGTAAAACTTGGCTTTAATTGATGGTTTTCAACACACCTTGATTGTCAGAGTTGGTTATTTGGTCTACTATTGCCCTTCTTTTATCATCAATCGGTGTCAGTCCTCGTCTGGCCTCTGACATCAACAGCATCTACTCACAAGAGGTTTTTCTGACCACTCTGTGTTAACTTGGGAGAGGGTTGGGGGTAGACATCACAGCTGATCAGCACCAGCCCAAACAAACATCTTCAAAAAACCACTCAAATCCTCTCCCTCATTTTGATGCACGCCTTTGGACTTCACCAGTTTTTCTTCACTCTGACTTGTTGCTGCCATTCTGTTCTGTCGTTCCAGTGCTAGCTTGAATCTTATATTAGTATTGATATATTATTATATGTTTAGTGATATTATTGCTTTATCTGAATTTGAGCCCACTAAAGGACAACTAAAGCCAGTTAATGACTGCCAACTGTCACATTACCCTGATACCTCCTCTGGGTGCTGAGCCAATAGAAGGTTCTGTCCATGTAGGTCGTTTGGACCATCCTGGCCGTTGCCATTCGTTGATTCTAATCTGTCTTTGGTGCTTCAAATTGGCTTTCTCCCAATCAGCAATCACAAGTAGAAGTAGTCAACAATGACTACTTCTTGTGTAGTCTTCCTGTAGTTTTCGCAAAAGCAGCGGAGGAAATCAACAAAGGCGATCAGAGCCTCCCCACGACACGAAGCGTAGGTGTTACCTGCCTGGACTCTATGAATAGAGAAGATGATTCTGCAGTATTTCTTGTTTTATTGAGGTAACATGGTGGTTTGATGCTGAAATCATTTTTCACTGCTTTGCACCGAGTGCCACCTTGGTGAGAGTTTCCAAGATTTTGAATTTCCGCCTCACAGAGCAACCCACCCTGAGACTCCAGACTAGCCAGCAGTAATTAGCAAACTACTGGTGGACTACTTTGGTGGACTACTACTACTTTTTCAAACTACTTTGAAACTGCTGATCTCATTATTATTACTTCTCAGTGAAACGCAGGATAATAGAGGAGTCATGTTGTGATGACGTCCTGAAGGTGGAGCTTAAGAGTGAGGAGGAGGTTTTAAAGAGACGGACGCCCAGTTTGAAGACGTTGAATTACAAAGTCAAATTCCGTTTATACTTATAACATTTCTATAACAGCTGGACTTAATATTGTTGCTTGATTGTGCTGTGAAATGGCTCTGTATGTCTGGTAAAAAACATAATGCTGCGGCTTTAATAAAATAAACTTGAACTTGATAAATCAGCTACACAAACTGATAATTAATCAACCATGCCCTGATACTTGATCCAGATCTGGCCTGTTTGATTTATGTTGGTGCCCCATGAGAGAAAGGATTTATGATTAACATTAAATGTTCTCTCATGTTTCCCTTTTCACAGAAGTAACTTAGAAAGAGATGATTCACTACCTCTTGGAGCTCCAGAATCAGAAGTCTCACGAACAACAGCATATCTCTCTGTTGCAGTAAGATTCCGAGCAGACCTCATCCATCATGTATGCATGGCTCTCTATTATAGGTTCATTTGAATGAGAGGATAAAATCCCTCCCTCTCTATTTCTTTAGTTCCTTCTTTTTTCCCCCCCGAGCGCTAAAGGTCAGTGATTGAATATAGTCCTCATACAGAAGGTAACCCGATTTCCCTCTCACAGTTGCGCAGCGATTCCAGAGTCCTGCGGTTCAGTAAATAACAGCGGCGACTTAGTATGCCACAGAACTTGTTGCATAAATCTTCCGTGGAATTGGTGGAATTATTCTCTGCCAATTTAGCCTGGAATTGGGTTTATTATTCAGAGTGTTGTGGGGATTCGTCTTCCAGAGCATGCTGCAGTTTATCTGAATGTGGGCGCCGCGTGTGCAGCAGCACCTTCAGTCTGTGGCATCAGTTGAACAGCTGCAGAAGCGAGGAAAGGAGCCCTGACATTACAGTTGTCCTGTGGCTTTATGCACCTGGCCGTCAGTCAGTACAGAGTCTTTTAAATTAACTTTGGTATCATGTCTCTAGGACGCGCTGTAAACTATGTATCATCCCATTGTACCTATTTGCAGATGGAAGAAATTCCACGGACATTTCAGCGTTGCGTTAATTTGCCTTAACTTGGCTATGCTTTCTCTGTTCTGATTGTGTTAAAGTGGAGACTGATGGATTTCTATTTTTAAGGCACATTGATTGTTTCAGGAGAAACATACCACAAGCTCACGTGTGCAACAAAAGAGTCTTTTGGCACAGAAACAGTGAACCAAACATTCTCTGCAGAGGCTGACATCGTAACATGTCTCTGTCCCACATTCTATGGAGCAACAGAAACCCAGAGAAAAAGGACTTTGACAACACCAGCCGTGTTTTCATTGACCAAATAACTTGACATTTCCAAATTAAATTTGCTTAATGGAAACAGGTCAATTTTGAAAAAAACAAAATAACTTTTAAGACTTTAGTTTTTTTTTTGTCGTACATAAATTGGTTTATTTTCGGAAAAACCTTTCTTTGCACAACATGAATCACGTGATCAACAGCCAGATGTTGCCGCTGGCATAAACCACAAAGAAGAAGAAACCAGGAAGTAGTTTGAGAATGATGTACTGCATGTTTTTTATTGACTTATCGCATGAACAAACTTACTCATGTGTAATTTTAATTGTGTTTCTTATTTCATGGAAACACTTTAAGTGCAAAATTGTGTTTTTTTGACATTGGCAGAATATTGACAAAGTTTTCCACACATTTGTAATGGAAATGCAGCTTCTGATGAGCAACATTCTCTGTATTGCTATCCAAGGGTTATATTCTGGAGTTTAAACATGTCTTTTGTCTGTGCAGATGCACGGCAAACAGCAAGTCTCCCACATGCTCCAATCTGGTTTGGTTGGTGAAGAACTCTGCTTAACATGTATAGTGTCTTACAAAGTTTTTCTGACAGTTCACAGACTTTATTGTATTTTAGAATAGAATAGAATAGAATAGAATTACTTTATTCATCCCAGCAGGGAAATTATTTCGCAGTTACAGCAGCATAGAGACAAGACACACAACAACCACCACTGAGTAGCAATGTAGACAAGATAAAATAAGAATAAAATATTTATTGAGATTTTATATGCAAAAAAGCAAAGATAAATTATTACACAAATATTGAACTGGAGGGACAATGGAGCAAGGCTTTCAAAATGTTTACAACTGAAAACCTGAAAGATGTTATGCTGTTATTTTATAGTCATTATTAATGAAAGGCATTGTTTAAACAACAATAATAATAATAATAAAGAAAGCAATACATTTAAAACAAGAAACAAAATCTGTATTTTTTATATATATTTACTCTGTTTACTGATGAGGTGATTTGATTTTGTCCTTTTATTCCATGATGCACAATAAAAGGGGGCTTAATTACGAAAGCAAGACCGCCCTTTCAGATTTTTATTTGACAAACAAAAGTTAGTACCATATCTTGACACAGAGCACAGTGGTTCACTTCTGGTGTATCCAAAAAAAAGCTCGAATTGCACAACACACATGTAATTTTTGTTTTTAAGGCCATAAAATGTAACGACAAACGTGAAGGTTTCTGAATACTTTTGCATATCACTGTAGTCTGATCACATACAAGAGACTTCTAAGAATAAACCCGGAAGAAAGGCCCCCCATATGATCTGATAAGAGTACCTAAGGCAGCAGAAAATGCAGAGTCAGCAGAGGTAGCAGAGTCATATGGCAAGCGAGGAAGTATCCGGGACGACATAACCCTCTCAATGGGATGTCGCGGTGGGATGTATCATCAGTGGCTTGGGGAAGTGGCTGACATCAAGAAACCCTATCAGGCACTCGGAAGGGCTGGCCTGGGGGACACACGATCAGGGGTCCCGGCAGCGCGAGGCGACCAGATCCACAGAGCAAGGGCTCTAGCTCTCTAATGCACTTTAATGACTGACATCGCTATTTGAAATCGGGGCCCAGCTTTGAAATCTGGAAAACAAAGCAATGTCAGGAATGAAATCCTATCAATGTGTAGCTCTGAATGAGCAAATGCGAAATGCTGTCATTTTCAATTTTACACCCCGGCTAATGGGCTTCACGAAGCTACTTTTCATACATCGCACTTCTCTGCAGGTCAAACCTCTGGTGGGAGACGTGGTCTGCTTTTAATATGACTCTTACATCAGTCTCTCCACAGGACCGCTGGCTGATAGCAAAGCAGCTTCCACAGCCTTGGCTGTCGAACGGCTCAGATGAATGGAAATAATTACCATGCCACACACACGTCTAATTTGAATGATGACTGAAGGGACATATTCACCAAAGAACACGTAGGCTCTCTATAGTCTCAGCTGTGCTAGACATCAGTCGGCTTTGATAACAGCAGCCCGGTGGTCACCCGGCTGGGGGGCTCAGATCAACCGCGACAGTCGGCTGGGGGTCCAACAGAACAGACTATCCACAGCACAGCGGGGACTTTCTATCATCTCTGCATGTTTTCCTCTTTCCCTTCTCTCATTTTGGCCTTGGAAATTCGACTGTTTGAATTTCTGAAAGGCTTTTGAGTCAGAAGCTGCGTTTCCGTAACGAACTTGCGCCATCTGCGTCACCATCACGCTAATGTGGGAAAAACACAGTTTCGCAATTGTGGTGTTTCCATTAAAATAGGACGCAGAGTAAAAATCGCAGGTGAATAAGTTTGTTCACGTGATGAGTGATTAGAAAACATGGCGTGGCATCATCATCCTCCAACTACTTCCTGTCGTCTTCTTCTTTGTGGCTTTCACCAGTGGCAACATCTGATTGCTTCCATTGCAGTTTTGTGAAATAAAATTTCAATATGACCAGAAAACCAACTCATCCTAGCACCAAACATTTTTATCGAACAGAGCTTTTTTCAAAATTGCCATGTTTCCAGTAAGCAAATTTATTTTCCAAATGTCAAACTCCACAATTATGTGGTTAATGAAAATGCGGTTGGAGTCAAACAGACTTTATTTGGGACTGCAAATAAAAGCTGCCATTTAGTTTGTCATTATTTATCTATAATATGTTTTTTTTTTTCTCCAAGCAAGAAAACAACTTTATCCATGCCCTCCTGTGTGATTGGCGTTAATAGAATTTGAGTACATGCCAACTTCGATCCTCACAAGAGCTTTTAATCTAAAGGAGATGAAGAGCACTCTGTGCCGAAGTGATGGAAGGTTTGTAATTACTTGTCAGAGATTGGGGGATTTTATATCAACATATTAACAGGTGCAGAAAAGTAGCTCTGTGCTCTCAGTGGAACGGCAAAGATAACGCCTTTTCTGCTCCTTGTTTGTCTCTCGACTGTAATCCCGTCAAAGAGTTCCCTTTGCGTTTGTTTTTCTTTGCAGGATGCCGAGATCTATGGAGGTAAATATGTTACAATGTTTATCTCTGATTCTAAAATTACATCTACAGTACAGACCAAAAGTTTGGACACACCTTTTAATTCAATGAGTTTCCTTTATTTTCATGACTATTGACATTGTAGATTCACACTGAAGGCATCAAAACTATGAATAACACATGTGGAAATATGCACTAAACAAAAAAGTGTAAAACAACTGAAAATACCCCTTATATTCTAGTTTCTTCAAAGTAGCAACCTTTTGCTGTGATTACTGCTTTGCACACACTCTGCATTTTCTTGATGAGCTTCAAGAGGTAGTCACCTGAAATGGTTTTCACTTCATAGGTGTGCCCTGTCAGGTTAATAAGTGGGATTTCTTGCCTTATAAATAGTCATGAAAATAAAGAAAACCCATTGAATTAGAAAGGTGTGTCCAAACTTTTGGTCTGTACTGTATATATATGGGTGTGTGGGAGGGTGTGTGTGTGGGTGTGTGTATTTAGTTGTGACTTGTCTAATTCAGGTAGCTTTAATTAATTTTTAGTGTGCATGCTCCTTTTTATTAGTTATTATCAGTTAAATATTGCTCAGTTTTAGTTTAATTTTTATTAATTATTGTAGTGATTTTAGTTTTTACATACTTCATTCTAAAAAACCAATGTCAAAAGCTGAAATTATTCCCAGGTGTTAAACAGCAAAAAAGCTCCTAGACTGCCCAACTTCAAAATGGCCGCTGCCTTGCTTCCTCCATGACAGCCCTGAAGCTGGATGATTGATTGCCATTGATAGGCAGGAGCTAAAACATCCACTGTGAAACACAACGGACATTTTATATTGATCATTTTATATTGATCAATTCTGCCACAGGATGGAGCGGTTTCACCCTTGGGGTAAAAAATTCATAAAAAGCTGAATATTATAAAAAGTATGAAGGTTATGAATACCAAGAGATGTAGCCGGGATTAGGAGAGCAAGCTGAATAGTATAAAAATTGAATGGTGAAAATAGCGCAACGTATGCAGGAGAAGAAGCACGGGGAAATTTACGGAGCAACCAGGAAAGTGGAACTTAATATAAAAAAAAATGTGTAGGGCGGTAAAGTGGAGGAACCAATGTTCCCTGCCCCCCCTGTTCTGGCAAAGCTGCGCAGGCCACTTCCAGTTCAGAAGTGTATTTAGTGCCCACAGATTCTCTTTTTTTCATAGCGCATGCTCACTGTGTGGTATTATTGCTCCTAGCAACAGTTGCCATGCTGCTGACAATGATGTCATCAGCGTGACTTCAAATTATGTCTGTCTTGAGGCCCTTCTAAGGATGCCTCTGTGATGTCATAAAGTCCATAACATGACCAACTGATCAGTTAATTCTCTGGTCAGTCAACACAAAATTCATTTGGACGTTTTGGACCGATAAAGATGGCTGACGAAAGCTCAGACAGTGACGTTTACGTGAGACCCAAGGTCTCCTTTTGGAATAAAGTTAAGAAGATTTGCTCCAATAAAGTTCATCCTGGCCACACAACGCCAGATTACCAAAAGAGGAAATTCCTTTGCGAACTTCTGTGGCAAATCATTGAGAAAGTGGCAGATGGTCCCACAATGCATCTTGTCAGAGAAACTTTTTGCGAACAACATCGCAAACTTTTGCTTTTAGTTTATAGAAGAACAGGAAAAGTAAATGTAGATGTACTTTCAGAAGTGTCAGAGGAATTAAGTGAGAGGATTTTCCAGAGCATTGCGAGAGATGCGTTCCACTTCGCTTCTGAACTCAATTTGATTGCGCTTCTCGATTACCCAGAAGGACACGAATTTATTGTGGAAAAATTCAAACGCCACCTGGAGAATCCTGTTCCTCCAAAGAAAATGTTTTCATCTACAAAAAGTAAGATCAGAAGGACATTTTTTCCAAATGAGGACTTGTATTCTGATGAAAATTGCCTGAGTGAGGATTATACTCAGGCAGGCTTGGATCCGAAACGATTTTTGAGGGACGCGAAAGAGATGGGTTTTAAACGGGGAACCGAAAATGAAAGGAGACATATGGTGTATTTAATTCTTTGGCGATTGATTTATAAGACAAGTTACAGGTCTACTTATGGGGCTTACAAAAGGAAGGACACCGAGCCTGTCCACAGAAGACTTGCCCCTAAACTCTGGGAAGAAGTAAAGGATATAGATTTTGTCTTTTTTGATGACATTGAAAGAAAAATCTGCAGAGACAAACCTCAACTTCTTAGCGGCAATGACGATGTAGTTAAAGCACTACTGTTCAAGATGATCAAAAGTGAGAACCCGATAGTTATTTACAAACTCACACAATGTTTTAGAAGGACCCTGGCACGTCCTAGAAAAATTCATTTTCAGAAAGACTATCTCAGAAAGGCTTGGAAGTGGATTCAACATGCTGTCTGCTGTGGAGACGATTCGGACATTGTTCAGACTCAAGAACCCTTTTACAGAGGACCAGACGTAGAGCCAACCTCCGAGTCAGGACCGGCCTCAGAGTCAGGACCGACCTCTGGGTCAGGACCTGCCTCAGAGTCAGGACCTGCCTCCGAGTCTGGACCTGCCTCAGAGTCAGGACCTGCCTCCGAGTCAGGATCGACCTCCGGGTCAGGACCTGCCTCTGAGTCAGGACCTGCCTCAGAGTCAGGACCGACCTACGAGTCTGGACCAGCCTCAGAGTCAGGATCGACCTCCGGGTCAGGACCTGCCTCTGAGTCAGGACCTGCCTCAGAGTCAGGACCGACCTACGAGTCTGGACCAGCCTCAGAGTCAGGACCTGCCTCTGAGTCAGGACCGGACTCAGAGTCAGGACCTGCCTCAGAGTCAGGACCGACCTACGAGTCTGGACCGGCCTCAGAGTCAGGACCGGCCTCAGAGTCAGGACCTGCCTCTGAGTCAGGACCTGCCTCTGAGTCAGGACCGGACTCAGAGTCAGGACCGACCTACGAGTCAGGACCTGCCTCTGAGTCAGGACCGGACTCAGAGTCAGGACCTGCCTCTGAGTCAGGACCGGACTCAGAGTCAGGACCGACCTACGAGTCAGGACCGACCTACGAGTCAGGACCAGCCTCAGAGTCAGGACCTGCCTCTGAGTCAGGACCGGACTCAGAGTCAGGACTGACCTCCGAGTCTGGACCGACCTACGAGTCTGGACCTGCCTCAGAGTCTGGACCGACCACCGAGTCAGGACCGACCTCTGGGTCAGGACCGGCCTCTGAGTCTGGACCTGCCTCAGAATCCGGTCCGGCCTCAGAGTCGGGACCTGCCTCAGAGTCCGGACTTGCCTCAGAGTCGGGACCGACCTCCAAGTCAGGACCTACCTCTGACTCGTGACCGTCCTCTGAGTCGGGACCTGTATCTGAGTTCCTCTGAGTCAGGACCTGTATCTGAGTTCCTCTGAGTCGGGACCGTCTTCCGAATTATCACCGGCCTCTGAGACCCTCTGAGATGAAAAGGACAGAAACGTTCCCCTAATCCCTCTGATAAAAACGGTGGGTGAATGAAATCCAAACCTTTTATGGTTCCTCAGATATCAAAATTTTTTGTTGGCATTGTTTACACAGTGACTACAAAAAACATGCCACATGCAGCACGAAAAAAACCAACGTCAAAAGTTCAAATTATTCCCAGGTGTTAAACAGCATAAAAGCTGTTGCCTGAAAATGTGATACAAAAATACTCCAAAACGGTCCAAAACCCAGGCAGCACTGATGAGCGGGAAACAAGGGCTCAACACAGGTAGCGACTGGTAAACGGTTGGACAGCAGACAATGGACTGGGAACACATCTGACAAGGACCCGACAGAGACGCAGAGACACAGGTGACACTAAATACACAAGAGGTAATCAGGTAACGAGACACACCTGGGAACAATCAAATGGAGTACAGGGCAGCACAGCGACTCAAAGACACAGAAACTCAAAACAAACACACAGAGAACTCAAATCAAGACAGTACCCCCCTCCTCAAGGGCGGCTACCAGACGCCCAAAACAAATCTGAAACGAAAAACACAAGAAGGGTGGGCGGAGGGGCGCTGGATGGGGGGGCAGAATCCAAAGATCAACACAAAACGACCAACAAGGGTGGGCGGAGGCACAGGACGGGGCCAAGAGTCCAAACACAAAAACAGAAAGCAACCCAACAGTGTGGGCGGAGACGCAGGAGGCGGGCAGTCGTAGGAGGTCCAGGGGGCGTCCGCGGTTCAGGAAGCGAACCTCACGGGGAAGGTCAGGCGGCCGTCTGTGGCACTGAAGGTGGGACCCACGGAGGCGGTGGAGAGGAGTCCCTGGTGCTGCCAGGAGGCGGCGACGAGGAGTCCATGGTGCCACCTGGAGGCGGTGGCGAGGAGTCTCTGGTGCCGCCCGGAGACAATGGAGAGGAGTCTCTGGTGCCGCCCAGAGGCAACAGCAAGGAGTCTCTGGTGCCACCCGGAGGCGGCGGTGAGGAGTCTCTGGTGCTGCCCGGAGGCAACGGCGAGGAGTCTCTGGTGCCGCCCGGAGGCGGCGGAGAGGAGTCTCTGGTGCCGCCTGGAGGCAACAGCGAGGAGTCTCTGGTGCCGCCCGGAGGCAGCGGAGAGGAGTCCCTGGTGCCACCCGGAGGCGGCGGCGAGGAGTCTCTGGTGGCGCCCGGAGGCGGCGGAGAGGAGTACCTGGTGCCACCCGGAGGCGGCGGCGAGGAGTCTCTGGTGCCGCCCGGAGGCGGCGGAGAGGAGTCTCTGGTGCTGCCCGGAGGCGGCGGAGAGGAGTCTCTGGTGCCGCCCGGAGGCAACAGAGAGGAGTCTCTGGTGCCACCCGGAGGCGGCGGTGAGGAGTCTCTGGTGCCGCCCGGAGGCAACGAAGAGGAGTCTCTGGTGCCACCCGGAGGCGGCGGCGAGGAGTCTCTGGTGGCGCCCGGAGGCGGCGGAGAGGAGTACCTGGTGCCACCCGGAGGCGGCGGCGAGGAGTCTCTGGTGCCGCCCGGAGGCGGCGGAGAGGAGTCTCTGGTGCTGCCCGGAGGCGGCGGAGAGGAGTCTCTGGTGCCGCCCGGAGGCAACAGAGAGGAGTCTCTGGTGCCACCCGGAGGCGGCGGTGAGGAGTCTCTGGTGCCGCCCGGAGGCAACGAAGAGGAGTCTCTGGTGCCGCCCGGAGGCGGCGGAGAGGAGTCTCTGGTGCTGCCCGGAGGCGGCGGAGAGGAGTCTCTGGTGCCGCCCGGAGGCAACGAAGAGGAGTCTCTGGTGCTGCCAGGAGGCGGCAGCGAGGATTCTCTGGTGCCGGCCCGAGGCTGCGGCGATTAGTCTTTGGTGACACCCGGAGGCGGGGACTCGGGAGGAGCAACCGCAGGCGAGGACTCGGGAGGAGCTCTATGGGAAGACTCAGAGGGATCACTGGGACTTCTAGGGGATGACGAGGGAACACAGGGACCACTAAGGGGCGACGGGGAGTCACACGGCGCACTAGGGGGAAGAAACTCGGGAGAAACACTAAGAACACTAGAAGGAGACGAGGCAACATTGGGAGTCAACAAAGGGTCAATAGAGTGCAACGAAGGAACACTGGGATCACTAGGGGACTCTGAGGAATCACTAGGGGACAACGAAGGAACACTAGGGGGCGACAAATGGGCACTAGGAAGCTCGAAGAGGGCAATAGGAAGCTAGGAGGGGCACTAGGAAGCTCGGAAGGAGCAGAGAGCCCACTAACTGGGGCCGGAGGCCAAGCCACCAACCTTGAAGCCTGTCGTCTAGGTGCCAGCCTGGCCACCTGGAACCCCATGGCCATGGGGACTGTGGCAGGAGCAGAGGCAGACGGAGCTGGAGTGAGCTCCGGTGCGGGGGTTGCAGCGAGCTCTGGACGCGGAGAGGTTGCAGCGATGTCGAGAGGTGTGGCTGGTCCTGGAGACGACGGAGCTGGGGCCGGAGATGGCGCCGGCCCCGGAGGCGCAGGAGGCCCGGACGCTGGCGCGGATCCAACGGATTGTTTCCTCTGATCTATCTACCTATATAGATACTGTGTATATATCTACAGATATATAGATATCTGTAGATATATATATATCTATATAGATCTATCTATCTGTAGATATATATATCTATATAGATAGATAGATCTATCTATCTATATAGATATATACTGTTTATCTACAGATAGATAGATAGATAGATAGATAGATAGATAGTTTATTTATGCATGGCTTTTTAAGGACAATTTACAATTTATGTAAATTGTTCACTATCTATCTATCTATCTATCTATCTATCTATCTATCTATCTATAGATAGTGGCCCAAATAGACTATCTATCTATCTATAGATAGATAGATAGATAGATAGATAGATAGATAGATAGATAGATAGATCGATCTGTGATAGATAGATAGATAGATAGATAGATAGATAGATAGATAGATAGATAGATAGATAGATAGATAGATAGATAGATAGATCTAGATCTATCTAGTTCACCAACATGCGCATTGGTAGGCAGCTTGGGGTTAGTGTTGATGTTGCCCAGGGAAATACCAACATGTGACAGGGGGAAGCTAACCTACAACCTTCAGATTGTAAGTTGACTACTCTGCTCACTCAGCCACCGTTGCACTGTGCTGAACGACTTGCTTATCTCTGGGCTTCACACCAGCTCACACACTCGTCGCGCTGGTCTCCCTCAGCTCCGTGTCTTCTTAAGTGTCGAGAGCACCGATAGAAACACACCAATGATTTCAAAAGCATCATCAAAAGCACAGAAACACTTAAACATACTTATTTTTCCTCTGGCATGCAGTGCTAAAGACCCATGTGGGTTCTTTGGGCCGCTGCGTTGGTGTTAAAAAGCAGCATGATGAAGAACTCAGCAGACAGGTTGGGGAGAAAGCTTTAGTGAAGCTTAAAGGAGTGTAAATAATTTTTTTAAAAGTCTTAATCTTCCAACATTTTGCAGAATTATCTTCAATTCACCATCTTGAACATGAAAAAAGTATGGTACATCTACAAACTTACCAATACGTGATCATCCATCTAAACTGACCGGCTGAGGAAGCAGCTAAGACATCAGATGGCCTCTAATGGTGGTGTAATCCAAAAACTTTGCTTTTATACAGGCGTGGCAAGAAGAAAATAATTGCTGAAAGAAAGCCACTAACAAGTACTAATTCAAGTTAAGAACAAGCCATGCTTGATGAGGAGGATAAGCATGAAGCAGGAAGTACCTCTCTTTGATTGGCCCTATCAGCAGCAGCAGCAGACATGTGGAGGAAAGTCTTCTGCTAACCCCAACCCTAATATAACTTTTTAACTGAGAAACAAATGTGTTGTGAAAAAAAAAACCCTACTGCAGACCACCCTTTACATACCATGTGAAACATGGCAATGGCAGCTCAGGGGATGATTCCCTTCAGCAGGGACAGAAGAGCTGGTCAAACCTGAAGGGAGGATGAAGTAAGATAAATACAGGGCAGTCCTTGTGGAAATCTTTATCAGAGGATGGCCTTCCTGTAGGAGGATAAGCATAAACCCAGAGCTAGAAAGGAGTGTTCAGGTCCAAGAACATCCATGTGGTGGAATGGCCCAGTAAGAGTCCAGGCCTAAAGCCAATTGAGATTTATGACAAGATTTGAAGATTGTCTGACCGAGCTTGAATTTATTTGGTGAGAAGAGAACATCCTGAGCTCTGATCCCCGAGATGTCCCAGACAAGAAAGGTGATTCTACAAAGTGCCTTTTTGTGGTTGAAATTTGACAATATCAAAGTTTATTGGGAACATTTTGAAGGCGGTGTATCATGTTCTGCTATAGCCATTAGCTTTAAAGGGAAATTAGCACCAGTGAATTCAAATAAGCAGCCATGGTGTGACATAAGTCTAAGGACTTGCCTTGCATTCCTGACAGTTGCCATTACATTTGTATGACAGTAATGTTATTGTGGGAAATTAAATCATGGTTATGATTAGGATCAGCACCACTCCCATAGAACATAAAATGGAACCATGAGTAAAGCCATTCATGACGAGTGAAGGTCACCTGAAGGTCCTTATCGTCGGGGAGCATTATGCTTTACAACATAATGTAGTCAGATCGGAACAGTAACTTTACACAGTCAGTAGGAAAGAATGCTGTATTTTTTTTCACAAGCATAGTTGTAAATTAAAAGTTGTGAAATACTAATGAAGGAGAACAGAAATGAAAGACAGAATTAGTTTTGGCTGACTGGTATCAACATTTATTGTACACTCTAGCTACTTTTATAAACCGTGGAGTACTTCTTAGTTTAGACCAACATTTAGCTTTATACGGTACTTTTAATATCAGACCAAGACCTAGAGAAACTCCTATTAGTTTACAAATGTAGAGCAAACTTAAAAAGTACCATCTACTCAACAAATAAGGAGAACCAACAACTAGTTTTATCAGGACAAGAATCCAGAGAAATCCCAACTAGTTTATAAATGATGGACTTATTGTTTTTATTAAACATGGAGAACCAATATGTAGTTTTGTACTTTTAACTTTTTGTCTTTCTTTGGTTTTTTTCTTTTGTTGTTGTTTTGTTTGTATTTCCTTAATGCACTTTTGAACTGCCATGTTGCTGAAAATGCGCTATATAAATAAAATTACCTTACCTACACTCATCTCCAAACTCTACTGGTAACTTCCTGTGTTTATGGGTTGACATCAAATATAACTTTCTTTATGTTATGTACATTAAAGAAGTGGTAAAAAAGGATAAAATATATCAAATATACATAACAGGTGCCATATTAGTTCTAAATTCACCTACATAACTTGTAGCATGAGTAATTCTCTCTTTTACTTTTGGTCTAAATGTGTTATGCAGGTTTTCTGCTGCATCTTTATTTCCAGAAAAGAGGAAAGGTTTTTGAACCAACAGAAAACTGCATTTGACCAAGACTGCACACAGGCTGGGAGGAGAACACTGAACTACATTATTATTACATACTGTATGCGGCAGAGGCAATCATATTAAATGAATCCGTGTTGCAAACACAGTAGTTTCTGTTTTCTACAACAACAGGCTTACTAATTTGGAATATGCTTCTTTGGTTGTATTTAGCTGACCAGCATACACTTAGTAATCCTAAAGGTAACAAAATGTAAATAGGAGGCAGGATTGATGTGCGGATGGATGCTGACCGCTGCACATGTAGCTCACACTGTGCGATATTTGAACAGTCATAACAAATGGTACACAGTGCTTTACAGAAGTAGGTATGTATATTATTAATATTTTTATGTTGTATCAACACAGCAGTCCATGGAGGTTCCAAACAGAATATAATGCTATCTTTACAGCACCATGTGAGACTAAATTCAACTTTTCTGCCCTCCTACAGGCACCAAGTAGACTAGACAACAAAATGCTCTTAAAGCTGCAGTATGTAACTTTTATAAATGTATTTATTCTAATTTTTTTTGCATATATGTTGAAACTGTCTCCATGTTGTGACAGTATGGTACAAGACAGATTATCTGCCTTCTCCCGGTGCTAACTAGAAACAACCAATCAGAGCCAGGGGGCGGGTCTTAGCGCTGCTCATCCATCTCTCTGCCTCCCCCCATGCTCTCTGTTAGGCTGCTGCTAGCAAAGTCTGCTATGAATGCTCAGGCTAATTAGCATAGCTACCAATGACGGTGGAATAACACTTAGTAACGGTAGGTTGTTTCTTTTCCATTAGCACACTGAGCAGCAGGTACGTGAGATTGATTGACAGCAATAAGACCCTCCTGCTGGTCGGGAGCGGTGCATTTCTTAAGAAGGCAGCAGGAGATCAATGAGGTGGAGATCATTCTTTTCAGAGACCATTTGTCTTAGAACACACTGTCAGAACATGGTGACACTTTTAACAAATATGTAAAATAAATAAAAAAAAAAAAAAAAACTTACAAAAAGTTTTGGACTTAAAAATGTGTGGTCTCTTTAATGCTGTGCAGAATTGAACAGCATGGTTAAAGAAATAAATGATTTGATAAGTTAAATGTGTTTAACTCACTAAATAAAAAGGAAAAACAACATACTGTATATATTCTTTTTAAATCTATGGTGTAATTGACTGATTAACCCAGGATACTATTTATCTCCTAATTTTCTCCTTTAAAGAAAACAACTTATGGAAAGCTTGTTGTTAAGAGCAACAGTCAGGGCAAGTGGAGCAGCTTGTCACACTTATTTTTTAAATGTGGGGGGATTTTCTTCCTCCACTTTCTGACCGAAATGAATGTTCCTATTATTCCTATTTCAGACTTTTTCCAGTCTAACAGTTTTGCAAAGTCTCTGGTGTTTCAAAACAAGACCAAAAAAAACAAAGAAAGAGAAATATAAGACAGATTTGGTAAATTTGATTCAACTTTCTGTATGTGTATGTGTGTGTTTGGGGGGGGGGGCTTCGTCTTTACAACTCTGTCCTCCCAACTTATACCAATAATATACCAATAATCAGATGCCTACAGGCCTCTACACAACTCTCCTCAGTTTTCCTGTTCTGTACTTTGAGCTTAAATCAACTTAAATATTGATGTTTGAATTATATACAGAGCATTTAGTATTGATAGAACCATGATCATACATTCACTAAACACAGGTTTACAGCCAATCATGACACATATATTTGTTCAGTTAGACCGCTTTAAAACTGAGCTGAGATAAAAAAAAAAAAGGGCTTCTTTAAAAACAATGACAATACCATTTGAGTATATGAAGAAAAAAAAAACACAGAGTTGCTAAGTGGTTATCAGAGTACTTAGTCACACAAAGCTGTTCATCAGCGCTTTTTGCGTCGAGACACTTAATGAAAAACCCTTAAAATAAAATAGTGTCATGCTGACAAAAGGCCTTCTGAAAAAAGTGGTTTTTGAAGTGTGAATCGGTGCTACATATAATAATGTGAGCTGATTTTTTGAAATTTAAAATGTGATCACTTCTGTTAAAGGAGAGGTACCATGTATTTAAATTCAGTTGTTGTGAAAGATGAAGTATATATCAAAAACAACCTAGAAGAAATTTGACTTGAGCTGTACCTGACGCCTTGAAACAGGTCACTGTCTCTTTAAAGCACCAAAATACATTAAAGATCTGTGGTTGTATCAACCTTCCAGACCTCGCAGGCCTTCTGGTTCATGGAGAATGTGCTCTTTTTAAGCTAAATCAAACAAAGACATGTAACTCTGCATTTGCTTTTAGAAGAGCTTTCAGTCTGTGGGTCGACGGTTGTGTGTTGCAGCGCGGCTCCTGGACGAAGTCTTTCTAAGATCGAAACAACAATAAACTTTGAATACTTGCCTGAATACTTCCAGTGGACTGAAATTGTGAAGCACTATACCAATAAGATTAAGATTTTACTGAACGTTTATTGAGAACATTGCTAAAGTATTTATGTCCCTTGAGCCTTCACACACTTTGCCTAAAACCTCAAATGGATTTGATCAGGATTTCATGTGGCGGACCAGCGTAAAGCAGTAGATGGCTAAGTGAAAGAAAATAATAAACCACCAAAATAAAAGAGCTAAACATCTGCAGTTTGGTTAAAATGTTCCTTGTTTCTAAGGTTAAAAATATTTAAATGCCACCAATCAGACAGCATCACAGCAAAAGGTTTGTTGTTTTTTTGCACAAAGTTAAACATGCTATGTTCAGAACAGAGACTGGTTTAAGGAGCTGGTTGTTTTAAAGGGGAAAAAAATGGAACCATTTGTCCGAAGTGCCTGTGATGGATTACTTGTTGGGTCTCAGAGACAAATCCTGAGTTCCTGTGAGGTGATTTACATGAAGCACATAGGAATCTATTTCAGCATGAAAAATGCATTTAATGAATATTTCTGGTATGTTTCTGAAAACAATCAGCCTTTTTTTTTTTAACAGCATTTTGACAAAAAATTGCACATACGCAGACTCAGACTCAGATATAGCATGGGCCAACTCGATGAAAGTTTGAAGTCTGGGACGGAGGGGGCTTCACGCTGCAGAGCGGCGGGTTCATCCTCTAGCTTAAAAACAATTAGTGGTAATGTTGCATTTTGTTGTTGTTCGTTGTTTGGTTTACTATTTCAGGATTACATGCGATTGTGCCATCACTGCGTAATAGCCTTTTTGCGGTGGTGGACATCCAACTCTCTATCCTGAATTTAGATGAAATGTTTAAGCCCAGAATGAACCCATACATGGGGGAAGGAGGGCTCATTAGTGAGCAAATCACAGAAAAAACAATCAAGGATCTGGATTGTCTCCTCGGCAACTAGCTCAGGTAATATACAACCATTCATCCATCCATCCATCCATTTTCTATACACCCTTGTCCTTAGTGGGGTCAAGAGTCTAGACCCCTCTAGGGATCTAGACCCTTGTAGATAGGGTAGGGAGACAGGGTGCTGGTGCCTATCTCCAACTAACGTTCTGGGCGAGAGGCTTGGTACACCCTGGACAGGTCGCCAGTCTGTTGCAAATATACAACCAGACTTTATATAATAGTTACAGTTGTCTACAACAGGCATGCATGTTGGCAACATATTTAGCACAGTTGCCTCAGCTAAATGGTCACATGAGTGCTGCTGGCTGGACCCTCGCTGCGGGGGGGATTGCATGATCTTCCTGTGCCTGAGTGGGTTTTCCCTGGGAATTCTGCTCTCCTCCCACTCCAAAGACATGCTCGTTAGGTTTACTGCCAATACTTAATTGCCCTTTGGTGTGAATGTGAGCGTGCGTGGTTGTTTGTCTCATGTGTTTTTGTGTTGGCCCTGTGACGAACTGGCGACCTGGGAAGTGTGGAGTTTTCCCTACCTCTGGCTATTTATGAACCCTATGTGTATGAATTGCCCTCCTGTTGCACTGTGCCGTTTGTTTCGATGGCGTGGGAAGACATGATGCCATAAAAAAAAAAAGATACTGCTCCGACAATGCCCGCTTCGCTGCATTAGACACTATAGCACACATAATTAGCTCTCTAACTAAGTCAGGGTACAATTACATTTTTGGACTTAAAAAAAAATTCAGTTGCATAAACAGTGCAGCTCTAACCATCCTATGGAGAAAGTATGTTACCAAATGTGTAGCAACACTGCCTTCATTTCCATTACAAATGTGCGAAAAATATTTGTCCATGTTTTGCTAATGTGGAAAAATATCAATAATTTTACTTTTGAGATGCTTCCATTAAATATGAAATTAAAGTGAAATCACACGTGAATGAACTTATTCACATGAGACGTTATTAATAATCATGGCAGCAACAGATGTAAACATTTACATGAGATATACTGTATTTATAAGTCAGTCATGGAGCTTGCACTCATCATCTATCAGCCAATCAGAGAAGACGTCAGTGTCTTATTCAGATGTTGGAGCCACAAGCCCCTCCTACTCTTCTGTATTTTACAGAAGAGTTATGGATTCAACACGCTGGAATAACAAACAGCTTTTTACGAACTGTGTGATGCAGTGAGAGCTCTGGTGAAACCAGCTGAACCTTATCTTAAAGAAACAAAAATAAACTATCATCCTCCTACTACTTCCTGTTGTCTTCTTTGTAATTTCCGTCAGTAGTAACATCCGGCTGTTGATCATGTGATTCGTGATGTGGAAAAAGTGAGACCATTGCAGTTTTGTGAAATATCTACTTCAATACAGCTGAAAAACCATGTCCTTCCAGCTCCAAATCTTTTTTTTTTAATAGTGATGTGGAAAAATTACAGTTAGGTTACACCTGCTAGTTGTATTGCTATATGTTTATTCTAAGTTCTGTATATTCCCACCAAGTTAAAGCTGTTTGGCCTACATGCACAAGGTTGGACGTTGTTTTTCCCCAGCTGCATGGGAACCAGTCTGATTCCCATGCTTTGGATCCCTTATCCCTTTGTACAAAACTCATGTGTTGTCTCTGCCTGGCAGAGCTTTCCGTTTCAGACTTGCTTCATTATTGATTGTCCTGTGAGCTCTCTGAATTGTGCACAATTCATGAATAAACCTGATTGAGTGATTTTACCTGAACAGTGCTTGGAAATATTTTTTTCCACGACAAATAGGCATGTTTTCATTAAGACAATGTATTTTTGTCATTTCAATTTGTGTCATTTTATGGTAAACGGAAGCGCAGCTGCTGTAAGCTTGTGATCTTGTCCCACATGTGTCCTTGCCTAACAAACGCTGCAGGTAGGCATCATCTTATATTTTCGAAAATATACAAACTCAAGAGGATTGCATGCTGTGACTGAGCAAATGATTTTTTTATCATTAGTTCACTGCCGTACACGTTTTTGCAACCATAGCTTCTTTTTCACTCATATTCAGTACACATGTCATGCAGAAAAAGTTTTTAAGTGACTCATCAGCTTTAACAAGTGAATGCATGTTTTAGAGCGACTGTAGCTTTAAGGTTTCCACAATCCTTTTAAAGATGCAGGAGTTTCAACCCTTTGTATCAAGTACAACAGTCTTGTTTCCAGTATATAAAAAAAACACTGTTTAAAGACAAATAACAACCTAAATGTTCAACTGCACAACATTTGATACTTTATCCTGTCACACATGCCATTGATCTGCGGCGAGATAAGCCCACATGTTATAGCGTCTGGATGCCTGCAGTCTCCCCAGAGAGGAGAACTTTACGCTCAACTGCCTGTGCAAAATAAGACCATCCTCCAATATGCTGTCATGGCTCTTTTCTGCATTCTGACCCGAGCGACGTGCCTTTCTGAAGCCTTTTATCAGCATCACTTGCAGCTGTAAACGCTACAGGAATGTTTTATGGCTCAGGCCAAGCGCCATGCAAAGCTGATTAAGTGCTATAATATCTCAGTTTCTTTTAAAGCTCCCCGGCTCCGGGCTGCATTAATTCTGCCAAACACGATTTACAAGTGGGAACTCACGTAGAACTGGTTATTCCCACCTGGCCATCGGAAGACCATCAACTGCGAGTTGCCTGCAAAGTGTATTAATTAGAATTTAATCTGTGTTTGGTCTGTCTTCTCGTTTGTGCTTGGCAAGCTGGTGACCACGAAGGAGCTTTATAACTCTTATATAGTTTGTTCTCAGCCCCCGTGTTGGCATTAGTCATAACAACCTCGACCTTCTGATATTATTCACATGTCTATGATAATAGATATCTGCTGCTGTAGAGAAATATCAAAAGTGCACATCAAGCAGAATGGCTTCAACCTTTTTTCTAAGCATAGTTAATATTAAAAAAACACATTTCAGCCATCCTCTTTCAGCAAAACAAAAAAAAAGCACCAAACAGAATTTATTGTTTTAATGTTTTTCTACAGAGCGTGCTTTAACAGAGATCAGCCCCAGTTTTCATCTCCTGCTGCCCTTTACATGTGTTCCAGTGCTCACAGTCTCACTGCAGAATTGAATTTTAGCAAAGCAAATGCTTCAAATATTTCGGGTGTTTTTTCATTTGTGCATTAAAACGCATAACTAGCATAAACCTGTACAACTTTTCTTCCAAATGTTGCAGGTTACCCTCTCTGCCTTCAAACCCAGACGTCCTCCACCAGCTCCGAGTGCCAGCCTCCACCTTGCAGAGGATCCCTGACTTCCTCACTAGCTGCATTTCCACCACAATTGTGTGCAAGTCTTTGTCAAAGCAATTGTAAAATTGTGCTTTTTCGACACAATTTTTGATATAGTTTCCATTAAATAAGAAATGAAACTGAAATCACATGTAAATAAGATTGTATGCGTGGTAAGTGGGTAAAACTCAAGGTAGGGACGCGCGTAAACAGTTACATTAGATATTCTCCTAATTCAGCCATGGCTCTAGCGCTTATCATCTATCAGCCAATCAGAGGAGACATTGGCGTCTTATCCATGGGGTGGGAGTGACAAACCCTTCATACTTGGGAGCGGCTACGTATGGGGTGATTTGTGGAAATCGTAGTCTGCGATTTTACAGAAGAGCTGTGGAGTCAACGCTTTCGAATGACAACAACTTTTTATGAACCGTGTGATGCTGTGAGAGCTCTGGTGGAGCCAGATGGACATTGTCTGGAAAAAACAAAATCATCATCTTCTTACTTCCTGTCATCGTCTTCAATGTTTTTGCTAGTAGTAACATCCGGCTGTTGATCATGTAACTCGTGTGGCGCCAAAAAAGTGTTTCTGTTACAGTTTTGTAAAATACACTGTATTTCGATATAAAAATCGCCTCATCCTGGGCGTGCCGTGGTGGCGTAGTGGTTAGCGTGACCCGTATTTGGAGGCCTTGAGTCCTCGACGCAGCCGTCGCGGGTTTGACTCCCGGACCCGACGACATTTGCCACATGTCTTCTCCCCTCTCCTTCCCCGTTTCCTGTCAGCCTACTGTGATATAAGGGACACTAGAGCCCACAAAAAGACCCCCTGGAGGGGTAAAAAAGATTTTTTTAAAAATCGCCTCATCCTAACACAATTTTTTTTTTTATTATCAGAAAACATGTTTTGTTTTTTTATTGATATGTTTCTATAAGGGGAATTCATTTTCGCAGTTCCCATTTGTGCAATTTCATGGCTAATGGAAACGCAGCTGCTGATAGGCAGCAGCAGGAAATTCCTTAGTTGTGTTTGCAAATCAAATAAAGCTGATTCTGAATCTGAAGACAAATGTTGACTAAAATTTGTAATAGATTGGCTTTTTCATTGTACAGCCTGTCTCCTGAACTACTAAATATAGTAAAATTATGATATTAGCAACCAACCAAACAGTGGCCTTATGGAGCAATTATGTAAATTGATGTAAATTGTGTGCCTGTGTTTTGACCACATGCACTTTCAGGCATGAATACACCTGTGATGGACTAGATGGCTTCTTGTGCAGATGGTTTCATGAACAACGTAGCTCCTCTGAAGCTTTTTATCCTATGACATGATATTTATAAGCAGCTGGACTCAGTTCTGTTGTCGTGACCTTGACTGCTTGGCCATTTTTAAAACAGCTTTTGTAAATTTCCAGAATGAAAACCAACACAACCCAAACGTAATCTCATCGACAAGTTAAGCTGGTGTCACTTTGTGTAAAGGAGGAATTGCTGGTTTAATATCTGGCAGAAGCTTGCTGTCTAAAAAGCAGAATTAGACATTAGTCAGTTAATAATCGGAAGGTATAAAACGCATACAATTGGTCTGACTTACATAATAAATACATATTTAGGTCAAATTGAAAATTATCTTCAGAAGAAACTTGAGTTCTGTGCTTGGTGGCCAATTAATTCATATGTGGTTTGTTTTCCATGTTTTTGATGGTTTTCTCTGAACCAGGGTTAGACGCCATTGAAACCATTCTTAGCTGTTTAGTGGATCTCCTGTTTGTTTAAGAAATGTGTTAAAATAACTATTCTGTCACTTTTATCGACGTCAAAAGGTGTCTATGGGACCATAACCGCAGAGAAGCGAATCAATACAACTGCCAGGCCTTTAAATTACTCTGGCTGTTACAGCTGGCACAAACAGCAAACTCACATTTTTATTGACTTTCTGTTGCAGGGGCAGTAAAAGTCTGGCTCTCCCCCTTAACTTCTCAGCGCCTCCCTGTTGAACTGTTACATCAGCTTCATGGATTCCTTCAGTGTATTTTTTTTGAAGTGGTAAAACCTCATCCTAAAAGTCAAAACACACCCAGGATTCTTCATACCTCGCCGCTGGAAAGCCTCCTGCATGCGATATGTGGGCCTCCACATGGTCAAAACCCAAACTGCAGTCCTGATCATGATAAATGACAGTCACACATCTCCTCTGTTTTTCACTCTCCTAACCACAGTGTGCTGTTGTGTCTTAAAGGAAGAGTAATGTGCCGTCGTTTCCAACAGACCTTGAGGATGTGCACCTGGAGTTCAAAAGCTCCTCACAGAAATTCTTCCACAGAGCAGCGGACGTCCACGAGGCAGGAGTCTGACACCAGAGCGGTGTGTCTTTGGGGGAATTGATCATCGCTCAGTAAAGCACTGCAGATTTTCTTGGACTATATTCTTGGTAATTATTGTCTGTCTCGTGTACTCATGTGCTAATTGGAAAGTTGTGTTAGATCCCAGCTTCCTCAAACCAACATAAGAGTGTGTGAAGTTGTGTTTAGAGGTGGGCGGATGGATCCAAAATATCGATACCAAGTCGGTATCAGTATCTGATCGATACCAGGTTGGTGCTTTAGTTTCACATTTCCTCTTTAAATTTGACTTTATTTTTGTATTATAGTTTTTCAACTCTACCTCAAAAAAGATTTTAATTCAATTTGCTCCCAAATGACACTTTTTTTCCATATTCGTGTACACAAATCATGTCACTAAAGACTTTGTAGATACCTAGAAACTTTTATGCAAATTCTGTTTGAGGTTTGAACAAAAGGATTGAAAGGAAAAACACAAACAAATTGATCTAAAGGTAAGAAGTTTGAGATATAAAACTTAAATAAGTATCAGTTTAGGTTTCTATTGATGATACGGTTCCGATACTGATACTGATACTTGGTATCAGAGTGATAAGAGAATAACCAGCATCACACTCCTCTACTTGTGGGATTTGTGAAAACACTCTGCGTGATGTAGAATTTCCCTATATAACTTCAGTCCACCCAGCATGTAGCAAATGCTATTTTAGCTTTGCCCCAGATGAAGAGGGTAGCGCCTTGCTAAAGTATCAACTTTTGTCATATCAGTCCATAGAAGATATCTTGTAGCATTCCTAATTTGCAGTGGGTTGGGCTTTGGAGCCCTCTTAGGATTTCATTTCTTTGCTCTTTCTTATTGTCAAATATCAAAGCCACAGAGGCAGCGTGGCGCTTTTCCTGGAGCAATCCCTAAAGCATCTGTTATCTGATGGAGCAGCGGAACATGATAGCCAGAGCTTCCAAAGAGGGAGGAGAACGCAAAGAAACTGCATAAAGGAGCAGAGAGATATTCAGCAGCAGAGAGTCAGAGAAAGAAAGTTGAACATAGATGAACTGGAATGGTCTCCAATAAAACGCATCGGGATAAGATCCCAGACAAAGATGAATGGTTTTCAACTCAAACCGAACCGGAACCAGAATGCCACAGTAAGCCCAAACTGTTTTAGTTCATCCTGAATCTTGTGTAAACCATCTTTGGGCAACGATGTCCTTTCAACCTTGGTCGAGTCCAAACAAGGGTGGAGCAGGCTGTTAAATAAAGCAGCATGACCAAATATCAGTAGTAATACGGTATTTGCTCTAATATTTCCCACCAATTAAACCTGATCAAAATGTTAGTGACTCAGATTCATACTTACCCCTGGGACTTTTCATGTTATTCACATTTGTGCCTGGATTGGATGTTGTGCCTAAACAAAAAACTAGATACATTCTATGTACTTTGCAATCATGCAAACTTTGTGTTGATCTGTTACATAAAATCTGGACGGAGGTTTGATGAGACATGACGATAATATGAAAAAAGATGAAAAACCTGGGCTATCTAACTTTAATTTAAAAAAGATTTTTAACATATCTGTTAAAACTTTCATCATGTCGTAATGAGAGACAGATCAGCTCTGAAAAAAAATCAAGGTCCTCCGCCTCGTCCCTGTACTCCCAGTAAAACACAACCAATGAGAGCCAGAAGCAAGGTCTTAGCGCTGTTAATCAAGCTCATGTACATGCTGCTCACTGTGCAAATGGTGGGAAACAACTTACGCTTTCAGTGTAGCCCTCATTGGTGGCTATGCTAACTAACCGGAGCGCCCATGGCAGGCTCTGCCGACTGGCATAAGCTGTAGCTTAACAGAGAGCAAAGTGGGAGAGTGGGAGCAACGCATACATGATGCTTATTGACAGTGCTAAAACCCTCCTTCCGCCTCTGATTGGTTGTTTCTGACCAAGCGATGTATTTCTGTAGTTAGCACTGGGAGAAGGCAGAGGAGCTCTACGTTTGCACAATTTCACAACATAATGACAGTTTTTACAAATATGTAAAAAAAACAAAACTTTTTTTTAGAATAGTTACATACCCCAGCTTTAAGTGACTTAGCACCTTTCAGCAGCTGCTGCAATTTGCTCAATCCCCGGAGTTGGAGTTGGAGATGTGATTATTTGCCCTCTCTGTGGAGCAAACTGGCAGCACTGTGAGCATCACGAAACAATCCCAACAGTGTACAATTACAGGAGTGGGGAGCGGGGGCGGCTTCACAGCAGCAGGATGGGTAACGGAGCACACAATGTGATAGACAGAGGACAGTTTGTCTGTGAGTAAAGGGTCAGCAGCAAAGGAACGTCACAGTTTGACCCTGATCACCTCAGAGAAGAATCATATAGGAAAGAAAATCTGTCAGTGGTGACATGGAAGCCAGGAACCCTGCGGCCCAAATTATTATAAATAAATAAGTGCGTAAATTTGTATTTGTTTGGATTGTATAATGCTAAAATAATAGCCAGACTGAGCCATCTAGATCGTTGGTCAGCAACCTTTTCATCCAAAAGCCACTTTTTCCTCTGCTGCTACGAAATAAAACTCGCTTTGAGCCGCAAAAAAATGCTTCTAAAAATGTACGGGAAAAAAATGTTTTATCATGAAAACTAACAAATTTAGCTAAAATGTATTTACATTTTCAGATTTTAGAACAAAATGAATCCTCTCACAAAAGAAGAAAGAAGTGATTTTGTAATGATTGTGCTAAATGAAGCACAGTTTTCAAACTGTAACTGATAGTTACTTTTAAAAGCCTGTTATAAGAACTTACAGAAAACTCTTAAAATTTCTTATTGGGTGACACGAGTAACTACCCGGGGCGGCATCTCGTCAGGGAATGGTGAGATCTGGTGAGACAATGGTGAGAAAGCTGAGATCTGACAGAAATCTCTGTCAGGAGAAGGTTATCAGACCTCGATTAGATGCAACGCGTACACTTGGCTCTAATAGGTTGTTTCTGGACGAGCTGTGCATTTGTGCAGATGGCAGTAGGACCACAAGGAGCAGGCAGAAGAGCTCGATTTTTTTCACAATTTTTCTAGTCACACAGATTGTCTTATCAGCAAAACCTCAGATACTCGAGCCACAAAGTGAGTTTCTTTGTGCATAGGTCAGCAGGTAGCTCAGATTAGGAGCTTATAGTTTATTTGGGGTGAGGCATTCATAGTTTACAAAGAGTCTGTAGTTCATTCAATGGGCTCTAGTCCCAGTGGAACAAGCCTGAAAAACCTTCAGAGGGAAACGTCCAGAAGGCAAATACCTGCACCTCCACTGACTCCTTCTAAATAATAGGATCTCCTTCTCTATATCTATCTCTAACACTACCCCTAATACTAAATGTGATGGAATAATTATTGAAAATGTTTCAGGTGTCAGAAAGACGTTGAAGCAGATGAATGTGACTCACCGTCATAAAGTTCCCAATTAGCCACCT
This sequence comes from Xiphophorus hellerii, assembly GCF_003331165.1. Lineage (NCBI taxonomy): Eukaryota > Metazoa > Chordata > Actinopteri > Cyprinodontiformes > Poeciliidae > Xiphophorus > Xiphophorus hellerii. The sequence goes on from NC_045683.1 coordinate 28,761,438, forward strand.
TAGCTCGTGACTAATGGTTAGCAGGTTGCCCTCATTGAAAGTCCGTAAGTGTGCCATGTGTCACTTCTGCATGCAGGAGTCGGCTCACGTGTTACAGAACCTCTTGGGAGCAGCTACAGTAATCTTCCACCAGACAAAGCCTTCAGGCAGTCGGACGATCAAACTCTATCTGCTGGTTTGTTTATAGATTTCCAGCGTGTCCGCTTGAAGGAATTAAGATTTTATGCTCGCAGGATGTTCATCGTTACAGCCACTCAATACGTTCTGACAGGCCAAGCGACGAGTTCTCTGGCTCAGGTGCTGGGAGTAGCCACACTAGTTTGCTCACTTAAAGCAAAAATATAAAAATAAAGATGTCCAATAGATTTGATTTTTGCATCACAGATGTGCGGCACAGACTCCCGCCCCACAGGAGAAAATGTGTTTGATAAAAAGCCAAGCCTCATGTCTGCCATGATAAATGGCATCTCTTTATAGGCACTCTGTTAAAAAGGCAGCCTGTGGTAATAAGAATACAGTAAGTAGTGTCATTCATGCCGTGCTCGGAAGAGCACACTTCAAGCAGCGCATTCCATGCCGCTAGATGCACTGTTCTGCAGATAGAAAGGCTTCCAGGAATAATTGAAAGGGTAGCTCTATAAAAAGGTAATGGAACTTCTCCAGCGATGCTGCTGTGCGGCGCAAGAAGACAGTCAAAAAGAGCAATGCTTTTCATCCGTGGCTTCATCATTCGTGTTGGCATGATATTATACAGTTAATGTCTCGGCACGAAGTATTTTAGCAAAGGCAGCGGTGCATGGCGCTCGTCTTAATCCGATGCTGATTCAACCGAGGATCAGATGGAATCGAGAGCAGCTGAGTTTAAAGCAGGAAATACGGGAAGCTTGGTTGAAACCGATCCACTTTTTTTTTTTACTTCTGATACCGATATCTGAGGCTTAGTATCAGCTGAAAAACTGCACTGAATTGACTTGAAGCGTTTCTTTTTTTTCAAACACTTTATTTGAGAACTCTGCACCAGTACATCTTCACAAGCCTGGTCAAACATGTAAGAACAACACAATTTATATTTGTTCAGTCGGTGCAGTTAGGGGTAGAACTAAGAAACTGAAACTGATAAATGCAACAGGTTGACTAATTGGTCAAAATAAACTTCAAACAAACCTTTCAAATAGTTCTGAGAGTGCAATTAGGAATTCTTAATGTAATCTAAGGTAAATAATGACATCACTCAGAGCATCAAGCATAGAATTAGACTGACTCACTAACCTATATAGGTTTTCTTTCAATATCGAGATCGTTAAAGATATCAATATCCATCCTCTAGTTAAAACACATTAAATATGAGCAGAGGTAAGATGGCAGTTGTGGAAATGAACTCTGTCCCACATGATATCCTGGATGCATCTTGTAGAATTATTACTGTATCATGATCACTGCTCTTTTCTTCCTAACCTCATTATAGAGGAGGGAGGGAACTAGTGACCTCTGGTGGTCATTGGGTGAGAGCCTGCTACACCGTGGACAGGTTACCAGTCCATCACGGGAAAACATGGAGGACAAACAAGCACACACACACTTCAATCTTAGAGAAACTTGTCATACCAGTCATTGTTTTTGGGCAGTGGGAGGAAGTCAGAGTTCACAGAGAGAACTCCAGCATTCACTGGGGCAACATGGAAAACAATGCAGACAGACTCCAGGCTTGGATTTAATCCCAAGACCTTCTTACTGCAAGGCAACAGTTTCAACCGCTGCTCCATCATGCAGCCCACAAAGATACTTTTTAAACCTCGATCAGCGGAGATGAAATCAGCTGGTGCCCAAACCAGGCCCTGTCTGGCCTTCGGGTGGCCCTTGAAATCCCTGCACTGGGAATAGATCTGACTCAGTGTAGGTGATGCGAACCAAACTACATCCGTTCTACTGTATAGAGAATGGATGGCCCCTATTGAAGGGCTCTGGACTCTGTCCATTTGTTTTCCTATTTGTATTTGTTTCGCAAAGAAAATGTAAAAAGAAGAAATGTGTTTGTGTAGCATGCATATCATTATTGTTGAACAATCAAGAAGTCTTCTATTAATTATCTTTTTTAATGTTTACGTTTATGTGGATGGTAACTGCCTCAAAAAATGTAGTGGTTTTGATACAGACAGAGTAGATATGTACAATAGTGTTGCTACAGTGCAAGTTACAAAGTGACATGAGATACAGATTTTTTTTTTTTTAACTGTTTTTCTGTTTTGTAGCTACATCTAAGCACAGTTCTCCCCTTTATCCAATGCATCTTGGTGTACCCCAAGGTTCTGTTTTGGGGCCTCTTCTGGCTTTATTGTATTGCATCTGCTATGCAAATGATATTCAGCTGTTTACCTCATTTTACCCAAATGAAATCCACACATAAGTTGTGCTTAGACTCTAGTAAACAGTAGATGGAAAACATTTCCAATTCTTTATTAGCTTGCGTATTTCTAATTTCAGATTCCAGGATTAAAACTGAATCCATTGTGTCTCTTCAGACCTCTAATCTACAATCCTATTGCATTAAAAATAAATCACAATCTCACTGTTTTGTTTGTTTTCTATGATGATAAAGTTATATGCTTGCGGCATATAACCTAAATGATTGTTGCACAAAAAGATGTGAACTACAATCTTAAATGTTAACAACTATAAGAACAAATGTGAAATTAGAAGGTCGAACTCCGAAGCAGCAGCGCCGAGAGGTGAGTTGGCTTGAACTTCTGTGGCAATATTCATACTGACAGAAATCCCACTTTTCATGCAGGGCCTGTATGTTCTTCATATTCTTCTCGATGTGAAGAAGCCCAGTGAAACCAGATTAGATGAGAGAAACAGGGGAAACAGACCGGATTAAAGGATGAAACTCGAACTACGCAGCAGATTCTTTCAAAGACAAGCTTCAGGCTGTTACCGTTCTAAAACCCCTCAACTATTAAAAAAAAAATCTGAATCATTCCACCCATGTATTTTTCTGACAAATTCTAGTGGCTGATACTGTTGATTTGACTTTCCCACATCATTTCATGTAGTGGAGTCTTACTGTTAACTTTCAAGATGTGGAAACAGGAGATATGCACTTTTAAAGGCTAATTTCTTTTTTCAATCAATACAGTAAAGAGCGGGAGGCGGAGGCAGACAATAGACAAGAAGTAGAAAAAACTGACCTTGTTGGAGTTCTAAACTTTGTATGAATGTCATGCAAAATCACCGTTTAGTTCATGCAATGACTGACGTGCAAATCTGTAAAAGTTATATCAAGGTAAAATGTAAAGATAAAAGACAATATTCAAGAAATTCTGCTGGCTAAGTGTAAGAAAAAATTAAAATGTTGGTTATTACCGGTTAACCTCATGATGTTTGGTTATAGTTTACTTGTGCAAAAATGACAAATGCACAGGTTCCAGTTAAAAAATAGCATTTACACAAAAGCTGTCTTCCCAGAAATGTCTTTGGCTGATAACATGAAAAAGGTTAAGCATATCTGACTGGATTACACATCAGATGGAAGAATATTTTCCGTGAACACTTAATCCTTTTCCAGGGATGGAAGGGGACCTGTTTTTTTGTTTCAGTTCAACTCTGGACAGGTCGCCATGACATCACAGGACAAATCATGCAGTCTGGAAGAGCAATGCTTAAAAAAGATAAATCCAACTTGGCTGGAACCACAATATGATTAATCCTCTTTAGCTGAATGATTGGGCTCTTCAAATTTTTCTGTTTTTTGGGGCGGTATATTGGTTAAAGCTGCAGTATGTGCCTTTTATTAAGAATGTCTTTTACATACAGTTCAGACCAAAAGTTTGGACACACTTTCTCATTGAATTCAATGAGAAAGTGTGTCCAAACTTTTGGTCTGTTTTGAGTACAGACCAAAAGTTTGGACACACAGTTGTGTCCAAACTTTTGGTCTGTACTGTATTTGTTAAAACTGTCACCGTGTTGTGACAGAATGTTGTGCGACAGATAATCTGTGAAAACATCTGTCATGAACTGTTGTGGTGAAAGCGGTGAGGGAAACGCAGCAGACCCAGATGAGATGAATGATGCAAGTTTAATGATGAAAATAGGCTTAAACAAGTCCAAAAGTCCACAAAACCTGGCAGCACAGTTGAGCGGAAGGCTAGGGCTCAGCACTGGTAGCAACAGGCTACACGCATGGACAAGAACGCATTGACAAGGACCCGACGAGGAACAAGGAACCCAGGTGGAGTTAAATACACAGAGGGTAATCAAGGAAACGAGAGACACCAGGGAACAATCAAGGGGAGGACAGAACAGCACGGAGACTCAGAGACACAGAAAAACACAGATCCTGAAAACATCAAACTCATTCCCTTCCTCCCTGAGCTACTATAGCCGTCTGAAGAAACGCACGGCTCCCGAACAAAAACAACCAATCAGAGCCAGGAGGAGGGGCTTAACGCTTTCAATCAATACTGCTTAATACTGCTTAAGCGCCACGTTGAAGATGATTGACAGTCTGTTGGCTTTGATTTGCTGTTTTTAGTTGGCATTGGAAGCACTGGGAGAAGGTAGAGGGGCTTGACTTTTTTCCACAGATTATTTGTCTCACGCACATGCTAATAATGTCACAACATAATGACAGTTTCAACAAATAGGTAAAAAACATATCATTTCACTGCAGGTTATATAAACCATTTTTCAGATTTATTAAACTACAACCATTGTATCCATTTATTTTTGGCAGGGCATTCAAAAAATATACATTAGAATAAAGGCATACATTAGTGTATGCCTTTATTTTATTGCATCAGTATGTTGTATGCATAATGTGCTCTGAACTTCATATAGTATTTGTAAAGACAATTAACATGACTTTCATAAGGAGATAAGTAGGGTTGGCTTGTGGAAAAGTACAGAAAACAATACCGAGCTCCTGCGGTTACCAGAGAGGTTACCAGTCAGGTGGAGAAGGACTGGCGGCCAGCTCTGGGTTCTGACCTGCAGCTCCAAACCTCAGCTGGACTTCGCAGCTAAAAACTGAGAGGAACAAAGCATCACACTGAGACTTTCCCCCACAATCCACCATTCGTTACGGATCTCATTCTGTTCGTGTTACCAATAGAACGCCATGATATTATACAACCTTCACAATTTTCTATGAAGATAATCCATTTATGCTTTTACGTTACCCTCACGTCTTTCCTCTGCCACTTCCCATCAGTGACTAAAACCAAACGCCAAAATGTCAGGACAGGTTCCAGCTGAGGAGGTCTTATCACTTCATGTGAAGGTGGAATAACTGCAGTGATGTACGCTCTATTTCTTTTTTATTATTATTATTACTTTGACAGAATATTATCATCATAGCTTTTGAGTTTGAGTCCCATCCTGTGAACTTTTAACTTCCTGTCTATTGAGCACGTTGAACTTTTATTCAGATGTAGTGCGCCCCTATAGTTCCCTGGATCGATTGCTTACTTCCCCAATCAAAAATGAGTAAAGTGATTAAAGTAGCTTGTGAAACTATTGATGTTGTCACATTACAACTAGGAGCTACTGTTTCATTGTAATAGAATAACACAAACTAAAGCATAACTATGAAATAGAAGGAAAGGGATGCATGCTTTGTTTTTGAAAGGGCTATTCATTTGATATTTTTGAATTTTGAATTTAATTGAATTGCCCATTAATCTGATAACATTAAGTTAAGTCCAATTCAGTCCAGTTGACTTCACACTGTGTGTGTGTGATCTATTCTCAATAAATGCAGGACGGACGGCCCTGGAAGGACACCTGTTGCAGAAAACAAAAAATGTAGACTTGGACAGAGATTCACCGCAGGAAAAAAACCCCAGACATACAGCAAGATCTATAGTGGAGTGGTTTAAATCAATGCAAAATCATATGTGGCCTAGTCCAAGGATCTGAAACCTGAGGTTCAGATACTATAGTGGCTCCTGAGACTTTCCCCAGTGGTTCTTCATAACTGAACATAAGATGAAGAACCAACAAATGTTCCTCGATATAGATATAATATTTTCTTGTCATTTAGTTGAAAACGATCTGCTTTTTTATGTTGTGATGTATCCTTTTATGTTTTGTGAAAATGTTGCGTTTTTCCCTTTCTTCAAAACCTTTAACATTTTAGAAAAATATGGTTCTGCACAAATCAGAACAAATTCTCTGTAATAGACATTAATCAGAAATGACAAGTCATCTTTTTCCAGAAGATCAGGTAATATTTGCTGCTCCAAGTGACTTTTATCTACCTGAAACGAGGGAAAAACGGCTCTCTGCAGATCCATGACCTAGTCAAAGCCCAGTCCTATAGAATAGAAAATCTTAAAAATAAATAAAAAAAATTCAGTTGGTGTAAAACTGGAAAACAAACTGAGGTGTAATTGCAGTGAATGGTGATTCTAAAAAGTATTAAGAAAAAGAAAAAGAAGGTTGAAAACTGTCAAAGGTTTTCATTTCAATTAACCGGTCAAATTTATGGAAATCTTAAGTGAGGTACTGTATACATTTATTAATATCTGCATATCAGCCCATACTAGCCCCTACTTCAACCTGTCATCTCCCAATATGCTGTTGACTTGTCGGACATTTTGGATAAAAGCGTCGGCTAAATGAATGTCATTTAAATCTAACTCATTTAACACCTGCGCAGGTGGATCACGGCTTTGTTGGGATTTTGGAAACAAAGCAGATATATGGGAAGGTAACCCGAACATGACGGTTCGATCCGAATTATTCATCTGTGATTAAACGTGTGAAATGCAGATCCAGAGTGTGTCCTCACCCAGCACCTGCTTCACATGTAAATGAGCCCAATGATTCATACTTTCCCGTTACAGTGTTGGCACAGCAGCACAGGCGCCAGTGGAACGAGATGTGATTTTTCACAGGACAGACATTGCTCTTGAATGTAACCTGCTCCTGTGTTTTGCAAACATTAGAGCCTCATATGAGTCTGATCAAATGGCTGAGAGAGAAGCCAGGGAACCTTAGAAGGCTGCAGGTCGGATATTTGAGCATGTTTCTGGGTATTTTTCTGCGGCGCAATGCCACATGTTCTCCTGCTCCTCAAACAGACACCCAGGGAATCATCCTGGTCATTACCAGCAGTGTATCAGTTATCAGGTAAATTAAATTAGGCAATGTTGCATGTATATATATATGTATATATATATATACATATATATATAGCTCTGTAAAAAATGAACAGACCACTGCACTGAACCCCATTGAAAACCTCATGGTTATTCCACCAAATATTAATTTCTGAACTCTTCCTGAGCTAATACATTAGTATTGTTGTTTCTAAATGAATATGAACTTGTTTTCTTTGCATTATTCGAGGTCTGAAAGCTGTTTCTTCTTGTATATTTTTCGTTATTTGGACCGTTTCTCATTTTCTGCAAATAAATACTAAATTCTTGCTTGGAATTTCGGAGATGTTGTCAGTAGTTCATAGAATAAAAGAACAATGTTCATTTTACTCAAAAATATACCTATGAAAAGTAAAAGCAGAGAAACTGATCATTTTAAGTGGTTTCTTTGTGGAAGTGCTGTTTTTTGTGCAATGTCTAAAGCATGACAGTGAAGGTGCGTAGTGCTTTGAGTAAAGCCAACTAATAGAAATTAACGCTGTATTCAGTGTCAGAGCTGCACAGTGGCACAGTTAGTAGCACTGTTGCCTTTTTTAGCAAGAAGGTCCTGGGTTTGAATCCCAACCTGGAGTTTGCTGGTATGGATGGAACGTGTGTAGCTTTAAATGTAGGTTTCTGGATTGGGATGCTTAGCACCCCCTAGTGGTGTCTGTGAAAACAGAAAGTTCCAGCACAGTGGGTATGACAGACCTCCGTTTTTCCTGCTAATGTTTAGTTCACAAAATCTGTAACTAGCAAAATATGTTGTTCAGTTAATTTATTGATAAAAACATTCGGCTCTGGTTACAGTGTGTCCCACAAAACAGTGTGTAGCAAAGTAGAAAAGGTTTTAACCAGACTTATGCATTGCTAGCTTGTATTGAATTTTATCAGAATTAGCGTTAGCATAGTAGCAGACCAGACGACTGGTTTCTCATAAGTTTACAAGTTAGTTAGCATTAGCAAATGCTAACTGCTAATTACGTTGACGTTCACACGCACAACACAATTGTGTGATGTTTTGTGTACGTTTATGTCTTTCAACGCAGAGTGGGTTGAGCTTACAGACAGCACTGCAGTTGTTAAGACTTGTAAAACAACACACTAAAGATTTTTATTTGTCTTTTTTCAGTTTTATGACATTTCTATGGAAAAAAACAATGGAAGTAAGAAGTACTAGTAGAGGGCCTAAGAAGAACACTGACATGCTGAAAAGGTTGGATGGAGGACCGACTTTGGGCACCACTTGCATGGTTGCTTGTTCTCTCTCTCCATTATTTATACACCTCTTCTCTCTTTTCTCACTGGTTTCTCTTGTTATTTTCCTGTTTCTTCCCTGCTGTATTTTCCATTGGATTTTCAGTTTTTGTTCTCCTCTGCCTCCCTGTGTTCGAATCTTTTCTGTGTGCTTTTTTTCCTCCTCTTTTCTTTAAATCTCGCATCCATCCGACACCTCTGCCTTACTGCATTTTGATCCACCATCACCGCGTGAAACATGACAAAAATCAAGTCGTCGGTAAAGTAACTATTACTTTTTCAAGTAACTATGCCATCACTGCATCTGAATGCGTCCCCTAATTTTTCCAAAAGTGGTTATTCATTTATCCTTATTTTTTTTATTTTCCCCAAATCACTAATGGCAAAAAATACACCTTGCGCCAGTACTTTAGGAAGGTGCTTTACAAAAAAAAAAGTTTAGTTCATTGGAGTTACAAAGCCTTAAGGGTTACATAGCCTTATGACTTAGTGACTCTTTCCAGATTAACTTTGTTTCTCACCTGTTCTGCTTTTTTCTTCTTCCTTTTTTAGAGTACGAAAGGCTCCACTGATGTGTTTCTCGTTCCCATATGTCAGGCATTAATCAAGCCAGAGTGTGATCTGTCATTGCTAATTTAATAAGAAGGAATGGCTGCTCTATTTATATGTAGAAATCACTGTTGCCCCTCTTACCAAACTTGCTTCTAGCTTAGGAATTGCTAATTGACACAAAGCAGCAGAACACAAATAATTTTCTGCTATTTAAACACATACAGAAAACATGTAGCAGTTAAAAGTAGCAATTTTCTCAATGAATTAGATTTTTAAAGCAGAATCCCTGTTCTGCTTTAAAAAAATCCAGTGCCACTGCTGACCTCTGAACCCTAAGCAGCAGCTGCCTTGGTTCAGCTCCGGATAAAATCAACCCGGTCAAGTTCAGGTTATCGGTGTCTCCTCCTCTGAGTTATGATTTTTTATTTATTTATTTATTTTTAATTAACTAACCTCCAGTGAAGTCAGCTGTTGTGTTTTGTTCTTTGCCTGACCGTAACGGCGGACCTCTGCCTGCTGCATTACAGTAAGAAGAAGAAGAAGAAGAGGTGTTGGAGCGATCGGAGCCCACCTCTCCCCCTCTCTCCTCCTCCCGCTGCCATTGGTCGGAGCGCAGCAGGCTCCGGTGCCGACGATGCTTTGAAAGGGGGGAGTAAACAGAGAGCGCACGTCTCTCCCGCTGCGCGCACACTGCACGCACGGCGAAAGTGGAGTGAAGATGCTGGTCCCCCCTCGACCGGCAGCCCAGTCCGCCAGCCGTCCTCTTGTCCCCCTGATTGTTTTTCTGCTGCCAGCCCGTCACGCTGCCTCTGTGCCCGCTTTACGTGAGGAATCCGGAGCGGCAGCAGGGGGAGGCGAAGGGAGACGCGAGGGATCCGGAGAGCCGTCACCTCTATAGCGCATCAGTGGGGAGCTATGGATGCGCGGACAAAAGGACGCTTTCTCTTCGCCGTGGGCCTCCTGTGTGGGTTTTACTGGCCGGCATCAGTCACCTCCAAAGGTAGGAGCTTCCTCTCCATGAAGCACGCATGGTTACTTTGCGCTCACTGACTGTTTTCTGCGTGCCAACCCTCGTGGTTGCGCACCACTTGTCGCCTGAATTAAAACGTAACGTTATTGACTTGGGGGTGTTGTAAATACTCCAAAGCGCACACGCAATCACCAGAATGCGTTTTCATTCATCCCCGTTTTTTAAAATTGTATTTATTTATTTTTTTGCTTTGCGCTGGAGTAGCTCGTCCTGATCCCCCCCATAGGATGCGCAGCTTATTGAATCGTGAAGCTTAAAACGTCCGCTGTCAGCCGCTGGAGCTGCTTGTTCGTCACTGGGGTCGCTGCTGATTCTCCTATTTCACTTGTTCTGAAATAAATCCATCAGATCGAGAGCACGCTGCGTGGAGGAGAGCGGCGGCTGATGCAGGCACGCCTGTGCAACAGGCATGGTGCGTTTTTTTTTTGTTGTTTTTTTTTTAAATAATCTGTCCAGAAAAAGAAGTGGCTCTTTTCAGAAAAAAAGAGATTTATGCTGCAAAAAAAAAAAAAAAAAAACCCCATACAATATGTGATCAAGATGCCCCTTCAGTGATTCCGTTAAAGAACGTTTGCTGCAGATGTAATATGAAACCTTTTTGCAAACGATCTACATGCTGGTTCACACCAGCGGTGGTGAAGCTCAGCTCCTCTACACACCGTGTTGCTGCATTTTTCACTCAAACAAACAAAAAAAAAAACAAAAAAAAGAGAGAAAAGACTCCAACATTTCTGATTTAGACCAAAACACCTGAGTGTTTTGGTCCAAAGCTGGACTCTAAGCTGCTGCACTAAGATAAAACCAAAATAAATTTCCTGTAATTCTGTGAACTGAACGACAACAAAACCTTCTTGATTCTTTGTTCCAGATGAACTGACTGTAAAATTCCCCAATCTGCCTCCCACACATCTGTATTATGTGCTGCTAACTCTCCAGCCCGTTCTCTGTGTTCTCCTGCCGCTGTAGAGGACGACAGGGTGCAGTCATGGTGTTTGTCAGAGATGTTTCTTCTGTGGATGAACACTGAAAAGTTGCTTCATGAAGTTTGACTGGTTGTTGTGATGTATTTAGGTTGCGGCGTACAAAGGGAGATGCCCGCCTTTTCATTGTACATGTGGAGTCTGTTGGATCGCGTGGCTTTTATCGTTCTGCCATGCTGTCACCTCCTGCTGTGCAAAGACATTCAGAGACTCGGCCCATAATAACTGCTTGATCCAGATAAACCCGACGTTTCTGCAGATTTGGAAAGTTAAAATAAGGTTTGTGAGCTTATGCTGGGAGATGCAGGTTTCCGGTTTTCTTTCTGGGAATATGGCAAACACTGATTCCAAAAAAAATTTTAAAAAAAGGGGCCACACATTGCTTGATAGAAGTAAAGGTTTGACATTTTTACTATGCTCAGAACAAACGGCATCACGGACTGTGTTTAAGCTCTGATAGAACAGAAAAGCTTTTAGGTTTTATCCAGATTACTAACGGCAGGAATAAAAAGGGTTTTCATCGATGACCAGTTCATTTGTGCATCTTTACAAAAGTTTCATGTTGTTTTTTCTAAGTTTGCATCTTTTCACCTGTATTAAAAGTGGATTGTAAGGCTGCAACTAACAATTATGTTAGTAATTAGTCATTCTGACGATTAATCGGATAAAAAAAATTTACTGAAATGCAGTAACAGCTTTACTTATATTATTGGAGCAGAGGACGCATCTAAAAAGTACTTCTAACATCAACATGTGAAGAGGTCATCTCTGCTTGACTTCTCAACAAATCAGTGTAGGGATAATCTGTCTATCTTTTTATTTTTCTGATTTACCTATTAATATTTGAATAGCAAAAGGTTCTTAATTATAGATATTGCTTTTGTAGAATTTGATCCAGGTGAATAAAAAACTAACTAGAACATCTTTACAGACAAAGACGTTTTTTGGGGGGTTTTTTTTGCTAAATGCAAAATGTATATATTTTCTGCACAGTTTTGGCTTTACTGCTTTGAGTGTTTGTTCTTCCATTTTGTGTCTTCATACCTGAGCTAACGATTGATCAGATGCTGAATTAGTTGGTGAGTATTTCAATAATTGATTCATCATTGTTAATCTGATGAATCGCTTAGTCTCCAGGGTACATGCTCTCTTCAGTTTTCAAAACCAATCACATACAAAAAGAACTTTTGGAACTGTATCCCTTAAGTTTATATATAACTTCATATTTATTTCCTGGAATCCCACGGCCCAGCCGCTGCTGCTGTAACTTAAAAGGAGAAACTCGCGAGGAAGAAAAATAGTTTTCTGCTCCCACTAATCAGACCTAATGAATATCAAATTAAAGCTGTTTTTGCAGGTAAAACATATTTATTATTTGGCACTTTGCACAGCAGGGGCATAATAGAATGAAGTGAAAACAGCTTCTTTGTGTTTTTGTTGCCCTAAGTGGGATTCTTGATGAATGGAGGGATCCTACAGAGTGTGTTTCATTTTTCTCTTTCTGAATTCTATGGTGGAAGTGAAATTATGGAGCTACGCCTGATGATATTGAAACTATTAAAATGCTCAGCGTTTTTGTGAGGTAAAGGTGCCATTAAGCCAGGAAAATCTGAATAAAAGGAATAATCAAAGGAGCAGAAATGGCCAGGATCAAGATACCCCGACGGTCACCAGCAGTTATTACCTGGAGTACGATGACCCTTGTAAATGATGACCCATAGTTTAAGAAGCGCCTCTTTCAACTCCTTGTGAAAAGGCTCATAATGAAACCCCGGTTTACCATTCCACTAAACCAATTTTCATTCTAATACAGATTTTCTCTCTCTTTTTTTAAATTCTCATACATCTTCTAACCAGACTGGTAAAATCGAGTTTTTTTTTCCACTAATAGTGACGGTTGAAATTGAAACACCAGAAAACAACAAAAGCACTTCAAGGCGAGCTGCATCGATAAGCTGCACTTAGAACTCCTGTCATTCTCTGACTCTTGATACCAAAGGAGTCATCATCAAAAAAGCTCATAGAAGGGAAAAGAGATCAATAAGTCGTGGCTCCAGAGAACTCGGGCCAGATGGAGTGCTCACTGTCTTTTTCACATTCAATTTGACAGTGTTTCACATGTCGGATTTGTCAGCGAATGCACCTCCGAAAGGAAGCCACGCCACAAAACGCAACCTGTTAGCGCTTAGCTGCATGAAACTGTTTTTGTTTTAATTAGCATTTAATCATTTGGCTATGTTGGTATTCATGTATAAATTGTAAAGAGGACTAAATGTGATTTATTATTTATCCTGATGAGAATGAATAAATAAAAGGCTTACACCTGTAACCATGGTGAAGCAAATAGTGCGCAAGTACAGGCAGCTAAAGAGAACATGCCAGTTTATAGAAACAGACTGTGACCAAAGTGTTTTACAAATTAGGCAACGATAAGAACAGCAAGAATATAAAAAAATATTTAAAAAGTAAAGCAAAATATATACTGCAACTGTTAGTTTCAAACTCTGCTAGAATCAAACACTAAACATATGCTGTGCTGGTCTACTGAGCAGATTCTGTGCTACTTTTAGAAGTCTTCTATTAATATATTTATCTCACAAGTTCCCCTGCTTTTTCTGTTGTTTCCACAAAAAATACATTTCTAATTAGGCTTTAAAAAAATCTGAACTTATTGTAGACTTGTTCAAGTTCATTGGGATGGAGTTTTATATTCCATCTCGATGACTAATTCCACATTTGATCTTTGCAGAATATCTTTCATGTCAACCAGTCTAAACTTATCCCAGCCATCGTTGCTCTATTCACAGTAAGTTGTGGAATAATAGCTTAGAGTGATACAGTTAAGTGTTTTTATTGAGTATTTTCATGGTGTTTATGCATTCTTTGATGACTAGACCCTGTTACACATGGGGTGGGCTGTGCATGCTGCAGCTAAGGCTAACAGGAGTTGTTAAAACTGTTAAAACTCTCTCCCAATGAGTGTTTCAATCACCACTATTCCAGTGAGGTGGACTTATCTCTTCTTTCGCTTTCTTTCCATTTAGATGGATGAAATAAAAACAGTCTAAAAATTTCCCAAACTAACAGTAGTGAAGCTAAATGTGGCTAAGGAGCTTTTCACTGCTTGTGCAGTCTGCTGTAGCAGTCCCAGTTTGGGACTTAAAAGATAATTTAATAGCAAAACATTCGATGTTTTGTGATCACTTTGCTTTTCAAGTGGTTAATTTACCACTCTATTTGGTAATTAATAGATTAAGAATCAGCTTTCCAAAAAGGTTGGAAGCTTATCTTTAGAAATCTTACTGATTCCTAAAAGGTATAGCCATTTTGTTCAAAACTATTAAAGCATAACTCCCTCAAAATAAAGTTCTGTATTACGCATTGTCAAATAGTGTTGGAAGTACATAGTACATAAGTTTGCCATTTTGACTAAACTAATTCTTAAATTAGCTAGCATTTAATAATTTAAAGCCTTTTAAAAACCTTTCAATACAATCTATGGTCTTAAAGCATAAATATTCATACTGGACTGTTATATTCTATAGATCATTGAATGGGTTATTTCATATTTTATTTGGTACATATTTGTGGTGTGATTTTGTGAGGACTACACAGATTGTTTTGGTTTAAACACATCTGGAATGAGAGTAACACTAATTAACACACACAATATTCACAATTTATACTGAACTGTGACATCATTGCATCATTTTATTGGTCCTATTTTTATCTAATTTAACTGTTTGTACCTTTAGTAGTTTAATGTCACCATACTTTTATGGTTAGATGTCTCTCAGCTGTGATGAGCAGCGAACAAAAAGAGACTGGGTACATGGGGTTTAATGGGAGGATCCAGCAAGGAGTGAATGATGGAGAGGTGGTTAAATAATAGGAGTTTGAATGATGGAACAACAGATCGGTGCTAATTAGGAAACAAGGTGTAGGTGAGAGGTCAGAGGGCAAGCTGAGGGAGGGAGAGAGAGAGAGAGAGATGGCACATGGAAACAAGGAGGAGCAACACCAACAGGGGCGGAGGAAACGTAATCAAGAAAAACTAGACAGAAAACAACGGACATAATCAAACTAAAATAACTAAGAACTGACTAGTTTGAAGTGAAACAGAAAAATAGCTGATCTAAAGAAAATGTTTCAAACTATAAACCCTGAAAACACACAAACACACGCTGATATCCTGACAGACCTATTATTTTTCAAACCTAAACCTTATTTAAGTATTTGTAGCTAGCCACAGTTCGAGATTCATGAAATGTTTGGTATATTTGTGAAACGCACACAAACCACCTCAGATTGAGATATGCAGGAAAATCACGACGCATAGACTGGGTTGTTGCTTCCACCAAGCAGTTTTTGACTTGTGAAACGTTTCCTTGATTTGTTTGCCCTGATACTAGGGTTAAACTGGTCATGAAGCCAGTACCATTGGTATTTACAGAGAGGATCCTCAGGGTTGTGTTCTAAGTCATCTGTCAAAGATAGTCTGGTAACCAAGTGATTTAGGGTCACATTTACATCATAGGGGCAGAAGGTTCTTCAAATAATTTTGTTGAATTGTGAACACAGAGAATTACCACAACTTGCAACAGTGGAAAAATAATAACAGCTTTATTTTCCACCTGACAGCAGCTAAATGTAATGCAAATGTAGGAAAAGCATGTTGAAAATTCTTGCCTGTCAAGGTTTTTTTGATTCCACAAACAATATTTTTGATTAAAACAGGTTTTTTTTATTTGTATCCATGCTTATAAAAATCACAGCTGCATGTTGTTTATATTTCTATATATTAGCAAAATGAAACAAAGGAACTGGTGGATGCTGGATCTGTCGTGGTAACACATTTTGCTGGATGATAAATTGTCCCAAGTTTGCCCTCTCAGAGACTAATACACTTTAATTTAGTACAGAACATTCCACACTGGAAATGGAAGACATTTTAAATATTCACACTAAAACACAACCTAAAGCAATAAAAAAAAACTGAGATAAAAACTACTTACTACTGAATAAATTTTTGTGTCTGTAAACAAAATTACCCTTCAAAAAATATCATGAGAATGAAAATTGTTGAGCTCATTATATAGTCATACAATTAATTGCTTACTGTATCAGGCTTAGAGATGAACTACAGCGTCTGGTGATCCGTCTGCTGGGGCAGCAAGAGTAAATAAAGGCCATGATGAAACTTCAAGTAACAGTTCATATTAAGTCATACAGAGGTCATGATCAGTCTGAGAATGCTTCAAACAATTTCAGGCAACAAAAAAATGTTCGCATTTAGAATTCTAAATTCTCAAACAGAAGAAACAAATGGCTTTGATAAACTAACCTGGGATTCTCCATCTCCAGGAACATGTGACACCATTTGCTTTACCATTTCTTTCTACGTGACCTCAGTCATTCCCACTCTCTACCAGCCAGAGTCCAGCCAGCCAGCCAGCCAGCCAGCCAGCCAGCCAGCCAGCCAGCAGCGGTCTGCTGCTGCAGCAGGACCTGACAGCTCCAGCTCGCACACAGCAGGACTTCAGCTCCCGACGATCAATGGCCGAAGTTATCTGGGCCCCTGGTGACTTGAAACGAGACTTTCGTGTAGGGTCACGAACGAGGGCTCCTTCATGCGCAACACATGAGTAGCGCGGCCCGGGGGTCCGCTTTAAAAAGCTCTCCTCATGTCTCTCAGCTGTGATGAAACACGCGGGGGGGGTTATCTGAACACGCACATCTTTCTTAGCGCTGCCGTGACTCGCTTTTGATAAAGGAATCGGATTTTGTTTGTAAAGACCCTCTAACAGATCACGCTAAGAGGTTGTGGGAGTTTTGGTAACATCTCTTGAAACCTGAATCCCGATTAAGCTATTGTTGATTTCACTTGTCATGCAGGTGCTTGATGATTAATTTATGTGCTGTGTGATTTAGCAGCAGTGTGGGTTCTGTGTGGAATATGAAGAGCGGTAATCGAGGGGATTTAATTAAAGTTTGAGTGTTGAAGTCATCTAGTTCATTTATTAGTTATTCAGGATGTTGTGCTAATGATTACGAAGACAATATATTTGGTGAGATTTGAATATGGTAGCATTTGCTTACGTCTTGGAATGTGTGTCACTTCATTTGATAAACTTGAGCTGTTAATGTTGCACCAGCTGCAGTTTTCTAGCCAGTTGCCCATTTATAAAAATCCTGACCTGCTGAATCCGATATTGTTCAATGCCAATGTTTCAACCGATGCATCAACCAATGCTGATCCGATACAGAAAAACAGCTGAATTGACTTAAGATGTTTTTTTTAATACATTCATAAATGTACTTAGTTAAGAATGTATTTGATAATTCTGCACAAGTACAGAACAGCTTCACAAGCTTGGTCAAAATATGTAAAAACAGAACTTTAATTTGTTCAGTCAGTGTAATTAGGAGTAGATCAGCCAATGTAAATAATTGGCTTTATTGATTATCTTGGTTAAACATGTAAAAAATAAACTGCAGCAAACTTTCTTTCAGATGGTTCAGAAAGTGGAATGAGGAATTCTAAGATAAAGCCTGATTTCGACCAATGCCCAATCTAGAATTTTTTTTCCAATATCGGAACCGATACAGATATCAATATCAGATCAGTTCATCTCCGGTTTGACATGCAAGTTTATGCTTATTGCTGATTCCTCAAAATTAAGGAAATCTGGGCCGATTTATCAGTGCATCCCTAGCATACAGCATCTTCCCCACTCATGATGTGTACTTTTGTCAAACGTTGCTCAAGTAATCATCACT
Source organism: Xiphophorus hellerii (assembly GCF_003331165.1). Taxonomy (NCBI): domain Eukaryota; kingdom Metazoa; phylum Chordata; class Actinopteri; order Cyprinodontiformes; family Poeciliidae; genus Xiphophorus; species Xiphophorus hellerii. Next base: position 28,779,179 of record NC_045683.1, read on the forward strand.
GCCTGGCCTGCCATGGCGTTCTCCTCCGTTCTGCTGCTGCTGCAGCCTCAACCCCTGCTTTGCCCCTGACCCGAAATTTTTGACAATGTAAAAAAAAATTTTTCTTTTAAACTGTCAAAAACGACAAAATGTGGCTACTTTTGTTTTATATATATATATATATATATATATATATATATATATATATATATATATAGAGGCCCTCATCCTGGCTGCCCAGGAACAGGCCCTAAACACCAGAGCAATAGAGGCCCAGATATACCACACCAGACAAGACCCAAGGTGTAGGTTGTGCAAGGAGGCCCCTGAGACAGTCCAGCACATAACAGCAGGGTGCAAGATACTGGCAGGGAAAGCGTACATGGAACGACATAACCAAGTTACAGGCATAGTGTACAGAAACATCTGTGCAGAATATGGACTGGAAACCCCGAGATCAAAGTGGGAAACACCCCCAAAGGTGGCGGAGAACGCCAGAGCTAAGATCCTGTGGGACTTCCAGATCCAGACAGACAAAATGGTAATGGCGAACCAACCAGACATTGTCGTAGTGGATAAATAACAGAGGAAAGCCGTTGTGATAGATGTAGCAATACCAAGCGACTACAACATCAGGAAAAAGGAGCACGAGAAACTAGAGAAATACCAGGGCCTCAGGGAGGAACTGGAGAGGGCCTGGAAGGTGAAGACCACAGTGGTGCCTGTGGTCATCGGGGCCCTCGGGGCAGTCACCCCCAAACTGGACCAATGGCTACAACAGATCCCAGGAACAACATCAGACATCTCAGTCCAGAAATGTGCAATCCTTGGCACAGCCAAGATACTGCGCAGAACCCTCAAGCTCCCAGGCCTCTGGTAGAGGACCCGAGCTCAGAGGATAAGAACCACCCGCGGTGGGTGAGAAGGGAATTTTTTTTTTTTTAATATATATATGTATATACAATGTATATACATATATATATATATATATATATATATATATATATATCAAGGTTTTTTTATTTTGTTGCTCACAGGGCTTTCAGTGAAACGGACAAAGGTCAAATCTGTTATTTTCCTTGAGAGAAAGCAAAGGGGCTCTTTTATTCTGCCTGCAGATTCAAGAATGAATCATCATAGTCGGGCTGTCATAGACGGGGGGGGGGGGACAACATGCGCAGTTGAGTGCCCAGATTTACATTTAAATGAAACCAAATGGCTGTACATTCAGAAATGATATACAGTAATGATGATGGTAATAAAAGCAAAGTCCTCTTTCATATTGGACCTGCTGCTGCTTGGAATTGCTGTCGTTTGGCAGGAATTTTCAGGTACAGTCAGTGAGTTATGTCTTTGCTATGTCAAGACTATTACCTTAACGTTTCAACGAGTAGATTCATCAGCATCCTGCCTAAGAGGCTTAATGTAGTCAGCAATCAGCCCCGCAGCTCATTGGGTTTTTCAGTCTGCCGCGTGGCAGAATGGGGCTTATAAATTCTGCTCCCCCCCCCACCTTCATCATGACTTATGAATCTGTAAGTTTCTGCCATTCCACAAGGCTCTCATCCATTCAGGTTTCTAAAAGTTATTTGGGGGTGTCATTTCTCTGGACCCAAGCCCAACAATCATTACAGAAAGCCTGACGCATCTAAGTTCCTACATCGGTGGCAAACCCCCCACCACTGGGTAATCCAAGTCAAAGGTTTCATTTTAGATAAATTTACTAAGGATCTTGTGTCTGGTTTCGCTGTGTCACACATTAAATACAAGTTTCAAACAAAATATATAAAAACTTTATAAAATGTGCACACATGTGTGTGTATATATATATATCAGAGGTCGCTCTAGACATTTTTGTTCTCCGTCATTTTGACCGACAGCATAAAAAAAAATCGGTCATAAATTCTTCCTGGTCGCATCTACAGAGAAATCTGCGCTAGTTCATCGGTCAGTTGGATCTGTCTGATCCAAGCTGATCAATTGAACTTTTTTTTTTAACCCTGTGCGTGGTTACTAGAAGTTTTTTGCATGGTTTCGCTTCTCCAAAACGGACAGATGCTTCGTCTGTCACGCTCAGAAGCGTGACAGACGACCTGGACGCGGGAGGGTAATGTCTTCCAGCTCCATTTGTTAAAACCGCTGGATGAGTAAAGTTTAATTCTTTGCAGCGTCCGCATTAGTTGTTCAGCGGACTGCGCATGCTACTGTCTAATTAACTTCTGCACCTTTGTTGTTTCCTAGTGATGGTGAGATGAAGCCTCATGAGGCATTGAACCACTTGAGCCAACTGGTTCGAGAAAGGGTTCATTTCTTGAAGCTTCATGTGCACACGAAACCACCTACTGGCCAGGTGTATAATCACAGCCAGCTGTATCTTAACACGTGTGATGCATTGAATTTTTGTTTATTATGGCTGTTGGGAATGACTTCACAAAAGGACGAAATCATTTGTCTACATAAATTATGTATACACATATGTGTATAATAAAATATTGTTTGAATGTATTCTCTGTGTGTAATTATTCCCAAAATAGTAGTGTCATGTGATATGGCATGTTGTGTAATAATGTTTTTCTGTGACTCTAGAAAAATGGCATGGGCTTAATCAGGCAGAGGACAGTGAAAGTGCTTGTGGAACTAGGGAGGGAGTAGTGAATAGGCTAATGCTTGTGTAACTTGGATGATTTCATGCATTTTTTACACTTTGCGTAAACAACAATTTCTCCACAGTTTTTGGTTTCAAACGATTTCTCTTTTTTGACACTACATGGATGAGGTGTTATTATTGTACGCCAACTCCTTGGAGCACAATAAACACCTCACCTTTACAGAAAATAAGAAACAGTGAAAAATACAGTTCCTCATAAGCAAACCTAATGCATCTGCAAATGTTCAGTTCACCTTACCTTGTTAGGGCTTATCAAATCGAAATGTTCCCACATAGGGGAAATCCTCCTCTTTCTCGCCGGCTCCATCCTACTCCTATCCTGTCCTCGCGCTCCTAAATCTCCTATCTACCTATCTCTCTCCTAAACTCTCCAAACACCAAACTAACTGTCTCAAACTAAATAACCACTATCCAAACTCTGCTATCCAAACTATCAAAACTCTATCTACTCTCTCAACTGATCGCAACTCGCCTACAACAACCCACATTTTGAATGGAGCCTGTGGGGTTTCTAAAGCTGTCAAACCCCGCGCCAAACTCTGAGCCACTTCCCGAAGCAGTCACGTGGTACAGCCGGGCAGCGAGGCTTCGGACGTCATCGTTTTCGGCTCCTCCCCTAAATGAAGCAAGCTTCGATACGCGCTTTACGGAAACGCCCCCTCCATTACTCGACACACGCCTCGAAGCCTCGGCACATCACGTAACATCACTATTGTTTCCTCAAGATAAACTGCCGGCTCCTCTGTTTAGACTATAAATGGATTAGCTCAACATTGCATACTCTTTAGTTTTCTCTGGTCTGTAATGGAGACTGAAATTAAACGCGTCATTTCTACTAAAGGTTTGGAATACGCTTCTGAACCAGACGCGATCCAAAGTGTCCGGTTCGTAACTCTTCAACACGCTGTGAGCTCCCGATCAGAAAGACGCATTTAGTTCAATGTCCCTGAAATGATATTCAGAAAGGATTTTTTTATTATTTGATTTTAGTTGCCTCTGCGATGGACACTTTGCGTAAAGTCTATAATGTCTGCCTGTGTGCACCAGTCAAGGGTGTGAATTATAACCTGTCAAATGGCCGATGGGTTTCAAATTTTCCCGTCGTTCAAAAGGTAAGGAGGTCTTCGAAGTATTCTGCCCACCGGCCTACAACGTCCCGAGTCAAGGTCAGCAGCACACTATCCCCACTATAAACAGTGTTGGTGCTGCTCTGCTTCCCCCTCCTCAGACACCGGATGGTGAACCAGAATCGCCTCAAAGCCGTGCGGAAGTCTTTCTCCATGGCCTCTCCAAACACCTCCCACGCCCGAGTTTTTGCCTCAGCAACCACCCGAGCCGCTTCGCCCGCCGGTACCCATCAGCTGCTTTTGGAGTCCCACAGGCCAAAAAGGCCCGATAGGACTCCTCCTTCAGCCTGACAGCATCCTTCACCGAAGGTATCCACCAACGGGTACGCGGCTTGCCGACGCGACAGGCACCGACAACCTTGAGGCCACAGCTCCGATAAGCCGCCTCAACTGCATGATATTTGTTGGTATACTATTGCAATATCCTGGTGGGATGCAGCAATGGTATCTATTCCAGCTGACCTACGTTTTCACAACTGTTGTGGGATTTTTTGGGGGGGGGTTACCATCTATCATCACGTCTGATTGTCTGGTTTAGAATGTTGAAAGGACTGATGAAAGATGTTAGCTACCAATTTGGGTCTTAAACTCTATTTGTAATATTTTCAAAAGGTATAAATTTTGAGTAGGTGAAACATGCAGAAAACCTGGTAAAGGTGCATCCACCAGGCCAATTGTATGACTGGTATCATGGACGCACTGCACAGAGCAGCCCACCTTGTCTACAAATCAATTTTTACAGATTGACCTATTCGCTTATTTATTTATTTCTTTTGCAGAGCGCATATCTAAGACTTTTGAGACAAAATACCATGCTGCAACACTACTTAACACTATTGGCTGGCTTTGCAAAGCAGCCAGTCCAGGAGTGCCTTTCTTTGTCCTTGGTGCTGATTGGCTGTAGACACAAGAGCAGAGATAAAGAAGACTGTAGCTGTTAGCCCATACGGTAGCACGGAGACGGTTTACACTGAGCGTAATATTGCATATTAAGTTATATTTGGTGTTTAGGAGCATCTTTAGCAACCGTTTCAAGTGTTTGTGGATTTTAGTTATTTGCGTGTGCTATGGACCCTAACCCCACTGATCTGCTCCAAAGATTGTCAAGGTGCAAGGTGTTCACAGTCATTTTCTCTTGGAATTTTTTTTTTTTTTTTTACGTCTCAATGGCTGCTTAACTTCCTTATTTATTCCCAGTCTTTCCTGCCTACTGGGCTACATGCTATACTAGTCCAGCCCCCACCCTCGCCCCCCAATATTTAGGTGGTATTCACAAATAGCATCACACATGACATCCCAGGGCCCTGTTGCCCTTGACTTTTGATTTCTACAGGACCCCGCAAACATCTGTTAAGGATTGTTGCAAGAAATGTGAGAGAAGCACCACCAGGGCGGGGTGAGACGGCCCATTCGGTCACAGCGCTAAATCATGGAACAAAGCTGCAGATACCCTTCATCCATCTCAGTCTGCAGATTCAATCAGCTGTGCTCCTGGAGCCACATGTCTTCATTCCACAGCCTCGTTCACGCCGTGGCTCAGTGGCTCTCCTTTCAGACAACTATTATAAAAACTGGGGGAAAATACATGTTGATTTATCCATTTATTTATTTGGATCTTTGTACGTTCTTTCCTTTTATTAAGTGTTTATGTGCTAAGATTGAAACCTTAAAATATTTCTTTCAAATAGTGTGTGAAAATGTTTACATCCCTTTTACTTTTTCATATTTTGTGGTGTTACAGCCATAAACAGCCATGTGATTTATTGGCTTTTTATGTATGAGACCAACACAGGAGATAATTGTGGTGTGAAAGGGCAAGGATATGATCTATTCACTTTTTGTGATAAAAATAAAAAAACTTAAATGCGTCAAGCCTGGTATTACATTTACATTGGTTTGCCCAACATAACAGTAAAATTTATTGAAGTCTGGCATGGAAAAGTTAAACCATTAGGAACGCTTTTGTAAGGGACTGTATAAAACTATTGTAAATAATTATTGATATTGTGAAAAACATTAATGGATTAAACTACATGCCTTTTATAGCATCTATTTAAATTTTTATTCATCTTTAGATTATTTTTTTAAACTTGAACATGATGTTTTGTGTGGTCACATAAACTGCATACTAAGCACTAATTTTGTATTTGTAGGCATAAGCTGAACATCTCAGTAGTATTAATGGATTTTTACATACACTATATGAACACACACACATTGTCTTAAAATGTAATTTAAAAAATGACTTAACTTTCAGTGAAGTAGTGTAAAGTTTATAAAAAAGCAGCCTCAAGGTATGTTCTCCCCACCCCCAAAAAGAAAAAACTCATTAAAGGCACACAAACACACACACACTGACCCTTTGCAGGCTTTAATGCTCGCCACATGTAGGCGTGTCCGTGTGCACACACACTATGATATCTCACTGCCTGTGTTTACAGATGGTGGGCAGCAGATGAGCTTTTTACAAGGCTGTTTTATGATGCCGTCCTCTTTAGCAAACCTCCGACTACTATAAAAGCCTCTGTGTGGACGGGGGCACGTTTAGATTGGCATGCACACAAAGACGCAGCGAAGAAGCCCACACACAAGTTCCCTTGAAACTTGATTAAAATAACACGACTAACCGTGTTTGATAGGATCGGCGTGAGGGCTTCTCTATGTTCACAGTCAACCGAGAGCCAAAGCCTCGTTTCTTATCAAGTTAGAGAGAGTTCAATAATGTTATCGAAAAGCATGTCCTGTTGATGTATGGCTCCTGGTTGAAATCTATCTGAGCTGATCTCAAAGTAAATGGTTTTTTGAAAGACTGGAAGAGGAGAAGCCCTCAAAGTCCAACCAAAAAGGAGCCAAGGTTAAGACTGTCCTTTCTGTTCCATGTTCCTAATCAGGCTTTTTTATTTTACTTGGAGTGCAACAGAAAACAATGCAGCTTAATGGAAGTAGACGGATATGCTCCAACGATTGTCAATTGTTCCACAGTTTACTTGCTGTAAAATTGGATATAGAATCAGTTTGAATCCAGAACCTTCGGGATTCCTTTTGTTTCCAGAAAAAAACCCTGGTTTTATGTGGCTTTTATTGGTTGGCATTGCAACTTTGCATTTCTACAATGTGAATTAGTGGTGAAAATTGGGCTCTTTTGTTTTAGAGGCTATCATGTAGACCTGTGCTGTTAGTAAAATTTCAACCGACCATTAAGAAAAAGATGATTTTAAAAAAGCCTCGCATCACATTAATTTAGACTTTGGGTATAGATTCACCCGTTTCTTTGATTGCACGGTTTCTCCAACCCTCTGCAGCTGTCATGAAGTATAACCGTCTCCCATGTTCTTAGTGACAAGTTTAATTACAGCCCAACCACATAATTAAAACACAGGCTGTGCAAAAACAAGAAGAATAAGAACGTTTATGTTTTCGGCATCATTTTATGTTGAAGGAATGCTGATGAATGACCCTTAATAGGTCTTTAATGTTGTTAGGGGTGACAGAGCTGCCGTTGTCTGCTTTCATAAATATAATAGAAGTTATAATAGAAGTTTTATAAATCTCAAACTGTATTAAAGAAGCTCTGTCCATTGTAAAGTTTTCCAGTTCAGGTTTGATGACTTATTGAAAAGCTGTTATGGAGGCTCTTTTGTCGCTCAGAGAGAAAGTTACAACTTTCTCTTCAACATGTTTGCAGCTGTATGTTCAGCCCTGGTGCTGCTCTCGCATAGTGAACAGAAATCATAGCTGTCCTGTCTGAATCTGTGATTCTTCTCTGCAGTGGATACTGCAGAGGTTGTCAGATGAAAGATTCAGTGGAGTGCGAAGGATCGTCAGTCGACTCCATAAACAGAGCCACTTGAGAACTACTTCCATTCTTATTTCAAAATTAGAGTCTCAAAACACAGATGCAACAGGGTGTCGACACCTGTTGTCATTCTGAGCTCCTATTGAGCTCCTGCTGCACCAAACGAAGTCAGCAGTGGATCAACATTCTGCTTTTCGATGCAGCGTTTTAATGTCGCCAGATCCGTTTCACAGTGTCTTGTCACACCTCTTATATTCACAGCAGCCACACACAAAACCTACCAAACCTCAGCAGGTTATATTTCATCATCACTAATGTGAGCATGGACCGACATCTGCCTGTGACTTTTTATTACACCTGAATGTAATGCAGGAGGGATAACAAAGGGCAGCAGTTCATTAAACCATTGATGAGGAAGTGGACAGGACAGCAAGCCATAGACAAACATAAAAGCTGCAAACCCACTGCATAGATCACAGGTCTTTTTCTTGGAGGTCTGATGGATTTCCTTTGATACGCCGACCCTGATGCTGTTATGCTGCTGCTGCACTAACTTTCATGGCCTTGGGTGAACTGTTCAAACATGTCCCGTGTTGATCCATGGTGGAGCAGCAGGCCTACCGGGACAGAACAGTGCTGAAGGACAGGATGTGATGAATGGACTGCCCAGCTGCAGTCCCAGCTCACTGTGTCCTGTACCTGCCTGCAGGACCTCTTGCTCTTGTTGCCAGTCTCATCATTGGAAGAAACTATTCCCAATGAGCAGCAAACACTCCTTGATAGGAGGATTTTAACTTTCCTCACCTTAATGCATGTAGCTGGTAGTTAGGATCATACTCTTTTTAAACAATGACATGTAACTAGTTGATTCATCATTTTACATTGTAGCTAATGCAACAATAAAAATGATTATGAGCAATTCTGAACTATTTTTTTGACAGACTGTTCAAAATGGACTAGCTGATGCATCAGCTTGAAGTTGAATGTGTTTCAGTGTCACTATGTTCTCACTCTGTGGAAAAGCTAAAATATTCTGTTGCTATGAAACAGTAAATGCCTCCTCACATATTACTTTGAGTATGGTCTTTTTTGTCACACATTATGTTTTAAAATGATGAATTCATTTACTAAGGGAACAAAGCAGCCTGATACTTTGGGGACAAGAAAAAGGTTCCTTGCTAAATAATGACGCAACTTTTATAATCCACACTTTTTAGAAAACTGAAATCAAAAAATGAAATATGTTGAACCTGAGAGTAAGACGTAGACAGTGATAAACATTCCCAAGAGTGGCCAGCCTACTAATATTACTCCAAAGACAAGTTGAACATGGAAAGAGCCACAGACCTCACATACACTGGTTGAAATCAATGTTTGTGGTTCAGTATTAATGACAAAGCAATCAGACAAAAACAGCATTCATGGAGAATTATCAAACCAGAACCACAGCTGTTCAAAGATACAAAAAACAGTAACACCCGATTTATATCTGCCAAAAAAATGTTTTGATGATCCTCAAATATCCGATTGATTGTCGAGACAAAAGAGAAACTTTTTTGGAAGATGTGGTTTAAATTGAACATTTCAGAAACAGAACAGCAGCACCAGCGACAGACATGGTGGTCAGGGCTGTTTCCTGGTTACCACTGTTAGACAAGCGTTGCAGATTTGCGTCAAACTGTTTCTGGTCTGAGTGCAGCCGAGCTGGTGGATAAATATCAATAATGGAAGTGCACCAATTTCAGTTTTCTGGCTGATCACCGATTACCGATCTATTAAAAATCCTGACCTGCCGATTTCAATTTTGGCCGATACCAATTTTTTTCTGTCTAAAATGTTGCTAAATGTAGCAAGAACGTTGATGAGTTGCCAACAGTGAGTTGACTATTGTTAACTGCAAACATATAGACCTGATCTGGTGGGCGGGTCTACTAGTCCAACCTCTTTCACAGCAGAGGAGAAGAAGATAGCAGTTGATTTAAATACCTTTGCCGAGGCAGATAAAATCGGTGATTAAGATCGGCTTCACATGTAAATCTCTGCCGATTGCCGATTTCCCAAAATTGGGGGAAATTGGCACCGATAAATCGGCAGGCCAATAAATCGGTGCATCCCTAATCAATAACATTGGATGGTACATACAGTAAGCCTAGTATTTCACATAATGTTAATGATATGTTTTAGTTAATTAATTTGGTAAGTGTTTACTAAACTGCATGGGAAATAGCATGTTGCGATTAGATTTCAAAGCCGTCTTTGAGCAGTAGCAGCACCAATAAAGTATTTATACAGTTGAGATTGGAAATTGGATGTTTTTCTCTTTTGTGCCTACTTTTGCTAAGTTGCCAGTCTAGTTTTACTCAAATTTTATGTACAGCATTTAAATTAATCTGTGGAAATGGTGCTCACAGAAACGTAAAACAACAACAAAAAAAAAGGTTAATGATATTCTGAATATGTTTATGTTTGGTCCTCAAAGGTTCTTGAAATTAGCTTTTTTCCTTAGATAAATTAAACTAATATTTATATTTATGTTTGTCCGATATAGAAAATTGTTTGAAAGTCTTAAACATTTTGGTGTGAAAAGAGAGTACCAGTATCACTTCATTATTGTTTCCACAGGGACATTTTCCCTGCAACACGGTGGAAAAAACCCCCATAAAAACAAAATCACACATCATCAGTGGCAAAATACTGAAAAATAAAGTCTGTGACAAAAACAATCAGAGAAATTATAATCATTAAATTTTCCATTACAAGTCTACCTGAAAAATTACAGACTTTTTCCATCTGTATAGAATCTCTTGGATTCTTGTATTTAACTTTTTTCACAGCACTTTGAATTTCATAACAGTAAGTATCAAATGTTAACTGTCAGAAAAAAGTAAGACATTGACTTGACTTGGCCTTGTTTCCTTGGAGACAAGGGGATTTATACTTTATACAAATGTGGGGTTACTATTCAATACCGTAATCTTTTGAATATGTTTATTTTAGGACAAAGCGTGTCATATTCAGGGCATATTTGCTTTGGAAGATAAGAAAGAAAGAGGTAAGCTTTTATTGTCAAAGTGTCCAACAAAAGCATCACCTTCTATCGCTAGGCTCAGACAGAAAGTCTTCTGAGTGCAACATCTTTGCATCAAACAGCTTTGCTAAGCTCCAGTCCAATCTGTAAACAAACTGCTTTACTAACTCAGTCTAATTATTGCAAGAATATTGCTAAGAGAGCAGAATCTGTCACACATGGATTGACTTGCAGTGAGAGAAGAAAGTGAAGGGCAGAGATTTGTAGAGTTTCTGTGTTACTGGCTGATCTGAATGTTGCTGATTACACAGGACTTGATTAAGTGAAGAATTTCTGTGAATAATTTTAAATGTTAAACACTCCATTTGACCAATTACGCTGGTGCAGAGTCTAATAGCCTAATTTAGACAAACATTTCCTGTGAGTAAATGAGACTGGGGGATGTTAGAGCTGGAGACATGGACAGATGGACATTTTCAAGCTAGTGTAGCCGTAGCATCTATAAAAACGCTGTCCAAGTGAAACTACGACATTTAACTTCCCTTTAGGTTGATTGAAGTGTTTATTTAATAAACGTAATAGTTGAATTGAATAGTGTTACTGTTCCTGAGTGTCCAGCAAACGGGCCTGACCAGAACCTCCAGGAGGTTCTAGTATTTAGTTTATAGTAACAAACATACTTTTGAGAAGCTTGATATTTCCTTTTTGAATGGATATTATGCAATATTCTCCTTTTTTCTGAGAAAGTAAATTTTATCTGCAGGTTATAACAATCAAAATTACAAGAATGACTTGAAAAATGTCAATCCACCTGGGGAAGAATTCAGGCCTGGGGTCTCTGTGCATGGTTATACATGTCAATCTGTTTAACAGAACCATGGATTATGATTTTTTATTTTTTTTTTGCATATGACTGTGATCTGCAGTGAGAGCAGGGTGTAAGTAGAGGAAGGGACAGAGAGGAATAAAGATGTGTCATATTCATCCCTGTTGGTATTGGCACAATTTCCCTCTTTTCAAATAAGATTCCTGGTCAAATTTGCACATCTTTATAAGTGGCAATTCTAATATTGCTTCTTTTAAATAGGCTATTGCTTTTCAAGTTCAAATGCATATGTAGATTTTGTAAAATCTTTATAAATGATCCTTCTCAGATTCATATAGACTTTATTTGATTTGATTCTTTGAGAAATAACCATGAATCAGGCCAGCTTGCCACAAAAATAATGACCTTTAGGTAGATCTTAAACATTATTTAGGCAGAGATGTTTTGACTGTGTGATTAGGTTTGGCTCTCGCGCTCTCGTGACGACGGGCTGACTGAAGCCCTGTGCAGCTGGCGCATTCAGTGCAGCAGCAGAAACCATGAACACAGCTGCAGCCCGAGCCAGTGCAGCTGCAGCAGAGGGTCCAAGCTCAGCCTTTCACAGGGAACAACGAGCAATGAACGGGTCAAGTACAGTAAGGTGCACAAAATGCAGAGTTTCATCTGGACTGGAACTGGCACAGCCATTTTCTAAATGTCTATTTAAACAGCACTGGCACACTTATTGAATATGAATGATGTGGTAAACTGAACTTGCTGCAAGGATAAACAATAACAGTTCAGAAAAAAATTCTTCAACCATCTTCAGCTTCTTAAAAATGAAACCCTGAGATTCGCTGCAGTCAGGGACAACATCCACCCATGAATAATTAAAATCCACCAAAACCTGAGACCCTCTCTTATAACTGCCTGTCTTAATAGTTCAAACACCAAATATACCTTGATATTCTTTCCTACGCACTGTGAAAACCATGTTTATACTTCAGATGCTAATTTTTTTTTTTGTAAAATCTACATACTGTTCCTTTAATCCTGTAGATCACCTTGTTTTGACATAAACATTCTTTTTCTGAGAAAACCAAGAAAGGCCGAGGATGTGCAGAATTAGTTCGGTCATCCAGGGCCAGCTCCACGTGAAACATGAAACACTTCTCAGAAACTTTGCTAACACAACTACCTATTAGCTCTATGATTTACATTTACAATACAATTGTAAAGGGGGAAAAAATGCTCTCATTGCTATTTTGATATGGATTATTTTACCTTACTGTTCAGTCATAGCATGTGACTGAATTTCCTTTATGTTTTCATTTGGGGTTTTATTATGCAGTTTGAACTTGACTCAGACATGATTATTTTTGAACACTGTTTCTGCTGTATTTATTTGCAAAGCCAAACTTTTGTCCTCTATGTGTCAAAAATCTATTCTCTGATCTTTTCAGCTTCGTTAGCGTTGCTAGCGTCATCTATTCCTGGAAGTGGCTGTGTGGCAGGCGGAGTGCAGGGCGAACATGTTGCCTCTGTCACAGGGCGAACGCAGATGGACAGACACTGGGTGTGCTCTCACCCTCACACACGTCTGAGGCGGCGTGTGTGCTGCTCTACACATCAACAATTCATTTGCAATGACGCCCAGCGGTAGCGCTTTACCACGATGCCATCCAAATGAATCTCTACTGTGATCAATAATGCTGAAAATACACATCAAAGTGTGTAAAAGTAAAGAAGAAACTTGCTATGAAAGGCCTGAAGAATTTCTTGAACTTTCCTTTGGTTGTTGGAGTTTCTCACAGGGGAGCCTGCTGCTTCACACACTGGATTAGTTTGTATGTTCTATTACTATAAAGGTGTTAGTTTTGCTCATTCGCCAGTATTTCTACTCACGTTTATGCTCTCATCAGAATCTCAACACTGCAAAAACACAAAATCTTACCAAGTCTTCTTTCTAGATGCATCTTAATACACTTGAAATAAGATGAAGCTAAGTAACTTTTCAGCAAGATACAGGAGCTTGATTTAAGTCAATAATTTCTTCATAGTGAAAAAAGTACTCATTTATAACAAGACATTTTTCTCATAAGTGAAATAATCTGCCAGTCCAACAATAACTTGTTTTAATCGATATTAAGGGATTATTTACTTAAAACAAGCTCCTATTTTTTACTGAAAATGTACCTGTAAGTTAGTTTTGCCGTATTTCTAGTGTACCAAGATGTTTGCAATAGAAACTAACCAAAAATACTTGGTAAGATTTTGTGTTTTTGTAGTGAAACTTGCCAATGACTTTTCATACATTTAATAAGTGTGCTCTATATTTGGTGGAACGGCGTGTAGCCTTCTTGTTGTCGCCTATACCGTCACCCGCCGAGGTCCAAACTATTCATTTGCGACAGCAGGGAGCTTGTGACGCCAATTATGTTCTGCTCTTTCAAACCCAGATCAGCCATGTGTAAAGGTTGTAATTAGCCTGAAAGGAAAGTCTGAAAGTACAGAAGAATCCATCTTAAAGGGACTGAAAATGGTCGGTTTCCACCTTGATTTGTGAACTAGCAGTTAAGCCTGCAATTAATCAACTGTTTGCCTAATAAATTAAGATGAGTTTGATGATTTCCTTTTTGATTATTGATATTGTTTGAAGGGCAATGTTCTTCACAAAGATTTCATAATTGATTTTACTTATGGTTCTGATGGTGTGTGTGTTTTTTTATTCACGTTTCATTTATTGGTGTTTGGTTGTGTTTTATTATAGATATTTAATATACATTTCAGTTCCAGTATTGCGTCCTTCACAAACTAGTTTGTTAGTCTTTGAGAGGGGGAACTTGCTATCACATAACGTTTTGGGACATTTTTATCATCCAGCAAACTTTTTTATTGTGACAGGCTACTGCTGCTGCATTCCCGTATGATGTTGTAAATAAAAAAACAAAACCTCCACCAGACGAGTAACTTTCTACCAGATGTCTCCAAACTTTCTAGCGTAATTGAACATTGATATTCTCTGATGTTGAAATGAAAAGCACTACATTTACAGAAATTGAATCATTCACCAAATTATGGTACTACATAGTTTGCAAAACTCCCTCAGCAGAAGTTGGGAGAAAACACCAGAGTCAGTTTGCTATTCAACAATAAATGAATACATTTTATGAAAATGGTGTATTCTGTTGAGTATTCATTACCCAATCAATGTAGAATCACAATAGAATGGAATTCTGCACCAAATATGTAACCAAAGTATGAAAAAACAAAAACTACTACTACAAGAAATAAAAATTAAACTAAAACTAAACCATATTTAGCCATTTAAAAGAAGAAAACCCACTCAAAAGACAAATTAAACTAATTAAAACTAGCTGAATGAGACAAACAAGAAGTCACAACAAATAAAACTAAACTACAATGAAAAATCCCAAACTGTTAAAAGAACCTGCAACTAAGATATTTGGTGAATTCAGACTTTTAATTCCACTTTAATCTGTTGTTATAGTGAAAACCCTGTTCTCCTTTAAGTGTCAGCCCCCCCAACAAATCAGCTGTGTTTTTTAAAGCACTTCACAGTTTCACGACATGCAAAGAACGCTCTGAGATTCCCTTTCTGCCCTAAAGGCACCTTTTCCTCATCGCCGCCCTGCTTTACGGTCTATCTGCTTTTTGACAAGTCCGTTCACTCTCACGAGCCACACGAGCCGCGCCTCGCACGTACCATCACTCACTGGGAGTATCAATCGGGACTGACGGATGATCAGAACCGGCCCCTCGACAGGCGGCGGACGCTTTGAAACGGGCGGTAGCATGGAGACACATTCACATCCAGCACTGGCGAACAACGCTCAGCGGTGGCTTCTGGCGCAGTTCGAGGTAGACTTGTGGACAGGAAAATGAGGTAGCCATGTTGTGGGGAGAGCAGACAGATGCCGTAACCTGCCGAGTGTCTCAGCAGGGAGGTGATGAAGCACCTGGATTATTTTCTGCATTTTAGCCTTTTTCATTCTTTTAGTTTTTGTTGGGGAGTTCTCCCATCTTAATTAAGGGGCAGTATTATGTAAAATTGTTTTTTTTTTTTAGCTTTACATCGTGTTATAATGTTATCCCCTCACCAAAAACATACCTGGAGTGTTGCCTTGATTCTTTAATAAATGTTTGAGAAGTCCTTTAATCTCCATGGCAACCATTCAGCTGTGCACAACGCCTGGATGGACGTAGCTCCGCCTTCGAGGACGCAGCTCCTCCTCTGAGCTGCAGTTTCTAAACTTCTGAGCTTCTGCCTTGGAGAGCAGCCCTCCCCCTGCGACTCCTCTATCCAGCTCCTCGAGACTAGCCAGCAGCAATTAGCAAACACCTCGTGGAACTGTTCATCTGCTGAGCTCATTGTAGGAGCTACTACTCAGTGCAACTCTGGTGAAAATGTTGATAAAGAGTTAACAGAAGAGTTAATGTTGTGATGACTTTCTGAAGGCGGAGTTTCATAAAGAGCAAAGTTTTAAGGCTAATTTTGAGACCTTAAATTAGAAAGTAAAATTTCTTTTTAGTCAGACTTGATATTTATAGCATTTATTTAACAACTGAAGTTAACATAGTGTTATAAAATGGCACTATGTTCCTGATAAACACATAATACTGGCCCTTTAACCCATTTTTACATTGCTTCTGAAGTCCTTAAAGTTTTTTACCTTTGGAGGTCCTGGTTGCTGACTTTTGAACCAATGAAGCACTCACTGGATGGATATTGATGGTTATAGCCTTCCAAGTTGATCTGTCTTGGCAGGAATTTGCTGCGTTGCCTCTAAAGCTCCTGATGAGCCGGAGGCGTCCTCCCACTCCCTTCTCTCCATACTTTCATTTTCCCTTTTGAAACTCATTTTAGCTTTTGATACAATCTCCGAGGTCTCCCCGGTCAGGACCGCTGGGATTACCCAACCCTCCCATGTAAACCAACATATTCGTCTCAACCTGCCGCTCGTGGAGGCCCTTTTCACCGATTTGTTGCAGACTGCGCCCACACACCATCCCTTTGTTCCTAGTGTCTTTGTCCTTTTAAGCTGCATTAAGATTGGTCAGAATTAATAGCAGTTATGAAACAAAGTGGCGTGCCACTGTATCACTTCCCCGAAGCCACTGCGTGTTTGGGAACATCTCATGTCTGCCGCTGGTGCCTCTATGATTCACCGTGCAATTTGTGTCATGAAATGCCATCAAGACGAATGCTGTCTGAAAACATTTTTTAACAACTGCATGATGAGCAGTGAGTGGTGTTTGGTACCGACTGCATTTTTCTTCCTGTTGCTAATGTGCGGCAGAAAAAAGAAAAAAGTCTGGGGCCATTTCTTTGATGAATACATTATATTGCATTGACATATTGATGAAATTATGTATTCGCGTTAAATAAGACAAGTCTTTTTGTTTTGTCTTGGTGATGTCACTGTGTAAAAGAGGAATGACTGTTCTTATTCTTATACAGACTTGGATTTAAATCTAAATCTGCATGAGAAAGTGATGATTATTAGTAGTGTTATTACAGAGCCTGATCTAGAAGGGAAAGTCTTGACGAGTATGAAAAAATGAAAAGATAACAGTCATACACATACAGTGGTGTGAAAACGTTCATACTTTTTTGCACATTTATCTCACTGAAATGTTTCAGAAAGTCAAACTAATTAAAATATTAGTGAAAGACGACGTAAGTAAACACAAAATGCAGTTTTTAAATGAAGGTGACTGCTTCTATGGAAGAAAAAAAAAAGTCCAAGCCTACGTGGCCTTCTGTGGAAAATTTAGCTGCATTTTCATTACAAATGTGCACAGAACTACTGTATGTCTGTTTTCAATTCATGTCCCATGGACGCAGTGTCATTAAAAAAGAAACATGCAGCGCCATCGTGCTCCAACTACTTCCTGTCGACTTCTTCTTCGTGGTTTGTGCCAGTGGCATTTGGGCATTTCAGCTCGGAGACGCAGACTGCAATAGGCAGCATTTCTTTCCATCAACCCTTCCGTGTGAAATCCACGTCCGCTCCACTGCTTCAGATCTCCAGAATACCACAAATCACCTTCCAACAGTGAAAAGCTTTTAACGTCAGGCTGCAGACACCGCTCTCTGGGAGAGGGACAGTTCAACGTGATACATCGCCTGTTGCGCCAATGTAGTGACTGCATCTGTGAGTGGGGGCTCGGTAATGCTAATGGCTTCAAATAAAATCTGATTAATGCAAAAGACTGTCAAATACATTAAGGCAGTGGTCCCCAACCTTTTTATTGCCGCGGACCGGTCAAGGCTCGGCAATTTTGCTGCGGCCCGGGGTGAGGAGGGGGGACAACTCCGATGTTCACCGGACATCGGAGGTGATATATGGAAATGTTTATTACTATATGTAAATGTCATTTTTATATATGTTTATTATATGTGGTTATATTCATTCAGTTAAAAATGTTAACTACGAAAAAACATAACTCACCTCCAAATCATAGAGCAGCAAACAGAGCGGCTGCTCCCGCCGTCTTTTATGAAACGCCTTTTGCTGCTTCTACATCGTCATCCGTGTTTGATTATTCTAAATTCATGTTTGGTATGTTGGGGGTTTTACTGGATTTTCTTCTGGAATCGGGATGTTGGTGACTTGAATCGGTTCTGTGGTGTGTTGCTCCTGCTTGTGGCTGGAGACACGAACCGACCGAACCTGTTGGACTTTTATCGGCTCTGTGGTCACAGAGGTTTGGAAAATCGGCCGACAATCTTTAAATCGTGCCGTGTGAACCAGACCTAAAACTCACAAGCTCTACTCCTTTCACTGCCCTAACGGTCTCTGACTCTGGTCGCTATGGTAACGTTTACATATCCCTTCAAAATAAGATACAGATGCGCCACAAAAAACTAACATTTTACTTTCGTGAAAAATTTAACTCACGATAACGACTAATGGAGCCCTGAGCTTGTTTCTCTGCAAAGAGACGGTCCATCTGGGAGAGATGAGAGACAATGACACTCGAAGTGTTGCTTATGCTCAGGGTTCTTGGTCTCTAGTGGCGAAGCAGTTTGAAGCTTCATTGCCTCATTAACATCCGGTCACCACATCACGCAGAGCTCTGAATGTGGGAATCATCAA
The DNA here is from genome assembly GCF_003331165.1 of Xiphophorus hellerii. NCBI lineage: Eukaryota > Metazoa > Chordata > Actinopteri > Cyprinodontiformes > Poeciliidae > Xiphophorus > Xiphophorus hellerii. The sequence goes on from NC_045683.1 coordinate 28,797,706, forward strand.
CCAGGATAAATCCATTCTCCTGTCTCTGCTCTGGGCCTTTTTCCCTTGCAAAGAAACTTTCCAAAGAATCTGATCTGTTTCTTACTCATTTTGCTGCTTGTGGGCTCAACTGATAGAATCCGGTTAAGGGATTTTCAAAATAAAAGATCCTCCATACTCAAATAATACATAAAACGGAAATATTTAATTATTTCTTGCGGCCCGGGACCAATTGGTCCACTGACCAGTACTGGTCCTTGGCCCGGGGCTTGGGGACCACTGCGTTAAGGTATGTTGTTAGAGCTAACAATGTGTCACCAACTTCAGAAGCAACTTTGTAAGTTCTGTCTATGCTCCCACTGTTTTTTCTTTCTTTTTTTCAACACTCCCTTCTTTGAAAGAGAACAAGAACTCACTGAATACTTCCAGAATATGCTGACCCAGCAGGATCATCTCAAGTAGTATATCACAACTTGAACTCATCGAGTAACAAGCAGCACCCACCCTTCCTCCCCAGGTGCAACGACAAGCTGAGTGGTAATTGCAGAGAAAAAGACTAAAAACAAATCCAAAGCCTTTGCTGGATGTCTTGTTGCACTTCAGCAGCATCTGGAATATTCCACATTTAGCTCTGCTTTAATCCGCCACAGGGGAGGATTGGAAACTAAAAAAAACAAAACATGTCTAAGCACATTTTAGAAACACAAGTTTAAAATATGAATAGTAATAAGACAAATGTCCAGACGGGAATTAAGAGACATAATGGATTACATAAAGTATAAAACCTTAATCCGTGTCATTTATTGTAATCCCCATGAGCGGGTTGTACTTACAGAACAGAATCTGCTGCAGCGCTGAACGCAACAGAACCATCCTGAGGTTTTTTTTCTCTAGTTTGCACTTTGGATTGAGGCTGCAGCTAGACTGTATTCAGGCCTTGGTCTTATATTATATTCAGGATTTATATTTATTCTCCATTTTTTTCCCCACATTTTAACCAAAACCTTCAATTTCTTTTTATCAGGGTTTAATTTTATAAACCAACAGCGTCTTGTAGAATTGCCGAGGAAAAGGACGTGTGGTTTAAAAAATCTTTTTACTAATAAAAATCTGAAAAGTGTGGTGTGGGTTTGTGTTCAGCTCTCCACCAGGCTGCAACTGCTGGGAGAAAGACCTTCACCTCAAGCTCAGCTTCTGCATCCTGCCGCGGATTTTCATCCCTCCCTGCTTCTGTTTAGTTTCGCAGTCGCTGCTGACTGGTGGTGGCACATCATGATGCTGCCACCACCATGCAGATGATGTCAGCAGGTAGGCCAAAAGGTTACATAGAACTGAGGGCTTTCTTCTAGCAATGGCTTCCTTCTTACCACACTAAAGGGTTAGACGTCTGACAGAACAACTGATTGGCACTAAACTCTCCGCGGCTCCTCCAGAGTTAACTTATCAGGTGATATATTATGACTTTATTAAGCTGATGTTGAATATATCGCCAGATGCAATTTTCCACCACTATCCCCTCTCCTGATAAGAGAATATGCAATATTTTTATATTAATCCCATCAAATTTTATTTCACCTCCACAGTTTAGGGTTTTGTCAGCAGAGTCCTCCACAGCCGGGCTGCTGAGCGGTTCCTTCGGTCGTTTTCTTGTCAGAAACGTTTCCATTTGTACCTTGAGGAGCAACTTGATCAATTTGTCTGGCAGCCAATCAGAAATGCCATTTTTCTGAATTTCCCATCTGTGGGGCGATATCTCCATCTTCAGGAACTTATTTTTTAAAATAATTTTATAATAATGACTGAAAAACAAATTACATTTATATAGAAATGAAAAAGTAAGATGTAAAAATGTATTGGAGTCTTTTTTTTTTTTTTTTAATTAATTTTTTTAATTTGTTTCTCATCTTTTTCTGAGGCCTCCATAGCGCCCCCTGGCTGTAAAAGAACCTCTGAGGCCGGAAACCGAACAGCTACCTTAACCCTTACCCTCCATAAAAGATTGTAAAACCATATTGACGTTCCAATGACTCTGTGTTGCCCTATCACATAAAATCTATTTAAAACATTGAATTTTGGAGAAGTGAATCATTTTTCCTGCAGTTCAGCTCATGCTCTCCGCCGGTCATTCACGTGTTCGCCACAAATCTTCAAAAGCTGACAGCCGTGTTGAAACAGGCCGATGAAAGTCGCCGCATGCTCTTGATGCTTGCCCGCTCATGCTCAAAATGTAATTCCTGTTTATTGGCAAATGGTGTAAAACTGGACTCTTTGCACAGAGGCTCTCTCGCCTGCAGACTCTGACAATTGACCAACTGCTGGAAAACTAATTGCTTTAGCCGCCGTCGGTACGCCGCTCTAACCCTGGGTAATTTAACAAAGAGTGCACAGCGGAGACGGCCCAGATATCAGGCTTATCCTTTGCGGCATCTGTCCCCTGAGCAGCCTACCGTTGATGGTTCTGTGCCGTTTGCCTTTTTTCCTTTTTGCTCACTTGGAAGAGCAGCGTAATTGAATTTCCACTCGCGAAGCAACACAATCAATGGGGAAAAAGAGGGGGTTGCTTAAGAGTTCACGTTTAATGGTATGGACAACCCCACAGATCACAGAGGGAAGTGAAATTAAAGTCCATTCGATTACACGCTGGAGCCCTGCGAGGCGACATCGCTCACACCTTTACGGAGTGTTACGTCTCCATGTTGGACGGCTCCGGTGCTAATCGAAGTGCAGCTTCTGGTAATGATGAAATTATTCCACCGCTAACACCGATTCAGAAATTACGTATGTTATTAGTTCCATTAATTATGCTTATTTTGCTGTTCTGTGCCAACAGATGCTGAGGTGTGGTTTTCTGACACAGCAACATTTAATTTGCCTAAATGTGCCTAAAGGCTTGCGCTCTCAAAGTGCCGCCTTTGTAATTAGCAAACACCTGGTGGAGCCTGAAGGCAGCGTGTCAGAAAGAGCAGGAGGTTCTTAAAGACACAGAGGCCCAATTCCAAGGCGTTAAACTGCAAAGTCAGACATCTTTTGAACTGAAGGTAACAGCGGTTGTGCTATAAAATGGTTCTATGTGCCTGGAAGACACTGCCCCTTTAAAAAGTTCATAGTATATGATTATTCTTGTTACTTTGCAGCAAATGTTTCCGCCCAGGGGTCACTTCGTAAAGAACTAGTTTTATTCCACCTGATGAAAACAACGAGCCTGTAGAAATGACCGTCCTGGTGAGAAGTCGTGTCTCTAGAAACCTTTTGTTTTTGTTCATGAATATTTGAAGCCCTAAATATAGACCAGTTATTTCCAGACGTTTTAGCCATCCAGCACTCTCCACCTCAACCAGACTGAATGGAAAACTAGTCAAATTTCATAAAAGAAAAAAACAAACGGTTGATCAATACAGAATTTGTTTAAATCTCATAGTAATGTTCTTATGCTTTGTCAAGTTGCGACAAGTAGAAACTAAAGCGGTAAAAAAAAAAGAAGCATTTTTATGAAGCAATGACTATTGTCCTCTTTGACAGATTTTATGGAAGCTAAAATCGCAAATCTGCTGATCTGTCTGTAACCTGAGAATCTAGCACAGTTTTGTTTTTCTGCAGCATTTTGAAGGATGATTAAAAACTACTTGTATGAATTACAATATGCCAGATTGTAATGAAGGTCTTCATTACTTAGCTGGAAACACTTAAAATGTGTGAATGATAAAAGAAACAGGTACAAACAGATTGAAGCATTTTATTGATTGTGTGTTTTTGTGCAGTGGCATCTCAGCTGGAGCTGATGGTGTCCTGTTAAAATAAAACAAACAAATGGATATAAGTTTGGTGACTGTTTGAAATGCACCGAAATGTTTTGTGCAGATGTGACTTACCTCTGTCTCTTCCTCTGCAGGGTGTTCAGGCTTAAAGATTCCCCTGGGGGCCTGAGCACCTTTTAAAGGTTCCGGAAGAAACCAATGCAGATGGAAGAGGGGGAGCAGTAGAACTATGCACTTTAGAAGTCTAATGTTGGATTTATATTTATAGAAACGTCTTTTTAGAAATGAAATGTCTGCTTAAAAATCAATAGTATTTGCTAATATTATTCTGAAGATTTGGTTGTTTTTGTCAAGTTTGTTTGTGTATGTATTTTGTTTGACCCTGTTTCTTGGTGGGTTCGTTAATTGGAGCAGCCAGGAACTATAAAACGCTGCATGTTGGCCACATTGCAGGTGGTTGCTGCTGAGACCTTAGGCCATTGTGAGCAGGGTTGTGTGTGAACCTTTTAACTGTTGGTGAATAAACACCCAGTGGGTCTGCACCGTTTGTCTGCCTCAAGACTCCTACTTAATCCAGCCGCTAAGGGCCATAACACGGATGTTGGTTACACTACAAACAGGACACAGTGTGTTACAGTCACAATCATGTATGTTGGAGCATCATAAACTAAGCTTGTTAGTTTACGATGAGTCTCCTTTAGTTAGTTAAAAAACAACAACACACCACCTTGCTCTCTGCTCTCCCTCAACGCGCCTGAAGCTGCTTCACTGTAAATTACTACATTGTTTTTGAACAATTCAAACTTTGGTGACAAACTCACCAGATTTAACCGGAATATGTGAAAGTGGACTGGAGGTTCACCAACCTAAAGCATCCAGGCAGAGCTAGAGTGGAACGGTTTAAATCTTACTATGTCCGCTTATTAGAACGGTCCAGTCAAAGCACACTCATTAATTCAATGGAGAATCTGTAGCAAGCCTTGAGAACTAATGTTCACAGACTCTCTCCATCCAATCTGAGCTCTAGCTTTGTCGCTTAGAAAAATGAGCGTCTAGTTTAGTTTTAATCTGAGTTCAGTATTGACTCAGAGATTCATAAAAATCAATACTTTATTTTTAGATTATTTGTTTGCATTTAAGCAGGGAGGGGGAAAAAAAGACATTTGTTCATCGTCGTAACAAAGAACATGAGCAGGCTGTGTTGAAAATCGAAGCGGTGCACAAAACGAAACTCCAGTAGCAAAAAAGACAAGAACGAAAAACTACAAAACAACAAAGCTCTGTGGTCATCAGTAATTAAAGAAATTGAAAATACATTCATCTACTGGAAAGCAAAATGTAGTAAAATATCACCTTTTATCCACCTCTGCTGCCCCTGTCATCTGGTTACGTGCCTGTTCTTGCTCCAGTCTGTAATCGTATCGCTGCTCCCAGTTTTGATTTTCAGCTCGATTTTATGAATCTAATAAAAGTTCCTGTAAAATTTCAGGTGATTTTTTTTTTTCTTTCTTTTTTAAAAATTTGGTAAATGACATGGCTCTTCTTTGGCTCTGAGCCACTCTGGTATTCAACAATGATACATTTCACTTCTCGTGTTTTTTTTTTTTTTTTTTTTTTTTTTTTTAATCATTTATTTCCTCCTGGTCAAAGGGACACTTTCCAAAGGCCATGTTTGTCATAATCAGCTCTAAATGTAGTGAGCCACGTTTACAGGAGAAGACATGAGCTTAAATGTCAACCCGCAGACGGGCTCAGATAAAAAAATAAAAATAAATAAATAAAACAGGGCAGTTTGGCAGGGACGGCCTGCGCGGCCACTTGGCGGGCTGCAGCTTCAAGCGGTAATTGCTTCGCAGCATTAGCCGCCGTTTTTGAAGCAACCGCCAATGTAAATAGGATCAAATGAGATCGTGATGGTGGCCTGGAATGCAGAGGACGGGTGAAAAGTAATACGAAGAAATTATATCACTGGGGAGAACAAAGTGCAGTGATTACATTTATTTCCACTGGCCTATTACTGGAGCACTGGGGGGGGACGCGCGCTGACTTTCTGTTTTTGCAGTCGGCCGCGGGCTGTTCAGAGCCCACAGGCCTTTTTTATTCATGACATGTCAGAAAAACAGCTTGCTTTCCCCCCTTGTCCTCTGAGGGTTCTCGAGTGATAGCATTTTCAGTCTTGCAAATTTCAACTCGAGCTTTAAATATCTAAATGTATGCCTTTCTATGATTGCATTTCTTCCCCTCTGTTACTGTAAATTACTTCTTTTTTTTTTTCCAGTTCCCCAGTAACTTGCCAGTGGGACAGATGGCTTACTTGTCGACTGTTGGCGTTTTGAAACTGGCCTAATGGGGAAGTGTGATTTCATTTCACCTTGCCTATAGATCAAGGGAAAACGTTATGACTGCGAGGTTTCATTAAAGGACCTTCCGATTCCAGATACGAAATCCCATAAAATTCTGCGCTACCGATACAAACATGGACAACGATGTGGAAGCGGTATAGCTTTAGTTTGTGGACTCATGTTAACCCAAAAAAGACGTAACAAAAAAAAAAAATCAAAGCTTTGGATTAAGAACTGGAGACATCGCGAGCAAGGATTATATTTGTTGCGAGTTTTTTTTTTTTTCCTTTTCTTTTCCTCATAACAAATACTGTTTTTCATTTTTTCGGTTTTGTCGTTTAATTAACCGTTACCGTTTGCTTATCTTTTTTTTTTTTTTTTTTTTTGCTGTGTTGATGTTGTTGTAGAATATATGCATATGCTGGACCTTGTTTCAGAAAACGGAATGACTGAAACATCAGAGGAGCTTAAACTAGAAGAAAGCATTTCCTGCATACTCGTTTTTAGAAACTCAGATGGCAGTTATCCTTTTTTCCCCCCAACTGACCGCGAAAGGTTAAAGTATTCCAGCTCCTTTAATTGAAACCCGAATGGGGAGTTAATTGTAAATTTTCTGGCATCCCTCCTGAAGCCGCGCGATATTTTTTGCAGCGCTCTGCGCTGGTCACAGTTTTCTGCACTTTTTTTTTCTGTATTTGCTCCTGTATTTAGACTACAAATAGATGAACACAGCATAACATTTTCTGTATTTTTCCTCTGTCGTGTTATTACTGCAGAATGAAAGCAAATGCGCCATTTCAACCAAAGGTTAGAATGCGCTTCTAAACCAGGTGTACTCTGTGCAATAATTTTATAATTTTTCTATCGTTTTAAAAAAATAAACAAAAAGAACCGATCCATACCGCTCTGAACAAGGATAAAGCTTTACTTATGGTTTTATGAGATCTAATTACCGTAGCATACGTCAAAATTCGGGATGCCCACCGTGCTTACGTCACAGCGCTTTCTGATTGGCTACCTGTCACATTCAACAGGCTGCCTTCTCGCTCCCAGTCGGGGGAACGCCACAGACACTGCGATAAACGAGCCAAGACGATCAAACATGTTGAATATCCCCGATTTTAGATCAAAGCGGTCCTACCGACTGGACCCGATCAGTCGTAACACACCACACACTGCAGGATGATCGGTTACGATTATCTATCGCAAGCGACAATCTTAGAACTCGGAACGTTCAAAGATTGTCTTAAGAGCAAAATCGGGCCCCAAAAAAAAAATCGTGTAGTGTGAGCTGGGCTTTGGCTTTCTCAAATATGACGACTGTAAATGAGCTCGCTTTTTTGTGTTTTTTGTTTTGCCAGAGACGGAGATGATTAATGTTTTATTTGGTCACCATAATGGGCAAAGTGGTCAACGCATCCCCCGCATGCATCATCGGATCATTTCCAGGTGTTCATAATGTCATCCCTATTAGCTGTTGTTGTGTTTCCCATAGTGCATCATGAATCTGGGTGGCAGCAGCCGTTGCAGTGTCCTGACAGCTGACATGATGGATGCCTCTCCATTATCTGGGTGTGCTTTCCTGCTCCTCATTCTGGGAAACTGGGGGGGGGGCAGTTATTAATCGACTGCAGATAACTCCCAATAAAGTGTCAAGGCTGAACCACAATGAGCAGTGCTTCATGCATCACCATGCCAGTGCTTTGCAGTGACAAAACACTATTATTGCCGTAAAGACTGCAAGGCTGGTGGCTTTTTGCCTCAGAAAGTGCACATCCGACCTCAATGATTAGACAGCTGTATGGAACGTCATTGTGGCATTGTGGCGACTTTTACACACACACACACACGCACACGCCCACACACACACACACATGATGTAAAGGACAATTTAAAAGACCTCAATCACAAGAAATGAAAATCTTCTTGTTTAAGTGATGTGCAGTAACTGGCAGTATTGCGTTGTGTGGCAGTGCTAGCTTGGTGCTTGTGCTAGTTTAATGCTGGTGTTCTGGGTTAGTGCTTGTGTTAGTGGAGACATAATTGTGTGAATCATGCCTGTATGGAAATTGGTTTCACAAAACTACAATTTAAAACCCTTTTTTGTATCACACGAGTCACCTGGCAGACAACCAAATGTTGCCAGTGAGCAAGTCATGAAGGAGAAGACAGGAAGTGGTAGGAGCATGATGGCACAGCATGTTTTATAATGACTTATTGTGTAACATATTCAAGTGTGATTTTAATTGTGTTAATAGAAACATTGCAATTGCGAAATTGTCTTCTTTTTTTTTTTACGTTAGCAGTATATTGACAAAGTTTTGCTCACGTTTATAATGGAAACGCAGCTAGTTCTACCTTTACCACTGTACTCTTTTTGTCATAATGTTCCAGGGCCTGCTGCCCATGCTTGTAAGTCTGTTCTCCTTTGTCAGGCAAAAACAGGACACACACAACAACGTGGGGATGGGGTGAGGACTGTTTTGCCAAGGGAAAAGAGCAAGAACCAGTGAAATGAAAGATGCTGGAAAGTACACAGGATGGGCGAGCAGCCAGGAAGGGGAAAGAGCTTTTCATTAGTCTAATATTCCTCCTGTGCATTGGCTGCTTCATTATGCCTCATTTTGCCTAACCAGGGAAACAGCTGGAGGCAATGATTGGGAGAAGCAGCAGAACCTCTTGACCTTCGATTTAAATTAATTGAAATATTCCCTCCTTCATCTGATAAATGGCAGGGGTTTGTTTGAGTGCTCTGAGTTTTTCTGGTTTTGTCCATCCAAGAAATGAATCATAGAAAAGTTATTTTGGAAGTTGGGTCCTTTCCTTTCTGGTTGGGTTCAGTTTTAATGTAATGTGTTGGATATTACATAAGCACATGGTCATCCTGAAATTAAAAAAAAAAAAGTCTGTAGCTGTGTTTCCATTACAAATGTGTGCAAATGTTTGTCTATCTTATGCTAATGTCGAAAAACCTCACTATTGCGGTGTTTCCATTAATTAACAAATGAAATTGAAATCACATGTGAGCTAGCCCCTTTTCATGCGATAAGTCATTAAAAATCATGGCAGCGATGGACGTAAACAATTACATGAGATACTGTATATTCACCATTCAGCCATGATGGTACTGCTCAACCTTCATACAGAGGAGACGTAGGCGCTGGAGCAGCAAGCCCCTTATACTTCAGAGCGGCTACATGTTCAGCATTTTTGATGTTACAGAAGAGATTCAATACGCTTGAATGGCACACAACCTCTTATAAAGTGTGACATGCTAGGAGAGCTCAGATGGAGCCAGCTGCACATTGTCAGAAAAAAACAAGCCATCATTCTTCCTATTTCCTGTTGTCTTCTTTGTCATTTTCACCAGTAGTAACATCTATCTGTTGGCCACGTCTCGTGTGAAATGAAAAATGTGCTCTGATTCAGAAAACCCACCTCATCCTATAGTTTTTATTTTCAAAATGTTCATGTTTCCACTAAACAAATGTATTTTTGTGATTTCAATTTGGCAAATTTACGATTAATGGAAACTCAGCTAGAGAGACCACGGTGAGGTGTGCGGCAGTAGACAGATTTAAGGGCAGATTGACATTACTGTTGGGATTAGTTTTAAGTCCCTGAACCCTAATTCACAGTAAGAGTTGGATAATTTTAGGTGTAACTGCATAAATCCTTTCCATCATCTAGGTTTATCTGCTACATTTTTCTCAAGTTCTCGGATCACAGCACAGTCTTTACTGTTCAATTTTGATATCTTGCTAATTTGCTTTTAAAGCCGTGGCTTTCTGACTGCTCCCCATGAGCTGCAAAGTAAGAGATTTATTGTGCTCATGAAATTGTTCTACAGTTGAGAAGTAACTAGATGCATAAAAGTACAAACTGTCAACATTGTGTATTTAGTTGTCCTGTTTTAAAATTCTGCTCCATCAGGTTGGATGGGATTTGTCTACGCAGCCATTTTCAGATCTCTCCTGAGATGTTAATCTGATTCCAGTCCGGAGTCTCGGTTTCTCCAGGACTCACACAGTGGTGGTTCCATACAGGGTGGTTGTCCTGCTGATAAAGGAACCATCACCCAGACTGAGGTCAAGATGCTCTGCAGCAATTTTTCATCCAGGATCTTTGTACATTTCTACATTTATCTTTTCCTCTATCCTGACTAATTTGCCAGTCCCTGCTGGTAGAGAATGTTCATCCTAACATGATGCCTAGTATTCACACCATAAGAGTTCAATCTTTCTGTCATTAGACCAGAGAATCTTGTTTCGCCTGGTCTGAGAACACTTCAGGCATGGTGGCCCTGTGCCTTTAATTAAGAAGCAGATTTTGTCTGGCTGCTCTACCATACGGAAATGATTGGCGGATTTCCTCACAGGTAGTTCCTCTTCTGGAAGGTTCTCCGTTCAACAGAGGAATGCTGGAGTTCCGACAGAGTGACCTTGAGGTTCTTGGTCTCCTTCCTGACTAAAGCTCTTCTCAGCTCAGTGGGACCTTAAAGGAGCAGAAATGTTTTTGGATCCTTCCCAAGATTTGTGCCTCAAGACAAAATTGTCTAGAGGATCTGCGGACAATTCTTACAATTTCACGAGTGGTGTTTGACCACTGACCTGATGTAAACTGTGGGACCTTAGGTGTATGCCATTCCAAATAAAGTCCAGTTAACGCAATTTACTGTGGGTGGACTCAAATTTCTTGGGGTATTTGTGTGTAGAACTTTGAGGAAAGAGATTATTTTAATACAAAGTAGAATAAGGCTGAAACATAATAAAATGTGGAAAAAGCAAAGAGCTCTGAATCCTTTCCAGATGGACTGTATAATTAACTGCGGATATACTTTTGGTAGACAAGTTTTTCCGTCATACTGGTCTGGGATGTTTTAATTCATAAAACAATAGAAGGAGTTTAATTAGTAAGATAAAGACCAGCAGAAGTAATACTCCAGAGATGCCTTTCTATTGTTAATGGATTGTTCTCCTGTTGTGCCTAAAAAGCTCCTGAGCTTTTATTACTAATCCACAAACAGTTATACCTAATTAACTCTGTCATTTGCTTTTGTATGGTGTGCTGTTTCTGGCTTCGCATCTTAGGAACAGGGGAAATCAATTAGTGGGATAGAGATCTGTGTCTCAAAAAAAAGAAAAGAAAAAGAACAAAGGCTAATGTCCAGTCCCTGAGGCGCAGTTGGCAATAGCGATGCAGCGCCGTTCATTTCAGTTGGGTTGTATTCCTGGATCTCCTGACTGGAAAGGATCCTTTATTCTCCGCTGATGATGTCTAAATATATGAGGAGGCTTTTTTATCCAAGGACAAGTGGACAAGTGCAAAGCACTAAGGAACAGGAGCTTTGAAACCAGCAGCGTTTAGAACAGCTATTCCTCTCTGCACTAAATTGATGTGAACACATTCTTCTCGACTCCTTGCACCCACCGCCCTCCCCGCCTTCACTCACCCCATTTAGCAAAGGGGTGAGAGAGGGTCGAGTACAGTGGAGGGAGAACTGCATAATGCCACCTTCTCTGCCTGAGTGCTGGTCCATCCCTCTTTGGACATCGACAGGAGGAGGCAAGTGCACATTATGCCCACTTAGCCATATCAATGTTAGGGGGCTGTTGGGTTGCCGTTTGGTTTCCCTCTGTCACAGTTTATAAAAAAACAAAACAAGAACTGCAGTCCATGTCAAGTAGAAAAAGTGGGGTAACATGAAAAACCGGTCTGTTGGTAATACTGGTTTATTGTATGAGCTGCTGTATTAATATGATCCCCCGAAAGATAAAAAAAAACCAAAAACAATATCAATCTTGCACTAGCTGCACCAAGGGAGGCAACGTCGCTCCCTCTCTATTCATTCTCTATGGAATTTGTGCAATGTGACGATCACTTGCCCTTCTCCAGCCTAGTAAACACTTACATGTAGACATGCATGGTCGGGCTAGCGATGTGACACAAGAAAGGTGAAACTTTTGTCACAACATGGCGTCGCAATTGCGTCCTCAGTGTTGGGTTCACCCCTAGAGGCTTCACCTTTTGTTTTCGTTCGTCCCTCGTTGGATTTATCCTAAATATTCTATCACTGAGAATCTTGTGTTTGTAACAGAAAAGAAGAAGTGAATGAATACAGGCAACTTTCATAGAGGCAATAGATTCACAGGCAGACAGGTAGGGTCTCCTCAGCAGCTGCCTTTGCAAGGATGTTCTTGGTCTGCAGCAGTCTGGAGGTACTCAGGGTCAAGGAACCAAAATCAAAATCATAAATGTCCAAAATTAGGACTGCTTTGTGGAAAAAAATTATTTTATCTTGAATACAAACAAAACAAAGGGGCTGATAGAAGATTACCAGGAAGAGGTCAAAAAGTAAGAGGCTTTAAATGTCCAACTAATCAATTGATCAGACTGGAGTTGTTATGATATGTGACCACGACAATGAGTATTGGTTTTTCAACTGAGAGCAGCTGATCAGCACCTCAACAATTCAAAAAACACTTCATGCACTTCATGACTGCAGAGCAGAACAAAAAAGTAGAGCTTGAAGGAATCCCATTCCTAGGCAGAACTGGACCATTTATTGAAACTCAGGTAAAGGTTTTAGCTGAGAAATGACATCATTAAGTACGCCTCGTTCCAATCGCAGAACTATTGTACTGCGTCCATGTGTTCCCTGAAAGGGACTTTGAACTGGACTTGCCAAGGCCATACTTATCAAGCACACAAGAACGTACTTCTTGCGTACTTGACTATTAAGAAGGGCCCAGGCCTTTGACAAACTGACTGACATGCTTAAGGAAATAATTCAGCCTCAGGTGGTTTGGAACAGGGTTGCATATCCAAGTTGCAGGACAGTAGCATTGAAGACTGGAGCTGCAGACATCTGCTCTTGAATAAATTATACAGACTCTTTGATACACAGGTCATAGTTTGTGGAGAGCAAAGGAATTTTTTTTTTTTTTTTCCTGTTTTTGGTTTGGATTGCAAACTCTCCATATCTCAGTCCAGACATGTTTGATCCACGAAGGCCCCGCCCTGCAGCTTCCAGCACTTTAACAGTTCAGTGCCAGATCTCACCAGATGGACTCGGGTCCAGTGGAGGACAAAAGAAGGACATATTGAGTTATTAAGCATTCGTTCGTAATGTTGTGACTTCGCCATTGACCTCTTTTGTTTCTCTCATGTGCTCCTTCGTTAAATGGAAAGGCGCCACCATTCACTAATAAAACTATGAGCTTTGTTGTCATTGGCTCTGTAAAGTCATTTGGTATTATAAAGCAATTGACCTTCAGCTTTATTGCTGCACAAATCTTTTCATTGCATTTCTGTTTTCCTTCGGCGCATCCCCTTCAGTCGCTCGGACATTAAAAGTTGCGTGTTCACATTAGAGCCAAAGCAATCGTTTTCTCTGCAGTACTTACGAGTTTTGCATTTTGAGTCGACAAACAAGCTCCATACGGCACAAAATCTACACCGAGCATCTTTAGGACTACACTACCTCTCGCTCTTTAATTCTGCCTTGGTGAGCGTTGCTGTTTAACGCAACATAAAGTCTACCTGAAGGAAAAATTGTGTGAAAACAACCTTGAAACAGTGAAGTTCCACACCCCTTTAACTTTACTTCTAGACCAACCTTGAGATGAATTTCTGCTCTACAATTCAACCTCTGCACGTAAACTGCTGCTGCACCGCTGAATCCATCACTCCACGCAGTCACGCCTATCATTTCAATGTGTCACAAATAGGCAGAGGGGCGATAAATTACTGTTACCTGCCATGTCAGGACACTGTTCATCACTCAGTGTGAGTAGTGAGAGCCGTCCATTCAAAAAGGAGGGGGAAAGGCACCTATGCTTTTTGCGCTCCTCCTTTTTCCTGTTTCCTAGTGACTCAGTGAAGTCTGTTTTTTTTTCCAGTCATTTCAAAATACTGTAAAGGTTTCTGTGGCTGTTGTTAGATTCAGGGGGGAATTACAGTACATTCAAGCTAAATCCTGCTGCTTATGTCATGAATTGGTGGATGAGGTGGTGAGGCAGACGCTTGAGACCCAGGTTGAAATGAGAAGATGATGGTTTGATGGTGATAATCCAGAAAGGACTCAGCATGTGACTCAGTCAAGGTGTAGACATAAATCTGGGAGGGAAGTAAAAATTAGGGTGATGGCAAGGAGGCCTAACAAACCCAAAGCTCTTTAGCAAAGGTAAATAATGAAAATAACTGGAAACATGAAAAAAGCTGCTCAGCAGTTATAGAAGAGGTTTGATTGTTGCGGTGATAATATATGTCCATTGATTAATGAGAAGGGTATACAGGTAATAGTTGTAGACTTGCTACTTTTCACCTGCTTTCATTCAGCTTTTCCAAGTTAGTAGAGTCTGTTGTGTATGCTCAGGCTAGTTAACATGGCCACCAATGACAGCAGATAGAATCCTTACCTGTAACAGGGAGTTATTTCTCCACCTTTAGCACATTTAGCAGCACATTTGACAGCACTAAGACCCTCCCCCTGGCTCTGATTGGTTGTTTTTGTCTGGAAGCGGTGCATTTCTTCAAACGGCAACTGCAAAACGGAGAGGAGGCGGAGGAGCTTGATTTTTTTTTTTTTTTTCCCACAAATATTTGTCTCATATTACACTGTCACAGCATGGTGACAGTTTTAACAAATATGTAAAAAAAGAAAAACAACAACATTTTTTAAAAATAAAAGTTCCATACTGCAGCTTTAAAGAAACAAACGCCAACACAACTCCTTTTACTGGAGCAATGTCACAAAGAAGAGTGAGTTAGAAGCTAAAGGTGCTTCTATACGCTGCTGGGTTACCCTACACTGCAAAGACAGAAGGAGAGGAACACATTTAGTGCAAAATATAATTTTAAACAAACAAGCGTCGAGGGAGCAGTAACTTTTTTTTTCCTGAGTGCACCCATTGGTTAGTTTGAAATGAGCCGAGAGCCAAACTCTCCCCCCAAGTGCGTGCAGCTCGGTATCAAATCAAGCGTTTCACGCGCAACACGGCCCCTGTTGACTCTGCAGGTGCTCCGCAGCTTTCCCATCCACAGCGTGTTTTTTCAGTCATAATCCTCATGCGAGGAGGGAAATTCGGTGCGATAAGATTAGCTGTTTGGTACTAAAGCAGTTATCGTTCATTTGGGTATTGTTTGCTGGATCCCAGAAGGGAATTCAATGAATAAAATGTAATTAACTTGTGGCTGTTTGAATGTTATTTTAGGCTTCCATATTAACTAATCAGATCGCATGTTGTTTTTTTTTTCTGTTTTGTTTTCAGTGATAATACTTGACTGGCTCTTTCTTAATCTGCTCCACAAAGGATCTACAGTGCAATAAACAGGAAGGAGTGGCGCAGCGTGTTGCTGCCGTGATAAATGAAAGAAGATTATGTGATGTTGGGGGTTTGAACTCCTTAGCTGGGAGAGACGGTCCCAATTACATTTCAAAGGAGGATTAGGGAAACTTTTCACTAAAAAGGATTTGAAAAGTAATGTTTAAAAAAAAAATTGTAACACTTCTTATTTCTAAGCATTTGTGATTATAAGCAGACAGATTAAAGTGTTAAGATGAAAAAGCAGAAGAAATTAACCCTTTGGGCCCAATTAACATTTTCTGGATTAGCATAATATTCTCCATTGGGATGTCACTTTCTTTTTCGTGCTTTTGGAAGAAAAAAAAAATAAAGAAAACATCAAAAGCTGAATAAGCCCTGAGACATCCAGAGCCACCCAACTTAGCGTGAAGACAGCAGACCCCACAGACCCCCACCAGAAACAATGAGTGAGTTTATAATGGGGTAAAAGAGGCGACAAAGGCTCCAGGAGGTTCTGCTCTGGAAGATTATTACCCTAATGTCACGTCGGCTTCCGACTGAAAAGTCATCCGTCAGTCACTCAAACTTCATTTTTACCACCGAGAGGCAGTGAGAACCCCACTCTGTCAAAGATTAGCTAGTGACTGTGCTAAGAGGTGAAGTCATACTGATGCTGAATGGACGTGGTTCAAGTTATAACCTCACATCATAATCAGCTTGGTTGCAGATGGTCAGTTTTATGTTACAGAAAATTACGCTTTTAGATGTGATCACCAAATTGTTTTTGTCCTGGTTGGTGACGAAGGAAACAAAGGTGAGCCAAAATGCAAACGGCAGCGTGGCGTAAACGAGGATTTATTTCAGCTCCGAGACTCGACTTGACAGATTGTGGTTATTCACCAAGTGACAGACGTAAGACGTACAAGAATCCCGCACCAGACAAAGACATGACTTGAACTGAAATGTTACGGGAGACAGGTGAGGGGAAATCAGGAGACACGGGTGAAAAACATGAGCTACGTTAACAGGAAGGAGATTGAGCTGAAGAACTAATTACCATGATGCATGCAATCAAGAAATAAAACCTGACATCTGAAAGATAACTGAACCTACGGAACACAAAAGCTCACGACAGCACCCCAAAACACTGACATCTTTACAGTTTTGTGGAAATCAGATTGAAACAAGGGGGGGAATCTTTCATCTTTCTTTCAAAGTATCCCAGCATGCCCATATAAGGAGTTCAAGGCAACTTCTAAAATGCAATAATAAGAAGAGAGCATCGGTTTACCTGCTGCACGCTGCCAAAAGCTGGTTTAGAGCGGTTAGGTTTGAGGTTTTCCGTTAATGAAGTGCTGACTGAAATGGTTTTCTAATAAAGTCTGTGTCTGGGCCAGGCATTGATAATGCCATCAGCTGCTGCTGGCCATGTACTGTAGTGTCCATACAGTTCTGAATCACAGCAGACTGGCCATACTAATTGTAAACCAGCTGCACTTTATGTCCATAAGCAAGTCTATATCACTGACTCCTGGCAATAATAACACCACCAAACCTTCACTTATTTATTTACCCAGTTATTGTATTCCCCAGGCCAGGACCTTATTGCTCTCCCTTCTCCCCCTCCCAGCAGCCCCCCCTACACTACCGCTACACTACCTCTACACTACCGCTACACTACCGCTACACTACCTCTACACTACCGCTACACTACCTCTACACTACCGCTACACTACCTCTACACTACCTCTACACTACCGCTACACTACCTCTACACTACCTCTACACTACCTCTACACTACCGCTACACTACCTCTACACTACCTCTACACTACCGCTACACTACCGCTACACTACCTCTACACTACCTCTACACTACCGCTACACTACCGCTACACTACCTCTACACTACCGCTACACTACCTCTACACTACCGCTACACTACCGCTACACTACCTCTACACTACCGCTACACTACCGCTACACTACCTCTACACTACCGCTACACTACCTCTACACTACCGCTACACTACCTCTACACTACCTCTACACTACCTCTACACTACCGCTACACTACCTCTACACTACCTCTACACTACCGCTACACTACCTCTACACTACCTCTACACTACCTCTACACTACCGCTACACTACCTCTACACTACCGCTACACTACCTCTACACTACCTCTACACTACCGCTACACTACCTCTACACTACCTCTACACTACCGCTACACTACCTCTACACTACCTCTACACTACCGCTACACTACCGCTACACTACCGCTACACTACCGCTACACTACCTCTACACTACCTCTACACTATCACTACACTACCGCTACACTACCAGCTCCAAACTTTTAGACATTCGAGAAGACTTTCACTAATTTCTGGTGATTCTGCTCATCCTCACTCCACCTGCGCTTCCATTCCAAATGTGTGAAAGTATTTGTCAATATTCTGCTAAGGTCACAAAAAAAACACAATTTTTCAATTGTGGTGTTTTCATTAAATAATAAATTAAATTAAAATCAAATGTGAATAAGCTTGTTCACATGATAAATCAGTGAAAATCATGGCAGTGACCGATGTAAACGGTTAGATGAGATATTGTATATTCATAGTCCAGCTATGGTGCTAGCGCTCATCATCTGTCTATTCAGGTTATGGCTAAAGGAAATCCAGCTGCAGCCACCATGTAGCTCAGAGAATAGACTAAAACACTTTCATTAGTTTATAAATCACTGATCGACTTAAATACCAAAAATACATTAAAACACTCTGAACATCTGCTGTTGTAGGATGAACCTTCCAGTCCTCTCAGCTCCTCTCATTCTGGTCTACCTTGCCGAACCAGAACCAGGAGCCGAACCAAACATGGAGAAGCAGCACTCAGCTTCTTTGCACCACAAATCTGGAGCAAACTCTCAGAAAACTGCAGAACAGCCGAAACACTGAGTTCCTTTAAATCACCCATTAGTTTACAGTTTCCTTTGTGCCATAATAAATGTTTTGATTTTGATTTGATAACCCGAAGTGGGAGATGGATTGCTTCACTGACTAGTTGAGGTTGGCTTGACTGTTGAGCAACAATTGTCTGCACCAGTACATCACACTCATAGCTTCACAATGGGGCATTAGGGTGTTTTAAAAGGAGGTGGTGCTACTTGCCCCGTCCAGCTGGTCTGTGCCAAGCTGTCTGCTGGGAAGCCGCGCGACATAATCAGCTGCAATGGGAATTGAAATCACTGTCTCCTTCAGGTACATGATTGATGCATAATGATGTACGTGACTGAAGTAATTAGTCACTGAGGGAAAAGATCTTACGTGATTACATCTCAGGGGCTTCTGCTTTAGCACTGACCCACAGAACAAACTCCACAGATGAGGAGTAAAGTTAAACCGAATGTCCTGGAGTTTGGATAAAATGACAAAGATTCTGATAAGAGGAGAGGGAAAAAAACCCCACAGTGGAAGGATCTATTTTCCCTTGGCATAAACGCACAAAGTGCTCCGACAATGTGATTTGAAGCATAATTTGATGTTGGAGTTCTTTTCAAAGAGAACCGGAGGATGGCAGCGCGCGTGATGGATGTGTCGCTTGGCCTGTTTGACGAGTTAATTGAAAGCTGCGCTCCTGTCCTCGGCGAGATTAAGTGCCGCAAATGACAGGTTACTGTCAACGAACGGGACGAATGCACCAGCCGCTCACTTAACTGGAAAATCACTCATCGGAGTTGGAGAAGAAATTGTTCCCGTCTGAGGAACGGCGCTCGCATAATTCCGTCATGTGCTCCATTTGCTTAATTTGATTTCCATGTAACTAATTCATTATAATGCAAAACAGCCTGTGGTGATCTGTTGTTGACTCAGTGAACGTTCTGTACCAAATAGGGAGTAAATTATTAATCATGGTCATTTTCAGTGGAGTGTGAGGCGAACACCGAGGACTTCTTGCGAATATTGAATCCGTGGAGCACAGACAGAAAGATTCAGATGTAACCCTGTGTTCCTGCCTCCACAAGCTGCTGATGTTTCTTTTTTCATGTCTCCCCCTGAAGTCAGTTTAGTATATTGTCCCCCAAGAGATCGCATGGGGCCCCGTGGCAAACACGCCGTGAGAGCCGGAGCAGGCGACGGACCTGCGACAGGCAGCCAGCGTGGAAACCTATTACCGCCATCAGTCTGGCCGTGGCAAGAAGCTTTATATGATCACCAAGATCAATCTGTGAGGTAGCTTTTCTTTTTCTTTTTTACGTCTGCATTCCAAGCAGCCTAGAGTGACGGATGATTTTAGCCTCCAGTTTTCAGGAAACTCTTTGAAATTCGGCCTATTCTCAGCCGTGCCAGTCAATACGTTCTCAGAAGTTGCCGCTCCGGAGCAGCCGGGCCGTAGGTGGAGGCGCTGAAGGTCCCGGCTGTCAGGACCGTCAAGCGTAGGAAATCTACTCATAGTGAAAAATATTCCACAGTTTTACTCTACGTAACAGATTCTGACCAGGTTCTACTAGTAATTAAATCTAACCTTTTGTGTTAAAAACTAGAGATGCACAGATTCCGTTTTTTTTTTTTTCTTTTTCCCTCTTCCGATAACGATATCCGAGGTTTGGTGTCGGCAGATACCGATCCGATACAGAGAAACACATGAAGGGTTTTTTGTCTTGTTGTGTGTGTTTTTTTTTTTAAATACAGACGTAAATATGCTGAATGGCAAATTTGATAACTTTGCACCAGCACAGCACATGTAAAGCTTCGCAAGCTTGGCCAAACATGTAAAAACAACAAGAGTTTCATTTGTTCAGTCGGTGCAAATAAAATAAATAACTTGACTAAAACAATAGGTTGACTACCTTGGACATGCATGTAAAAAATAAACTGTAACAAACTTTTCAAATGGTTCAGAAAGTACAATTAAGAATTCTAAATATATTGTAAAACAAACAATAAAGCACAAAACATAGAATTAGACTACAACTGGTCCATCGGTCCCATCAGACCGTCAGTTCCCGATTTAGTACCGATCGACCCGATTTATTCATTCTGCGTCTGACCGGTGTGCCTAATAAGGAGCAGTATTATGTAAAGTCGACTTTTTTCAGCTTGACCTCATGTTACAATGTTATTCTTCATCAAACACATACCTGATATGTTGCCTTGATTCTTTCATGCAGGTTTAATAAATCTATTTCCCTGTGGTATTTTGAAGAGGCCGTTCCTGAACAGCTCAAAGCTTTGGAGTGCTCACTCAGAGTCGCTCAGAGTCTTAGATAAGCACAAGAAACCTTCATTTTTAAATTCCTGAGTTTCTTTAATCACCGTCTTTAATTCGCCCCCATTTTTGCCTTTTATGTTAATTTCTAAAATATTTTGTAAACCTCCCCCTCACATTTGTTTTCAGTTTTTTTGCAGGAGATTCTTGTTTAAGTATGTAAATTTATCTATAATTCAAAATTGCATTTTGTTTTCATATCCTTATTGTTTTACATGAAAAGACACTTTGGAATAAGAGAGTTTCTGGCATCTGGGTTGACCATTCATAATTAATGGACCTTTGACTATTTGAAAAATGTCTTTGTAGAGCTTTTTTATATTTGAGTAGCTCTGTCCTATATTGTGCTGAGAAGCTACTTCTAAGGTAGCCTTGTCTTATTTCAACTGTACTAAGATATTAATACTAGAAACTAGACTAATAATACTTGGTAAGATTTTGTGTTTTTGTAGTGTTGTACCAGTCTGAAAAAGTGTGGTCAGTAACAGGTCGTCTTAGTAAATGATAAATCACCTTTTCATGTAAGACAAGGTAGATCTGTGCAGCTTTTTCTACTTCAGTTGTCTTTGTCTGCTATTAGAAAAATCAGCTCTGTGCGTTGTGTCATTAAACCTCTAACCTCTTTTCAGAGAGAAGAGCCGTTGTCTTGGCAACCCCTTCAAACAGCCTTGCACGTTTTCAGGCTGCTTAGAATTGTCCGCCGTTAACTTTAGTATTTAACATGCTAACTCAGGCTCGCAGACACTCTGTGAGCATTGCATGCGCTAGCCTTAGTTGAATTTGCTGGTCCATCCACTCCTGGGGAAAGCGTTAGCTGTCTTACTCTGGCAAAAGTTACTTCTGTTGAGTCGTCGTTTTCTCTTTGCTACTACACTCCTGTACTGTACCGCCTGTGATTCCTACTTTCCCACTTAAATGACATTTAAGCAACTCAGTTTTCCTGCACAACCATGTTGACTGTTTTATTAAAGGGGCAGTAGTATGTAAAGTTAATGTTATTCCCTCAACAAAACCATACATGGAGTGTTGCTTTGATTATTTCATGCATGTTTGAGAAACTCTTTAATCTCCCATGGCAACCATTCAGCTGTATGAATCTTTTTGGGGAACCAAGACAAACTCTCTCCTCGGAGCTGCAGTTTCCAAGCCACGCTTCCGCCTCACAGAGCAGCTCTCCCTCACGACGCACCTACTGAGCTCCTGCAGACTAGCCAGCAGCAGTTAGCAAAAACACCTGGTGGAAGTGTGCATCTGCTGAGCTCATTATAGGAGCTACTTCTCAGTGAAACAGTGGTAAAAACATTGTTAAAGGATTAATTGATGAGCCATGTTGTGATGACTCCTGAAGGCGGAGTTTCATAAAGAGCAAGAGTTTCTTAAAGCGACAGAGACCCAAATTACAAAGTCAAATTTCTTTTGAGTCATGTTTGATATGTACAGCACTTTTATATCATCTGGTGGCAAAATAATTACTTGATTAAAAACTAAGCAAGTAATTACATAGTACACAGTTTGTGTACTACCTGGCTATAAAAAAAACAATACTGCTCCTTTAGTAAAACAGGAGGTATGATCAAAACATAATCATTTAAAATTCCAGTAAAGCCGAGGTCACTTACACTTACAGGTTCTGAATCAACCACAGAACCGAAAGAGGGGGAACGTTTTTTTTTTTTGTTTGTTTTTTTTTGTTTTTGTTACCTGACTGATCAACTCCACTACTCATTCCACCTTAAACATGTACGTAATTTCTTCCCTGGAACGTATTGACACCACATGATGGATCGCTGACGGAAAAAGCTCCATCCATCAAACTCACAGAACGCTCGTGCTGCTGCAGGGAACCGCCGCGCGGGTAATTTTTCACAGAGATTAAATGAGCGTGCTCATCGGAGGTGGCACGGGTCATTAGTTTCCCCAAATATTCAACACATTTTCACAATTCTCCCGCTCTGTTTTGTTTCACGCCTTTAAGAAAGAAAAAAAGCGCCAAAGTGTAATTCACGAGTTTAATTGAGCAGCGATGTGCCGCGTGTTGACTCCTCTGATTTAATGAGCTGTCAGCCCCGCATAAAGACACATCAGGAAGCCTCCTTTGCTTCGCCTCATAAAAGCTTCACATCAGACATGGTAATTAGTTCGCTCTCTGACATTATCCCATGACTTCACATTGTTCAACAACCTTGGAAAGAAACCTTTAAAAAAATCACGGGGGTAACTGTGGGGAATTTCTTGCCGGTGCTAAAAAAAATTCAGCAGTCATTTCCTGAGTCCTCTAATGGCTTTCTGCAAGAAATGCTGCGTGCCGTTTCATTAACATTGAAATATCCCCGATCACTGTGTGTGTGAGTGTGTGTAGTGTGTGTGAGTGTGTGGGGTAACCACAGCGCTGTCCGCCTTCACCAGCGCAGTAAACAACTGGTGTGGCTGTTGTCGCGCTCTGTCTAATGAACCCACACAAATGAGTTAATGGGGATCCAGCATGATACCGTCGTCCTGCCTCCCAGCTTCATGGCGCATGGCTAATTGTCACAAGTTTAATGACCATTTTAAATGAGCAAAACAGAATGTGGACATGTGTACGGTGCGCAGACAGAGTGGAGGTGTTGGGAGAGACGACGTGGGGGGGTTTTGTGCAAAAGAGAAAAAAAACAAACAAACAAAACAGTGCGACCGATTGCGACTGGAGGTCCAGTCGGGCTCTGTTCCCGTCAGGGGCCCCCGGAGAAGGTCAAACTTGATATTGTTTGTCTCAGCGGAGGACGGCGGCCGGGGGGCCTCGCCTTTTTGTGTCGGCCGCTGAACCAGAACCCTTTGCCTCATTCGGCTTGCGGAGCCGGTCGGCCCCGAGCTCTTAAAGCAATAGCAGTTATTTGTGTTTGTTAGTGGTCCCTGTCCCATTTTCTGGCACACTGAACCAGAACTGAACCAATACGCTCCATTGCCAGGTGCCGCCCAGTGTTTTTCTTTTTCTTTTACTTTGAGCGCCATTCATCAGGCAGCATTCTTCCCCCAGATCAGAGGGATCCATCTGAAATTCCTTCTCCACCCTATTTCATACTCGGGGGCGTCGGGAGGGGGTGGCAAATGAGGATGATGTGCGATATTGCAAGGAGAATTTGTTACAGCTGGCTTATCAGAACCGCCGCAGACAGATTGAAAGGCTGTGATCGAAATAATAATCAGTCCACGGTGTGACAGAGAAGAAGTTGAAGAAATTGTTTTCTCATAAGCTTCAGGAGTTAGACAGATCAGGCAAAACGTTATGGCTGGTGCAGATGAAGTGAATAACAATAATACTAGTCCATATTGGCACGGTGTAAACTGGGCAGCAGCTAGACATTCAGTTTTCTAAGTGGATGGGTAGGAAACAGCAAAAACTGGACAAGCATAAGAGTTTGAGTGAGTTTGAATATTGTGAATGTTCGATGGATTGTCAACACTCCAAACTCTTCTGCAGGGTAAAACAGTTTTGTGTTTTCATTATAGTTTAGTTTTATTTTATTGTGACTTTTTGTTTGTCTAATTCGGTTAGTTTGGCTAGTTTTTAAAGGTTATTAGTTAAATATTAGTTTCAGTTGACTTTTTATTAGTTATTGTCGTGGTTTTAGTTTTTTCATACTTTGATTCATTTTTGGGTGCAGCATTCAAAAAGGTCAAAGTGTTGTGTTGTGATTGTCTGTATATCGATTTGGTAATAAATACTCAACAGAAGATGCAATTTTCATAAAATGGATTTGATTATTGTTGAACAACAAACTGATTCTGAATTCTTCTCCCAACTTTTGCTCTCGCCATTTTGCGTGCCATCATTTGCCAATAGAAGAAGTGTTTTCATTGCAGTTTTGCAAAATACACTAGTTTCAATATGGCTGAAAAACTACCTCATACATGCTCAAAAACGTCCTTATAATCAAAAAACGTGATTTTTTTTTTTTCCATTTAGAAATTGCTGTTGAGCTTATTCATTTTCAGAATTCCAATTTGCACAATTTTATGGTCAATGGAAACACGGAAACCCTGATGTATGTGGGGAAATGAAACAGGACCAAGACATAAGCCACTGTAGTTTTAAACAGCTGAAAAAGTTCATCTTTATTGTGATGAAGTGGCAAAGTACAAAGTTTGTTGGGTTAGGATTAAAACTAACAACCACTACTAGGTAATTAACTGGACTGAACATCCTTACATTATCCTTATATTGCTGATAGCCTGTGTAACAGAGACAAAGGTGTGTATGAATGTGTGTGTGAATTTTGCCCAAAATAATAATAATAATAGTGTGTATGTGTTTGTAATGAGATTTTTGTATTCATGTGTTTGGAGCCACCTGGTGGTGTGATGAGTGACTGCATGCAACGGGTCCTTCAGGCGCTCTCTCGGCTTCCCCCGCCAGAATCCTGAGGAGCGCTGGTGGAGAGAGGCAGCTCTTCGCTATTTTTTTTTACTTAGGGTCATATTTTTCTAGCTCAACAATTAACGAAATACTGTAAGATCATTTAGCAATTACAAATATTAATTTATAAAGTTTTCTTGTGGTTGGGCTGGAAAAATATGACCCTATGGGAGCTGCACCAGTTGGTGTTTGTGGCTGACCGCTCGGTCACGACGCTGACTGTGTCTTTTGTTTTTCAGCTGTTGGACCACTTGCATGCAGTCAATCACATTGTGAGAGTTTCATTTTATATCGCACTATAGGTGACAACAACCAACCAAGGCTACACTGGCGCTGTGAAAAGCGAGAAGGGTTACACCTGGCTACATTTTGAGTCAAACCTGCAGGTTAAATTCTTCCCTCCACACTCTGAGCATTCATGCATTCATAGAAGGTTAGCACAGAAAACTTAGCATGTGGCAAGGGTAAATAGGAATGTAACTTACAACAATCTGCAAAGCCTTGGAAGACTTGTCAGATTTTGACATTGGGTGTATGGACATATGTGTGCTGTGTTTCATTGTGAAGCCTTGGGTCCTGCCCTCCATGAGGATGTTACTTTGGCATTCACTCTCTAAGCATCATTGCAGGAAGTGAGCGTCTATGGCATGGCTGCTGACTCTTTTAGGACTGTACCCGGCAGCAAGTGAAAAGGAATAATGCCAGGAGCACAATAATGACATCTATAGGTTTTGACTCAGCCTTCAATTTCCCAAGATCTAGGGAAGTAACAAGCAGTACTGTAATATTAAATATGTTTTTAAAATCGTCTCCCACATGCAGCGCTTTGCTCGCTGTTTATAGCCAGTTAAGTGGTAATTGTATATATATTTTTTTTAAAGTGCACCATCTTTTAACTGTAGTCACCGTCGTTGAGCGTGTTTGATCCAACTCACGCACAGAAGAAGACATGAGAGGTGCAGACAAATAAAATTAGTCCTCTTTCTGTACTTTGGTGTGCCAATTAGCATATGATAATTAGTTATGGACAATTGGCCTCCTGGATGGTCTCATTAAAAAGTATCACACTGGGACCTCATTAGCACGCTAATATAAGAACGTTAGACCTGTTCTACTCCACTTTACGGATCCCATTCATACTGGAGTCAAGGTCTGAGATGCTTGAAGTCTCCTGCAACGAGGAGGCAAGTGATGCATTCGACTTGCTCACGTCTTCACTTGTTTTCAAAGTTTTATGACTACCTGAGCATTACGTAGAGTGTTTACAGGATGTTCATCGTGCGCTCAGAAATCCCTGGCGTGTAATTATTCACGGCGACTGGAATGATTGCAGCCCCCTTGATGAGCAGAGGCTCTAGAAGACATTAGCAATGACTAAAAAGGTGCTAATTTAAAATAAGTCAGACATAAAGCCTCCGAATTCCCCTGCTGCTTCTAGCAACTGTCATTGACAAGAAAGGTTACCCTTGCTGAGGAGACAGCGGAGAGGGAAGGAGGGAGGGAGGGAGAAGTTTCCCCCTGGATGTTATCGGAGCAGCCTGCAAAGCGCCACGACGTTCCACTTCCCTGCTCCTTTCTCTACAGGCCTCCTCCAAGAGTCTGACTGCCCCGGGTTGTTTCACAATAAACCAAAGGAAAGCCATACAGAGTCACACCGCGAGGATAAAGACCAGAAGCCACACTCAATCTGCCTTTCGCGAGCTCATCTGCTTCGACTTTGGAAGTAGGAGGGAAGACTCCATTCATAAGATCAAGCGCGTGATTGGAGCTTGCTTCCCCGCACGCCCGCTGCCAAACAAGTGTTCCACATAGATGAACTGCGCTAATCTTTCCCTAAATCCCCTTAAAAACATCTTTTTCCTGCGTTAGCTGGGGAGGGCAACAGATAAAGTCTTGCCAGCAAGACGGAGACGGCGTTGGCAGGACTTTCAAGCAAGATTTGTTTCATGAGAGGGAGCAGGGTAGCACCGCGAGATGAATTATTGATACAAACTCAACAGTGACCCGCCATAGATCAGGGCACAAAAGTTCAGTGCTGCAAATCCCTGACAGCTCTCATTATAAGACCGAGCGGTGCTTCAGCAAAACGTCCCACAGCACCTTTGTTGCTGTCCTCGAGGAATAGCTCTCAGACGGCGCCGAGCTCCAGATGGGGGGGGGGGGGGGGGGGGGGGGGGGGAACCGTGGTGTGTGGTAACAGGTGTCAGAAAGCTAAAGCTGCTGGAGAACGACAAACTCTATAGTGCAAATTGCTCTACAGAATCTCAAACTGAATGTACAATCTTGCTTGGTGGATGTGATTTCCTCTGAGATGCAATGGGGCTTGCGGGGTTGGGGGGGGCAAACAATGCTTTGAAAATGTTTAAGAGTTTGCAGGGGGGGAAAAGAAATGCTTGTCTGAAAGTGCTTTGGAGGAAAAATCGAGCGGTGCTTTTACTCTGCGCCCCACAGGCTCGCTACATGTTTGAGAATTATGAAAATGTGTGGGAATTTGTTTTAGGTCTTCCAATTCTGAACAGACAGAAACGAGATTAGACCTGGAGCGCAGGTACAGGAAGAAAATAAGGAGAAGTGCAGTCATGGCCAAAGTGCTGAAGCTAACAGAATATTTTCAGCTGTTTACTGAAGACACACGGAAATGATTCCATAGACTGCAGAGAAGCACTTTGAGTTTGTGCAAATCATCAATAGAGTGTCACTGGACTAATGATGGAATTCAGTTGTTCCTTTCTTGGACAGTTCAAACGGCACATCAGATTTACATCTTAGCCTTTTGCACCTTGATTGAAACCCGTGACATAATCAATAAAAATATCATAAAAAAACCCATAGATCAGGGGTGTCAAACTCAGTCTCATTTTGGGCCTTATCAAAAATCTGAATGCTCTTAAAGGGCCAGAATGTATTGATAAAACCCATTTAGCTGTTAAAGTATTAATAAGTAGGAAAAGATGCATAATAACAGCAAATAAATCCCCTATGGCCTTCACTAAGAATTTAACAATTTAGGCTGCACTTAATGCTTTATCACTTCAAAAATCAACTAGCAGTAACTAAATCATACTTTATACATTTTCAAAGATTCAGTCTCTTTGGAGGAACTCTGTGCCTCACAGGGTATCTGCGCTCCGCTGATGGGCTTTGGGTTGTTTTAGCTGAACCAGCCGCACACTTCAGTTTTAACATTTTTTTTAACAGTCATCTCATTTCTGCTTGTTTTTAATCATGACTTTTTAATAAAACTGAATCATTTTAAACGGAGACAATTTAAAGTCTGTGTTTAATGTTATTTTTTAGATTGCAGTAAATTCACTGAATGACGTTTGTTTCAACCAAAAGATCAAAAGACATAAATCTGCACTTGTATTGAATAATACAAGTTCTTCTGTTGTCTGCCCAGGTGATTCAGCAGGCAACGGTGGTGCTGTCAGGGTTCCTCTCAGACTTCCTGGAACAACACAGTCTCTGATCTCTTCGGGTTCCTCCACTAGCACTTGGGAAGACATAACTGGAGATTTCTCCACATCTTGTTTCCATGGCAACATGTGGTCGACATGTATGGTGGTGTTCTCTGTCCGTCTTGTATCCGATAAGTGACGCTTCCCAACTTCTTCAGAACTGTTCCACAGGTCCACTTCACAAGTCCTCCTCTGAAATTTCGGACACGAACAGTCTCTCCTTCTGAAAAAACACGTAAAAATGGAGCTCTGCGATCATGATGTCGATGTTGCTTGAACTGCCCCTGTTTAACGTGTTGGGCAAGTTCAGGTTTGAGAAGACTGAAACGGGTTCGGATCTGACGTTTCAGGAATAACTCTGCTGGTGTGCAACCTGTCACGGTGTGCGGTGTACTGCAATACATGATAAGGAAGTTTGCCAATCGATGACTGAGTGGCAATGTGGCCTGCCCATCTGCCTTCAGTACATTTTTCATCAAAGATCGTTTCAGGATTTGTACTGACCTCTCTGCTGCTCCATTTGATGCAGGCATTTGATATTAGCTAATAAGCTAAGAGGACTAGCATTCTTAACATTGCTAGCTGAAAACTTGGGTAATCTAGTAAGTGCTAGAACAGACAATAGGTCAATTTGGACTCTTTAGCCAATACATGCCAAAGGTTTTCTGGCAGGAAACATCCGACGTAGAGAAGAATTCCCAGCAAAGTGTACTTTTCTGTTGCAGCTGCCTGAATACATCGTCTACACCCACGGTTAGAAAATGGTTTCCTTTCTTTAAGCTTGTTATAGCTTTTGTGCTTTCTGACTTTATTTTCTAAAACGTCACTGGTAATAACTAACCAGTCAGAATCAACTCCTACTCTGAAGAGCGTTGTTGTTAGCCGGACTTAGGTACGGTGCATTTACTGATCAGAAGAAATTTTGAATTTATGGTTTCTGACCGGTCACTAGGAATGCCCGATAAATACGGAATATGGTAGAAACAATAAAAATTCGGCCTATGATAGAGATCTGTAGTTTGCCGTCTAACCGCCGTAACGCTTGTTGATGACGTAACCATACACATACAAATATACACATTCCACTCGATTAGTATGTGATGTTTTTTCCCATTTCTATTGTAAGTTTGATAAAGATCATATTGTGATATGTATATCGTTACCACCACTCATCACAATATACGTATATCATGATATGAATTTTATGCCATATTGCACATTCCTACAGGTCACCAGTCAGACCTGCTTAAGTTGAAACTGAAGCCATTCCAGTCACCAACCCAAAGATGATACATCTCAGTGCAGCCGATATCTTCACAATAGAGCATAAACTGACCATCTCCCGTGCATTAAAGTTTAAAATTGCCAAGACTTCATGAAAAAAAACCAAAAAACTCCACTGTCATGAAACGGTGGTGGAAGATGGTGAGGGAACGCAGCAGACCCAGGATAAGACAAGTAAGATGGTTTTATATAGAATAGAATAGAATAGAAGTACTTTATTCATCCCAGCAGGGAAATTACTTCGCAGTTACAGCATAGAGACAAGACACAATAACAACTACCACTGAGTAGTAGTTGTAGATAAAATAAAAATAAAATATAAAATGCTATAAATTGTAAAAATATGAAATGCTGTTAATATAAAAAGCAACTTAAGAGCAGTCCTTGCAAAGATTCAAAAAATGCAGATATGTATATGTAAATGTAAATATATGTACAGCAAGTGTGCCACAGTGCAGTTGTGCAAAATCGGACTGATTAGTGCAGAACAATGATTTACCTTTTATTGTACAGTGAGATGGCATGTGGCAGGAAGGATTTCCTGTATCTGTCCCTACGACAGCGGAGCTGGAGCAGTCTATGTGAGAAGGTGCTCCGCTGTCTGTCCACTATGTGGTGGAGAGGGTGCTGTTTATTGTCCATAATAGACAGAACCTTCTTCAGTGTCCTCCTCTCCACCACAGTTTCCAGGGACTCCAGCCTTAGTCCCAGTACAGAGCCAGCTTTCCTGATGATTTTGTCCAGTCTATTAGAGTCGCTGGCTCTGATGCTGCTTCCCCAACACACAGCAGCAAAGAAGATGGCACCGGCAACAACACTGTGATAAAAGGTCTCCAACATCTTGCTGCACACATTGAAGGATCTCAGCTTCCTTAAAAAATAGAGTCTGCTCATCCCCTTCTTGCACACAGCGTCAGTGTTAGATGCCCAGTCCAGTCTGTTTCCTATTTGTAATCCTCCACCTCCTCCACCACTTCCCCTTTGAGCTTCAGTGGCCGTGAAGGTATCTTCTTCCTTCTGAAGTCAATCACCATCTCTCTGGTCTTACTGATGTTGAGCCTCAGGTGATTCTGCTCAGACCACTCCACAAAGCTGTCCACCAGTGTCCTGTACTCCCCCTCCCCTCCATCCCCTATACACCCGACAACCGCTGAGTCATCAGAAAACTTCTGTAGGTTACATGACTCAGAGTTGTACTGGAAATCAGTGGTGTACAGGGTGAAGAGAAAGGGAGAAAGCACAGTTCCCTGTGGAGCTCCTACGTCACTGACCACCACACCAGACAGGACACTGCCCAGCCGGACAAACTGTGGCCTGCCTGTCAAGTAGTCAGTAACCCAGGAGATCACTGAGTCGTTGACACCCATCCTTCGCAGCTTCTCACCCAGTAGAAGAGGCTGGATGGTGTTGAAGGCACTGGAGAAATCAAAGAATGTGATTCTCACAGTGCTTTTTGTTTAGAAGTGCCTTCAGGTCACTGGTAATCCAGGGTTTGTTGTTGGAGAAGCAGCGCACGGTCCGGGCTGGCATGACAGTGTCATCACAGAATCTGATGTAGTCCGTGATGCAGTCAGACATGTTGTCGATGTCCTCCCCATGAGGCCCACAGAGCACATCCCAGTCTGTCGACCCAAAGCAGTCCTGCAGTGCCTCAGCTGCCTCCTGTGTCCACCTCCTCACCATCCTGATGCCTGCCTACTCACTCGAGGGACGTACTTGGGAGTCATCCTTACCAAGATGTGGTCCGACCTGCCAAGGGGGGGCAGGGCTGTGGCGCTGTATGCATCTTTGGCATTAAATACAGGAGATCCAGCATTTTGTTTTCCCTGGTGGGACAGTCAACATACTGCTGGAAGTTGTGTAGAGTTTTGTGTTGTGTAGAGTTTTGAGTTGTGTAGAGTTTTGAGTTGTGTAGAGTTTTGAATGATAATGAATATCAAGAATACACAGTCCAATAATGACCAGAATACCGGGCAGCACGGCCGAGCAGAAGCCAGGGCTCGACGCCGGTAGCAACTGGTTACACAAAGGATAAGACGACGGACTGGGAACACAGACGACAGACTAGAAGTCAAATGAGACGAGGACCCAACAAAGACACAGACACACACAGGTGACACTAAATACACAGGAGGTAATTACGGGGACGAGAAACACCTGGGGACAATCAAGGGGAAGACAGGACAACATGGAAACTCAGAAACACAGAAACTCGAAATAAATACACAGGAAAAACACGGAACATGACATCCACAGATTTTAGTCTGTTTAAATAGCATCGGGAGTAATCCTTCTGGCGAGTGAGTAACGTTAGCCTGGAGCTCACAGGAACACCTCTAACTAATAACCACATTTGCTGTGATGAAAACTGCTCAGTCGGCGTGCAGAGCGCCATTACTCAACTAATACAGTGGATGCATAATAATAACCTGAAGCCACGCCAAGATCTGCCTGAGCCACACGGCAGAAACAATGGCATCCATCATATTAATTTCAGTTAATTGTCTGTACTTATTAAGTCACCAGGACTGTGGACGGCAAAAACTAATTGTCTGACTTTAATTACCGTCAGACAGGCTTTGTGCAGGCGGCCCAAAGATGATAAACCAGGAGGAGGACAGCGAGGGAGAGGGCGCGAGGCAGCCTAAGCTAAAGCCAACAGTGACAACAAAGGCACCACGGTCATTCATAACAGAAACTGCTGCATATGAAGTAAAAGTGGTTCCCAGTGCTGCCTGTAATGAAAGTCATGAATAAAATCCATAACTTCACGGTGTGTGAAGTGATGTTGAAAATACAAAGGACTGTATATGTGCTGTTGTTTCTTATGCCCAAGTGAGCTTGTGCCGTTGTGCCTGGAGCAGTGCATATTAACAGGACCTTTGATCTTTACACTTACATTACTTTATGTTTGTATGATGTGGTTGAGTTTATGAAAAGAGGACAGTGTCTGTTCCATTGTTGTTGCGTTGAAGTTTTGTTTTAATGTTAAGTTTGGATGTGTGGAACAAATAAAACCGTAGTGGCCCCTGAGGACGTTCGTCTTGTAACCAGAGGGTTGCCAGTTTGAACCCCTGCGGTTAATGTATTGATATGTGGCTAATCATTGTGCTCATATTTTATCGCAGTTCTGGTGCATTGCATAAGGACCCACGTAGGGCAAGTTACTTTTAAAAAGTAATTTGTTATGGTTGCTAGTTACTTTCTCAAAAAAGTAACTGAGTTTGTAAGTTTGTGTGTGACGTCTCACTCTGATTGGTTTACAACAACTACTGCAGTCGTCCTCAGCCAACCAGCAGCACATTTGTAATCATTTTCTGCTGGTCAGACTGTTTCAACCTTCCGTGTGCTGAATTAAAGTAACATGCCACATTTTATCGCCAGTGCCGCCAACGCCGTTGTAACGATGGATAAAGTAATTCCCCCTGACTGAATGATGGTGT
Organism: Xiphophorus hellerii; assembly: GCF_003331165.1. NCBI lineage: Eukaryota > Metazoa > Chordata > Actinopteri > Cyprinodontiformes > Poeciliidae > Xiphophorus > Xiphophorus hellerii. Next base: position 28,830,945 of record NC_045683.1, read on the forward strand.
TTATTTTAACACCATCATTCCTATCACTGAAAAAGTTGTTTTTAAAAAAAACAAAATGCTTTGCTTTGGGTCTTGTAAAATTCAATGAGCAGCGTTTCAGCTGCTTTCTGTGCTGCTATTTTCTACGTTCGCCATACATCCAGCGGGCCATGTGGCAGACTCAAAGGAACTAAAAGTGTAAGAGCAAGCCAATGACTCGATGCTAACTTTTATTTGTATTCATGCAAATAAAAATGTGTCGTTGTAACTTTTTACCCAAACATTCTGCTGGCTTTTGATTCGATTGATTAGAGTGCCGTTTCTGGACTCTTTTTCTTTTTGTTTTTTCTCCCTGAATCAATTGAAGTGAGGATTTTGTTTTTCCTATCACGCTGAAACATGGCCGCTTTACTCTGCAGTCAAACATGCACCCCCATTAACCTGTCTTCCTGTGTCTCCCTGCAGAGGAAGGGGAGGCAGCGCTGATCGCTGCTCTGGTTCTGAGGGAGGCATCAAGATAATTAAAGTTTCATTCCCAGCCAAAATGCAACCTGCTCATGATTAGGCTTTGAAAGCCCCTCTGAGGACGCAGTTACCCTGTGACAGTCCAAATGGACTTTTCTTGTTTGCAGAAATCCTGTTGTTCTGTGCTGCATTGGCTTTGCAGAGATTTGGTTAGAAGTAAGCTGCCTCCTCTACAGTTTTTTTATTATTATTATTTTTTGTGCTATATTACTTCGGGGCTTTTTAAAGTGTTGATCCTTTGGCTACTTTTTCCTCCTAGTTAGTCAAGCACAGGGATGCCTTTTAGTCTTTGGATCATTTGCGATAGCATCAGTGGAAGGAGTTCTCCCATCAAACCGCACGTTATCTGCTTCCTGTGTGAAAGTGGAGCAAAAGCTGCCTGATACGAGTTGCTTTTTACTGAAAACCCCTGTGACATATGTACATTAGCTGGACTGTATCGTGTCCATAAGGCTACAAACCAATCTGTCGCTTTCTAAATGCTGAAATGGACCAATTCACCAAATCCTGGCTGAGAGTCTCAAATTATCATACAGATTGGAGGGATTTCCGGTGTGTGATTTCTCTGATTTCCAACATTTAGGCTGCAGGCGGGAGGCCTGGCTACCTTGAATAGCCGCTGATCAGCAAAGGGAGGCAGAGCTGCTGGAGGACAGGCCCAGCAGGGTCCTGGTTGGGAGCTGAAATGGGTTTTCAGTGGTCAGGCTGGTGTGAGCAGTGATAGTTCTGTGGGTGCCACCTGTTCAGGCACAGATGATCGTAAATAATCACTTTTTTGTGAATATTACGGGAGTTTATTCACAAAACTCCTGTTTTGTGAAACGGGAATTTCACAAAACCATTTTTGGTCACTGCATACAGCAGTGTTTTTGTCAGCAGCTAGGTGTTTTATAGGAAAGGGCCTGCTTTTTACAAACCATCTTTGAGAAAAATATAGATGAAAAACTGCTAATAATTATGTAAAATAATCTTAGTGCTATAACTCATTTCATTCTTTGTTGACAAAATCCAATCCCCAAAATCTGTTCTAAAAATATATATTTTTTATTGAATTGAAACTTTTATGTATTAATAGCAAATTTTTTGTCTGAGATTCAAAAATGGTTACATGGTTTAGGTGAGAAGTTACAAAGACACAAACGGCGTGTGTGCTATCAGCTGGCTACCGGCTGTCTACAGTTTGGCCTCAGTCCTGATCCTGATCCGGAAAACGCATGGATATTGATCCGTCCCAGATTTTCCAGGTCTGAAAAGCCACTACTTTGTGACTGTGGTTTAGCTGGAATGTGCTAAAGACGTGACAACAATCTGTTCACCGGCTGTAGCTGGGTCAGACAGCTGAATGCTTCGGCTGTTAGAAAATAAGTTGGTGGCAAGTTAGCATGCACATATTTTGCCAATAAAAGTAAGATGGACAACAAAAACCAATGCTCTGACCTTGTTTAACCCTCTCGCGGTCTCAGCGCGACGCTCAGGAGGAGTGCAGCAGATGTTACAGTCAGACAGCAGGGAAGTGAGGGGTATCCCATCAGACCATCAGTTCCTGATTTAGAACTGGTAGTCCCGATTTATTTATTCTCCCTGCAACCAGCAGGAGTTTCTTGTTTAAGTATGTAAGTAAGTAGAAACTTAAATATGAGACTTTATCTCTTGTGTGCTGACTGTTTATAATAGTTTGACTATTTGAGAAATGTCTTTGTGGACCTTCAAGATTTGTTTGACTGCACCTGTTTTACTCACTTTGCCTTGTTTATGACCTGCTCTTTCCAACTTGAACTAAATTTCTGCCAATCATTTTTAGGCCAACCTGTGGTCCAAAATTAGTCATGCCCCTGTCAGACTTGGATTAAAGTAGCGTTTCAATTTTACCAACATGAATCTTCTGCCTATGCTTTTATCCCTATTTGCACTTTGGTCAGTTCAGAGCTCTTCATTGTTGTTAACAAGCTATTGTCACATTCTGTCCATTTCTCTCTCCTTTCGTGTTTGAAAGGCGTTTCCATATTGATTCATTCCTTTGTGTTTAGTTTCTTACCTAGATTTCTGGTTAGTTTTAGTTTATTCTCTTAGGTCAGTCCAGATTAGTTTGTAAATTCCTTTTGTGTCTATCTTAGTTTCTACTGTGTTGATTTGTCCCCCCTCACTCGGCTTTGCAGGTCTGCTCTCCTCCACAGCTGTTCCAAACCCCTCTGATTAGCTCACCTGCATCCAGTGTCATTCTTATTGTTTATTGCTGTTTGTTACCTTAATATGCTGAAAGATTTAAAGAATCAACCCTTCCCTAGATCTATCCCTAACCAGAAGAGGCAGAATATTTGATATAAAAAAAACTTTGACCATATTTCTCCAATTGTACATCTCAAACGTAGTTCTTTTTTTTTTTTTTATGTCTGAACTATATTATGGGGCAGCTCAGTTTTTGGAGTGTGTGCCAGTTAATTGAATCTGATACCAACTTCATCATCATGTCCCGTAAAGTCACTTGGGCTAACCTTGACATAAAAAAGCTGTTGCTGGAATTTCTCCCAGTGGAATTAATCTGCTGCTGGCCGTCCTTTTGTCCCTGCAGTGACGATATAATGAGGAATGAGATGCTGACAATATTTTGACATTCATCTGTGGGGCCGTAATCACCGCTGAATCAATATCTCATCTGTTATCATTTCATCCAAGCCCGTCTCCACAGAGGGTCATCTCGGAGGCGTTGTGGCTCCCTGGCTCTTTAACCACTCAGTGCTTTGCCGTCAGAATGCCGCAGGGACATTTAAATGCAAAACCAGAGAGATGAATCGCTTAATTATATTATGGAAATGGGAAAGTGGGATCAGTCAGGTCCTTTCTGAAGACATAACCACATCCTCTGTCTTTTCCCTACCGAGCTAAATGTTAGGTTGAAACCAAACAACCACAACTGCTTTTTATTTATTTAAAACACAGATTGCAGCTGTACCGCCAGTTTCTCTGTCCTTTGGGCTGACACTTATATGATCAATGGAAATGCAGCTTGTGACTTTAATAAATGCTTGTTTTGCTACACTAACTATCCTATTTGTGAGTCAAGCAGGCTTTTGTTTCTGCTTTACACGTCTTAGACATGAAGTGAGTCACCCAGTTCCTAATCCGACCTAAAGAACCCCAGACAAAAAAATAATAATAATTAAATGGTGGAAAACCACTGCAGCCAAACAGAACACACAGGCCTCACTATTTGCAAAAGGAATCTTCATGATCCCCTTGACTTTTAACAAACTATTCAATGGAAGTTGTGCATTTCATTAATTCTGGTGGAAAAGTCACATGGCATTTCAGAGAAAGGAAATCAACATCTACAGTCCAACATGGTGTTGGGAATGTGCTGAATTGGAGCTTCTTAACTGCTAAAGGCGGGAGTGAGATATTATGTAAAATGTACTTGTTTGAACTTTATGTTATGTGAACCTAGCGGCAATAGCAATTAGCTATTAGAGTGTCGGAAAGAGCAGGAGCTTCTTAAAGAGAAGGCACTAAATTACAATCAACTTTCTTTTAAGTCATGTTTGATATATACAGTTTTATAATTTTTATAACAACTGGAGGTAACATTGTTACCTGATTGTGCTGTGAAATGGCGCTCTGAGCTTGGAAAAGACATAATACTGCCCCTTTAAGTACCAGGATGACTGTGATGGATGGAGCTATGAATTTTGCCATCTACAAGAAAATCTTCTTACTATTGGGCTAGGTTGGAATATTTAGCTTTTGGCAAAAAAAATAAAAAACAACAACAACAACAACAACAAAAAAACACCACCTCTTTTTTTCCAAAAGATGTCTTTATCAAAAAAAAAAAAAAAAAAAATTAAATAAAAAATACCTTTTGGCAAAAAACGACTTAAACCATTATTTTACGAAGGTGACTATTTGAAGTCTTTATTTTGTAATTACTCTGGTTATCATTATCTGGTATTAAAAAGTGCTTGATCATTTAAAATGTCCCCTGTATAATAAAAAGTAAAAAAAACAAAAAAAAAACTCCACTAAATTTTTAGTAGCTCTGTGTAAGTAAACAAGCCTAACCACCTGCTGAGCCTGCGCCTCCAGGCTTTGTTTCGATACTTGGTGTTCACCCAGGAAGCTCTACTAAAATGTCCTCTTGCCTCACTTTGATGTTAATAGTAATCATGGTAATAGCTTCAATATTTACAACCACACTTGCCAGTGACACCGTCACGAGTGGCTGGCTAATTAAGCAGGCTGCTTCGCACTTTATCTTGTACTTTTGATGGAGCAAAAACTGATGAGTGTCAAGTGGAAATGAAACAGAGAACTGCTCATTAAAACAGACTTCAGTCAGAGCAAACGTAGCCGCACAGCTAAGTGTTTGGTCGGACCAAACGAGTGGCTTCGTCACAGAGACCCACCGGCACGAGCGTGCCCGTGTGTTTTCTCGCTTTGAGGGTAAGACGAGTCAATAAGAAGAAGAAAAAAAACGTGCTTTTTCTGCCAAAAAAGAAAAAAGAAAAACAAAAAAGGTTTGAGCAAACAGCGTTGACATTAATACTCTTTCAAACCTATCTGTTCAGATTTGACAGACGGCGGAGGCGAAGGGGGAGAACATGAAAGGGAACAGAGCAGATTTAATTACACTGAGCGTCCATGTGCTGCATTAGCGGCCTGCTCTTCAAACAACCCGCCCCGCCACAATGAAAGCTGCTGACGCTGCAGCTTCATTCCCATGTCAGAGTCTTTGCCCTCAATCTCACTTGATCAGGATCCTTGGTTAAAAAAATGAAAGAAAGAAAATTGCATAGTTATGCATTTTTTCCCAGCCTGCAGCAGGAGAGGATAGCTCAAGATATGTCAAATTAATCCTAGTGTAAATGACCAGGAGGGACAGAGTTTTGCATTATTCTACACACAGAGCTGTGGATCAGCCATATTGGACTTGATTTACTTGGTGGTTTATTGATGTTCACATCTTTTGTAAGCTGGGAATTCATCAGAGAACCTCACACTGTTCCATAGTGCACAATGCTTCCAAAAGGTGTTATAACCACAATTACACATCTTGCCACAAGCTGATGTTAGATTTTTTTTTTTTTTTTTTTTTACCCAAATTAGTTTGTGAAAGAAAAGTGATGGAAAACTGGACCATGACGTTCATTTTGCTTTTGCAAATAAAAGAAAACCTCCAGCTCATTCAGGTTGAATGGAGAGGTTTTGTTTGTCCTCAGATTCTCAGTTGGATTTAGATCCAGACTTTGACTGGGCCATTCTTACACAAGTGTTCTGCTGGAAGGTGAACCTCTTCCATAGTCTCAAGAAATTCGGTTTTCTTCCAGTATTGCCCTCACGTTTACATCTGCCCATCCTCCCAGGGATTCTCTCTAGCTTCCCTCTGCCCCCTACTGGGGAATAAATTATTGCCAAGCACTGTTAGGGTGGAAATCACTCAGTCAGGCTTATTAATATAATGAACAGAATATAAGCAGGTACAGAGATACACTTTTGAACTGGTCAAAGTAAAAAGAAAAAACACATTGGTTTTCTCGGAACAGTAAAAGGAAATAAAATCCTAAACATTGAGCAAAGGAAAAAAATCTGACCAAACTAAAAAAAAAAAAAAATCATATCATAACCATCAGATGAACAAAGACATAAGATACTAGAGTAAAATAAAAACACCATGCTGGTGGGGAAAAAAGCCCACTGCGTCAATTGCTGCCACGGTGGAGATGGTGCATTCAGGAACATGTGAGTGTTTTCTGTCAAATGTGTTTGATTCTACTGAACGATGCTGGAGGCCAAAAGTTTAATCTTGATCTCGTCTGACTAGAGCACCTTCTCCTTACAGGACTTGTGGCAAACTGCAAACAAAAATCCTATTTTCAGCATTAGCTACATTCCATAAAGCTCATATTTGTGTAGTGCAACAGATAGTTTCCCTGACAACAGACTCTCCTACTTGAGCTTATTCTGTGGGCAGTTTCTTTGATTAATGCCTAACTAGCCTGTCACGTTAGGTGGACTATGGTCATGTCTTCGTAAATCTGCAGATTTGCCATAATCTCTTCATTTGGGAACGACAGATTAACTGGTTCTTTGTATGTTGTTTAAATCTTGTGATGTTCCATTAGAACCTAACCCTCCCATAAACCTCTCCACAAATTTCCCCCTGATTTGTCTGCTGTGTTCCTTGGTCATGATGTTATTTGTTCATGAATGTTCTCATTCATACCTTTGAGTCATTCACCGAACCTGGATTTACTCTGAAATTAAATTATACAATGATATTTACTGATCTAATGACTTCTGCAGGGAGTTTGCCATACTGGGTTTTATTTAGGCTTATCAGAGTAAAGGGGAAGGGCTGCTACTATGGCCTGTCGCAAAATTCCAAGGAAACGCATTGTAGTTTCTGTCTTTAACATGACAAAGTGTAGAAAAAGGTAGAGTAAAACTTAACTTTATAAGTTATTGACAACGAATTGACAACGTCTTTCCCCGGGGATTTATCTAGTTAGAAGAGGAGGCTCATTCTTTCAACTCAACTGATAACTACGAAGTTTGAAGATGGACAACCTTGAGAAGGCTTTGCCTCATTTACTTTGGTCAAGAACATTCTGGGAGCTTTCAAAGTCAATTGAGTTTCCACCATCGAGTATGACCAGTCCTGCTCCCAGCTCAATCGCCAAGGCTATTTTTATCCATCCGACAGACAGATCAAGTGGCACTGATCAGCACACCTGCCTCTCTGTGCTGCAGGGTGGAAGGAGCAAAAACTGGAGCTCATACATCAATGTGTCACCAGCCAGGACTGTCCGGCAGGCCCCCGGGAGCACGGCTCCCACTGGCTAAGGCCGTGACCGGAGACACGTCTCAAAGTCCCACTCCAATGTGTGTGAATTAGAAGGAGCCTATACTCTGAGCTGTGGCTCTACTAGACTTTTACTTACCAGGAGGAATTTGAAAGTTCTGTTAACAAAAGAGATTTTACTGACATGGTTTAAATATTTTAAAAGTTCCAGAGAAATGTTTCAGTGGCCTTCCCCTGCGAATCTGGGCTGACTATTTTCTATCAAACTGAAGCTGTCGAGAAACTGTTCAAACACAGCAGCTAGCGACTGCCAACTGAGCGCTGATTTACGTTGGATATGAGCCATTTGTTGGCAACCTCTGGAGAGAGAGACAGTAGGATTTCAAACTGTGTATATGAGCTTATTTTCTACGTTTTGTCATTAATTTGGAAGAGAATGAAATGCTGTGCAACCACAGCTTCACCAGTGTTTTATTTAATGGGCAGAACTGAATATAGTGTTAATGTTTAAAACTTGCCCAAAGGTATTTCGAAGTTTCAAAGGTAAAGTTGTCTCTTTCTTGTCAATCAAGAAGTCACTTCAATAGAACCTGTCTGACAACATAAAGTAAGGCCAAGATAGCTGAAGAAAAGTAGAGACAACTCTGAAATGGTCATTGGTATCTGTTAGCCTGCAGCAAGGTACAGATTATTTGGTGAACCACAGAGACATTATCCACAAATGGAGAAAACATGGACCAGTGACAATCCTTCTAGGGATGAAATTACAGAAATGTTTGCAAGAGAGCATTGTCAAAGCCTGATTCACAAAGACATTAAGCCCATGTTGACCACACTTCCTATTGAATCAACATTGACAGTCGCCTCATTCGGCACTGCGCATCTCTCTCATCAGTGGAGGATGATTGTTTACAGCCCAAGCAATTTCTGGTAACCTTCATAGCTTCAAACTGATGCATTGCGTATATAACGGGCAAGCATTAGCGATTAGTAACATTTCAAACGTCAACACAGTCCACGCCTCCAGTAATCAAACCTTTCTCAATAGCCAAGAAAAAATCTGCTATTTTATCTGGCAGAAACTCAGTTTGGGATACTAAGTTTAAATTCACCTGAGTTGTTTCACAGTGGATAGTGATCCACTGTGAAATCCACTCTCGGAGTGGATTAGTCAAGACTTTGTCTTTCACTTAAGTCTTCTTGTGATACTTTGGCATCACAAACAGCCAATGTGTGAAATCAAATAATTATGTCAGGAAAAGTGAGGCAAGATTTACTAGCAGTTCTAGTATTAATTTTATTGATTTGAAACGTGTGAGTGAAAATCAAAAACAGAAGACAATACATTTTTTATAGGTACTGGAAGTTGTGTAACTTGTGTTTAGGTGAATGAGAGCAGCACACTGTTGAAGTGTGGTGTGTATTCCAGGTGAACTTCGAAAGCCATCAAAACTCTGGGCTATTAGGAAGAAGCTGCAGATGTCAGTGGCCATTTGTAAAGAATGGTTTGACAGTTGGAGTACACAACGTCTGAATGATGGAAGACTTGCTGGATAGCTGGTGAAGCCTTCTAATTGGTACTGCAGGGTTTGGGCATCTCCAAAGTCATTGTCACACTCTCTGACACACAAGGCCTATGGGGCTGTTATGCTGCAGGACACAGTAGAGAAACAATTAGTTGTGGATGCTAACTTGCTAGAACGTTTGACATATGTTGTTGAAACCTCCCAGGGGGAGGACTCCCCCTAGGGAGTAGGGGGGCTGGTGCCTATTTCCTGTATTCAAATGGTCCAGCAATAGTCCATTGCTGAGCACAGACAAGGGAAAACGAGTCACACACACTTGCACTGTGACTCCAAAGGGCAATTTGTGATCCCCAACTTACAAATTGGGGATCACAGGTTTATCAGACTTCTGAATTGATTTTTAGACTTTGATTCTGTAGAACCCAGAAAACAAAATGCACACATGGAGTCATTTTTGTTGCCTGAGGCTGTTCATGCATCGCTAATATTACTGTTTCTTCTCTTCCTGTCTTCCTGCTTTTCACTGGGAACCCGCTGGCCTGAACAAATTCATTAACTAGGTGAGTGATCTCTAAATGTCCTTGCTGTTGTACATCACTGTGGCTACAGCCTGTTCTTCAGTTCAGAGTTCAGCATGTTTATTTTGTGACTGGCAGCTTTATAGTCACAAAACTATGGGTACGAGTTGTTCCACCAAACTGGTTCCAGTTGTAGCTTGTACTCTCTGTTTTAACTACCAAACCAACGAGTCTTGCATCAAAAAAAAATTGATGCTGTCTTGGCACAAACTCTTAACTGGTACCATTATTTCAAACGGAGGGATATGCAGAAAACAGTTCTCATGCTTGCTAACCAACCCAAGTGCAACACAACTGAATGTCAAATGTAAACTGCTGCAGTGAAAATACTTTGAACCATTTCTATTTTGTCACTATGAGTGTTTGAGTTTGAAGCAGAAAGAATTAGATTAGTAATACCAGGTGGGGGGGGTCTTTGCTCTGGGTGGATGTGTCCCAAGTGTGTTCATGTATTATTCCCAAGTGATAGCGTGGGGCAGGAGGTGGATGGACAAAACATGGACTCAAATTAGTAATGCGGGATCAGCTCTGGTCAGTCATAGGGCAGGTGCCCAGCTCCACTAGTCATTAGGTGACAGGCGGGGCCCGTCCTGGAAAGGTTGTCAGTCCATCACAGGAACACAGAGACACTTACACCTCAGAAACATTCAGAGTAACCAACTAACATTGTAGTCATATTTTTGGACCATGGGAGGTAGCTGGAGTATATGAGGGGCCGTTTAGGACAAAATTTACGTTTTGTCTCTCACACACTACCAAAAAGTCTCGCATACTCCAAAAAAGTAGCCACGCACACTCCAAAAAATTACGTTTTGTCTCTCACACACTACCAAAAACTCTCGCATACTCCAAAAAAATAGCCTCGCACACTCCAAAAAATTACGTTTTGTCCCTCACACACTACCAAAAACTCACGCATACTCCAAAAAAATAGCCTCGCATACTCAAAAAAATTACGTTTTGTCCCTCACACACTACCAAAAACTCACGCATACTCCAAAAAAATAGCCTCGCATACTCAAAAAAATTACGTTTTGTCTCTCACACACTACCAAAAACTCACGCATACTCAAAAAAATAGCCACGCACACTCAAAAATTACTCACGCACATTCAAAAAATACTCAAATTGCGTATACACACACTACTAAAATGTCACACACACACACACAAACGTTAACTTTCTCGCTCACATACACTACTATCAGCTCGCTCACATACACTACTACCAGCTCGCTCACATACACTACTACCAGCTCGCGCACATACACAGAAACGTTAACTTTCTCGCTCACATACACTGTACTAACAGCTCGCACATTCACAAACGTTAACTTTCTCGCTCACATACACTACTATCAGCTCGCTCACATACACTACTACCAGCTCGCACATTCACAAACGTTAACTTTCTCGCTCACATACACTGTACTAACAGCTCGCACATTCACAAACGTTAACTTTCTCGCTCACATACACTACTACCAGCTCGCTCACATACATTACTACCAGCTCGCTCACATACACTACTACCAGCTCGCGCACATACACACAAACGTTAACTTTCTCGCTCACATACACTGCTAACAGCTCGCACACACACAGACGTTTATCTCTCACATACACAAGACTAAAGTTGAACACACACACAGTACTAAGACTCGTTTTATGTATGTGTGAGAGCGAGATTTTTTATGAATGTGTGAGAGCGAGACTCTTTATGAATGTGTGAGAGCGAGACTCTTTTTGAATGTGTGAGAGCGAGACTCTTTTTGAATGTGTGAGAGTTGTCACGGAAGAGGCGGGGCATAATTTTTGGATCAAACTGCGCATGCGTAGATCCTAAACTATAAGTTTCGATTGTTGACTCACTGTATGTTCTATTACTTAGTATATTTGTGCTTTTAAATATATATAGAACGTTTAACTTTCTTGTAGATTAAATGTGCTATAGAAATAAATGAATCTGATTGATTGATTAAAAATAGCAAAATTGCTGTAGTACAATCTGTCCACTGGGTGCCAGTATTACAGGAATTATTAACCGGCGCCAACTAGTGCCGAAGAAGAAAGAGTTTGCTATACCGAACATGGCTAACTCTAATTCGAAACGAGAGAGAATTGGTCAGGCAGCTGCCATTTTAAACACCATTCTATCTTCTCCGGAGGCAACCAGCACTTTGACAGGCGCATTAAACGATTCAACGACTGCCCGCAGTGCTACAATCTGGCACCCAGTGGACAGATTGTACTACAGCAATTTTGCTATTTTTAATCAATCAATCAGATTCATTTATTTCTATAGCACATTTAATCTACAAGAAAGTTAAACGTTCTATATATATTTAAAAGCACAAATATACTAAGTAATAGAACATACAGTGAGTCAACAATCGAAACTTATAGTTTAGGATCTACGCATGCGCAGTTTGATCCAAAAATTATGCCCCGCCTCTTCCGTGACAACTCTCACACATTCAAAAAGAGTCTCGCTCTCACACATTCAAAAAGAGTCTCGCTCTCACACATTCATAAAGAGTCTCGCTCTCACACATACATAAAACGAGTCTTAGTACTGTGTGTGTGTTCAACTTTAGTCTTGTGTATGTGAGAGATAAACGTCTGTGTGTGCGCGAGCTGTTAGCAGTGTATGTGAGCGAGAAAGTTAACGTTTGTGTGTATGTGCGCGAGCTGGTAGTAGTGTATGTGAGCGAGAAAGTTAACGTTTGTGAATGTGCGAGCTGTTAGTACAGTGTATGTGAGCGAGAAAGTTAACGTTTCTGTGTATGTGAGCGAGCTGGTAGCAGTGTATGTGAGCGAGAAAGTTAACGTTTGTGAATGTGCGAGCTGTTAGTACAGTGTATGTGAGCGAGCTGATAGTGTATGTGAGCGAGAAAGTTAACGTTTGTGTGTGTGTGTGTGACATTTTAGTAGTGTGTGTATACGCAATTTGAGTATTTTTTGAATGTGCGTGAGTAATTTTTGAGTGTGCGTGGCTATTTTTTTGAGTATGCGTGAGTTTTTGGTAGTGTGTGAGAGACAAAATGTAATTTTTTTGAGTATGCGAGAGTTTTTGGTAGTGTGTGAGAGACAAAATGTAATTTTTTTGGAGTATGCGTGAGTTTTTGGTAGTGTGTGAGGGACAAAACGTAATTTTTTGGAGTGTGCGAGGCTATTTTTTTGGAGTATGCGAGAGTTTTTGGTAGTGTGTGAGAGACAAAACGTAATTTTTTGGAGTGTGCGAGGCTATTTTTTTGGAGTATGCGAGACTTTTTGGTAGTGTGTGAGAGACAAAACGTAAATTTTGTCCTAAACGGCCCCTCATAGGAGTACCCAGAGAACGCACACATGCATCAGGAAATCATGTAGAAAGAACCAAGGAGCTTCTTGCTGCAAGGCAACAGTACAATATCACTGCTCCACTGTGCTACTATTATCTGCATCCTGCCAATCTTTACACCAAAGAATACTCTATTTAAAAAAATGTTTTAATCATATTCTTGGTTGTCAGTGGATTTGCATCATAGTATTTGTGCCACACAACACCGGCTCTGTTATTGCAGTTTGCATCCTTCTTTACAACAGCTTAGTAAAAAATCTACAGTTAACCATCTCAGGTACTTCACCCCTCGTCTCCTCTACTTTACCTCTCCTCCTACTCGCTCATTGACAGGTGCTTATGCAATCCTAGAGGTGCCCACATCAGAAGTAATTCATAGATCACTCCATTACAGCCCAGAGTGCCTCTTTTCTGAGCACCTTCTCTTGTGGCTGGATGAGGTCGGATTATTCCGGCCACCTCTCACATGGCCTATTGTATATCTTCTGTTAAAGCTCAGTGCAGACAGTTACAGAAAAAAAAAAAAGCTCATGGTCACCCTCTTCTTCTCGGTTGTTTTCTGCCGCTCGCCATGATATATCGGCCTAATAATCGCAGCCACAAGTTGACCAAGAATATATTTTGAGGCCAGCGGCAGCACCTCGGGAGAATCTGCTTTGTCGTGTTGAGTACATTACATATTATTAGAAGAGAAGAAAACACGCACCTTGAGGCTTGTTGGTTTTGAGAGGAGACCTCGGAGAATTTATAAATCTGCAGCCGCAATATTCTTCAGGTTGAGTATATTGAGTTGTGGTTTTAAATTAGAGAGCGCAATCTGCCGCCTGGCCCAGCCTATCCATAAAAAGCTGCTGCTTGAAAGCACAGCGTTGAGAGAGAGAGAGAGCAACAAAATGTTGTATTGAGTCAAAGAAAAAAAAAAGAAAAACTTCTACTGCTGTGCATGTGACTGGATGGGAATATTTTGTAGCGAGAAGCTAAAAGAGCGCCACTACTAACACTGGCACAGATTTCCGATTCCTCTGACAGAGCGGGCTTCGTATTGGCTTTTACCGCGTGGAGGATTTGGCTCATAGAGGCGCTTTGATGAATGTCTTGACACATCTGTGACCATTATTTCAGAACGCCCCTGAAAGAATCAATAGTGTTTGCTCCGAGTGCCTGAGGCGATGATGCCCGTGAATGCTTTATTTACCTCTTTATGCGTAAAGATTTGAAAAACCATTCACTGTTGACTAATGAATGAACTGCCCCGCCAAACACCACGGCTGTGGCACACAAGAGCATCTAATCGCCTCCAAATGTCACTCCGGCTGTCCTCCATTCGTATTCCATCCAGCCTCCGGCTCATCAATAATAGGTAAGAAGTGAACTCCAGGGAGCCGTAGCGAGGTGGATGTCAGTCCCCGGTGCTCAAGCGAGGGCCCGTTGGAGGCCTGGGGGGTGAGAATCGGCACTCTGCTTCTCCTCCTGTTTCTCCAAGTTAATGAGGCAAATGTCAGTTAGGCTAAAGGAGCTCCTCCTTGGTGCATTGAGTTTAGAAGCAAATCAAGGTCCGCCTCTGTAATTGGCACCTGATACGGCGGACGAGCTTGATACACTGACATTCATTACACTTAATAATGCTCTCCAGGCTCTGTGCTCCCCCTTCCTAGCCAGCTGTCTGCTCAACACCAATTCCATTAGGCTTCAAAGTCAGAGAGTCAAGCAATGCTTTTGACATACGTCCTCCGTGACGGGGCAGCGGGTGAGGAAGTTCAAGCTATTTGTTCACCACCCTGTCTTGCCTGTTTGACTCCACTGAGCTGGAGATAACCCCACTATCCTGGAGAGTGACTTCCTCCTGCCTCTTTTAGATTTACCCAGGGTACTGGCAGCACTTTGAGACAAGTTCATGATTATGGCTGCCTGTCATGTGGCTGGATCTGCCTATCATCAGGTGTGATGCTAGTGCTGGCTCCCAGTGCCAATCAGAGCTCAGTAGACCCGTGTCCCTGCCAGGACTCTATCACACATGCCGAGTCCCGAACACTCTGTTGGCAACGGCGGAGCTGCATGTCCCCTCCAATCAGGCTCCAGTTTCCCAGAATCGCTGTGTGTGCAAGGAGCGTGTCTTGGGAGAGAGAAGTTCCTTGGAGTTAAAAATAAATAAATAAATAACAAGACCTGCACCTATTTTTTGGGGGAAGTATATGCATGTCAAATTGTGTCTAATAACACACTTGCTGATGTTCTGATTATATTCTTTGTCACATTTTGCTGTAAAGGATTTAGTTTTTCTTCTTAAAGAATTATCACAGTGGCAGGTGGGATGAGACAAGACAAGATGAGATAATCCGTTAATAGTCCAACAAGTGGGAAATGTTCATTGTCATGGCAGGAAGTGGATACAAGGTAAAAGTAACAAAAATTAAAAGCACAATAGAATAAATGTACAATACAAAAAACAATTGCATGTCTCAACCCGTAAACTGCTGCTACTAGTACTAGTAATAAACCTTTACTGTTTGTGAAAACATCAAAATGGAGCCTCAGATTTGATTGGTCAATGCAATACACTGACTAATAAAATCTGGGCTGTATTGTTTTATGCTGGCCATAACTTTTTTTAACACACTGTTTGAGATTTGAAAACCCTGTTCCTCTGTTTATGTGGCTAGAAAACATTTGTAGAAAACAGCGGTTGAATGAATTTTTAAACACTTTTTAGTGAGTATTTGTGTCCCAATGGAACCAAATCAACAGAATTCAATTGAATTATGAGTAAATTGTCTTTACTCATCATCTCATTATAGACTAGTAGTGGATGGTGATGCTGTTTACTGGAAGGGTAGGGGTCAGTATTGCAACTAATTTAAAGAGGCCTCTGACTGAAGACTGTTCCTGTGTGACTGTCACATACATGTCATGACATGCTAACTACTCAATATCCAGTCAGGAGAGGCAATATTCCACAGCAACATGTCCTGGGTGACTCCATGTTAGCAGCTCTGCTGAACCGCCTCCTTTGCTTTTGCTTCTCCTCTTTAATTCTCTGCCTGAAAATTTTTTTTAGAAAGCTGGGCAGACAATAAAGAAATAAGACAGGAGGGCAGAGAGACAGCCAGAGATATGATCCTTGTCCATTTTGATTGGTAGAAGAGATGGTTTGAATTGTAGCTTTTGAGATGCTAATCCACAGCTTCTGGTTGTCACCATGGTCATGCGTCATAGCAACTGTACTGTTTTGTTGTTGTCTTGATTCATCATAACTGTTCAATGCTTTGTGTGGAAGTGCCTTATAAAGTTGTTATTATTAACTGTCCAATGGTGAAAAAGTTCGATCAAAAATTATTCCAGCTGCACAAGATTTGGGACCAGAAGGAATAATTGTCCAAAAAAGTGACGTCCAAAGTCCCCAATCCAAAAAACATCATGAAACGTCTACAAACCAAACAGAACTCAGAGCTACTCCAACATGCTGCCACCACGAGTGGCACAATTTGAGTTTAATGTTTGCTCACTTTTAGATCATTTGTCCATTTTTTTCCCCCCCAGCTGGGCCACAAAAACACAGGATATCCGGAAAACAAGGGGTTCTGTTTAAGCGATAGCCTGGCAAACATTTTTGAATCATCTTGTCACGGGGTTGAGGTGTCTGAAAGTAAGGACAAGACAGAAAAAAAAACTAATTCCTTGGACATGAAATAAACCAGCTCCACCAAAGGCATGATTGTGTTGGACGTAAAATGTGCGGATTATTCAGCAGGCTCTGAGAATAAGCAGAAGCGAGACGTGACACAGCCTCCCTCTTTGTGCCCGGGTGTCTGAACGCTTCGGCACAGCTGCGTGGTCGAGACGGGTCGGACACTGACTCACTGTCAGCCCGATGCACACTGTAAGAGCCGACCCACTGACGGCAGAAAGCAGAGGCCCACTCCGCGCTGAGCTGGAGAACTTCCATCCAGTGTGTTTCTGTTTGAACAGACGAACCAGTGAGGTCCATAAAGTTACCGCTAGAACGCATCGCCGCGTAGTGAGCCGAGACTGAAGAGTAGTCAAATATTTACAGTTGCAAAACCCAATACCAGCTGGCAGCCTGTGTGAACACACATTGAGTGGTTAGCTCACTGTACATAGAACCACTAATCTTATAAAGTAGTTTTTTTTCTTTTTACAGTGGTTGGAACAATCTACTCTGACCAAGTAAATGTGTGCTTGTGTAAAAAAAAACAACAGTTGCACTTTGAGCCATCTTGTAAGTTCAGTTAAACAACAAGGATTTCCATCTGGCTGCAGTCCCACTGGTGTGTGCAGACTGCGTTCATGCTGAATTGTACAGGACGTGTTCAGTAACAAATCCCAACCGCGAATTTAACACGAGGAAGATTTTAGGGGCTGACAGTGAGAAATAGCAGCAGCATTTATTGTCTTAATAGCATCTCTAATATGAAAGAGCTACTCTTACAGGATAAGAGAAACTTGGTTCGGCTGTTAAAAAACACTTATTGTAAGAACTTGTGAGGAAGTGAAATTGACAGCAGCTGTACAACATTCATTTAGTCTCCAAGCCAAAATGCATTCAGCTAGTAGAGTTTTGAATTGTTGCTCTGCCATTATTTCCATTTTCTGATGAATAAACGGATGGACTCAGAGAGCTCTTTTGTTTAACCATCAGCCAGGAATTAAGTTTATCGCTCCGCCTAAACGCTGTTGAAGATATCTGTTGAATCACATTTATTTGATTACAGACTGCATTTTTATTGAACAATGCAATCATGTATTTATCCATTAGCGAGGAGGAGAGGCAGTAGAGCGTCGTGAGGAAGCAGGGGGATGGAGAGACAGACGTAGGAAGCGTTTCTGTCTGAGAAATGAAACCCCACAATAAGGGCTGTCAGCAAATTGTGGGTAAAGTGGAGCTGCACTCGCGGATAATGACTGCTACTGTTTTATTCATCGGAGCGAATGAATGCTGACCACTGTTTGTTTGTCTTCGACTCATTGTGTTTGCAATCACAACTGTGAATCTGCGAGTGTGTAATTAATTCCCTTGTGTCTGCCGGCCAGCTTCGGCTTTGTCGGAGGAAAATCAAGTGTTTGTCGGGCCAGCGCCTTGGCCAGCGCTGCAGCTGTTCAGGTGACTCCCCTGTCACGAACGGGTGAAGGAGAACGGAGAGGACGGAGAGCTCTTACTGGTACTGCTCTGTTTTTTTTTTTTAGGAAGAATCACTCTGCAAGCGTTTGGCAGAGCGCTGATGTATTTCGTAGGTGATGCGCCCATCCACTTCCTTCACTTTCGATACCGATCTGCTGCAGAAAAACAGCTGAATGGATTTAAAACATTTTTATGTCTAAACGCAGACAAAAATGTCCTGAATTACGAATTTAATTGATAACTCTGCACCAGTACAGCACACTTAAGTTCTCCTGTAGCTTTAAGAACTCTGTCAAACATCTAAAAACAGCTTTAATCTGCTCAATCAGTGCAATTAGGAGTAGAACAAACAATGTGCAATAGATAATAAAGAACTGAAACTGACTAAAACAATACGGTGTCCATCTTGGTCAAGCACGTAAAAAGTAATCAACAAACCTTCTTTTAAATGGTTCAGAAAGTGCGATTATGATATATAAAAATATAATGTAAAATGACAAATAATAAAGCAATGTCACTCAGAGCACAAAGCACAGAATTGGACTGAATAGATCTGCCCTTATGGATTGAGCACATTGTCACCCATTCCAGATGTAGAATTTTCATTAAACGTCAGGATCAATCCAGATATTTATATCAGATGAATATTGATATCTGAATTTATTTTTCAAATTCTCATTTCACTTCAACGTTTTATAAATACCCATCGAATGCAAAGAAAGCCTTAACATACATTCTGCCACATTTCCGAGGACATTCATGGTCTTGACGTTACCCCAAATAAAAATGAGGTTGACACCCCTAGTTTAGGTCAAAATATTTATGACTTCAAATGGCCCAGTTAAAGTCCTGCTCAATATGAAGTTGAGAATTTGCTGTGAAACTTGAATATTGTTTTTCAGCTGGGCTGACAGGAAGTGCTGGGCTGGATTCTTCAACCTGTGGATCTGGAGCTGAAAGTGGCTCTTAAATCTGTTGTTAAATATAGACATAATCACAAAGGCAGGTTTTATTAGTTTTTCATTTTAGTTTATTAAGAAATTGTGTTGAACTTCCACAATATAATGATTAATAGTACCAGGAAAAATACTTAGATCTATTTCTCTTTCTCATTAGTATAGAAACTTAAACTAAAAAAAATTGTTTTCCAAAGCAAATGAACACGCTGTAAGAGAAGATGTATCCATCTTCTGTTCACAAAGATTTAATTGTGAAATCTAAAAGTAGAAATACAAAGACAGAAAAAGAATGTTAGATATTAAAAATCTCAAGTCTTTTTTTCAGGTCATGTAAAATGTATGGCTCTAAATCAGTTTTATTTATTGTGACTGTGGGGAAAATCTGTTTTTTTTATCCGGTAAAGGCTGTTGACCTCTGACCCGGAGGGAACCCTGCAGCACTGGAAGCCCTGCTGCTGCTGTTTTCTCCTTTCTGTGGGGAATCAGTCACACCTAACATAACCACAAATCTCTCTTGTGGTTTATATATTATGAATAAACCACCTCATTCACATGGTCAGATTTTTTTTTGCAACTCTTTGCAAATCTTTCCTTTTGGACGACGTGTCCTGCCCTCTGCTTTTTTCACAATTTAGTGATTACTCACAATAGAAAACCTGAAAAGTGTGTTCAAAATTGGTCAGTGTCAGCTCCGTGTCAGTGAACGTACAGTATGTACAACAGTTCCCCTTTTTCTCCCAGTCGTTTGCATTCCTAATCCACTGAAACTAACCTTTAAAAGCATAAAATACCTCCAAACAATTCAAAACAACAATGGTGAAACACAGATTTGTGCTCTGAAAGCGAGCGAGGCAGACGCGGTGAAAGCTGGACGTTGCTTTCCTGAGCTTCATAAAACATTTAGGCGCGTTGTGTTTTTAGCGCTCGCCTGATGAAAGAGCCGTGCCCTCTGTTGTACTTTTGCCCTCTGCTAAACTTGGCAACGAGCAGCACTTTCAAGTCGGCTGAATGTGGGTCACGCAGCGCTGCGCTGCGGTCTCAGCGGCCTTGCTCTGCATAAATAGCAGCACATCTAAAGTGCCCTCCGCGTTTGGAGGCGCCAGCACTGTGATCAGCGGAGCTGAAAGGAGAACGTACAGTGCGGCTGTTTCTTCGTTTTCATTGCGGCTGACGTGTTTTTGGACTTTCGTGACGCCACTGTGGCTTCGAACCGTCTCTGTCAGACCGAAACACCCTGAAGGACAGTGAACACTACTTTATGAGGTTAACTGAACCACATTTTCTCACAGACTTTAAAGGGTTTTATTTGGGGTTTTTGCAAATTATGACATTGGGCTCTACCGGCTTTCCATATTTCAACATTTCTTTATTCATTATTTATGTTGAACTGCTCAGGTTCACTGGAACTGTTTTAATATTGCAATATTTATTTATTTTTCTCTCTTTTTTTCTTTTTACCTTTTTAAACACAAGTCAAAAGAAAAAGGAATGCTAAAAAAAATTAAGACAAAACAAGTACAAAAATAGATCATATTAAACTTCCTGTCAACGGCAAGAACAAAAAGTGTTCTTGCCGTTGACAGGAAGTAAAATTGTTGGTTATACATTCACTTTGTGGTACATAAAGCATAATCACAATCAAAGCAGCTGAGCCTTTCCTGCATACTTTTCTAATACACATCATGGAAGATAAACTCAGAAAATAAAACATTATCAGACCTTTAACTACTTGTTTAACAAATGATTTTTATACATTTGTTTTTAATTTATGGAGTGCAAAACACAGATTTAGCTCACACACCAGAGTTCCTCCAACTAAAGCACAATTGTTTTTAATATTTGTTCTGATCTTTGATTTTTTTTTTTTTTTAAAAATCTCTCCTAACTCGTAGTTTGATCCTGTACAATGAAACATTCATTTTAAAACCCTCCCTGTAGATTTCTCAGTGGATTTAGGTCTGGGCTTTGACTGGACCATCGCAACACATTATCTTTGTACAAACCATCAACGTTTTTTTTAATCTCACTGCTGTTTTGTTATTCTTATTGTCTTATTTCCATTTTTAATACTTTTTCTATGTGATTGTACCGTTGTTGTGCATTTTATTTATCCTAAGTTGCATTTACCTTGTGAAGCCCTCTGTGCAGTTTGAGCTGTAGGAAACGTGTCATATAAGTAAACCTGACATTGACCGCTGTGTGTTTCTCTGCGTCCATCTTCCCGTTAACTCTGACCAGCTTCCTGTCCTACATGAAGAAAAGCCAGATTCCTCCACATCGGCTTCGTTAGCTTTAGGACTTATGGCATGTAGACATTTTTCCCAACAACGTCTTTACTGAGCCACATTTGCGGCGTGTGACCAATCTGTGTTGTGTTGATGAATTCTTACTAATGAAGCTCTCCCGGAGTTAGGGTGTCTCTCAGCTGATTCTATGATTGAAACTCGTCTGACGGCTTCTAGGTGTTCCAAACTTCTTCCATATTTAGAGGACAGATTGAACACAGTTCCATCAGATGTTCTAAGCCTGGGATATGGCTTCCTAACTAAATCCTGCATTAAAATGCTCCAGAACCACAGGCCTTATAGTTTGTTCAGACAGAACGCGATTTGAGCATCAAGAGTGTCTGTTTGTCACGCAAAGTCTACTGTGGACATGCGTCTAGCGTCGAGAAGTCTCGCGCACTTTGAAGAATTTTCAGATGTCCAGAATTTGACTCTGCACGTCAACCAATCAGAGAGACTCTGCCATGTCTCTGGTGACATAGTGGCTGATTATCCAACTGGATGGAAGGACCAAGAGCCCAGGACGTTGCACCACACAAAGACGCCAATGGAGGACAAACAAATGCGGGTACCGACACAGGTCAGCACGCCGTCTTCAAATTGTGTTGC
This sequence comes from Xiphophorus hellerii, assembly GCF_003331165.1. NCBI lineage: Eukaryota > Metazoa > Chordata > Actinopteri > Cyprinodontiformes > Poeciliidae > Xiphophorus > Xiphophorus hellerii. Next base: position 28,852,678 of record NC_045683.1, read on the forward strand.
ACCTTGTTTTGGTTTTGGATTGTTTTTGTTTTCTTTCCTCTATGTTTGTGTTTAGCAATTTTTTTTCTTTTTACCCCTCCATGGGGTCTTTTGTGGGCTCTAGTGTCCCTTTTACGAAAGTAGGCTGACAGGAATGGGGAAGGAGAGGAGGGAAGACATGCGGCAAATGTCGCCGGGTCCGGGAGTCGAACCCGCAACGGCCGCGTCGAGGACTCAAGGCCTCCAAATATGGGTCGCGCTAACCCCTACGCCATCACGGCGCGCCCGTGCTTAGCAATTTTTATACAAAAAGTGATATATTTAGGTTTTTTTTCCCAACAAATATTTAACGATTTATGAAGAGGTGGACGCCTTTTTGACGCACAAAATGCGTTCTCGGTCTGAGTGCAACATTTACATGTCCGCTGTCTTCCTTTGTCTTCACGATGCTCTTTGTTCAATAATGTAACCATGCAGCACTTTTGTTGCGACATTTTGAAAATCATTTACTCTTTTCCCACCAGTTCGCAGTACGTTTTTTTTATTATTATTTTGTGCTGGTCTGTCTGACATAGAATACACTTTAAAGTGTGTGATTGTGCAGCAACAAAAAAGGAAAATACTTCAGGGAGTATGAGTACTTTACAAGGAACTATCTAGTGTTGTGTTTGGGAATACTTATGCCCTTTAACTGCAGTTCTATCTACCTGCGTACAAGTTAATATAGATGGGTAAAGAAATATCTCGTTATGCGCCTCATGGCAGCTCTAATTGTGCTGTGGCTGACGGAGTCTTCCTCCTCACACGGTGAAGCATTTCCGCAGCTCCTTTATGGAGGATAATGAGGCTGCCAGTGAAGGAGTAATGTTGAATAAGTGGGAAACTCTCCTGGCTCCTTGTTAAGTGTCAGGCAAATGAAGCAAAAACCTTTGGCAAAGGTATTCACGCCAACGTGAGGTGAGCCTATTTTTATTCACGCCTTTAAGAGCCTCATCTCGAGAACATCTCTGTCTGCCGTGGTAGATGGAGCCGGGGCGTCCCTTAAACTGCCTGTAAAAGACATTTCTAGATGGAGATTGTTCGTCACGGCTTCGCTGTCACCGGCGGGGCCAGTAAGCAGTAACTCAGGCTGACCTGGCATGAAGGTCAGACATGACATGTTCCGCAGTGAAATTCTCAGAAACGTTCATTTTTTCTCGGAACGGTGGAGGAGCTTCGTGCAAAGCGAAGAAGGTCCACAATTTAGGAATTATTTAGTGAGATGATGGTTTTTTTTTCATATATCCAGAAAGCATGACACAATATGTTCAGAATGCAATGATCTAATTCAACCTATGAATTAGAACATTGTAAAATTAATTCTCATTAGTTTTACGATTAATATACTTCTTTTTTTTACATAGCATTGGAGTGGATGGAGAAGTTTTCTACAGCCAACTTATTTCCAATTTTCAGCAGAGAGTCTAAAACTGTGGTTGTTATTTACTTTGTCAAAAATATCCGAGACCATTACCCAACCCTGGAACCACAAGTGTAGAAAAGAACACATTACACGTTTCACGTTGCCATGACGCCTATGTAGAGTTTGAATCTAAGGTTTGTGCTCCCAAACCCCAAATACATACAAAATATACAAAACCGCAGAAATGAAAGGGGTGTAGTTTCTTTATTAAGTAAAAGTATTTGTATGTTCTTGTAGGAGTTTCATATTTGCATGTGATATTTGGATGTAAAAAAAAACAAAAACAGAATTATTCAGTGATGCAGAGGCTGGTACATTTAGAGTTTAAAAACACAACAGCTTACCAAGTATTTTAGGTTCAGTTTCTAGAACAAATATCTTAGTTTTGTCTTATTTCTAGTGTACTAACTTAGAAATGATTATTTAATAAAAATGTGGGGGCTAGTTTTAAGTAGATAATTCCGTAATAATGATGAAGAGAGCACTAGTTCTGCTGGCAGATTACTTCACTTCATAACTGGTGCTTTTTCATTAGTATGAAAGTCCATGAAGTCATCAAACATTTGGATAAACAAGAAACATGTTTTAAGCTAAAATTGTACAGAAAAACAATGAAAACGGACACGTTGAAATATAAAATGTCTCCTTTATAGCTCATTTTGAAAATATTGCTTTTAAATATAAAAAGATTTTAAAAAACCACAACAACAGCAGTCGCTTTACCCTCAAAGCTTTTCATTTCATTATTATCGCAACAGTTACAGCATTAGAGTTTAAAAAAATCACAAAGCTCTAACTCTGGGCAACATCTTATGGCATAACCACAAAATATTTAGCTTGTTTTCTAAACTGTCCACACTCATATAAGTCTTGCTGTTCATGCAGCGTGGCCTTCATTCATAATGAACAGAAACACACTGCCTGACTCCACTCACTACGCATGTTCAGAAACAGCACAGATATCTTTTGATGTGTTTTCCTGCTGCGCCGGCACATTTCAGAGCCTCTTTTTGTCCTCCTGCCGTTTAAATAGCGTGGTCAGTGAGTGACGGTTTGTCCTCCCCTGCCGCTGCTGGCAGTGGTCTGTCCTGCTCTCCCCTGCTTTAGATGCACAACCAGACCAACTCCAGCACATTCCTCCCTCTTCCTCTGTCTGTCATTCAACTCTGTGCTGACTTGGCACTCCTCCCTGGAGAGCGGAGAGACATCAACAGATCTGCGGAGGAGATCTGGCTGTTCAGGCTCTCCTTTCTCTCTCTTTGTCAGCTTTTCTTTCTCCTCACGTGGAGGTGGGAGTGGGCGTGTGTGTGTGTGTGTGTGGGTGGGTGGGTGTGTGTGTGTGTGTGAGGCTAGGTGGTGTGAAAGCAGCCGGACGGTGGCTCTTGGCCCCTTATTTTACTACAACAGGCTTGTTTCTGGGACCAGAACCCTGGTGCTGCTGCTGCTGGGACCAGGCAGCATCAGCGCCAGTGTTTGCTGATTGCTGCTGGTTAGTCTGAAGGAACTGAGTAGAGGAGTCGCAGTTGAATTTGTTTGCTTGTCAGCCATTGCAAATAAGATATTCAGTAATATCATTTCATGAAAGTAAATAGAGATATGAGTTTCACGAATGATCAGCAGATCTTAATAGAATTATCCTCAGTTGTTCAGTCATTTGTTGTTCGGCTGTTGGGTATAGAAAACAAGTCTTCCTTCTGAAGAGTCGCATGTTGTCCTGCCTGATATCTGCCTCTGTTGTGCTGCTCACCACACCACCTGTGGACAAACAGCAGCTGTACACTAGATTGATCACCTTAGGCCATGATGCATTGCAAGTGCTGACATTTGTTACAAGAAGGGGGATTTTCTGTGCTACTGAAAAGGTCTGGTGAGGATGAGACCTACCCGCTGTCCTCTGCACTGATTCGCTCTGCAAAGATACAGGAATGGACTCACACCGCCTTGTGACAGGGTTCACTTTTTGTCAGACATATACATGAAGGTTCAGTTTCCCGTCATTCTTCACCAATCAGCTTCTACTTTAACTATAAACCTTTGATTAGATCTCACTTTGCTCTGTCGTTGTTTTGTGTTTAGTGTATTTTTGACCTCTTACATTGTGTGTTTTCTTCCCTACCTGCTCCTCTCTTGTCATCTCTCTCCTCATATCCAGCAGTCAGGCCTCCCAGTATTTAAGCTCTTCATTTTATCCCAGTTACTGCTGGATTCGACTGTTGTCTTTGCTGCTCTCTGTGACATTTTGCAGCCCCTCCAGGCCCATCAGTCGTGTCATGATGGAAAGGTTTCATGAAAACCTTAAACAAGCAGAGACGATCAAGACAGACAGAAGTGAGGGTGAGCTGTGATGACATAACGACCAATTTAAGCTGGCAAACGACACAGATCCCATCATCGCATCAGCAGTAAAGCAGATCTAAACGCTGCAAAACATTAGTTACCCCAGCAGCTGCAGTTAGAGCAACAAAGTGCGGTGCACCTGTTTTTTTAGATTTACTATTATACTCTTCCTTACAGATGTCACAGCATGGCAGCGGCGAGCCGTCTGCAAATTTAAATGAGCTCTGATCCAGAGAGCAGGAGCAGCGGGGGCTCTGATTGGCCAACTGTTTTTTTTTTTCTGTTTCACGCTGTTATTGCCTTCTGCTGCACATGAAAACAGGCAGCAAGATCAGCAGTGAGGCTCAAGAGTGGATCTGCCGCTGAGACGTCTTTAAGTAGCCCGCACTAAGACACGGAGAGCTGGACCTAGAGAGGCGGTCTGCGGAGTATTTATTATGGGTCAGTGCTTTACCGGCAGAAGACGCAAGTCTTGATTAGAAACGGTAGACTCTTTCTAAACCGTTCCATCACAGACGCTCCACTCTGCTCCTGACTATATCGTCAGAGAAGGTGGTCGTGTCTCTTTCACACGCACGCCTTCTTAAATGTGAGGCACCATGAGATAACTGGGAACAACTGAAAATGAAAACTGGAAAAAAAAAAAAAAAAAAACACCAATGTCTTTTTTTTTGGTAAATGTTAGTCAAAGTTATAAAGACTGCTTTAAATAAGAGTTTCAGAAGTTTTACAATAGTAAACATTGCATTTGAATTGTCCACAGAGTAACTGAGGTGTTTCAGTGTGTGGGGGGGTAAACTCACAGCTGATCAACATTCCGGGCTTCATTGGTTATTCACACACTTTTGTCATTGGTTTCGTCCAATAACCACATTTTCAGCCAAAACCTTTGGTCATGTGAAAGTAACACATGGCTGCTTCACTACTACTTAGCTACTTAAGATTAATTGCCAAAGCTATGCAAAATTATACTCAGCTCTACATCATAATGTCACCTGGTGACTCTGAACCCGTCCAAGCACTAAACAGATGCTTAGAAAAATATGTTCCATAACGTTCTCCAGTGGAACAGAAACAAAACTGAATTTATCATGTTTGGACCTAAACAGAAATGATCCAGTCAGCACACAGCTTTACTACAGCCGGAAACTAGAGAACAGACCTGAAATCTGGGTGTAGTGAAGAACTTTGACCTGAACCTTCAGAGTCACATGAAGTCAGTCACAAAGTCGGTCTTCTATCACCGGAAGAACATTTTCAGAATTAGAGGACTGATGTCTCAGCGAGATCAAGAGAGACTTATCCGTGCGTTTATGTTGAACCAAACACGGAGAAGCAGCATTCGGCTTCTATGTGCCGCAAATCTGGAACAAACTTCCAAAGGACTGCAAAATAGCCGAAACACTGAGTACCTTTAAATCGAGGCGAAAAATTTGCATTTAAAGTTGCCTTTGATTAGCAGTAAATGAAACATTAATCAACATGTTTGATGTGTATTGCTTGATACTTTTGTTGATGGCATTAGATAAAATGTCATGTTTATTGCATTGTGTTTTATAATTGATGACTACATGTTTTTATGTTATAAAACACTTTTAACTTAATTTTTGTTTTTTCTTACAAAATGCTTTGATACAGCAATAAAAACATCTAAGCAAACAATTATGGATTTGCAAAAAATGCCTTTATGAGACACGAGGAGCCCAGGAGCCCTGAAGGAAGGAGCAGCACTTGATTTTCTGACTAGTCGTGGCGGCTGCATGTGTAAAATGTTAATTGGACGGGAGTAAAGTTTAACGCGACACGTTGCCTTTGGAGTCTCCTGAAGCTCGCAGTTTGACAGGCAAACGTAGAAACCTGCCGCTGCTCAGGGAGACGCCTTCGTTTAACAACTTGTAGCTGCTGATGCCTGAACAAAAACAAAAAGAAGAGGAAACGGCGAGTCATCTTATCTGGTTGTGGGTGGTAAAGTGACATGTTCCAAAAACAATATGTCAGTTCAGCCGTGTGGAGCAGCGGATTTCATGTCAACACGTTGGTAATTGAAAAACGCCCTGCCTCTCACTGATATTTTAGATAAGAGGATTCTGTTCTGCGCCAGGTGGAAGTGGATCAACATCTGCTGAACCACTCGTGAAAATGTGAAAACACATCTTGGTGGTTCTCCGTTTCTCTCATATCCTTTTTGAAATTGGCCGTAGCCGCTCGTTCAGCAGGCTCCTTTTGAATGACATGATCATGGGATGGAACTCTAATCATTTAGGCCCATATTTCAGTAATGAGCTTAAGCACTCGCCTATCTTCTTCTCTGCTGAATAAAGATTTCCCCAGCTAGCTAACCAGAGAGCTGTGGAGGTTTAAAGACAGAAATAATGAAATAATAGAAGCAGAAATCAAAGGGGGATTTGAAACTCATTTGCATTGCACAATTGATTCCTCGCATCTTACCCTGTCCGCAATGTCAGTCAGTCCCCCTTTTGAGTTTTAATTAAATCCCCGACTTAGCTCTGTTCGAAATTGTGATTTGAAGCTGCAGTCAATAGCAGCAAAGTGTCCAAAGATTGGGCTCCACTTCACTAAATCAATTCCAACAATGCTTCCAGGCCCCGCTCCTCTGCAGAGGGAGTTGGCTCCACAATGGCTGTCAGAGGAGATAATATCTGCCTGCTGGTAGCAATCCCATCCCTCCTGGAGGGGAACACCTCACCAGAGGCCTATCGGTTATCCCTTCCTCCTGCCTTTCCTGATATCATCTCATTAGACCGGATCATAACGTGGTGCCGCTCATTGCGAATGGTAAGTGAGACGGAATTATCCACGTTTTTCTTTTTTTGTTTTTGTTTTTTTAACAAACGGACATTTTGCTTACCTATGGACGGCATGTTTCATTCTACACATTACAACGATGGAAACTTGATCCATGTTTCTGCTGGTGGGTGCTCACCCTTGACAGACCTGTTACTGGACGTCACTTATCGTGTGACACACGTGCGCTTTGCATTGAGTCAGCAACATTGGTGGTTGAAAATGAACATAACGCAAAAAAAAATCGGGGAAAAAAAGGGCACTATTAATTTTCAACACTACGACAATTAGGTCACGTTCACACTGCAGCTTGAAGTGGCCAAATTCCGATTATCTTATCAAATCGGATTTTTTTTTTTCCCGCTCTGGCTGTTCACGTTTCCAAATATATGCAAACTGCACATGATCTCCAGTGTGAAAAGCAAATGACTTGAAAATGTCCTGCATGTGCAGTAGAGGGCGCAATAACGTCACACAGAGAGCTCGCTCAGTGTTTTGTCAGCCACCATAAAAAAGGAGACATACTCAGTGTTTGCGGAAGTAAATGTGGATGCTAATGGTGGCGCCTATATAATGATTTTAAAGTTGTTGTCCAACCGGAGCCGGCACATTAACAACTTAATCCTCATTATGGTTCGACATGGTTGTTGTTTTTCTTCCAAAACGCAGAGTAGTGACGTATCAATAATATTCAGGTCGGATCGATGCGACTTGGCCGTTCAGATTCAGGTCACATTTGAAGAGATCGGATACGTGTCGAATATCCAAGTGGCCTGGGTCGCATTCGAAAAAAATCAGAGTTGTTCAGACTGTCATAAAAAGATCAGATGCAGGTCGTATTACGGCAAAAAATAAATAAAAATTGGGTCACTTCTGGCTGCTAGCATAACTGACGTACTAAACACGCGCCGAAGTGGCACCTAAACATGGCGGCATGCATCTTCATGGATGAAAGACACAAGTTGCTTCAAACTTGTGTTGCAAGATTGCCACGTGTGCTCATCGATAATACGATAACACAAACGAAACCAACTGCAGACATTTAGGTGTTGAATTCGATTAATTAAAAACCGACGGAATCCGATTCATTTAGAATTCAGGAGCTGCTGCCATCACGCTGACAATTGCCTTCAACTGGTCAAATCTGACGACGAAGCACGGGGGAGGAAAAAACAAAGGTTTCCCTGAAAGAACGGCAGGGCAAGCCGAGGCGGACGGGACCCACCGAGGTCCCGGTGCCCCGCTTCCGCTCATTACGCCTCACCTCCGGCAGGCTCCTCCGCTGCATTTTTAATGAAATGGAGAGGAGAGCAACAGCTTTCATTTCACATCTCACACGCGAGTCATCCGTCAGAGCCGATAAGCTCCAATTTGGTGAGAGGTCAAGTGAAATATTAACAAGAGCCTCCAGCAACCCATCCCAATCAATTACAGTGTGATATATTCATAAATCAATGGCATGGAGCTGACAGCTGAAAACAGAGATGCCTCGTTCCAGTCTGACTGACATATTGGCTTTTGGCCTATCGTACCATTGTCGTTTCCTGTTTACTGTAAATAGTTAATGTGTATTGAGAGACTGAAGTTGCAATTCAGGGAATACACTGAGCAATTGGGAATCATTGTTCACTTTTTAAGGTGTAATTTGTTTCCTCGAGAAGAGAACACCACAAGTGCTTACACCGTGTGAAATTTGGTGATCTCACAATAGATCAGAAAACCTGTTTCTGCTGACTTCTTACAATCGTTCTGTCGAACAGTGAATCTTTTTGTTTTCTTTTTGATTGATGTATCTCAGGGGTTTCCCTAGGCGAGTCAGCCAGAGGTGAAGCTCAAAGACGGTGAAAACCATGTGTAGTGAAGTTGTCCTACAGTTCTTGTGCCAGGATCTGGTTTAACAGAAGAATTGATCTGAAGTTAAGCTGGCATCTGTTTTACCAACTTAGCAGAGCGTTGTCCTATTCTTCAGGATCTGAGCTAAAACGCTACAGGAGCTGAGCACAGACTTAGAGCTGTCAGTTTACTATTCAGTCTGCGGTTGAGACCTAAACTAAACTCTGGTATCTTGGACTTTTTTTATGGAAATCTAAGCCACCATGCTGAATGTAGACTTGGAGCATAGTATGTTTGAAAATGGATCAGATAAAAAAAATCATTGGTTTACTCAAAGAAGAAAATGTAACAGATTCAAATGTTTAGTTAACTCTTAACTAACTAAACTTAGCTAATGGTTTCTCAAAGCTTAGTTAAGCTCTACCTGAAATGAAAATATACTTTCATGTATAAATATACTTCTACCTAACATGAAAGCAAAATAACTAACATGGTGATGTTTTGTAAAAGTCAACCTTAATTTATTGTTAAAATTTTGATAAAGAAAAATGTACATTTAAAAAAATAAGCTCATGAGCTGATTTCATATTTAGCGACATTTGCAGAGCTGAAAGCTGCAGTATGTAACTTTTACAACTTTCATAACTTACATAAATGTTGAAACTGTCACTATGTCGTGACAGTGTGGTGGGAGACATAATCAAACTCCTCGGCCTTCTCCCAGTGCTAACTAGTGTCAAGAAAACTGGCATAAGGGTATGAGATCTTTCCAGGCACACGCAGAAAAAGGTGCATAATGGCTTGGAAGACATAAAGTAATCTTGTAGTTTGATTAAAAGTTAATTAAGTTGAATAAGTCTGAATAATATGAGTATAAGTAATCACTCCATAACTTTCTGCAAAGAATCTCTGATTAATGATCTGTAATGATTTAACTATGTAATGATTATGTTTAATGATTAATAATAAGAGAAAGATGTGATTTATTGTCAATGAATATGAAGTTGTAATCATTTGAAATCAATTCAAACAGGTTTAACAACAGGTTGAGTTGTAATAGAAAGAAGTGAGTTATAGAAAAGACGAATATGCAGTACAGCCCTGAAACAGGAAATGTCGCAAGCAGTTCTGAACAGATGGCCAGGGCGCACAGGATGGATGGTGCGGTGAGTTTGGCTGAGGCAACGGAAAAAGGGGAAGTACGGGAACTTCCACTACGGTCAGCAAAAACAGGTTGAGAAATGTGGGGACTTTTTCATGAGCGACAGCAGATGTGAAGCAAGTCACGTAGACCAAACCTCCCCATACACACACATGGTGGAGAGATGCATAAAAAGGGGCTGAAAAGAGGAACCAGTTGTTCCCAGTCCGGCGGCGCAGAAGGAGAGACAACTTGCAGAAGCAGATTGAGCTACGGACCGCACTTCAGAACCACGGGGAAGCTCGGACTTCACACCGCTAAGAAAGGACTGGGTCCCATCGCCCCATCTCTGGTTCTTTATTCGACCGTTGGTCTCGTCTCAACCCAGCAATTTCAAACTCTGCAACAAGACTTGGAGGAAGGACAAAGGTCCCTCAGGGATGAGGAACTGGGTTTTGCAAAGGATTCGGACCCGTTCTGCTTTGTTTCCTTTCTAAGGAGGGTTTTTCCACACAAGGCAAAGACCTCTACCAAGGATGCTAGAAATTCCTGTTGCCAAAAGATCCATCATCGTCTGGGTATGAGTTGAATCTGCTCCTTGAAATTCCATTTCAGAACGTGCGACTTAACTCTTAGGGAAAGGAGACAGGGTAGTATGATTGTACATGTGAATTTTATTACACTGTTTTTGAATTATACACGATTGATTATTGATTTGTATGTCGCATATCCCTGCTTAAGCTTGCTTAATAAATTTATACTACAAAATTCTAATGAGGTTGGTGGACATTGGAATTAATAGAGTCATTTAATCTTTGTCCAGTTCTTTTAATTAAGGTAAAACTAATGTACATGATTCCAGTAAATAGGAGGCTTCATAATTTCCTTTGGTGAGAGTAAATAATGACCCTGGGACTTACATCTAAGTCACTAAACATAATCTAGCCGGTTCCAAGTGCAAGTTATGATTTAGAAAGTGGGCTACCGTTAACAGAAGTGGTTATGGGAATTATGCAGCTGCGAGGGCTACTCAGCTGATTGTTCCTTAACTGTAAAGGGTCATAACTTCTGGATTGGAGGTAGTTAGAGCTAGACGAACCACTTTCGCCACCAGTTTAAATAGATTATCTCTTATAGAGTACTTTTAGGGTAATACCCAGGTCTCAGAGATTTTCCGGACCTGTTAGACGGAGAACTGGTCAGTAGGCAGCCCTGTGAAGTTGTGAGGAGTGGGCGGGGCTGACTATTGCAGGATAACCTTCACTAGAAACAACCAATCAGAGCCAGGAGGCGGGTCATTAGCACATTTAGCAGCGCGTGCATGAAGTCAATGGACAGCACCAAGACCCTCCTCCTGGCTCTGATTGGTTGTTTTTGTTTGGGAGCGGTGCATTTCTTCAGAAGGGGGTACCCTTCGCGTCAATATGTGACGCATGGTCAGAAATTGTCCTAACTCGTCAATATATGACGAGTTGGGAGTGAGAATGTGTTAAATCACACAAACTAGCCTTGACACATTGAATTCACCAGAATGTATTGTAATGAACTTTCTGGCATTTGTTGCTAGCTTTACTGTAGTATTTACCCCCTTTTTAATGATAGATCAGTGTTTTTCTCTATGTCTTAGGGAACTGAAAAAGTCAGCACTACTGAAACTGAAACACTAAAATGTATAACTATGATGAAACTTGGGTTTGATGGGAGGAGTCAAAAGTTAACTTGCTCAGACGAAGTTGATTAGTTGGGCCTTAAACATTTTTTGTCCTTGTATTATCTTTACAGCCAGCCGTTTCCTCTGAACCCTACCATGGGCCCTCTGTTACCCCAAACTGAACACCTTGTTCAGCTTTCCTCTTTTGAGTTTTTATTTACCACATGGTTCCTCACATTGGGAGACTGGAGTGAGCTGGACATCCAGAATGTACTAAGAGAAGGAGGTAAGGGACTTATGCAAAGGGAGCCTTGAGTTTGACAAGTTCTAGTGTTCGCCCACCCGTCATGTTTGACAAGGGAAATGAACTGGAATTGCAGCTCTGTCACACAGTCACAGTTGGTAATTAGTTTCTGGCCTTTCAATTAAAATGTGGCAGGAGAGAACCCAGGTAACGCTTAAGGCATTTGTCATAGCTGAAGCAGTGATTAAAGCCATTCAGTCAGGCTGATAGGTTTTAATTCTGAAGGGCTTGTAGACATTTTTCAAACAAGGTGCAACTATGTCGGTTTGTGAGATAAAGTTTCTGTGGTATTTTGTTCTGATCTCCTTTTTATTTAAATGTCAGGAGCAATAAACAGAGCTCCCACCAGCTTCAACAGGCATCAATCTTTGATTCCGACTTTTCTCTCTGGTTTATTTAAGACGTTTCAGATTGGAGTTGGATTGCTGCTCTGCTCTCCAGGCGTATTTCCAGCCATCACTGGAGCGTGCCAGGAGCATTTACATTTACATGCAGATTAAAAGTACACATGATTTAACCGTCCACATTTTCTAATATTGTTGTGTTCAAAAGTGTTTTCAAAGCAATGCAGCAGAACCAGAAATAATTATTCCACTTTTTTTTTTTTAAATTATGCTCCTTTCCTTTTTTTTGTTCTTGGTAAGTCAGGCTGCCTTCACACTGCAGCCCGGAGTAACCCAAATTATTTATTTATTTTTTGCCATAATACGACCTTTGTCTGATCTTTTCATGACAGTCTGTACAACACAAGTCGCATTCATCCGACCTGAACGTCACTGATACTCGACAAATGTCCCTATTCTGCATCCTGACACTCGCAAGCAGGAAGAAAAACAACAACCATGGCGGACTATCACAAGGATTAAGTTGTTAATATGCTGGTTCTGGTTGGAGAAGAACTTCGTAAGCTGTACTCCACCGTTAGCATCCGCGTTTAATTCCGCAAACACCGAGCACTCTCTATATGTGTGACTTTATTGCGCCCTCTACTGCGCATGCAGGACACTTTCAGGTTGTTTGCCGTTCACGCTGGAGATCACATACAGGTCACAGTGTGAACGGCCACAGCAAAAAAAAAAAAAATCTGACTGGATAAAAAATCAGAATTGGGTCACTTCAGGCTGCAGTGTGAATGCAGTCTTAGTCTGTCCAGGGTTTTCCTAAAATGTAAAATATCTTAATCTAGAAAATGTTTTTCCTTGTGACTTTAAGAATCAAGAAAAAGAGAACATTGAAGGATCCCCCCCCCCCCTCTGCTTTTCTGGGCTTCCATACCTGTGAGACAATAATATGTCAAATGTATTATTGAAATATTATATATTTTATGCATTTTAAATATAAAAAGACAAACAATATTCAGCACAACGTGGTCAAATGTCATACAAACATCTGTCACAGCTTTCATATTGGGCTTTAAAGATAGATCCTTTGAACATGTTTTAATTTGCCATACAGGTACTAAACAAAATGAAAAATCAATTAATATGACTTCAAAATGTTCTATAAACCTCTCGGCGCAGACAGAAGATGTTCCAGGATTTTTTTTTTCCCTGGAAGCTTTAAGCTTCCTTTGAATCCAACAGCCTGACGGCGCGTCTATCGATGCCTGGGGATTCATTCTTAATCTGATGATCCTGTGATTTACAGCTGGAAGGTTAGTGTAGGTGTGAGGCAATCAGTTGTGATGTGGTGAAACGTAAGTCCATGTCACCTTCATTTCAGACGTTGACAGTGGTTCACTGGCTGGTCGGCGAATAACAGCCTGCTGGCTTCAGACGCATCCTGGGGATTAGGATTGAAAGGTAGCACTACACGTTTATGTACAAGAGCTAAATATAAAAGCTGATAAGCTTGCAGCGTTTGGGTACAACCATCTGTGTCCACATTGACTGCTTACAAAGTTATCAAGCTTCCCGAAATCCCCATCATCATAACAATAAATCTGCTTGGTTTTTTTTGTTTTTGTTTTTCAAGTGGGAGAAATGAAGTTAGATATACTCACTTTCATAATCTAATTAAGCACATTTTTGAGATTCCTTTCATTTTGAGTTGTTCATAGTTTACAGTAGTACCATACAGTATGTTTTGGTCAGAACTCATTTCCAGAGAGCGTTAGAATATGTGAGTCTTTTAAATCATTCTCTCCTAGCTTTACTTTAGCTTCTAGTTCTTGTTAGCAGATCTTTTTTTTTTAGGATCTACTTTGCTGGGGTTCCAAACAAACTAAAAATGCAACACTGAAAGACGTCCTGCCAATCACGGTTTGGCTAGAACAGGGGTGCCGCTGTCCTGCAGCTTTTAGATGTGCCACAGGTAGAAAACACTGGAATGAAATGGCTCAACCCTCCTGTTATGTTGCGGGTCAAATTGACCCGTTTTAAAGTTTAAAAATGTTTTTAATGTAGTTGGAAGTATTTTTTTTGCATGAAACTTTTTTTGTTTGTCTTAATAGATGCACTCTACAGTATATATAAAATGATAAATGTATTCATTTTACACTTTTGCACCAACCCCTAGGTCTACTTTTTACATAGATACTGTTCAGGTCAATTTGATACGGCAGTCAAGTTCAAGTGCAAAAAAAGATACAAAAATGTCCATTTCTGTATGTTTCCTTGCAGCTATGAACCATATTTCACCACACACACACACACAAACACAAACACACCACACACATGGGTGCACACCCAGACACACACAAGCCCACACCCTCACTATTCTCTTTACTTCACTAGGAAACTGCGAGAAAGCAGGTGTTCACACAACTTTTGACGGGAATCTTTTCTGTTCCTGTGGACAAACTTCACCCACACTGAGTGACACTCAGCAGAAGTGGAGGAAAACATAAATACTCTCTGCATAACTCATTTATCTTGATTTTAATCAGCGGGTCAATTTGACCCTGAACAGTACGTGTGTCTCAAGTTCAATTATAAAAATCAGCCATTGGAAAAAAAAAAGTGTAATCTAAAATTTTTTACCAAAGATCAATTTCAAGGAAATTATTGTTTTTTGTGTCTAGGTTTTTTTCAGTGGACATTAAAAATGTAAATTCCATTTTTTATGTCCAAATGAGTAAATGAGCAGGTTGTCGTCGTTGATCCTCAATTTCTGAGAAATAAAAAAACATCACTGCACAAATATTGATTGAAATGGTCAGTATTGGAGTTAATAATCAGATACAAAAATGTTTTGGAGGAACTTGTTGGTTTCTGACACTATTGCATGATTCGTGAGTCAAATTGACCCACGAACAGAAACAAACATAACAAATTAATCACCTCCTCCTTGTGTAGATCAGTTCTCCAGAGTCTTGCTAATGACCTAATTATTCTATTCAGCTATGGTGCAGCAGAGGCACATCTAAAAGATGCAGGGGAGTGGGCCTCCAGGACTGGAGTTTGACACCTGGGGGCTAGAGGGTTGAGTTGCAAGCTGACCTCATTGTGATAATCACACCCCATATTTTTAAAAACTCAGACGAGAGACTCATCGTCCTCCCAGCTTTGAGGTACGCTCAAATTATCACTAGCGTCCGACAATGATGTGCAGACATTTTTTGTACTTGTTGGCTGATAAGAAAATGTAAACAGTGCAAGAGAGATTGACCCAAAAATATGAATTTGTGTTCCATACAAATCACATCATGTCACTTTTCAGCCTGCCTTTGTATGACGATGATGACGGCATGTGGAAGTAGAACTGGATCGCAACGGAAAATGACAAAAGGCTTCTGTAACCGAGCCCAGGAGATCCGACTAGGTGCTAAAAGAAAACAGCTGTAAAAGTATGTCAATAACACGAAAAGGTGGAAAACAGAGCAAATTTAAAGAGACGTGTCACTGGAAAACATCAAGAGTGGCACATATTAGATCGACAATATCCACCTCTCCGCCCATAAAAAAATGCTTTCTGCTATTGTAAAAGAAAACACTCACACACCAGATTTTGAGCACACCAAAGATAGAGTATACGCCTTCTCGTTTCTCTCTCGCTTCCGCTCGCCGTTGCCCTTTCTGGGAAGCGCAGGAACCTGTCAATAACTGTCAGAGCCTGTCACTGTCTATCAGGCCTGGAAGGCTGTTTGGTTCTCTGGTGTAACAGGAGGATCTAACAGAAACAACCTAGAACTGACAGAGCTCCAGATCTATGCACTGTAATCACCGGGGAAGCCAGCTCTCCTCTCCAACAGCGCACACATGTGCCGTGTAATTGCTTTTCATACTGTTCAACCTTTTAAAATTGATTACAGGCCGTGTAAGAGGCTTTGCTGAGAAGCATACAGGCGGGATGACGGGTGCTGGGGCAGGAAAATTGCTCGACAACGTCATGCCACAATATGTGTATCTGTAAACAATGTGGCTGACTCCTCTCTCATTCTGGGAGGCTGAGCCTTCACCCGCTGACGTCTAATCCCCTGCAGTCGACTGACCACCTCGCAATATCCTGCTACATCCGAGTCCTATTTATTCCAACCACTAATGTGAAATTTCTGTCTTGCAATATTGTACATGAACACCCCACTTTGCGCATCCCCTTCAGGGTTCCTATCCAGCACACATGTGAGCAGACCTCTTACTGTAGTCCCATATAATCACCACTACATCTTGCCTAACTCCAGGTTATATTTTATGCACACAGGAACCTGTTTCAGCCAATCAGCATTGAATGGGCGGATGTCTAGGTGTGAAGATAACAATGGTGGGTTGGAAAGACATTAGCAGAGATGCTTTCATCATCTCCAACCAGTGAGGAGCTACACTGAAAGGCTTTTAGTGGCGGCTTCGTCACATTCCCAGCTCACTCTGTGTATGTGGCACGAGTCGGATAAAACATCCAATAATATAAAATGCTGGGTTCAGGAGAAAGAGGATATGGAAAAAAAATATATATATATTTGGGGGGGAAAGTGAAAATCTTCTTTTCTGTTTTCTTTTCAGAAATAAAAGTTCACCAATCTGATCTGTTTTTTGTAGAAGAATGTGTTATCTATATAGAGTACATGTGTAAATGTATTGCAGTTATTATATATTTCCTAGGTACACAATCAAGTAGCTGTGTTACCTTCAGTTGCATATATGTGTTTGCTTAATATATACTGTGCTGTATGTATTAAATATGACCTAAAAGAAATTTGACTTTGTAACTTATCACCTTGAAATTGGGTCTCTGTCTCTTTAAAAAATTCCTGCTCTTTTTAAAACTTCGCCTTGAGAAAGTCATTACAACATGGCTCCTCTATCAACCCTTTAAACAACATTTTTACCAGCGTTGCTCTGAGATGTAGCTTCTATGATGAGCTCAGCAGATGCGCAGTTTCAACACGTTTTTGCTAATTGCTGCTGGCTAGTCTGAAGGGGACCCGTGAGGGACGGCTGCTCTGAGAGGCAGAAGCTTGGAAACTGTTGCTGCGTCTGGAAAATAAACATTTTCCTGCGAGAAAATGGACGTTTTGTGCTGCTGTGTGAAACAAAAAATGTCCTCACAACTGAATTCTACTTGAATTAGAAAGTCCTGAATTGCATTTGTTTTTCTTCTCACAGTGTGCAGCAGCAGCAGCAGCAGTGAACATGTGTCCATGGATGCTCAATAAGCATGGAAGCCATTTTTAGAATCAGAATTACTGGACTTTTGGGATTCAAGTCAGGTTTATCTCAGAGTTCATGTTGGGGTCAGAGTGAATGTCATTGAATTTATTCCTGTACGGTGTGTGTGTGCGGGTGTGTGTGTGTGTGTCTGCCTTGCCTTGAAGGCATGTGTTCACTGAAGTCGGTGTCCTTTCAGTGATTCTGGCGACTGTGTTCTAGAGTTCACCCGGCGGTCTCTCGGTGCCGCGTGCAGAGCCTTTTGCTGCTTTCTTATTCAGCCGCTCGTTTTTCTTACGTGTCAAGGATCGCTCTGACATTTCCTCACTCCTTGCCTTTCAAATATTCGAGAACCGTTCCTGAAAAGCTGAGAGGGTCTTCACCATGTAGAGTCAAAACTCGCACTGCTGGCGCTGCTCAGATTTGGCTCCCACCTTTCTTAACTCCTACGAAAATCCACAAAAAGTCCCCAGTGGTCTCGTGGATGTAAGAGATTTTGAAA
The DNA here is from genome assembly GCF_003331165.1 of Xiphophorus hellerii. Lineage (NCBI taxonomy): Eukaryota > Metazoa > Chordata > Actinopteri > Cyprinodontiformes > Poeciliidae > Xiphophorus > Xiphophorus hellerii. Next base: position 28,870,277 of record NC_045683.1, read on the forward strand.
GGACTTTGAGTCTGCAGCTGCTGTGTGAAATAGTAATGCTCTGCTCAGCCAGGAGAACCAGGAAGGAGGAGCAGAAAGTCCTGCCAGCTTTCACAATTTCTTTTTCTTTGAATTTCACACCTTTTACAAGCAATGCTAAAGCAAGCTGAGAGTGAGCTGCCATCATTTACCTTTCCTGAAGGAGAAGTTTGGGAGTTATTTGCCCGTCAGCCTGCAATTAGATATTCATTTGTCTAAACCACTAATTAAAAAACATGTGAGTAGATATTTACAAATCTCTTGATGTAATTTAGATGCAACAGATCATACACAACCACAATATTTCACAATTTATTATAGCATAAAGCACAACATATTAGCTGCGTTTCCATTACAAAATCACACATGAATAAGCTTGTTCACACTACAAGTCATGAATAATAATGACGGCGACAGAAGTAAGCCGTTACAATAGATATATTCATAACTTAACCACATTGCTATCGCTCATCGTCTATCTGTGGGAGGAGTTGCCAGCGTCTTATTCAGGCCTTGGGGCAACAAGCCCCGCCTACTTAGGAGCGACTACGTGTGCAGCGTTTCGGGGAAATTGTAGTCGGTGATTTTACAGAAGGGTTATGGACTCAACAAGTTGTAATGACACACAACTTATGAACTTTGTGATGCTGCGAGAGCTCTGGTGGAGCCAGCTGAATATTGTCTGAAAAAAAACAAAAAAACATCCTCCTCATTCCACTTCCTGTTATCTTCTTTGTTGTTTTTGCCAGTAGAAACGTCCGTTTGGTGATCATGTGTTTCGATAATCGTTTCAGCCGCAATAAATGTAATGTCACATGTAAACAGTGCTTTGCTTAAGTCAAAATAAAATTTTATTTGTACAGCACATTTCTGCAACAAGGCAATTCAAGGTGTTTTATATGATAAAAACACAAAATCATGCTAGATAGAGTCAACAATTGAAACATTGCATTTAGTCAAGTGCCATCCTTAAATTCTTAATCTATTATGTTTCAAAAGCAACTCCAAGCAGGTGGGTTTTTGAAGACACTAAGTGCTCCAGCAGTTTTTAAGAATTGGTTATGTCTTCAGCTCCTATACCTTAATGCCAGGCGCTGGTTTGACCCAACATTCATCTTCACCTCTGAGAAGAAGAGCGGTAGAGTTGACTGTAAGTTTTATGTAGGAGTTTTGCTGTTTGTCTTTGTACTTTCCATGTTAATATGTACAGTACACACTAAAGTGTTCATTTTATAAAGATAGCCATGTTAAAACCAAAAAAGTTCAATTTATTTTAATGTAATAATTTAAGAAAAATTTGGTCAAGAAAGTGAATCGGAAGGAAAATTATATAGCTGCTGTGATCGTAGCGGTAAGGAATACCAAAAGTGAAGTTTAAAGGTAATTTTGATTTAGTAAAATTTGGGGGACCTAGTTGACCTTTTGACCTCTAAACTTTCATTAATATCTTCAAAGCCAAAGCAGCACAAACAAAGAAATGTTTTGCTGCACAAACCAGCACAAACGTAGTTGAGTTGATTGACACCAATTTTGTTTGATTTGAAGAAGGTAGGAGGGGCTGGTTGACCTTTCATGACCTCTGGAAACATTCCTTAATATCTTTAAAATGATAGCGGCACAAACAAAAGATTTTGCTGCACAAACTTGCGCAAACCAGCACAAACGTCTGATTTGAAGAAGGTGGGTGGGGTCAACTTCACTCGGGTTATTTTTGCTGTGTTTGATACTTTTTTGTCCCTGGTCCGGTTGGTCCAGTTTTTCAGCGGTGTCAGTCCACCCTGTCTGCTGTGACGCAGTGCTGAGAGACGGAGTCAACTTTTGAATTTCACATCAGCGACATCCAAGGCGGCGCGCTCCTGAGCTGTCCAGGTCTGATCGCTGTTTGAACATTAGATGGAGGGACGCCGATTCAGCTGAGAAGCTCACTGTGATGTCGTATCTCTCTGCTACAGCTAAAAGGAACTATTACCGATATTACCCTCACAGAAGCTCAATCCAAACTAATCCTTCGGATTAGGATTAGTATAAAGAATAGAAATGAAAGGGAAATTTTACTTTAGTAAGGTTTGCTTTTCTCTCTCTCTCTCTCTTTGTAGATTGAATCCAGTGTGAGCAATGTTTGAGGTAACCAAAGTATAAAGATGTCGATGTGCAGCTGGAGGTAAAGATATGCAGACTCAGGAAGTCTAAGCTGAACCTCGGACACTTTTGGAGTTGAGTCTTGTCTTAGACTAAATTTTATGAGAGGTGTGGAAAAGAGTCTCCACTCTGACTTGGCTGTACAGCAAACAAAGTCGGTTTGTTGTTCTATAAGCATTAAAGCAGCTTTCAAAATGGCTTCTTCTTCATTTTGGTTTTTATTGGCAGTTGACAATAAGCGTCTGTTGTGTACGCAAGTGCACAATTTACAAGTCAATTTATTTTCTTAATTAATTTTGACTTTCTTCTAATTCTCAACCAATCAAACTCCGGCTCCTATCAGCTCACTTCCTGTGAGAGAGCTGGGTTTGAGGCTGGAGCACAAGATGGCCGCCACAGAGGACGCACCCACATGGTAACAAACAAACATTTCAGCAGTACCTTGCTAGACAACAGAATGTTAATAATTACACACTCTGGGACTAAAATAGAGCTTCTGCTTCTTAACAGACTACCAAAAATAAACACTGAAAAAAAAAGGAATGTCTTTAGTTTTCAAGATTCTTTGCTAAGTTAATTTGCAGGCAATATAGTAAAGAAGTACAAATATAATCCATATAAACAAGCAGCAAATATTGTTTGTGCTAAACATTTTTCATTTGTCAATTAGAGCTGAGGCCTTTGGATGCGTCTTTATGAAACTTGTATCCAACTCTAATTATATTCTCCGGGCTCACACGGTGTTCTCTATTATACTGTCTAAAATCTAATTTGTGGAGGACGCCTTTGTATATTACAATATGGTGGATTAAGGGCATGAGTAAATGATTTTATGCAAAGCGGACAGAAGTTCAGGCCTTAAACTATAGTGCCTCCTAGCTGTTTATTGAATCAGTTATAGATTCTGAAGCGAAACATAAAAGTGGGATGAATCATAAATTGATAGTGAGGCTCCCAACTCTCCCACCTCTCATTACCACAGATGTTAAGGGTTTGTGAGGGTCGGCGCTGTGGAAAAAGGTCATCCAAACTCATGCTACTGAAGCTTATGTGGAAATAAAATCATTATTGATAATGTCAGATGTTTTAAGCAACGGAAGAGTTATGGCTGCAACACGTTGGAATGACGCACAACGTTTTAGAAACTGTGTGATGCTGCGAGGATCCAGTTGCACATTGTCTGAGAAAAAGCCAGACCATCATCCTCCGACCACTTCCTGTTATTTTCTTAATTGTTTTCGCCAGCAGTAACATCTGGTTATTGATCATGTGACTTGTGTGATGTGAAAAAAGTGTTTTCGTTGCAGTTTTTCAAAATGCACGTATTTCAATACTGTAAAAAAAAACAAAAAAAAACACCCAATCCTAATGCAAAAAACATAAGTTCTTTATGAAATTAGTGTGTTAACTTATTTTTGTAATTTCAATTCTACCATAGAATTCCAATTCTATGGTTTATGGAAAAGCAGCTATTGATGAAATAAGGTAATGGCACGATATCCCATAATCTGATAGGAATCAACTTATCGCTTGTTTGGATTCGCCCTCTTCAGAAGGATTAGTTTTTAGTGTTTAGAAGCAGAACAGCCTTGACGTGGTTGCGGTGCGACGGTGTGTGATGAAGCCTCTGCCGCGCCTCTCCGTCATCAAACGCCGTCCATGTCTCGAGCCTCTCTTTGCATACCCAAACAGGAGGAGCAATGCTTGTTGAACCTGGCACGTCTCTGAGAGACGGCGGATCTAAATCTGTTTTTGTTGAACACGGGTCCCCTGGCTCGGAGGCGTCGTCAGCCGTCCTGATACGCAGGTGCGTTTATCTGCTGCAGCGTCTGACTCTGCCGCCAAGTCAGGTGGAAACCTGTGACAGGCAGCCAGCAGGGCGGAGGGAGCGCTTCAAAGGCAGCGTTAAAATTAACCAGCGTAATGAGGACATAAGTGACTTATAGGAGCCACAGTCATCTCCTTCATTAAGGCCGATATTTATGAGCATCCATCACAGGTAGAGCAGCAGGCTCCACGGCTGCAGGGCTTATGGAGCGTGAATTGTCACCTTGTACCAATTATCTGCTGCTTCTGAATGTGCCGAATGCCTAAGCAGTAAGAGAAAAGGACACAGCACATCATTAATGGATGGAAAGAAAGAAGCAAAGGCCGTGTCAGAGTATTTTTTTATTTTTGTCCACCACAGCTGCAATTAGCTGATTAGAGCGCGGACGCTCAGTGGTTACGAAGGGGCTGGATGGAGGCGCATTTTAAGCCCCGGTTGTTGTCTTAGTTATGGCTTTAAATGATGGTAAGGTGTTCTTTCTGCAATAGTTTTTTTTTTTTTTTTTTACATTAATGTGTAACAGTTTGAATGGTTTTGTGAAGAGATTGTGATAAATCATTTCAAAGCTTTTTTTTTTTTTTTCCCCCTCACATTTTATGTGACTTTTATCCTGTACTAAAACAAGGTCATCTGCTAGGAGGAAATAAAATACATCAACACCAAAGAGCAGCAATAGCCCATTTCTCTAAGTGTGCACTCCTTTAAAGCTCCGGGGCCCCGTTCGTTTTTTTTTTTTTGGTTTTTCATGCATAATTTTGGCCATGTTTATGGAAATTCTGCATAAACTCTGGGCTATTTTGAGTGACTCGTCACTTTCCATACTTTTTTCTGTCTTGTTTAATATGCTTTTCAAGCCAAGTAATTGCATTACTTGTGAAAATGAAAGTTGAATATTTCTTTGGATGAAAATTGCTGCTGAAGCTAAAGTCAGCTGTGGAAAATGTGCAGATTTTTTAACATTTTTATTTTAACTTAACTGAACTGCTTAAATAGCAAGACTGACAGCTGAAAAGAGCCAAACGACCCGGTTTTAGTATGAAAACACCTGTTGACAAGTAAAATACTACCGACATTCACACAATCAATCCATCTGTGTCCCTCCTGCATATTTTTCTGCAACCGACTTTCATTGCTAAGGAGTTTTTAAAAATTTGTAAACGTAATTTGCTTTCCATGGGCGTAACGGGCAGTTGGTTCACGGGGGTCAGGTATCCCACACATCTGTGCCCTCTGACCCCGGCACTTTTCTCAGCCCTTCCAACTGTATAATCTGTTGTAAGAGGGGCAAGGTTATTTAAAATTAACTTTACACCTTGTTATAATATTATTCCCGCATCACAAACATACCTGAAGTGTTGTCTGGATTCTTTCATACATGTTTGAGAAATCCTTTAATCTCCATGGCAACCATTCAGCTGTGAAACACACCTGGGAGGACCTAGCTCCGCCTTCCAGCTGCAGATCCTTCTCAGAGTTGCGGTATCCAAGCTTCCACCTCCTCCGCAACTCCTTCACTCAGTTCCTTCAGACTAGCCAGCAGAAATTAGTAAACACCTGCTGGAACTGCACATCTGCTGAGCTCATTATAGGAGCTGCTTCTCAGAGCAACGCTGGTAAAAACGTTGTTTAAAAGGTTAACAGAAGAGCCATGTTGTGATGACTTCCTGAAGGCGGAGTTTCAGAAAGAGCAGGAGTTTTTAAAGAGACAGTGGCCCAATTTCCAAGCTTTAAATTATGAAGTCATAAACAGCATTTTTTTGACAACTGAAGGTAATATAATTTGTTGATTGTGGTATAAAATATATAATACTGTCCCTTTAATATGCTGTAACGCATTTCCGAACTGTGTTTAAACTGTATTTTTTTTTTGTTACAAGCTCCTGGTGAACAACAGTCAGCTTATTCATGCATTATTTTCTGTTTCCTCCAAGCGATTTCATCTCTGTAGCTATTAAATATGAACATATATGATCATATCTTCATATGAAGGTGAACATTATAATGATAATAAATCATTACAAATCACAAGAATGGTGAAGTAAAAAAATAATTTTCTTGGAAGCATAAGATTGAAATTGCTACATAGAGATAATTAGGTCAAACCTGTAAGCAGAATGCAGCTTATGGCATCACAGGTATCTTGATTTAGCCCCAGAGGAAGAGTCTGTCTTTACTGGAAAGCTCACTTTCTGAAATGATTGCGGTGAAAGGGAAGCAGCTCTGTAATAGAGAGCTGCAGAGGGCAGGTTTAGCTCTGCTGGCGCGAGAGTTGCTGACAGAAGGGAGCTGCCCTGAGACAGAGCGGGGCAGCAGCTGGACGCGGAGCAGAGCGGGGACAGGGAGCTGGGGACAGGGGCCCGACTGAAGACTGGAGTCCAGAACCATGAGAGAGAGAGACGGACCGAGGCAGAATGAACCAAGAACTGAAATTTCAAATTTCAACAAAGTCTCAATTTAATGTGACTGAGTTTGATCTGCTTTGTAAAGAAAAATATGTAAATTCTCTGGGTGGAGACTAGGGATGCACCGATCCACTTTCTTCATTTCCGATGCCGACATGAAGTTTTCGTGTCGGCCGATACGATCTGATACAGAAAAACCGTACTGATTATACATTTTTTTAATGGGTTGACAACAGTACCCGAGTCGCTCCTTTTTTTAAAAAAAACACAGACATAGATTAATTTGATAACTCTGCTCCAGTATAGCACACTTAAATACACCAAGAGCTTCACAAGCTTGGTCAAACATGTTAACAAAACTTTTACCTGTTCAGTCAGTGCAATTAGGAATAGAACAGCAACTGTAGAATAAATAATAGAGAAACTTTTACACGCTTGACTGCCTTGGTCAGACGTGTTATAAATAAACTGCATCAAACCTTTTTTCAAATGGTTCAGAAAGTGAAGTTAGGAATTCTAAATATAAGTTCAAATAAATAGCAAGACATGACGTCACTCAGAGCACAAAGCATAGAATTAGACTGAATAGATCTGCCCTGATGAACTTGGCTTGTCGTCACCGACACCCGATCTAGGATACTAGGATAGGATAATGTTTTCATTATCGTAACCGATACAGATATTAGTATCGGATCGGAGCATCTCTACTGGAGGCGTAATCTACTGGTGGAGTAGATATTCACTCAGTATTGACACTTTTTTAAAAATAAAATGGTGGTTTTTGGGTTGTAACACTGCAGAATGTGAAAATGGTCACGCTCTGCCGCAGACATATTCTATTCATAGCTAAACGTAGGGGAGGGACTTAGGCATAGGAGGAAATACTCCGACGAATGAGTGACCAAGCACAAGTGCGAGAGTAGCAGGTCTTGAAATAAAACACACATTAATATATGTCATCTTAAACAATAGGTTGCCATTTATCATGTTTTTCTGCGTAGTTATTTGCAGGTTTTTTTTTCTTTTTATGTCTGTGTGCTCTGACTGTAATTGAATATTAAACATCATCCAAACTGAGCTCTAATGAAAATCATATCTGCTGAAAACTGTGTAATATCTCTTCTCTAATCATGTGATGTTTTCTTTACTCTCATTGTAATCGGCCTCCTGAGTCTTCTGCCTTCCTGTTTAGTAGCTTATTTAAAAGTCAATTTAATGCCCATTCTTTTCCTAAATTGCATTAGATGTAATTGCAGCAATAATTTATCCACACCGCTTTAAAGGAATGCTCTTTTTTTCTTCAGGTTTGCCACACTCAAACATCGCTCAACGATGGGAAAGTTGGCGAAACAATTGGGTGTTAATGTGTGCAGCTGAAACGTGATACATGATGAGCATTACTGTACACTCAGCAGGTTTTAAGAAGAAAAAAAATATCTGCAAATTTGTGGAGACACAGCAAAGTATGCAGACGGAGCTGTTTGGCAGTTTGGCTCCAGAACAGCTTTTCAACAGACACCAGTGGTGGAAGAGGCCTGGATTGCACCAAGCTTTATAGTATATATATATATATATATATATATATATATATATATATATATATATATATATATATATATATATATATATATATTAGAGCTGTATCTAACAACTATTTTAGTAATCGATTATCCTTTTAGTTTGATAATTAATTGGTCAGTTGAATGAAATTTTCACATTCTGCAAATTTTTCTTTTCACTACTTCATGTTTTTGCTTTACATAACATTTGATATACATTACGAGATACAAATGACTCAATTACTTTCCTGAATAAGTAAACTAAAATGTTATGCCTTCAAAAGTAATAGCTTTCTTTTAATGAGCGCTTGATTATGTGTAGCAAAAGATGCTTAAAAGGAGATTTCTTCTTTCTTTATTTCATTTCATTTTATTCCAGAACTTAAAGCAGGTGAAGCTAAAAAACACAAAAGCCACTGGGTGGAACATGTTTACCAGTCAGACTGTTCTGAGTGGATTATTTCAGTAATCAAATAATTACTCTTAATTTGATTCATCATTTAATATGCAATCTTGTATGCGTGGGTGTGTGTGTGGGTGTGTGTGCGTGTGTGAGGCCTTGTATTTGATATAGTGTAAGGCCCATTTTTCCAAGAAATACTGCATTGTGAGGACTCGCTGCTTCTTATGGGCCTTGAGCCACATAAGAAGACATGCTATGTGTGTGTGTAAATTACTACATACAGCCGACCACTTTCACAATATTTACCCACCCCTTCTTCACTTTTCTCCTTTCACCATTCCTTCAGTATGTATAGAATTATCGAGTCTATTTTTTTTCCAGTTTTGAAAATAACACCCCATGTCTCCGTGTGTTTTACCAATATAAAAGTAGAAGATACTTCAACATAATGTGTTAGAAGGAGACATCATGTAAATATACGTATTAGCATTAACTCAACGAGCAATAGAAAAAAAAAAGAAAAAACATAATAACAGCAGTATGAATAATAAAATGGAGTATATTCAGTCTAAATATGGTGGCCATCCATCTGCCAGCAGGTAATGTCAGCATATTATTCCTGTTTGTTTATTTCATTTCCTGTTGGAGTGCGCCTCCTCTCTACACCTGCATCCATTCATTTACCCATTTAACAAGGACAACATTGATAGAGAGCCGTAGAGAGAGGTCAGATTCGATTTCAGGGGACAGAGTTGGATGTGATGGGGAGTGGGTGGTGGTGGTGGGGGAAGGGGGTGGTAATGGCTTTCCTGGGCTTTTTACAGCACTGAATAGCTCAACTGGAGCCGCTTTGATGGGCTGAGGGCGCTGTTCTTAGAAGGAGCTCAAACGTCCTGTTCCTCATTGTTCCCGAACACAGCGCGCCTCTGCTCCGGAGGAAGCAGGAACAGCACACCGTGGAAGGCAACGACTTGGCTTATAGATGAAGAAGAAGACAAAAAAACACTCCAAGTCGCTCTGCCTCACTCTTCAAGATCTGCCTGTTTCAAACCTGTTGTTAGACTGATGAGCTGCCATGATGAAGAACAGTGGAGAACCGGGCTGTGCTTTTTGCTAACGTCAAACAAAAACAGCAACGTGACACGAAGCTTCATTAAAGCTGGAGTCCTGCTTGCTGCTGGCACAAAAAGCCTGTTTTGCTTTGAATCAGAATCCAGGCTGAGATGCGATGCATTCAGACTCCACTGCCACAATTTGGGTAATCAGCCTCCTCCTAATTCCTCTCCACTTGTTCCTTTCTGATTTCATTTATCCGCAAATTGCTGTGAGGGGAGCAGGTCTGCTAGAACAAGAAGGACCTGGGGGAATTATTCTGCTGTGCTTTGGCTTCTGATGAATAGAGAGCTGTCATTTGAGCTTTCTTTTGAAAATCCCGAGCACTTCTTCCATACTTTTGTTAGCAAAAATAAAGCAAAACTAGCAGCTTTTTTTTGTTGTTGTTTTTTTGTTGCTAACTTGTGAAACTGACAGGAAACAGCTCTTGTGTTTGGCAGACTGCCAGTTCCTGTTTTTAGCCTGAATCATTGACAGAAGTGCTGTGTGTTTGCAGGCGCCCCGGCCGGCCAGGCCGACACGCTGCCCTCGGCGCAGGGCACGCTGCCGCACTTCATCCAGGAGCCAGAGGACGCCTACATCGTGAAAAGCAATCCCATCAAGCTGCGCTGCCGAGCCACGCCCGCCTTACAGATCTTCTTCAAATGCAACGGGGAATGGGTGCACCAGAACGAACACACGTCCCAGGAGTATAAAGACCTCAACACCGGTAAGGTCTGGTTTTCATCGAATGAGAGCATAAACCATAAGGAAAACATGAAAGGAATTCACAGGAAATAAGGTGATGCATTATTTAAAGAGGTCACAGACTACTTCCTGTGACCAACGTGGATACAGATTTGTTGCATAACCTCAGTTTTGTAAGAGAGTCGCCTAGGAACGTACCAATCCACATTTTTCCACTTCCGATATCCATACAGATATTTATCGGCCGATACATGAAAACAGAGCTGAACTGAGTTGAAACATTTCTTTTTCTAAAAGGGACATGAAGGCACTAAATTACAAATTTATTTCATGACTCTACACATTTAAATACACCAACAGCATCTCAAGCTTGGTCAAAAATTTAATTACATTTTTTACAATGTCGGTCCCGATAGGTTCATCTCTAGTAGTACGTGTGGGCGGAGCTCTGGGTTTGACTGAGCCTGAACTGGAAAAATGATGTTCTTCTTTCTGATCACTTTTAGATGATAGACAGTATGCATATCTCCTGGTAAATATGTATTTAAGTATCACCCATATCACAATTTTTAATAGTAAAGATATCTCTAATTTTCCTCCTTTCTAGGAACAGTTTCACGTTAGCTATTCAGCTAAAATAATGAAACACATTTTTTTATTGTACTTGCTGGCTGTAATGGTGAACGGCAGCGTTTATTTGCAGTTCTGTGAATTTCACAGCTAGGTTTCTCACTCGCCTCCAGGGCAGCGCTCTTTCTTTCCTCTCTGGTGAGAAGTTTTTGATAGAATGCAGCAACTTTCCTCTAAGAAGGTACAGAATGAGAATTTCACTTAGCTGCGAAATTCGTCAGCTACTGGCACGTGTCATTTACCAGCACAGAGGCCGCCGGCTTTCACTCGCTTTGATCAGTGCTCCTCCTGTACGCTCTGCGTTCAGACGACATATCGTTGCAGCGTTTCACTCTGAGGACGGACGAATTGAGGTTCCGACTGTCGGACGGTTTAAGCCCTGATGCGGACGGACGGCAGCGGTAATCACAGCTCGGCCCATTCTCATGTGCAGCTGGTTCCTGGCAGGCCGAGCTGAACTGGGAAATTCTGCAGGACGTCAGCACAATGAGCATTCCTACCAGCCGTCACTCAGAGCAATAGAGGGGATTGTAGATTTGTTACACCAGCAGTTTGTTCCGACTGAGAACATCATGAAATTAGGAAATGTTAGAGCGACTGAACTGTTCACATCACTCATTTAGAGGAACTAATATGAGTTGTTTAAATCAAACATGTGTGGCTCGTATTTTTGAAGCACAGAGTTGGTTCAGAGTATTATGGGTTTAATATATTTCGTAGACAAATACTACCCTGTTATGTTTGGTTTGAGAATGATGAGGGATAAGGCGGCGCTCGGCTCCACCCTGGCGTTTTGCACAGCTGAATGGTTGCCATGGGCGATTAAAAGATTTCTCAAAAATGCATTAGAGTCAAAGCAATCCTTAATAAATTTGTGATTTGCCCTGTCCGCCTGACAGAACATGTGAATCCCCCACTCAGCTCCTTCAGACTAGCCAGCAGCAATTAGCAAACAGCTGGTGGAACTGAGCATCAGCTGAGCTCATTATAGGAGCTACTTCTCTGTGCAAAGCTGGTAAAAACCAGAGTTAATAGAGGAGCCATGTTGTGATAATTTTCTGGAATGTGAAAGAGCAAGAGTTTCTTAAAGGTACAGAGGCCCAATTTCAAGGCACTAAATTACAAAGTCAATTTTTTAAAGTCATATTTGAAATATACAGCATTTTTATAATGATGCTATTATGGCAAAAAGTGACTAGAATACATAGTACTGCCCCTTTAAGTGTTCTGCATCTGTTTTGAAGCGCCTACCACCAGCAAAATTGTATTACAACATTTCTTTTAATGTGTATCTCCATCTGAGTAAAAACAAATCTAGGTTTGCTATTCTTGTGTGTTGGCCTCTAGAAATCCTTCTAATAGCCCCAGACGTCGTCCGAGCCACACCTTGGACACTCCTGGTTCAGAACAATAACCATTCACTCTCATCCAGCCCAGACTGGACGGATGTTCTGCTCCTGTTTTTCCAAAGCAATGTTCAAGATCAGCTAATGCTTCTGACTGTTGGTGTCTATTAGCTCTACCCTGCAGCTCATTGGTTCATGTTTAGCTGCAAATAATTGATACCAATTTATCACCTAATGCACAACAAGCATGCTTCTAATCTCTATGACTTTTTTTTATTTACCTTATTGTTATCATGAATACTAAACTAAAATCACAGCAGCCAGAAGAATCCAGGTTCACTTTTGGGCAGAATCTCATTGGGTATGAAAACTGGTTTATTTTATGGCCTATGACTATAGTTGAGACTGTCTGATACTACCAACTGATGCCAAAGTACAAAAAAAAGAAAGAAATCTGTCAAACCTACAGCAGAATATTATAGGAAAAAACACATCCTAGACATAAACAACAACTCTACATACGACTCAAGCCAGCAAAATGTGCTAAAAATACATGATTAAGATCTTCAATTTTCTATTCTCTACCTCCCAACAATAAGAAAGTCAAAAAGCTTTCCTTTATTAAAGCTGTACGTCTTCAGACAGTGAGGCTGCTCTGAAATAAAAAGAAGAAACCCTGACTTGTTTAAACCCTCCAGTCTCCTCATAAATCCAGACTTTTCCACTGAGTAAATATCCGTCCTGGTGCCGCAGACATTCAGTTCCAGCTTAACTTTTTCATATGAGGATGAGCTTGCAGCTCACTGTCGTTGGATTTAATGATGCGACTGATGCTGAGCACATCCAGCCCCGCCCACCCTGACCTTCAGTCTGTTCTCCTGAGCCACATGTTGCTGCATGTTCGACTGACATGTTGCTCTTCTGGAATACTTTGCTACTTTTCAGTCAGATGTAACAGCAGGATCTTGTCTGGAAAACAGAAGAGAGATTTCTTTTCGGCCAGCGCTGCTTCTGGGATCAGAACCCGTTCTTTTCTTGGCCATCCTGTTTCTAATTGTTGAATCTTTCTGCCTCCTGAAAGAGTTTTTATCTGCATTTATCTGGACCGTAGAACTGTGCAAACTGGAATTACGAAAGTAAAATTGCTTAACTGAAACACACCTACTTGGAAAAAGACTTTTTGCATTAGGTTGAGGTGGTTTTTTGACTGTATTGAAATCAGTGCATTTCACAAAATTGCAATGAAAACACACTTTTTAAAAATAATTTCGCATAATATAACAATGTTACTCAAGTACAGAAAAAACTATGGTGTTGTAAAACTACTCCTAAAATTATTATTTTTTCCCAAATAGTCAAGTAAATGTAACAAGTTAATTTCCCACTTCTGGCTCTGAGTACAGTAAAAAAAAAATATATTTATCTTCATTCTTATTTGAACAAGGGGAGTATTTACACATACACTGCTGTTTTTTCCTTTTAATAATTGAAACTATGATTTGAACATTGCTGTCTTTATATTTAGTGTAGTTATTTATGTCTAATATTAACATTTGTTATCGTCAATAAGTCTTTGAAGAATCTAAATGAAAGAGTTGCATCAACATTTCATTTTCCCTTTGGGATTAATAAAATGTTTCTGAATTTGAATTGAATTGAATTTGAATCTGAAACAGATCAAATAAAAAAAAAGTCATAATGATGGAAATCCCTAGAGGTGGAGAGATGGTGAAGTCTTTCTTTTGTATGTGAGCTTTTAGTTTCACTGGAGGATGTTTATTTGTAGTTTTTTGTTATTTTGTTATAAATTGCTGAATCAGAAATATTCCTCTTCCTATTGGATAGTTTGGATCATAATCAGACGTAATTCCAGGTCAGAGTTTTTGTGTTCCATAAAATGAGTGTTTTTTTTTTTTTATGTGGATTGCAATTATACATCAATATTTAATGTTAATAAGTCAGTAATTATGCTAATATTTATTTAAATGCATTGTTACTCTGCTTAAAACTCTGTCCGGCTGGATTCATGGGGCCTCAGGCGAACAAGCTAATGTCAGAGTTCCTGTTAAACGTGACACATCATCGTTACGTTTTACCCTCTCGTATGCGTTTCTGCTTCGGATTATGATGTATAAATGAAGCAGAGGCTTGCCACAGCAATTCTGCATCATTAGTTTTCACCACGTGCAGGCATGCTGATTGGAGGACCGAGCTTTCAACGTCCTGAATGGATTTCTGGCCAACAACAAAGCCGATGTGACGCCTCGGCTGGAGGGCGCCGTGGTTACAGGCTGCTGGAAAGCTGTCTGTCTCCTATTCATGAAGGTCCCTCCACAGGAAACGGCCTTTAATTACTTCTGGAAGTTCATTATGGTGTGACTGCTGTGCTGTGAAATTGTTGTGAGCTTGGTAATGGCAAAATGAGAAATTTGGAGCCGGAATTTTGCTCGGCTTGTTCCATGGGGCAGAGCATGAGGGGAGGAAAGTTTTGGCTCGTCGGCGTGCGGCGGTTGGCTTATCCTTCCCACTTTGCTCGCCGTCCAGCAGGAGGGAGGCTAATCAGTGTGGATCTGACGGATGAGGGGTGAGACGCCGAATCAAACGGCCTCTGCCCGCAGGCTGAAGCTCTCCACTGATGTGTTAACAAAAGGACAAAGTCGACGCTAGAAATGTCCGCAAGCAAAATTGAAATGCTTGCGGACATTCCAGTTTAGTTTCGAAACTAAACTGGAATATAAGCAGTCAGGATAGAGTTTTACTGATGTGATTTCCTAGATTTCATGACTGACTGAATGGGCTGGGGTTGGCATCATGTACCACTGACCTGCATGGAGACTCAGGGGGAGTTCTGATGAGGGCCGTGGCTCACCTCCCAGGGCGACATTCAATACGGGGCGCTATCATGGGAAGAATTTTCTGTGTTTTTATTTTCCTGCATGCGGACAGACAGAACTAGCCATGCACCGTTGATGAATAACGACAGGAGAAGAAAATGTTTCTTGACACTGTGCGCAAAGAAAAGCAGCAGCAAAGCGCCACGGTGAACGTGGAGACTTTGAAGCAATCCCTCGCTCTTGTGCTAAACGAAGACTTTCTCAGCCACTGCAGAAACAGTAACTCTTCATCTCAAGACCGAGCACATCCACGTCCTTCACGTTCATACGGACAAACCGAGGGAAAATCATTTTCAGGAGCCGACGCCTGCCTGAAGGAGCAGGATTCTGAACCGACATCAGTGTAAAAAGCTGCAGAGGCTCAGCAGCTGGCTGTTACTTTAACCTCAGGCTAGAGCTTGTGTTAAGTCTGGCAGCTCCCTGTGATGAATGACAGCTGGGCGAAGCTAACACCCTGAAGCTGCTCTTCAAGCTAAATATATATACATGAATAACATGAAGGTGCATGACCAATGCTGACACTTCTTAGATGCAACTCCTCTGAGCAAAGAGCAACATTGTGTTCAGCTTTTTTACTTTGTCACAGCGCAAAAAAATAAGAAGAAAAACCGTGAAAGAGTTGCTGCAAGAAACATCACGATGGTAACAATTACCGTCTTCTCAAGTCACACCGGGTTTATTTTTACAGAACATTTCAGCAACGAGGCAGTTCAAAGTGCTTTACACCATGAAAACAGAATACAGTCATCAATTAGGAAACAAGTGACATACGTTACATTTTGTCAAATGAAATTTGTCAAGCAAATATACATCAAATATATTTATCAGTGTTCCAGTTTATATTAATCAAAAGCTACTCTAAAAATGAGGACTTTAAGCCTTGATTTAAAGATGTTTCAGCGTCTTTGCAGTTTTCTGGAAGTTTGTTCCAGGTTAATGTCACAGAGAACCTGAATGCTGCTTCTCCACTGCAAAAACTCAAAATCCTACCAAGGATTCTTGGTCTGGTTTTTAGGGCAAATATTGTAGGGCACAAACTAACTTACAAGTAACTTGTCAGTAATATGTAGTACCTTGTTTTAAGTCAGCAATTCCTTAATTCTGATGAAAATGTCCTCCAGGAGGACCTGAGGCAGTCATCTGAAGCCCTGGGGCGGAACCACCACAGGAACAACAGAGTTCTTCACTCCATGGTTTAACTTTCAACGATTTTCATCTCCAAGATCTTCAAGTTGGGTTAGAGAGGCAGTAGTATGTATTTCCCAGGCACACAGTCTCATATTATACCTTCAGTTATGATAAAATGCTTCATGTATCAAATATAACTTAAAAAAAATGTTGCTTTGTGTTTTAGCGCCTTGAAATTGGGCCTCTGTCTCTTTAAAAACTCCTGCTCTTTCTGACACTTCACCTTCAGGAAGTCATCACAACATGGCTCCTCTATTAACCCTTTAATGTTTTTAAAAGTGTTGCCCTGAGAAGTAGCTGGTACAATGAGATAAGCTGATTCGCAGTTCCACCAGCTGTTTGCTAATTGCTGCTGGCTAGTCTGAAGGAGCTGAGTGGCGGAGTTGCGAGGGTGAGCTGCTCTGTGAGGCAGAAGCTTGGAAACTGCAGCTCTAAGGCTCTAAGGAGGATCTTCGTCCTCGAAGGCGGGGCTCGGTCTCACCAAATGTTTTGCTCAGCTGAATGGTTGCCATGGAAGATTGTAGGATTTCTCAAACATGAATGAAAGCATCAAAGCAACACTCCAGGTATGTTTTTGGCAAGGAAATAACTTTATAACATGATTGTAAAACTCCACAAAAGTAAATGTTACCTAATATTTCCCCTTTAAAAACAGCAGGTTAAGTCATAGTTAATCGGTGGCAGAACCAGGTTTCTGATTTCCAAGGGTTTCAAGTTGTCTATTCATATAGCGTACTCTCTTTCAGACGTTGTAAAGAAAAGACTTCTCATCTCCCCTTCCATCCATCAGTTATGCTCATTACAGATCATTTCGAGAAGGAAAATTAATGCACATTTTATAGTCATTAACTCAAATTAGCCTGAGCTTACTCATCAGCATCCGATCGTCAGTAAGTGGCTGCTGCCACCTCTCTCTGACTGACAGCCCGTCCGCCCCTCCTCGCCCTCAGCTCCCTCATTGCTCCCGTCACTTTGCTTTCTGCCGTTTCCACCGAGGCGCGATGAAAAATTACAAGCCACTGTACCTCGGCGTGCCCTGCCTCCCGTGCGCCGGTTGGTTTACCATCTCACCGCTTTAAAGGCCTGCGGCGCTGCTAGGCGGAGTGACATCTCTTTGCTATCTGCCGGCCCAAACTTGACTAGCAATTAGAAGAGCCCGGGGAACGTCCTCGTTGTGTTCCCAAGCACCGGCGCTCCTCGTGTCGCTAGAACAACAGATAAAAGAAGGTTCGGGGGGGCGGCAGTCTTAATGGGATGGCTTTGTCCTGCCACCGTAATGGACAGCATCACTATGTATTGGATTAGTCCGGCTAATCAGAGGCAGAGATCAGTGAAAAATTGGAAAGTTATTGATTAGGACAAGAGCCTTCAATGCCACCAGGAGCGCTTGATAGCATCTCTTATTTACCAACTAGCCTGATGAATCACCCGGCGCTGATAAAGCTGACAATGCCCTTGAGTTCCTAGCAACAACCGTTGAGGAAGGACTGCACATTTCCAGCATGAGCAGCGGAACACCTGAGGACAAGCAGGCCTGCCGAGTGTGTGCATGGATATTGATTACATTTTTATGGATTATTGTTGTCCTATCTATAAAAAAAAAAGGGGAAAAAAAGCGGGGCTGTCGGCAGCTGTTTGCAGATTACACTTTAACAAGAACATTTGAAAGTCACTTTGAACCCTAAACGTTATGGAGAAAGTAGAGGACATCTCTCCTTGTATATTTACTTGTTTGACAGTAAAGAAGTTATTATGTGGATCGTTTCGTCGCATCTTCTCCAGCTGCAATAATTTTCGGCGAAGCTTGACCGTCGCTGGCGGAGGGCGGTGAGGCGGCATCGCCTTCACCCTGAGCGCCATCAACGGACCAGAATGCAACGCTGCCCCAGGGCAATTAGCATTCTAGCACTTGGAGCAGAGGTCAAGCAGCACTCTCTACCGTCCATAAATGACTCGGATGATCTGCAGCAGTGCTGCATTTATTTGATTTACTCACACAACCCTGCAGAAAAGAGCAAGTTTACTTTATTTGAACTTGCACAAAAAAATATTCCAGCAATCTCATATTTTGTCAGTCATATTTTCAATATGTTATTCATACATAAACGTCATAGTTCCAAATTAGTTTTTAGCTCTAAGTTAAATATTTAGTTGTACAAAATATTTTATTCTCCAAACTAAGCATTTAATTTCCAGACTATTTATTTTGCTAACTAAATATTTAATTTTCAAACTAAATCTTATTTTGCAAACTAAATATTCAATTTTCAAATGACGCCCCTTATATATTTCTGACAAACACATTGATATGAACTGGAAAATAAATCTAAATGCTAAAAGTCATAATAATTCCTTTCATCCAGTGGCCTGGTGAGACTCCAGGCTGTCGTTACAATTACAGGGACACTTGATAACATCTGAAGAAAATGCTGTGTGAATCCAGCTATTTTAATACTAACAAAGATTTTTTTTTTTTTTTGAATTACACAAGCCTGACCGGCGTTTTAACATCAGATTATCTTCTATGGAAGGTTTTATTCATGCTTGAAATGAACTGTTTTACATATGTGATAACCTTTCAGCAATTGTCATGCAAATCACTGTTCAGGAATGGAGAAGGGTCTTGGAGTTACTGATTCTTTTTTTTTTTTTGACTAAGCAGCATTCTAATATTAGATACAAGTAAAAGTTTACAGTTAAGAATAAAGAAAATATAGCCACACAAAGCATCAGCAGTACCACTCAGATTATAAATTAATCTGTCAAGTTCAAGTAACATTCCCTTAAAACTCATAATAGTCTACAATAAGCATACATGCATATGCACTGGCTACTTAGAGCAGTTTGAAGACATTATTAACCAAGTGAAACCTTCTGTTGAAACCCGGGTCATTTCCATGCAGCCCTCTGAAGTTCACAGCAATTTCTTTGTCCAATAATAACTGTCTGACGCACGAAGTGAGAGAAATATGCGAGAAGTTATATGAAAAGAATATTAGAAGAGCTAATACCAATATGGGATTAGGACTGAGCTGAATAGTGTTCAGGGAGAAGCCGTTCTGCTTTCTGCTGACATAAGGAGCTGCTGCTAAAGCATTTCACTGCTCTTACAGCCTGCAGGAGGTTCAGGCAGCTGTCCGTCAGGACCAGAATGCAAACCCGACAACAGAGACAGATATACATGTAAGCTATGTGCTGTAGAACTCCCAGTGCGAATGACTTACTGCTGACAGCACATGAACTGTAGATGAAGGTTCATTTTAATCAAGACACTCAGGATCGTACAGCTTAAATTTAGTTTTGGTTCAAGCTCTGATCACTTCTTAAGGAAAGCTGTCAAATGCGTCGCAGCAGCACAGAACGGAGAGCTGCTGTTTGCTAAGCTACATCCAAAAGAAACGAGGAACGTGAGTCACATCATCATCTGGACCTGAAGGCTTCTTCTACTGTAGAAACAGCTACAGACCCTGGGATTCCTCAATGGTCTATTCAAGAATGAATGAATGAAGTACACATAAAAGGAAGAGAAATAACACTACACATTACTCACTATTTATCATTTATTAGAAAACCTTGCAGCTCTTATTTGGTTTGAAAATTTATGATGATAATCTTCAGTTTCACAACATCCTAAATATGCTGGATCTGTTGGATGGAGATCAGCTGACTGTGGATCCCAAGACCACTAAGATCTGCCATTTTGTAGCGTAATCAAGTAACTATGTTACCTTCATTTGTTGTGAACATGTTGTATGTACAAAAAGACAAAAGAAATTTGTCTTCACAATTGGATGCCTCGAAACTGGGTCTCTGTCTCTTTAAGAAGCTCCAAACTCCGCCTTCAGCAGTTATCACAACAACTCTTCTCCATTAACCCTTTAAAAACGCTCATACAAGTGGTTCGTATTTTAAGCTCAGCAGATGCGCAGTTCCAGCAGGTTCTTGCTAATTGCTGCTGCCACTAGTCTGAAGGAGCTGAGTGGGGGAGAAGCGGAGGAGAGCTGCTCTGTTTTCTCTCTGTCATTTCAGTTCAATCACACAAATCAGTTCCAATTCATCCCAGTTATCAGACAGTTCAATAAGTTCAATTTATTAGTCAAAGTAGTTCAATAAATTTCTAAGTACAGCCAGCAGATTGCATCAAGTCCCTGACTTGCAGCAATCACAGCTCCTGGATGACTACGTAGCAACAGTAAAAAATTGCTTTCTTATGTTGTTGACTTTATAGCAATCCCTCATACCAAGCATGCATGTAGCGACAGCAGAGAGGAAAAACTCCCCATTGACAGGAAAACATCTCCAGCAGAACCAGAACTCGGCTCGATACGAGCGGCATCTGCAACGACCGACCAGAGGTTTGAGAAGACAGAGCAGAATGCACAGAAAGAAACAGAAGGACTGATTCCAGAGGACTTTGTGTGTTAGTAAAAAGTACAGAGTTAAAGGTGGTAGTAGCTCCTTTGGTGAAAGAGTGCAAGTCACAATAACAACTCTACTAATCATTTAGCCTGAGGAAGAGCTGAACACTGAAAGTATTGCCAACTGCTTCATCTGTAAGTAGGATGTTAGGCTGATGTTCCCTTCAGGATGGAGGTTGAACCTGGTGTGGCACGGCTAACAGAATACCAGACCAGGTGTAACTTCTGTGGACGGTTCTGAAAAAGCTGGACTTCACCAGCACTTTTGATGCTTTTCTCTTTTGTACAATTGAAGAATTTCTGATGGAAGCATCTGTCGGCTGAATGCAGGTGCTGCCTCTCCTGTCGTCTCGTCTCCCATTGGGAGGGAACTCTCAGCTTTTCCTCTCTCGGTTGCCATGAAAACCTCCCTGCCTCACCAACTCCACGAGATGCTCAGCGTTGTATCCCATCCCCCCCGAGACCGATCCCCTCGCCCCAGGGATCTGACTGTAAACTTGTCGCCTCCTGTCCAAGACATCTGGGCGAGCCGTCACTCATCTGCGTCGCCTCAGTGTCCAACCCGGTAGTGGGGAAAGGAGAACCAGCCTCCACCGAGCTCTTTGTCCCTGTTTGTTCTAAAAGTGGCGCCGTGTTTATACTGTCAGGACTCGTGCGTTTCCCCTTTATGCGATTTTAATTGAGGCTGTTAAACCTCCCTTGGAGAAATTCAGCCATTAAACACTTGAAGTTTCAGACAAAACATGTTTCTATGCAGCATCCCGGAGTTCAATAGTTACCCGCGGAGGAGAATGTGTGGGGGGAGGCGCTGTGTAGAGGGGGGACGAAAAACCCATTGACTTCTCTTTCCTGCCGCTGCGGCATGAGAATGTTATCACCTGAGAGCAGCGTGCCTTCAGATACTGCAGGAAGATGCTCCATTTGTGTGCATGTTTTAGAGGGTTTATGGTTGGGAAGAATTTATCAGTGTGGAGATATTGCCATGTGGGCTACATGCCTGCGACTGATTTAATGTGTTATTTGCATCGGCTACATGTTGTAAGGACATAACGAGGTGGCGCCTCGGTGTGCTGGTTTGTTCGTACGCTTATCTGGATCGACACGAGGCTCCGGTACTGTACAGCGTAAAATAATGTGTGACTTTGCAAAGTTTACAGGGCACACACACGACTCCCTCTATGTGTTGATCTGTCGGCATATAGGAGTTAAGGCTTGTGTTTGGCGTGTGTGTGGGTGTGTGTGTGTGAAGGCCTGGGAGAAGCAGATAAACAGCCTCAGACTCGGTCCTGCCAAACAGCCTGGGGGGAGCTACTTGTCGACGTGTTTGTGAGGTCTGGCTGGGGTTGCCGGGCGGACAGAGGGTTGGAGTTGACAAAAGGGCGGCGACACCTTACCCCACCTCCCCCCTCCCTCCCACAACCTGACCCCCCAGCTGCACGGCCGCGGGGGGGCCTCACCTCTCTCCGACGGAGAGCCACGTATATCTCTGGCCGGACGTAATGGCCCTCTAAAGCTGGGATTGATGTTATCGTTGCCCCGGGGGTTGCTTTGTGAGCCAGTTAATGGGGTTGTTAACCGAGTGTGGCCCGGACAATACACCTCACACACACAACCGCACGTCCCCTCTTAACTCTGCTATAGACTCCTGGAAGACGGGGTGGGAGGAGCTGTGGCGATGCTTTTTTCCTAGAGATGGTTTTATGCTGCCTCGCCTCATGTTTTCTGCCAGAGCTAAGCTGTAGAGTATTTCTTTTTATTTATTTATTTACTTATTTTTATGAGAGAAAAAGGAGCCCTTTGTCACAGCTGGTGAGTCAGCAGATTCTGCTTTAATACCTAAGCCGTCACAGGGGTATCCATGCATGCTTGACTGTTTTTATATCCAATTTTAAACCTTGGAAAAGAGCCCTGAAACACTTACCTGCAGACGCCAGGATGCAGATCAATTCAGGAGCCCTTCAGCGCTGCATGAGTTCAAGGCAAAATTATACACAAAGTGACAAGCTACTTTAGCCTGTTTTGTTTTTTGTTGCTTTTTTATCACTACTGAAATAAAACAAAGGGTTGGGCATTCAGATGGTTCTCAGTTTCGAACCGTGTTCCATTGTCCGGGTCAGAATATTGTCCGCCGTGTCCTGGGAACCACCTTCATACATGTTCATATGATACTGATCTCAGGATTTTCCTTGTTACAGTTTTCTCCATTTTTTTTTTTTTTTACACTTTTGTTCACGTCCATGTTTTAAGTCATGAGACAAATTTTAATATCGGAGCTGGCGTCTATTTTTAAAATCAAAAAATTGTTTTCAAGTAATGATTTCCTTTCTTAAAACTGCAGTATGCAACCGTCATTAAAAAAATATATACTTTTTTCCCATATTTGTTGAAATGTTGTGACTGTATGGTATGAGACATCAGTAATGTGCTGCTCCACCCCCCTGACCGCTCCCTTCCTTTCTTTCAGCTTCTGTACAGAGAAATTTTTAAACAGTTTGATCTGAAACAATTAAGAAGCAAAAATAGAAAAAACTCTGTAAAAGGAAAATCTAATTTTTCCAGCATTCTACTTTTTTCTTTTTTTTACTGTATTTTCTTCACATTTCCTTGACATTTTCACCTGAGGGAGGGAGAATACTTTTCAGGGAAAATCTAAACATCTACTATGTCTTTGACATGAGTCTGTATTAGTAAAATTACAGAAGGTGAGAGAATACACCTGAATTACTGAATGGTCTCTCATTAATGAGACTTTAATGGAATCTACAAGGTAGTAGCATCAAAAGAAATAAATGGCTTTATTATCAAGGTTAGATAAGTGAAAAAAAAAGGTTTTTTTAATATTTTCTTTGATATGATGGTTCTGTAAATATATCCAAGGCTGAAGCAAAGATCTCCCGAGCTCATTTTCTTAGCATTGGAGTACTCTGCACTGACCGTCATTTAAGCCCCACTTGGAAATGTGCTGCCTTTGAGCAATAATAGCTACTAGGGGCCTAATGGTACAGATATGAATCATCCATTGTCTATATCTGCTTGTCCTTGAGGATTTGTGGGGGGGGGGGGATGGGGGTACGGGCCGTTTGAAAGTAATAAACAAAAGGTCTTAGAAATGTTTTCTGGAAATGTTTTCTGGAAAAGTAAAAATACTTTCTTTTTCTCCTTTTGTCTAATAAGGTAAAGGCTTCACAAATTACAAACTTTGCTATGAAGAATTTGTATTCACTGCATAATATCTGATAGGTTCATATATTGATGCTAGGATAATGCAACACACATATTTCATGTTTTCTATTATTTGCATTTTCACAAATTTCACAACTACGATTTCCTAAATCTCCAATTGTATTATTATTATTTTTTAAATGACAGAGGGTTGATTCTCTGAATTCGGAACATTTTGGGGTCTCAGGTTATTAAAAGATATAACACAAAAAAATGTGTTTTTGAACTCTGCATCTACTGAAGGACTCTTTGAACCTCCAAGAAAATATGTCTCTCCACCTTATGCATGAAATCCCAAACTGTATTACGAATTTCTTTGTTACTTGGGTTGCTTTAAATTCAACCCTGTAGCAGGACAATTTGATTCCTCTATGAGTATAACTCCATAAGATAATTAAACTAATTCTTCCAGTTCCTTTGAGATTACCTGTCCCTTGATTAAAATAACTAACTGCAAATATAATTTATTTGATTGTGAATCATAATAATTAGACTGATAGGTAGAATATGGCAACTTGGTGTAAAAGCGCTTTTCATAAATCATGAAAATACTCTTTAAAATAAATATTAAATCTGGCTTTTTTATATTTTTCAGTCATTATTTAAATTTTGCATACAGTCCAACAAATATTAGTCTAATATTTGCTGTTATAATTTTTTTTTTAAATCATAATGTATCACGTAACGTAAAAGTTGACCAGTCTGTAACGGAGTTGAACACTCTGGCTGTGCTATTTTATAAATAATTCATGTATTTTTCTCATATTTTTTTTACTTAGATTAAAGTATACCAAAAATTGTTTATATTAGTAGAAATAACTTGCAGTTACTGGCTATTTTTATTTGTTTTATATTCACTGAAAAATGAACATTGGTCAGTGATCATTTGGCTGATCTCTACGCTCCAGCAACCCGTAGCATTTTTCAAAACATGATTTTTAAAATATATTTGCATGTTACATTTACCAAGACGCATGGATGTTTCCATTTCTTGATTTTTCTCAAAAAATGCTGCTTGTATTATATGAAAATCTTTGAGATAAACCTGTGAGACAGAAAATGCACCAAATTCAGAGAATGACCCAGAGTTTGCTTTAATCAGTCTAAGCAATTTGGAGTTTGAAGTAAAGATGATCAAATGCAACCCAGACTCATTAAAAACTGAAACAACCGAAGCAGAAGCTACCGTTAGCAGCTAACTGTTAGCCCGTTGCAGTATTTTCACAGAAACAGAAGCTAACTTAGTTTTGATCTTTCACATATCCAATGGATGATGTGGATTTTTTATTTTATTTTTTTTACAATGATTTGTTTTAAATATAAAAGGTACGAGAATCTGCGGTTTATGCTTAAATTTAGGCCTACATGCAGCTCTGCGTCACTCATTCTCCACGTCAGATCATAATATTATTATTTAAGATAGTTTGCTGATTTAGCCATTATTCAGGGTCAGAGCAATTGTAACCTTTGGCTACAATACACATAATGTTCTCTCAGACTATCACATCAACGCTCACAATCCCCTAAAAGACCATGACGGTTCTGAGAGTGGGCCCAGTATAGAATGGTTCAGCTACATCAATATAGAATCAATTCTTTTTTTTTTTTTTAATCAATTTTAGACTGATTTTGTTTAAAACCCAAACAAATATCAGTAAGATTAATTCTTCATTTTGATGTGCCCAATATGGCAAAGTAATTCCGAGATGTTTCGTTTGAGAGGGCAGCCCATTACATACCTCACTGCTGAATCCAGTTACAGAGAGGAAACACTTTGTTTTCAATGAGTTTCCTCTTGAGTGGGCCGACTTGATGGATCAATTTGCATTTCACTCCTCATCCAGAGACAGTAGGTGGAAAAAACATTGTTCTCCTTTTCTGAGTTTTTTAACGCCATTGTTGCTTTAATTACTGATGCTTACCGCAGCTGCCTTCTACTGTGGTATTTTATTCTCCCGGTCCCGTTACACCACAGGATGTGTCATTTGTGAGCTTTATGTTTTGGGTTTGTCAGGCTTGATTTCACACATTTCAGGTTTGAAATTGAGTATCCTTTCAAGGAGAGATGGCTGCGTGTTGGGACTGTCTCTGGTTACAGAGCTAAGAGTTCGACACGAGGTCTAATGGAGCTGTAAAATAGAAGCTCGTCTTTCCACGAGGAGTGGAAGGCAGCCAGATATCAGATGTTCCTCTCTGGAAGGCGAGGGAAGTAGATTCTAATGGCTCCATGAATCCGTTTGTGTGCTGGACTCAGTTTTGATGGAGGAGGCTCCAACGCCGCTTTGAAAAATGCAGTCGTTTCGTCCCGTTTACTTGAGGAGTTCTTTCGTGGATTTTATGTCATCTGAGTGGCTCACAAATTTAGCCACGTTCATGAGCAAAACGGATAAAACAAACATCTTTTGTTGCTTTTGGATAGTTCAGGAGCAAAAACAAAAAAAAATGCCTGGCAAACTAACATCTCCGGTTAAATAAGTCTAAAGGTAAGAAGCTTTGGCCTGCAGACAAAAGTGACCTGCGCAGCTTCACCGGAACTGCGGTGATGGACTCTCTTCTTTTTTTTTCTAATTGGATATTAGAATATTTTTTTTAAACTAATTTTAGCTTTGGCCCTTAATGACAGTGGTAATTATATCAGTTCTTCAGCGTGTCACGTTGAAGCCTACATCTAATTAGTTTGAGCATTTGCTTTAGAAGCATCATGACTTACCTTAGAAATACTCATAAAGTAGTTTTGACATGCTTGCAATTAACACGATGAAAAACAACTTTTATAATATTCAAGAGTCAGGCACTAATGATGCTTTTCTCTTGCAAATTATGACACTTGACCCTCTCACACGTCACACCCACTGAAACTCACACTGAAAAACACACCCCCACACACGCACACACACACACACATATTTTGGGATTTATGTCGTTGTGAGAACTTTTAAGCCCTTATCCTGAGGTATGGTCCACATTTTAATTTTAAGCAACTGCACAAACAAGACACTTAAGGTATATTCACAGCTTAAAAACCGTAATGTTTTTTAGAATAAAGAGTGAGCTGCTGGTGCCATTTTATTACAGTTTGGTGGCTCAAGGCCTCATTCTTCACTGAAGAGATCTTTTTGTTTTTTATTAAATATCTATTTTGTTCTGGGTAGTCGTCAGATTTTTTTTTTTTTGAAAACTGGATGGTTTATGTGGTGCTGGGAGAGTGGATTCTTTCAGCAGGTTTAATTTTAATAAATTAAACTAAGTTATTCATTTATATTATTGCTTTCATCTGTTTTATTTTCTTGTTCTTGTGGCTATAACTCAGGAAGCAGAACGTTTCTGCCCTGCAGTTTGCTTCTTTGGTGTGAAGCGCTTTGGCCAGCCGTGTTGTTTTAAGCTAAATTCCATTGTATTCCTTTCTGTCGACGTCTCTAACGGCGATTTTAAATTCAAGAGTACCTCTTGATCTCTGACACGTCCGCCGCCATTGAAAACAAAACATTTGAGGACATTTTTAAGAACTTTTTAAGGACATGAATGTCATGGTCTGTGGCTGTGTGAGCGCCGCCAGCTGTTGGGAAGAGAGTCATCGAAGGAACCGTCAATGCACATGTGTACTGCGACATTCTGAGTCAGAGCAGGATCACTTCCTGTCAGAAACTGGGTCAGTTTTCCAACATGGTAGTTGCCCCAAACATCTCCATGATGACCGCTGCCTTGCCAAAGAAACTGAGGCTAAAGGTGCTGGACCCCAGACCTAAATCCTAATGAGGCTCTCTGGGCCATCCTCAAACAAAAAAGTCACGGAGCGCACGGCACGACACGGTCTCCGAAACCCACCGGCTTTGTGACGTTGTCATGGAGAAGAGGGAGAGGATCAAATGGCAAAAGCCATGAAGCTCTGGAGAACTCCATGTCCAAGAGAGTTAAGGAAGTCCTTGAAAATAATGGTGGCCGCTCAAAATACTGACATTTTGGTGGCAAAATTAAGCATTGATGGTTGAGTTTTTTTGAGTTGACGGCAAATTCGCTGTTCTTCTGAGTACTTCACATCAGAATCAGAGCTTCTGTGTTGTAAAAGGAAAAATAAGAGAGAAAACATTTGAAGAGTTGAAGATGCAGCTGTTAGCTTACCTGGGCAGCTGAGCAATTCCTAATCTCTATCAACTGTGCCACTGTTATATTTTCAAAACGTAGCCCTCATTTTCTTGTTGCAAATTCACCCCGGTTTTTAATTCATTCACTAAATAACTCCGAACTGTGGGAAAGCCTCAGGTAGAGATCTTTTGTTGGTTTATGTTGTGACATTTCAGACTGTTTTCAAATTATTCTTCCTAAACAAAGCATCCGACTAACCCCAGAGACCTGACAAAGAAACCCCGGTTTGTGTCAGAGTCAGCCATGCTTGCTCTCACCTCTCCTCCCTCTGCTGGGTGGATGAAAGGGTGGGAGCAGAGAGTGGGGTCGACTCTGCACAGGCAGGCAGCTATTTCTGGTAGTAGAACATCTCAAGTCTCTGAAGATATTTAAATCAGTCGTCAGGAATCCCGAAATGAGGGACCACAGGATGTGTCATCGCGAACCGAAACTCTGTAAAATAAAATATTAAAAATACAGAGATCTTCTTTCTTTTTTTGTGTGAATTCTGTATCCAAATTATGGATTGTTTGCTTCTCTTTTTTTATAAGCCTTTTGAAAATATAATATATATATTTTTTTTATCGCCCCACAAGGGGTCTTTTTGTGGGCTATAGTGTCCCTTTTTCAAAGTAGGCTGACAGGAAAGGGGGAAGACATGCGGTAAACGTCGTCAGGTCCGGGAGTCGAACCCACGACAGCCGCGTCGAAGCTACGTTGCTTCTGAATGTGGGTCGCGCTAACCCCTCCGCCACCACGGCATGCCCCAGAAAAAATATAATATTTAATGGCAACACCGAAACAGTTTACCCGTAGATATGTACAGGTTTTAGAAATTGGAATGAGAGAGAGAAAAAAAATGCAATGTTAAATTAAACCCAATAATTTAGATTAAAATGTTTGATTTTGTGGATACAGTGCACTGTTGGTATTCACTGAGGTTTGGGATCACAGCTGTCTGCAAAAAGCTGAAATCAGTGAATATTTGATGCCGCCTCTAAAAAACACACACACACTTTCATTGTTCAACACCAAGTTTGGCTTAGTGCTCATTAATACACAGAGCAGAACCATAACGGAGATTTTTACAGACTGGATCCAGAGCTTGGTTAGAAAACCAACAACAGCCTCCACCTGGGAGGGAGGGAGGACATGCAGGAGGAGCAGGAGCAGGGAAAACATGGAAGCATTAACAACTTTCACTAAAGTCATAGGTTTGAGTCAACCAGAGAGGTCGACTACCAGGCGAACTCGTGCCCTCACGTAGGATCATGTACTTGATCCTTAGACGCCCAGTTGTCAAATAAAACAAATGCAGTCAAGTGTGCAGTCTGCAACAAGACAACCCTGCCCTCCAGCAGAGATCCTCCGCTCAGGAAAGAGTCTCACACATGCATTTAAAGTCAAGCTCACGCAAGAACAAAGTTTATTCAATAAAATAAATCAAGTTTTCCTCTCTTTTTTTGCCTCAAACCTCAAAACAACAGCAAACTATTATAATTCCTGTAGATAGGAAGAAAGCTCCGTATGTTACTTTCCACGCACAGCAAACTGCTTCAGTTCAAGAGTTTGATGCATGACTCTGTAGATGTCTGCTGCGATTGTCGTCTAGTCGAAGGAAGTTAGGGTTTATTTTGACAGTCAGTTTCTTGTGTTTTTGTTTATTTTTTTGTTAGAGAAATATTTCATGTGCTTAATTTTCTTCAACCCTTCTTTGTGTGTGTGATGTATATATACTCCATAAACACAGCTTTACTGATTCTGAGCATGCGTTTCCTGTTCTTTGGTTGTCTGGTTAACGGCGCAGGGCTAATGGAAATACATTTTTTTCCCTCTCAGCGACTCCAGCAAACAGACAGATTGAAGCCACCACGGGGTTCCTGAGAAATAATCTAAAAGATGTTGTGAACGTCAGGAAATCACGCTGCTTCCTTTTTTTTTTTTCTTTTTTCTCTTCGTCTATGAAGGCTTCATTCTGTCACAGGCGACACGCAGGACGGGGACGAAAACGAGTCCATCCGCTTTGATTTCAAGGTTTTGATTTCAAGATGGTTTTAGTCCCGATTTAAGATGACAGACAGTCAATTTAAAAGATTCATTAACATCAAAGTATAGTTTTAAAGTCCGTTTGATCTAATTACGTCATGAGTGAAAATACTTGCTAAATCAAGAGCGTTTGACTATCTACTCGAGTGTTTTGTTCCGTCTGGACGGTTTTGAAGTTTTAGCATGAATGTTTTATAGCTGATATACTGTATCAGTTATCTACAGTATTGAGTGGACTCCTGGTATTCATGGAGGTTTGAGATCACAGCCATTTGTGATTACATAAAATCTGCAAATACTTGAGACCCAGTCTAGGAAAGCCTTAGAAGAGAATATTTTAAGAAGAGACTGTCGTGATCTGTGTTTTGCTGTGTGTTTATTTTGAGTTTCCTGTGTCTCCGTGGTTGTCCTGTTCTCCCCTTGATTAGTTCCCAGGTGTTTCTTGTTCCCTGATTACCCCCAGTGTATTTAGTGTCACCTGTGTGTCTGTTCTTTGTCGGGTCCTCGTCTAATGTGCGTTCAGTCCTTCGTGTTCCAGTCGTGTTTACGGTTGCTACCGGCGTCGAGCCCTGGCTTCCGCTCGGCCGTGCTGCCCGTTGCTGGACTGTTTTGTCGCCATTAAAAGATCATTTATTCATCTTACCTGGGTCTGCTGCGTCTGCCTCACCACCTCTCACCACCAATTCATGACAGAGGCGTGTTTTTATCGTTTTTATGCTGCTGTTACAGAAAATTCGGGTGCATCGAGGCATGTAGGTTAAAAAAAAAAAAAAGATAAAAAAAAAAAGTATGTAAAAACACACAAGAATCAACATGCTTTTGCGTAAGAACAATATTATAAGAAAAAAAAAAAGTACTATCATGGAAGAGTTGTTTAATTCCCATAATTTCTTCTGAATATTCAGATGTTTTGAATTCCTGTTTTCGTAGGTTTTATGAGCTGGAAGGGCAAATTATGTAACGATAAACAAATACTTGAAATTGCTTAAACTGTGAGCCCTGAATCTACAACCTGTGAAAGTTTAACACTTTGAATGGAATTATGGGAATTAAACAACTTTTCCAAGATATTACAATTTTTTGGAAAGAGTCTGTACAGAAACTGTCATTTTCTGCAAAGACTAATATTGATTGATCGATGGCACATCTTCCCGCACATCTAGACTGTAAAACCAAGGGAACCAGAGGAAGTGTGTGGACATGAAGAACGATGACTTGACTTTACTCAAACTTTTCAGCAGAAATAATCCCCGTGATGTTTTTCTATGGCGCTCTCATCACCTGCAATAACAAGCTGACCTCGGGAAGAACTTTGGCTGCGACACACTTCTCTTCACCGGAAATCAGACCAGCCCAAACTTGATTCTAAGTCTAGCTTGTGGCCGTCTTTTTCTGCATCAGTCAGCCGTTTCGGATGGCTCTGTTAGAGACTCAGGAACCTGTGAAGAGCTGGAATAGAATCGGTGGAGGAGAATAGACGGAGTAGTTTTCTCTCTAATGAGCTCCGTCAACAGTTCTACCTGTAAACAAGCGGGGCTGTCAGGGGGAAGAGTCTCCTTCTCCGTCTCTCCAGCAAAACCGCATGTCGACGTCTCTTTGCATTCCAGCAAACTCGACGTCTCGGAAAACGGACGCCGGTTTATCACTTCCCCGCTCTCTTTCTGCTCGGCCTTCCTGCTTCGTTCTCTCTTGTCTGTAACATAAAGCAGGCTCAAATCCATTTCGGGGGCATCATGGAAAGTCATTAGTCAATATTTTCTCCGCTGTCTCTCTTCCCACACGTAGGCTGTCACTTGCTGGCTCTGTGCCTCTGCTCGAGAAATTATGAATTATGCCAGCGTCTCGCTCTCCACATGGGGCCCGCGACTGGGAAGCACCAACCGTAGAGTTGCTACTTTGTGTATTACTCCAGTTAAAGTTCCCTCCAGCCTTGTCAGTCCTGATTTATATGAACCCAGGTTGCCAAATATGTGGCTTTTACCATATTCAGACATATCACGTAGTTTGTATAAGTATTATACATCTAGTCAGCTGTGGTCGGTATGACAACCTAGCAGGAGGCATCTCTTTTCCTGTTGTCTG
This sequence comes from Xiphophorus hellerii, assembly GCF_003331165.1. NCBI lineage: Eukaryota > Metazoa > Chordata > Actinopteri > Cyprinodontiformes > Poeciliidae > Xiphophorus > Xiphophorus hellerii. The sequence goes on from NC_045683.1 coordinate 28,902,374, forward strand.
TTATAAGCGGCGCAGTGCAGACTGTCTCTCTAGTTTCATCTCAATCCCCCTCTACGCATGGATTGACATTGGCACAGTACAATTGTCTTGCCTTTAACTGATCACAACAATTGGGATCTGTTGGACTTCAGGGGATACTTTGGATTCTTTGGAGCAAGGTTCTGTGGAGCTTTCAGTACCTGTAGCAGAACACTGTCATATTGCAGAGGGAATATAGAAATGTAAAGAAAACCTAGACGTGTTCAAAAGTAACCTGTTTAGGGTGTTATTGCAACTGAAAGAGGAACTGTTCATAATTGGGGGACAGAGTGCTATCTGAGGCAGCTGATCAGCTGTCATTCAGCCATTGGACAGGTGATTGGTTCAACTCCAGTGTTACACAAAACCTGTCCAAGTTTTGTGACAGTTTTGCGTCCTTGAGCAAGACGCTAAACCCCAAGTTGTCTACCTGTTCAGTGGATGGACGTGTGACTGGTGGAACTGTGGAAGGTTCGGATAACTTAGAAGAAATTTGACTTTGCGCTTCGACTCATTGAAATCGGCCTGTAGAAGCCTAAATTCAGTTTTTTGTTCATTCAGACTTTAGGATAAGTTATGTTCATATTTCTTATTATAATTTGTTTATTTGGATAAAAATGATAACTAGTTAAATCTATTGCATAGTAATTTACTACATTTGTCTACACTTAAGTCTTGAAAATTTGCATATCTAATTGGAATTAAGGATTTTAGGGTGTGGCTAGCCAGAGTCAGTTGGGCAGTTGGAGTGGAGCCACACAGTTTTTTGACCTCACTCTCTTTCCTTTTAAATTGTCGTTTCTCTTTATTTTTCGTGGAAAGGCAACCTTTGCACCGTTTTTATTATTATTTCTGAAGTAAACCATTCAACTATATTAAGAGGATCCAGTCCCTTTTTTTGGTTTTGTCGTTTTCGTCATCAAGTGGACCGAATGGGAAAGACTGAGAGCGTCAAGCTTATGGCTTCATTATTTAGGAAATTACACGGCCTCTGTCTCTTTTAGAAGCACCTAATCTTTGCAATACTCTGCCTACAACAGGAAGTAGTTGAAAAATCATGGCGCAACATTTTTTTTTAATAAATTATTGCGTGAATTAACTTCTTCACATGTGATGTTAATTGTGTTCATTTAACGTAAACCCTGCATTTGCGAAATTGTGTGTTTTCGACATTAGTGTAATATTGACAACGATTTGCGGACGTTTGTAATGAAAACGCTGCTGGTGATGGATTTAAAAGAACTACACAGTCAGGTCACGCTTATAAAAGTGACAGTCCACTCGCCTTAGCTTCAAGATAAATACGATATGGTGGTTCTTCCTCTGAGGAGCTGAAAATCACATAGCCGTTGAATACTATATTACTATCTTTTGGAAGATGATTTATTAATTTTTTTTCCTTTCGAAAAACATTATTGGTGCAACGGAAATAACTTTACATCTAAACCTGTGTGGAGGTTCCTCCCTTGTTTCCCCAGTGTTAGTATTTATTTCAATGTTTTCACACAATACATTTATAATTTCACTCTTTTTGTGTTTATTGCATTAGGTTGTTTACTATTATGGGTGCACACATTTAGTAAACTCCTTTTGTTTTTGAGAACGGACACATATGTTTTCAGAACGGAAGAGATGTGTGACTGAAAACATATCTCTGGCTGTTCTCCTCGCGAGTACAAAAGAATCTAACTCTCTTGTCTTTCTTGTGTTTGTTTAATCTGTCTCAATAGGTGTTTAAACCTGACAGTGTTCATTGTGTGAGGTCAGTTTTTGGTTTGTTATCCTGAGTTAGGTATGCCTTAGTTGATTTCTTTTGGGCCCATTTTGTTATATTTTTGAGATTTGCTGTTGAAAGGCTTTTGTTAAGACTTTTTGAAAAATAAATAGAAAATATTTTTTCATTTATGCCTTTGTCCTTGTGCCTTATTGGTCGGACCGCAACAACCTGCCACAGGTACGAATAACATTAAGCCTCTCAAAAAGGTAAATATTTAATGTCTGCCTTCAGAGTTTTTTGTCTCATGGACATATTATGTTTACGTGGTTTTAAACAGCCAAAAGCATTTGAAATGGATGCTCTGTTTAGGATTTCTTTACTTGTTCTACAAATTTACTGTGATATATCTGTCCACTGTATGTATGTAAACCTATTACAATAACTTCACAAAAATGCATATCACTTTAAAGTATGTAGGGAAACAGATTAAAGTATCGTTTTCGATTAAGAGAGCATGCATGTGAACAGGAGGACCCAGGGTGGCTGTTAGTCTTTCGGTCCCCAGCACATTACATAACACTCGTGTTTAATCCAGCTGTGGGCAGAGGGCCCGGAGGCTGCAGTCGGCTCAAAGAAACCACATGCGACAGGCTCTAAGCCAATGACTCAGATTAAATATGGTGAGTGTTTGGCCATCTGGGGCTATATGACAGGGTGACGAACATTTCAAACAGGGGTGCTTGCAGCTTGTGCCATACAGCAGTGGTCCCCAACCTTTTTAGTCGCGCGGACCGGTCAGCCCTTCGCAATGTTGCTGCTGACCGGGGGGGGGGGGGGGGGGGGCGCGTCGTAAATATCGAGTCGGGGGCGGGAGGGTTAGGGCTAACCCCCTCGTTTTTTGCGGCGGTCAAGTTCCAAAAATGAACCCGCGATAGGCGAAATCCGCGAAGTAGGAACCTTTATTTTTTTTACAATTATTATACAATGAAATACTCCATAATACATTGAAACCAAAGAACAAAACCTTTTTACAGGCCCAAACATTTGTTTAACAAATAAAAAGTACTGTATAAACATTTTTTTTTTTTTTTTACAAATAACTACTGTACTGTAAAATAATAATTTTAATATGAACTGAAGGCGGATTCCCGTGCCCGAATTGCGGAGATCAGCGCCGCCCCACCGCGACCTGAGTCATTGGATTAGAACGGGAGAAAAAAAAAATGATTATGAAAAAAAACAAAACAAAGTACAGTAGGACAAATAGTGACTCATGTGTATTTCACTGCTCTTCTGACTGAGCCGCTGCATCCTGACTCCGCTCTGTAGCGGGTTTTTTCTTCTAAAGCCCGCGGTGCATGTGTGTTTTTTCGAGAGAAGAACATAGTTATCGGTAGTTGTTGTCGCTCTTTTTTCTTCTGGGCAAAAAGATTCTTATAAACCGACATGCCACCATCGATTATGTTAAATTTGGCAAGCCGTTTTACGTTTGTGTACATATTATACCGCAACGTTGTTGACATACAGGTAGAGAAGAAGCAGAGAGACTGTTCAGCCAATCAGAATGCAGAACACAATGCACGATGCAAATCCGTGAAGCAGAGAGACCGCGAAAGGTGAACCGCGATACAGCGAGGGTTCACTGTACTCCGATGTTGTTTTGTTACTCATTCTGCTGCAAGTTGGCTCAATTTTGACGCGCAAGACGTAACCGGTAAAATCCGGTTTAGGATTTTCAAAATAAAAGATCCGGAAGTAGTTCATTATTTCTTGCGCGGCCCGGTACCAATTGGGCCCGGTGGTTGGGGACCACTGCCATAGAGGATTATCAAATAGAGTCTGCCTCTGTTTTTGTTGATGCGTTCAAGTACAATAATAGGGTTGTGAGGATTTTTTTTAATGTAGTTTTTGTTACACATTGTGGTGGATTGTTCTGGTGCCGCGCTCTGTGCTCCTACATGTGCCTTTTAGTGTAGGCCAGATTATTAATGCTGATTCTGGTGCAGCTGATTTAGCGTTCCTCTTGTTAGTGCTTAGAACATACAGAACAGTTCTCTGGGGGTCTGTCAATGTCTTTAGTCTTCTCTTAGAGCTAAGCAGCGAGGAGGTGGGCGATGCACGGATTTAGGAAGCGTGTCAGCCTTTCCTTAGAACTTATGCATAAATAATCCTCTACAATCCATTGATCGTTGACTCGAGGCTCGAAATGCATCAAACTATTGATTAAGGGTTTGTTAAGAGACCCTAATTTAAATTCAGGCCATTCTAAAGTGGCCTTTACCATGTGAACACATGTAAGCCAAAGTAAAAGATTCAGGCGATATCGACACTCTAATGTCACTAGTGCTATTATCATAGTTAAAGCATTGCTGTTTCTAATACTGCATGTGAATTAAAAATCTTGGTGTATCATTAAAAACTTTAATTGTTATTGCATCACAGGAAAAAAATGTATTCAGTTGTAAATTATTGTTACTTCAAAAGGTCCTGCCAGCATTCTGGCCTCTCAGTGTCATTTTCTGTGTTTTTCTGTGTGTTTATTTCGAGTTTTCTGTGTCTCCGTGTTGTCCTGTTCTCCCCTCGATTACTCCCAGGTGTTTCTCGTTCCCTAATTACCCCATGTGTATTTAGTGTCACCTGTGTCTCTGTCGGGTCCTCGTCTAATGTGCGTCCAGTCCTTCGTCTTGTCCATTCAATTTACCAGTTGCTACCGGCGTTGAGCCCTGGCTTCTGCTCAGTCGTGCTGCCTGGTTGTGTGGACTTTTTTGGGACATTCATTATTAAAATCATTTATTCATCCTACCTGGGTCTGCTGCGTCTGCCTCACCACCACCTCAACACACCGCTTCATGACACTCACAATGAAAGCTGGGTTTAAGCGTGTACTTGTAGTGTCCAGCGAGGGACATTCCCAGGACCAGTATGTGACCCTAACCCTGAGACGGCCCCTCTGCTGGAGATGACCTCCACCCTCCCAGGTTAGAGGTCATCTCCACTTACTTGGCCTGAACACTTCTCTTTATTCTTTCTTTATTTGTCTTCTTCATGCCTGACAATACCTTGCTGTTATTCTTCCAGATTGGGACCCACCTCTGGTTTTCTTGATGTTTAAAGGCTGATACGCTCTTCAGATTCTATAACACCAATTCCTTCCTTCACCTGTAACAGATTCTAAAAAGGTTCCTCATGATCTCTTCAGGAGAAGTTGTAAAGAACCGTTGCGTTGTGGGTAATGGTGGATGATGTTGGCAGGGGGATAATCCAAAAAACCACTGAACATAAAAAATGTTTTCCTTGCCATTCATGCCTTGATGGAGAAAAAGTGATATAATTACAATGCAAATGTGTTCTATTTTTGCTCCCAGCAGGATGAATTATTTTGTGTTGCTGTGTCACTTTAAGACGGTCCCACTGAGCCCCAGCTGGGCCCCTTGAGCGCCACTATTCACACTCGTAGGAGAGCCCACAGCGGACTGCTGGGCCAAGTTACTTTGTCTGGAATGAGCCCACAGTGGCACTAGAGGGACGTTGTTGCTTCCACCTCAGTGTCGAGCAGCCGCTCGCAGTTGGCCCCTACATGTGATTACAACCGAGCGATGAAGTTGCCTTTATATATTTCTTCCTTCCTCTTGTATCCAAACTTGTCATCCAGTCGGTGATGTAATTTATGATTTCAGACTCTCAGAAGCACAATGAGAACCTAATGACATGATCAGCCCAGTTCTACTAATAGACCTACTTTATTGATTGGTCCAATTAGGTTCCTGAAGAAAACCCAGTTATGGTTCACCTTTGTTTCCTGCAAGTGGAGATTACTCGTAACCGCTTCATCATGTATTATAATAAAAACAGTCCAGTGTTAGGGCTTGACGGTGAACATTTCATCCACTAATCCTTCCTTCGTCTGCTCCCACTTATCCTTGTAGGGAAGGCTGGTCAATAAATCAATGACAAAATAGATAACAATAGACACATGCTCAATATTAATAGATAATATGTTCGACAGAATTTTCAATAATTTCACTGAACTCTGATCCAGAGCTGCACAGCATTCTGGGGGATGTAGGCAGATGGAAAGACTTTAGCCGCTCATCCTCTCAGGTGGGTGCTAAGTAAGGTGGGTGGCATCAACTAACACAGTCTTGGGTTACCTAGCAACAACGTGGCGAGTAACTTGCGCAGCAGCAGTTTCAGGTTTGAACGCTGTGCCTCATAACTGCTGAAAGGTGAAGGGAGGAAATGATTAGAACACACACACACATTACAGTATTTCAGATATTTATAACAAAATCTTATCAACAATTATCAATATCTATCGATATGAAACGCTTATATTGTGATACGTTTTTCAGCAATATTGCCCTGCCCTACTTGTACTGCCACTGGGGGCTGGTGCCTACCTTCAATGGTCATTGGGGAAAGAACAGGTTCCACCCTGAGGAGGCCCTGTATGACAGACACACTTTGAGCAGACAACCAGCCACACACTCATAACTGTGCTTTCTGCTATCTCCATGCAGAAAGAGTCCAGGACATGGTTTGTACCCAGACTGGCCACATGGCCAACCACTGATCTGTAGAACAGTAACAAAAATTGTCAGCAGATGGATAAATCAGACGACCGTCTGGGAGCGGAACAATCTGGTGTCTACAGTCAAATACTTCACATCATTTTGACCTTTGCAGGATTTTATGACAAAAAAAATAAAAGATTTATTTGGGGGTTTTTTTGAAGCCATTGAGTCTAAAGTAAGGTATCTTGTGCATACATATGTGATAACTGATTGCCTTTATCTTCTCTTTTCTCCCAGGGCTGAAGGTGCGTGAGGTGATGATCAATGTGTCCCGCCAGCAGGTGGAGGACTTCCACGGCCCCGAGGACTACTGGTGTCTCTGTGTGGCCTGGAGCCACCTTGGCACCTCCAAGAGCCGGAAGGCAACTGTCCGCATCGCCTGTGAGTGTGGAGGTCATTCATTAGCATCGCTTTTCACAACAACAAACACACAAACAAACAAAATAATAGGAGAACCTGTTTATCTATGTGTGAATTTTAGAGATGAAGAGTTGGACTGAAGTTAAATTTGCTGTTTGTATGATGTCCATCTTGCTTAATTTCTCTGTCTGGTGGAATCAAGTGCATAGCTCTTATGTAGCTTGTAGCCTGTAATCTTCCATTTCTCTTGGTTACCCCAATGATTAAATCGCTTTTTGACAGTAGACGGACCATTTCACACACTACCCTACCATCACTCAGGAGAAAGACACCAGGATAACTGTATTCCACTAGAGGCAGAGACTAACCTCTTCTCACTATGAGGAAACACTCCAACCGTTTTTAGATGTAAATAACCGCCTCAGACTCAGAAATAATTACAGTGCATTTGGAGAAACTTCAAAAACTGCAGGGGCAAGTCCTTTACGTCTGCGTCTGCATTTCACCTACCGATTTTTGCTAAATATAAAAATCATTTGTCATTTCTCTTGGAGTGATTTTTTTTACAGTATTGTTTTTCTTTCTCCCAGTTGCAGAACACAGAGCAAAAACAACACAGAAAACTGTAATATGAGACACTTTCAGAAAACATGGAGACTATGCATTATCTGCGACGTTGATAAAGTAAGATGACAGAATGACTTTTTTTGTCTCTTATCACCATGCTGAGATGAATGTGTGAACAGAGGAATGGTCGACTCCATCCCTTCTTACGTTTGGTAAAATGTTGCCTTGAAATGTTCCCTTTGATGTGATCAAGGTCCTTTTAAACTCCCATTTACTCTTCTGTTAATGTAGGAGTCAAATGTAATTCACAAATAATAATTCTGGCAGAGTAACAGCCTTTCTTGAGCTGTTGCGATATTGGGGAAAAAAAACAAAAACCACCAAAGTGAAGTCTCAAAAAGCATAATCCTCTTCCTGTCCGTTACCGGGTGAGATAAAGGTCAGCTGGTAGTACGAGATCTGGGCATATGCATCTAGTTTTCAGGTTTTTTAGTGATTTGTAAGGAAAGATTTTGTGGCACTACTACTTCAGTCACAGTGTTTCAGACAGGAAATGGGTAGAGAGAGAAGCTACTGAGTTTGATTACTCTCAGGTCCAAAATCTAAAATATTGGCCTTGATCAAACTTGGGACTATATCATTCCACCAATATAAAAGTTCTGTATCACACACTTTGTGTTTTAAAACTCAATATAGCTTGAGCCTTGCTTGAGTTCATGCATGACAAAAGAATCACAAGGAGCACAGGTTTCCTGCATAATACAGATCACAACTGTGGAACACAGAAGGCTCCCTTCTATGTTTAGTTGAAGTCATGTTCTTCATTTTTGAAAAAAAAGTAAGATTTATTTTAAACAAATCAAACTGAAATTCTTTGGTTTTTCCTGAAATATTACTATAATCTCATCTCATGCTTGTGAACCCAGAACCATGTTCCATCTCGTCTCGTCCCTGAAATAATAGCTGAGACTTCCAGCCTAAGAGTAGCTGTGGTTCCATCACAAATGTGCACTGAAAACCTTGTCCGTGTTACGGTACTGTCAAGCAAACACAATTTTGCAATTGCTGTGTTTTCATGAAATTGGAAAGATAAGCTTCATAAGACATTAAAAAGCATGCTGCGACACGATCCTCCCTCTACTTCCTGTTGTTTTCTTCTTTGTGGTTTGCGCCAGTGGCAACATCGGCTGTTGTTGAACACGTGACTCAAATGGTGAGAAAAACGTTTTTTCTACTGCAGTTCTGTGAAATAAACCAATTTTGACACAACCAAAAACAAAAAAAACTCATCGTAGCACCAAAATATTTAATCAAAAAATGGCTTTTGGTTTTTAAATTGATGTGTTTCCGTTTAGCAAATTTATTTTTGAAATGCCAAATTGCACAATTATATGGTCAATGGACACACAGCTGTGCGATGCTTTCCTCTCCTTTCTCTCCTCATTGATCGGCTACAGAAACGTTGAAATGACTGAGTTCTTCACCACAAAGGGAAAAGTTTGCGCCGAGGTGGGGACATGCTGTAAAAACATGCCAGAATTTTGTCAGGCCACAAAAAACATTTATGGTTTACATGATCCCTGGTGTATCAAGCATCACTGAACGATAATGTGCCTGAAAGGCCCTGAATCCAGCGGTGATGGCGGCCATGTTGTGAGAACACCAACAGTTCAATTAGGTGAAAGATTTTGAAAGGACATTTTCAGCCACTTTGATCCACTGTTGTTCTGTTTTGCTCAAGGAGTGTGTGCCTGGCATGTTTTCAGACTGGTAACAACAGCATACTTCTTAGAGTTAAAAAAAATTCGAATCACTTTCTGACTGGTTTTTTATCAAAACTATGACGGTGTTTGTCTTCTAATAGGAAAAGGAGCCTTCTGAACGAGCAGCCTCTGCTTTAGGTTGGACCAGAAAGTCAAACCCAATTGAGCTGATTTTTTTTCTCAACATAAACTGAATTAGGTTGATCAGCATTAAAACCCCAAAGCCGCCTGATCAAGTTCGACGCAATCAGTCAATTTCAGCCTGTGGTGTCTAAAACCAATACTCCCACTCGAAGATGTCAGAGGTTATCTGAAAGCCCTCCTCCGTATTGAATTTATTGGTTTTACTTACTGGAAGCAGAGAAAAAAGAAAATCAAATGCTGTGAGCAAAGAAGATGTGTGAAAATCCTTATCTGGCTGGTTTTGCGCGTCATTGTATTTGCACTTATTTGACACTTGCTTATCTACGAGCTGAGTTCTGGTTTTGCGACCTCTACAAACACAGGACTCTGTTCATAATCTGTCAGGACTGAGAAAAGCAGCCGATTTAAATGTCATTAGAGGTTGACTAAGATCCCTCACCAGGTCACCTTGAACATGGGGTTTGTCCTGCAAAGCACCATGGGACTGGACCGGTGCTGCATCGTCTTGTGGAGCTGAAGTCCAGGCTAACGGTGACACCTGACATCTGCCTCTTATCTCCCCACACAGATTTGAGGAAAAACTTTGAGCAGGACCCCCAGGGGAAGGAGGTGCCCATCAACGGGATGATCGTTCTGCACTGTCGCCCTCCAGAGGGAGTGCCAGCAGCGAAGGTGAGGCGTTCCCCTCCATGGATCCATGCTGAAGCTGGAGAAGTTTGTGCTCCCCCAGCTTCCAGGAAAGATCTGGAGGATGACTTTGTAGCACTTTGACAGGGAGTTCAACATCCTGAGCCGGTTTCCCTTCATGTTATTTTTCACCGATAAGTTAAGGATCGTTTAAAAAAAACCCAAAAGGGATCTTTCAGAATATTGGATGCTGTTAATTCAAAGGAAAAACCACAAAAACACCTAAAATCAAAAGTTTGATGATATATCAAAATTCAAAAAAAGTATCAATATCGGTATTGGTATTGGCAATACAGGCCCTGTATTTACTTGCAGTGTCACACATCTCCACCAGTTAAAAATGCTCCTTTTAAAAAAAATTTCATTTTCCAAAAGGTTCTTCATTTTCTAGAATCAGATCTTCATAGTTCATAGAAATAAATACTTCCTACTTTAGCTGGCACACGTATTTGAAAAGGGAAACAGTGATGTGAATTACAGTATGCCGCCTGTGACTCCTGACATGTAAGTAAAGACACCCAGAGCAACGGGAGCGTTCCAGCAAACCCTCCCTAAATAGAACCGGTGGAAACCACACGGCACAAACTGACTCCACTGTGAGTGACTGGAGACTCATTAGCTCCTCTTTACACCGCTGCTGACAAGGATTATTTCCAAACAGTGGATGTGCTGACCCCCCTCCACACACCCACACCGCAAGCTCACATTCTATTGTGTGTGCACTTTCATGTTGCCGCAGCAGCCGCGCCGCAGCTGAAACCTCACACCGGCCGCGCTCACGGATGCCATCTCAATATTTCATGGAGGAGGTGCGCTGAAATCGACAGGGCCGGGCAGCGCTGGCTCGCCCTCTTTCCATTATTCACTGCCGTCTCCTGTGACCGCGCTCATTTGTGTTGACAAAGGACTAGATGGGAGATTGTGATTCCGTCAGTTCGGCTCACGCTCCACTATTTTTACCACCTCTGCGGGGCCGCGCCGCAGCCGGAATGACATCAATCCTCCATTTTTTTTTCCCCATGCCGGATCATTCTCGTGCTGCGAGGGAGCCGGCCGAGGCTGACCTCTTCCTAAATCTTCGTCCTGCGCACGACATCCGCACGTGCGTTTCTCACGCCGATTCAGACCGGTACAAAGTGCCTCCTGGAGGAAAGCCTTTGAGTTTCCTCGAAACATCAGGCAAATTCCAAATGTTTGCGCAACAGAAAGGAGAGACAGTCACAGGAAAACGAAAGGAGCTCTGCCAGCAGCAGGCTCTGCTCCTCTGTCCTGTTGGACGTTTTTACCTCTTTACTTCTCTGGTTTAAAGTCTCCATGTTTATACAAGCAGGAAATCACAGTGGTCTGCTGACAGCTGAACGACCATGTTAATTATAATTAGTATCAAAATCAAATAGATGATGCAGTTAAATGACCAGCATGATTCATTTTCTATAGTCTTATCATAATGACACATTTTTCTTAATCCAGTCTAGATTCAATGATCAGTACATTTCTATCAACTGATTACTGGGGGTGCATTAGTTTTTTTTTGTGGGGTTTTATTGTGTCTTGTTTTGTTGTATCAACCAATCATTAGCTGCATTTCCACTCCAAATGTGTGCAAACCTTTCTGAATTTTCTGCTATTGTAAAAAAAAACCCAACATAATCCTGAAAATAACAAGTGCAATTAAAATCACATGAGCTAAGACTTAAACCTTATATTAGATTTAAAAAAATATTCTGTAGCAGGTTGCTGTCACTTTTTAGCCTTCATCAGTCTTATGATGTAACCGTGGTTGGAAATGTGACTTTGTTTATGACAGATAATCTACCATTGACACAAACCTCTTCAATCTGTCTTTCGTTTTAGAGCTACGATCATTTGACCCTGAAACAACGGATGGTTCTCAGCTCTAAACGAACGTGGCCTTTATGTTGATATGTAACCTTTTGTTTGGCATTTTACAGTAAAGACTGATTCTGCTGATCTGCTGCTCTTGCTTAAAGTTTAGCTCTTAAATATGGCCGCCTTTGCATAAACAAAACAACAGCACATATACCAGAAGAAACTGTGTTTCTATTCATGCTCACAGGTTTTGTACAGCAGCATTTCAGTATGTGAACCATAAGGACTCCCAGATGGTACAGAATGCAGAGACAGCGAGAGAAAGAGAGAGAGAGAGAGGCACAACAACATTCAGCAAAACTGTAGAAAAGTCAGCGCTGTGCTTGAAGAACCTTTTCTCGTAGTAGAAAACACCTTTTATGGAGAACCTGCGAAATAATCATGTTCGCCCAGGCGCCAGTATTCCACAAGTCTGAGGATATTTTTCACATTTCGCATTCGTCCTGTGGCTGTGGACACAAACACAACCGTGACTTCAGAAGCGATGAACCGACCTTTACAGGTCAAGTGGCTCTGAAACTGACAGAAATGATTTAAGTTTCATAACATCAGCGTTTTGTTCAAGCATTACTTCAGGTTTTTATTGCTTATAGTCACTTTCACCTGTCTTTCAAACTGAAAAGTTGTATTCAACACTTTTATTCATTATTTATGGATTTACCCGAGGCGCTGCTTCATTCAGCTGAATTTAAGGTTCAGGGAAAGAAACACTTTTCAACTTCTTTGCTTCCTAAGTGTCATTTTCTAACTCTACTCTCAGGTTTGCATAAAATGTTTTATTGAGGATCCAGAAGTTTCAGCATGATGAATAATAATGTCTACTGGGATCGGTGATTTAAGCACAAGTGCAAAAGGATATTAGGTGTGTGAGTTTGGATCCTCGGTCGCAAACAAATTACAAATAGTTCAAAAATAATCTCAGAGTGAGTAACGCATAGAAAACTGAACTGTATTCCCCAGTTATTCGCTTCCACCAGTCAGATCCAGTGTTTTCAAGCTAGTGTGACTTATTCTAAAGCGCTAAGAAACTAACCAGAGAGCATCGCTTAGGAAACGACACCTTCATTTCTGAATGTTTACTTCTGGCTCATTTCTAAACTTGACATACTAGCCTCGTAAGGCACGGTGGTGGAAGTGCTAGAGTTGGTTAAACTCTCAGAATAATACGAAAATAAATCCAACTTTTCAATTCTAAATGGCGACGTTGTGAAATAATGGGTATCATCGTCAATTCAAGTTATTTCATAATTTGCATTTGTTAGAACTTGGCTCGAGCTGAAGGCGTTTTGTGGTCCTTGATGAGGTATGATTTATTAGCAATTGCTGTATTTTTTTTTTTTTTTTTGTAAAAAAAAAAAAATTCCAGCTTGACTGAACATGAAGTTGTGGAGGAAAAATTAAAATCCCAAAACAGTTACATGTGGATTCTTAAACATATTAATTTTAATGCTTTTCAAATACAAGGCACAAAACTTTCAAATGTTCTACTACCGGTGAAGTATTGCACCGCTCTGGTTTCAGACGATGTGCTGGCATAGTTACTACATTCAGAAGCCAAATGCAGAGGTGGTGTTTGCTTGACGTCGCTTCTTTCTTCCAGAGTAAACGGCTAAAGCGACGTAGCAGCTCCACCAGCTGCACTTATTCAACAGAAGCCATTTTCCATCAAGTGCATGTTTGCACAGATGCCTAACCACATGTAGCTTGTAAAATTTGCCGGGCCACATGTTAATAAAGTTAGGTCCCAACTACTATTATCTTTCCCATCAATAATAATCCTTATTGGGTATTACCATGAATTTCCACATTAGCCACATGGCTGCGGCGGTTCTGTTGGGTCTGGAAGCCGTCATCGCACCATATGCTTTGTTTAAGACTAAATTAGTTTCTGTAGCTCGGTTTCTAATGGAATTATTCATGATGCTGTTATGAATTCGTTTGACAGCAATAACACTTGATCACACTTTAATGACATATCCAATATGTTCAGCTTTGAGTCCTCGAGCTTGAGTGAAATATTCATGGCACAGTTGGAAATGCTTCATGAGAATAATGTCAAAATCAGCAACATGAGAGTGTGATGTATAGTTGGTGCATACGGCCTGATTGTGAGCTGCTTTATGATGTTATTTCTGGTAGAAGATTTCTTCTGCTGGCAGGTTAAATGCTCTTTGTTTTGTTTTATTATCACGTTATAACAAAAGAAATCAACTTTGAAAACAAACGGGTCATCGTGGTCTCATGTGAGTCTTACTGGACACGTTTTTGATTCAATATTTCAAATCTGGTCATAATAAAGTCAGTGTTAGTTTTATTTTATTTTATGTACCTTTGTGTTAAGTCTGATCCTAGGGTCTAAAGTTTTATTCGACTTGTTGGGGATTATGAAGGTAAATGAAACTTTAGCTCATATTCACATTGGTATGATTTGAATGAAGAAAAATATTAATAAATATTTGAGAAGTCATAGAAGTCAATAAAAAGGAAGACGAATCCTCTCAATGAAAACTGCCCCTTTTTATGCATGAATTTTGATAAGAAATGTCACAATTGCTTAAGTGGGGGTAAAAAAAAGTTGTATTGTGCTGTGCCCAGTAGAAAATCAATGGGAAATAATGATAAAAAAGTTGCATCTCATTATACACTTTGACATTAAGAGTTTACATGAAGAACATGATGGAAAACTTTCCATAATTTTCAATATAATAGTATCCATTACCTTTTGAAAGAAATAAAAACAAGGATCTGTTCCATGATGGACCATCCAAAATATAACTTATTTTCTTAGTTGTCTGTTTTGCATAACTTGTAATTATTCAAGTATTATTACAGAACTATTTTACTGCAAAAGAGTATCGAGAATTTTAAAGCCCCCATTTGCCCCCAAGTTTATTTATGCTTTAAAGTGAGTTAAAAGTAGCAGAATGATTGACATAGTTAATAGTGTAGCACTAGCTTACAACCACAATCGGGATGGAGCAAACCTGGATGAACGTACACACACTCACACACACGCATCCAGGAAAAAGATCAAGTCATAGTGACCACTGTGCCATAACAGACAGCAATATGAATATGAATATGAATATAGTGCCTATAAATATGTATATCTCTCTACCCACACACAAACACACACAAGATGACAACAAGACAAAACAACAAAAAAACAGCACAAAAATGAACAAATAATAAACAAAAATGGATTTTAAATAGGTATTTTTATCGGTCATTCTTTCTCCAAGCTACAAGTCCCCAAAAATGTGGTTCCAAAAGTGAATAAATAAAAATACAGAGTAATGAGCAACATAAAATGCAGTGAAAAACAAGATTTTTTTATAACCAAATAAAACATCAATATACCAGGCAGAATTCCTACATGTAGTAATCCTGTTTTTAAATGTTCTACCTGAAAGCATCAGTGCTTCTGATGAAAGTGTTCACTGAAGTCCATCATTCTGCTCTATTTACTAGTTTCTTATTATTTATTTACTCATTCATTTTGTTCTGTCTCAGTAGACTTATGGTTTCTCTGTGTGTTTCAGCAGTCCTGGGCTTCATCAAGGCTTTCCGGACACACCGATTTAAAACCAGCATCTGGATGCAAAATTGATATTTTTAATTGTTGTTTTCTGATTTTGCTCACATAACCCTTTTGTGAAGTTAAAATCCTCACAACAATTACTTTACATGTTAAAGTGTTATTAATCCAGTATTTTTTCTCTCACATGCTTTGGGACAATCCAAGCTTGCTCGCTCAGACTCTGAAAGCAAAATACCCTCATATCCATTTTAGAGCTTATCCACAGCCAACGTTTCAAACAAAGCTGTGTCGGCGCTAGGTGTGACATTCAGATTCTCAATTGTATCTGAAGAGCAGACAGTGTAATTTGCCCACAGTTAATAAAATGTTCGAGTCGATTATTTGCGGTTTGGTTCCGCTCCAGCCAAACAGCTCCTTTGACTTCACACATTTCTGGGAGTGAATGTAGAGCACATGCTTTAGCTGTGGGAGAAAGGAAGCCATGAGAACCCCGGTATAATGAGTTTCTTTTGAGTTGATTCTCAGGGAGAAAGTGTGAAATGAGAAGCAAAAACCAGAAGCCAATTTCCACTTCCCTGAATGAAAGCCTTTAATCCGAGAGGAATCCTGCTTGATCTACAGTAGCTGAGGTAGACCGACCGGGCCACGGCACAAAGGCGGCGAATCAACTAAACGCTCCCGTACTGTGGAGCACGCCCAAGCTCAGTGTACACAGTGAGCCGCTGCTTTATAACTAGGAACCATTAACCTCCATCCCAACCACCGTCTCTGTACGACTCAGTCCTGGGTGCAGATTCTTTGTTCGTCTCATAGGTCACAGAGAGTCTCCCACAGAGACGATGAAGAGCTGCATTAAGCAATCCCAGCCCAGAAGTTCCCTCTGTTTACCTGGTTAAGATAAGACAGATTGAGGTGGGATGGTAATGCAGTGGCACAGCACTGGAAGCGAAAGACAGGTGACATTTGGGAAGCAAACGGGGAGGCAGGAACGTGACACATACACCCCCACCTCCCTCTGTCACTTGTATCCTGTGATTAACCTCTAGGGCAGGAGAGAACAGCCGAACTCCCCCAGACTCCACCTGCTGCCGACAGGCCTGCTGTTTGAGCGAACATAGAGTAGCGTTGGGTCAGAGCCCCATCCCAGACTTACTCATGTTCTCTTCACCCGTACCGCCGATTAGCGGCGGGGAAGATGCGTGAAGAGGATTAGCTCTGTGTTCCTCAGGGTTGCCTCTGATATGCAGCTCAGTAGGTCCCCGCCGGCGTCCCTGGGTCCCAGAGCGCGCCGCTCGCAGTGGCGCTTAATCCGTGTAATTGCATTGATGAGACACTCGGCAATTAAAAAGTTCTTCAGCCCGTGCGTGCTTTGCCGATGGCGTCGGAGTTAATGTAACCCCTAGCCTGACCGTGACTCAGCAGACTTGTCTCCCACCAGCCCCAGAGAAAGCTTTTTCTTCCTGCAACACCTTGACACTGAGTGACCGCCAGACGCCCTGGGCAGGGGCGATGAGGCGCGGGAGCAGCACGAAGAATGCATCAGTTACCGAGGTCATGATGGGGGCTCTCCTCATAAGTCTTGAGGACGGCGGCGGTGTCGCTCGCCCCCTTTGCTCCCCTGTCCTCTAATTGCCCGTCAACCGCTACATTTCTCAGCATCTAATCATCGGCAAATGTCAGCTGGATGAGCTGTGTTCGTGTGCATAAGCTGATGAGAGGACCCCGCCGACGCAGCGGGCCGGGGGGGGAGGCGACCTTCAGGGGAGGTCTGGGTAATGAAATCACAAAAGGAAGCTCTACCGCTGGAAACTCCTCTGTCAATGCTGACACTGATGACCGCGTCCTAATTGAAACAAATGTGCCAATTAGGTAATTCATTTCTCACATCCACTGACTTGCACGGGCAAATTTGTATCCCTGTCATCTATTCCTCTCTGTCTCTCTCTCTCCTAATATCTCTGTATTAGGGAAGCAAAGTATCAGTTGAGTATTAAAAGTATCAAAGTACCGATTAGTAAGTATCAATTAAGTAACGATTAGTCTATCAATTGACTTTCTTAATTGATAAGCAGCCGTTTTCTAATAAAACAAGTTTTCTGTTGTATCAAGAGCGTGGTCTCCATAATATGCAAAATTTTTCATGTTTAGCTGAACGTATAAAAAGAAGAGATGTTCAGAAGTGCAGACTTTACTTTACACTCAGTGTCAAAGAAGTGGACAGACTGTGATATAGCTCTCAGCTGTCTGGACACTCTACGATCAGTGCCGACAGTGAAATTTCATGCTGTTGCGGGCGTGACGCACAGGAAGTGATGTTGCTCCCTTTCCATTCATTTCCTATGGAACTTGCTCTCCTCCAGCCAAGTAACCAGCGACATTCATACAAAACCACATAAGGAGGTTTTTGTATCCCCCGCTGGACTTTGTTCAGAGATTCACTTTCCTTCGCTTTAAGGATGATCAGCGGCGCCTTTTGCTGGTTGGTGGCCAAACTGCAACACAGAAGGTTTTAGAGGATGTTATTTGTTTAAATGGTAAATTGCCAGTACCTGTATAGCGCTTTATCAAGTCTAATTAACCCAAAGTGCTTCACAGTACATTCTGACACACATTCACACACCGACGATGGTAAGCTGCTGCACAGCTTAGCTGGACAGCTGGGGCAGTCTGACAGAGGTGAGGCTACCATGCACCTCTGTCATGGTAGCCTCACCATGGCAGAGGTCATGGTGCCATCAGGCCCCCTGATCTGGGGAGTGAGGTGTCTTGCTCAAGGACACAACGACAGAGGCGGATGGAGTAGCGATTGAACCGCAACCTATAATTGCGGGACGAACTCCTACCACCATCGCTATTTGATCGTCCCGTTCAAATAGAACTCCTTTCAATCTAAAAGCCATTAATCAACAATCAGAAGTTAATCAATTAATTGCTTCCCTGCTGTGTGTGTCACTTCTTTTGCCTCATGAATCTTCTCATGACGACTCCATGGCTGCTCATAGCAGGCAGACCCCAGACTGAGAGGGGCCTGCTGATGACACACAATAATTGCCTCTTTCAAGTCAGAGATTTCTGCAGATAAAAGAGAAATACATGCATGAAAGAGGGGGGCAGCTGAAAAGACAGAGGGTGTGGACGGGCGCCACGGCTCGTGCCACCCATCCAGACGGATGACTTTAATAATGAGAGATTAGACTCTATCCCGCACTCCTCTGCCTTCTTATCGACGCACGGCGCTTCACCTCTGATGAAACCCGGGTGCAAGGCTGTCTTTTAATTGTAGATAAGAATCGAGACTGCTTTGAGGATTGGCTTCTACGTTTGCACTGAGACGGTGTGGGGAACATAGTTACAGTCTACCCATCGCCTTTGAAAATGAGACGATTCCAGCCAGCCAATGCAAGCTATAATTAGCTGAAATAACTGATAAAAATGACAGAACAATATGGGGTTTTCTATTGGTGAAAGTGATTTTTGAATTTCAGGATGGGTGATGATTGATGTTTTTGCCCTACTGTTATTTAGTTGACTGTTTTCTATTTTTACTCATGATCAGAAATTCATATAGGCCTAACTGACCAATGCCCTGTCTTGCTCGCGCACACACACACCCTCATGCCCACGCACACGAATAAGACAAGATCTGATAAAATCCCAACAAAGCAACTTTTGTACATGACAGTACATTACATTTGAACTTGGTCAACACTGAGGAAGTTACTGATTTAACTCTGAGACCAGATTCCTGTAGGAAACCGTTGCTCAGCAGAGCAAACTGACTCAAAGCTTTATCATAAGCAGTTATTTTTCTCTGAAATTACATTTGACATCTAATAAAATAACTGGAAAAAAATCATCTAAAAATAATAAGACATCTTTCCATTTCTTCTTGTAGACGTGTTTGTTCAGAACTTGTTCCCACTTGCTCATCCAGGTCTTACTGAACCCTCATTTGGGTACTGATGCCCAGTCATAATGGAGCAGAAAAGAATCGTACCAAAACAGGTCTCACCCAAGAATGAAATTCTCTGCAATGTGTTGGTGAATTAAGACTTCCTCTCACTGGAAGAACCTTTTCCCTAAAAGTTATGACTATTCCTCCACTAAACCTTTCATTTGGCACAATGTAGTCAGAAAAACTCAGGGTTTCACCTCACTTCGTAGAACTCATCTTTAAGAGCCTAGTGGCTTTTACCTTTCACCGCAGTGTGTAAGGCTTGGATACAGCCATGAGGAACTGTTTCATCACACACACTAGGCACAGCTCTTGAACTATACCATGTTTCTTTGCATTTCCAAAGGTGTGCCACAGGGCCCATCCTTGGCCCCACTCTGTTCTCCATTTATATTAATGATTTTCACAAGTTGTTAGTAAAGGTGCTGTGCATTTATAAGCTAATAACACCATATGCTTTTGGTCCACCCCCTGAAACTCTCTCACTCTCCAAAGCAAAGCGCCTTGGACATCCAAAACACCTTTTTGAATTAAAGGTCTAAATGCCCCCTCACTGCAGATGAAACGATCTTTGATCAGACAACAAAGTACAAACACTTAGGAATCTGGCTGGACAGTTCATTTTCTTTCCAAAAGAAAGAAACTTGGATTTCTGTACCGAAACCTCTTGTCTGAAGCTTGGAGTTCTGTTGCTAATGACTTCAGAAAATTAGCAAGTCTTTCCCACAGTGGCCCTCAGCATGCAATGACCCCGCTCTCTGGTTGCACCTTCCCTCGTAGCTGTGTCTTTTCCATTGCTGCTATTTGATTTAACTTTGGAATTTGTAGTTGTAAAGAAATTTTGTGGCTAAGGCTCCATTTGCACGGAGCTGCTATTTAACCTGTTCAGTTTAACACAATTCCTGACAAGGATTACATGTTATCTGAGCACTTTGTCGGAGGCAGCTGTTGATTATGAGGTGGAAGCTAAGGATCAAAAGCGTATGTGATGACATTCTAAAGTCACAGTGCCGTATAGTGGCCTGGCATGACAACTACAGCTGACACAGGGTGTCTTAGCTGTGCCGTCTAAACGTGGAACTTTTTCCCAATCAGCATCCGAAGACACCAGCAGCTTTCAGGCAATAGTCTCGTGTAAATGTAGCCTGAATTCACTGCTCAAGTGGCTTCCTATCACAGCACCACATTGGAAGTATCTGAACTTCTTAGCTTGAGCCATTCTCTCATAGATCCTGTCTGCAGGTATTTGTGCTAAGTTTATACACATATGGCCAGGGATGTGACTGGAACTCTTAAATTCCATCAGACGGACTGTGTGACCCAATACCTTTGCCAATATAATGCATACCTGCAGGCTGTCATTTCTCCTGTCCATCATTTCTATCTGTGCCGTCTCCTTATGCCCACCAGCACTTCCTATTTGCATCCAAAGTGTTGATCATTGTAAATAGTGCCAGTGCACTTCCTTTAAATCCATCAGCATTTCCCATTCTGCTATGTTACAAATGTAATTTGCAAGTGCAGCGATGCAGCTCTCTTACCAGGCTAAAACCACTAAAGCGTCACTAAGTTTGTAATTCCTAATTAGTTTTCCTCTCAGGTGCTGGTAATTGGTTCCAGTGCTTCTCCTGACTGCCTAATGGAGGTGGAGATAGTGGTGGAGCCGCGCCCACTGGGACTAATCAGCAGTGGGAGGGCTTGTAACGCAGCTGACCAGCAGTTCTGCATGCAACGACTTGAACATGAGCGACGTGTTCACGTCGATGTGATCTGAGAATGAGTTAAGTGATGATTCAGAGGTAGCCAGCATGATGTCAGTGTCAAAGAGCTGGGAGGAACGAGATCCGTAGAGGGTCAGGATTATTCAAACGCTGGACCAGTTTGAATTATGTCTTTAAAAAAAAAAAGTTTTTTTTTTTTTTTTTTTTTTTGCCATATCAGTAGAAAAATCATTTCAGACTAACATTACCTGTTCTGTCTTTTTCAAGATTTAACATGACCACTCAGGTGTTGTACATCTCTTTTTGTTTGCTTGTTTTTGGCAATATGCTCCATAGAAGTTAAAGACTTAAATTGAAATTGTTAAGAATATTTCTCATTGGGAGCCAGTTTTAAACACTCTTTTAAAAGGAAATCCTTTACACAGTCTTCTTATGTCAAAAGATGTTTCTCCAGACTTCTATTCCCCACTTCTATTTTTCCTCCTGCTGTGTCAGTTTTCTTAAACACTTACTGCTTCTTTTTTGAAGTGTGCTACGTTTCTGCCAAGTAAGTCTTGGAACTGTCTTTGGTAGTTCAGAAGTACTTCCTTATGCTTGTTACGTTATTTTCGCTTTAACACTTTGAAGACATCAATAAGGGAACAGGAACAAAAATGTGTTCTTAAAGAAATTACGATTAAGAACAAAAGAAAATCATTTTAAAGGGGTTCTTTGTGAAAAGGATAGTTCAGATTCTAAGAGAATGATGTCGGTAATACTTTTCACCCTCATGACAAATTTAAAAATTGTGATAAACAAATTTGTATCATTCTTGTACTGCAGTTGGGAGGCCACAAAAAAAGTCCAAAAAAGGCCACTTTTTTACACCCCTCTTTTAGTCAGCATGAATGTGATTGTAATTTATGTTTGTTTTATGACACTCTCCTGTTTTCTGTCGTGTGACATTTTGTTGCATGTTTTCTGAACAGGTCGTTGTTGAAAATCAGAATTTGTCCTCAATTTACCTGGTGGAGAAAAGCTGCAGAAACGCAAATAAATCATAAAGAAAATTACCTCAATTGCTGATTTCACTTCTGTTTCTGCTTATAAATAAAATCCTACTGAAAAAAAACGTGACAGCACATTTCTTTTACTTGTTTCCAAGACAAGTTATAGCAGATCTGAAGTTGTAATTTGTAAAAAAAAAAAAAAAAATTAAATAAAAAATAAATCATGTAAAAAGCCTTTGCCTTGCAGCCTTGTTATCTGTTTGATTGTTAAATCAGTCAGTAGTCTGAATAATACAGGAGGCTCCATTAGTTGTGATCCATCATTTATTATTTAGAAGAGGACGAGGGAACGTCACACTGTGTGCGTAAGCGATGCGATTTGACCTCATTCGCATGTTTTCTTGTTTTTTTTGTGTGGTTTTTTTTTACCTGCAGGTGGAATGGCAGAAAAATGACGAGCTGGTGAGTTCACTGACCGACGACAAGCTGGACACCCGGGCCGACTACAGCCTCATCATCAACGAGGCGCGCTTGTCCGACTCGGGCAACTACACATGTCTGGCCAGCAACGTCGTAGCGAAGCGTCGCAGCGCCACGGCGCCTGTGATCGTCTACGGTACGCCCGCAACAACCCGCCGCACCGCACCAATGTTTACACGGCCCATTAGATCAATTTGTTTGGCTTCCCGTAACCTTACGCAACAGTGATTAAGAATCCCATCTTGAGGCCTCGGCTGAAGAGCGCCGTTTCCCCTTTATTCCGGCGAATGCATTATTCAACGAGTCAATTTACTGCCTCTCGTTTAAAATCAATGCCTGCTGTATGAAAGGAAATAAGCCACTGTGTCTTAATCTCATTTAAAGGGAGTGTTGCTTGTTAATTATTTACTTGCCTGAAGCCTCGCGGAAATCTCGAGTTCGGCCCCCTTTCAAAGCAGCTGCTCGAGATTCAGCTCCCAAACACGCAATAAACTGGGATCATAGAGTAAAGGGCTTCAGTCACGGCGCTAAGTGGTCGATTCCAACCTGTCAGGCTGTTTGAGTCTGTCGCTTTTAGAAATGGCATTTCTGCTTAATGGCTCCCTTTGCTTTGCACAGCTCCACGGCTTTATCTTAATACGAGAGCAGAGAACACTGACATTGCCAATTAAGGAAAAGGGAGCCGTATATTCAGCAATCTGCTCCCGCTGTTATGCATTGTTGCCCCGTGGAGCCCGCAGGACCATTAATAGCTCCGAGCCTTATTAGAGCTTTAGAGTATGCCAGAGTTCTGTAAGGGAAAAAAGAGCGTGTGTTGTTTTGCACACTCACTCAACTGTTTTCTTTTCTTTTCTAACTTTGCTGGAACTTTCTCCAGTGAACGGCGGCTGGTCGCTGTGGACGGAGTGGTCGGCGTGCAACGTGCCGTGTGGGCGGGGCATCCAGAAACGCTCCAGGACCTGCACCAACCCGGCGCCGCTGAACGGAGGCGCTTTCTGCGAGGGCATGTCCGTGCAGAAGATCACCTGCAACTCTCTCTGCCCAGGTTAGTCCCACTTCTGATTTTCAGCGAAGACGAACCGGAGCTGGGATGCATGGCGTGCTCCGCAGCACGTCAGTAAAAAAAAAAAACAAAACGGGAGAAAAATGTGTGTGTGGAGGAAAACTAACACAGTGGTGCCATTGTGCTATGGAGATACTTTTCCTCAGTAAAGAACTTCTAGCTTGTCAGAGTT
The DNA here is from genome assembly GCF_003331165.1 of Xiphophorus hellerii. Taxonomy (NCBI): domain Eukaryota; kingdom Metazoa; phylum Chordata; class Actinopteri; order Cyprinodontiformes; family Poeciliidae; genus Xiphophorus; species Xiphophorus hellerii. The sequence goes on from NC_045683.1 coordinate 28,926,015, forward strand.
GATAAAAGGATGGATGAAGGGAAATCCTAGATGAAGACCTGAAAGAGGTTGGAACAGGCGGGAGACTGGGCTGGAGGTTCACCAACCATTTCATATGTCAAACTGGCCCAGTCAAAGTCCAAATTATAAACTCAAATGGAAATCTGTAAGAAGACCCGTATATTGATATTAGTAAACACAAACTGCTTTTCCATTGAGCTTAAAATTGCTCAAAATGAAATCACGAAAACTTACTTTCATAACAGAAACACAGCAATTTAAAACAAACTTTTTGACAAAAAGGTTTTGCTTCGGGATGAGATGGTTTTTCGGCTTTATCGAAATTAGTGTGCTTCACAAAGCTGCAATGGAAACACTGTTTCTGCATCACGAATCACGTGATCAACAACCAGATGTTACTACTGCTGGAAAAGACAAATAAGACGACAGGAAGTGGTGGGAAGATGATGGTGCAGCATGCTTTTTTATGATTTACCGGGTGAACAAACTTGTTCGCATGTGATTTTAACTGCATTTCTTTATAATGGAAGCGCCTCAATTACAAAATTGACAAAAGCTTTACGCATATTTGTATCGGAAACGCTGAAATTGTTTATTTAGCAGGATGAGTTTGCTCTAGCTTGCAAATGGGGAATTGCGAAAATTTGCAGAACTGAGACTTGCGTCCCAAAGAGGTGCGGCAGTAACTGCACCAAAAAATGTTCTACGAAGCAATGAACTGAAGCTCACAATTCAAATTCAGCCTTATTGTCAATTTACCCTCATGTTCCTGGCATTCAGAGGAACTGAAACTGTGTTTCTTGATGTTGTACGGTGAATTCAATTCACAATCAGGTGCTACTTTGTGTTGGTCTGACACAACAAATTCAAATCAAGCACACTAAGGTGTGTAGTTGTCAGAAGAAGCATGTGGGGGTGTAAAATTCTTCTGTCAAGTCCCTGTAAATGAGCTCAATATCCTGACTCAGCAGCATTACAGATGACCGATATTATAGACTGTAAGACACCGATCGAGTGGTGACCTCACTGTGTCCCTAATGGTGCTGGACTGAGAAGTGCTGCACCAAGGAGAATCCAAAACCACGAAGGGATTTACTGTGCAAGTTAAAATGATTAGAGGAAGTTGAGAGAGGATAGCAGTGTGTGATACACAGGGAGAGGTAGAAGAAGCTGCAGGACTCGATTAAACGAGTTCATGTCTCCCAGCAGGAAATATGGAGAAACTTAGGCTGCGTTCACACAGCAGGCGAACTCGACCCACATCTGACTCTTTCAGGGCAGCCTGAACGCCTCAGTTTGGATCTTTTCACCTCTCAAAATTCTTGTTTGAGCCACTTCCATATGTGGAACTCAGTCGGACAGTTATGCGATATATTTCAAAGAGTCTGCAGTCTGAACAGTTGTGTCGCATTTCATCCGACCTTTACGTTATTGACGTGAGACGTACATCATAACTCTATCAGAAAAACTGGAAAAAATCTGGATGTATTGGCTGAAAATTATGATTAGGAAATTATAAAGGAAGTGTATATCAGTGAAGCACATCATAGTCCACCAGTTTTAGGTCTGACAGATTTTCCTACGTGAACTGCAGTCAGTGCTCTACAAAAGCAAATTAAGAGCCAAACGAGCCAAAGCTCCCATCACTAAAGTGGACCATTGTTTGGAAAAAAAAATGCTTTAATGGTGAATCAGCAATTTCTGCATTCACATGTAAAATAAATATCACAATTTCATTTTCAAATTCTTGCACAGCAACAAAACTTACACAATGGGAAGCTCAACAGAGCCAGACGACTTACAATAGTTAGAATCTGGGAGACGATGCAGACGGGCGGCAGTGGCTGCATCAGGCTGAGGCGTTTCCTCTTCTTTTCCCGTTGACTATTAAGGGTACAAATAATGACCTTTATTGAAACAAGTTACATGTAAGGGTTTTAAAAAACTGGATTGTTTAAAAATAAAAAAAATAGATAGAGTCCAGCAGTTGAACAGAAACGTTCCCTTGTTTTCTTTTAATCATTCCTCTGTTGTGCCTTATTCAGCTTTTGTGTCCCGGTGAAATTTATACAGCTTGGTTGGAAACCATTAAATCAGCAGGAAAACCCTTGTGTTAGTTTCCCAGGCCTATTCACCAACTGCCAGAGACGGAGGAGGGGAACGCGTCAGGGCAGGAGCTGATAAACACTGGAAGTAACGGCTATGTGAACATTTTCACAAAGCTCCAATCAGACGGGGTAAATTGAAAAAGTTTTATAGATAAGTATATTCAGCGGCTGTCAAGGCACAGCAAGTATGCTTTCCATCTGTCTGCTTCTCTGATCTGAGAGTCTGTTATATCAGGATATTTGCAAGGAAAATATGTCAGAAATGTCTCGTTTAGCTGCAAGTGAATGCTTTACTACCTCTGAGCAGATATCGCCCCCTGTAGACCGCTCGGACTCACTATACTTGCTTTTTTGATTTACACAAGAAGAAACAAAAACACAACAGTGGTGCACCAAGAAAAGCCACCAGTCTTTAAAGGGGCGGTGTTATGTAAAATTGACTTTTTTTTAGCTCTACATCATGTTAGAATGTTACATCCTCATCAAAAAACATGCCTGGAGTGTTTGCTTCGATTCTTTCATGCATGTTTGAGAAATCCTTTAATCTCCCGTGGCAACCAGTCGGCTGTGCAAAACACTGAATTCCCCACTCAGCTCCTTCAGACTAGTCAGGAGCAATTAGCAAACACCTGGTGAAACTGTGCGATGACTGAGCTCATATGAGCTACTTCTCAGTTCAATGCTGGTTAAAACAAAAAAAAAGAAAAAAGATGTTGTGAAAGGAGTTTCAGAAACAACAGGAGTTTCTTAAAGAGACAGAGACCCAATTTCAAGGTGTTAAATTGCAAAATCAAATTTCTTCAGTCATATTATATATATATAGGTCATTTTTATAACAACTGAAGGTAGCATAGTTACTTGATTGTGCTATAAAATGGCACTATGTGCCTGGAAAACACATAATGCTGAAGTTTAAAAAAAACTGTTTATTGGCTTTTATTAAAGGAAACAATCAGAAAACACCTTTAAATGTGGTGGGGGTTTTTTGCAGTCGATGGTGGAGTGGTCAGGCTTGACACCTCAGAGAAAGATTTGGAGTTTTCCTGCTTTTCTCTGCATGTCTGGGTTTTTGAGGTCACCCAGTCCAACAGTTCAGAAATATTCGTGTTTAGGGCAAATTCCCTCAGGTGCAGCTATGATTGGCTGTTTTCTTTTGTGTTGGTTCTTTGATGAATTGCTAACAATCCCACGATGTACGCCTGTACCTCTCACCTGGAGGGGTTCCAGTAAATGAGTCTATTAAAAATAGTGTCTTTCATTTCACAGCAGCGCAGAGCGTAAAGGAGCCGATGAGGTGAATGAATGACTGGATCAGGGACTTGAACTTGGATCCGAAAAACTGAGGATTCCAAGCCTTTTTACGCCAGGCGTAAGCCCGACCATGTGGGCTCGGAATGTTACGTCGTCGTTTCCCTCGGAAGCGGAACTGTCTGAGCTCCAAGTTGGGAAAAACGAGAGGAAGGAACGCTGAGTCTGGAATTTCTAACAGGAACGGCAGATCTTGCAGAGGGTTCCCAATGTTAACATCCGATGCAATATGGATTCCAACCAACCATTTACAAACACTTCAGTAGTTCACATCTCAATAAATTAATTGAACATGTGTTTATAATTCGGTGTTTGACCAGCTGTCATGAGGAAACATTTACTTGTATTCGCTAGTGATAGTTAGCAACCAACATAAATAACTTGTTCTTTTCTGACTCACAACCAGAGGCACTAAATGTGGTAGTGATGTTGTTCTCAGATGTCAATCAAAGCATAAGCCTAGCTGGAAAAGTGCTTGAAATTGAGAATCTTTATCTCACTAGGTTTTTTTTTATCTATAATTGAAAAGTTTATATCTACTCTTTTACAGTCTGGGTCCATTTAGGAAAGTTGTGTATCTTGTAATTATCTGTCCCTGCATAAACCTTGTTGCAGTCTGTGAGTGTCATGTTTCTGTAAGATTATGCAAGCCGGATCATTTCTGAAAGGTGTTTGGGCAACTCGTCAAAAGTCATGAAGGAACAATGACTGCAGCCTAAAAACAGATAATAACATTAACCAGGTATTCTGTAGCTGCTATTATCCCTGGAGATGAGTCACATGTGAAATCATTTACCTACATGAATCGTCCTTACACAAGCTGACTGAGTGTGTGTTTGGAGGTCTTGCCACTGAAACACTGTCACTATTGGAGCAGAAGGTGTGCGCAGGTATGCTGATGGCTGGGGTGTGTGTGTGTGTGGGCATGCAGGGGTGTGTGTGTGGGCGTGCATTTGTTTCTAATACCTTGTGGAGACCATTTTTCTGACATGTACTACGTTGTGGGGACACACTGCTCCTTGTGGGGACCGAAGCCTGGTCCCCACAAGGGGAAGCGTTTTTTTTGGGTCAGGGGTCAGATTTAGGACTAAGGTGTGAATTGAGTTTTGGTTAGGGTTAGGGTAAAGGTAAGGTTTAGGCTGTAGAAATGAATGGAAGTCAATGGAAAGTCCCCGCAAAGATAGCTGCGCAAACATGTGTGTGTGTCATTGACACCTGTCCAACGTATCAATTTGGAGGGGAATATGTCTTTAAGTTGGATTAAATCGGACTGACTGGTTTTGGTTTCATATTTATGTTTGTCTCTGACATCTCAGTTGGTTAGGGCTCCATGTAATCTGTTTTTTTTGGTTTGTTTGTTTTGTTTTTTTTTAGCAAACTCTGCCTCTAGTGTCTTCAGTTTTATGACACATACTTTTTTTCATTCTAGCTATATTTTAGCCATGCGAAAAGCGTGTAATTATGGAGTGAAATAAATTGATTAAAACCAGTAGACAGACTTCCATATTTTTCAATGCTTTTTATGTTCAGCAGTATTTTGGGAAGGTAGTTTAAAAGTATTTACCTGATCCTTTTCTTTAAGAAGGAAAGAACATTACTTATGGGCAAAACAATGAATGTGGTATTTTATGTAAAAAAACAAACAAAACAAAAAAAACAAACAAGAAAAGAGCCAATTTTGTGAAATAAAAATGCTTTCGATTTGAACTCAGCTGGAGAATATTTCCCATAAAGACAGATGGTAAAACCGTGTGAAGACATGCACACTGCTCATTTTTCATCTCTCTTATCAGCCGTAGACATCTCCATTGAAGAATGATGATTGTCAGTCTTTTTGTGTTTAGCTCTTGTGTTCTGACAGCCATCCCCCGCCCCCGGCCCTTCCACCTAAACACCCCCGGCTGCAGTGCTTTTCTAAAAACGACAAGGCTTATTCTGTTTTCCTGAAGGATTATTTGATTCGACACGGTTAGCGACAAAATCTTCCAAAAACTCACGCTTTGGTTCTACTAATTTAGATAAATTTTCAAGAGCTACCAAACATGTGCGGCCTGCGCCAGCCTGCTCCTTCTTCCTGTTTCTAATGTGACGCTTCGTTTTAGGGGGGTGGGGCATCTGTGTTTCGGCCATGAGCTTTTTTTCATGGCTGGTCATTGGAAAAAGGTGGATTTGGATGCTAAAACAAGACAATGATCCACAACACAATGAAAAAATGACCTTTTGTTATAGAAGTACAACTAGCAACAGTTGAAAACTAAAAGAAGGTTGCAGAGAAATCATCTCTCCTCTCTGTCCACTGATGTCAGGATTATTGAGCCTCTTAAAACTGCAGTATGCAACTTTTAGGCTCTAGATGCTGTCATTCATGCTCGTGTACGCACCGCTCAACGTGCTAATGGCAGAGAAACAACTTACCATTACAGGAACAGTGTTCATTCACCATCAAGCTAACTAGCATGGCTAAATCACTTGGAGAAGACACAGTATCTTGATTTCTTTCAGAGATTATCTGCCATATACTGTGAAGACATGGTGATAATTTGAACAAATACGTAAAAAAACCAAACAAAAAAAAAAACCTAATATCTATATAAGTAAAGTTACATACTGCAGCTTTCAAGAGGATCTTAAACATGCAGCTTAGTAAGATGGCCAAAGAATTTACAGTAACTTTAAGCTTAAGTATCTTGTCCATAACATCAATAAGACATCAAGGACCTGTCAATGTCAACTTTTTATCTGGGTCAGAATGGCAGTTATTGTTTTCATTTTGCTTTATAATAAGAACAGCACAATTTGGCTAATAATTGGCTTCATCTGACCACTAATAGTGAGTGACACTTGTTGTGGTATCAGTCATATTCTGATCGGGGTGACTGAATTTGTGCCAGACTGTAGTGTGTAACCTGATGAGCCCTGCTGTTTGGTTTTCACAGCGTTGCCATCAGACAGCGAAAGATGCTGACCAATCAAAGTATCTGATCCAATATAATATGGAAGTCACTTTCAGGCGTGAACCGAAGGCAGGACATTTTTTTTTTAACACTTGGTCAATGGAGAGAACATTTGCCCTAGGAGACAATTTTTAAAACGGCACAAATATATGAAGTTGTAGTGAGGATTTGCTTGTCAGGTTTGATGAAGTATTCTTTGTTTTCCTTGAACGTTGACAAGACGAAGGAGATGATCGTCGACTTCAGGAAGAACCGGCCCAGCCACGCTCCACTGCTCATCAACAGCTCGGCTGTGGAGGTGGTCAGCAGCACTAAATTCCTGGGGGTGCACATCACAAACGACCTCACCTGGACTGTGAACACCACGTCTCTGGTCAAGAGGGCACAGAAACGCTTGTATTTCCTGCGGAGGATGAGAAGAGCACACCTGCCCCCGCCCATCCTCAAGACGTTCTACAGAAGCACCATAGAGAGCATTCTGACCAGCTGCCTCTCTATGTGGTGTGGAGGCTGCAGCGCCTCCGACTGGAAGAACGTGAGGAGAGTGGTGCGGACAGCAGAGAGGATCATCGGGGCCCCCCTTCCCTCCATTCAGGACATTTCATCCCAGCGCTGCGTGTCCCGAGGCCGAAACATCGTCAGTGACCCCTCACACCCCCACCATGGACTGTTCTCCCTGCTGCCCTCTGGAAAGAGGTTCCGCAGCATCCGGTGCAGGTCCACCAGGTTCCGAAACAGCTTTTTCCCACTTGCCATCAGACTGCTGAACTCTTAACTGGACCGCACTCAAAAACTGGTCTCCACTTCATACCTTGCACATGTACATAACTAAATAACTTCTATTTTACTGTCAGTCCTGCACTTTATATTTTATATTTATATTTATATTTATATTCCGGAGTAACCTCATAACATTGGAACCTCAAAACATTGTCCTGAGCCGTATGCAACTAAATTTCGTTCTGTATACACCCTGTGCATGCAAAATGATAATAAAGTCAGTCTAAGTCTAAGTTGTTTTGCATGTTGTGCCTCAGGCCAACATTCTGCAATAAGGTGCTTCTTGGAGAGACACGATGCTGATAGTGTGTTTGAATCTAATATGCTATTTGATCAATTTCTGGACAAATCTACCTGCAAGTGTAGCAATATTTTTATTTTGATTAAATCTGAGGAGGCGGGGGTTCAGCACATTTGATCAGACATACAGTTCATCCAGAAATGATACAGTGTTTCAATGTTAGAGTCTTATTTTAAATTATATTTAATACATCTCCTCAGAATTCTACAAATAAATACGCCGTTATGACACGCCGTCAACACTCGATGACGTCGAGTGTTGCCATGCAACTATGCTAACACCTGCAGCGCTCTGTATTCCTCAAAAACAATTTCAGTTTACATAAAACATGTGCGTCTCTGTTTCGTATCATAGAAGAAGTTTCACACAGTGACTTGAATCTCGATATGACACAAGGCAACGCAAACCTAAACCCTGGTTATGTCATACATGTAAATACATTTTAAGTTTGTTTTTTTTCTTGGTTTCAGAATTAACCCTTTTTTTCCCAGATTGTTTTATTGCTTTACTGTTTATTGTTCTCTCACAGTTGCCTGTTTCCATCAAACTTTGTGCTGCTGTATAAATGCTCTGCTTCATGTATGTATCTCACACAAAGCATCGTGTTATGAGAACCACACACTTCCAGGGTGGATACTAACGGCAGCTCCTTGATGTTGACACTAGTTTGCTGTAGTGAAAGAAATTGTGTTGCAGTTTTAACTGCAACTATCTGGAGTTGAATGAATGGCTGAATCTGTACTGATTTAGCTACTGAACAGTTCATTTAAACTAGTGGATGACCTTAAGCCGTATTTATGGTAAGTGAAGCAGAACTGTGTTGGAAATAGGCAACTAAACTAACAACGATCAAAGTTGGAGCTCCTGTTTTTACACTACCGTATTCAGCAGTAACTTTTATGTTTCACAAAAGTTTATGTCCTCTACCATAGCTGTTGTAAATCTGCTTTTTCTTCTGTTTGAGCGTGATAAAGCCGGTTGGACTGCGAGTTTGGGTTGGACATGTTTTGGCCCCGACACTGAATATGAAATGTTCTGCATGCTGTATGCAAATCATTGAGCCTTCACAGATGTACTCTTAGATCACAGTATGCATAATAAATATTCATGACAGCCAAATGCAATGTTCAAACACAACGAGAAGCACTTAAAGCGTTACTGATTTTTAGAAAGAAAACTTTCAAATAGCACATGTTTAAATGTCTTTTCAATAATCACCACACATTTTTAAACTGTTGTTACATTATCATCTTTATGAGTTTACATAAATAATCGTCTTGATCCAGGTTATTCTTCAGGGTTGAACTTTAATGTCACCAATCAATAACAGTGATGAGTGGGAGTTATATGCTATATGACGATGTATGTTTGTTCATTTGCACAATGTCTAGTTAGAATTGCAACATGCAAATGAAAATGACTCGAGGTGCCACCTTGGCTTTTAACACAATATAGAAATATTAACTAAGATATAAATAATGTAGAAAAACTTCATCTTGTGAATATTTTCATGTTGGCAGGTTGTACAAAACATTACCATGAATAAAGTAGGACTGAAACGACTAATCAGATGAATCAATTATTAAAATAATTCTCAACACCCTGGAGTAACGACAGACTCAAAAAAAAGGCCATTTGCTGCAAAGACGTATTCAGAGCAGTGATTCATCTAAATCACTGCTCAAAAATAAATATACATTTTGCATTTAAGTTTAAAAAAAAACACATTTGTCTATAAATGTTTTTGCCAAAACACCAGGAGTAGCACAGTTTTTGCTTCGCCCGATTCAAATTCACCAAAGTAACGTCATGTTTTTGCAATGTAGGCAATGAAATGTTCATTTTCCTATTTAGATTGTCACTTATATAACAAGACATTTTTCATCAACATTAAGAAATGGTTCGCTTAAAAGAAGCTCCTATATCTTGCTGAAAAGTTACGTGTGAAAAGTTAGTTTTATCTTATTTGAAGTGCATTATTTGAAATTAGACCAAAAATACTTGGTAAGATTTTGTGTTGTTTCAGTGAGGGAAGGTCAGCCTGGATGATCGTCTCTGCAGACCTGATTGTTTGTTGTTGTCTGGACCGGTCCGGTCCGGTCCTGCTCTGTGGACTAGCCAAACCGCACAGTGATGGACAAACGCAGGGCAGACCGAATAACGGTGTAGAAGAAGAAGAAGAGCAGCCAAGTCGGACTCTGCTGGTTCTTCTTCCCAGGAACAGGAAGTGATAAACACTTTTTGTTGAGGATGGTGAGTGGGGGAAGGGGAGGAGTTCTCTGGAGGTCCAGCCTCATTTCTGCTGTCTTGAGCAGATTAAACTCCAGGTGGTTCTGACCACACCACTGGTCCTGCCAATCTGCCCACCTGTCTGGATGCAGACTCACCAGTGGGTCAGACCAGTCAGTGGTGTCATCTGCAGACTTCAGGTTCTGTCATTGGCTGCATTTCCATTACAAATGTTCGCAAACCTTTTTCAATGTTCTGCTAATATCAAAACAAAAACAATTTCGCAATTCCAGTGACATTAAACTCACACGAGAAGAAGCTCGAATGATAAGTAATTCAAAATCACGGCAGCGACAGACATAAACAGTTATATGAAATATGTTCATAATTCAGCCATGGTGCTGCTAGCGCTCATCCTCTATCAGCCAATCAGAGGAGATTATTCAGGTGTTAGAGCAACAAGCCCCGCCTACTTGGGATCCGCTACGAGGCGTTTTGAGGACTTTTGTGTTTGGCGATGAACTGTGTGACGCTGCGAGAGCTCTGGTGGAGCCAGCAGTGACATCCGGCTGCTGATCACATGACTCACAGGATGTGAAAAAGTGTTTCAGTATGTCTGGAAAAACTTCCTTAATGTATTTCCACTTAAGTGAATTTCTTTTTATAATTTTAATTTGCACAATTTTTGTAGTTAATGGAAACACAGCTGCTGTGTACAGGGGGAAGGGAGAGTGGGGAGACACCGCTGCCCACTGGGCAGGTGAAGATGCTCCCCAGCCTCACTTGCTGCTGCTGGACAGTCAAGAAGCCGGTCAGCCACCGACAGCTGGAGGCCGGTGTCTGGTGTTCCCAGAAACTTGCCTGAACGTCGACAGCGGCACGCGGCAGTGAGGGAAGCCCGGTTCTGCTCTGTTGTCATCATCGCTCTGTGTCACTGTGGGAGGAGGAAGAAGCGGACGAGGTTGAAGCGTAGGCAGGAATAAACATCTCTTGGCAGGTGAAGTCAGTTTCATTTTGGAACGTTGTGCCAAGTTTGGCCTGAATGTGGGACAAATACAGAGGATAGAGGCCAAATGTCTAGAGGTAACAAGCAGCTGATGGTGAAGGAGTGGTGGATCGTTTGGGGAGAGAAAGCCATTTGGAACAAGGCAGGAGCTTTAGTTGGGGGCTGCTGACGATGCAAATGGGAAATAATAGCTGAGAACGCAACGACAAAGTTCGGCAGGTTTCAGTTTGACGCTGTTGGTCAGCTGGTGACGGACGAGCACGGTCCACAGAATCACAGGTGAATAACACACACTCGCTCCACAACAGCGGTGGCTCAGCCTCGCTCCGCTCACACGCTCCCAACATGCAAGCGGTCTCACTAGCATTTTAAGTAGCAAAGGAGGAAAATCGCAAGAGGCAAAAAAAAAAATTCACAATGGAAAAAGAGCCCACTCCACCACCCACACCGCTCTGAGGCGAGGGGGTATCACAACCGCTGCCAGAAGTCCTCCGGCGCCATCTGGTCGCCCAGTATTTGTTAAGCTAAGCATGATGAGCTCTTCCTTGATCAGATGACGGAGCGCAGAGGAAGATCCGCTGCTATTAGCATGCGCCAGGCTGTCTTGGTTTCATAGCCTCGCATCAAATCTCATTATATAAACAGGCCCAGGGGTTAATGAGGAGAAATGTGTCTCAGGCTGTCCCACCGCACCTGGCTGTGCATTATCTGCCACACCGAGCCTGCATGTGCAGCTGCTGCAGAAAAACATCCACTTTCTGTAAATATGGCCGCATGGCGCTTGTCTTTACCCCTGGCTCGCTTCTGTTGCCAAATCCGTAACATAACGCACACGTTCTGTGCCAAAAAAGGCGTGGCGCTCTGGGGACCAAACCTAGAGATTAGAGTCACATGCAGAGTGAGAAGAGAAAAGCTGCTGCTGAGAGCCACAAAACAGAAATGTTCAGAGTTTTGCTCCCCAGAAATTATTCGCCAACAGCTGCGGAGGTTCAAACATCCTGTTTCAGTGAAGTGAACTCAAGATAGTTTCTTGTCATCAGATCAGCTGTTGACAGAACAACTGATATATGAATCTGTTTTCATTTGTCCAGATAAAAGATAAGGTCGTATTGCTAAAGTGCCAGGGTTTGTTGAGGTTAGTCCAGGGGTCTGCAACCTTTCCAATCCAAACTGCTATTTCTACCTTCAGTCCTGTTAAATAAAACTCCTTTAGAGACACAAAAATTACCTGACCCTTTAAAAAAGATAGAATCTCTGATTAGTAATCTACTAACTCTGTCAGATTCATAGAACCACAGTTGTATTTTTTATTTTAGGCTTTGAAATAAATAGAAACAAAACTTTTTGAAAAACGATAATGCTTCTGTGGGGTGACATAGTTATAATGTTATGACAAGAAACCTGTGTGATCCACAGAGTTCAACAATGACAACAGGAAGTAATGCAATAGGTCTTGCTCCAATTAAATGAAGCTGTGTCTCACTACTTCTGGTATGGTAATATTCTGTATGTGGCATGAGGAATTAGAGTACTATTGAATGTGCAGTACAGCAGCCATTATCCAAGGTCCCTTTTTGTTTTGTGACATAATGATAATCCTAATTTTTGGACACATTGGTTTTGAAATGTAAAAGATATATAACTAAAAAAGTGACGATCTTCACAAAAAGCACTCTAAGCATTACATGCATCACAGCTCCTTCTGATAATTCGGTTCATCTTCAAAAATGTGTTACAATTCTTTTGATTTTAACTGATTTTAGGGCCTCATATGTATGACTGCTTCTTAAGTCGTTGCCACCATTGTGACCGTCTGTGCCGTGTGCGTCTTCGCCTTTCAGTTGACGGCGGCTGGGACGAGTGGAGCGAATGGACGGCGTGCAGCAGCCAGTGCGAACGGCAGCGGAGTCGGGAATGCAACTCCCCGGCGCCCAGGCACCGAGGCAAGACGTGCGAAGGGAGCGGCAAGGCGACCGAGAACTGCACAGACGGACTGTGCACCCAGAGTAAGGGCCGTCTCCCCTCCGGGTGTCGCCATCATTTTCATCATAATAACCCCCTCTGTCACAGGACAGTTCATCACCATCATGTTGACCAGGCAGTGTGTCTGTGGACCGACAGGCTCTCAGTGCATGACAATAATAGGCTTTTTACCACTCACTCATATAATGCATGTCAAACTGAAATTATAAATGAAAAGTACAGACTATAATAAATCTGAGTCTGGCCCGCCATAGCTTTTTATGTGGCCCTCTAGATTCTAGACTAAACATTAAGTGTGCTTAAATATTATGGGATCAATTTCATCTGTTTACTGTCAAATTATATCAATCAGTCTCTCCAACTTCTTGAGAATTATCGTGGAAAAGTCACGCAAAACCAACAAATCCACACACTTTTTTGCACAAATACATAGTTGAGAGTTTATTGCAGATTTTTCTCAAAAATTGTCAAAAACTTTCTTACTTGTACTACTTTAATTGACGTAAGATTATATAACAGTCCATGGTCTATCCAACTAAATATTTGAGAACTAAGCTTTTATTTGCAGCTTTATGTTAGCTTGCTATATGCTAAAATTTATCAATCAAACCTATCCAGGAGCCTAAAAATCCTGTCAGCGGTTGTTTAAAGAACATCTACATCAGGAGCAGAGGTGACGTCACACTGGGTTAGAGAGCAGCAAATGTTGCACAGCTCTGCAGTTAAACAAGACTTCAATATCATTTCAAACCAAAGAGCTAACATTGCTTCTCGACTGACATGTTAAACCGACGTTAGTGTCTCAAATTTGTGGCCAGCTTTGATTTGTGCTGATTGCATTGCTAGCTGCGTCTGGCAGGTTTCATACGCTTTCCTGGTTTAGCAAACCTGAATGAGAGGAAACGGCAATAAGCATGTTGAAGAACCTGATGACACAATGAGAGGCTAATTAAGTCATGTGGACTATCTGCTGTAGCAAGTCTGCTGGACACCAGATTGGAGGGCTGCAGTTGAACACCGCTGCAGAGATAGTAGACTCTTACACCTGAACTGGATTTAAAAATAAATAAAAAAAACCTTCAGAATGTCCTGTGCAGAATCTCTGGTAGCTGTTAGAAATGAACTCACTAGGATAATATAAAGGGATTTCAAACCAGTAAGTTCAGCTTTGTGTTATCTGCTGAAGTCGTCCGGTTGTAGTTGTACAAATAAACAGCTGACATACAGTTCAGACCAAAAGTTTGGACACACAGTTGTGTCTAAACTTTTGGTCTGTATTGTACTTCCATACAAGACACACTTTTCCTTCTAGAAGTCGCTCGCAGTTTTTCGGCTTCCTTTGAAACGGCTCACTTGAAAAATGAATAATGTTTAGCATGCTTCCCTCATTGACAACTTCAACATGGAAGAGTGTTCTCTTCAGCTCAACTTGGTGACTTTTGGTACGATGCATTCACCAATTTGAAAAACATTAGTTTTTTTTTTTTTTGTTTCAGACACTCCAATCACCAGTAAGGCCTGGTTAAGGATACATTAATTCTGTTTTATTCAGCAGGTGATTTCTCTGTGCCTTTTTAGTTTGAACTTTAATAGTGCATCTGTTCATCATTCCATCCTTTTTTTTGGCATCAATTTTCCCCCTTTTTCAATATGAATGATGTTTTCTTTAATTCATTTTTTGAATAGCTTGTTACACCAGTGAGTCTGACCTCTGTGTTTCGTCTGCATGTCTCATTCGTTCTCTTCATGCTCCTTCAGAGTTATGACTGTTATGCAATGTTAGCATAACAGTCATTTTTAACCACAACCAACAGAGGGTCTTGTGGATGACAGAACTGATGGCAGTAATGTTAGCCTAAACACTAGAGTGTGGCCGACTTCCATGTTGCCGTCCCATAGTGGTAGCCAAACTCTACGCAGACAACACCGTCAACCACGCCGTCCTGCTGAGCCATATACCTGCAGTATTAGCACAAATCACTCTAGGGTGTTCAGATAACCGAAATCTAAAAGTATTTCAATCTAAACTCAAGTAGCTACATAAAACTTGGCATTTCACGTCATCATTTATTTAAAAAAAAAAAAAAAAAGATTACACCAAGATGAAAAAGTGAGTAGACAAGATGATTCAGCATCTACTTAGGATAGTCCTTCCTGTCTGACTCTATCGTCTCATGTTTGGGGGGACAGTGTGCTCCAGCTCATCGAGCATTGTGGGCTTCCATTTCTCTTATTGTCCCTCTACAGCCAGGCCTCATTGACTGGGTCACTGCAGCAGGTTGGTGTCTGCCTTTTCATTCATAATGTACATTTGCTTCTCTTTTGGGATGATTCTGCTGCTGCAAGCACATTACGTATATCAGAGTGTGTCACTGTTGCTCCTATGAGACAGGAGTACTGGTTGTGATCCAGATCTCCCAAAAAGTTGGAAAGAGAATTTTTCAGAAAATTTTCTGGACTCTGTCCTGAGTTTCAGTGGGTCCTTCGTGGACAGATGTTCCCGTTTGTCACAAAGGCAATTTAAAGGGCCTCACATACGTACCGCAACTTGCTGGGCTCTCTTGAACATCTTGAAGGCTTCTTAACTGTAATGTAATCCATGACTGAGTTTAATAATTGGGGAAAATATTTTTACAGATGGAGTGTTTTTAGCAAAAGTGTCCTTGTGTCCTTAAAAACGTATTAATATGACACACATTGAGATCAAAACAAAATCCTTCTTGAGTTGAGAAACTACAAAAACTAAAAACAACGTAAAATTTCAAGAGCGAGTCTGAAACTAAAGTATTAATCTTACGATGGTAGGATGGATCTCATACTGATACCAGCTTCGTATCGATTTTATTGATATTTTGGTTCAATCCACCCGCATCACTCCCACTACAGTAGTACCTTTGGACCTGGCACACAGTCGAGTCTCTTCCTGACTGTGAGGCAATCGTATGTGTTTTTTTACCTTTCTTATCTCATCCAATGAGATCATTTCCTTCTTTGTTACTCTATGTTCACACTGGAGTCTAAAGTGACCCAAATCAGATTTGTTTTTGCCCTCATGCGACCTGCACCTGATCTTTTCATGACACTCTGAGCCACACAGATCTGATTGTTTTTCCAATGCAACCCAGGCCACGTGGATATGCGGTCCTAAATGTGACTAAATGTTTCTGATCTTTTCAATTGTGACCTGAGTCTGTACGGCCAGGTCACATTCATCCGACCCGAATGACAAAAGTCACTATTTTTGCGTTGCGATATGTGGAAGCTCAAAGAAAAAAAAAAAACAACTATGGAGGACGATAATGAGGGTTTAAGCTGTCGATGTGCTGGTTCCGGTTGGACAACAACTTTAAAATCACAATATTTGTTCCACCGTTAACCATCCATGTTTTCTTCCCCAAACACTGAGTTGAGCACGCGCCTCTGACGTCGTTGCGTCCTCAACTGCGCAATGCGCGACATTTTCAGGTTGCTTGCAGCTCACACAGGAGATCACATACAAGTCGCAAGTATTTGGAAATTTGAACGACCACGCAAAAAAATATATACAGTACAGACCAAGAGTTTGGACACACCTTTTAATTCAATGAGTTTCATTGTACAGTAGATTCACACTGAAGGCATCAAAACTATGAATAACACACGTGGAAATATGCACTAAACAAAAAAGTGTAAAACAACTGAAAATACCCCTTATATTCTAGTTTCTTCAAAGTAGCAACCTTTTGCTGTGATTACTGCTTTGCACACACTCTGCATTTTCTTGATGAGCTTCAAGAGGTAGTCACCTGAAATGGTTTTCACTTCATAGGTGTGCCCTGTCAGGTTAATAAGTGGGATTTATTGCCTTATAAATAGTCATGAAAATAAAGAAAACCCATTGAATTAGAAAGGTGTGTCCAAACTTTTGGTCTGTACTGTATATATACATCTGATTTTACAAAAACATCTGAATTGATCATGAAAGCCTGCAGTGTGAACGTACAGTAGATTCCTGTCAGCGTTTTCCTGTGGTTGGACGAGGACAGCAACAGCGTCTTCCCCCCCATCATCAGTTTCTGTCCAGTCTCTGTGAACTCGATCAGCAGGAGAGCGTCCTCCCATTCAGGGTGTCTGCGTTTTCAGTCCTCACTTGTTAGTCACTTCACAGCACCTTGCACTTTAATCGCCACTTCCTCTCCTCTTTGTCTCATTCTATCTCTCTGTCTTTGCAGATCGAAAGCTGCTACATGATGTTAAACCTCAAAGTGAGTCTTCCTCTGTGGATTTCTTTCATCTTCTTCTCCCCCCATGCCCATTCCTCTCACCCTCCTTCCCCGACCCCTCCCATCTGTCACTTACGTGTAATTTACCCTGAAATCTGAGGGCAGGAGATGATTTAAATTTAAAGCTGGCAGGAAAAGAAAACAAGAAGAGTGACGGGCTCTCTTTCACGCTCCCAAGCACACGGCCTGGAAATAGAAACATCGCGAATTATCAACCGTTTAGTTCACCTTGATCTGAGCAGCTCCAGAAATTAACCCAGCAAACGCTCATTACGCATTCTCCGTCATTATTCAGCGGCTGACTTTTTATGACAACCGTGACATCACAGCTGTGTTTCTACTTTGAGCCAGGAGATGGATTGGTTGTGACAAGTGAACATGTGCTGCGTTGTGGAGGATTAATGGGCTGTAATCATTGCAAACGAGCTAATTTGTTCAGTTTACGGCACTGTCCTGCCATTCCTGTGGCAGCTCTCAATCACGCGCCAGACTCGGCCCGGTTAAGTGATTGCCAGCCTCTACTGTAGCCTGAGTGTTTTCATTAGCTCGCCAATTTAGTGTAAAATCTTGCCTTCTCCTTTGCCGTCAGGCTGTAAGTGTAGGTTGAATGAGAACAGGAAGTGCATTTTGCTGGACTGTGGCGACTGATCCTGGGGCAAGGAGCGATCTGAATCAGCTTCATTTAGTCTGCTTCTGACCGTCACCTCTACGGTCAGGTGATTTGCAATCACCTGAACACATTCTTGGGGGGAAAACACAGGTCAATAGGCACAAAGGAAGTTGGCTTCCAAACAAAGATTCTGTCTCAGCGACTACACTGTATAACGTATATAGAGTTAATACAAAGATTATGGAAAAGTGGAATTGTTAAAAGTATTACAGAAATTTTGTGGAGACAGAATTCCTTTTTTTCTCCCTAAGGACACATTGCATGTTCTTGTTTACATCTGGACATTTCACGCATGCGCACAACACTGGAGGCCTAAAAGACTATTATTTTACATGCCATCCACAGTGATGCTGCCATGGACAATGTTGTTAATAAAATGAATCCTGGAGATGTAGGTATTATTAATTCAGTGCAGCGCGTCACAGCAAAGGGAAAAATAACGCTTAAAAACTGTTGAAGAACAACTCAAAACCACTTGTGGTGTTTGTTTTTTTTCTTGCTCTTGTCGGCTTCACTGTGCTCAGACTTGTTACTATAGCAACTGACAACAGCGCCACTTATGCGTCAGGATTCAACACCGAAAAACACGCAAACATTTCCCGCACGAAGAGCAGAACATTCGGTCTATTGCAGTATTATGTTTTCAGGTTGGATGTTTATTTTGCGATTATTAGCACAATTATTAACTAGTGATTTCTGTGGCAGATTAGCTACCACATAGTAGCTAATTTAGATGAGCTAATTTCAACACTTGCTGATCTGTCAGAGTTGATCTGTAGGTCACCTGGAACACATCGAATTCCACAGCATATCTACATGCTGAGGTTGTCAAAGTAAAGCTAACATTACTGACCTACTTCCCTCTCCCTAGCTATTTATTTTTAAATTGAGACATTTTCCTGACCTTGTTATCTAGTTCTGATAGTATTGACAATTAGTAGCAAAACACTCTGTAGTCCCATTTTCTTTTACATATATCTCGCATACATTTAAGATTTAACACGTTGTATTGAAAACGTTACAGCTAACACCAATGGTAGTCGTCATCAGCAAGCAGCTTTTTTGCCCTCCAGCAGGAAGCTGGAGGGCGGGATCTTGCGCGTGACGTCACGCTGGAGCGTTTCTATACATTGTTCCAACAAGACCGGACTGAAAGGAAGTTACCGTGGAAACCCGTCATCTTGGTAGGAAACCAGTTACATTAGAGCAGCGTTAGTAACCTCATTACCAAGACTCAAATTAGATTTTGTGGCTTTTTCTTCTCTTCTGGGGAACCAGTTCAGTATCTAGCTATAACACATCTTACATAAATAGTCAACAAATCATTTGTATTTGCTGAGTCTTGCAATGAGGTGGAGGATGATGTAATCAACTGTGACAATGAGAATTGACCACATGTGGTTGCATTCTAAGTGTGTAACGTTGACCCGTGTCTTGAAAGGCTGTTTTTATTGTGAACGTTGTAAATGTAAATGTCAGAAATGGCAAAAAAAAGCATTAATAAAAAGACAAAAGCCTGTTTTTGTTTTTTGTTTTTTAAACAAGACCATGCCGTCTACTGCCCCCCTCTCTACTACCGGCCATGTGATGCATAATTAACAATAGGAATGTACATTTAAGCAAGTACTGCTTATTAATATGTGATAATATGGTGAACATGAGCACTGATTGCATGGCCTGAAGTGCAGCAGTGACTTTGAATGTAATTAAATTATTTTAGTTCAAGTGCAAGAAGAAATATATTTGCATATCTACAGTGTATTGCATACTTTACTGAGACTCTGGTGAAACTCTACCCTGTGAACCTGTTTTCCTTTGGTAAATCCAACAGATAAGATTACTGTCCAGACTTACCCTCGTTCCCGGAACCATGCTCTCTGATGATGTTTGCATTGACACTCGTCAGTTTAGGACTTAAAGGTTGTGGTTTTGATGGACTCTTTGTTTTGGATCAGACACGTTGAAAGTAATTCAGATTAACTGACTGGTAACTGACTGGTTTGCTGTATGTACAAAGCTATCTTTATTGAGGCAAATTATTTTGAATTTTTAAATATGTGCAACTTTTGAATTTGGGTAATGCATTACAAAATTGTAAAGCAATGTCCACTTTGTTGAAAAGAAAAATCTAAATAAAGACTAAAATGCAAAAGCTAATATTACGTAGTTCAGATGTTTCACAGCGGCTAGCTCCAGCAGAACGCTGACCAGAGCTGTGCCGTTTCTCTCTTCTTCATTGCTTTCTGTTCTTCAGAGACGCGTAATGTTTGCTAAATCATAGTCACTCTACTCCAGAAGTTGACGCATGTGCTCAAGGTTACACTTCTCCATGCTGAGTAGCTCTCTGAGTAGCAGGCGGCATGTCCGCCGGTCGAGATGTTCGGTGGTTGAGATGTTGGGACTTAAATCACAGGCCAATCAACGAATGCAGTCTGCTGTCAGTCAAATCTCTTCTGCACACTACATGGCTTGGCGTGGCTTGTACAAACTCTGAATGAGTGGCGAAAAAAACGGAGAATCGCTCAGAATCTGCTACAGTCTGACCAGGGCAGACTAAGACAGAACCAGTGAAAGCCTCTTCAGTGGAGAAACATGTTAGAGTAATGGAAGGCATGACGATTGGTTTCCATTTTGTTCGAGCTTTGAGAGGTAGAGCACGGGATTGCTCCAGCTTTCCGCTCTGTGTAATGCAGTCCTACTCCTGACAGAGTTTGCCCTTGAACATCTACATAATAACAGGCTTGGCTCTATCACCTTGCATCATGCCCTTTTCACTCTCTGTGGGTCTTTATTCATACAACAAAGACACTCCTCTTTAATCTTTAAGACGCTTTCATCTCGGAAAATAAATGACTGATTCCAAGTAATGTGATAAGAATCTTACATTTAACACCACGGAAAAAATAAAACCTCAACTCTCTACACTAACTCTCCTGCTTTAAAGGAGACGGTCACCTGATGATTAATTAATCATGTGTCTTTGGAAAGCACCGCCATTACAGCAACCCCATTTAAACTCCAAAGGTGTACTCTGTTTGTCCCATGACTGAAAAAGATGTCGTAGTATAAAGCACCAACGAATCCAGTTTCACTGGGTTAGAGGTTTTAAGTTTGATGTGAAGTGCTGACACCAGACAGAACTGATCCATGGTGAATTGTACCATCGTTCTTCTCATCTTAGATGACCAGCATCAGTGGATGTGGTCTTCTGCTGCTGTAGCCCGTCTGCTTCAAAGTTGGTTGTACTGAGTGGTTGCTTGAGCCACGGTTGACTTCCCGTCTCAAACCAGTTGGTCAGATTTTCCCCTTTGTCATCAACAAGGAATTTTGTCCTAGTAACAGGTAGAAACAGAATATTTTCTCTTGTTGGGATTGTCCTGAGGAATTGGTGTATTGGGGGAAAAGCTTCTGAAATACCAAAGAGCACACCGCCTTCAGTCAGTTAAATCTCTCTTCTACATTTTGATGTTCGATTTTTACCTCCAGCTGTCGTTGCCATGTTTAAAAGCAATTGAACAGGTGTAGCTAATGAAGTGCCAAGTGAATCTGTAGACCCTAACAAGATGAAGATTCTGTGCTGTTGTTTTTCTAGGGCTCTTTATGTCAAAATCAATGCAGCAAACTAAGCGTCTATGTGTTTACTCCACATAGTTGAACTCTATTATGTACAACAACAATGTAACTCAGCCGCCCACACTCCAGTTCAGGTGAGCTCTGTTTCTGGCAGGTAATGTACACCAGGTAGGGAGGATGAGTGACCTCCAGAGGTCATGGATGTTTTCCTTCCTCCGAGTCTACACCCCCACGTTTTTCTTTTGTTTTTAAAAGCTCACTTCAGGTCATGCTAAAGTCACGCACATTTCACAACCTGCTCAAACACACTGGTTTTAGCCTCAACATAAGCAGTACAAACAAATCAAATTGGGTAGAACTATTATGTTCAGCTTACATAACATTAAAAACACAATAGACTGTTTAAAAACGGAGGAAGTTTACTTCTGTATGAGAACTCTTTCCTGTGTTTGTGTCTTACAGACATGGAGAGCTCCATCGACGTGGCTCTGTACTCGGGTCTCGGAGCAGGAATCGTCGCCGTGGTAATCCTGGTTGTGGCCGTCATGCTGTACAGGAAGAGCCACAGCGACTATGGCGTTGATGTCATTGACTCTTCGGCTCTCACTGGGGGTTTCCAGTCCTTCAACTTCAAGACGACCAGACAAGGTGAAGCTACTTCTTCTCCTTGCCTTGTGTGTTGTGGCGTTGAAAAAAGGCCAGCTGTAAAGAAATGGAGAAAATGCATAATTGTTTTCCATGATTTCAGCATCTAATTTGATTTTAAAAATTTCATAATTTAATTAAAACTGGTCCTATGAGGATGACCTTCTGAATTATAACACATTGTCAAATAAATCTTGATTAAATTATTCTGAAACTATGTTGGACTGCTGTCAGTTTGAGATCTGTTCGTTAGTGCAGACAGAGCATCTGCACAGCATAGCATGAGAGTAGTAATTGGGCATTACTGATAACATTTCAAAGCACTCACATTTAATACATTTGATGTGTTTGTGATGTATACACCAATCAGACATAACATTATGACCATTGAAGGAGCTTTTAATGAAAGATATACTGTAATTCTCCCTACTGGCTGCTTTTGTGATTCTATTGGATTATAATTATAATTGAACAAAGTGTTTTAAAAATGGTGGCACGAGTGAGTCAAGCACTTTGCAAGTGTAATATCTGAATAGACAATCATACTGTTCCAACTCAGAAAATTACACTTGGTTATATTTTACAGTAATGATATGAGTTATTCATCTTAATGCAGATTTTCTGAAGTCTGCTCAGAGTCTTCCTGTTGGCTGTGATGTGGTCCTGCTTGCCTGAACCTTTTGAGGCAGGGCATATCATCCTCAATGGACGAGGCCAACTCCATTATTTAGAAATATTTTTATGAAACAGTGTGTCCTCCAGCTAAACTACACACACACACACACACACACACACACGCACCCCTTCACACCAGAAAACATGGTTTAGTGGCCACTTAGTTTCATTACTCTGGTTTGAGATTTCCATTGTCGCTTCTTCTGACAATGGACAAGAGTGAGCGTGGGGCCCCTGACTTTCTTGCAGCTACGCATCTCCAAACACAACAAACTGATGCTGTGTGTCTTCTAACACCTTCCTGTCAGAACCGGTATGAACTTCTTCTGCAGCTGGAGCCAGCTTTCTGTTGACATGTGCATCAGTGAGCTTTGGCCACCCATGAATCTGTTGCCTGCACAACATTGTTGCTTCCTTAGATGACATTTGATAGATACTGACCTCTGCGCTCCACCTGCTAGTCTAATCCAGTGTTCTGACAATAAGACCATAAAAAAAAAGCATAATTATAACCACAATTCTATACACTGCGGCTCATATGCAGTCAAAAGGTGGAACTCATAAATTTGCAGCAATATGGTGTTATTTCGCTGCCGGAGTGACGGAGGGAAGAGAAGAGGAGAAACAGCTTCAGCAAGGATTAAAACCTGCTGTTGTGATCATTTCATAGTGATTACACAGGGACAATGCATTACAATCACTTCAAAAATCAGAGAAAGTTTGTAACATACACATATTTCTTTTCAAAAAAGTGGTGCAGATGTGTCTGAATAGAGCATAAAGCACACACACACACACACACACACACACCCCCACACACACACACACACACACATGCAGCAGAATCCTACAAATCTGTTATGATCCCTTCACAGCAATCCTTCCGGTCAAAGTAAATGAAGTATTTTCTCCCTACAAGGGTGATTTCATGGGGCAAATTTTTACCCTATGTAGTTGTTTGTAGTTCATTAAATGGCGTGGAAATGGCAAACAATACCAATAGCCTCAGAAAGCTACGCTGCCTCCTGCCAAAGATTCCTGTAGTGGAAACTAGAGGATATGGAACAGTTGACTTTGAGCCAAAGGTCCTTCCCAGAAGACAAAGACCCAAAACAGGCAATTAGAGATACATCGATGGGGATCACTTCATGATCGTGTGTTCTTATTTTGGACATCTGTCAGAGGCCTTAAGTATGTGCCTGACTGCTGTGTGTGACCTCTCAGAAATGTGACATTTATGCCAAAATGTTTGGCAACTCCAAATAAGCCCATGCCAAGCATTATATAGCTGATTTGTGGTGATGCTGGAAGGTTTTTTACCTAAGGCAGCTGATGTTCTTACCTTGACACCCAAGGCAGATACATAATAGTGTGACAAGGGTATAAAAAATAGTGTCATCAACAGAGAGCAAGCACAAGGCCAACAGGCGACGTCACAAGAAAGAGACAGAGAAAGAGACAGAGAGAGAGAGCTCTGCGGTGCGATTGATGGCGTTTGCCAGCATTAAGCAGAACGGGCTGCACCCTCCCTATCGCTGTGAGATTTATGCCTCAATAATCAGTGAAAGGACCTGTCCATCTGTTTTGACAGACCTGCACCTCTGTTATTCTGTTGCAGGAGATAATCAATCTCTGATAGACAACAGCAGCACTCCGCCCGCCTCCCTCTGGACAGTGCGTCCGACTGTCGGAAACACCAATCTTCCACATCAGATTACAGCAGCATGAACCCACTGATGGATAAATGAGGGGTTTGGGGGGGTGGAGGTGGGGTGGGAGGGGTATGGAACAGTGAGCATCAATTCAGTTTTTGTTGTGTGCAGCAATAACTTCTGTAGCCCATGTGACTGCTGCTCTCCCAGCACAGCCACGCTGCAGGCATTCATATTGCAGGACACTTCTGGGTTACTGCTAGTGATAGCCATTGTGGAGACAGGTGATCCATCCAGCCAAGGGTTCCCCCTTCCAGGCATCCAGAGGCCTGGAGAGCTGGTCATGACCCCCTCCCCCCCTCTCCTGTCCTTCCTCCCCCACCCCAAGCGCTACGTCTTGAGATTGGAGAGATGTGCAGAGTGCTCCATTCAGCAGGTCATCAATCGTATTTAAATAGGCCAGTTCTCTGTGCAGCCTGCCTGCTGTGCCCTCCACCGGACACAATCCCTCCTCTCCGTTTAGCAGCCGGGTTGAGACTCCCTGGGAAATCTGGAGCACTTCCTTCCTCTCTTCTCTACTTATTGCTCAACAGCCACAGTTTGCCTTTAAGGCGTCCCCCCCCCCCCCCCCCCCCCCCTCGATTGGCCTACTTGATTTTTTAGGGAACATAAAAGATTTCACCGATTGAAGCTGCCGTATTTAACTTTTCTAAAAACATATTTTTATACATGTTTGTTGAAACTGTCACTATGTCGTGACAGTATGGAACGAGACAGATAATCTGTGAAAAAAAATCGAGCTCCTCTTCCTTCTCCCAGTGCTAACTAGAAACAACCAATCAGAAACAGGAGGTGGATCTTAGCACTACAGCTTCTTCCCCTTAATGCTAAGGCTAGTTAGCATAGCCACTGGTGACGGTGGATAAACAGTTTTCTTATAAGGCTAAATTGTTTCTCTGCCATTAGCAATTTAAGCTGCACATTCACAGGAATTATTGACAGCATTAAGCCCCGCCTCCTTTCTCTGATTGGTTGTTTTTGACCAAGAGTGGCGCATTTCTTCAGATGGCAATTGTAGCTCAGGGAGAATGTGGAGATCGATCTTTTCGCTGATTGTCTCAGAACAAATTGTCAAGACATGGTGACAGTTTTAACAAATATGTAAAAAAAAAAAAAAAAAACACATCAAAAAAGCTTCATACTGCTGCTTAAATAAGCACTTTTGGATATTAAACTTGCATTCAAATAGAAGGCCTCTCAAAATTAGATATTGTTATTTAACCTGAAGAATAAAAAAAAAAGAAAGAAAAATACTGAAGTGCTTCCAAGTTGTTAGAAATGCTCTCAGGTGTTTCTCCAGAGAGGCGGAGTGCAGAGCGAGTCTCGGACCTGACCCTGTCTTTCCACATTCCTTCTCCTTCTGAGTGATTTTTAATCAGGGGCCCAATTCCAAACCCATCCCTCAAGGTATTCAACCCGAAGTACATTTCATTAACTTCTCTCATCTCACTGCTGCCGTTCCATTTGCGCGGCGTCATTCTTAAAGATGCACACTCGAGCGATAACCAGATCATTCTTCGCCCGACCAGAGGTACCAAAAAAAAGAAAAGAAAAAGAATTGGCGGCGATTGAATGTCGTCTGCAGTGGGCCGACGTCCGCGGTGCTGCAGCTCCGACCGAGACCCCGAGAAAGTGTTTAGAAATAAACTGTGGTCATGTTTTTAATTCATTTCTGTGGAACATCCCAGCTATTACTTACATTTGAACCAACGCTGACTCTGTACCCTTTAAAACGCTGTCTCAGTTGTTGCAGGCCAGAGGTGAAATGGCCATCATGATGATGCTGAGAGCCATTGGTGCCGGAGGTTTGGGGGGAGAGTATAAAGGATTAACCACCACAGCATTTGAGGAAGTAAACTTCTTTAATATGGAAGTCTTTGTAATTTCATTGAGCGTATAAAGTGAATCAGAGACTGACGAGAAACTGTAGAACAGCGACCCAGAAGATACAGAAATCTCGTTAACACAGGAAGAGGTTGGTAAAAATCTCAGGAGTAAAACAAGAGGATCTGACCAGGTCTGTCCCAATACGCAATACATCAGTTAATCACACTACAAACTAAAATTAGCTCGATCGTTTCCGGTGGCGTGCTTGTTTGGTTTTTTCATGTCTCTTTCTACCAAACAGACTGGAAGCACAAAAAGCTTCACTGTGGTGCATCGACTGACTCCTCCCCTCCTCGTTTCCGTAAGGGTTTCGACATAGAGAAGGCCACATTGATCCCTCTCCTCTCATTTCTTATGGAACTATGGCGACGAGGCGACAACCGGTTGCTGTCCTCTCGTCAAGCGGCTGGCGAAATTCGTGTGAAATTTCGAGCTCGTCCACGTAGGTGCGCACACACGAGCTAACGACGTGACACGAGAAAGTTGGAAAATATTCAACTACTGATGCCGTCGCTATCGTTGCTACCATTGCTGTTGCGTCCCGTGAAAGAAGGAAGTGGATAGAAACACAAGACCAGACAGAGAGGAGTGAAATGAGAACCAAACATAAAACAGCAGCTCAGGATGAGGCTGAACAAAAACTAAAACGTATATCAAGAACTTAAAACACTGGACTAAATCAGAAAAATAAAATCCTCATGATAATGACATCATGTGATGCTAACAGCATGAAGAAAGCTTTTGGGAGAACATGTTAACTTTAAATGTCCTGTGGTTTGGAGGGTTTACCATAATGGGTCATCCTTTAATTTGCATTCTGAATTATGTTAAACAACCCCTTTACTTTCCTCAAAACATAAGAAAGTAATAATACTTATATTCCATGTTTATTAGTGCTATGCGATGACAATTCACAATGTCTGTTTCTACTGACAGGGATTTCGTTTTAATTTTAAATCAGGACGCAAAAAGACCCAGTTAAAAAGCACCAGCAGCCTCCACAAAGCTCATCACAGATCCCATCCCTGGTAATTAATGATTTTCCTAAAAATAAAACAACATTAGCCTCCCGCTTCGCACCCCTCGCCAGGCAACAGCTGGGCAGCAAGGACTCTGTGACTTCGCCGTTATCTCGGTGCTGCTGCCAGATCGATGCGGCGCCCTGCTCGCTCCGTTTGGCAGCTTCGCCACATTTAATGGCCACAGATGAAGACCTAAGCTCCCCCACCCCCCACTTGCTCTCATCACACACTCTCACACACACAGTGGGGGCTGAAGGACTCCTCTCATTTACAGAGCAGACCCCTCCCTTCTTCTCCTTCAGGAGGACAACCGTGTTGTCCTGAGGAGCTGACTTCAGCAGATGGATTATGGAGATCAAGCTGCGTGTGAGCTTGGTAATTAAATCTGACGCCCTGACCGTGGCTCCGAGCCCTGGACCTTCTGTCCAGGTTGTGCCCCTTTGGCCCTCGTGCTCCCCTCTCCTGCCTGGAAATGCAGTTTGAACTTCAGCGGTCAGCCATGGAGTCGCCAGAGCGAATAAAGTCTGATTTAAGCCACATTTACTTCACCCGGAGACGACAAAAAGTTTCTATTTGATCAAAGTATGACACAAGTTTTTGCTTTTACCAAAATATGTCACGTTAAATGAGCAATGACTTGCAAAAGTTTTCACACTACTTGAACTTTTTGACATTTTATAACATCACAACTGGAAACTTCATTGTGTCGTATGTTAAAAAAAAATATATAAAAAAACAAGATTAGCAATAATAATAATAATATACTGTGCAAGATCGTAACATAAAACATACTGTGCAGTTATCAGAAAGAGAAGAAATTTAAATCATGTGCATATGTACTGACTGAACATTAAAAAAGAAACAACAGATCTGCGCTATTAAATGTCCAAAAACAATGCAACATATTTTTCCAAAATATTTTTTTTTCCATTTACTTTCAAAAACTAAAAGGAGTTAAAACACTGTGTTGCTTTTTTTCGTATTGGTTGTTTTTAGTTTTTAAGCAATATGAAATGTTTTTACTGAATCAAAAGAAGTGAAAAAGTATTTGTGCCCTTCCTGATCAAGGTTACTGTCGTTAATTAAAACTAGCGAAATAACAGGAATTGAAAAAACATTTTTGCTAACTGAAAAATATAAAAACCATAACTAACTGGAAAAAACTAAAACTAACTATAACTAACTAAAACATACTGAAATTATACATATAATATCCTTTGTTTTTATGTTTATGACTATTTATTAGACTTTTGAAATTATGTGAGATAGATTTTTTTTTTTCCCCCACCACACAAGCAGTTTACGTCAGTTTACGTCAGCTGTCTGCAGTTTACGGCTCTCCATGCTCCTCCTGGTGGCGCTAAGGTTAGTCCGCAAAGCGATGACGGCTGAAGTTGGGAGAAAACTCCAGAGTCAGTTGGTTGTTCAACAATGATTGAATATATTTTTTGAAAATGGTATCATTACCCAATCGATGTAAGCACAATCACAATACAACACTTAGACCTTTTTCAATTAAGCAAAGTATGGAATTTATGCTACTACAATTACTATAAGCTAAATATCTAACTAATAAAAACTATCAAAAACTCTCTAAAAACTAACCAAAACTAAGTGAATTAGACAAACAAAAAGTCACAAGAGAATAAAACTAAGCTACACTGAAAAATCCAAAAACCCAAAACTATTACAACTCTGTTCCTGATTCCTTGATTTGTGTGACAAACATTCAAAGAATAGAAAATCAGAAACACTTTTCCACATCATTTTATCCCAGAAACTCGCTCATCTCCAAGTAGGACGGTAATGAATGTCATTTTAAGAGATTCTTTAACTAAACCGTTGCTCTGTCTGTCGTTTCCCATGAACACAGAGCTTTTAGGTGACCGTGTCTCTCCGTGTGTCCAGGCAACCCGCTGCTTCTCAACTCCTCGATGCCGCCCGACATGACGGTGGGACGGACGTACAGCACGCCGCTCTGCTTCCACGACGGCGCCGACAAGGAGCTCTTTGACCCGCTGCCGGACATCAAAGTCAAAGTCCAGAGCTCCTTCATGGTGTCTCTGGGCGTGGCCGAGCGCGCCGAGTTCCACGCCAAAGCGCCCGGCGAGTCTTACCCACAGGACCTCAGCTGTGACTTCTGCAGCACTGTGGACAAACGCAACAAGGGCCCGCTGACGCTCAATGGGCCCCTGAGCGGCAGCAGAGAGCAGCTGAGGACCAGCGGCGTGTTTGGCCACGTTGGAGGCCGGCTGGTGGTGCCCAACACAGGTGAGCATCACTGGAAGGGGAGATGAAGGTGTGTAGATCCCAGCTCTGTTCTCACTCTCTCAGTAACGACAGGCTGCAGTAACCTCTCATCAGAACTGTGCGATAGACGCGGTCTGCCTCCAGAGGCTCCTCAACGTTTAACAGCTTCCTCCAGGCTTTCTCCGCTGCCCTGCCGGTCCTGGTACTAGCCTCCTGCTTCTGCTCTCACCAGTAAAACACGGCCTGCGTGACGATTCAGCAAAACGAGGAGCACCGGACAGAAAAACGGATCCAAAACTGGGAGGAAACTCAGGGTTGCATCGATCAGAGATTCGTGGAAATCAAAATAATTCCTTCCAACCGTCCATCATCACTTATTCCCCACAAAAAAATTATAAAAAATAATAACACATCCGTGCGATGTTATTAAGCATCGCACGGATGTGCAAATCTTTTTGTGATTTGCAAAAAGAGCTGGTTCAAAGCTGTCACTGGTTTCCGTGGTTACCCACCGTTGTCATGCAGTTTTAACATTAGCTAGCATGTTGACAACTAACTAAAGTGGGTACCACTTTAAAGGCTCCTCTTATAGATGGCTAATGAATATTTTATTGATATGTTATCTATTCCACTGTGAACACTTTATAAATCATTAATAAGTGTTTATTATCCATTAATTAAGAGTGAGGAGGTATCAGACTATCTTGGTTTACTATCTTACATATATAAAATATGTAAATGCTCATACTTTGCTCACTATTTGGCAAGAAACCTGTAGATTTTGTCTCCTTCTCACCCTTAATTAATGCATAATAAACAGTTATTCAAGAGTTACATAAAAAACATCTAGAAAAATCAATGCTAGTACCCAAAGAGCATTGCACTGCTTGGTCACCCTGACATAAAAAATCTATCTTCTATCAACTTCTTTTTGATTTTTGAAAAGAAGATGTAGCAGTAGTCATGGAGGCGGGTGGTAAACTAAGCCATCAGAAATGTGCAAGAAATAAAACCGCTGACATCTGCAGCAGATGCCGCAAAGCTGCATGCAGGCGTTGCGCGAGACGAAGAGAGGCGGTCTGCACCGGCAGCGAGTTGCGAAAAAGTGTATTAGTGTAATTTTAAATAGTTGTAGTAATATATTGTTGCTTTCTTTCTGCAGGCGACATGCAGGGTTGACTGATAATCCCGCTGCAGGATTTCTAGAAGCATCGCATGAAATAATGATAAAACAATAAATGATTGAGAACGTTTCTCTGGGACAGCCTCCTGTCTGGCAGGTTGTTGAGAGGGTTTTTTTTTTTTTTTTTTACTTCTTTCTTTTTGGAAGCACCAACAACTTCCGATATGACTTCAGGGAAAAACATCCTGCTGCGTGGTGTGGGGCCCGTTATCCACATTACTGGCACCGCTACATACCTGCCTGGAAGCACTGGCAGCACTTCTTCTACTGTCTCTGAATTTTCAATTACAAATAAATCTTTGGCATTGTTTTCTGTGAGCCCATCAGGAAAGAAAAAAATCACCCACAATACTATTATTTACAGGGCAGAACTTCATCACACGACAGCTTTGGTTGGCACCTCTTGGGTTCCAGAATCAGGGAAAGTGATAGGAGAGAGAAAGAGAGAGAGATTTTTGTATCTGAGTTTTAGTTTTTTGTTTTTTTTTTTTTTTTTTTTTGCCATTTGTGTTCAGAAACATTCATATTCACACATTCGTATTTGCAGTTTCCACTGTGTTGCTTATAAATTGATTTCACCAGACATCTTGAAACCAGGGCCTGACACGCTGGACGAATAGGAATGGCAAATCAAACCAGTGTTTGAGATGCCTGGTCAGAGATTAAAGTAGGTGATATCTCACTCAATGTGAAAAAACATTACACATTTTTATAGAGTGCCTATAAGAAAAAGCAGGGTGTTGGCAGAGAGGAGATGTGTCGGGATAGCCTCGTCACTTTTAAGAAATTTTGAACACAGCTGAGCTCATTATTGGAGCTACTTCTGAGTGAAATGCTGGTGAAAATGAATCTAAAGGCTTATTAGAGGAGTCATGTTGCGATGACTTCCTGAAACAGCGGGAGATTTTAAAGAGACAGAGGCCCAATTTCAACTCGCTAAATTACAAAGTCACATTTATTTTTAAGGCATATTTGATATAACGTATCATTTTTACAATAACTGAAGTTAACATGGTTATTTGATTGTGCTATAAAATGGTAATGTGTGTCTGGAAAGTACATCATTTTGCCTGTTTAATACCGAACAATCCTAGGAATAAACCAAAGATGCTGTAAAAGATTTGTGGCCTGGGTTGGAGAGTCGCCTTCCAGCAGGACAATGACCCTAAACACGCTCCCAATACTGCAATTATACGGCTGAGATCAAAGCTGTTAGAAAGGCTCAGTCAAAGTCCAGACTTAAATTCAATTGAGCAAATGAAGCAAGGCTTCAAAATTGAGGTTCACAGAAACTCCATCACATCTGATCAACGACGATCTGTTTGGCAAAGAAGTGTTACAAATTGCCATACACAGTTCAGGAAGAAATGAAGAGACCGCTGCACCGAGCCCCTCATGGTTGGTCCCCCAAATATTGATTTCTGAACTCTTCCTGAGTTCATACATTAGTATTGCTGTAAATGAATTTGAACTTGTTTTCTTTGCATTATTTGAGGTCCGAAAGCTGAAAGCACTGCATTTTTTTTAATGTTATTTGGACCATTTTTCATTTTGTGCAAGTAACTAAAAAACTAGAGTCTTGAGCCAGTTTGTCGAGACCCTCCGAAACGAGAGCTGCAATTGAATCGGACATTCACACACAACGAGGAGCATGAGCGGGAATACAAAATAAATGAGGCAGTCGAGGGCGTCTCCAGCAAATGTTGCAGTTGCCCAGAAGGTCACAACAGGGGGCTTTTGTGTGTGTGTGTGAGTGTGTGTGTGTGGGTGTGGGGGGGGGTGGGTGTGTGTGTGTGTGAAATGTGGCACTCTTCGCCGTCGGCCGGCTTTAAGGGCTGAAGTGAAATCAGCCTCCTGCAGGCGACTTTCAGGCCGGAGGATCTGAGTCGAGGAGTTGCCGCCGTCGTCAAGTGCAGCGCTCACACGGCGCGTCTGCAGGGGCCGCCGTTCATTAGCCTGAATCGCCAGCCCCCCCACACACTCCACTTTGCCGCAGATTACCGAAGCCTTTGGTCACCTCGGCGATGAGCCGTAAAGCAGCAGCATCTCTCACAATCTGCGCGAGTCTCACGAAAGACTTTGAAGATGCGGCCTGTCGAGTTGAGGCTTCGCCGTGGAGCCCAGCACAGCGGGAGCGGACCACATCGCAGTTTTGAAAGGCTGAATTAAATTCAAATTAGAATAACATTTTTAAAAATTGACTAGCAGCTTCCCTCCGTGAATTTATGCCCTAATTATTCCACAGACCTCGCTTTGAACGTTTGCCGCAGCTGGAGCGACTTTCTGTCAACGAAACGGCTCCTGTGTGGATTCAGAGGCCGAGAGGTTTTAAATGGAGGCAGAAAATCACTTCTCGTCTTTCGCAAAAGCGAACATTGTGACCAAACGTTTAGCCGACCTCAACGTGTAATGGCCTCAGCAGACAACTTGTAGTTGTCTTTCTGTTTTCATAACGGCTCCGCTTGAAAATTAGTTCTCATTTAATTCAATCCAGTTTATTCGTGCAGCGTTATTTCACAACAAATGGTGTCTTAAGGCACTTTACAAAAAAGTCATTTTGATTCAATCAGGCATATTTTCCAAGTGATCCTATATTCAAAAGTGAATTAAGCTCAGTTTATTCATCAAATTAATCTCAGACGTTTATCTTAAGAAAATTCTTGAGATCCTTGGGAATGAAGCAGTCTTCAGTCAGAGGCCTCTTCAGATTTGTTGCCAGGCTGACTGCTACTGGGGATTGTTCCTGCCCCACAGCATCACCACACAGCATGTTGATGCTTCTGTGATACATATCATCCAAGCATCAACAACTCAGAAAACACTTGGATGATATGAGTGTGTTGTGCTGTAGGAGTCACGTTTTGGCTATGATTGATGCTCATATTGCTTTAACATGCAGCACCTCAGCCAGGATAAAGTATTTAAAGGGGCAGTATTAAATATTTTCCAGGTACATGGATCCATTTTATAGCACAATCAAGTTATGTTACCTTCAGTTGTTATAAAAATGCTGTATATACAAAATATGACTTAAACAAACTTTGACTTCATAATTTATTGCCTTGAAATTGGGCCTCTGTCTCTTTAAGAAACTCCTGCTCTTTTTGGCACTCCACCTTTGGGAAGTCACCACAACATGGCTCCTCTGTTAACACTTTAATAACTTTTTTATTAGCATTTCACTGAGAAGTAGGTGATGTAATGAGGTCAGTGGATGTTTACTAATTACTGCTGGCTAGTCTGAAGGGGCTGCGTGGGACAGTCAAGGGGAGGGGTGCTTGAACAGCTCGAAGGCGGAGCTAGGTCCACCCAGGTCTTCTTCACAGCTGAATGGTTGCCATGAGAGATTAAAGGATTTCTCAAACATGCATGAAAGAATCATGGCGACACTTCAGCCATGTTTTTCATGAAGGAATAACATTATAAAATGATGTCAACCTCCAAAAAGTTGATTTTACATGATCCTGCCCCTTTAAGCTGTTGCTAACTTGCTTTGACTTTGACTAGCTTGGAGAAGTGATCACTCCACACTTTTTTATTTTTTACTTATCCCACCCTTTATCTGAAGAAGACTGAAGAAATGCGGTTCTACGTGTTTTCCCTCCTCTGTGGTCCTGGCAGAGCCGCTTGTCTGACGTGTGAAACAGTTCATTTGATCCGAACAGACTAGTTAGAATTCACATTTCACAGAACGTTTTGCTTTCCACAAGGCATGGAAAAGCCTTCTTATAAAGAAGCCTGCTCTGCTCTTGTAAAGCAGGACCTTTTATATGCTCTTTGCTCCTCCATGTAAATGCGTCGCCGCTTTGCTCAGCAGCAGATGAAAGGCATTACGCGCCAGTATATGCACAGTGCTGATGTGTTAACATCCTGAGAAGACTCTCCACTTGCTTTGCCTTATAGTTGTCTAATCACCAGCTCAGTGAACATGGATGATTAGAAGAGGTTTGGAATTCTTCTTCTTCTTTACTTGGGCATACACATCAAACTTTGAGTGCAGTTGCTGTCAGAAGTTTTCTCATCATGGACATGAATGTTATTTTATGACTACTCTAAGATTCTTGACCATCACTGGTGGTCAAGAATGAGGTATGAGGGCCATGTTGCACAATAACTGTTAATAAATTTGTTACTGTCCATCTTCACAATGACCGTGTTTTGGTTTCCGATTAAACTGCGAAGCTTTCCAAACCAACCAGTCACACCGTACCTCAGAACGGAGAAGTCACGTCCAGATTTCAAAAATCTCAGTCAAGCTGTCCACCTCATGAGAGAGGAGTTTGGTCAGGATGTTAAGGAACAAACCAGCAAAGCTAAGCTTAGCATGAGCTAGACGATGCTGGAACAGAAGTGTTACCGTCCAGAGGGAAGAAAGGTTAAAGAAAAGATAAATGGCCTGTATTTGCATCGTGTTTTATCAAGTCCAGAGGAGTCCAAAGCAATTCACATTACAGCTGCTCAAGCACACATTCACACATTGTGTTTCCATTACACATGTGCGCTAAACTTTGTCTATATTCCACTAATAATGAGAAAACACAACTTGTCAATTGCGGCGTTTCCATCAAATGACTAAAATCACACGTGAATAAGTTTAACGCAATAAATCATTACAAAAGCGTGCTGCGCTGTGATCCTCCGACTACTTCCTGTTGTTTTCTTCTTCATGGTTTGCGCCAGTGGCAACGTCCGGTTGTTGTTTGTGTGACAGGAAAAAAAGTGTTTCTATTTCAGTGTTGTGAATAAACCGATTTCACAGATAAACACCTCAAACTGCCAAAACGTTTTAGCAAAAAAACAAGTTTGTTTGTTTTTTTGTTGTTGTTTTCGAAATTGGCACGTTTCCCTTAAGAAAATGTATTGGTCAAAAGGTCAAATTGCGCCTGCAGTGGAAACGCAGCTCATGACAGAGGCAGATGGAGTGGGAATAAAACCTGCAACCCACCGACTGCAAGATGAACTCCTAGAACTGTTGCCATCATTTTAACATGAAATTGGCTGCAAACGAACACCTTTAAGCTCCTCCAGCACGAGACCAAACGCTTTCTGGGTTTTGCCACCATGAGCTCCTGAATGCCCCAGCTGGACAATTATTCTCCTCTAACATACCTCAAAACGTTTTTTTTTTTGTTTTTTTTGCTCTTTGTTCTCATTAACAATTTATTTAAAAATGAAAACAGTCGCATGTTAAAACAGAATTCGTACCCTGCTCAGCAGAAAAAGAATGATCTCAGTCAAAGTTAAAAGATCTGACAGGAGTCTGGATAAAGCCGGGTGGAAATGAACGCTGAATGTTGCGGGAGCTTCGTTTGGCCCCGCGCTGTCAGGCGGCCATGTCCGCCCATGTTAACACGAATGTGTGTGTGTGTGTGTGTGTTTTTTCCCCCCCTCAGGGGTCAGCCTCCTTGTGCCTCACGGAGCCGTGGCTGAAAACATGTCCTGGGAGATGTGCATGGTCATCAATCAGGGCGAGGCGAGGTGAGGCTCCACTTTTACCCAAATATCATTTCAAGCATCTGTCTGTCAGTCGCTCTGCATCGCATCGTCCATCTGCTCCCGACTCGCCGTCCGTCCTCGCTGAGCCCCCTCTCGCCCCCGCAGCTGGCGGCGTTGCGGTCGGACCGTGACGTATCCGGCCGCCGTTGCTCTCACCGAAACCAATTAGAAAGTTTAATGTGCTCTGTAACTGGCGGCTTAATTAGCAAAGAATTAGATTGAAGCTTGGCAGCGTCAGAGTAATGTGATTTGTTACCACATAATGTCTGTTGAGTGGAGTTTAATGAGCCTGTTTTTGTTTTGTTTTTTTCAAATCCTCTCATTCTGTGTGGTGAGTGTCATAAATTGAGTTAGAAAGACAAAAAAAGGGGGCATTTAATGACGATAACTATATTTAACATTTTTTTTATTTCACAACTTACTGCACCCCGTCCCCTCTTAGTGGGTTTACTATCGGGTTGTTTGCTAATCTTTTAGGTTGAAAGCGTCACAGTGACTAAAAGAATCATGTCGAAAGAAAAAGAAAAAAATAAGGACACACAGACAGACCCAGCTCTCAGTTTGAAGCTATTCTAAAAGGAGCACTTTGCAGATTTGGGCTCATAAAATGCAGTTCCTTTTACGAGGGTCAGCACCATTCAGTCTTTTCAGCTTTGGAGGAGCTGTGTCAGCTCTGAGAAAACGCTGTGTCATGTTGGACAAGGTGATTCTGAATTTTAACTGCATAGCCGTAACACACACGGCCCAGATGGCCGCTCCGCTGCGCTGCAAAGGTCGCGTCGAACGACAAGAGCTGCGAAAAAGTCTTAATTCTCTTCAGGTTTTCTTCTGCTTTTGTTTGTTTGTTTCTCACTTCAGTCTCTCAGACGACCAAAACATGTCGCATCAAAATAGAGTTTTTAAATGGTTTCATTTAATAAGAGGGGGGAAAAAAAGTTATCCAAACCAATCTACTTAAAAGATTGATCCTCCTCTGAATGGCGTTACTTGTTGTGCCAATCTTTTATAAAACTATAATAATAAAAAAAATAATTGTATTTTTGTTGTTTTAAGTCATCAAAATGAGGAACTGCTGTTGTCCTTTACCGATTTCAGACAAACAGTCATTATTTGAGGACTGGTTTTGGTACAGGCCTGTCACAATAAGCAATAAAACAATTAATGGCATGATCAATTCAAAAGATCTCTAGCATTTCTATTTGCATGATTTATCGTTTTGCTTTTTCCTGTCTTTCTACTAAAAACTGCATGTCAAAACTCTTCAGTCTGGTCTTTTGGTCTAAACTAGCCTCTTTTTTTGGAAGGTCAATGTTGTTTCCAGAGACTTCATAATTCATTTTATTTCTTGTTTCTCTTGTTTCGTTCATTTATTTTGGAAATTTAAAATGTCTTCCAGTTCCAATGTGAAGTGTTCATTATTGGAATCTACATTTATTGATCTCTGAGAATGTGTTCTTGCATTATGATGCCGTTATCAATATATTACTTGAACATGGTCTCAAAACAGCAATATTGTCGTTTCTCATAAAAGCAAATTGTGTTTCTTGATGGACCTACAGTATATCTGTATGTTATAGACCAGGGGTGTCAAAGTCACCTTCATTTTGGGCCAAATAATAGCAAGAAGTTTAACTTTGTAATTTAATGACTTGAAATTGGCCCCTTTTTCACTTTTAAAAGCTCCTCCTCTTTCTGAAACTCTGCCTTCAGGAAGTCAACTCAACATGGCTCCTTTCACCAGCGTTGCACTGAGACGTTACTCGTGTAATGAGCTCAGATGAACAGCTCCACCAGGTGTTTGCTAATTGCTGCTGGCTAGTCGAAAGGAGCTGAGTGGGGGAGTCGTGGAGGTGCCCTGCTCTGTGAGACGGAAAGTCGTTAGCTTGGAAACTGCAGCTCAGAGGCTGGGCTAGGTCCGCCTCTGAGCTGACAGCTGAAGGGTTGCCATGGAGATTAAGGGATTTCTCAAACATGCATGAAAAGAATCAAAGCAACACTCCAGAAATAACATTGACATGATGGAAATCTCAAAAAAAAAAAGTTGATTTCACATAACACTGCCCCTTTAAGAAATAAAACTTACACAGTTAATCTGAGGAAAACAAAAACTTTTAAATAGGACAAAAACAGAAGCGATATTACATATTACTCTCATATCGTATAGTAGCTGGTGGGCAGCAGAACCCTCTGTCATGGAGTCTGGATGTCTGAACCGTGACCAGCTCTGTTCGCTGGCCGACCCTCAGGCTACCACAGTAGATGTGCCCAGCCTGACTCCCGCTCCCCACAGGACTCCTCTCGGCACCGCGGCGGTGCGGGTGTTCGCGTCCAGAAGCCTCTCACAGGTGGCAGCCTGTGCTTTGATGTCCCAGCTGCAGGGGAGAAAGTTGAGTTCGAGCCTCTCTGCAGTAGATCCCCTCATTTAGTACTTCACTTTGCTGTAGGAAGCAAAGTCCAACCTCCAGTCCTCCAGTCTCTGCTTTACAGCCCTCTATCACTGCTCTGAGTGTCGATATGTAGTTATCAACTCCCCTTGGTGTCAACAATGCCGCCTCCCTGTCTCCCCCACTCTCCCCGGGAGGCAGTCACGACCCACAGAGCTAGTTTAAACCATGATGGATGCAGAGATGAACGGCGCCTGGTGCGCTGACGGACGCGCGCGCCGCAGACGTCTCCCTCAGGCCCTTTCATCTCGCCATCACGACGCGTTATGCATTCCCGTCACAGCTCGGTAATGACCCTCGGACGGACCGAGCCGCTCGGCGAGAAAGGTGGGGAGGGCGGGGTTCCGCTACTCACGCTCCCCACGAGAGCTTCCAGTTCCCTCTGAAGTGTCACGGTTTATTCAGGATGGTCTTTTTGAGCTAAGTCACAGAAGAAGAAAGAAAAAAATAAAGACTGTGCAACGAACGCGTTGGCTGGAGTAATGACGGGGCCGTGGCTCCTCTCGGCGGCGCCATTAAATAAGAAGACGGAGACAGCAGAGACATCATGCCAATGGAGTTTCTTTAGATCACTTATGAAAGTAAGGATTCAGTGCTGCAGCCGGAAACACAAGGGTGATATTTTTGTCGAGGATTATGAAGAATAAGAAACACGCCGATCTTTACGCTAGAAGGGTGATACTGCATGTTTCGGTGTCGATCCGATACCAAGTAAATGCAGGGCCTGTATCACCGATGCCAACACTGATACTGATACCTTTTATTTAAGTTTGATGTGTCATCAAACTTCTGATTTTTTTATTTTTTTTTATTTGTAAAGCACATTTCAGTAACAAGTCAGTTCAGAGTGCTTTATATCATAAACACACAAGAATTAGAAGTCATAAAGACAACAGAGTCAACATGAGAAACCAGTAAAAAACATTATATTTTGACGAGTGCCATCATCTAGCATATCAGTACACATTATATATGTTGGTCGATGTTTCATTTATTAGGGTTAAAACCCAACGCTGAACAACCTGCAACGCTGAAAGGCACTCTGTGTTTCAGCTGTTTTGCAGTTTTCTGGAACTCTCCTCCAGATTTGTGGTGCATAGAAGCTGAATGCTGCTTCCGTGTGTTTGGTTCTGGTTCTGGGGACTCAGAACAGAACCGGAACCAAATGCGAGAATCTAGAGCTAGCAGGAGAAATGGTCTCTTGCCAAAGACAAAAGAGAAATCCTACAGCTGCACCACTCTGTTTTTGTTTACCTGTTGTAAAGGAGGAAGTTGCTCTCA
This sequence comes from Xiphophorus hellerii, assembly GCF_003331165.1. Taxonomy (NCBI): domain Eukaryota; kingdom Metazoa; phylum Chordata; class Actinopteri; order Cyprinodontiformes; family Poeciliidae; genus Xiphophorus; species Xiphophorus hellerii. The sequence goes on from NC_045683.1 coordinate 28,965,784, forward strand.
TGTCTTCTTTGAAGGCTTTTGGTGTAGCGCCACCACTGGTGAGGGGGTGAACAGGTTTTTCAAAGGTTTCTCTTCATTTGACAGAGCACTGTGAAAGAGAAATCACTCACTGAGGTTAAAGGTGGACATGGTGGGAAAAAAGGTGAGACTGCAATTTTAGTAGTGCTAGCCACTGTTATTTGTGCTAGATGCTAATGCAATATGCAGCAAGCAGATAAAAATATGAATTCTGTCCTTGCATTTTAAATCTGGGGAACAATCTTGTGTACAGTGATGGCTCGCTCCCGCACTGCGTGGTGTTGCCTCTGCTCCTAACGACTGCTCAGGAAGGAAGGCCGGAAAAAAAATTGGAATTGTATCACGAGGTTGGGCACCAAGCATTATTGAAACCACAGATGGGAAATCAGATAAAACATTCAAATTGGTATAAAGTACATATTCTTGAGACACAGTTCAACAGGCGTTTCAAAGTCTTTCCTTAAACACTGGCTTTCATCTTAACAAAAAGGGTGAACCAATCATTGCTACAACTTTAAAAGCAGTTTTAAATGATTTTGTAACCACTTACTCCCTTTTCACAAAGTCTGTTACCATTTTCTGTTGTATTTGCAACAAGAAAAAGAGTCAAAAGTCAACACAGTTTGCACTAAAGTTGTATTTTTGCATCAACAAAGTGAATCTCAATGAGTTATCTGTCAAATTCCATGTTAGCTGTTCAGCTAAAAGCTTTTTTACAAGTGGAGTAGAAAGCAAGACTAACTGACAGTCAGGGAATAAACTAAACAAACACAACGGGGATACAAAATGCAAGAAAAACAAGCAAAAGCACATGAAACAGAATGCCTGGATGAGATGAATGAAATCCAACTGAAACTGTAAAACACAAAGTCTGAAAATGAGAACAACTAAACAACACGAAACCAGGCACATGAAAAGTGCTGTCACGTTTTCTTTTGCAGTTCTCATTGTCTGTCGCTCAGTGGGAGCCGGGCGGCTGGTGTTTCTGGTAGAAGCCGGCATTCGTTCTGTGGTGTCCTGTGGTCGTCTTCTCCCTGGCTGTCAGTGCCTGTCTACATGTTGCCAGGCTACGGGACATCCAAAATTCTCTGTCTTTTACTTAACTGTAAAAACACCAGTCCCTTCCTGACCTAGTTCTCCAGACTCAGATTGTTTCCCACTGGATGGTTTCTAATTACCCTCAGGTTCCTGAAGAGTCCAATACATACCTGAACATTTGAAACAAGATTTTTTAAGTCTGATAATATTCTCCCTTTGTGGTTACCTAAGGATGTCTGCAAGAGGACTATAAGTTGTAAACAAAGTTGTAACGATCATTGCTCCCGTTGGACAGAAATGACTGACAGACTGGGAAAAACAGACATGGAGGTTCCTGTTGTGTTTGCAACAGCTGCTGTTGCAGTTTTTCCCATAAATAAACCCACAACACCCACAAAATTCAGACCAATCACACAGTAGTTTTGCATGGAGAGGGGGGGCAAAACGTTTGCCAGGGTGGTTGTGACAAGAAGGTGCAGATGACATGAGGCGTGAGAACAAAATGACGCCATTTTGTTCATGCAGCCGTGGCAATGAGAACGGATTTCGCCTCAACCAAGCAGAGCCCCGTAGAAATTGTTCTGTAACCCTTCAAATATTAATAGATGTTTAGTTTTTTTGTTGCTGTTGTTTATTCTTTTCATATTGGGATTACTGTGTGTTTCTTTCTTTTGGCCTACTTCATGATGTCAAACAGGTTCTCTTAAAGTCATTTCTTTCAGGCCTGGCAACTGAAACTGAACCCAGTTGTCAAAATGTTAGGATTTGTCACAGTCACTTCATGAACTAACAAGAACAGGTTGCTTTGGAGAGCTTTTTGTCTCTCAAAATTTGGTTAATTACCTTAATAAAGTTTGACAAAAAGTGAAGTGTAGAGAAATCTGTAACAACGTGTTGTGTGCTGGCTTTCCAGCAGTAACAAACATTTGGGACTTGCCGTTGTATCTCCAGTCTCAGCTTTGTTTCATTAATCAGAAACCTTTCAGTCTCAAACTGCCTCAGAGGATCAGTTTTATGAAGGGAGGGCTAAACCTTTTATCTTTTGTACACACTGTGAGCAGTGAAGCCCCCCCCCCCGAGTGTAGGCGCTCTACGGTTTCCTGCTTTAATTCATAACCCTCTAGTCAGAGTCCAGGTCGCCTGCAGCCGTTGACCCGGCTGATCCGCATTTCTGGATGTTGCGTGGTGGCTGTGTTTGCCTTTAGCTGTCAGCGCTCACGGTTCCCAGTTCCAGCTGCCAAGAGCTTTGGACAGAGCCATCATCCAAGGTTTCAGTCCACAGCTCACTCCTTCCTCTCACCAAGTTGAAGCGAATGCTCTTTCACAGCACTTTATGGAAATATTTTGGCCTGTGATGAATCGTTTGCATTGGAGAAAATCACAGAGGTTAAAATGAATTCATGCTGAAAGCAGAACATCTCCAAAAATTGAATGAGACTATTAAGTTGATGGTTAAAGTAACTTTTATGAATAAAAATATTATTTTTACATGTTTATTAAAAAATCACCATTGTCGTATAAGACAGATCATCTGCTACTCTACAGCTTCTTCCCGTCAGCAGAGGCTACCATGGATTCCAAGGCTAGTTAGCAGCCACCGATGTCATTGGACAAACAGCTTTTTTTGTAAGTGTGAGTTGTTTCTCCGCCATTGGCACATTTAGCAGCGCGCGCACACAAGGGTGATTGACAGCGCTTAGACCCTCCTCCTGGCTCTGATGGGGTGTTTTTGACCGAGAGTGGAGCATTTCTTCAGGCGGCAGTAGTAGATCAGGGAGGAGGTGGAGGAGATCAAACTATTCACAGAATATACTTACAAAATAGTTTTTATAAAGTCACTTACCCCAGCTTGAATTTCTTAAAACTGTTGACTGGCTCTGTATGCACGTCTAATCAGCATTTAATACAAAAGATCAGAGCAGAATGCAGCTTTGGTTGTTCTGGGCTGGAGGTGATTGCAGCGTTGACCAATGAAAATGGTTTTCTGTGTGTCGCCTTGTTCTGCTGATTTACTCTTGTGTCACAGTTTGCAGTCCAATAACTTAGAGAGGTGTTCGTATAGGAAACCTTTAGCCCATAAATCAGCCCGTAAAGCTGTGCTTGGATCAGCATCAGCCGTCTTGTACCTCCAGGTAACAATGGAGAAGAAGAACAATAAGAGGAATAAGCCGACGTTTGGTCTCTGCGATGAAAAGTCATGCAATTAAGCTGCTTTGTGTCTCTAAACACAAAGATTCCTTTAGCTTTTTCATTTGAGGGTTATTTCCGTTTAATTAACTGTTCTTGTGTTTCCCGTAAAGATGTTTTATTATTGGCAATTATCTAAGAGCTAAAATGGAGCGGCATTGTTCACTGATGGGATTGAAGTTCGGACATCTTTTGAAAATGCTTTCTGTTTCTTTGTCAGCAGCTTCACTGCTGTTGTGACAAAGGCAAGGGATTAAAGTTGTGTTCTAAGTGATAACCAACACAGCCAGGGATTATATTTCACCATGACTGTTTCCATGAGGCTTGTTCCACTTCAATGTCTCCTGCTTTTACAGGAGCACTTCAGTTGTTGTTAAATGATAAAAAAATGTTGTTTAGAACAAGACATTTTGATTTGGAATCTTGAGTAAGTGTCTTTCTGATATGTGCGATTGCTAATTCTGCCTTTTGAGAATCCAACAGTCATCGAAAGTTGTCTTTTTAAAACGGTAGCCGCTTTATCTTGTTCAGGGTCACCGAGGCGAGTTTATGTCCAACCAACCTCTGCAGTCATAGGCAAGAACAAAAAAACAAAAAACTATTAAGATCTATTTTTGCAATGTTGACGTGGCAACATTGCAACGTTGTAATGTCAGACGCGGCATTGCACAGTTTTCAGCTTCACTGTTCTTCCGGGACTTATGTCTGACCGGAAGAATCAGAGGGGATTTTGATTTTTACCCGCTTTATCTGAAGGTCATTAGATCAAGCAACTGTCAGCAACACCGCCCTCACCAACCAGAAGGGAGAAGCTGTGTGAAACACAAAGTGTTTTTACATGTTTATCAAATCAAGAGAATCTCACACAAACGGTGTGTGTTTTACTCAACTGTCAAAGTTTCTTCCAACCAACATTACCAGTGAGTGAGCATTAGCCTCTTTAGAAATGTGAGCTGCAGCAGCTCTATACCCTGGTAATAAAACAGACCTTTGTACTACATTCAGTTATTTGCTACAGAGAAATGATTGCTGCCTGGAGATGTGAATGCTGTTTAAGTTTTAAATTTTACCCAGTTGCTAATGTTAGCCCGTGACATACAGTTCAGACCAAAAGTTTGGACACACTTTCTCATTGAATTCAATGAGAAGGTGTGTCCAAACTTTTGGTCTGAACTGTATGTGATGCACCAGTTCGACGCTATGAAGCTTACCAGAAACTGCCTGTGCTGTAAACAACCATCCTCCTCCACTGCGAAGAGAGAAGCGCCTATAGCTGAACGAGTCGGCTGCTGATGTTAATTCAATATTTGGAAAGATTGTCCAACACGGACTGAACGGCTTTGTAAACTAATGGCAGACTAAAACGACGCAGAAAATCGATATCATCGTTCTCAGTTTCTCCTTCTGTTCGCTGATTGGTCCAGAAGGTAGAAAGTCAACGTCCAGGCTAGCTCATCACCAGCTAGCTTCCAATCCTCACAGGCTTAATTTCCTTCGGCCCCCAAGAGTCCTGTCACCAGTTCACCTCTGACCTTCCTTACATACTGACCACAGCAGACTGAAGATCCCCACCACTCACCTAACACACACACTCTTACACACACAAGAATAGCTGTCTAAAGAGAACAAAGTAAGAGAAGCACACTGTTAAGCTTCAAGTGAGAAGAACAAGCTATTGTTTGTATTCCACTGCCTAAACCTTTCATGTAACTTGCTCGGGGAGTTGATGGTATTTTTAGCTGTCAGTGTAACGCTCTTGGTAATAAGTGACCAAATAGCATGGTGAGCCGTATCAAGTGATTAGCTTTGTTGGGGCCACTTGTTTCCTCGTTCACGGGGCTTTGGGAGGGCAGCCAAAGTGGAGTCATGTCAGAACAGTCGTTAGCGTTCCGAGTCGAGATTTTTTGTGTCGTGTGCGACTGCTGATTGAAATTATTGCTCACATTTCAGGTTGGGCTCAGACGAAAAGCCCGACTAAGGAGACATGTTTTGATTTGTTTTGAATCACGGCGGCGAAGAATTGGAGAAAGAAAAGGAAGTGAAACTCCACGTCTTCCTTGGATATTTTGGCCCTTCACCTCGAGATGCCCGGCTGATTAATGTATCCGCGCTACACATTAGGTGTCCGTGAGTCGACTCGAAATTGACAGAAGCACCGCGGGCCAAACAGGTGGAAGACTACAAGCAAATAAAGGTGAAGGTAATGGGGCGTGCTAATGGGTGCATTCATTAAGCACCACCATCTCCACCCGTGACCCAATCTGCCGCTCTTCGCTCGGGTCTTGAGCGTCCTGGAGAAGTGAGTCACTGCTCACGTTAAATAATGCGCCTCCTCAGGGAGCCGTGCAGGGCCCTTCAGCGTGATGACAGTCGCGGTATTAGAAAGGAAATCACCGCCACTGGGGGCCCCGAGCCCGTCGGCTACTTAAGGAGCAGGCAGTCCGCTCCTTTTCTAAGCTTTGAATTAAACACATGATCAGACTCGGCGCTGACGGCTGAGGGATCAACAGCTCTCTCAGAGGCGGTCAAGAGGGGCCGCCGTGTTGTCTCGGTGTAGGAACCGAGAGAAGTACCTGCAAGCACTGACAGCTGGAGAAAATCCTGAGTACAACACACACAGAGAGAGACACACACACACCCACACCCCCCACACACACACATGCCGCCATGCCATCCTGGACACCCCGGGTCAGATGTTGAGACAGTAATTGGGAAGTGTGGAGCGGATGTCATCACCCAGAGAGAGCATTTACCATGAAGGTGTTCCAGGAGACAGAGGCAGATCTTAATTCTGATAAGACTGCTTTAATAGCCCAGGAGCTTACATAACCGCTTTCTTTAGACAAAAAAAAAAAAAAAGGACGCAAAAGTTTCCAGGAGATGTGGGCGAGTGTCAGAAGAAGAAAAAGAAGGAGAGAAAAAAAAAAAGTATCATTTCGGAGGCTTTTAAGACAATTAAGGCGGTGTGAATCACGGCATAACAAGTAAACAATCAGTTGTTCTGGGGATAAATATGTGATTTGAAAGGGTGTTTTTATCCGGCACGGCCCACCGTGGGTGTTTGTTGCACGGCTGCTGTCAGCGGGAAACAACCCCCCCCCCCACACACACACACAGCCGGGGTTTTTTAGGTGACACGCTACACCCTCAGCAAGCCGTCTTTCAGCTGGCTTTAAAAGGAACGAAACGAGCGCCGTCTGCCTCCCTCGGAATAAAAGTGAGCAAGACAATGAAAACGACGAGCCGCGCTGAAGATGTTGAAGTGTGCATGTGAACAACAGCGTTTGCTGACAGCAGGGCTGAGAGTCTGAAAAGCAGCAAGAACCTCAAGTTTAGATAAAGAAAACACTGTTTATGTTGTCATCACATCACTATTTAGACAGGAGGAATCACTAATAATTGTACCATTATTATTACTATCACCGCGAGTGTAAATGTTGTGTCTTCATTTGCTTATTTAAGTGGCACCCTAGTAAACCTACCCACCCATTCATCCATCATCTTGTCCTCGTTAACATCACAAACATGGATGCACTCTACTAGAATTGGTTTGAAATCTGCTGAATAATTGAATAATTATGCAGAAGAGGAGACACAACGTGATGAAAAATTATTTGCTCCTGCACATTTATTCCTTTTTTTTGTTTTTCTGTTTCCCACCACTCAAATCTAAGAATCTAGATAATGAGATTAATTCTAATTTTAGACAGAAATAATCGGAGTAAAAACTAAAGGCAGTTTTCAAATGAATATTTCATATTTCTAAGGGAAGAACAGCGTCTAAGCTTAGCCAACGGCGTGAAAATCCTCTTTAATGATCCTTCTTCTGAATTTACTGAATTCGCCGTGATACATCACATTTCTTCAGAGCTGATTTCAGTGTCACTATAATTCACTTTAATCAGAGGAGTCCAAAGTGGTGGCCCTCTGTGGCCCTTGGACTGATTTTTGTTTCAAATCAGACCAAAAATACATCAAACATAACCAAAATACAATTAAAACAAATATTTATTTTTGCATGTCATTCTTATGAAAGTGTCCAAAATGTTTTGACCCTTTCTTTGTGACTTGTTACTTTCTTCATTGAAGCTGTTAGCCTGTTAACTGGTGTATAATAATAATAATAAAAAAATAATAAAAAAAAACTATAATACATTAACAAACAACTCTTAGCCTGGCGGCGACACAAGTAAAGCCTGAAGGCCCGCCAGGCTTATAGTACACTGAGGGGAACCCTCTGTTTCACTGAACTGTAACTAATGCATAACTTCTCTAGCTCGTCTCCATAGATTTCTAAGACTACAGTATTTGACCTATGGCTTTCACTAAAGCGGAGCAAAGCTAACAAATGACCCACCGTCTTTGTGACCCGCGGATACTGATAGCAGCTCACATATCTTCGTTAAGTTGTTTACCTTATGCACTATCCCTGCAGCGGAGCCCATCTGCTGCTGCCACCACGCATGTTTGTTGTAAGCAGCTTTTAATGAGCTCGCTCCGACTCAAAGTCAGGGCACAGCGACTCCTCACCTCTCGCCGTCCTTCTGCGCAGAGAAACAACTTGAACTCGCGGAGCCAAAAGTCGGCGACACGCCGGCTCTGAGGCATTCCGGACCTGGAAGTCCGACCCCAGAGGGATGTGTCCGGAGCCCAGCAGCGTTCAGGCTCCTCTCATTAGTCTGTTTTTCCTCGCTGCAAGAACAAAGGCTCAAAGAGAAATGAACATGAACACAACACGTCTGTGTGACAAATTGAACAACTTCCAATATGGAAAGTGTGAGCAGCACTTAAAGTGTTACAGCGCCGTGTGCAACCTGACTAAAACTTTTATAGGGATATGTTTGAGTAAAGTGAACATTGTTCTTTTATTCTATGAACTACTGACGACACGTCTCAGAAGTTCCTAGCAAAAATGTCGTTTTTATTTGCAGAAAATTAGCAATGGTCAAAACAACGAAAAAAATGCAGTGCTTTCAGCTTTCAGACCTCAAATAATGCAAAGAGAACAAGTTCATATTCATTTAGAAACAACAATACTAGTGTTTGAACTCAAGAAGATTTTAGAAATCAATGTTTGGTGGAATAACCACGAGGCTTTTAATGAGGTTCAGGGCAGTGGTCTCGTCATTTTTTTGCCAGAGCTGTCGTTGCAAACAGATTCTTGCATACAAAAAAGATGTACCCCTTCTAATGCTGTCTGACCTGAAATATCACACTTTTCCCGTTTTAGCTCAGCAGTTCATAACTTTCTCCAAACGTTATTAGCCCTTTAAACAATTTGCAACAGCCCTGGTGATGATGTAACTTTTTATGTCTCTGGAAACATGAGAAGAAAAAAGGAGGCGGGTCGTCAGTGGCGTGGGCCGACGTCTTGTGGCGCAGGAGCTCAAATACAAACAGGGGCACCTTGTGCTGCAGACGGAGCTGCCAGCTGTGCGAGATTTATTACAGGCCCAACTTGAACATCATGGATGTACTGTATAGCTATTTCAATGACGCATGTGTTTACCAATGTCCCCCCACAAAATAAAATCAAATCAACTTAAAACAAGGATATGTTCTAAGTCCGGTGTTCTCTTGATGGCAAAATAAGGAAAATGTGGGCATAATGTGGTTATATAGGCTTTGAAATCCACAAATGCTGTCACAGTAAAATAATTTTTAAAAAAGCACAAAAAAAAATATTTCAGAAGGACACTTTTTTTGTCCAGAGAAAAAAGGGCAGGTGCTCTGGCATCACTATCTGTGAGGGGTTTGAGTTATACTCTAAGACAGATTTTCACAAAGCATATTTCCTGTGTAGAATGCAAATGTAGGCACAAGACTGGAAATTAATCTAGTTGTTAGATTTAAAAAAATCATATTCACAAATGTGAATATGAATTTTTTCGTCTTCATCCTTTTCTTACAGTTTTGGTTGAGGAAATTTAACTGTTTTTATCCACAATTTCCAAGAGTACAAAATTTTAAACAACATATGAATATTGTAGGTCACTGAATATTTAGAATTCGTCATAATGTCTGTTTTGGTTTTTTTTCCAAAAAGAAATATAAAAAGCAGATTTCAGTTTGCAAAGTAACTTCATTTTCGGACACGTTTCCTGTGGTCTGATGGTGAGACTAAACTTTGCAGTGAGATTCCATTTGGAGGAAAGAGGTTTGAGGCGTCAACATCGTCCCTACTGTGAAGTGCGGCGGAGGCACCGCTGTATTGTGTGACTGTTTTACTGAAGGAGGATCACAAGGAAAGTACATTGTGTGAAAATGTCCAACAGCATCTTAAGACATCAGGCGGATAGTTAATGGACAATGCACTGCCAAATTAGTTTCTACAGTAAAAGTTTTGGAGTGGTCATCACAAAACATTCATCTCAGTCCCAGAAAACAGAATCCCAGCAAACTGATGTCACATACTTGTCAAAAGAAATCTAAGTTATACAAAAGGGGGCCACAAAGTTTAAACTTTTTTTTTTTTTTTTTTTTTTTTTTTACCTAATACTGAGAAAATGTACCTAATTTTCTGAATTTGAAGGAATAAAAATTATCTGAAAAAAAAAAAAACGGAATTATTCTGGCACTAAGCAAATATGGATTGGATATGCAAATTGTATCTGAGCTAAAACAGGACAAGCTTAGTGTAGTTTAATGTCAGATGAATGTAAAACACAATTTCTTTCAGTTATTCACTTCAGCATTTACCAAGAAAGACTACACGCTTGTTTCTGATGATTTCTACGAAATCACACACACACACACACACGCCCACACACACCCCCACACAATAAAAACTAACATTGTGTGTACTTGTGTGTGTTTTCTCGTTTAGCGCCCAGACACTGGAAGGCTGTGAAATCCTCCTGGGCCCAGAGGTGACGTACGGTCCTTCAGGCCTGGATCTCTTTTGCCCCGTTGCCATGACCGTCGCCCACTGTGCAGAGGTGGATGCTGAGAACTGGAACATTCAGCTCAAGAGGAAAACCCAGGACGGCAAATGGGAGGTAAGCCGCAGGACGAACACCTGTCAAGTACATTACAGCGCGTCCGATCTGAGCCTGGCTCAGCAAATGCCACTTGGTCCGCATTGCTTATCTTTTCTTTTGTACTTCCCTTTTTCTTTGTAGCTAAATGTCAGCAGTAATAGAGGTTTGGTAGCTCAGGAGCCAGACAGATCTGTCTGCTCACTTTGTTTGCTGAGGCTGAATATGTTGTCTGCCTCTTGGCTGCACATGGTGTCTCCAAGTCAAAGCAACAGCAGCTTGTCTTTGAGCATCTTTATTTAAAATAACTGATTCAGAGACAGAACAACAAAAAGGTGCAATTTATCATGAAAAACTGAGTAGAAAAGGTAAAGCAAAAATACAAAAACAGTGAAAAATTAAACAGAAATTATTACAATTACAAGAATAATCTTAATTCTTAAATGAATGCATTTCTATAAATATTGAGATCTCTTTCTCATGTACCAGTAAGGAAGAGAAGGGAAAAGGGCTAACGTAGCAGCTAATTCTGTTAGCTTTGCATGGTGTTAACAACCTGTGCAATAATGTTGCGCATGTCTTGTGTTTAACATTTATACTTGACGTCTTGTTAAATAAGAGTAAATTATGTCAGAGGAACACCTGTAAATACATGTTGTCTATAGGTTATGAGTTACCAGCCTAGCCAAGCTAGTCACCAGCTTCTGCAATGCTAACTCCAGGCTAGCCAATAACAAAGCCAGTTTGTCCATGTTAATGGCCAGCAGAGGAAATAGCAAATCCTAGCCAATCCTAGGCATGCTAGTTGTTAGCCTCTTCAAAGCTAACTCCTTCTCATTTGCCAGCACTGGTCGCTCAGTTACCAGGGCGACCTATCATTAATCAGATCAAAAGCTAGCTTCAGAGTGGGTGAAGCGTCCTGCAACAAGGAAGTAGACACTAGGTGTGCAATAGTCTTAATTTTGGTGCTGATATGGCGCCATAAGAAATATCTTTATCACTGTGGTCACCAAACAAAAGTTTTCCTATCATGTTTTATGTCATATTTTGCTTGTTATTCATAATTTTTTATTCAACTGACAAAAGTTTTGATTTTTTTCCTACAACATTAAAATCAATCAATTTAATTGAGATTTCTGAATATCTGGATAAGAAAAAAGCGTATTAAATCAAATATTAGACAATTATTCCTCCCAACACAGACCATTTAAACTGTTGGCGACCACCCTCTGCCTGGCTATCTGTAAATATGTGCTTTATAAGCCAAAAGTCACTTAGTCAGTGTGATATATGGCGAGTTATGTGCCACTCATAAAAGACTGTCGGGCTTACTTGGGCGAGTTGATTGATGCGACCTCCGATCCGCTCGGCCTCCAGAGTGTGACATAAGGCCATGTGGATGTAACACTGCTGCTCTGTCAGGAGGGAAATAAAGAAACAATTACAGCTTGTAATGGCCAGAGAGAGGCATGGCTGCTGTCAGTCTGCGAGGAGAGAATGGCAGACGGGCGTTGGGGGAGTTGGAAACAGGAACTATCGATTATTAGATCAGGAAAGGCACAACACAGCAAATTTAGGCGTAGGGCAATCATGAGCAAAATCATGGGAGTTGTTCCTCCAATGACCTTGGCTCTCTGGCCACACACAGTTGATCAAGCATTGATTTTAAACTCAAACAGAGTGGTATTGCTCTCACTTTTCTGTTCCTCGCTGCTCGTTAATGCCGCTGTTCGACAGGACACGTTGTATTTTCCTGAATTCGTCCCTTCTTTTTGTTTTTTTCCTGTCCTTTTTCCCCCCATTTGGTGCTGATTGTTTCACTTGTCTGGATGAAATCCAGAGAGTTTAATCCCTGGCCCAGAGGCATAACATGCCCCGATAGCAGTTGTCGCCTCGCATTACTTGCTCGTGTTTTGGGGCAGCAACCGGCAAAATGATTACAAGACAAGTGGGAAAAGAAGATTGCCATGTTGGGATTGGGTTATAATGAAGAGAACGGTACGTCGGGGACTAATGGAAATGTAAAGATGATGTAAACCTTTGGCAAGCCCAGAATAGATCAGAATAATGAATGGTGCAGGTTTGCCGCTGGCTGTTATGGTGCTTGTCACTTCTTAAATGTTATTTGGGTCGCTGCTGCCTACAGTCTGCATTGTTAACTTTTGTCTTCTGTCATTGGGAATATCTAAGAGCTCAAGCTGCTTCTTTATCGAGCCCCAAACAAAGACTCAACAGAACACTATTCAATTGGCAAAATTCAATTCGAAGTCCTTAATTAAAGCTGCACTATGTAACTTATACAAAAAAAACCCAAACATATATGGTTGCTCTCTGCTACGCTGCAGCTAGCACAGCCTGTTGTGAACGCTAAAGCTAGCATTCACAGCTTTAGCGTTCACAACAGGCAGTGGTAGTTGGAGGAGATCCATTTTTTCACAGATTATCTGTCTCATACCACACTGTCACAACATGGTGATGGTTTAATAAATATGTAAAAAAAACCAAAAAACTTTTCTTTTCTTTTTTTTTTTAATAAAAGTTACATTCTGCACCTCTGATCCCAGTTGGGAATAAAATGTGGCAGTTTTCTTCAAATAAATTCTCATGGCAGTGAACAAGAAGGTGACAAAACAACATTTCAACTTAGCGTAATGTGCTCCAGATGCAAAGTGTGAATATATATATTTTTTTTGTTTTTTTTTTATTTAAAAAAAAATAACTTGGAATAACCCAGATCAACGCGGATCCTCAAATGGTAGGTAGCATCAGTAAATACAGCAAAAGATAAAAAGCATGAAGAAGAAACATGTAATAATAATAATGATGATGATGAAAAAAAGCCAGTTTGCACCACAACAATCCTTGTTTGCTTCTCCCTTGACTTCAGATTCATGTTTACGTAACCTTGGCTTTTACAAGCATCCTCTGTTTGCTCTTGTGTGACAAAAGGGAGGCAATTTCTTAAGATGCGCCAGAGTTCTGAGTGAGAGGAGAAAGAAAAGAACAGAGGAAATAAGAACGGAGTCAAGATTCATGTCACTTTGAGATTTCACTCTAATATTAAAAGGGCACAGAGCTCCTTGGAGCTTCTTGGTTGGAAATAATGACTCACCGTTGAGGTTTAACCTAAAGAGGCAGAGGGAGAGGGGTTTGAAGATGTATAATACCTCCAAATCCACAGCGCCATCAAAACACCCTCATTTCAGCTGTCATTAAAATGCATATGACTCACAAAAGAGACCTCAACACTCCCAGCTACGCTGCGTTATTATTCAGCACCATCACGCAGTGTGTTAAGCTGTGCTTACGAGGAAGCAGAAGGCATAAATACAAAATGCATAAACATAAAGTATTTACAGGAGTCCTAGCACCTGATTAGAATGGAGCTTGAACCAAACGGTAGCAGAGCGCGTCTCATCAGTAGAGCAGAGCAGACTGTCAAATAGGGCTGCAGCTACTGCTATTGGTTAATCTATCAGTTACTCTGAGGATTAATCAATGGATTAGATTTAGAAAATTCCACATTCTGCTGATTTTTTTTTTTTTTTTTTTAAGCAACACTCCAGATATGTTTTTAAAAAGGGAACGACATGACATGATGTAAAGCTCAGAAAAGTTGGTTTTATATAACACTTCCACTTTAATAAAAAGGTTTTCACCGAATTTGAGCCAGGTGAAGCTAAAGCTCCCACTTGAAGAATTTTGAGTAGACAAATGATTTTTGTTATCATAAATACAAAAAATATATATATATATTTATTGTACAATTTTAGTTACTTATTGCTCTGGGGGTGTTGTTCTTTCAGCAAAATGGCCTTGGCGTCTCCAACCAACGATTAATGGGTTACTAAACTAGTTGTTGATCATTTCAATAATCGATTAAACGCAATTACACATAAGCAATCACAATTAATCGGATTAATTGTTTCGGCCCTATTGTCATGTTCTAGATGTTAAACTTTTAATTCCCAACAGGAGCCGCCAAAACGTCTCCCCTGAATGATATGTCACCTCAAGGAACTCCCTAAAGAAATAATGGTTGAAAAACATCATTAAGTAATATTTGGTCATGTTGATGACGTTTGCAGGTGCTGGCCCATGTAAACGTAGCTGTGAACTAAAAGACTAACTTTGTGTACTCTCACTACCCAGCAGCAAAGATCGTATTTTGTTAAATGTCTAAATTGTTGTGTTTTTTTTTAGAAGGAAAAAAAGCAACTGTGGAATTGAACCACTCTTGTTGTACGTTGACAGTTAACGCCAGGATCACATAAACTCCTGCAGTTCGTTCGCTCTGTTTTAATCTCTTTGCCTCCTGTCATTACACCACATTGTTAAGTATAAATATCCTCCTGAATTTTCTCAAAACCCTCCTCCATTTTCTTGTTAGGAGTCCACCCTGAATTGTCTACGGTCCAAAAATAAGCTTTTGCATTTTTTTGTGTTTCTAAAAAATGTCGTTCCCTTGGCGATCTCGAGAAAGTCAATTGTTGCCGTCTGATCTGGATCTGCACGATGAGGCAACTGAAAATGCATCGAGTCTCTGGTCAAACAGACTGAAGCACAACGAATCTCATCTTACAATTATAATAATAATAATAAAAATTAAAAAAAAAAAAAAAAAAAACACGGTTTGGAGAACATTAGTTTAGAGCCATTCGGCCTCAGATCGTGAAGCGCTGTAATCTGGCTAAAGCCGCAGTAAAACTAGGCGGGCAGGGAGCGAACATGTGCGGCTTCTCCTGTCTCGCGTGACGTGACTGCTGCCGGCGTGACTTTTAATTGGCGCTTTGCCAGTTAACGTGATTATTTGCGAGTGGAGACGGCTCCTCCAGCTGTGTCTTAGCGCGCCGTTTGGTCTCGCTGCTCCTCATTAAATCGTGAATTCGCGTGAATTTCATGGATCGCGTCTCCTTGCCAGGGAGCGGATCAGGACGCGCTGCGTGACTGAACTGCGAGGAGGTTCTTGGAAAAAAAAAACCCCCACTTGAACAAATCTGATGGGTGTGTGGGGAGGAATCTGAATCCTACACCCACGTTTTTCTTTCCTGGAGTATTTTACCGCCATTAAAAACCTAATTCCTTTAAGAACCGGCTTCCTCTATCATTATTAGCTACTGTTTTGAGGAATTGGTCCCTTGAGGTGTGATGTGGGAGAAAGCGAGAGTGAAGCAAAAAGCAGATTCCTTCATTGCAGTCGGAAATAATGAAGTGCTCTGCAGCTGCTCGAGTCGTCTCATAAATAAAACAGTCTGCGTTGTTTGTAATGACAACATTTTGTTCAGCTCTGTGCTAACAACATCACTCATGTAGGAAATGGCTTTCTGCGTTCCAGCTTCCAACCTCTCTGAGTTCATGCTGTGTGATTAAACCTGCCATATGTCACCTAACTTCTGACTTGAGAGCAGCTTCACATCGTGCCAAAGTTAATTGTCTCTGTCATGATATTGATGCGGCTCCTGAGATGAATATTTCTCTCTCTACTGAAGACTAGCAGCTTTGTCTGCCGTGTGAAGCGGCTGCTGCAGCAGCGTTGTTGGTACTGAGTACTGAAGGGTGTGTTTTTTTTTTTTCAACTCTCATGCGAGGTTTTCAATCTTAGGCCTTGTACACACACGTAGTCAGGTCTTTATAAGAGCGCATATCTCTACCGCATCGTTTATAAATATATCGTACACACGATACGGGTTTCGGAAAAGTTTCCATCCACATAAACCCGCACTGATCCGCCTCTGAGCGCTGTTGTAAACACGCCGGGCCCATAGGAGGCAGTATAGCGCACAGTCAAAACCTTTGTCAGCCAATCAAATTGCTTCGAAACAACCACAATTTCCTGTTAGGGATTCAACATGGCGCCAGAAGGTTCATTCAGAGGTTATACTCATTTAAAATAGTGTATTAGAATATAAAGGTAATGAAGTGAAACAAGGCGATGTTTATTGGGATTCACGTCAAGGCAAGTATGTGGTTATATTGGCGCATTGTTTGTCGCAGACTGTAATGCGCGGGGCCCTAAATCTCTTCTCTCTTTTTTTTTCCATGTACAGTACAAACACAAAGATGGAGTTTTCTCAAATATCCACTTTAGTCTAAGTTTTTAAAAAAAATAAATACGCATTTCTAATGATATTAAACTGAGTTTTTTGTGTGGGCGAAATGCCAAAACTCATAAAAATGTTTTAGTTTTCCCATATATCCAGCTACATGTGGACCAAGCCTTCTGAACCACAATATGACTGAACTGCGTGGAAGCATATTCTATCATGTTTTAAATTTGCCATAATGTGAGCTCTGCTGGAAGTCCGTCCACATACCGTCTGAACAATGAGGTGGATGTTTGCTGTGTTGTATTATTTGTAACCTAATTTCAGTTAACCATGCAGATGCACATTCAGCCATTTTGACCCTCTGAATCCCCTTTTTGCGATTCATCACCTGCTTAATTTTATGCCTGCTTTCAGTTTATTGTTGCTGAAATTAGCATACGCGGGCATAAATCTCAACCTTTTCATATAATTATGATCTTTTATATGTCAAAGAAAATCTTGTGCAGCCACTTCTTGGTTTTAATAAAATGAAGGTTCTTTGTTGTATACAACCCCAGCTCCAATGAAGTTGGGAAGTTGTGCAAAACATAAACAAGAAAACAGAATACTATGACTTGCAAATCCTTTTCAACCTCTATCCAGTTGAATTCACTACAAACAAAAAAAAGATATTCAATGTTGAAATGTTAACCTTTGTTGTGATTTTCAAACATTCACTCATTTGGAATTTGTCTAAAACACGTTCCTAAAAGTTTGGGGGGAAAAAAACTTGCATGTGTTGAAGCTCTCTGGTGTAATTTTCATTTTAGGTTGTTCATTTAACTGAGCATTCGGAAATTAAAAATGTCCAACATGTTCGTATTTGTCTTCAGGTCTGCAACCCGTCATGCGCGTTCTCTTTGTTTTCCTTGGCAGGAAGTGATGTCAGTGGAAGAGGAGTCCGCTTCCTGTTACTGCCTGATGGATTCGAGCAGCTGCCACCTGCTGCTGGACCAGCCGGGCTCGTACGCGCTGGTGGGCGAGCCGCTGACGCAGGCGGCCGTGAAGAGGCTGAAGCTGGCCGTGTTTGGGAGCGTGGAGGCGGGCGCCCTGAACTACAGCCTGCGGGTGTACTGTGTGGACGACACGCCGCACGCCTTTCAGGTGGGAATGTGCTGCTGTACCAACAAAGGCTGAATTGGGGACAGAATTTGGGAGTTAGATTTGTTTCGTTGTAGCTTTTCTTGGCTGTGGGTGTGTTGAATTTTCCTTAATAATTAAACTCTGTTGTTGAAGCAAACAGTCATTGTTCTCTAGTAGCTGAAAACTGGAACTTTTCTGCCTTTTTCTTCAGAAAGCAGGTTTAACATACTCTGAACAGAAGGCAGATACTCTGAGTAAACTTACTCGGCTCTGTGATTGTCAGGGTTTTTCAGAACAAGGTAGCTCAACTCTGAGTCCAGTTAGCTGAGCTCCGCCTTCGAGACGAAGCTCCTCGAAGGCTTCGTCTCGAAGCTAGGAAGCTTCCTAGCCGCACAGAACACTCCTGCTACTTACTCACTCACTTCCTTCAGACTAGCCAGCAGCAATTAGCAAACACCTGGTGCACATCTGCTGAGATGTGTACAAGCTACTTCTCAGAGCAATGCTGGTAGAAACGTTGTTGAAGGAGCCATGTTGGGATGACTTCCTTAAGGCAGAGTTTCAGAAAGAACAGAAGTTTTTAAATAGACAGAGATCCAATTTTAGTTTGTTAAATTGAAATTGGATCTCTATATATAGATTTTTATAACACCTGAAGTTACCATAGTTACTTGATTAGGCTATAATATGGCACAACATACTTGGAATACACATAATACTGCCCCGTTAACTAATTAGATGTGGTTGTATTAAATTACAGGACTTTCACTGGAAATACGTACATTTTTTTGTGTGTTTTTCATCCAAGAATGGTTAACTCATCAGAGAGAAATGAGACGCTGCAGCTTTTCTTCAAATAAGCCATCAGAGCTTTGCTTTATTTCCGGAGTCTTTGTCAAAAGCAGAAGGATGCACAGATGCACTCGAACGACCGGGAGAGGCTCGGCCTACATTCAGAGGGCACATCTTGTGCGGTTGTTGGCTTGTTTCTGCGAGGGAGCAGGGGCCACAGAGGGCGTCGCCATTTGAGCCAAAACAAGACGGCTGCGTTGTGAGGACTCTGACACAGCGCTGACGGATGCTCTGCATGTGCTTGTAATAGTCTGAGGCAAAGACTGCCACAGTCTTTCAAATGTTAATCTTCTTTCTTTTTCTTTTGTTTTACCTTGATTGACCGGATCTTCCTTTAGCAAGCAACCGTACATGCTTTTTGAGAAATGAGATGTTGTCAACGAACCTGAAGGAAATCAGACTCCACCTTTGGCTCCCCTGAGAGGAGGTGAGGCGATCAGGGATGAGCCGGTGGCTGACTCCCGGCCGCTCCTGCGTCGCGTTGCAGGAAGTCGGCAGCAGCTTGGCTGTAAGACGCGCCCTGGGTTGGCTTTATGGGTTTGCAGCCTGCCGAGCAGATGCCAGACGTTTCGCGCGTCCCTCGGGTTTTCCTTCCTGTTAACGGCGCGTCTCTGTTGCGTGTTTTCCAGAGCTGCAGGACAAAATCAGCCACAGAGCAGATTCAGAAGACATTTGTGGACGTGCAACAGTTCACCATGTCACTGGTTTAGTTATTTTCATACTTTGGTTCATTTGTAGGTGCAGAATTCCAAAAGGTCAAAGTATTGTGTTATGATTCTGATTCTTGGGTAATCAGTCAACAGAAGATACAATTTTCATGAAATGGATTCACTTATTGTTGAACAACCAACTGAACAACTGAGTTTTCTCCCAACTTTTGCTGTCGCCATTTTGCGGATTGTGGACTACAGTAATTTGACGACAGTTGAACTGCTTGTGTAGGGAAAAAAAGATCAATTTCACATCAGTTTGAAAGACTAATAAATAGATTAATAAACACAAAAACAAAGGATATTATGTTTCTAATTTAAGTGTGTCCTAATTAGGTTTATAAATGCACAATATAGTTCCAATTAGTTATACATTTTCCCCATTAATTGCAGTTTTTATTTATTTCAGTTAACAAAAATGTTTTCTCAATTTCAGTTTTTGTTATTTCTGACTATAAAAACCTTGATTCAGTGTACATTTTCAAAAATAGTATCAACATTACAATTTTTTTCACATATTGATGAATTTAAGAAACATTTTTTTTTTTTGAAGTATCAAGCAGCATTAATCAGAAGCGTTTGATTTCTTAACAAATTACATCCCAACCCCTTAAAACAAGACACCGTGTCTCCAAGGGGCCGTTTCACAGAAACCGGTTTGCGAGGACGACTTGGATGCAAATTGCCAGCGAACCGTTTCCCAAATGACTTAAACTGGCAGTTTGCAGAAAAACTTCCACTGCCCTTCGTCTGCGCTCATGCACGGAGCAGGAGACTGCCTTCTCTAAATGAGACGCTTTTTAAGTGCCAAAATAAACAGTAAGTTGCTGCTTGACTGTTTAAAATTTAAATTAATTAACAGGCCTTGCCAGCTGGAATATAATGCCTTAAATTAGATTATTTAGTTGTAGTGTTTGTACAGCTTTATAAATTTAAAATATGTCTCAAATTAGATTTTTTTTAAATATATATATACTGTATATATTATTTCATTGAGACCAAAGCATCAGACTGAAGACTTTTATCATCCAGTTTTTGGTAGAAAGAGAGAAAAAAGAGAAAAATGGTATGTCATGAAAATGGAAATTATTGAGATTTTTTAATTATTATTTGTCATGCCATACATTGATTTTTTTTGCAGCAAGCCAAGTTGGAAATGTCCAGGCTTCCCAAAGAGATCAGTCCATAAGCATGTGATTATGAAAAAAGGCGACATTTAATCCAAACTCCAAATCTGTTATTTCAAAAATGCAGCTTGCTACACGCTATAAACCAGCAACACACACTCAGTCCTACCGAAACATCACGAGACTAGACTGGACACACACCTTTGACCTAAGCCGTGCTAATGTCAGTGGAGGACACACGCTGGCATTATTTGTAGTTCCAAAACCAAGTCCCATTACCAGTTGTAACCGCCGGATTAATAACGGAGGATATTCTCATCTATTTATGGAGCTGATATCCTCCAGCGGACAGCCCAAAGCAGCCCCCAGTAATTGTGTTGACGTTTAAGAGCCACGCTGCAAAATAAATTCATTATCAAATCATATCCGTGCCTATTGTGAGATCTCATTTTGTGAAAAAAAAACAAAACAAAAAAACAAACAAACATGAATCCTAAACTGGCAATATTGCTGATAACATTTTAAAGGGGAAAGATATTACTGCCGTTCTGCTGATTTTCTCCTGTAAGCCTGTGTTTATTGGGCTAAATTTTGCACATTTTCTTGAATGAATAATGTATGAAGCTCCCAGCGTGGGTTTGCTTTGGTCCACCGCAGAAAAGGCTGATCTATGAAGGCTGGAATAAAATCCTTCACTTATTATGACACAGACATCTATGAATTGGTCCCAGATCATAGGCTGCTATTGGACATGGTGGACAGCTCCTGATTTTTTCTTTTTCTTCATACTATGGAGACTCATCTCGATACAGAAAATGAGCTCAAGGCAGTTTGAAGGTCAGATTTATTTTTCTAGCCTTTGAAAGCACGCAGGACCATGTCTACAGTTGTGAAAATTGAATGGAGGCTTACACACGGGTCACATGCAATTGACCAAGCGACACATCTAGAAATGTTTACTAGCTGCAGAACCAGATCAGGTTTCTGCTGATGTTCAAACAGGTTTGACTCTCGTTTCTGTTTCACTTACTGCATTTTGAAAGGCAGCAGTGTCTGACCCTTTTTTAAACAAAAAAATTAAAACATGTTGCTTGTTTGAGAAGCTTAAACTCTGATCAATGAGTCAGACAGATGTACAAATCTCCTATTATGTATTATGTGAAAGCTTTCCATCATGTTATGATGTTATCCCTTCATCGGAAAAAAACCTGGAATGTTGCGTTTATTCTGTGGTGCATGTGTGAGAAATCCTTCAATCTCCATGGCAACCGTACCTCCCCTGCCACTTCCCCACTCTGCTCCTTCAGACTAGACAGAAGCAATTAGCAAACACTGCATCTGCTGACCTCATTACTCGTTGTGATTACTTCCTGAGTTTTTGAAAGAGCAGGAGTTTTTAAAGAGACAGAGACCCAATTTCAAGATGTTATCGGCCAACCATTAAATGCTAAAGCTAAAGCTAGCATCTGCTATCACAAACTAAAGGGTGATTTTTGCATTTTTTAGGGAATTTGGATTAAAGTCTAAAATACCTGAATTCATAAAGAGTTTTTCTAAAACACAATTTGAATCTTTCCGAATCTCATTAACATCTTATCTCCCTGCTGTAAACTCAGTATCGAGTGCTCTCTCGTCTTGTGAGCTCAGTGTAGACATAGACCTTCAGGAAAGATGGAAAGTTGCACGTTGCTTTCTACGGTAATCTATCTAAATGATGATGTAAACGTAAACTGTGCTACTTGGTAGTAAAAGCCAAATTATACTGTGTTCCTTCAGCAGTTGTGGTCAGGCAGGCAGGCGGATGCCAAAACGTTCATGCCGGGAACACTGAGCAGCGATGACGGATGAATACCTGCGAGCCACAATCAAAGTGCTCTTTCATCATCTCAAATTCAATTTGGGGGAGGAGGAGGATGGACACCTTCTACCATGCTTCCACTCCTCCCCCCACACACACTCCCAGAAAACACAGCAATCACCAATCAGCTCCAGTCTATCATGTCGCCGCCGTAAATGGGATGCTAATGAGGGAACGCAACTTGTAGGATTTGTTCGGCGGAGACTCGGATGTCACTTCATGGCGGCCTGCTTCTGTGTTAATATTTGCTGTGAGTCAATTAGCGGATGTGACAGACGAAAGGATTAGCAACAGGTGTTGGTGCTGATATGCAAAGTAGGTGTACCTTCAAAGGGAAAGAGGATTCTGGGTTTTCTGACTGACTCTAGTTTCTTTAGTTTGGCCAGTCACAGCTTCCTCTCCGTTTCCTTCCTGTTTTCCTCTAGTTGTTGTTTCCTCTTCCTTTCCTTTCAGTTTCATTTCCACGCTCTCCTCTCTTGTCCACCGTTCGTCACACTGTGCGTTGCGTCCTCTCGTCCTCAGGGAGTGGTGGCCGCCGAGACGTCCAGAGGGGGTCAGCTCCTCGAGGAGCCAAAGACGTTGCCTTTCAGAGCGAACACCTTCAGCCTCCAGGTGTCGATCCAGGACGTCCCCCAGTTCCTGTGGAGCATCAAACCCTTTACCACATGTCAGGTAACCCACTGCCGAGGCGTCTGTGTCACTCCGGAGGCAAACAGCTCATCAGCACGTTGTTTCCACTCCTCCTGGGTTCACTCATGAGTCAGACAGTGTGAGCAGCTCTCTCTTTTCCACTGGTGAAGTCGGAAGATTCCAGTGAACTCTAAACCTGTGAGACGTTCTCTGGGCCTCTGCAGCATAGTAACAGGCTCTGGTCCCTCCATGGTCACAGTCCTGTCCTCCAGGGCCGGCAGCCTGCAACCTTCACATGGGTCCCTGGTCCTATAATGTGGAATTAAATGTCTAAACTGCCTCACTAGCATGGAGTCACGCTCTATAGAGCCCTGATAATGAGCTGGTATTGGAGCTAGGTGTGCTGAGGCACAGAGAGACTCTGACCGTTGCAGGAGACCGTCCCCTTCAGGACTTTAGGTTGAGAGAGCTGGACTGCCTTACGTCTGCTACATAAATCCTACGTATGCGATTTGTTCTATTGCTTCTTCTACTGTGTGGTGCTGTTCCCTTGGTTTTAACGTTTTGATATTATTAGGGATGAAACGATTAATCAGATGAAGGGGAATCGGTACTTAATTGATTAGTTTGTTTAGGTTTTTATTCATATACTTTATTGTATTTTCTGCCAATTTTCTAAGTGTTTTGAGTAGTGAGTTTTTACCAAATTTAATCAAATTTTTTGTTGTATCATTTATTTTCTTGCCTTGTTTCATATTTGGATACTGTATTATGTTTATATGTTGTAAAGCACTTTGAACTGCCTCATTGATAAAATGTTCTATGCTGATAAACTTGACTTGCTAAAGGCCCTGACAGCTCATACACACATCCTGTATGAAGAATCGTAATATCCTCCATCCACCCTGCATCTTGGAAATGGAACAAGCCCAAAAGAATCGCATTGAAACATCTCCGGGTCGGTTCAAGCTCTGCGTGTTTTCGGTCAAAAAGCTTGCTTTGCTGCTGAATGCGGGTCGACACACAGCAGCTCACACAGCCACAGCTTTAGCTCGTCAACAAAGAGCTCGCAGCATTCTGACTCGTTTCATTCTTCCCATTCTTTCAAACGGTTCGTGTCTCTAATGTCAGACTCGTCGTCTTTCCGTTTCCCTCCTGCAGAGAGCGTGAACAGAAGATGTGATTAATCGCGTTCGGTTTGCCTGCAGGAGCATTAAGATGCGAACCGAGGTAGAAGGAGCACGGTCTGCTGAATTCTTTGTTGTGCTTTTTGTTGCAGCTCAGATACTCTCCCTCGACTCCCCTAAAACTCCTCCCTGTATGTTTCTGTTGCTTTAAGATCTGAAGACAGAGCCACCTTATTTACGCCCGGGAAACGTCAGGCGCGCCGAGCGAGCCGCTTTACGTGGAGCAGGTGCAGAATAACGGCCGCCGTAGATCAAGTCAGCTTTATAGTACCAGGCAGCTTCCCAGGCTTCCACGCCTGCAGCCTTTCTTCTTCCTGATCTGCGGCTGCATTATCAGCTGCAGCAGGCTGCATGGTTCACAAAGGTCGTCACCTTCAGGGTCTAGGTGTGGCTGAGCTCAACATGATCGACATGTTTTTTTATTCATCCTTTCAAGTCTGGTTAGCTGAGATGCAACAAGAAACTACGCTGTGTGTTGTCGGGGTTTTATGTGATAGATCAGCACATAATAGTGAAAAGGAGGGAAACTGATGCATGGTTTCACATTTTTTCAACAACAACAACAAAAAAATTTCAAAAGTGTGTGGTAGGCCTTAGCACTCAGCCTTTTTGATCTTTCTTTGACTCCTTTTTTTTTTCATTTTGTATCATTTTAAATTATGGAGTTGAACTGGAATTTGTGTTTCACAACACCACCACACAGTGCCAGATTGTAGATATTTCAAAATAAGTGAATAAAACGAGTGCAAAAACACTGCATGTTATTAAAATGTACAGGTTTGTGCTTTTCTGCCACACAATTACAACTATTTTTAATTTGAACACTAAAAACCCGTCAAACTAAAAACGTCAGTCTAAATTTAAAAAATAAGCCCAGAATCCAATTTTTCAAGTCTGATATGTTCCAGTTAAAACGTTCACTGGATATGAACTGGATGTCCAGGACTGCTGGACCTTTCTCTGCTTGACGCTCTCTGTTTATCCAAATCCTGAAAACCACTTCCTGTATGTTTCTTCAGTCATTTCCTTGTGACAGCACGTCAAGCGCTGGGCGGGCGGAGACTTCAGAGCCCGAATTTCACCTGCCGACCGGGAACGTCTCGTGAAACAAATCTGTCGTTTCTTTTGGAGCCGCCGACGATAATGTTCCCCCTCGGCTTTTGTTTCCCAGGAATTCTCCTTCCCTCAAGTGTGGTGCAGCAACCAGCAGCCCCTGCACTGTGCCTTCCAGCTGGAGAGATACAGCCCCGCCGCCGCCCAGCTCTCCTGCAAAATCAGCGTGCGACAGGTCAAAGGTCACGAGCAGATCCTGCAGGTCTACACGGCCGTGGCCGAGGTGAGGCAGCGCAGCTTCCCCGCTCTTCCTTTGTGTAACCTTCCAGGAGAATGAGGTGGTGGAGGTGAGAGAAAGGGTGGAGGGCAGCTCTCCTGAGCATGCTCTGTGTGTATTAATAGAGCGACCAGGACGCTCCCGCCTGCCTCTCTCCGCAGATTTATGTCGAGCCTCTGCTGTTCTCCCCGCCGTACACACAGGGTAACTGTGTGTTTTGTAACCTTTATTTGCCCAGGGAGACGTGTGTTCCTGCGAATAGCCTTCTGTGCATTCACACACGCTCACACACACACACACACACACACACCGCCGTCAGCGGCTGAGCTGCTCCAGTGGAGCGGCGAGGAGCTGCGCCTCCTCACTCAAGAGCACCTTGACGGCGGTCGGGCTGTCGAGGCCCGTCCTCCCTCCAGGCCGCACGCCGCCGTAATGAAACGCAAACCCATGCACAGGAGAAATGTTATTTACAATTACTGTTTACACTTCAATTTAATTCCTCCCCGGTGATTAGCCGAGCTCCGTAAAAGCAGCGGTTTACAGGCGCCGCGTCGAGACTTCTCGGTTCTCATTGCATTACAATGAGAGAAAAAAAACACAAACGGACGTGTGTTTTTGTCCACCGCTCTTATGCAAATATTAGAAAGTTTGGTGCATGAAGATCAACAGCTGGAGGGAGTAATTATCCAGTCAGGTCCAATTAAAGCCAACTGGAAGCAGAGGACGCCTTGAGTATGCATAATTAATAGAGCTCCAGTCATGAAAACATGGTGGCTGGCTTTTAGTCCCCCGATGTGAGGAATGCAACGTAGTTTACCCACAAGAACTGCTCAACATGTCAGTATCTCCCACTGCCAGCAGGGGGGGTCATTTTGGTAACCAGGTAGAACCGCTTCAACCATAACAAATATAAAAGAGTCAACATGTTGTGACAGAACCAGGGCCAATGTAGATAGGAGAAGGAAATGCAGAAATGTTTAGATTAATCTCAGAAAAGTCCAAATATTTTTACTTTTCAAATTCAGAAATGTTCATGTTTTTTCTAGAAAATTCCTGCATTTTCTCTTCTATGTACCGTAGCCCTAATAAGCCGTCATAGCATGTTTTATTGTTTTACTACAGATAAAAAGAGCGACTTCACCACTCAGAAAAATGTCTGGTAGTTTTGTTTTACCATAAAATAATGTATTTTAAAAAAAATTTTAAAAAATGGCGCACATGCATACGCACACCTTTTGGTCAGTGGTCCTACAATGAAAAAAAGAGAACGCAACTCCGATTTTAAAAAGAAATGATCAATTAGTAACAAGTAATAAAATTAAATTGATCCAAATTCAATTTGGATCAATTAATAAACTTAATTTATTAATAAATTAACTTAATAAACTTAATTTGCTAAATTGTTAAGAAGAGCAAAGAGAAATGAATGTAAGTTTCATTCAATTATTTGCGACTAATAGACATACTTTTTTTTTAAAGTTGGAGCTGTGTTTTCTGTTTTTCAGTGTAAACTGACAGACAAAAAATGTCTTTTCCTTTTCCGCTATAACTTATAACAAAGCAGGCTATACAGTAGCTGTACAGTGGTTCTTCATCATATCATGCAGATATCAAAACAGACCAATCAAACAGGAAGACGAGAAAAGTTGGCGACCAAGTGGTTTCCGTCACTGCAACACGTCTAACACAGGAACACCGCTGTCAGCAGCGTAAGCCCTGCAGCTTCATGCATATCTGGGGTTTTATTTTCTGCACACTTGATGTTTTAAAATATAATTAATTGGAATTTTCAACTTTTTATCTCCCATTAAGAATGTTCTGTCTGTTGAATATTTAGACTTTTTAAAGTACTTCTCCAAGGCCAAGTCTGTAGGGAAACACTGAAAACCAACATCCGGATGTCTAAAAAAATAATTTTTGTTTTAATGCCTCTCCATTTGTAGCTCATAATCTAGTCTAAGCAACCCAAAGTTCTTCACACATTTGCCCACTGATGGTGGTGAGCTACAATGTAGTTACAGTCTGACAGAAGCGAGGTTGCCATGCCACCAGACCACCATAAAAAAAAAAAACCTAAAGACAATAATCTTATAAAGTGTAACATAACTTTTATTGACACTTGGTAATAGCCAAGATTCCAAATATGTTTCAAATCTAGTTTCTGAGGCTGAGCAGAGAGCCTGTCCTGGCTCTGGGAGGGAAACTGTCGGTTCGCTGAACTTCCAGCAGCTGAGTGACGTTCTGCTGTCGCCAGCGAGGCACAAACATCTCTGACAGCGTCGCCTTCCAGCCGCTGGCCTGACTGGAGCGGCTGCTTGTTGCGACGCTCCGACCATAACGACTCCTCCGCCTGTCAGCATCTCCGGCGGCGCACGTCAACACGTCCCGGGTCCGTCAACAGCTCCGTCCACATTAATCCCACCGCAGGCCGAGTCGGGAGGACATTCCAACAAAGCAGCAACAAAGAAACAGGACTAACACAGGATCCGCCTGGCTTCCAGCCACTTCCAGCTCATGATTTATACATTTCACAGCAAGAAAAAGTTGGGCTTTCTCGTGGAAAAGAAGAAGTCAAACTGCTTTCAAGAGTTGCTGGCAAGTCAGCAATGCAGTCTTGTTGTTCTAGTTGGAGAGTTTCCTCCTCCTCCGCTTTCTTTTTCTTCTTCCCCCTGGAGATTACGTTTAAGAAGAAAACAAAATGGTACCATCTGTTTGTCTCGTGTGACCGTGTTTCTGCAAACTAGATGTTCCTGCTAAATGTTTCACAGCCATGAAGTTCTGTTTTACTTTCAACCAACGGCTTACACCGAGAGACAACCGTTCATCTGGGAATTCAGCTGACTTCCACTTCCTTTACAGAGTTTTTTTTTTTTTTAATCCACTCTGTTCATTTTAGGCTTTTAATGATTTATTTCAGCTGGTATTGATTTTAAAGTGGAACACTTAAACAAAATCCACCTCACAAGAATTTTTGGAACAACTGGGTCTGTAAATGCTGGGAAAGTTCAGGTTAACAGCGGACCCCCGGTTAAGAACCTTAGTTGTCCCCGAAAGGCTCCCCTCAAAAACTGAATCTCTCTTTAAGAGTTCAAACATCAAATCTACTTTAATATACATCAACACACAGAGTGGAGCTGCCACAGCGGACGATGTCTTCAGTCTTCTGCTGTGTTAAGTAGCGTTGCACCCAGGAAGTTCAGCTTTCCCAGCTGCATTTCCTCCTGAATATTTTAGAAAAATCCTTGAATAGGCAAATTTTTCATGAATAATTTGTAGTGCAAAGTTGTTGTGTTGCAAAGGAAAAGAATCTGCAAATAGGTGAATCCTGAATACTGAGCCCTGAAAAGCTGAGGGTCCACTGCACTGCAAAAGAGAATGGAGCTCCAACTTTAAAAAAAAAAAAAAAAAGCGTAAATTAGACTACATTTGTCACATGTAGTCGAATTAAGTTTGTCAAACTTACTTTATTTACATATGTTTAAAGGGGCAGTATTATGTAAAATCGAGTTTTTTGAGCTTTATGTCTTGTTATAATGTTATTCACTTGTCAAAAACATACCCAGAGTGTTGCCCTTATTCTTTCATGCAGGGCATAAAAGAATGCCCTGCATAATGGCAACCGCCTGGTTTAACCTAGCTCCTCCTCTTGTGAGCTGTAGTTTCGCCTCCCAGAACACCCGTCTCCTTTGACTCCCACATTCAGCTCCTTCAGACTAGCCAGCAGCAATTAGCAAACAGCTGGTGGAACTGCTCATCTGCTGAGCTAATTATTTCTCAGAGCTAGTATAAATAGGGTTAATAGGTGAGCCATGTTGTGACAACTTCCTGAAGAGCAGGACCTTCTTAAAGAGACAGAGTTCCAATTTTAATTTGTTAAATTATAAAATCAAATTTCCTCTAAGTCATGTTTGATATATAAAGTATTTTAATAACAACTGAAGTTAACATAGTTACTTGATTGTTGTACGAAATGGCACAATGTGCCCAGAAAATACAAAATATCGCCCCTTTAACATGACAACTTAATAAACGTAATATATTTACTTTTAAACTTAATTTGATTACTTGTAAGCAATTAACTCAAGTTGTTTTTTTAATGTTGGATGACCTGTTTTTGTTTTTCAGAAAAATGTGTTGTATTTCCTGATTCAACAAAATATGTAGAAAACGTTCAGCAAATTGTATGGACTATTTCAATCATTATTCACCCACATTTTTCTGACTCATCTCTCACTAAGACCTGCTGTCCCCACAGCTCTCTGTGAGCTTCAGCGTTGTGTGGACATTAAGACAGCGGGTCAACCCAAATTGCATGGTGTGTGGTGAAAAACACAGATTAAACCCGGGGTGTCAAACTCCAGTCCTGGAGGGCCACTGTCCTGCATCTTTTAGATGAGCCTCTGCTGCACCACCTGAATAGAATAATTAGGTCATTAAGGCTCTGGAGAACTGATCTACACAAGGAGGAGGTAATGAAGCCATTTCATTCCAGTGTTTTGTTTTGTACCTGTGACACATCAAAAAAGTGCAGGACACCGGCCCTTGAGGACTGGAGTTTGACACCTGTGGATTAAACGAATGAGTTGTGACTTTCTGATCTGAACTGTAATGTTTGGAAAACGATCAAAATGGCGAAACAAATCCCTCCAGAATTACAGAGATAAATGTGATTTGTGGAAAATGTAATCTTGCACTGATTTTTCTACTTCAATCTCCTATGTGCATGTTTAAACAAGACTTTTAAAGTTACTCAATTTAATTTGGGTAAAAATTGTTGAGATGTAGCAGTTCCAGAGTTTCAGACACCCCAGTAAAGCGTACTTGGTTTCCCCATCTTTGTTCTGTTTGTTCATGGCCGAATGAAATGATAACAGCAGCTGCAGCCATTCATATCTGACAGTTGTCTTGTTCTTGGGTATGTTCTGTCCAACAGGGTGAGAAAGAGCCGGTTCCATTTTTTATGCAGACAGACTGCACGGTCACGTCCCAAACGGGGCCCAAGGCCTTCAAAATCCCACTGTCCATCCGCCAGAGGATCTGCGCCACCTTTGACACTGCCAACGCCAAGGGCAAGGACTGGCAACTCTTAGCCCAGAAACTCCACCTGGACCGGTGAGTTCTACACCACCTCCGTAACGTACCGTGTTGGGGAATCGGTTGGGCAAATCAGAGCAGGTGCACAGCATGCCGAGCACAAGTGGTTCAACCTTTTCTCACTCGATTGGCTTATCACAAACCTCTTGGTGTTTTATGGAGATTTCAGTTGACAGGCCAACAAAGGTAGCGCACAGTAGATGGTAAAGGATACACTTGAAGACATTGTACAAATAAAAAGATAAGTGTGGCGTCTATTTATGCTAATTTCTCCTGAGTGAGTCCTTTGCAGACCTTCCGATAAGTGAAGTGACAGTTCAGGATTAGTGTTTTGAGCCATGTTTCTTTGTACATCTAGAGACATTTGTACACATTATTCTTTACAAATTGGTTCAACCTCAGTCTCTGAACATCACGGTTCAAGTCTCAAGTGGTGTTTTGGCCTAAACCATTGCCTTGTATCTCCCGTTGTATCACCTTCTACCAGGAGCTGTCCTCCTGGTAGAAGGTGAGCCTGTGCTGCAGTCTCAGGTCTTCTCCAGTCTCCAACTGGTTTTCTTTCCAGGACTGTCTTGTCTCAACTGGCCTCCCTGCTTGTCCCTCCTGAAAGGACAGCATGATGATTGATTGGTTTGTTCATCAGACTCGTGGTCCACACAGACATAAAAAAGAACAAAGGCATGATACACATCACCATGGCGATGAACAGGGTGATTTGGGTCAGCTTTAGCCTTTCTTGAGCTGGGGGAGCTCTATCAGACTTATCCCTATCATTTTAATACACAACCATACTTATGCTCATGAGTATAGATTTATATGCAGATATAGAAAATGTCAATTCTGGTCCGACCTTAGATGACTTTCCAGATAACCTGACTCCTTATGGCTTTCTTTCAATACTAACACAGTCATCTCATTTGTTTTCTGGTAATTGCTCTATCACAATGATGATGAGGAGAACTTGAGGCAACCGCTTGTCTTTGCTTGTTCCTGTGGCACCAATATTTCCAGTGGCCACAGACACTGAAGATCTTCCTCAAAGCTCTCCTCTGCAGCTTGACCAGCTTTCAATTGAGTCCAGAGTGACCAACAGTTGCAGCCCCTCTCATGTCGGCTCTAAGAAGGTGGCTCTGCAGCTGCAGTGGCACACTGCCCCCTGGTGGACTCGTGGGAAAACCAATACAATGAGGCTTCACCACATTGGCATGGCAACCGGCTCTGTTCTTCCTAAGCAAGTCAAACTTTAGTCGATTTCAAATCCTCGTGACTCGGGCTGTTAATTTATTCCTAATTATGTTCTTATTTTCTTTAAAGGTCACAGCCTTTTGTCATGGAGTCTGTGAAAACAGATGGTTGTATTTATGGCTTAAAGAAAGATAGAAACTAGTTTTAAAGTCGAACAAAGCAGCATTTAAGGATCCATATGGTTATTTTCTAGTTTTAGATTCTTGCCTAAAGTACTTAAAGTGGCGAAAGTTATCTGGATGTGCAGTTTTACTTTATTTTTTAAATGAAATTTCCCCCTTCGTGTCCAGTTACTGTTGTAAATCTGTTCTCGATCAGGCTCTGCCACCTACAACCACAGTCTGACACAACAAACACATTCTGTGCTCAGAATCAGCAGAGGGAAGTCCTGCTCATAAGTTTACATACCCCGGCAGAATTTCTGATCTTTATATTCGCTGAAAGACGACGTGTTTTTTACTCACGCTTAGTGGTTAGGTGAAGCTGCATTTGTTGTTAAAATAAACATATTTCTTGTTTTAAACCATAATAGCTGATAGAAGGTAGTCAAATGACCCTGATGAAAAGTTTCCACGGAAACTTATAACTAAAGCGTCAATCCAAATAACTGAAGAAGGCTTTGAATCCTAATAATTGACGTGAGATTTCATGGTAAATTAGGTTAATGCTATTAAATTTGGGTTGTTTTTATAACTGAATTTTTAACATTGTCCATGTAACCCTAACTAACACACTTCAAAGTTTGTTATTGTAACTCTTTTCTATGTACAGATATTTGTTAAAACTGTCACTATGTTGTGACAGTACTGTATAGGACAGACAGTCTGTGAAAAAAAATCCAGCTCATCTACCTTCTCCCAGTGCTAACTAGAAACAA
This sequence comes from Xiphophorus hellerii, assembly GCF_003331165.1. Classification (NCBI taxonomy): domain Eukaryota; kingdom Metazoa; phylum Chordata; class Actinopteri; order Cyprinodontiformes; family Poeciliidae; genus Xiphophorus; species Xiphophorus hellerii. The sequence continues at coordinate 28,998,083 of NC_045683.1, forward strand.
CCAATCAGAGCCAGGAGGCGGGTCTTAGCACTGTCAATCATGCCCATTTGCTTGCCACTCCCCCCTTTGTTCTCTGCTATACTACTATGCTAAGGCTAGTTAGCATGGCCATCGATGACAGAGGATACATGGTTTTCATGCGGTTGATTGACAGCACTAAGCCCCTCCTCCTGCCTCTTATTGGTCGGTTTTAGTCGGGAGCGGTGGATTTTTTTCAGATGACAATAGCAGCTCAGAGAGCTTTCTCATATTATACTGTCATGACATGATGACAGCTTAATTTGTTTAGCAAAAATATTTTTTTTAAATGTTGCTTAAACTTTTACATAACTGAGCGATAAAGCATGATCAGTGGATGTAATTTAATACGTCTTCATGTTACGTCATGTTAAGAGTGAAATCCTCATCCCTCCGCCATGTTGTGCTCCTCCACAGTAACCTGGGCTACTTCGCCAAGCAGCGGAGTCCCTCCGCTGTCATCTTGAGCCTGTGGGAAGCTCGTCACCAGGACTCTGCCGACCTTGACTCTTTGGCCAGCGCCTTGGAGGAAATTGGCAAAATCCACTCCAAAAGCTCCCCAAAGGACCCAGAGGAAGCGGAGCCTGACCTCAATCACATAGAAGCGGGCGGCCTTTACGGCACGGCCAATCCTGCGGCGTTTCCGGAGGGCGAGGACTGCGCTCCCGAATACACAGGCTGAGAGAAAAGGTCGGCCGGCTCTAACTGGCAAACCAGCGCGCGTGTGCATGCGCGCACGGCCGCTGACGAACATGGCGCTACCCCTGCGGCGCGTCAGGAGGTTGTCTGTGAGCGGACAGTGGCAGCGGTCAGCGCGCCGAGCGATCACAGCGGGCCGAGGTGAACCAGCTCCTGCTGTGGATCTGCCCTTGTGTTTTAACGGATCTGTGGACTGGCTGTAAATCTTTGTCGGCCTTTCCTCAGTTATTATTTTTGTTTTGTTTTGATTTTTTCTTCAGCTCTTTGCTTTAAGTTTGTCTTTTGAGTGTTCATTAGTTTTGACTTTTGCTCAAAATATAAAGGATTCTTTATTTCTTTTAGGTTTTATTTTTAAACACACCCTCTCCTTTTTATCTCAACAATGAGGAATGACGTTTTCTATGTCCATCCTTTTATCTTTTTTTTTTAAGCAGGATATTACTAACATTGTTGTGAAAGTGAACTTTAAAAGCCAGATACTGTATTCAAAAGTGATTCATTTTCATATCCTTAAAAAAACTAAAACGTCTGAAAACCCTACGTTTGCATAATCATTTCCACCAAAGCAGCATTATCAGCATTAAGCAACATCAGAATTTAAACTGGAGATGGATGAAAACAATAAAAAGAGCTGTGGCATAATGTGGATGAAGAGGTTTGTTCACTGTGCTTTTAGTTTGCTACAGTTTGGGAGGAAGCTGTAGAACATCATTTCCTGTCTGGGGCGTCTTATCACCTCATTACCACCATAAGCTCCCACAGTGGACCTCATATCAGGCACTGACACCTTTCGACTAAACCACCCAGCAAACACACACACACAGTGTAGACACTTTGTGACTTGAGAGCCCATGTGTGAAAACTATCTGACAGTGGAATTCAATAGTCACACATGCATTAAAGTCACAACAGCTTTAAGGTTGCAGAAACTAAAGAGGCTTTTAGTTTCTCATTTAAAAATGTCTCTAAAGTATAAAAACACCAAATCCAGATGACGGAAAGAAGGATGTATTTGACTGATTCCTGGAATACTGCTAATGTTATTGCTATTACGCTCTAATCCAGATGACACCCATATGCATTTCTGTTGTTTGGTAAAGGGCTAAAACAGAAAACTAGTAGTTCAAGAAAGCATCAGAAGCACTCCACACCACAGCAGTGCGAGAATGACTGGTAGTTAGCAAGAGCCTGGGCTTGAAGACTCATCGGATTATCTGTGGAAAGGTTTTCTAGCTCGTGGTAATTTACTTTAGCAGTAGTGGAAAATAACTGGTGAACATAATGACAAATTGAAAAGGGTAACACATGGTGTCTGATGAACATCAGGTGTTCGTAAAGATCATCCAGACAAACGAAGCACCGCCAAGCCCTTAACGTGTACCAATAGATTCAAAGAGTGGAACTCCTGGGGATTTGTGACGTGTACCGTCAAAATGGTACACGTTAATTGGTTAATTAGTATTAACAGCCATCTGGTTCTTCTCAGCTCTCCTCTCATCACAGTGGAGGATGGTTGTTTATGGCGCAGGTAATTTCTGGTGCAAACGTTAGCAACCGGGTAAAATTTACAACTTCAACAGAACTGCACGCCTCCAGCAAGCAATTGTTTCTCAATAGCCGAGGTTCCAGACACTCCGTACGAAGTAAAGATTAGGGGCTGGTGTTTACTAGAAGTTATTTAGTTCCTCACTTCCTGTTATTTTGCATATGGTTGAAGAACCAATAGCTAAAACAACTTATTGTCTTGTTTTCTTTAAAAGAGAGAAACTTTTCTCTCCGTTTATGTTCAGTTTAAAGTGGATGAAGATTTTAAAGTAATCCACATTTTTTTTGTGAATCCACCATGAGATGAGCCATATTTTGTTTCGCCGTTTTCCTCCGCACCACAGCACTCAGTTTTCCTTTCTGTACCTGCAGTTATGAGGTTTTGTCTAAGAACGTTAAAAGAAACCTAACTTTTGAAGTTTCTTTCTTTATGTTGTTGTACCAAACATTATGCTTAACGGACTCCAGCCATGCTCATGTAGATCTGGTCTTGTTTTGATATTTTTTATGCTACCATTGTATTCTCCTGCTGATCAGCAGAATCATTTCACTACTTGTTTTTTTTTTTTCAAGTGAAGGTAAGCTTTGTTCTAATGTCAGTAGTGTTTTTATCTAACCTGACTCCACATTGTGGCAGTAAACTACTTTGATGTTGTGAAACTACTACCCAAAACTTCACTTTTCCCACAGATGGGCTAGTTGTGACTATAATTTCCATTCTGAGGATATTTTAAATCCTGTTTTTTTTTTTTAAATAACAGTTGCATAAAACATGCCGAGAAGCATGTTTATGTAATGGACGGTAGTTTGAAGCCGATAGGAACATTTGGGTTTGTCCAACAATCCACAGCCAGATTAAACGTGAGCTGAGCTAGCAGTTTCTCCAGAACCTGGGCTCACACCTGGACAGGCTCCTGTGTGACACCGGCAGGCTTTTTGCTGAACCTTTCATAGTTCAACTAAACTGATACTTTGGATTTTTCAAGCGGTTCTGTGAAGTTGTTCTCTGTAATAATTCCCTTACCTGTTGGCTGTAAAATCAAACTACAACATTTCATATCAACAATATATTAGGTGGTTTCACCCATTCACAGGAAAAAACCTGTGGCAGGTCCATCAGTTTTTTCAGCTAACATCCATGTTGTGACGCTAATCTTAAGCTAGCTAGAGACGACCAACTGATCATGAGTCCACCAGGAAAAGACCTGGGAAACCGCAGCCACGGCCCACCTTCAAAGGCATTCCATAATCAGCAGTCTGCTGAAAAACACTTAAAACACTTTTGGCGTACTTGAAGTGTATCGACACACCCAGCAGCATCAACCAACACAGCTTTAGCGTAGCATAGTGGCACCTTATCATCATCCACCAGTGAGGAATTGGATCGTTTATATCCACATTATTCCGGGGACGTCGTCCTCTTCGGTTGTAGTTGTTTGAAATGGCTAAAAAAGCAAATGCAAGTGGCCAGTCAAGCTAGCCGTTAGCATTTTGTTTTTGTGTTTTTACTGCATTTAAATTATACAAGTCATGACAAAAAATAAACTGAATGAAAAGAGCAAGATTTATTTTTGGCTAATTACAAAGTTCAGTAAAAAGTCAGATGACAAAACCACAAGAAAAATCAAAGACGGAAGAAACAAAATTTTGTTGCACCTTCATTTACATGACAATGAATGAGGTGTCTGCTTTTTCCCCTCAGATAAGGCCAATTATTGATAACGAACTTGTAACCGATTAACTATCTCGCAATTTGAAAAGGTAAAATCTTTTTCCACCCACATCAACATGTCCTGTGGCTATTGCTGTTGTTTTATTGCTTATTTTTCCAGTGAAAACGGCTCATCTGCATTAGGGAAATGTACCTCAGCTTCCCATCAGGTGTTGCTTTGAACACATCAAAGTATTTCTGACCTGCTACTGTACAGTTGAGTGGTTGTTGTCCCGCTATGCTGGTGAAATCTCTTTAATTTCCCGAATCATCTCTATGCATTTTAAACAGATTATAGAACTCCTTTTGGATAATTTAAGTGAAAAGTGTGTCTTTCGTGTTTTCTTTCCTTCCCTTCAATCAGCTGTGACTGATGTTTGTTATTCCCGCGGGATAAAAAGAGAGTTTCTGTAGGAGCTAAGCTGCTGTTGCATCCAGTGTCCATGCCCCTTGTCTCCTGTCACACTTTGCGTCCACCCCCCACCAGCCTGGACGTGTCCCAGTGACGTCTGCTGTGTCTCATTATAACCTGAAAGTGATGCACACATCCTCACTGTGTATAACCCTGTGGTGTCAGATATAATCCTGTTTCGTGGGAGGAAACGTTCACTGTCGTGTCAGCGGAGTTGGTTGGCCCCATGCTCTTTGTTGCTACACGCATGGCCTTCAGCTTCAGATCACTATTCTTGTGCCTTGTTTACCTACTGTAAATGGTGAATGTTGTAAAGTACAGGTGATGGGAAGAGCAACAAGACCGAAAAAGAACAAATAATCACGCTGACATACATTTAAAGGTATTAGTTGAAATGTAAAGACTATAATATTGAATAGGCTGCAGAGCTTTTCTAGTGCTGAACGTCTACGTTTGGTAACGCCAGGGCAGCTTTGTGGTACACTGTATCTATAATTACGGACATTTTGGATGTTTTCTGTACAGTAGGATTTGCAAATGTATATGCAGCCTTTTGGAAATAAATGTACAGCTGAAAGATCCTCTCGTCTCTCGTGTGATTTTGGGTCATTTTCCTGTCTCGCTCACGTTGGTGTGAAATGATATGCACATCTCAGAATTCAAAGTCAGACGGCATTACTGTACTTCTCGTGTGGAAAAACAAACGCCTGGGACAGGAAACAGCCGCCGATTCTTCGAAGTTAATGTTGGGCCTTTTGAACGTTGGGTTTGACGTGTAAAAAATGGATTCGTAGACGTGGTCTGGTGATGCTGTCATCATTTTTTGGTTATTTTGTTTCAAAAAAAGACATGCAGCTGAAATGTCAGAACGAGTGAGCAAACACAAACGTCGGCAGCAGCAAACTCAAGGTTTCTGCTTCCGACTGTAGCACAGTTTCTGTGTGCAAAAGGAAAAGTTGCTGTTGCTATACACACATTGAACACTAAGAAATTCATTACTGTGTTGCCCTTGTCAATGACCTTTAGAAGGATTTTTGATATCATTGTTTGTGACATTCTGCACCAAGGAGGTTGTGATATTGGCCTGACTGACTGGGCTCTCAGTTGGTTTATTGATTTCCCATTCAATCGAAAGCAGTGCGTTAAATGTAATGAATCTCTTTTGGATGTGGTTGGTGGTGTACCTCAAGAGTCAGTTTGAGCACTCACTTTTTACTACTTAAATAAATAATATAAGATAAGACACACATGCATCTATCCATATTGATGCCAATGACGGTATTTGTATCAACCCCCCTTCAGTCAATCCTTTGTAGAACCACATTTTACTTCAGTCAAGTCCAGCTGCGGGTCTGTTGGGTTTCTGGGACTAAATCATTTGCCCGATCTTTGAGAAACACCTTCAACTCAGTCAGGTTGCCGAGTCCTGTTGTTATTATGAAGAAGGCCTTCTTGTTCCGCAGCTGGATGCATGACTGGTCCCCAAGGTCTACTGAGATGGAATCATCTGGCTCCATAGAGCACACTGGAAATGTCAAAGGTCAGTCCACATTCTCGCCATGCTGAACATAGACACAAACAAAAACTCTGAAGAAGATCCGAGTGACAACTTTCTCACAATTTCCCAAGCCAAAAGCTTGTATATATTGGTCCACATATGTGGACTAATATATATGTTCCAGAATAAAACAATAACATCCCATGTTAAATGTGAAGCACATAGGGGCATTTCAATTTTGAATATTTATTGTACTCTCAAAAAGAGTAGGCCCATAAACAACAAGTACAAAAGTGACAAGTCAACAAGAACTTTTCTTTTTGTTGGCTTTTGTTTGAGAAAAATTTGGTCCTTCTGGTTATTGTTGATACGGAAACGCTTTGACGTACTAAAGGCTCACAGATGTTCAAAAGTGAGTCATCATGTTGGAGTGCATGAATACACCCAGCAGAGTCAACCAATGAAATATCAGGACTGTGTTATTTCTCTATTCTGTTCTGCCAAACCAGTATTTCTGGTAGAAGAATCCTGGCTTGTTTGACGTCTTCACCAGCAGTTAAATATGTTAACAAACAGAAGAGGAAGAAAATATTAAACCTTATTAGCTGTACTCAAAAAAATACAAGAAGCAAGAACAAAATACAAGAAGGAAGTGTAAGGATTTGGTTTTAGTGTATGTTTTCAGTTTATTGAGTCTCTGTGTTTTCGTGTCTTCCCCTTGATTGTCTCCAGCTGTCCCTTGTTTCCTTTGATTATCTCCCTGTGTATTTAATCCCACCTGTGTCCCCTGCTCCCTACCGGATCCTTGTCGTGTTCCAGTCTAATGTGTTATCGCCGTCTGAGTACCTTGCTTCATTGCTCACCTGTGCTGCCTGGATGTCTGTACTTTTCATTCATCATTAAAACCATCATTTGCTCTTCAACCTGGGTCCACCGCGTCTATCCTCACTGCTACCAACAACCAACTCATGGCAGGAAGAATGCATGTAAACATGACTGTTGGTGTGAGAATCACACAGGAGTGAAGACGCTGGTGTGGAATGTACCACATTCACACCACACCAGCGAATGTGTGGAATTCATTCACCGGTAAGTCATGGAGACTCTAAAGTCTTCATGATTTGGAGATGAGAGCTTTCATTTAAAAAAAAAAAAAAAAAAAAAGCTTGTTAAACTCACGGCTCCTGTGTGAAAGTCAAACAGGCCATCCAGTTCATGGAACCTGAAGCTTCAGGAACATATGGGAGGCTGTTTAGGACAAAAACTATGTTTTGTCTCACACACACACACACACACACCCCACACACACTACTAAAGACTCATACACACACACACAAAATACTAAAATTGCGCATATACACTACTAAAATATCACAAACACACACAAAGCATACAGACACTATTCTGAATGATAGGTCGAAAATGGATGCGTGTGCGCGCGCATGCGTGTGTGTGAGAGAGAGAACTGACACTAGGCTGAATGAATGAATGAATGAATGAATGAATGAATGAATGAATGAATGAATGAATGGGGACGAGGTTTGTATTTTTCTGTGTGAGAGACGTCACAGAAGAGGCGCAGAGCTTTTTAACCAACGTCACTGCGTATGACGTTTACGTCTCGCGCAGAACAAAACAAACTTTATTCCGGTGTTTTCATTGCGTACTTTTCGCAGTGAAGTTGTTTTCAAGTTGGATGCTGGATATTCGCGCTCGGCGGAGCACGCGGCGTTTAGCTCAAAGGTGGATCCGATTTATGAACGCTAATTCCGGCCAGCCGTTCCTCAAGCGCTCGGAGGTTCACTTGGGGACCGTCAATTTCCGAACCAAACACTCCTGTCAAACAAATGTAAACAAACGCCTCGTGACCCAAAAAAATGGGTAATTCATGCTATTACACGAGACACACTATCCTCTATTAAACGTTTACGTCATATTCAATATTTTAAATCATTTTAATATTACCGTAAATAACGTTTTCACACACGCGTGTGTGATATTTTAATAGTGTATATGCGCAATCTTAGTCTTTTGTGTGTGAGAGGAAAATTGTATGCGTGTGACATTTTGATTGTGCATATGCGCAATGTTGTGTGTGTGTTTATGAGTCTTTAGTAGTGTGTGTGAGACAAAACATCGTTTTTGTCCTAAGGAACACTTGAAAGTCTCACTTAGTATGGTCCGTAGGGAGACAAAAAAAAAACATGTCTACGAATTATTCATGACAGGTTCTCTTAAAGACAGAAAATGAGTCATAAACCCACGCTGCACCAACTTTGATACTTTCCTTCAAAAGTCCCTTTTGACGCGGCGGCCTCCGGTGAAGCGTCGCTGGTGGAGAGCGTTCGGTCGCAGGCACAGAGCCGGTTTAATTAGCAGCTCCGCTTGTAGAGTTGCTTAAAATGCTTGAAAAACATCAGAGGAAACGGTCGTGATTTCAGCTAACTCCATATTGAGTGTTGTGAAACAGGCAGTCGGGTGGTAAAATAAAAACATCCAGGCAGATGAGGGATCGGAAGAAATGAAGGACACACGGGGGCAGAAACTTGGTGGATTTAGAATTGATTTTTTTTTTCATTCCACCAAGAAGTTTGTTTCTGATTGGAAATCCGTCCACCTGTCTGTCCATCCGTCCATCTGCCCGTCCTTTCATTCTTTCCTTTCTTTCCTTCTTTTTTCTTTCTTTCCTTCCTTTCTTCCTTTTTGTACTTCTTCCTTTAGGCCTCGGTCTTCAATGAGGCCGTCACGGGTTCAAGCCCCGGCCCATTGACCTTTGTCCCCTCTCACAGCCCACTTTTCTGTCAAATAAAGACCACTAAAGTAAAAAAAAAAAAAAAAAAAAAGAAAGAAAATGGATGCAGAAAAATGTGCCAAACATGCTGATATGTTTTTCCTTCCAAAGGTCCACGGCCTGAAACAGAAGGAGACTTCTCCCAGACTTTAGGCTTATCGTCGTCAACGGTTACGGTTTCAAGGTCTTATCATTTGATAACTTTCACCGTCTTGATAAGGAACATGCTGGTGTTCCTCAGGTCCAGTTGCAATGAGGGGGGCAGAGCGGGGCCACAAGTAAGTTTTTAAGGAACATAAGACTATTCTTATCATTCTACTTTTTGTGTGAATTAATATTGAATTCGAAGGCTATAAGAGGCTTCTGGACAAAGAAGAAGTTTGATTTTTAAAGACATAAAATTCTGGGGGACAGTAGCCACATCCTCATCCCTTCTTCTCTGTAGATCTTCCCCTGAGGCAGCCTACTTTTGCAATAAAACTGCAGACCGATGTATTCAAGACAAACACAAGGTGCTTAGTGTGTATATATAAAAAAAAAGAAGGGTAATGTAAGTTTCAACTTCAGCTGAGAGTTCAGCTAAAAGGATGACAGTGATGACAGTGAGTTCTTATCTTCATCAATCTAAAGTTATTTTGTCGCTTTATTATTCCTAAGAATTTCACAAATTACATTCAAAGTCCATCCTTGTTTCGAGTTGATTTTTGTTCCCTGACTTGACATTATTAAACATCAGACGTCAGATATTTATTTAACATACCTGATGTTCAAGCTGTGGCTGTAATACATCTCAAACCACTAAGGCAGAAGGTGCCTTTTTTCCCCAAATAAGCTCCTGACCCCAGACTGCCTGTGCATGCCTCTGTACGTATGTAACTATCTGTATGTATAGCAATTTTCTTGATTGATTGATAACTCGTAGATGAGTTAGTGTGAATTAATGTGCCCCTGAAGAAAACTGTCCTCTCAGTTGCTCAGAAACCCCCCCCCCCACACATTTTCTCCGTATCGTCGGCGCCGATCTCGCTGCGGACCCAACGGAAGAACTCGGCAATGTAAATTCAAAAATTCGTGTCTTATCTTGGAGAAAGTAGCTCGGAGGTTTGGTCTCAGCCCCTTCGCCGGCCTTATCATCAAAAAGCACACGTTCAGAGAGAGTTGCGGGGGTAAACAGAGCAGAAATCCACAGCAGCGGCAAACTCTGAGTGATTGGGCGAATGAAAACAGGCTGTAAGATGTAGAAGAGGACGGCGGTGAGTGAGGGCTGCACGCCGTCCGTTACATGTGCCCGGTAGCCCGTGGACCCAAGAGTTCCTCAGCTATGAGAGCAATCTTTGAGCCCGCAGCATGACCTCAACCACTCAGAACTGTCCAACCATCTCGGCCAGAGCTGAGGTTGCCATGATTGGTAGGCAGGAACGGTTTTATTTCAGCCCTCACCAACATGTTCTTGTCACCGCAGCCCATTACTTCCTGACGCTCTGCATATCCACGCTCTGCAGACAACCGCTTAATAGATAACAGCAAACCTGCAAACACAAGCTCTGTTGAACTCTGCTGACTGTTAAATAAAACTGTAAAGGACACGTGACGTCGTTTTTTCTTTTATCACTCTGTAGCAAACAATTCTTCATGAATGATGAGCATTTTTCTGCGATTTGTTGTTGAACTTTCTCAAGTACAATTCCTTGACCTTATAGGCCCGACGTTTTGGGGATCCTTCCATAAGTTTCACAGTAGCTGCGTTTTCATTGACCGTATAGTTGCACAATTTGACATTTCACAAATAAACTTGCTTAATGGAAACACGTTAAATTAAATACAGTTCTGTAAAACTCTCTCGATGTAATTTCTCAAGATTACAGCTGCATGATGTAATCTCGAATGAACCAAAACTGGTTTTCTGTCTGGTACTTTCTCATAGTTTTAATGATGTCACACAAGGAAGCAATATGGTTTGAGGCGTTCCCTTACAATGAATTTGCAAAAATGCCTGCAGTGAATTCAGACGTTGTGACTCGATCGATCAGAAGCTCATAAAGTCATTACGTCATGACATGGTGTTTGCTTAAAGGCCTAGTAATCTCAGTGATCTTTTAAATATGAACGGATCATGAATTGCTGTTGAATAAACTGTGATGGAAGAGGAGTGGCATATTCTTGGATTAAAAACTGCACCTGGATCAAAGGCATCAATATGTTCAAATAGATCATGTGATTTCTGATTTACTGAGGGGTCGGGGGTCAGTGCTGGGCCCTAAACTGTTTTTTTACACTACATAAATGTATTTAATGTATCTATGTTGCTAGCATTTATTTTATTTGCTGATGATGTTGTATTATATCATTATGGCAATAGTGTTGAGTATCTTCTATAAGAATTAAAATGTCAAGAATGTTTGCAATAAAGTATTAGAGCCACTGAGATAATTTCACTCATAACATCGGAAAAATGCCATGTCATAAGTTATAACTATATTGTAACTTGTACGTTTTTAATCCATTGCAAGGAATTATTGACTTGACATAAGATCCCATTTCTTACTGAAAACTTACTGGAAAAAGATATTTTTTATCTTCAATTGTAGTAAGACATTTGAACTAGAAACTGGATTAAAAATACTTGGTCAGATTTTGAGTTTTTGCAGTGTACAACCCTCCATGAGCTGCAAGAGCTCCTGCTGAAAAGTCCACTTTCTAATCTTCTGAGGCACAACAAAAAATGTCATGGATGTAATGAACAAAGATGCAGATTCAACTTTCAATCACAGAAAAAGGTTACTGATTTTCAGTTCCTTGAGAAAATATGTAAGGTAGGGCTGGGGTGGAGTGCGTTCACCATCTTTTTTGAATAAATATGTTCAGGAATTGGTTGTCTTACTACGGCAATCGCAGATCATTCCGGATAAAGGTTCTTAAAGCGTCTGGAAAATGGCAGCTTCATAAAAACCTTCTGACAGACACCATCCAGGATGGACGTTTTTATTGATATCTTAAAATTGAGTATACACAACATCTGCTACACCCAGAAGCATCTGCAAGGTGGACCCATGTGACCCCAGACCACACTCCCTGCCTGTCGAATCACCTGAGAGGATCTCATGCCCAGATGACTATTGACATGCATCTTCCCTCCTGCATAATACATTGAGATCTTCCATGTCTGCATGGAGCAGCGGAGAGTATTGATTAAAAATGGTCTTCCTCTGCAAATGAGCCTTTGTGGCAATATATCACAGTGACGGGACACTTTTTCATTGACTGCCACCTGAGGGCAAATGTATCTGATAGCAGTTTGAAGCTTTTGGACATTTCACCCAAAATAGCACACAGGTCAGTCCAGAAACTGTCTGGTCTGGTGACCTGTCCAGAGTTTATATCCTGTAGGAATAAAAAAAAGTATTTGGTAAAAATTGTTGTATTGGAAAAAATATATAGGATTAGTGCAAATTTGTGTCTTTTAAAGAGTGAAATTAGAATATTTGTACAAATAAATAATTACAAAATAACACATGTAGGAAGAAAAAACACTTTTTTTTAAAGCTTATTAAACCAATGCTTACAATAGGTTGTTAGATCACGGTAAAGTAGAAGTAAAGTACTTCTATTGACAATGCTTATGCCCACCGTCATGGACCTTCAGACAGTCCAGCAGGTTGGACTGATAAAAAAAAATAATAATAATAATTTAGACAAAGATAGCTGGCTTAAAAACAATAAGTTTCATTTCAACATAAATTGTAGGGTTGTGGATGTCTGTCACTTTTTTTTTTTTTTTTTGCAGAAAACATAATGGTTCTTCATGTAAAGTAACTCACGGAGTGTCGAAACCAAGCCGGCTGAAATGTTTCCGGGCTGCTGCCCCGCCCTACAATGACGTCAAACACGACAACTATCACCTGAGGCAGAGCCAGAGGAGTCAGACGGCGTTAGAAGTTGGACGTGTCTAGAAGTGTCTTTAAGTGAGTTGTTACGACTTTGAAGAAAACATGAGCACTAAGGTAAGTTTGTATTTTCCATTTTTAATGTCACAACCCTAAACTCTGGCTACCGTTGGTTTGAGGCAGATATTTACTTTCTTTCTGCCGCCGGTCATTAAAGTTGGTTTAATCAACGCTGTAGCGTTTTTAATTAGAGCCGGCGTGGGTTTAAACAGTGACGGCTGTGTTAAAGCTTATTAACAACGCTTTTAAGTCTCAGTGTCGACGTGAAACTAGGCCCTGTTCAGAGTGGGTTTATTAGAAATGTATTTTTATGGGTAATAAAAGTTTTAGCTGAGCCCTCTCGCGTGTATATGCCAGGGCTTGTCCTCTCCGTCTTTACTCAGGTGTGAAATTCAACAAGTAGGCCCCTCATTCATACCCTGTCCGCTCATAGAAAACAGGGGAGCTGCGCACAGTTACTGTTATTTAATTTAATTTAACTTTCTGTTGTTGTTTTGGAGTGGAAGGGAGATTTTAAATTTGGTATTGGCTTTAAGTGAGAAGGTGATTATTCATGTGAAGGTACGAGGAAGCTCTGAAACAGTTTTCCTGTTCGTTGCTGTCTATATAGTTTAAAACATCTGGCTTTACAGCTCAGCTGTTTGTTTTTTCCTTCTGACTGAAATCAGCGCGGCTCTCAGCACGTGCTTTTTCTTTTTACAGGTAAGTGGGCGTGCGCACTTTTCTTCCAGGGATTTAGTGTCTGACGTTACGACATCCAGGGTGTGTACAGAGGCACGACTTTGCTTTATTTGGTCAAACCTGGTTGAGAGGTGCGATGCCATGGCAACTGAGTGTTTCTTTACGAGGTTGGCTGTGATGTGTTGTGACGGCGTGGCTGAAGGAAGCGCTCTCCCTCACCTACTGGGCTGTGGCTGGCCAGTTGCCTGGTGTGAGCTAGTGTTGCATCATCGAGCTGGATCAGGAAGTGTGAAAAATATAACTTTCTAAACCGATTTACTGCACGTTGTCTTTCATTAACCTGTTTTTTTTTTTTTTTTTGCTTGAATAAATAGCGAAACTCTCTAATTTCTACATGAATGATTTCAGGTGTACAGTGTCCCAGAAAATCAGGACTTGGACAGAATTAATTTGATGGGTAGATGGATGTTTACATTACTCAGTTCTATTGATTTTAAGCCTTTTCAAGTCTTTTAAAGTATTTTCCCCTCCTCATCCCACCAGATCGAATCGGGGCCAGTGGTTTTAGAATATTAAGACTACGCAGAAAGGCTAGCTGGTTTAATCAGCTGGTTCAGTTAAAGGTGTTGTTCCACAATCAGTGGAAGAAAACCTGAATAAAAACTTGAGGTAAATTTATGTTTACCTCAACTATAATTTCCATATCTTTAAAAACTCATTTCAAAAGGATATTTTTCCTCTGTGGCGCAGTTTTATTCAGCCTACATCCGTCCTTTAATGACTTTATCTATATATATATATATATATATATATACATATATATATATATATATATATCAGCAATGTAACTGTAGGGAAATTGGCAGATAACCAGTTTAATGTTATCCATATTTAAACTCTAGAATGTCCTTTGCGTTTCTCTAAAGATTGTGGTGTTATAGTTTTGAATTCGTCTCTGGTGTGTGTGTGCGTGTGTGGGGGTGTGTGTGTGTGTGTGGGTGGGTGCGTGTGTGTGTGTGTGTGAGACCAGGGTTGCATATTTTTGTCTGAGGCATATCAGAGAGGATGAACTTTAAGTCCCCACACTCCTTTTCTCCTTAGAATTGTCTGATCTCAAAGTAAACAGAGGCAGAAAGACGGGTGTGGCGGGGGGAAGGATTCTGGGCTGAGCCTGGTTAATCAGGGGACAAGGTTCAACTTGTAGGGTTTTCTAGAGCCTTATTTGGGTATTCCGTTTTTAATGTGCGTCCAAAGATGAGTCAGTGCGACTGTAACATGGCTTAAAATTTGAAACAAGAATAAACCTTTTGAACATGTTGTGTTTTCCAAGGTTTTGTGGGCTTCCTTAGCTGTTCTCCAGTTGGCGGTAGCCTACCCACAGCACGGCGTGAAGACGGGCCGGTTTATTTCCTGCAAAAAAGACACAGAATACCTGCACAATGGCATCTGCTGCGCGAAATGTGAAGCCGGTAAGTAACAGAGGCTGAACGCTTGAGCAGAGCTAAACGCTTCACCATGGTAGAAATTAATATGGACGTTGCTTATGGCTTTCAGGTCAGTATGTGCAAACCCCCTGCACTGAAACGGGCAAGAAAGGAACGTGTGAGGAGTGTGACTATGGAACGTTCACGGAGCACGCCAACGGACTGAAACAATGCATCAAGTGCACCCAGTGCCCTCCAGGTAATTCTTCCTGACAGTTTGGTGCTATTGATTAAAAGGCCTGTAGAGGAAAATCAATGCTGCGCTCTGAGCATCAGCTCTGACTTAACAAGGCCTGTTTAATGCTGCTTTCAGATCAGGAAATAGTCAGGGTGTGCTCTCACACCCAGGATACGTTGTGTCGGTGTAAGCCGGGGAGGTACTGCCATCCAGACGAAGCATGTGAAATATGCAAGAAGTGTTCCAGGTGAGGAGACAAGTGGTCTCATTCATCCAGCTTTTACTCGGAAACGCTCAGTGATGCTGTTGCTAGGGTCTTTGCCATTCACTAACCTGTTTTTCTGCCTCTATGCTAGATGTAACAGTGATGAGGAGGTGGTGAAGAACTGCACATCTACCAGCAACACTGAGTGCAAGAAACTGCCGGGCAAAACCAGCCCAGAAGCAGGTAGTTTTCTGTTCAAAACGTTCCCACAGATCAGCGTAGCAAACACAGTCGCTCCACCTAGTTTCTCACCTATTAATAGTCCGACACTGTAGGGAGATTGATTCACACCAAGATGTTTCATTTCTCCTCACAGAAATGTTGTTAATGTTGTGTTTTCCTCCTACCAGATACTACTCTGACTGCAGTTCTGACTGTGTTTTTTGTGGTACTTTTTCTTGTTTTGGTCACAATTATCTTCATCCTCTGGAGGAAGAAATGGAGAACAGCAGGTAGGTTGATTAAATTAGTCTTTTATATATTCAAACCTTGGAAATAATAATATTCACATACATAAATAATAATAGTAAAACAACTCTTCTGTTTTGCCATAGACTGTAAGTCTGTTGTTGACCATATAGCAGCTTGTACAGATGGTTTATCATAGCTCCAGGTTAATGACTGCAGCAGTCTGACCTTTCTGTGGAGCAGAACCAGGTTTCTGCACGAGTCCCTGCACTCCTGTCACGCCGCCATCTACTCATCATGTCCATCTGCTAAAGTTCTTCAGCAACTATATATGTGGAGCAAATATATATATGTGTGAAGCATGGGGAGCCTTTTGTAAAAGTTACTCTGTAAAAAAATTGGCATTATTTATTTACTTCACCTGTCAGAAAAAAATGGGTTTTCATTTTTCAGTCATATTTTTACCATTATACATAGAGGTCAGCAAAACCTAGCTTATATTTTGACAATCCACTTGTGCTTATTGTCAAGCTAATCTGTATATTAACTCAATATTTAACTAGCAACCTAAATATTTAGTTAGCATAGGTCCGAGCTAATTATTTTGGATGGTAATTAAATGTTTAGCTTGGAAAATAAATATATACTTTGAAACAAAATATTTAGTTTGTGAATTAAATAGTTATTTTGGAAGTCTGACATTTATATATGTGTGTCAAAAACATGGTAAAAATATGACTTTGAAAAATGAACACCTTTTTTCTCCATGGCAGGCTAAATAAACCAAAAATATTGCTGTTCATTTTTTACAGTGTAACCTTACAAATGACACCTTATAGTAAAATGCTATTTTAACTATGGCAATCATATTTTTCATGTATGAAAAGTCAGAAATGACAGCACCCCTGTGCTGTTGCATGTATGGGACTAAAGGATCCCAACCACTATGTTTGAACTGGAACTGAACAACAATAGGCCTCATTTATGTCTGCATTATTTACACAGTGAAATGGGACTTAAATAGGATGAAGTACATTTGATATATTTGGCTACATAAAACGAGAATATTCAACATATCACACAATCTCCTGAGTCTCCTGAGGCATTTCTTCTCTAGAAAATGTCTATCAGCAGCAGCATGCCGGCGCTTCCTTGTTTCAGTGTTACACAAAGGATGAATGCCCAAATGTTGCACTTGTCATTTAATTCAAAACAATAAGTGACGAGTGTAATGTTTGGATACAACCCGGCTCATAAGACGCCATGTTTATTATCCCACTGCTGCCCAGATGAATGAAGAGGACCCTGGCTAATAATATTAGTATTATATTAATAGTAATATGATTGAGGTCTGAACAGTTCCTCTTTACATTTAGTAAGAAGTGTGGATATGCTGGCCAAATCTGACTGAATCATCACTGACTTCAAACTTGCCACAGAACCTGTTTGTCCTTTAATCCCACAGTGTGTGTTTTATTATCAGAGCAGCACAGACAAGTTCTTTTTCATAAATTATTAGGCATATTGCTTCCTTGGAATATAACACCCAAGTGAAAACAGTTCTGTTTATACCTCCTAGACTGGGTGTGAGCCTCTTAAGGCTTCCTTAATAACTGGAGGAAGCATCTGTGGTATCTGAGAGTTTGGATGAGCCACACTGAGTCACACAGACATTAAGCTGGTTATACTGGACTATAATGGATGAGTGATGGTGTTTTCATGCTAACGATGTCGGTGCCATGGCAACTCACACACTTTATACTTTCTGTTTATTCAACATAGATGAACAGTAATCCCACAGAACAAACATATGTTGGTCCTCAGCTGATCCTCTATGAAAGATGGCTGCTGGTTTTTCTCAGAACATTTTTCCTGTTCAGGTTCCATCACTACAATAAGGCCGCTTCCTTACACTAATATCTGTTCTCTCTCCTCAGATTCCAACAGTTTCAACGAGGTGAGTCGCTTTGATTCGATCTCAAAATATTGACAAAACAATATTTCCTGAAACTGACAAATTTCAAGTGCATATTTGAATATGCTTCCCCCTCATCATCTCCAGGGTTGTATTTCAGTGAGCAGGCCTCACGGCACCAAGCCAAGCACATATGCAAACATATATAAACCTCAAGGAAAGGAGGAGACAATAAATCTGTATGAAAGCAATCCCAGCTCTGCCAGCAGCTCTCAGCACAACCTAACTGACCCCGCTGAAACGCTCCCCTGGGAAGACCCCAACAGGAGGGTGAGATTAACTGCTCCGCTTCACCTCTTCTTCACCCAGCCTTCTCGCTCTGATGTTGGGTTTCTCAGCTCTGCTTCCGCTTTCCTACAAAACAAACCTCAACTGTCTGCCTCCTAAAACCTGCCGCTTTTTTCACTTTCAGCCACTTTTGCCTAAAAGACATGCATCAAATATGATTTATGTTTTAGGAATTTAACACCTCATGTAATGAAGTACACACAGACAAAATTATCCAACATAAATAGTGACTCACCTTTTTCAGTAGAAACAGATATTCTGCTGCAGGAAAAAGTCGCACCATCTGTTGGCCAAGCATAAAACAAATCAATAGAAGTCCATTAAATTTCAGAAATGTATATATATTTTTGATTTATCCATATTGTTTTTTGTTTGTTTTGTTTCGTTTTTTGTTGTTTTTTTGCTCAGGCAGCCTTTGTTTGAGAGAGGCTAGACAGGAAAGGAGGTAATTGGTTCATTGTGGCACAAGAAATCTGACTTTAGTTTCATGTGCTCACAGCGTACAAATATGAAATATAAATGTATAAACTTAACAGGAAAATTAAAGGAGAAGATGGCTTATTAACCTCTGGTAAATAGTTATATTCATAACATATGTAAAATAACTACCTTGGTTAAAAAACATAGTTTTAGGGTTCCTGAGCTTTAGCTGGTAAAATAGTGACCAACCTTTTTTGTTGCCATTAGTCAGCCTTTGATCCATTTCTTGTAAAAACCTTTGAGAGTGTTTCTGAAGCAGGAAGGAAACATGTTCAGTCCCTTCCAAATGTCCGCTGCCCTGTTTGTCCTGGTACCACCTTCTAGCAGTGGACAGCAGGGACAGATGGGTTAAACATGAGGGGTAATGTTTGGTATGTTAATGAACACATCACTTATTGCAGGGCTGTTGATGTTGGAGAGAGAGAGAATTCTTCTCCTTTCTTATTTAACATTCTTAATGTTTTGCCTGATGAAATAACGGTTTAACTAACTAAATAAACCTATTGGGACAAATCCATATGAAGTATCTGCAAAAGATTTAGTCATTTAAGCTGTGGATCCACATGGACTTAGCATCCTTAGAGACCAGAAACAATCTTTTTTCTTTTAAAGATTTTTTTTGTCGTTAGTGGCCAGTAATCTGACAGGAAGGGGGCAAAGATATGCAGCAAAAGAACCGAGGACAGAAACTCAGAACAACTGCATCAAGGTATACGGGATGCCCACTCTAGCCACTGCGTCACGCAACAATCATTTATGAAGCAGATGGATTAAAAAAAACATTTTGCAATGCGAATTGTCTTTTTTTCTTCTTCTTCTTCTTTTTAGACGATGTTGACGCTTCATCTCTCTCTAGCCAACATGTTCCTCACTCACAATAACAAACATGATGCCTGTCTGTGTTGTTCTGTGGCAGTGTTACAGCGCCACCGATTGGCTTGGCATACCTACTACACCATTTCCTGTGATGCAGCATCCTGTTGAAACACATATTTTGTCTGAATCATTTCCATGAATACACCATGCTAGTCTCTGTGTGGACAGAGCTTTGCAGTCTAGGCAGTTTCTTCATCGGTATGGCCTACAGTCATGTTAAGATAGTAATAAATGAATAACATTTTGCAGCCCTAATCTGTGCTGTTTCCAGCTAGTTCATTTACTGTAGTGAGCATTTTTCATAAATCTGTTCCAACTAGGGTCAGTTATCTAGATCCCCTCATTCCACTACTGTAGCTCACAGCCGGAGCTCCAGCTGGCTTGTGCTGCGGCGCTCTGTTATTAACCTCGGAGTCTGACTTGTTGTTTTTTTCAAGCAGACCTCACAGGACACTGTTACTTATTAATGATAGAATATCAAATCTGGTCTCTCACATAAATAAAAACCTACGCTTTTAATAAATCAGTTTGGTACATTAACCTGTTTCTCTGTGTGTTTTAGGAAGAAGAGCCATTCCCCACCCTCATTCCTAAGAATGGTAAAAAAAAAAAAATCTATTCTTTTCATGTTTATATATATTCACACCCCTATAACTTGTCACATATTATGTTGCAATCAAAAATGCAATATTGCTTATTGGGATTTTTTGAAGTTGGAACAACACAAATTATTGTTTCAAGTGGAGGAGGAAAACAAATAATCTCAGAAAACGGCATCTTGCATGTATGCAGCTTCCTTTACTCGGATATAATAAATAATCTTTCATATGAAAAGATACTAGCTTTTGTTAAAACCTTTCTGGTTCATTATCACTGTCAAATACAGCTTAATACTGTAAAATAGCAATTGGATGTTGTTCAAACTCTTAACTGCTAGATGATAGCAAAGTGCTTCTAGTGTGATCCTTGGAATGTGCAGAAAATGCATCAACAGGCTCTTTGGCTGCATTATGACCAAGAAGCATTTGGAAACGAAACAAAACAGGGATTTTCTTTCTGCCTTATAATGCAATGTTGGCCTCTTGCACAGTACCCCTTTAATAGACATTTGTGGTTAACACACTACAAAATGAGGTCAAAGTTCAACAAGTATGAATACTTTTTCAAAGCTCTGTAATTCGACACTGACCGTCAGGTGTTTGAAGCTTCGTCTCCTTTGTTTCCAGGTGTTGAATCTCTCGTGGCGTGCTTTGAGTTCTTTGAAGAGCTCAACGTGGACTTCCACAACCGGTTCTTCCGTAAGCTCAGCATAGAAGATAACGAGATCCGAAGCAAAGATCATCTTTCTCACGAAGACCGGATCCATTATCTGCTGTCTTACTGGGTGGAGAAGAAGGGGAAAGAAGCCAGTCTAAACCACCTGCTGAGAGCTTTACTGGACCTCAACCAAAGACGAACAGCAGAGACAGTCATGGAGAAATCTATTCAGAAAGGTTTCTATGAACTTGAGAGTTTGTCTGTGGGAGATAATTAAAGGAGGAATATTAAGTGTTTTTTTATTTTATATGTTACTGTGAGTTGTGAAAATGATGTGAATACCAAAAATGTCTTCTAAGAAATTTGACTTTGCATCAAAGCCGCACCTGATGCCTTGAAACTGGCGTCCGTCTCTTTAAGAAGCTCCTGTAATCTCTGTCTTCAGAATATTGTCTCTGATTCCGTCTACAGCTGCTGTTAGGAGCTCAGCAGAGTGCAATACCACCAGATGTTGCTAATCGCTGCTGCCACTAGTCTGGTGGAGCCGTACTCTGCCTGGAAATTATCTGTAGGAACTTCTGTTTCTCTGGTAGTTGTTTTTTATATCTTTATATTTATGTTGCTCATTTGATTGAGACTCCAGACCAAACAGAATATTGTCTTCAGGGTGGTCAATGTTACTTTTTTTATTTCTCATGTACATGTTTTTTATATTACGTGGTGAATGAGGATTCAAAGTGATCCCTGATCATTTACTGAAATGTGTGTGATCTCATGTATTTATGCACTGAAGACAGGTTTAATTTATTATAACGTCCTTTTTCGTCCCAGTATTAAATGTTTTCCCAATCATGAGGTGCTTTTGATAGACTCGGATTTAATGTCGTTTTTTTAGATCAAATTTATTATCCTCTGGGGCTCTTAATAGTAGCAAAACATTATAGAAGATAAATTCTGATTTTGTTCTGTTTGACATTTGATTGGAGTTTGCTGAAGTTTAATGTATATATTTTTCATCCACATTTTCTATGAAGTGATGTTATGTTGGTCAGCTGGTTCTGATCGGATGTATCTGCTTCAGTCCATTGTTCGAATTTTTTACGTGCACGTTTCAGTTCTGGTAACTTTCTGTTCATCTGTGCTTCAACTCATCCTGATATGAAGATGAAAGAAATCAAAAACACCTTTCCTCTTTGTCATATTCTGCATTCACACCACACCTGTTTAGGCCACTTTAATCCAACTCTTGTTTGTTTACCTAGACCAAAAAAGTGACGTCTGCTTCTTATTAATTTACAAAAGTATTAGTTCCACTGGCAGACATTTTAGTGTACTTGAAATAAGATAAAGCATCACAGGAATAATATATTCCAACTTGTTTTAAGTCGATATATATTTTATAATTTTTATATATTTAGGCAAAAAAGCAATAGTTCCACTGGCAGAATATTTCACTTACAAGACATTTTTCCTGTTCTAAGTGAATTAATCTACCAGTTGACCTACTACTTTTTTAATCAATATTTTTGGAACTATTGACTTAAATCAAGCTCTTACACCTTGCTGGAAAGTTACTTGTGATGTTTTGTCCATTTAAGTGTACTAAGATATTTGCACCAGAAACTAAATACTAAGACTTTGCGTTTTTATAAATGCAGTAATGATTTTAGATTCTGTCATTAGATTAGGGTATTTGTTCTTTGTCATATTTCATCCCATGAAAAAGAGCCATCCTTTACATACAACATATTTTCATCTTTAAATCTTAAAGATAAAATGGTGGTTCTTTAAAATGACACCAAATTTTATATAAAGGCAGTCATGTTGCAGTCATAGCTCTAAACGAGTTTTATTTTGCTGGCTAGCGAGGAAAAATGACTCTTCAGGTTGTAAAGGTTCCAGACCCCGCTAGTCCTTTGATAAATTCATGGACACTGAACAGAATCATAAGCGACGCTGGCCACATGCAGAGCATTTCCTCGTCATGTGACCTCTAGATGACCCTCCACAGCTGCACGTGCTTCGCAGAGTTCGGCATTGTCCAGCCCGGCGGCAGCAGGCTGCGACTCAGCAGGTGGACATGTAGGGACCCGCAGAGCTCTTAGTGTAGAAAAACTTCTCAAACTATGACTGGAAGCTATTGCGGCCCTTTTGTCTGTAGGGAGGGCCTGGCGTCAACCTGCTTTAATCCGTCATAAATGCTACATCCGTGTATTAATCTGGCCTCGCGAGCTGCTCCGACTCGGTTTCACCCGCCAATAGCGCCGGCTGCCCGCCGCCTCATTTTGCCCTTCATTCTTTATTCGGCGGGCTGAGCGGCGAGCTGCGCTTGCTGTTCATTTACTCTGAAGACAAGTGTCTTTTTCTAACATTACCATAATGAATGCTGATGGGCTCCCCGTGCCCGTCGTTTCAGAGAGCGGCCCTACGGTGCGCACTCCCGGTCTTTAATAGAGGTGTCACACTATCCTTCTGTTAAATGACGCCTCCGCTGTAACAAATCAGCCTTCTGACTCTCATTCATCAAACTAATGTTGTCTGAGAATATTATTAAGCGTTCCGTCGCGGCTGTCCGCCGTAGCAGCCAAATTACCGCTCAAGAAAGGTGATTTGGTTCGCTTGTAATAAGGGTGTAGCGCGCGGCGGCTCAGGGCCCACATTATACTTCATTACATCAAATATAAATGTGCTTGACATTGAATATTCAGGCTATACATTGCTGTGGCGGAGTCACGCTGATGCCATAAGCAGTTCTTTTCAGTTTTCTTTTTTAAATCTCTTTATTCCAGGTTTTGCATGGAGTGCATCAAGAAAGCTATTTTCTTGTGTTTATTCCAAAAATAGTGTCATTCCAGGTAGAACAACTTTGCCATTTTCCTTGGTGGGAGTGTTTTTGGTGGATTCCTCTGGATCAAGTTTTTCTTCTTTTTCAGTGTTTAAGCTGCCTACAAAAAAGGCGTCATAGAAGAAATCATAGAAGAAACCTTTGTATTTAGACAATATCAATATGAAAAGGAAATAGAAACAAAGCATGAAATAAATCTGCCATACATCTAATTAAAAAAAAAAAAAAAACTAGAATGAATTTTTGTGTCCACCCCCGCCACTGTTAGAACAATGGTTCAGTCCGTCACCGCGTCCGTTCA
The DNA here is from genome assembly GCF_003331165.1 of Xiphophorus hellerii. NCBI lineage: Eukaryota > Metazoa > Chordata > Actinopteri > Cyprinodontiformes > Poeciliidae > Xiphophorus > Xiphophorus hellerii. The sequence goes on from NC_045683.1 coordinate 29,021,739, forward strand.
GCGTCACACCGGCTGATGACGTTGCTGTGATTCACTTTCTGATTTTCAAATATTTTATGTTTTATTGAGGATTTGCGTAGACATGTTTTTACAGTGCTGCGATCATGTCAAAGCAGCAACTTCTATTAAAACGTGTTTTATTGTCCGCCTGGATGAAAGGACAACAGAATGTCGCTCTTATAAACATGAAATTACTAAAATCACAACACCCTCACTGTATAACCCTCAGAAAAATGAACCCATTTAAATAATTTTAAAAAAAAATCCTTCCATGGGTGATACCACGATAGAGAACGTTCATTTTATAGAGTTTACGTCGGTGCTGTAAGTGATCCGGTATGAAACGGTAGTACTACAGCACTTTTGAATTTCAGTCATCAGAATACCGGGATCGTTTTAAAAGGTTTACGTCACTCTGCTTTTCTCCATCGATACGCTGCCCGACAGCTGAAGCGTGGTTGTTTCCACCATGCTGCTGCGCCCCCAAGTGGCCATAAAGCATAATTGGTTTGGCGCTAAAATCATTTTCCATTGCTGTGTTTCTTAGTCAGACTGCAGTTTCCTGTGATTAGTGGGCCTGAAGAAGCCCAGCTGCCTCTCTAAAGTCTTCATTCGCAATAATGAAACCCTCAAAACGACTCCTTGCCCCTCGACTCAGCTGTCTGCATCTCCATGCATCTGAGGGCAAAAACCCAAAACCCTGGGAGTGTGAACCGAGGAGCCAATCGGACCTCTGGGATTAAATCAAGGGTGCAGACTGCAGTTGGTTCCTTTGATGAAATCACTCTGAAGTTGTTTCCTGTGGCTACAAGACAAAAGCAGTAACATATCAGGGCACTGTTACTGCTGTGCTACACACACACAAACCAGTTTCAAATTCCATTTTCCTAACTATTGTGCCTACATGCATGCATCAAGAATAAATTCGATTTGCTCTTGATTACCTCTCACAGTTCTCCCCACACCGGGAGAAGTGCCGCTTCTGAAGGTTGCTGGGTACTTCTGAGCGATGCCGTATGAATAGCAGCTGATTGTGATGGAGGCGGCCATGATCTCTCCATTCAGGCCAAGGAAGACGGGGATAAAACAGCTGTTAATCAGTGATGAAGAGGGGGTAAAGAGGTTGCACTCTCCCATTTCCAGCCTCAGGGCTCTTCTGCGAAACTTGAGGAATAACCAGATTAAAATTTAGGACTCTAAAACACGGAGCTTTAAGAGGTTGAATAGTATTACTCTCTGTCCCCAGAAAAAGGAGCCGATGTCTCCGGCGCAGGCTGAGTTTGTTAGACTGATGTGAAACCCTGCTGGGGATAAATAGTGGAATGTAGAAGGTAGCTGTGACAGAATTCATGATGATTTTCTCGGGGTGAAAGGAAGTTGGCGGATGCTTGATTTGCAGAGTCGGCCTTCTGCTTACCGACAACAGATCAACATCCCAGATTCAGGCCTCCACTTTGTACTCTGCTCCAGGACTGAATTCATCCCACAACTCAATAAGTCTGGTGTCGGTTTCAGCGGGGTTCTGAGAGGGGTGGAGTTTTGAGAACTGGGCTGCTGCGTTGCAAAAGCACAGAGTCTTACTAAGTATGTGTGGTCTAGTTTCTTGTACAAAGATAGTACCCTTGAAATAAGACAAAACTAAGTTACATGTTACACGTCAGTAAGATAAAGGAGCTTGTTTTAAGTCAATAATTCCTTAATATTGATGAAAAGGTGTCAGTTAATTTGGTATATTATTTTACTAATAGGAAAAATTTCTTTTTATAAGTGAAATAATCTGCCCGTGGAACTAGTCCTGCGCTCTAAACCAGAAATACAGCTGGATGTCATTGACATAGATGTTACAGGAATTATCAGAAAAGGAAGGATAATGCCAACAAGTGGATTAATATAAAAGAAAAATAATAGTGGGCCCAGAAGCCTTGGGGTTAGTGTCAGAGGAGAACCTCTCTGTCTTTACACAGCATGTCCTGTGAAATAGGTGTGAACATTGAGCCAGTCCCATGCTGATCCTTCCGCGTTGAAACAGGGTCTCTGTCTCTTTACAATCTGGCAGAGCTTAAGCTATTTTGTTAAATGAAAATAACTTCTCCGAAGATCCACAGGTGTTGTTTGATTAAACTTAGGTTTTTTAACTTGTTTTTGTGTTATCAACTTTATATTTATTCATATTTTATTAAACACTCACCCCGTAACGCACTTTGGCCGGCTACTGTTGATATGGAAATATCTTTGACTTTAGTATTAGATAGTTACGTAACATTACCTCCAGGTGGAGCTGAAAGGCGACAGAGAAATGTTCTCTGAGAGTTCACAGAGATCCCAGCGCAGCAGGATACACTCATTCAACATGTTCAACTGCCTTCCTTCCTATTGCTTTATAATAACACTAGTATTCTGATGGTCCACTGTTTGATTTATTTACATAATGAATCATTTTAATTCGAACAGTGCAGACTGGAGGGCTGCAGCTCAGGCCTTGAATTTTATAAATAAACTCAGATTTAGATAAAGTATGCAGCAGGTCAGGTTGTCCGACCAGCCTACGGTAGATAAAACCACACTTCCCACAATAACTTGCGCTGGCAATACGGAAACGGGAAAGGCGAGTTTTGTTTGTTTTTTTTCCCCCTGAAATGAAAGTAGTCCACCTGTTTCTTTCACACCTGGACTTAATTCTTCACCCCTTTTGATTGCCAGCTGGCCAATGTGTCTATAAATGATACACAGTGAAGCGGTTTTAAGGTTAGTCTTTTATTAACTTTAATTTGGAAAACTGGAAAATTCGAGGTCGCCTCGCGCCTGGTACGTCGATAAGACGACGCGCAGCCAGAGGTTAAATATTAACACAGATCTTCCACTGAAGCGCCTGTCTCCGTGTTTTCTGTTTGCTTGGAAGCTTTATAGCAAGAGTTCATTCCTAGAAGCATTATTTTTCGACTAATAATTTATTATATTAAAGTGGAGTGGTTTCTGTGTTTCTAAAAACACGGTGCTCTTTTCTCATTATCTTTCCATCTGCCACCTGTCTCGCGCCGCGAGGGCAGAAGATGGAGCGGAGTGATACTCCATCTCCCGACAGCCCCGGCTCGTTCCCCACCGTCTTTGATCGTTTCCCCCTCGTCAGCCTCAGCGCAGAGGCTGAAAACGAAACTCCGCCGCAGAAAAACGAAACGACCCCGACTGGCTTTGTGAGTGTCTGAGCATACTCAGGGCGGGGAGGGACTACAGTAACTCCTACATAATGTGGAGCTAAGTTCGCGGATGGTACAGTAGTGTGGTGTGCGCGCACTGCTATCAGACAACCCAGTGGCTGTTGTCGAGGTAAGGTCGTCCCTCTGACTCTTAACTCTAATGGAGGAACTGATTTGTTTACCACAACCTGGGAGGGGACTGCTTTTTGAGGACTTCTGACACATCTGTGCTTGTTTCTGAAAAACAGCTCCAACATTAAACTTCTTTGACCGTTTTTAACTGCTGCAAACTCAGAAACTGCGAGGTGAAATGTGATTCACATCGTTCTTCCTCTGCTCTGCCTTTCAGATGAGGTCCACTGTGACGTTCTACCTGTGCTACCTGCTGTGCTTGGCTCTGGGGCTGGCCTGCGTGGCGTGTGTGTGCGTGTGGAACAAACGGTGGAGGGGCGGCTTTGCCTGGGACGGCTCCGGCCTCCAGTTCAACTGGCACCCGGTGCTGATGGTGACGGGTCTTGTGGTTCTGTATGGCTACGGTAGGTGAACTTCACAGTTTTGGATTGTGCAGAGTTTCATTTCTCTGTCTCACTTCTGTTTCTTCTTTTGATGCTGTAGGTGTATTTGAGTAGTCGGTACGCTTATGGGTTTTGTATTGGGATGGTGCGTCATGTGAGTATCAGGTGTTATGTGGTACAACTTATTGGTGAAACTCCTCAGTGATGGTGATCCCCACAAATGCAGAACCTGTACCATCCATCCTGTTTTACAGTGTGGGTCGATAATCTCTCTTACTATGGAACCATGTGGTCAGCCATTCAGTCAATATTAACAATAGGAAGTTAGCACTTCTGCTAGCGTTGACCTTTATAGAGTATTAACACTTGCACACAGGCATTATGCTGATATAAAGTTAGTTTTACAGTGTCATACTGGTTAAACATTAACCTAAAATTAAACTTGTTTTATTTCTACGTTATGACTGTGACATTCAGGAACTCTCAGATTTTTAGCAGAGGGAAAGGTCTAGTAAACTTCTTGCAGCCAGCGGATTGGCAGTGCTCAGCGACAGATGTCCTGCGTTTTACCACTGCTCCAGTTATGTTGAATATTTTGCTTCTTGAACAAAATCCCTAGTCGGGGAAACGACTTTTAAAAGTGTTGGTCCCAAAGAAGGAGCCTTGAAGAACACAATCGGAAATTGCGTGGCAGCAAATGTTTTTTCTCCGAAACTTGGTGGCGTCTTTTTGGTACAAAAATACCACTGTTAGCCATATTAAACTGTACTTTTTTTTTTTTTTGCTTTCAAAACTACTTCTTTGACAGAAGGAGGAAGTGTGTAAGGATCCAATTTGGCTAGGTTGTAGTGACAACACTGGGTTAGCTCTTCAGTTTCAGTTCCTGCTTTGTGGATGATTCAAAGCTATGTTTTAACTGGGTTTCCAAGTAAAATCTTAATCTGGAAATGGTCAGGTAAAAGGGACTATGCCAAAGCAGAATAGATCTGACTGAGGAAACGATCTATGGTCCAATAGATAGCTTAAGAAAGACTGGAGAACCTGCAGTCTCCAGGTCCTCCAAAGACTTTGGGTTTCCAGGGATTTGGGGAAGCAGAGAAGGACTGAGGGTTTTAATACCAGAGATGGATAATGTTAACATTTTCCTTAGCATCATGGTGGCCGTGACATCAAATACTGATTCAGTGAGTGTAGCTGGTTGTTATCTGTGGAACATGGCTGATTTGATTATTTGATTGATGACAATAGTTGGTACAATTTAGCTCAAAGCGAATCATGTGGGTAACACCAGTACGGAGCAGGAAGTACGCTTACAGGTCTATTCAACCATAAAGCCAGGGGAACTAATCTCTTGTTACAGTTGAATGCATGTTAATTTCCACAAAATACTAAAGCCATTGTTTCAGCTTAAAAAAATATGACTTGGGATAAAGTTATGCTGGACTGACAGGATCACTGGAATATAGTTAAGGTTAGAATTATTAGCTCCCCAATGAAATCACACAAAAGTCTTCATATTTCCATAGAAATTACCATAACACAAAACTGTTCATATATGTATTGCTACCAAAAGAACAAAATCATTATTTCCACAGAGTTTGATCAGTAGATTGTATTCATGTTCCGAATTGAAACAAAATATCTGAAATATGACAAGAACAAAACTTGTTCTTGTCATATTTTACATTACATATTTTAAACTGTTAAACCTCCTGAGATTTAATAATGAGTGGTCTTACAACTGGCAATGCCTCTCTCTGTATACTGTGTGTCTAATCATTATATGACTTATTTTTGAGAATTGTCTTTATTAATCACCAACTACAATGCTGTTAGTTAATCCAAAAATGTTGATAAACCTCAAACATGTATGTTTAAGGAAGTAAAAGTGAGGTTTTGGCTTTCTTAGGGGAATACCTATATTTACACCTTCTTGGTGTCACTACATCTTCAGCACACGATTGTACTTGAAGTGAAAAGTACATGTGAAACAGTAGCTGCTGAATCTGTAACCCACTCAGCTTCTTGAGTGAAATCAGACTTTTTCTTGTCTGACTGATTCTTGCCTGCAGCGCTTAATGACTCCTGCGTGTTGACTTATTATTGGAGTACGCTTATTTAAACAATAAGCTGTGGCTTTTCGTCTACACACACTACCTTCCTCCATATTAATGAACCCGGAATTTCACCGACAAGAAACTCGTGCTGGGTTTTTGCTGTGTGATGTAGCTCCAGCTAGCTAGCTTGGTTCTATTAAAGCTCCAGACCCAAATTGTTTATTTTATACAACTTGTGTTGAAACACGACCTCTGTGTCAGTTATAGATTGGCCATTTGTTTAGCCTCTGATTGAGTTCGGAGCATGACGTTACCATTTACCTTCAGGAGCTGGATCAGTGTTGCTGTGGTCAGTCAGCTCGGTCGGAACAAAATTGTCTCCTGGCTGTTTTTACTCAAGTCAGCTGAATTGATTTGAAGTGACTCTTCTGTCAGACACATAGGGAACACATGACTAGGCCTGTCACAATAGCTAATTTTGCTGAACAATAAATTCTCAGAGTAATTGTTGTTGTAAATGATATTTTTTGAGACTATTTTCAAGTAATTGACAAGATGGTGCAATTTTGCCCAGTAAACTTTATTTTTGTGAAGTACACTCAACACTGGAACTGGAAGACATTTTAAATATCCAAAGATAAAACAACAACAAAAAATAATAAATGAAATGGTAATAAAAAAATACACATATAGGAAACAATGACTAAAATAGATTGTATCTCTGTAAACAAAGCTGCCATTCATAAAATATTAAAATACAATAGGTCTGTGTGTGGACGAATTAAATAAGTTATTTTGAAAAACCAATCAATTAATTATAAGAATGGAAATTGAATGAATTTTAATTTATAATGCGGTTAATTGCTCATTGCGACCGACTTAGACATGACCAACCAAGCTCAGTAGTTTGGAAGAAAAGGGAAGACAAAGATTTTCTGCTGTCTATTTCATGCCAGTAAACTGTCACAAAGTCTCGTCTATTGGTATGCAGATGGAGAAAAAAGGAATGAACGCATTCATACTGTTTGTACATGTCAGTGTGAATAAAAATGTCCATGTTTCAGCAACAGCTTTTTACATAAACACAATTAAGTCTCTTCCAGAAAAGGTGACCCAGATGGTGAGTGGGTTAAGAAAGTCCACCAGCTGCCCACCTGGTTTCAGGGTTAGAATATTAAAAGTTGACAAGAAATATGAAAATATGACTAGATGTTGTTGTTAAATCGGTTTTTTTGTATATTTTAAATGTTGTGTGTCTCTACATGCTTCGACTGCCTGTCTCTTTGCCTCTGTCACAGCGGCGCTTCCCCACTGTGAGACAATAAAGGAAATCACTTTTCTACCTGATAAAGTTTGATTCCACACAGCGCTGCTGGAACACGTATTGAGAATGCAGAAGATAAACGCACACACTATTCTTTGTTCACAAAGATGCATGCGCTCACATCGGTCTCACTGTAAGCTCAACATGAACCTCTGAAAGCAAGTCTATAACTCAACCTTTAGTTAGGTTCACATCGAGCATCAGGTGAGGCTGATGCGTACGTTGGAGGAGTGTTCTCTGCAAAGGCATGATCCTTATTAAAAGTTATGGCTGTGTTTTGTTTTTGTTTTTTGTGCTGTCTCCAGGAGCCGTGGTGTACCGCGTGCCGCTGACCTGGGGTCAGAACAAACTCCCCTGGAAGCTGCTGCATGCCGCTCTGATGCTCGGCTCCCTGATCATGTCCATCTTGGGACTCTGTGCCGTCTTCGCCGTCCACAACGCCAAGAACACTCCCAACCTGTACTCGTTACACAGCTGGATCGGAATCATAGCCATAATTCTGTTTGCACTTCAGGTACCTGGCTTCAAACGGGACAAAATATATCTTGTCGTTTTCATTAGTGTCAATGTATTTTTTCTTTTTGTCTTTCCTGACCCGCCGTTGGGCAGTGGGGGGTGGGGTTCGCAGGCTTCCTCTTGCCCTGCTCTCCCGTATTGCTCCGTAAACTCCTGAAACCCGTCCACGTGTGGCTGGGCGGCAGCATCCTGCTGCTCACCACCGCCGCCTGCATCTCGGGCATCAACGAGAAACTCTTCTTTGTCCTGTGAGTTCTCTTTGTGTTGCTTTTAAAACTTTGTACCTTTAACATAACATCACGATGTTCAATCTTAACATCTGCTTCTTTCCACAGAAAAGGCAACGTCACGTACTCCAGCCTTCCACCTGAGGGTTTGTTAGGAAACTCATTAGGGGTTTTAGTCATAGCCTTTGGCCTGGTGGTCCTCAAGATTCTGTCCAACATCAAATGGCAGAGACCGGACTCCAGACCTGGGGAAATAGCTTACACGGTGAATGTCTGAGAAAAAAATAGCCGATTTGATTCAGTCGAATTATACTGTAGTGTCCTTAAAGCTGCAATATGCAACTTTTATAAACGATGTTTTTAAAATATTTGTTAAAACTGTTACCATGTTGTGACTGAGAAATAATCTCTGAAAAGATCGCTCTCCTTCACCTCCTCCCTGAGCTACTATTGCTGTCTGGAGAAAAGCTCGGCTCCTGAAGAAAAACAACCAATCAGAGTCAGGAGGAGTGGCTTAGTGGTGTTAATTCTCATGTACTCGCTGCTAAATGTGCTAATGACAGAGAAACAACTTACCATGACAGGAAAACTGTTTATCCGCCATCATCATGGCCATGCTCATTAGCCTGAGCTCTGCTAGCTGCAGTGTAGCAGAGAGCAAGGGAAGAAGGTAGAGAGTGAGGATGAGCAGCGCCACAGGAGGCAGAGGGTGATTGACAGCACCAAGACCCGCTCTGATTGGTTGTTTGTAGGAAGCACTGGGAGAAGATGGAGGAACTAATTTTTTTCCACAGATTATGTCTTGCACCATACTGTCATGACATAGCAATAGTTTCAACAAATATATAAGAAAAAATGATCAAAGTTGCATATTGCAGCTTTAAGTTTTATTTGATATTGTGAAATGTTTATTTTGTAAAAGTGGGAACCCAGACATATGCATATTCAACATAATTAAAATAAATAAATGAAAAAATATTAACACTGATTTATTTTATCTTCCAGCCACTTCAAGACGAAAATGAATAAAAGTTGAGGAACTGCAACCAGTTCACTGCTAAATCAGGGCAGTCAAAACATAATATTTGGTTTCCTGATGATGCTTAAAGTTGAAAAATAATCACCTTATCAATGTAAATATGTATTATATTTAAGATTGCTTACTCACCCAAATAAAACAATTTCATCTGATTTCTTTCTCAGATTAATCTGTCTCATGATACACTGCACCCCTGCCCTAACATCCTATAGAAATGACTTCTCTCCATGCTGTTGAATGCAGCTCTTTAAGTCGTTAACCTGGATTGTTAGGCCTTTCATAATCAATCAAGTTTATTTGTGTAGAACATTTCAGCAACAAGGCAGTTCAGAATCATAAAAACACAGAAATACAATATCATAAAAAATCATGATACTGATTTTCTCAATTGCTGACTGTATCAAACATTACATTTTGATGAGTGCCATCACCAAACTCATCAATACACATCAGATATGTTGGTCAATGTTCCATTTATTATGGTTTAAGAGCAACTCTGAACAGGAGGGTTTTTAGTCTTGATTTAAGTCATTTCCATAAGTACACTACATGTATGTAGGTTGTGAATATAAACACAAATATAGGCATACGAGTATATATTGTCACAGCTACTTATGGGGCCCAAGTCTTTAGCAATTTTCACTACTAAGCCACTAAAGACATTCTTGCTGATAATCAGATTAGTCCACTTAAATTTCCTCAGATTACTGACAGATACAGCATATTTAGGCCCGAGCAGCAAAGCGCTGCGAAGGCCTATTGTTTCTGTACTGTTTCTTATTAGGCCCGAGCAGCAAAGCGCTGCGAAGGCCTATTGTATCTGTACTGTTTATTAGGCCCGAGCAGCAAAGCGCTGCGAAGGCCTATTGTTTCTGTACTGTTTCTTATTATTATTAGGCCCGAGCAGCAAAGCGCTGCGAAGGCCTATTGTTTCTGTACTGTTTCTTATTAGGCCCGAGCAGCAAAGCGCTGCGAAGGCCTATTGTTTCTGTACTGTTTCTTATTAGGCCCGAGCAGCAAAGCGCTGCGAAGGCCTATTGTATCTGTACTGTTTTATTATTATTCTGCCCCCCTCTTCGTGTGCCTTTTTGGGGGCTTTATCATATTCAAAAACTCACCAAACTTGGCGGTCGCAACTAGAAAATTTAAAAATTTTGAATTTTAAGGTTGTCGCAAGAATCGCAAAAAAAATTGCTGAACGGCGGCAACTAGCAATTTTCTGTTGACACAATGGTATGAACGTACTTCATCGTAGAGACATGAAATTTGGTACACTTGTAGAGCTCACCAAAAGACTCAGAACTTACATTTAATGTTATAAGCCAACTATCACAGAAAGTCGGCCATTTTGTATTGAACGTCCATTTTTTACCTCGATTTTGACGTTTACAGCCTTCGTATTTGATCGAACTCCTCCTAGGGATTTCGATTGATCGACTTCAAACTCGGTCAGTCTGATCATAAGGCATGTTTGATTTAAAGTTATCAAATTGGTGAGTTTTGGAGCATGTTGAAGGGGGGTTAGCAGGGGTCAAAGTTCACCTACTCGCCATGAAACACGAAACTCTTATATTTCCTATATAAAAACACAAAGAGGGACCAAACTTTCAGTGATTGATCGGCATCGGGTGCCCTACAATACCCTATGGTCAAATGATGACATCACTTAGGCCACGCCCCCTGAGAACAGGAAGTGTCATGTTTTACTGTGAACGGTCGCTATCTTAGCCCTTTGACCTAATCAACATGAAACTGTGTCCAGAGACAGAAGACATGTTGGTGTGTTGTGGATTCCAACCCCGACCGGCTTTGACATAGCAGGTGGGCGTGGCGGCGTGGCGAAGTGACCTGTAACGCCGTTGCCATACGTTTGGCTCTGAATTCCACAATTTCGGGCCCAGCTGCTCCAAACTTACTAGGATGGATCCTTATCCACCCACCGACCGGAATTCATAACAAAATTTGGTGGGCGTGGCCTAATTTCTCTATAGCGACCCCTAGAGTATTTTAAATGAACAGCCCTAAGCCATGCTTTAACCTAGAATTACGAAACTTGGTACACATGTGTATCTTGTCAGGACGTACAAAAAAGTCTATTAGAGCCATGGTCGAAACCCAACAGGAAGTCGGCCATTTTGTATTGAAGGTCCATTTTGGACCTCGAGTTTGACGTTTACAGCCTTTGCATTTGATCGAACTCCTCCTAGGGATTTCGATTGATCGGCTTCAAACTCGGTCAGTCTGATCATAAGGCATGTCTGATTTAAAGTTATCAAATTGGTGACTGTCTGAGATTGCTGAAGGGGGGTTACCAGGGGTCAAAGTTCACCTACACGCCATGAAACACGAAACTCTTATATTTCCTATACAAAAACACATAGAGGGACCAAACTTTCAGTGATTGATCGTCATCGGGTGCCCTACAATACCCTATGGTCAAATGATGACATCACTTAGGCCACGCCCCCTGAGAACAGGAAGTGTCATGTTTTACTGTGAACGGTCGCTATCTTAGCCCTTTGACCTCATCAACATGAAACTGTGTCCAGAGACAGAAGACATGTTGGTGTGTTGTGGATTCAAGCCCTGACCGGCTGCGATGAAGCAGCTGGGTGCGGCTGCATGGCGAAGTGACCTGTAACGCCGATGCCATACGTTTGCTTCTAGATTCCACATGTTTCGACCGAGCTGCACCAAACTTGGCCTGACTCATCCTGTTGTGATGCCTGACAATACTATGTCATCATATTATGACGTCATCTAAGCCCCGCCCCCTCACAACAGGAAGTGCTATTTTTTTCCTTGGAAACTTTCATCTATGGCTCTCTTGACCTAATCAAGGTGATTCTGTGTTGGATGACAGATAGGAAGTTGGTCTCGCTTGCTTTAAAGTGCCAAGAGTTTTCAATGGCGGCAACGCCGTTGGTATACGTTTGCCTCTACATTCCACATATTTTGACCGAGCTGCATCAAACTTGGCCTGAGTGATCCTGGTGGGATTGCCGTCGATCCTACGTCATCATATTATGACGTCATCTAAGCCCCGCCCCCTCGGAACCGGAAGTGCCGTTTTTTTCCTTGGAAAGCTCCGTTTATGGCTCTCTTGACCTAATCAAGATGATTCGGATGATGAGCTCTGTCATTGCTCGCTTCTGGCTGAACCGTGCGGGCGTGGCCAAACGGCGAATATCAGTCCCTCGCCATATTCATACGTTTGGCTCTAATTCACACATGGATCATCCGATTGGCGCCAAACTGGATATGTATGACCTTTGTTCACCTCTAAAGAGCCCGACGGGTTTGAGATGTAATTTGACTCCACTGCGCCCCCTAAGTTAATACATCGGCCGTATCTCCTCGACGCATCGACCGATCTGCACCAGATTTTTGGACAGTCGTCGGGGAGCGCCGCCGAACGCATTCACGCCTGTCGCCCGGTGGACGGGCGGGGAAAATGCGCGACAGCTTCTGCGGCGGCTAGCGGGCGGCGATGCTGGAAACTGCGGCAGAGCTTCTGCGGTGGGGAGCGGGCTGCGGCTCTGGAAAACGCGCGAGAGCTTCTGCGGTGGCCGGAACCCCCGCGGTGGCCAATAGGCCGGAGCGGCGCTTGCTGCGAGGGCCGCCCGAGGCTGCTTGCAGCTTTAATTAGGCCCGAGCAGCAAAGCGCTGCGAAGGCCTATTGTTTCTGTACTGTTTCTTATTATTATTACGATTCTGCCCCCCCAAAGAGGCGCCTTTTTGGGGGCTTTATCATATTCAAAAACTCACCAAACTTGGCGGTCGCGACTAGAAAAATTCAAAATTTTGAATTTTAAGGTTGTCGCAAAAATCGCAAAAAAAATTGCTGAACGGCAGCAACTAGCAATTTTCTGTTGACACAATGGTATGAACGTACTTCATCGTAGAGACATGAAATTTGGTACACTTGTAGAGCTCACCAAAAGACTCAGAACTTACATTTAATGTTATAAGCCAACTATCACAGGAAGTCGGCCATTTTGTATTGAACGTCCATTTTTTACCTCGATTTTGACGTTTACAGCCTTCGTATTTGATCGAACTCCTCCTAGGGATTTCGATTGATCGACTTCAAACTTGGTCAGTCTGATCATAAGGCATGTTTGATTTAAAGTTATCAAATTGGTGAGTTTTGGAGCATGTTGAAGGGGGGTTAGCAGGGGTCAAAGTTCACCTACTCGCCATGAAACACGAAACTCTTATATTTCCTATACAAAAACACATAGAGGGACCAAACTTTCAGTGATTGATCGTCATCGGGTGCCCTACAATACCCTGTGGTGAAATGATGACATCACTTAGGCCACGCCCCCTGAGAACAGGAAGTGTCATGTTTTACTGTGAACGGTCGCTATCTTAGCCCTTTGACCTCATCAACATGAAACTGTGTCCAGAGACAGAAGACATGTTGGTGTGTTGAGCATTCCAACCCCGACCGGCTTTGACATAGCAGGTGGGCGTGGCGGCGTGGCGAAGTGACCTGTAACGCCGTTGCCATACGTTTGGCTCTGAATTCCACAATTTCGGGCCCAGCTGCTCCAAACTCACTAGGATGGATCCTTATCCACCCACCGACAGGAATTCATAACAATATTTGGTGGGCGTGGCCTAATTTATCTATAGCGACCCCTAGAGTATTTTAAATGAACAGCCCCAAGCCATGCTTTAACCTAGAATTACGAAACTTGGTACATATGTGTATCTTGTCAGGACGTACAAAAAAGTCTATTAGAGCTATGGTCGAAACCCAACAGGAAGTCGGCCATTTTGTATTGAACGTCCATTTTGGACCTCGACTTTGACGTTTACAGCCTTTGCATTTGATCGAACTCCTCCTAGGGATTTCGATTGATCGGCTTCAAACTCGGTCAGTCTGATCATAAGGCATGTTTGATTTAAAGTTATCAAATTGGTGACTGCATGAGCTTGTTGAAGGGGGGTTAGCAGGGGTCAAAGTTCACCTACTCGCCATGAAACACGAAACTCTTATATTTCCTATACAAAAACACAGAGAGGGACCAAACTTTCATTGATTGATTGTCATCGGGTGTCCTAAAATACCCTGTGGTGAAATTATTTTTTTAAGTAGGCCACGCCCCCTGAGAACAGGAAGTGTCATGTTTTACTGTGAACGGTCGCTATCTTAGCCCTTTGACCTAATCAACATGAAACTGTGTCCAGAGACAGAAGACATGTTGGTGTGTTGTGGATTCAAGCCCTGACCGGCTGCGATGAAGCAGCTGGGTGTGGCGGCGTGGCGAAGTGAACTGTAACGCCGATGCCATACGTTTGCTTCTAGATTCCACATGTTTCGACCGAGCTGCACCAAACTTGGCCTGACTCATCCTGGTGTGATACCTGACAATGCTATGTCATCATATTATGACGTCATCTAAGCCCCGCCCCCTTAGAATGAATTAGAGAGATCTTCTGTGTAATTACATAATAAACAGTCCATGTTCGTTGTTTGTAGGGCAATGCTGCCCTCTGCTGCCCACTGAAATAGTTTCATTATTTCAGTAATTCGACACCAGAGGGCAGCATTGCCCTACGGAATGAAAGTTCAATGTTGTAATGGAGGAAAAAATTAAATAATTTGTAATTCTAACACAAAAATTCACAGAGACACCAAACGTTCAGTGATTGATCATAATCGAGTGTCCAATAATATCCAATGGTCAAATGATGACATCACTTAGGCCACGCCCCCTGAGAACAGGAAGTGTCATGTTTTACTGTGAACGGTCGCTATCTTAGCCCTTTGACCTAATCAACATGAAACTGTGTCCAGACACAGAAGACATGTTGGTGTGTTGAGGATTCCAACCCCGACCGACTTTGAGATAGCAGCTGGGCGTGGCGGCGTGGCGAAGTGACCTGTAACGCCGATGCCATACGTTTGCTTCTAGATTCCACATGTTTCGACCGAGTTGCACCAAACTTGGCTTGAGTGATCCTGGAGGCTTGCCCGTCAATCCTACGTCATCACATTATGACGTCATCTAAGCCCCGCCCCCTCGGAACCGGAAGTGCCGTTTTTTTCCTTGGAAAGCTCTGTTTATGGCTCTCTTGACCTAATCAAGGTGATTCTGTGTTGGATGACAGATAGGAAGTTGGTCTCGCTTGCTTTAAAGCGCCAAGAGTTTTCAATGGCGGCAACGCCGTTCGTATACGTTTGCCTCTACATTCCACATATTTTGACCGAGCTGCACCAAATTTGGCATGAGTGTTCCTGGTGGGATGCCGGACGATCGTACGTCATCATATTATGACGTCATCTAAGCCCCGCCCCCTCAAAACAGGAAGTGCCGTTTTTTTTCCTTTCAAAGCTCTGTTTATGGCTCTCTTGACCTAATCAAGATGATTCGGATGATAAACTCTGTCAATGCTCGCTGCTGGCTGAACCGTGTGGGCGTGGCCAAATGGCGAATATCAGTCCCTCGCCATATGCATACGTTTGGCTCTTATTCACGCATGGATCATCCGATTGGCGCCAAACTGGATATGCATGACCTTTGTTCACCTCTAAAGAGCCCAACTAGGTTGAAATGTAATTTGACTCCACTGCGCCCCCTAAGTTAATACATGGGCCGTATCTCCTCGACGCATCGACCGATCTGCACCAGATTTTTCGACAGTCGTCGGGGAGCGCTGCCGAACGCATTCACGCGTGTCGCCTGGTGGACGGGTGTGGAAAATGCGCGACAGCTTCTGCGGTGGCTAGCGGGCGGCGGTGCTGGAAACTGCGGCGGAGCTTCTGCGGTGGGGAGTTGGCTGCGGCTCTGGAAATCGTGCGAGAGCTTCTGCGGTGGCCGGAACCCCCGCGGTGGCCAATAGGCCGGAGCGGCGCTTGCTGCGAGGGCCGCCCGAGGCTGCTTGCAGCTTTAATTATTATTATTATTACGATTCTGCCCCCCCAAAGAGGCGCCTTTTTGGGGGCTTTATCATATTCAAAAACTCACCAAACTTGGCGGTCGCGACTAGAAAATTTAAAAATTTTGAATTTTAAGGTTGTCGCAAAAATCGCAAAAAAAATTGCTCAACGGCGGCAACTAGCAATTTTCTGTTGACACAATGTTATGAACGTATTTCATCGTAGAGACATGAAATTTGGTACACTTGTAGAGCTCACCAAAAGACTCAGAACTTACATTTAATGTTATTAGCCAACTATCACAGGAAGTCGGCCATTTTGTATTGAACGTCCATTTTTTTCCTCGATTTTGACGTTTACAGCCTTCGTATTTGATCGAACTCCTCCTAGGGATTTCGATTGATCGACTTCAAACTCGGTCAGTCTGATCATAAGGCATGTTTGATTTAAAGTTATCAAATTGGTGAGTTTTGGAGTATGTTGAAGGGGGGTTAGCAGGGGTCAAAGTTCACCTACTCGCCATGAAACACGAAACTCTTATATTTCCTATAAAAAAACACATAGAGGGACCAAACTTTCAGTGATTGATCGGCATCGGATGTCCTAAAATACCCTGTGGTGAAATGATGACATCACTTAAGCCACGCCCCCTGAGAACAGGAAGTGTCATGTTTTACTGTGAGCGGTCGCTCTCTTAGCCCTTTGACCTAATCAACATGAAACTGTGTCCAGACACAGAAGACATGTTGGTGTGTTGAGGATTCCAACCCTGACCGGCTTTGAGATAGCAGCTGGGCGTGGCGGCGTGGCGAAGTGACCTGTAACGCCGATGCCATACGTTTGCTTCTAGATTCCACATGTTTCGACCGAGCTGCACCAAACTTGGCTTGAGTGATGCTGGTGTGATACCTGAAAATTCTATGTCATCAGATTATGACGTCATCTAAGCCCCGCCCCCTCAGAACAGGAAGTGCTATTTTTTTCCTTGGAAACTTTCATCTATGGCTCTCTTGACCTAATCAAGGTGATTCTGTGTTGGATGACAGATAGGAAGTTGGTCTCGCTTGCTTTAAAGTGCCAAGAGTTTTCAATGGCGGCAACGCCGTTCGTATACGTTTGCCTCTACATTCCACATATTTTGACCGAGCTGCATCAAACTTGGCCTGAGTGATCCTGGAGGCTTGCCCGTCAATCCTACGTCATCACATTATGACGTCATCTAAGCCCCGCCCCCTCGGAACCGGAAGTGCCGTTTTTTTCCTTGGAAAGCTCTGTTTATGGCTCTCTTGACCTAATCAAGGTGATTCTGTGTTGGATGACAGATAGGAAGTTGGTCTCGCTTGCTTTAAAGTGCCAAGAGTTTTCAATGGCGGCAACGCCGTTCGTATACGTTTGCCTCTACATTCCACATATTTTGACCGAGCTGCATCAAACTTGGCCTGAGTGATCCTGGAGGCTTGCCCGTCAATCCTACGTCATCACATTATGACGTCATCTAAGCCCCGCCCCCTCGGAACCGGAAGTGCCGTTTTTTTCCTTGGAAAGCTCTGTTTATGGCTCTCTTGACCTAATCAAGGTGATTCTGTGTTGGATGACAGATAGGAAGTTGGTCTCGCTTGCTTTAAAGTGCCAAGAGTTTTCAATGGCGGCAACGCCGTTCGTATACGTTTGCCTCTACATTCCACATATTTTGACCGAGCTGCATCAAACTTGGCCTGAGTGATCCTGGAGGCTTGCCCGTCGATCCTACGTCATCACATTATGACGTCATCTAAGCCCCGCCCCCTCGGAACCGGAAGTGCCGTTTTTTTCCTTGGAAAGCTCTGTTTATGGCTCTCTTGACCTAATCAAGATGATTCGGATGATGAGCTCTGTCATTGCTCGCTGCTGGCTGAACCGTGTGGGCGTGGCCAAATGGCGAATATCAGTCCCTCGCCATATTCATACGTTTGGCTCTAATTCAAGCATGGATCATCCGATTGGCTCCAAACTGGATATGTATGACCTTTGTTCACCTCTAAAGAGCCCAACGGGATTGAGATGTAATTTGGCTCCACTGCGCCCCCTAAGTTAATACATCGGCTGTATCTCCTCGACGCATCGACCGATCTGCACCAGATTTTTTGACAGTCGTCGGGGAGCGCCGCCGAACGCATTCACGCGTGTCGCCCGGTGGACGGGCGTGGAAAATGCGCGACAGCTTCTGCGGCGGCTAGCGGGCGGCGGTGCTGGAAACTGCGGCAGAGCTTCTGCGGTGGGGAGTTGGCTGCGGCTCTGGAAATCGTGCGAGAGCTTCTGCGGTGGCTGGAACCCCCACGGTGGCCAATAGGCCGGAGCGGCGCTTGCTGCGAGGGCCGCCCGAGGCTGCTTGCAGCTTTAATTAGGCCCGAGCAGCAAAGCGCTGCGAAGGCCTATTGTATCTGTACTGTTTATTATTATTATTACGATTCTTCCCACCTCTTCGTGTGCCTTTTTGGGGGCTTTATCATATTCAAAAACTCACCAAACTTGGCGGTCGCAACTAGAAAATTGAAAAATTTTGAATTTTAAGGTTGTCGCAAAAATCGCAAAAAAAATTGCTGAACGGCAGCAACTAGCAATTTTCTGTTGACACAATGGTATGAACGTACTTCATCGTAGAGACATGAAATTTGGTACACTTGTAGAGCTCACCAAAAGACTCAGAACTTACATTTAATGTTATAAGCCAACTATCACAGAAAGTCGGCCATTTTGTATTGAACGTCCATTTTTTTCCTCGATTTTGACGTTTACAGCCTTCGTATTTGATCGAACTCCTCCTAGGGATTTCGATTGATCGGCTTCAAACTCGGTCAGTCTGATCATAAGGCATGTTTGATTTAAAGTTATCAAATTGGTGAGTTTTGGAGCATGTTGAAGGGGGGTTAGCAGGGGTCAAAGTTCACCTACTCGCCATGAAACACGAAACTCTTATATTTCCTATACAAAAACACATAGAGGGACCAAACTTTCAGTGATTGATCGTCATCGGGTGCCCTACACTACCCTATGGTCAAATGATGACATCACTTAGGCCACGCCCCCTGAGAACAGGAAGTGTCATGTTTTACTGTGAACGGTCGCTATCTTAGCCCTTTGACCTAATCAACATGAAACTGTGTCCAGAGACAGAAGACATGTTGGTGTGTTGTGGATTCCAACCCCGACCGGCTGCGATGAAGCAGGTGGGCGTGGCGGCGTTGCGAACGCCGTCAAATTTCGTTTGGCTCTGAATTCCACAGTTTCGGGGTGAGCTGCTCCAAACTCACTAGGATGGATCCTTATTGACCCGCCAACAGGATTTCATAACAAAATTTGGTGGGCGTGGCCTAATTTCTCTATATCGCCCCCTAGAATATTTCAAAAAATCAGCCCCAGGCCATGCTTTATCCTAGAATTACGAAACTTGGTACATATGTGTATCTTGTCAGGACGTACAAAAAAGTCTCTTGGAGCCATGCTCTAAACCCAACAGGAAGTCGGCCATTTTAGATTGAAGTTCATTTGACCTCGATTTTGACGTTTACAGCATTCGTATTTGATCGAACTCCTCCTAGGGATTTCGATTGATCGACTTCAAACTTGGTCAGCCTGATCATAAGGCATGTCTGATTTAAAGTTATGAAATTGGTGAGTTTTGGAGCATGTTGAAGGGGGGTTAGCAAGGCTCAAAGATCCCCTGTGATCGACTGTGTAATACAAAGGGCTTTGTCATGTGTAGGGTAATGCTGCCCTCTGGTGTCGAATTACTGAAATAATGAAACTATTTCAGTAATTTCAGTAATTCGACACCAGAGGGCAGCATTGCCCTACGGAATGACAGAGTTCAATTTTGATCGACTGTGTAATACAAAGGGCTTTGTCATGTGTAGGGCAATGCTGCCCTCTGGTGTCGAATTACTGAAATAATGAAACTATTTCAGTAATTTCAGTAATTCGACACCAGAGGGCAGCATTGCCCTACGGAATGACAGTTCAATGTTGAATTATAGAGGAAAAAATTAAATAATTTGTAATTCTAACACAAAAACTGACAGAGACACCAAAGTTTGAGTTATTGATCATCCTCGGGTGTAGAATAATATCCAATGGTCAAATGATGACATCACGTAGGCCACGCCCTCTGACAACAGGAAGTCTTGTATTTTACTGTGAACGGTCGATAGCTTCTGCACCAAACTTTGCACGAGTGACCCTGGTGGGATCCTTGACGACCCTATGTCATCATATTATGACGTCATCTAAGCCCCGCCCCCTCAGAACAGGAAGTGCCGTTTTTTTACTTAGAAAGCTCCGTTTATGGCTCTCTTGACCTAATCAAGATGATTCGGATGATAAACTCTGTCAATGCTCGCTGCTGGCTGAACCGTGTGGGCGTGGCCAAATGGCGAATATCAGTCCCTCGCCATATACATACGTTTGGCTCTAATTCACACATGGATCATCCGATTGGCGCCAAAATGGATATGTATGACCTTTGTTCACCTCTAAAGAGCCCAACGGGTTTGAGATGTAATTTGACTCCACTGCGCCCCCTAAGTTAATTCATCGGCTGTATCTCCTCGACGCATCGACCGATCTGCACCAGATTTTTCGACAGTCGTCGGGGAGCGCCGCCGAACGCATTCACGCGTGTCGCCCGGTGGACGGGCAGGGAAAACGCGCGACAGCTTCTGCGGCGGCTGGCGGGCGGCGGTGCTGGAAACTGCGGCAGAGCTTCTGCGGTGGGGAGCGGGCTGCGGCTCTGGAAATCGCGCGAGAGCTTCTGCGGTGGCTGGAACCCCCGCGGTGGCCAATAGGCCGGAGCGGCGCTTGCTGCGAGGGCCGCCCGAGGCTGCTTGCAGCTTTAATTAGGCCCGAGCAGCAAAGCGCTGCGAAGGCCTATTGTATCTGTACTGTTTATTATTATTATTATTACGATTCTTCCCACCTCTTCGTGTGCCTTTTTGGGGGCTTTATCATATTCAAAAACTCACCAAACTTGGCGGTCGCAACTAGAAAATTTAAAAATTTTGAATTTTAAGGTTGTCGCAAAAATCGCAAAAAAAATTGCTGAACGGCAGCAACTAGCAATTTTCTGTTGACACAATGGTATGAACGTACTTCATCGTAGAGACATGAAATTTGGTACACTTGTAGAGCTCACCAAAAGACTCAGAACTTACATTTAATGTTATAAGCCAACTATCACAGAAAGTCGGCCATTTTGTATTGAACGTCCATTTTTTTCCTCGATTTTGACGTTTACAGCCTTCGTATTTGATCGAACTCCTCCTAGGGATTTCGATTGATCGGCTTCAAACTCGGTCAGTCTGATCATAAGGCATGTTTGATTTAAAGTTATCAAATTGGTGAGTTTTGGAGCATGTTGAAGGGGGGTTAGCAGGGGTCAAAGTTCACCTACTCGCCATGAAACACGAAACTCTTATATTTCCTATACAAAAACACATAGAGGGACCAAACTTTCAGTGATTGATCGTCATCGGGTGCCCTACACTACCCTATGGTCAAATGATGACATCACTTAGGCCACGCCCCCTGAGAACAGGAAGTGTCATGTTTTACTGTGAATGGTCGCTATCTTAGCCCTTTGACCTAATCAACATGAAACTGTGTCCAGAGACAGAAGACATGTTGGTGTGTTGAGCATTCCAACCCTGACCGGCTTTGACATAGCAGGTGGGCGTGGCGGCGTGGCGAAGTGACCTGTAACGCCGTTGCCATACGTTTGGCTCTGAATTCCACAATTTCGGGCCCAGCTGCTCCAAACTCACTAGGATGGATCCTTATCCACCCACCGACAGGAATTCATAACAAAATCTGGTGGGCGTGGCCTAATTTCTCTATAGCGACCCCTAGAGTATTTTAAATGAACAGCCCCAAGCCATGCTTAAACCTAGAATTACGAAACTTGGTACACATGTGTATCTTGTCGGGACGTACAAAAAAGTCTCTTAGAGCCATGCTCTAAACCCAACAGGAAGTCGGCCATTTTAGATTGAATTTCATTTGACCTCGATTTTGACGTTTACAGCCTTTGCATTTGATCGAACTCCTCCTAGGGATTTCGATTGATCGGCTTCAAACTCGGTCAGTCTGATCATAAGGCATGTCTGATTTAAAGTTATCAAATTGGTGACTGTATGAGCTTGCTGAAGGGGGGTTACCAGGGGTCAAAGTTCACCTACTCGCCATGAAACACGAAACTCTTATATATCCTGCACAGAAACTCACAGAGACACCAAATTTTCAGTTATTGATCAACAATAGGTGTCCTAAAATACCCTGTGGTGAAATTATGACATCGCTTAGGCCACGCCCCCTGAGAACAGGAAGTGTCATGTTTTACTGTGAACGGTCGCTATCTTAGCCCTTTGACCTAATCAACATGAAACTGTGTCCAGAGACAGAAGACATGTTGGTGTGTTGTGGATTCAAGCCCTGACCGGCTGCGATGAAGCAGCTGGCTGTGGCGGCGTGGCGAAGTGACCTGTAACGCCGATGCCATACGTTTGCTTCTAGATTCCACATGTTTCGACCGAGCTGCACCAAACTTGGCCTCAGTGATGCTGTTGTGATGCCTGACAATGCTATGTCATCATATTATGACGTCATCTAAGCCCCGCCCCCTCAGAATGAATTAGAGAGATCTTCTGTGTAATTACTTAATAAACAGTACATGTTCGTCGTTTGTAGGGCAATGCTGCCCTCTGCTGGCCACTGAAATAGTTTCATTATTTCAGTAATTCGACACCAGAGGGCAGCATTGCCCTGCAGATGAAATTCTTCGATTTTGTAATACACAGGAAAAAATGAAAAATTGGTATTTCTAACACAAAAACTCACAGAGACTCCAAACTTTCAGTGATTGATCGTCATCAGGTGGCCTACAATACCATATGGTCAAATGATGACATCACGTAGGCCACGCCCCCTGAGAACAGGAAGTGTCATGTTTTACTGTGAACGGTCGCTCTCTTAGCCCTTTGACCTAATCAACATGAAACTGTGTCCAGACACAGAAGACATGTTGGTGTGTTGAGGATTCCAACCCTGACCGGCTTTGAGATAGCAGCTGGGCGTGGCGGCGTGGCGAAGTGACCTGTAACGCCGATGCCATACTTTTGCTTCTAGATTCCACATGTTTCGACCGAGCTGCACCAAACTTGGCTTGAGTGATGCTGGTGTGATACCTGAAAATTCTATGTCATCAGATTATGACGTCATCTAAGCCCCGCCCCCTCAGAACAGGAAGTGCTATTTTTTTCCTTGGAAACTTTCATCTATGGCTCTCTTGACCTAATCAAGGTGATTCTGTGTTGGATGACAGATAGGAAGTTGGTCTCGCTTGCTTTAAAGTGCCAAGAGTTTTCAATGGCGGCAACGCCGTTCGTATACGTTTGCCTCTACATTCCACATATTTTGACCGAGCTGCATCAAACTTGGCCTGAGTGATCCTGGAGGCTTGCCCGTCAATCCTACGTCATCACATTATGACGTCATCTAAGCCCCGCCCCCTCGGAACCGGAAGTGCCGTTTTTTTCCTTGGAAAGCTCTGTTTATGGCTCTCTTGACCTAATCAAGGTGATTCTGTGTTGGATGACAGATAGGAAGTTGGTCTCGCTTGCTTTAAAGTGCCAAGAGTTTTCAATGGCGGCAACGCCGTTCGTATACGTTTGCCTCTACATTCCACATATTTTGACCGAGCTGCATCAAACTTGGCCTGAGTGATCCTGGAGGCTTGCCCGTCGATCCTACGTCATCACATTATGACGTCATCTAAGCCCCGCCCCCTCGGAACCGGAAGTGCCGTTTTTTTCCTTGGAAAGCTCCGTTTATGGCTCTCTTGACCTAATCAAGATGATTCGGATGATGAGCTCTGTCATTGCTCGCTGCTGGCTGAACCGTGTGGGCGTGGCCAAATGGCGAATATCAGTCCCTCGCCATATTCATACGTTTGGCTCTAATTCAAGCATGGATCATCCGATTGGCTCCAAACTGGATATGTATGACCTTTGTTCACCTCTAAAGAGCCCAACGGGATTGAGATGTAATTTGGCTCCACTGCGCCCCCTAAGTTAATACATCGGCTGTATCTCCTCGACGCATCGACCGATCTGCACCAGATTTTTTGACAGTCGTCGGGGAGCGCCGCCGAACGCATTCACGCGTGTCGCCCGGTGGACGGGCGTGGAAAATGCGCGACAGCTTCTGCGGCGGCTAGCGGGCGGCGGTGCTGGAAACTGCGGCAGAGCTTCTGCGGTGGGGAGTTGGCTGCGGCTCTGGAAATCGTGCGAGAGCTTCTGCGGTGGCTGGAACCCCCACGGTGGCCAATAGGCCGGAGCGGCGCTTGCTGCGAGGGCCGCCCGAGGCTGCTTGCAGCTTTAATTATTATTACGATTCTGCCCCCCCAAAGAGGCGCCTTTTTGGGGGCTTTATCATATTCAAAAACTCACCAAACTTGGCGGTGGCGACTAGAAAATTTAAAAATTTTGAATTTTAAGGTTGTCGCAAAAATCGCAAAAAAAATTGCTGAACGGCGGCAACTAGCAATTTTCTGTTGACACAATGGTATGAACGTACTTCATCGTAGAGACATGAAATTTGGTACACATGTAGAGCTCACCAAAAGACTCAGAACTTACATTTAATGTTATAAGCCAACTATCACAGGAAGTCGGCCATTTTGTATTGAACGTCCATTTTTTACCTCGATTTTGACGTTTACAGCCTTCGTATTTGATCGAACTCCTCCTAGGGATTTCGATTGATCGACTTCAAACTTGGTCAGTCTGATCATAAGGCATGTTTGATTTAAAGTTATCAAATTGGTGAGTTTTGGAGCATGTTGAAGGGGGGTTAGCAGGGGTCAAAGTTCACCTACTCGCCATGAAACACGAAACTCTTATATTTCCTATACAAAAACACATAGAGGGACCAAACTTTCAGTGATTGATCGTCATCGGGTGCCCTACAATACCCTATGATCAAATGATGACATCACTTAGGCCACGCCCCCTGAGAACAGGAAGTGTCATGTTTTACTGTGAACGGTCGCTATCTTAGCCCTTTGACCTCATCAATATGAAACTGTGTCCAGAGACAGAAGACATGTTGGTGTGTTTAGGATTCCAACCCTGACCGGCTTTGACATAGCAGGTGGGCGTGGCGGCGTGGCGAAGTGACCTGTAACGCCGTTGCCATACGTTTGGCTCTGAATTCCACAATTTCGGGCCCAGCTGCTCCAAACTCACTAGGATGGATCCTTATCCACTCACCGACAGGAATTCATAACAAAATTTGGTGGGCGTGGCCTAATTTCTCTATAGCGACCCCTAGAGTATTTTAAATGAACAGCCCCAAGCCATGCTTAAACCTAGAATTACGAAACTTGGTACACATGTGTATTTTGTCGAGACGTACAAAAAAGTCTCTTAGAGCTATGCTCTAAACCCAACAGGAAGTCGGCCATTTTAGATTGAATTTCATTTGACCTCGATTTTGACGTTTACAGCATTCGTATTTGATCGAACTCCTCCTAGGGATTTCGATTGATCGGCTTCAAACTCGGTCAGTCTGATCATAAGGCATGTCTGATTTAAAGTTATCAAATTGGTGACTGTATGAGCTTGCTGAAGGGGGGTTACCAGGGGTCAAAGTTCACCTACTCGCCATGAAACACGAAACTCTTATATATCCTGCACAGAAACTCACAGAGACACCAAATTTTCAGTTATTGATCAACAATAGGTGTCCTAAAATACCCTGTGGTGAAATGATGACATCGCTTAGGCCACGCCCCCTGAGAACAGGAAGTGTCATGTTTTACTGTGAACGGTCGCTATCTTAGCCCTTTGACCTAATCAACATGAACCTGTGTCCAGAGACAGAAGACATGTTGGTGTGTTGAGGTTTCCAACCCTGACCGGCTTTGAGATAGCAGCTGGGCGTGGCGGCGTGGCGAAGTGACCTGTAACGCCGATGCCATACGTTTGCTTCTAGATTCCACATGTTTCGACCGAGCTGCACCAAACTTGGCTTGAGTGATGCTGGTGTGATACCTGAAAATTCTATGTCATCAGATTATGACGTCATCTAAGCCCCGCCCCCTCAGAACAGGAAGTGCTATTTTTTTCCTTGGAAACTTTCATCTATGGCTCTCTTGACCTAATCAAGGTGATTCTGTGTTGGATGACAGATAGGAAGTTGGTCTCGCTTGCTTTAAAGTGCCAAGAGTTTTCAATGGCGGCAACGCCGTTCGTATACGTTTGCCTCTACATTCCACATATTTTGACCGAGCTGCATCAAACTTGGCCTGAGTGATCCTGGAGGCTTGCCCGTCAATCCTACGTCATCACATTATGACGTCATCTAAGCCCCGCCCCCTCGGAACCGGAAGTGCCGTTTTTTTCCTTGGAAAGCTCTGTTTATGGCTCTCTTGACCTAATCAAGGTGATTCTGTGTTGGATGACAGATAGGAAGTTGGTCTCGCTTGCTTTAAAGTGCCAAGAGTTTTCAATGGCGGCAACGCCGTTCGTATACGTTTGCCTCTACATTCCACATATTTTGACCGAGCTGCATCAAACTTGGCCTGAGTGATCCTGGAGGCTTGCCCGTCGATCCTACGTCATCACATTATGACGTTATCTAAGCCCCGCCCCCTCGGAACAGGAAGTGCCGTGTTTTTCCTTGGAAAGCTCTGTTTATTGCTCTCTTGACCTAATCAAGGTGATTCTGTGTTGGATGACAGATAGGAAGTTGGTCTCGCTTGCTTTAAAGTGCCAAGAGTTTTCAATGGCGGCAACGCCGTTCGTATACGTTTGCCTCTACATTCCACATATTTTGACCGAGCTGCATCAAACTTGGCCTGAGTGATCCTGGAGGCTTGCCCGTCGATCCTACGTCATCATATTATGACGTCATCTAAGCCCCGCCCCCTCGGAACAGGAAGTGCCGTTTTTTTCCTTGGAAAGCTCTGTTTATGACTCTCTTGACCTAATCAAGATGATTCGGATGATAAACTCTGTCAATGCTCACTGCTGGCTGAACCGTGTGGGCGTGGCCAAATGGCGAATATCAGTCCCTCGCCATATACATACGTTTGGCTCTAATTCACACATGGATCATCCGATTGGCGCCAAACTGGATATGTATGACCTTTGTTCTGCTCTAAAGAGCCCAACGGGTTTGAGATGTAATTTGGGGAAAATCCGCGACAGCTTCTGCAGCGGCTAGCGGGCGGCAGTGCTGGAAACTGCGGCAGAGCTTCTGCGGTGGGGAGCGGGCTGCGGCTCTGGAAAACGCGCGAGAGCTTCTGCGGTGGCCGGAACCCCCGCGGTGGCCAATAGGCCGGAGCGGCGCTTGCTGCGAGGGCCGCCCGAGGCTGCTCGCAGCTTTAATTATTATTACGATTCTGCCCCCCCAAAGAGGCGCCTTTTTGGGGGCTTTATCATATTCAAAAACTCACCAAACTTGGCGGTCGCGACTAGAAAATTTAAAAATTTTGAATTTTAAGGTTGTCGCAAAAATCGCAAAAAAAATTGCTCAACGGCGGCAACTAGCAATTTTCTGTTGACACAATGTTATGAACGTATTTCATCGTAGAGACATGAAATTTGGTACACTTGTAGAGCTCACCAAAAGACTCAGAACTTACATTTAATGTTATTAGCCAACTATCACAGGAAGTCGGCCATTTTGTATTGAACGTCCATTTTTTTCCTCGATTTTGACGTTTACAGCCTTCGTATTTGATCGAACTCCTCCTAGGGATTTCGATTGATCGACTTCAAACTCGGTCAGTCTGATCATAAGGCATGTTTGATTTAAAGTTATCAAATTGGTGAGTTTTGGAGTATGTTGAAGGGGGGTTAGCAGGGGTCAAAGTTCACCTACTCGCCATGAAACACGAAACTCTTATATTTCCTATAAAAAAACACATAGAGGGACCAAACTTTCAGTGATTGATCGGCATCGGATGTCCTAAAATACCCTGTGGTGAAATGATGACATCACTTAAGCCACGCCCCCTGAGAACAGGAAGTGTCATGTTTTACTGTGAGCGGTCGCTCTCTTAGCCCTTTGACCTAATCAACATGAAACTGTGTCCAGACACAGAAGACATGTTGGTGTGTTGAGGATTCCAACCCTGACCGGCTTTGAGATAGCAGCTGGGCGTGGCGGCGTGGCGAAGTGACCTGTAACGCCGATGCCATACGTTTGCTTCTAGATTCCACATGTTTCGACCGAGCTGCACCAAACTTGGCTTGAGTGATGCTGGTGTGATACCTGAAAATTCTATGTCATCAGATTATGACGTCATCTAAGCCCCGCCCCCTCAGAACAGGAAGTGCTATTTTTTTCCTTGGAAACTTTCATCTATGGCTCTCTTGACCTAATCAAGGTGATTCTGTGTTGGATGACAGATAGGAAGTTGGTCTCGCTTGCTTTAAAGTGCCAAGAGTTTTCAATGGCGGCAACGCCGTTCGTATACGTTTGCCTCTACATTCCACATATTTTGACCGAGCTGCATCAAACTTGGCCTGAGTGATCCTGGAGGCTTGCCCGTCAATCCTACGTCATCACATTATGACGTCATCTAAGCCCCGCCCCCTCGGAACCGGAAGTGCCGTTTTTTTTCCTTGGAAAGCTCTGTTTATGGCTCTCTTGACCTAATCAAGGTGATTCTGTGTTGGATGACAGATAGGAAGTTGGTCTCGCTTGCTTTAAAGTGCCAAGAGTTTTCAATGGCGGCAACGCCGTTCGTATACGTTTGCCTCTACATTCCACATATTTTGACCGAGCTGCATCAAACTTGGCCTGAGTGATCCTGGAGGCTTGCCCGTCAATCCTACGTCATCACATTATGACGTCATCTAAGCCCCGCCCCCTCGGAACCGGAAGTGCCGTTTTTTTCCTTGGAAAGCTCTGTTTATGGCTCTCTTGACCTAATCAAGGTGATTCTGTGTTGGATGACAGATAGGAAGTTGGTCTCGCTTGCTTTAAAGTGCCAAGAGTTTTCAATGGCGGCAACGCCGTTCGTATACGTTTGCCTCTCCATTCCATATATTTTGACCGAGCTGCATCAAACTTGGCCTGAGTGATCCTGGAGGCTTGCCCGTCGATCCTACGTCATCACATTATGACGTCATCTAAGCCCCGCCCCCTCGGAACCGGAAGTGCCGTTTTTTTCCTTGGAAAGCTCCGTTTATGGCTCTCTTGACCTAATCAAGATGATTCGGATGATGAGCTCTGTCATTGCTCGCTGCTGGCTGAACCGTGTGGGCGTGGCCAAACGGCGAATATCAGTCCCTCGCCATATTCATACGTTTGGCTCTAATTCAAGCATGGATCATCCGATTGGCTCCAAACTGGATATGTATGACCTTTGTTCACCTCTAAAGAGCCCAACGGGATTGAGATGTAATTTGACTCCACTGCGCCCCCTAAGTTAATACATCGGCTGTATCTCCTCGACGCATCGACCGATCTGCGCCAGATTTTTTGACAGTCGTCGGGGAGCGCCGCCGAACGCATTCACGCGTGTCGCCCGGTGGACGGGCGGGGAAAATGCGCGACAGCTTCTGCGGCGGCTAGCGGGCGGCGGTGCTGGAAACTGCGGCAGAGCTTCTGCGGTGGGGAGCGGGCTGCGGCTCTGGAAATCGTGCCAGAGCTTCTGCGGTGGCTGGAACCCCCGCGGTGGCCAATAGGCCGGAGCGGCGCTTGCTGCGAGGGCCGCCCGAGGCTGCTCGCAGCTTTAATTATTATTATTATTCTTACCCCCTCTTCGTGCGCCTTTTTGGGGGCTTTATCATATTCAAAAACTCACCAAACTTGGCGGTCGCGACTAGGCGGTTTAAAAATTTTGAATTTTAAGGTCGTTGCAAAAATCGCAAAAAAAATTGCTCAACGGCGGCAACTAGCAATTTTCAACGGAACCTTTGCAATTCATTTATTTCATCGTACAGACATGAAATTTGGTACACATGTAGAGCTCAAAAAGACATTCAGAATTTGGTATAGATTTCATAGTGCAACTATCACAGGAAGTCGGCCATTTTGTATTGAACGTCCATTTTTTACCTCGATTTTGACGTTTACAGCCTTCGTATTTGATCGAACTCCTCCTAGGGATTTCGATTGATCGGCTTCAAACTCGGTCAGTCTGATCATAAGGCATGTTTGATTTAAAGTTATCAAATTGGTGAGTTTTGGAGCATGTTGAAGGGGGGTTAGCAGGGGTCAAAGTTCACCTACTCGCCATGAAACACGAAACTCTTATATTTCCTATACAAAAACACATAGAGGGACCAAACTTTCAGTGATTGATCGTCATCGGGTGCCCTACACTACCCTATGGTCAAATGATGACATCACTTAGGCCACGCCCCCTGAGAACAGGAAGTGTCATGTTTTACTGTGAACGGTCGCTATCTTAGCCCTTTCACCTAATCAACATGAAACTGTGTCCAGAGACAGAAGACATGTTGGTGTGTTGAGGATTCCAACCCTGACCGGCTTTGACATAGCAGGTGGGCGTGGCGGCGTGGCGAAGTGACCTGTAACGCCGTTGCCATACGTTTGGCTCTGAATTCCACAATTTCGGGCCCAGCTGCTCCAAACTCACTAGGATGGATCCTTATCCACCCACCGATAGGAATTCATAACAAAATTTGGTGGGCGTGGCCTAATTTCTCTATAGCGACCCCTAGAGTATTTTAAATGAACAGCCCCAAGCCATGCTTAAACCTAGAATTACGAAACTTGGTACACATGTGTATCTTGTCGGGCCGTACAAAAAAGTCTCTTAGAGCCATGCTCTAAACCCAACAGGAAGTCGGCCATTTTAGATTGAATTTCATTTGACCTCGATTTTGACGTTCACAGCATTCGTATTTGATCGAACTCCTCCTAGGGATTTCGATTGATCGGCTTCAAACTCGGTCAGTCTGATCATAAGGCATGTCTGATTTAAAGTTATCAAATTGGTGACTGTATGAGCTTGCTGAAGGGGGGTTACCAGGGGTCAAAGTTCACCTACTCGCCATGAAACACGAAACTCTTATATATCCTGCACAGAAACTCACAGAGA
This sequence comes from Xiphophorus hellerii, assembly GCF_003331165.1. Classification (NCBI taxonomy): domain Eukaryota; kingdom Metazoa; phylum Chordata; class Actinopteri; order Cyprinodontiformes; family Poeciliidae; genus Xiphophorus; species Xiphophorus hellerii. Next base: position 29,052,615 of record NC_045683.1, read on the forward strand.
CACCAAATTTTCAGTTATTGATCAACAATAGGTGTCCTAAAATACCCTGTGGTGAAATTATGACATCGCTTAGGCCACGCCCCCTGAGAACAGGAAGTGTCATGTTTTACTGTGAACGGTCGCTATTTTAGCCCTTTGACCTAATCAACATGAAACTGTGTCCAGAGACAGAAGACATGTTGGTGTGTTGTGGATTCAAGCCCTGACCGGCTGCGATGAAGCAGCTGGGTTTGGCGGCGTGGCGAAGTGACCTGTAACGCCGATGCCATACGTTTGCTTCTAGATTCCACATGTTTCGACCGAGCTGCACCAAACTTGGCCTCAGTGATGCTGTTGTGATGCCTGACAATGCTATGTCATCATATTATGACGTCATCTAAGCCCCGCCCCCTCAGAATGAATTAGAGAGATCTTCTGTGTAATTACATAATAAACAGTACATGTTCGTCGTTTGTAGGGCAATGCTGCCCTCTGCTGGCCACTGAAATAGTTTCATTATTTCAGTAATTCGACACCAGAGGGCAGCATTGCCCTGCAGATGAAATTCTTCGATTTTGTAATACACAGGAAAAAATGAAAAATTGGTATTTCTAACACAAAAACTCACAGAGACTCCAAACTTTCAGTGATTGATCGTCATCAGGTGGCCTACAATACCATATGGTCAAATGATGACATCACGTAGGCCACGCCCCCTGAGAACAGGAAGTGTCATGTTTTACTGTGAACGGTCGCTCTCTTAGCCCTTTGACCTAATCAACATGAACCTGTGTCCAGAGACAGAAGACATGTTGGTGTGTTGAGGTTTCCAACCCTGACCGGCTTTGAGATAGCAGCTGGGCGTGGCGGCGTGGCGAAGTGACCTGTAACGCCGATGCCATACTTTTGCTTCCAGATTCCACATGTTTCGACCGAGCTGCACCAAACTTGGCTTGAGTGATGCTGGTGTGATGTCTGAAAATTCTATGTCATCAGATCATGACGTCATCTAAGCCCCGCCCCCTCGGAACAGGAAGTGCCGTTTTTTTTCCTTGGAAACTTTCATCTATGGCTCTCTTGACCTAATCAAGGTGATTCTGTGTTGGATGACAGATAGGAAGTTGATCTCGCTTGCTTTAAAGTGCCAAGAGTTTTCAATGGCGGCAACGCCATTCGTATACGTTTGCCTCTACATTCCACATATTTTGACCGAGCTGCATCAAACTTGGCCTGAGTGATCCTGGAGGCTTGCCCGTCAATCCTACGTCATCACATTATGACGTCATCTAAGCCCCGCCCCCTCGGAACAGGAAGTGCCGTTTTTTTTCCTTGGAAAGCTCTGTTTATGGCTCTCTTGACCTAATCAAGGTGATTCTGTGTTGGATGACAGATAGGAAGTTGGTCTCGCTTGCTTTAAAGTGCCAAGAGTTTTCAATGGCGGCAACGCCGTTCGTATACGTTTGCCTCTACATTCCACATATTTTGACCGAGCTGCATCAAACTTTGCCTGAGTAATCCTGGTGGTATGCCCGTCGACCCTACGTCATCATATTATGACGTCATCTAAGCCCCGCCCCCTCGGAACAGGAAGTGCCGTTTTTTTCCTTGGAAAGCTCCGTTTATGGCTCTCTTGACCTAATCAAGGTAATTCGGATGATAAACTCTGTCAATGCTCGCTTCTGGCTGAACCGTGTGGGCGTGGCCAAATGGCGAATATCAGTCCCTCGCCATATTCATACGTTTGGCTCTAATTCACACATGGATCATCCGATTGGCGCCAAACTGGATATGTATGACCTTTGTTCACCTCTAAAGAGCCCGACGGGTTTGAGATGTAATTTGACTCCACTGCGCCCCCTAAGTTGATACATCGGCCGTATCTCCTCGACGCATCGACCGATCTGCACCAGATTTTTCGACAGTCGTCGGGCAGCGCCGCCGAACGCATTCACACGTGTCGCCCGGTGGACGGGCGGGGAAAATGCGCGACAGCTTCTGCTGCGGCTGGCGGGCGGCGGTGCTGGAAACTGCGGCAGAGCTTCCGCGGTGGGGAGCGGGCTGCGGCTCTGGAAAACGCACGAGAGCTTCTGCGGTGGCCGGAACCCCCGCGGTGGCCAATAGGCCGGAGCGGCGCTTGCTGCGAGGGCCGCCCGAGGCTGCTTGCAGCTTTAATTAGGCCCGAGCAGCAAAGCGCTGCGAAGGCCTATTGTATCTGTACTGTTTTATTATTTTTCTTCCCTACAAATGAATTGCCCTTTTGGGGGCTTTATCATATTCAAAAACTCACCAAACTTGGCGGACGCATACAGCGACGCTCAAATTTACGTATTTTAAGGTCGTCGCAAAAATCGCAAAAAAAATTGCTCAACGGCGGCAACTAGCAATTTTCAAAAGACCCATTGCTATTCACTTACTTCATCGTAGAGACTTGAAATTCGGTACAGTTGTAGAGCTCACTAAGACGCTCAGAATTTACAAGTAATGTCATAGTGCAAGTATCACAGGAAGTCGGCCATTTTGTATTGAAGGTCCATTTTTTTCCTCGATTTTGACGTTTACAGCCTTCGTATTTGATCGAACTCCTCCTAGGGATTTCGATTGATCGGCTTCAAACTCGGTCAGTCTGATCATAAGGCATGTCTGATTTAAAGTTATCAAATTGGTGAGTTTTGGAGCATGTTGAAGGGGGGTTAGCAGGGGTCAAAGTTCACCTACACGCCATGAAACAAAAACCTCTTATATTTCCTATACAAAAACACATAGAGGGACCAAACTTTCAGTGATTGATCGGCATCGGGTGTCCTATAATACCCTGCAGTGAAATTTTTTTTTTACGTAGGCCACGCCCCCTGAGAGCAGGAAGTGTAATGTTTTACTGTGAACGGTCGCTATCTTAGCCCTTTGACCTAATCAACATGAAACTGTGTCCAGAGGCAGAAGACATGTTGGTGTGTTGTGGATTCCAACCCCGACCGGCTGCGATGAAGCAGGTGGGCGTGGCGGCGTTGCGAACGCCGTCGAATTTCGTTTGGCTCTGAATTCCACAGTTTCGGGGTGAGCTGCTCCAAACTCACTAGGATGGATCCTTATCCATCCCCGAACAGGAATCCATAGCGATATTTGGTGGGCGTGGCCTAATTTCTCTATAGCGACCCCTAGAGTATTTTAAATGAACAGCCCAAAGCCATGCTTTAACTTAGAATTACGAAACTTGGTACACATGTGTATCTTGTCGGGACGTACAAAAAAGTCTCTTAGAGCCATGCTCTAAACCCAACAGGAAGTCGGCCATTTTAGATTGAAGTTCATTTGACCTCGATTTTGACGTTTACAGCCTTTGCATTTGATCGAACTCCTCCTAGGGATTTCGATTGATCGGCTTCAAACTCGGTCAGTCTGATCATAAGGCATGTCTGATTTAAAGTTATCAAATTGGTGACTGTATGAGCTTGCTGAAGGGGGGTTACCAGGGGTCAAAGTTCACCTACTCGCCATGAAACACGAAACTCTTATATATCCTGCACAGAAACTCACAGAGATACCAAACTTTAAATTATTGATCATCATTAGGTGTCCAAAAATACCCTGTGGTCAAATGATGACATCACTTAGGCCACGCCCCCTGAGAACAGGAAGTGTCATGTTTTACTGTGAACGGTCGCTATCTTAGCCCTTTGACATAATCAATATTAAACTGTGTCCAGAGACAGAAGACATGTTGGTGTGTTGTGGATTCAAGCCCTGACCAGCTGCGATGAAGCAGCTGGCTGTGGTGGCGTGGCGAAGTGACCTGTAACGCCGATGCCATACGTTTGCTTCTAGATTCCACATATTTCGACCGAGCTGCACCAAACTTGGCCTGACTCATCCTGGTGTGATGCCTGACAATGCTACGTCATCATATTATGACGTCGTCTAAGCCCCGCCCCCTCAGAATGAATTAGAGAGATCTTCTGTGTAATTACATAATAAACAGTCCATGTTCGTTGTTTGTAGGGCAATGCTGCCCTCTGCTGCCCACTGAAATAGTTTCATTATTTCAGTAAATCGACACCAGAGGGCAGCATTGCCCTACGGAATGACAGTTCAATGTTGAATTAAAGAGGAAAAAATTAAATAATTTGTAATTCTAACACAAAAACTGACAGAGACACCAAACCTTCAGTTATTGATCATTATCTTGTGTCCAATAATATCCAATGGTTAAATGATGACATCACGTAGGCCACGCCCCCTGACAACAGGAAGTCTTGTATTTTACTGTGAACGGTCGATAGCTTCTGCACCAAACTTTGCACGAGTGACCCTGGTGGGATCCCTGACGACCCTGTGTCATCATATTATGACGTCATCTAAGCCCCGCCCCCTCAGAACAGGAAGTGTCTTTTTTTTCCTTGGAAAGCTCCGTTTATGGCTCTCTTGACCTAATCAAGGTAATTCGGATGATGAGCTCTGTCAATGCTCGCTTCTGGCTGAACCGTGTGGGCGTGGCCAAATGGCGAATATCAGTCCCTCGCCATATTCATACGTTTGGCTCTAATTCACACATAGATCATCCGATTGGCGCCAAACTGGATATGTATGACCTTTGTTCTGCTCTAAAGAGCCCAACGGGTTTGAGATGTAATTTGACTCCACTGCGCCCCCTAAGTTAATACATCGGCTCTGTCTCCTCGACGCATCGACCGATCTGCACCAGATTTTTTGACAGTCGTCGGGGAGCGCCGCCGAACGCATTCACGCGTGTCGCCCGGTGGACGGGCGGGGAAAATGCGCGACAGCTTCTGCGGCGGATGGCGGTGCTGGAAACTGCGGCGGAGCTTCCGCGGTGGGGAGCGGGCTGCGGCTCTGGAAAACGCGCGAGAGCTTCTGCGGTGGCCGGAACCCCCGCGGTGGCCAATAGGCCGGAGCGGCGCTTGCTGCGAGGGCCGCCCGAGGCTGCTTGCAGCTTTAATTATTATTAGGCCCGAGCAGCAAAGCGCTGCGAAGGCCTATTGTATCTGTGCTGTTTATTATTATTATTCTTATTATTCTTCCACCCAAATGAATTGCCTTTTTGGGGGCTTTATCATATTCAAAAACTCACCAAACTTGGCGGTCGCGACTAGAAAAATTCAAAATTTTGAATTTTAAGGTTGTCGCAAAAATCGCAAAAAAAATTGCTCAACGGCGGCAACTAGCAATTTTCTGTTGACACAATGGTATGAACGTACTTCATCGTAGAGACATGAAATTTGGTACACTTGTAGAGCTCACCAAAAGACTCAGAACTTACATTTAATGTTATTAGCCAACTATCACAGGAAGTCGGCCATTTTGTATTGAACGTCCATTTTTTTCCTCGATTTTGACGTTTACAGCCTTCGTATTTGATCGAACTCCTCCTAGGGATTTCGATTGATCGACTTCAAACTCGGTCAGTCTGATCATAAGGCATGTTTGATTTAAAGTTATCAAATTGGTGAGTTTTGGAGTATGTTGAAGGGGGGTTAGCAGGGGTCAAAGTTCACCTACTCGCCATGAAACACGAAACTCTTATATTTCCTATAAAAAAACACATAGAGGGACCAAACTTTCAGTGATTGATCGGCATCGGATGTCCTAAAATACCCTGTGGTGAAATGATGACATCACTTAAGCCACGCCCCCTGAGAACAGGAAGTGTCATGTTTTACTGTGAGCGGTCGCTCTCTTAGCCCTTTGACCTAATCAACATGAAACTGTGTCCAGAGACAGAAGACATGTTGGTGTGTTGAGGATTCCAACCCTGACTGGCTTTGACATAGCAGGTGGGCGTGGCGGCGTGGCGAAGTGACCTGTAACGCCGTTGCCATACGTTTGGCTCTGAATTCCACAATTTCGGGCCCAGCTGCTCCAAACTCACTAGGATGGATCCTTATCCACCCCCCGACAAGAATTCATAACAAAATTTGGTGGGCGTGGCCTAATTTCTCTATAGCGACCCCTAGAGTATTTTAAATGAACAGCCCCAAGCCATGCTTAAACCTAGAATTACGAAACTTGGTACACATGTGTATCTTGTCGGGACGTACAAAAAAGTCTCTTAGAGCCATGCTCTAAACCCAACAGGAAGTCGGCCATTTTAGATTGAATTTCATTTGACCTCGATTTTGACGTTCACAGCATTCGTATTTGATCGAACTCCTCCTAGGGATTTCGATTGATCGGCTTCAAACTCGGTCAGTCTGATCATAAGGCATGTCTGATTCAAAGTTATCAAATTGGTGACTGTATGAGCTTGCTGAAGGGGGGTTACCAGGGGTCAAAGTTCACCTACTCGCCATGAAACACGAAACTCTTATATATCCTGCACAGAAACTCACAGAGACACCAAATTTTCAGTTATTGATCAACAATAGGTGTCCTAAAATACCCTGTGGTGAAATTATGACATCGCTTAGGCCACGCCCCCTGAGAACAGGAAGTGTCATGTTTTACTGTGAACGGTCGCTATCTTAGCCCTTTGACCTAATCAACATGAAACTGTGTCCAGAGACAGAAGACATGTTGGTGTGTTGTGGATTCAAGCCCTGACCGGCTGCGATGAAGCAGCTGGGTGTGGCGGCGTGGCGAAGTGACCTGTAACGCCGATGCCATACGTTTGCTTCTAGATTCCACATGTTTCGACCGAGCTGCACCAAACTTGGCCTCAGTGATGCTGTTGTGATGCCTGACAATGCTATGTCATCATATTATGACGTCATCTAAGCCCCGCCCCCTCAGAATGAATTAGAAAGATCTTCTGTGTAATTACATAATAAACAGTACATGTTCGTCGTTTGTAGGGCAATGCTGCCCTCTGCTGGCCACTGAAATAGTTTCATTATTTCAGTAATTCGACACCAGAGGGCAGCATTGCCCTGCAGATGAAATTCTTCGATTTTGTAATACACAGGAAAAAATGAAAAATTGGTATTTCTAACACAAAAACTCACAGAGACTCCAAACTTTCAGTGATTGATCGTCATCAGGTGTCCTACAATACCATATGGTCAAATGATGACATCGCTTAGGCCACGCCCCCTGAGAACAGGAAGTGTCATGTTTTACTGTGAACGGTCGCTATCTTAGCCCTTTGACCTAATCAACATGAAACTGTGTCCAGAGACAGAAGACATGTTGGTGTGTTGAGGTTTCCAACCCTGACCGGCTTTGAGATAGCAGCTGGGCGTGGCGGCGTGGCGAAGTGACCTGTAACGCCGATGCCATACTTTTGCTTCTAGATTCCACATGTTTCGACCGAGCTGCACCAAACTTGGCTTGAGTGATGCTGGTGTGATGTCTGAAAATTCTATGTCATCAGATTATGACGTCATCTAAGCCCCGCCCCCTCAGAACAGGAAGTGCTATTTTTTTCCTTGGAAACTTTCATCTATGGCTCTCTTGACCTAATCAAGGTGATTCTGTGTTGGATGACAGATAGGAAGTTGATCTCGCTTGCTTTAAAGTGCCAAGAGTTTTCAATGGCGGCAACGCCATTCGTATACGTTTGCCTCTACATTCCACATATTTTGACCGAGCTGCATCAAACTTGGCCTGAGTGATCCTGGAGGCTTGCCCGTCAATCCTACGTCATCACATTATGACGTCATCTAATCCCCGCCCCCTCCGAACAGGAAGTGCCATTTTTTTCCTTGGAAAGCTCTGTTTATGGCTCTCTTGACCTAATCAAGATGATTCGGATGATAAACTCTGTCAATGCTCGCTGCTGGCTGAACCGTGTGGGCGTGGCCAAATGGCGAACATCAGTCCCTCGCCATATGCATACGTTTGGCTCTAAATCACACACGGATCATCCGATTGGCGCCAAACTGGATATGTATGATCTTTGTTCACCTCTAAAGAGCCCAACGAGTTTGAGATGTAATTTGGCTCCACTGCGCCCCCTAAGTTAATACATCGGCTGTGTCTCCTCGAGGCATCGACCGATCTGCGCCAGATTTTTTGACAGTGGTCGGGGAGCGCTGCCGAACGCATTCACGCATGTCGCCTGGTGGACGGGCGTGGAAAATGCGCGACAGCCTCTGCGGTGGCTAGCGGGCGGCGGTGCTGGAAACTGCGGCAGAGCTTCTGCGGTGGGGAGCGGGCTGCGGCTCTGGAAACCGCGCGAGAGCTTCTGCGGTGGCCGGAACCCCCGCGGTGGCCAATAGGCCGGAGCGGCGCTTGCTGCGAGGGCCGCCCGAGGCTGCTCGCAGCTTTAATTAGGCCCGAGCAGCAAAGCGCTGCGAAGGCCTATTGTATCTGTACTGTTTCTTATTATTATTATTCTTCCCACCTCTTCGTGTGCCTTTTTGGGGGCTTTATCATATTCAAAAACTCACCAAACTTGGCGGTCGCAACTAGAAAAATTAAAAATTTTGAATTTTAAGGTTGTCGCAAAAATCGCAAAAAAAATTGCTCAACGGCAGCAACTAGCAATTTTCTGTTGACACAATGGTATGAACGTACTTCATCGTAGAGACATGAAATTTGGTACACTTGTAGAGCTCACCAAAAGACTCAGAACTTACATTTAATGTTATAAGCCAACTATCACAGGAAGTCGGCCATTTTGTATTGAACGTCCATTTTTTACCTCGATTTTGACGTTTACAGCCTTCGTATTTGATCGAACTCCTCCTAGGGATTTCGATTGATCGACTTCAAACTTGGTCAGTCTGATCATAAGGCATGTTTGATTTAAAGTTATCAAATTGGTGAGTTTTGGAGCATGATGAAGGGGGGTTAGCAGGGGTCAAAGTTCACCTACTCGCCATGAAACACGAAACTCTTATATTTCCTATACAAAAACACATAGAGGGACCAAACTTTCAGTGATTGATCGTCATCGGGTGCCCTACAATACCCTGTGGTCAAATGATGACATCACTTAGGCCACGCCCCCTGAGAACAGGAAGTGTCATGTTTTACTGTGAACGGTCGCTATCTTAGCCCTTTGACCTCATCAATATGAAACTGTGTCCAGAGACAGAAGACATGTTGGTGTGTTGAGGATTCCAACCCTGACCGGCTTTGACATAGCAGGTGGGCGTGGCGGCGTGGCGAAGTGACCTGTAACGCCGTTGCCATACGTTTGGCTCTGAATTCCACAATTTCGGGCCCAGCTGCTCCAAACTCACTAGGATGGATCCTTATTCACTCACCGACAGGAATTCATAACAAAATGTGGTGGGCGTGGCCTAATTTCTCTATAGCGACCCCTAGAGTATTTTAAATGAACAGCCCCAAGCCATGCTTAAACCTAGAATTACGAAACTTGGTACACATGTGTATCTTGTCGGGACGTACAAAAAAGTCTCTTAGAGCCATGCTCTAAACCCAACAGGAAGTCGGCCATTTTAGATTGAATTTCATTTGACCTCGATTTTGACGTTCACAGCATTCGTATTTGATCGAACTCCTCCTAGGGATTTTGATTGATCGGCTTCAAACTCGGTCAGTCTGATCATAAGGCATGTCTGATTTAAAGTTATCAAATTGGTGACTGTCTGAGATTGCTGAAGGGGGGTTACCAGGGGTCAAAGTTCACCTACTCGCCATGAAACACGAAACTCTTATATATCCTGCACAGAAACTCACAGAGACACCAAACTTTCAGTTATTGATCATCAATAGGTGTCCTAAAATACCCTGTGGTGAAATGATGACATCACTTAGGCCACGCCCCCTGAGAACAGGAAATGTCATGTTTTACTGTGAACGGTCGCTATCTTAGCCCTTTGACCTCATCAACATGAAACTGTGTCCAGAGACAGAAGACATGTTGGTGTGTTGTGGATTCAAGCCCTGACCGGCTGCGATGAAGCAGCTGGGTGCGGCGGCGTGGCGAAGTGACCTGTAACGCCGATGCCATACGTTTGCTTCTAGATTCCACATGTTTCGACCGAGCTGCACCAAACTTGGCCTGACTCATCCTGGTGTGATACCTGACAATGCTATGTCATCATATTATGACGTCATCTAAGCCCCGCCCCCTCGGAACCGGAAGTGCCGTTTTTTTCCTTGGAAAGCTCTGTTTATGGCTCTCTTGACCTAATCAAGGTGATTCTGTGTTGGATGACAGATAGGAAGTTGGTCTCGCTTGCTTTAAAGTGCCAAGAGTTTTCAATGGCGGCAACGCCGTTCGTATACGTTTGCCTCTACATTCCACATATTTTGACCGAGCTGCATCAAACTTGGCCTGAGTGATCCTGGAGGCTTGCCCGTCGATCCTACGTCATCATATTATGACGTAATCTAAGCCCCGCCCCCCCGGAACAGGAAGTGCCGTTTTTTTCCTTGGAAAGCTCTGTTTATGGCTCTCTTGACCTAATCAAGATGATACGGATGATAAACTCTGTCAATGCTCACTGCTGGCTGAACCGTGTGGGCGTGGCCAAATGGCGAATATCAGTCCCTCGCCATATACATACGTTTGGCTCTAATTCACACATGGATCATCCGATTGGCGCCAAACTGGATATGTATGACCTTTGTTCTGCTCTAAAGAGCCCAACGGGTTTGAGATGTAATTTGGGGAAAATGCGCGACAGCTTCTGCAGCGGCTAGCGGGCGGCAGTGCTGGAAACTGCGGCAGAGCTTCTGCGGTGGGGAGCGGGCTGCGGCTCTGGAAAACGCGCGAGAGCTTCTGCGGTGGCCGGAACCCCCGCGGTGGCCAATAGGCCGGAGCGGCGCTTGCTGCGAGGGCCGCCCGAGGCTGCTTGCAGCTTTAATTATTATTACGATTCTGCCCCCCCAAAGAGGCGCCTTTTTGGGGGCTTTATCATATTCAAAAACTCACCAAACTTGGCGGTCGCGACTAGAAAATTTAAAAATTTTGAATTTTAAGGTTGTCGCAAAAATCGCAAAAAAAATTGCTCAACGGCGGCAACTAGCAATTTTCTGTTGACACAATGTTATGAACGTATTTCATCGTAGAGACATGAAATTTGGTACACTTGTAGAGCTCACCAAAAGACTCAGAACTTACATTTAATGTTATTAGCCAACTATCACAGGAAGTCGGCCATTTTGTATTGAACGTCCATTTTTTTCCTCGATTTTGACGTTTACAGCCTTCGTATTTGATCGAACTCCTCCTAGGGATTTCGATTGATCGACTTCAAACTCGGTCAGTCTGATCATAAGGCATGTTTGATTTAAAGTTATCAAATTGGTGAGTTTTGGAGTATGTTGAAGGGGGGTTAGCAGGGGTCAAAGTTCACCTACTCGCCATGAAACACGAAACTCTTATATTTCCTATAAAAAAACACATAGAGGGACCAAACTTTCAGTGATTGATCGGCATCGGATGTCCTAAAATACCCTGTGGTGAAATGATGACATCACTTAAGCCACGCCCCCTGAGAACAGGAAGTGTCATGTTTTACTGTGAGCGGTCGCTCTCTTAGCCCTTTGACCTAATCAACATGAAACTGTGTCCAGACACAGAAGACATGTTGGTGTGTTGAGGATTCCAACCCTGACCGGCTTTGAGATAGCAGCTGGGCGTGGCGGCGTGGCGAAGTGACCTGTAACGCCGATGCCATACGTTTGCTTCTAGATTCCACATGTTTCGACCGAGCTGCACCAAACTTGGCTTGAGTGATGCTGGTGTGATACCTGAAAATTCTATGTCATCAGATTATGACGTCATCTAAGCCCCGCCCCCTCAGAACAGGAAGTGCTATTTTTTTCCTTGGAAACTTTCATCTATGGCTCTCTTGACCTAATCAAGGTGATTCTGTGTTGGATGACAGATAGGAAGTTGGTCTCGCTTGCTTTAAAGTGCCAAGAGTTTTCAATGGCGGCAACGCCGTTCGTATACGTTTGCCTCTACATTCCACATATTTTGACCGAGCTGCATCAAACTTGGCCTGAGTGATCCTGGAGGCTTGCCCGTCAATCCTACGTCATCACATTATGACGTCATCTAAGCCCCGCCCCCTCGGAACCGGAAGTGCCGTTTTTTTCCTTGGAAAGCTCTGTTTATGGCTCTCTTGACCTAATCAAGGTGATTCTGTGTTGGATGACAGATAGGAAGTTGGTCTCGCTTGCTTTAAAGTGCCAAGAGTTTTCAATGGCGGCAACGCCGTTCGTATACGTTTGCCTCTACATTCCACATATTTTGACCGAGCTGCATCAAACTTGGCCTGAGTGATCCTGGAGGCTTGCCCGTCAATCCTACGTCATCACATTATGACGTCATCTAAGCCCCGCCCCCTCGGAACCGGAAGTGCCGTTTTTTTCCTTGGAAAGCTCTTTTTATGGCTCTCTTGACCTAATCAAGGTGATTCTGTGTTGGATGACAGATAGGAAGTTGGTCTCGCTTGCTTTAAAGTGCCAAGAGTTTTCAATGGCGGCAACGCCGTTCGTATACGTTTGCCTCTACATTCCACATATTTTGACCGAGCTGCATCAAACTTGGCCTGAGTGATCCTGGAGGCTTGCCCGTCGATCCTACGTCATCACATTATGACGTCATCTAAGCCCCGCCCCCTCGGAACCGGAAGTGCCGTTTTTTTCCTTGGAAAGCTCCGTTTATGGCTCTCTTGACCTAATCAAGATGATTCGGATGATGAGCTCTGTCATTGCTCGCTGCTGGCTGAACCGTGTGGGCGTGGCCAAATGGCGAATATCAGTCCCTCGCCATATTCATACGTTTGGCTCTAATTCAAGCATGGATCATCCGATTGGCTCCAAACTGGATATGTATGACCTTTGTTCACCTCTAAAGAGCCCAACGGGATTGAGATGTAATTTGGCTCCACTGCGCCCCCTAAGTTAATACATCGGCTGTATCTCCTCGATGCATCGACCGATCTGCACCAGATTTTTTGACAGTCGTCGGGGAGCGCCGCCGAACGCATTCACGCGTGTCGCCCGGTGGACGGGCATGGAAAATGCGCGACAGCTTCTGCGGCGGCTAGCGGGCGGCGGTGCTGGAAACTGCGGCAGAGCTTCTGCGGTGGGGAGTTGGCTGCGGCTCTGGAAATCGTGCGAGAGCTTCTGCGGTGGCTGGAACCCCCACGGTGGCCAATAGGCCGGAGCGGCGCTTGCTGCGAGGGCCGCCCGAGGCTGCTTGCAGCTTTAATTTTAATTATTATCCACAACTGATTTTGACTTGACTTTGTGCCACTGTGAAATTATTTTGCAGTAGGGGAAAAAAATTCAAGGTCAGCTATTAATATTGGCAAGAGAAATATTTGGCCTTTACAGAAGAGTGTCAAGAAGAAAGTCTTAGTTGAAATAAAGTCACGAGAAGTTCTGTTTGCAAAAAGCCGAGCAGGGAACACGGCAAACGTGTGGACCAAGGTTCATGTGGTCGAAGATGCCCAAAATTAAACCTTTTAGTGTGTTTGCTGTGGAACTCTGAGACTGCGAGTCTACCCCGACTATCTTCCCTAAAAGTCTTGTATCGGGGTTCTTCTTCCAACACAACGACGACCCCACCCAGAGCTACAAACGGGTTTAGAGGGTTTGAATGGAGGGTTTGTTTAGAACGGTCCGGACGGAGAAAATTGTAAAATAGGTCGTGTTATGAGACTACATGTGTTAATCCTGACTGAAAGCGTGACAGTTTAGATTTGAAGTGTGGCATTAAGCGAGGGGCGGGATGAGTTGGAACAAGCTCATGATGAATCAGTGAAAAAAGCAGAGCAGAGGGTGATGGGGGAATTAGCAGTGGTTGAAAGTGAAAGTGGTGGAGCACATGACCCCAGAGGAAGCCACAAAGACTACCTTCTCTCTAAAAGGATCCCAGGTGCATTAGTCACATGATGGCGAACAAGAGAAAAACCTCCACATATCGACAAAATAGTTCTGTGACCTCTTTTTCCATCAAACAAGCTCCAGGTTGAAGATATTTCACTACCAGAAGCAGCATATTGAGCGGCCTGATGTGTTCTGTGAGAAGGATAAAAAAGGACGGGATAATCTGACACTTATGTGGCTTCAAAGAGTCACATCCAGTTGCACAGGGCGGAACATTTCGGTTCATCCGCGATCCGAGTAGAAGAGGACGCTTGTCTGCCACAAGATGGCAGCAGAGAGCAGTCCAGATTAGGCTGAGAACACGCGAGATGTTGAACTAAGATACCTGAGCTGACATAAAACTAGGCTTTCCACTTAAAGAACCTGTCGATGATTATTTACATTTTTACGAAAAGGTAAATGAAAACACGTTTTCCCCAAACCTGTCTGTCCTTTGCTACATTTAAGAGGTGTTGTATTTCCTGTCAGAAATTATTTTATTGGTTAAATGACAATAAATGTACAGTAAATCAAAATTTATTTAGGGTTGTGAATAATTTTGATTCTTAACGACGGCTCAGTTAACAATGAGCCTTTTCTGTGAGTTGAATTGATGAACCAAAATAACTGAGTGTATTCAGATGGATAACTGTATTTTATGTTATAATTTGCCCTTCATGAGTATATTAATTTTGTTTCTCATATATATATATATATATATATATATATATATATATATATATATATATATATATATATATATATATATATATATTTAAGATACCTGAGCTGACATATATATATATATATATATATGTACTTTAATATTTGTGTGAGTCTACCTCAATGTTCTGTCACTTTGCAGCTGTTAGACCTGAGTTTTCCCACTGTGGGACAATAAAGGATTTTTCTGTTCTGTGTTTTGGTCACTTCCTGTGTCTTTAGATGTCTCCACTGGAAAGGGCGGAAAAAAAAAGTATGTCTTTTTATTTGTTTGCCTTGGAAAAAGATTCGCAATAAAGAAATATTTTGAGAAGTGACAAATTTATTAAGAAGGAAATTGTTGAAACCCTTATTTGTAGCCTATTGTTTGGGAAGGTTTTACTGGGTTTTCTGAGATGTTTGGGAAAAGGAAAATAAGTAAATTTCTGTTTTAATTTCTTCTTTATGAAAGTAACCGTTGAGTTTGTTGTTTGCTACTGACAGTAATGTTGCTGTGATGTTTTTATAGTGTCTCTCAAATTTCCTATAGTCACGTGGAGGCAGCATCCAGAACTATTCTCTAACGCTGCAGCTGGGGCAGAGCCTATTATCGGACAGAGTCAGTGGGCGGGGCCTCATTGGTTTGGGCCACTCCCTCCGCCGGACCTGATTTGCATCCAGAGCAGTGAAAGTTCGGAGCGCGGCAGAAAGAGGAGCAGCTGACTTCAGGATCCAGAGAAGGAGCTTCATCTCGGGGAAATTACAGTAAGTTCAGCTGCAGCTGGAACTTTTCAGTCTCTGAGCCCAAACTTTGAGTCCGTCTTTAAAAAAACCTTTTCAAACATTCATTTATTCTGTGCATGACATGCTTATGTGTTCTAATCTGCACTACAATACAATTTAAGAGCATGATGAAAATAATTTCAAAACCCAAGGAGTCTGTTTCTATGCCTGAGTTGACATGCCCTGACTGTAGGACCTCCTTTTTGTGCCTCAGATTGACTACATTTCTCCATCAGATAAATTTGTAATCACAAAGCGATTTGGCTTTTTCTTCTTAGTGGCTGCTTGCACTGTTTGGCAAGGGTCACTCAAAGAGTTGCTGGCATTCCTGCAAATTGACATTTTGACCTTTTCAGTCAATCCATAGACCCCTACAGTCCCCGGTGGGGGAAAAAAAAGGTTCACGTCACAACAAACCCTTAAATAGTCCTTAGACCAGAGCTTGTGTAGGAAAATATCAGACAGCATGATTCCCGTTCCATATTTCAGGTTTTCTGATCCGTGTTTAGTTTTCCCTCAAACCGAAGGAAATCCTGCACAGCCTCAATGTGTTCAGATGTTTCAGCTCCAGCGTCACCCAGTCTGCATGCCTCATGATCGCTGTGGGAAGAGAGAGCCGCTGAGAAAACCCAGCTCGGATCAAAGCACAACCAACTGCCTAATGATGGCGGTGCTGTTGTTTGCCCGTCCAGAGGCCAGAGCCTCATTCCACCCGTTCCCCGTGTGCGGATCAGCTTGTGTAACTGCTGCCACGTTACAGTGAGGAACGCAGAGAGTCTGCAGCCAGATGTTTTCACACCACACAGGACAGGCACATCTGCGGTGAAGTCATCCAATAACATCAGCTCCCTGGGTGTTTTTCAGTCCAGTAGTGGATGTTTTCTTGGTTCTGGAATGACGTGTTAATCCTGTTTTATGGCTTCTTGTTTTGTTTCTACATGTGAGGCTTAACAGTTTAAAAAATCCCATGACATCAACTCGCTGCAGTGACAGAACATTTCAAGCTGTGCTTGTTGACCAGGACTTCGACTGGACACTTGGGAACTACATGTAACTGGTCCTGTGGGTTCTTCTGGGATGTGAGGCGGTGTCTCTGTAGACCCAACTCATTCTATGTTCTACCTGTAGAACACAGGGTTACTTCACCCGCCACATTTTACGGTGCATTCACACCAACCCTGTTCAGTCCAGTGTAATTCTAGTTTGTTTGCCCAGAAATCCAGTTTGTTTGGGGAGATTTAATTGAACTCTGATGAAGACCAGAAAGGTCAACTTTCGTCCGCCTACAGACCTGGGCGCGGTTGAAGTGAACTGTGGTGCAGTTCAATTATACATGTCGATGCCAGGTGGACCAGAGACCTCTAAAAAAAAAGTGGACTACAGTGCAGTGCATTCTGGGGAAACACAACCAAAACAAACACGGTACTCTAGCGATAGTGGGAGAAATGGCTCATTGTCTTTTACCATCGACTGAACACAACTACAACCACTAAAATCTGATGGCACTCAGTTTTTATTTACATTTCGTGAAGAAAGAAGTGACGCTTAGTGTCTTCCTTTGAGGTTTTAGTGTTGTTTCCTTTAGTGGTTCTTGGTGCAGCGTCGCCAGAGGCGACGGGGTGAACAGGTAGCTCAAAGGATTTTGTTCATCTAACAGAGTGCAGTGTGACAGCGAACCGCACCAGTTGAAACTGTAACAAATGTGGCAATTTTGGTCTCTAGTCGAACCAAGTCTACCGGATTATCAGGTGTGAAAACACCCTAAGCTCTTTGATAAGAGCTAACTCAAAAAAGGTTGTGTAAAGCTGACTAAATAATCTGGCACCCTACAAACCTTTAGTTTTGTGACACTGTCCCACAAACTAACACTGTTCCAGTCTCTCTTTTTCAATGTCTATTAGTGGAGTTGCAGTTGAGTGGGTTATCAGTTTGTTTGACTGTGACTGCGGTCGGGTCAGGTCGGGTCAGGTCGGATCAGGTCGGGTCATTTCCACTCATACACCTGCAGACTCCAGTCTTCACGCTGTCTAACACTAGCAGATTTTTGTGCTGACCCAACTTGCCAGCTGACTATAGTGCACACTGATGGCAACTTTATCTGGAAATTTAGGCCAAAACTAGGGAGAATATTGTCCCAACCTTTAATCGACTGCTAGCAACTTTTAATGACTGCTCCTTCTTACTTATTTTTATTTTAACAGTTCCTATCAAAATGTTGGCAAAACAAAAGCTATCCTACTGGGTTAGCATCTTCTTGGTGGTGTTGAGGCTGGCCCACGCCCAGTACGAATACCTCGGATACCCGCCGGGCTACCCAGACCCTGAACAGGAACAGTACACCCCCCCAGTCCTGGCTTCAGATACCCCCAGGATTCAGCTCCGACTAGCAGGACAAAAGAGGAAGCATAATGAGGGTCGAGTTGAGGTTTACTACAACGGTACATGGGGCACTGTCTGCGACGATGACTTCACCATCCATGGTGCCCAGGTGGTGTGCAAGGAACTGGGCTACCAGGAAGCAGTCTCATGGGTCCCATCTTCCAAATATGGGAAAGGAGAAGGTAAGGCACAGACATTCTCAATACGTCACATCTATTATTTTTGTACATGGTATTTATTGGGGTAATACATCCCAGTGGTGTGTAAACTAAGGTTGGGCGACTGCACGGATTTATTGACCATTGATAATAAGCTGAGCCATTCACCAGTCGATTTTTTAAGAGGGATTTTCCTTTTTATTTTTGGCCTTTGAGTTGTTATCTTAATTAATAATAATGCTTGACTGAAGCCACAAGATGCAGCCCATGGGGGAAAAAAAGAATTCTGTTTTTAATGGCGCACGCAAACTCCTTGCAGCTGCAAGCAAAGCTTTTATTTTCCCCAGAGTTCCTCCAAGTTCAGCGGTGATTTATTTACTCAAACGTCTAACAGAAAGTCAGCAAATCAAGGAAATGAACAAACCTGATCATCCTCTTCATGAGACTGACTTAGAAAAACAGAGTGTCTTCAATCAGAGGCTTCTTCAAATTCGCTGTCATACAAACTGATGCAGGAAATCTTTCCTTCCAACAGCCATCACCATCTACAGTAACTCTTTGAAGAATTTGAATTAATATGAGCTACAACAACATTTAATTGCCCTTTAGGATCAATAAAGTATTTTTTTTACTGAATTTGAATTTGATTGTGCTGTAAAATGGCACTATGTGCCTGGAAATGGACGTTAGTGTTCTAAATTGGCAAATCATCGTTCTGCCTAGAAAATGTCCGCTGTGCGAGTATATCACCCATAGTCATTTGTTGACCTGATGAACATTGGTTGGGAAAATGTTACATATCGCAAAACCTTAGTGTAAACTTGAAATATTTTACGGCAACAAAACCAAGGCAGAGTGTTGAATGCTAACAATATGATGAAACTTTCATTTCTGTTTTATCCCATAAGGACCCATCTGGTTTGACAATCTCCAGTGCACTGGAAAAGAGAGGACGCTGGCTCTGTGTCCATCCAACGGGATTGGTGTTTCAGACTGCAAACACACCGAAGATGTAGGCGTCGTGTGCAGCGACCGCAGGATCCCTGGATTTAAATTTGTCAACACATTGCCCAATCATGTGGAGGTAAACGTCTCCAAAAGCTGCATGCGTCTTTCATATTTCCTTCTTATTATTGTCCTTGTGGTCTGTGGGCCTCGGAGATACCAGGTGGTGCTTTTGGTTTGTTCTGATGTAACTTCTGTCCAACAACAACTTTAAAATGTAATGTTTTTCTTGTTATTTGAGCTTGTTATTTAACCTGACAAACTGACCTCTTCTGAATGCATATTCCGATTTCTTGAATATATCTGTACTTCCCTTCTAATTTCAAAATAGGAGAACCTACATAAATAAAGGGTGTCAGGAGTAAAACACTCAAGTTCTCTTTGGCAAAGACATCTCATAGGGTTTTATTATGAATTATTTAATTAGGAATGGGCGAGATATTTTGTTATATCCATAAAACTCATCATGAGCCTTTGTGAGATCTTGTGGTGAATATGCAGTGTTCAGTGATCATGTAGTCTCTAAAGTAGGGTTAGTAAACAGAATTCCTGATTTTCTGAAAGTTGAAAACAAATCTAAGTTGTAGCTCTCTCACAAAGACCTAAATTCTTCTATTATTATTGGTAAAATTATCAAAAGAAGAAGATCCTATTTATACGGCACATTTTCAGCAACAAGGCAGTTCAAAAGTCTAGTTTGTAGAAAGGGTTTGAAGCCCAAAATAGTGTTTTTGCCCCACAGCTTTACTCAGAGTCATTAAGGATGTTTTCACACCTGGTAGTCCAGTAGACTCAGTTCGATTGGGGGCCAAAGTTACAACGATTGTTACATTTTCAGTTGATGCGGTTTGCTTTCAAACTGCACTCTGTCAAACGATCCAAACTAACTGAAAAACCATCTCACCCCTTCGCTTGCAACAAGAACTACTGAAGGAAGTGACAAGAAAACTTCTGAAGAAGACAATGAGTGCAACTTCCGTCTTCACGAAATGTAAACAAAAATGGAGGTGCACCAGATTTTAGCGATTCAAAGATTTCTCTTTTGTATTCGGGAGAAAGCCACGAGCCATTTCTCCTGCTTGCACCAGATTCTCGTTTTTGTTTTGGTTCTATTTGCCCAGAATGTCCTGTGCTATAGTTTGCTTCCTGCTCTTGGAGCGGTCTCTGATCCACTTGCATTCACATATGCATTGGAACTGTGCCAGAATTCACTTCAACTGAACACAGGCCGAAATTTGTAGGAGGACCAGAGTTTGTTTTCTTTTGTCTGCATCACAGTTCGATTGAGTATTTACACCTCCTCAACCAAAGTCTCCAAAGTCTTCTAAAGCTGGTGTTGAGTTCACACCAAACACGTTCTGAGCGTCAGGGGCGTCTGATTTACATTCAAGGTGTATGTGGAGGCGCATAGTGCCGTTGCGGGGCGTTTTGAGTGTCCAGTGCGGCACGATTTGAAATGTTTGGAGTGTTTTGAGCGTTTGAAGAGCCGAGCACGTCCAACATGTCCGACGCTCCACATAGATTTTGAATGTAAACTGGACGCGTTTGGAGTGAACGCACCATAGCAGGCAGCGCACAGGAGAAAAAATGCTGCAAGATTTGACTTATCCAAGGGACAGCTTAGATTGAATGCTTGTCAGAAAAATGTAAATGGGTAACATTCAAATTTAGATGGGACAGACTGTATGGCCTAGCCCTACCTTCTGGAAGACCTCGGTCTCTGCGTAGGGGTTGTGATGATGCATATTTTAAGAAAACTTTGCAAAGAGTGTGATGCAATTCTATCAAACTATAAGACCGTAAAAAAATGCTTTGTTTTATAAAACGAAGGACATCAAAGTTTAAGGATAAAGTTTCCTGATATGTTGGAAGTCAAAAAGTCTTGATGCTTCATATTCACAATTTTACTTACAGTGGGGGATTTCTACACAATCCCTACATGGGAAATTCTTAGTCAGACTTTTTGTATTCAATAAACATTTACCCAACCCAAATCTCAGTACAGTGGACCCGAGGTATTCTCAGGGATTTGGAACCACAGCTGCCTGCGCATAGTTCAAATCTGTGAATACTTGAGGCCTCCTCTACAAAGGCTTCTAGCTGCTGGTTGCAATAGTTCACACACCAAATATACCCTAAGCAGCATTAATACACATACTGTCTTAACTTGTCTTAACACTGCTGTTGAAGCTAACATCTTCGGTCTTCCTTTGTCTGCACTTGGAGTGTGGGGTGAATCAGCTTCATAGAAAATAAATGTAGCTCCCGGATTGTTCAGAATTTGCGAACACCAGCCAATAGTGTGTCAAGTAGCATCGTGCCCAGTCATTTCAGCTTACAACGCTGTGATCCACAAAAAGGCAGATTTTCCATGAATAAATTGGAGTTATGTTCCCCAGAAAAATCCGAAAGTATTGAATACTGAGGCCTTACTTGGAATGTTTCTGTCAGATGTGACCATGTAGCGCTGCACTGAGAAAACAGTACTGCTAAAAAAAAATCTCTTTGGGTTTGGTACAACAAAACTCAAAATTGATAGCTGATCGCAGGGTCCTTTAAAAATAGTCTTAAGCGTCTCAGTGACAGTGAAGCCGAGCAGGTAATTATGAGCTGTTTGTGCTCGTAACTGTCAGTCATTTAGCCAACACTTTTAAGGCCCTTCTGACCGGACTGAGCAGCAAGCTCTGAGCTACCACCACCAGTCCAAAGTGTTCTGCACTCCTTGCAGGCCTCACACATTCCAACGTTGTGAGCTCACTGCAGATCGGACTTAATGCTGTGACTCTGTTATCTTTTCTTTTTTTTTTTTTGCTTCTCCTTGGGAAGCTTAGGAACTAACACAGACATTTCCTCCAGAAATTAATAGTGACTGTAAAATAGAGTTTAACTTAAGAGGAAGTAATGGGCCTTGATGAAGCAAGCGATTAGTAACTGTGGTGCCACACTTGCCTACAGAATTTGCGGTGCCAAGCAAGTTTGACCAGTCACGTCATTTGATCAAGTCAATATAGAAGATTTATTAAAGGGGCAGTATTATGTAAAATTGACTTTTTTGAGCTTTACATCATGTTATAATGTTATTCCAGGAGTTTTGCCTTGATTCTTTCATGCATGTTTGAGAAATACTTTAATCTCCCGTGGCAACCATTCATAACACCTGGATGGACCTAGCTCCGCCTTTGAGGTTCAGCTCCTCCTCAGAGCTGCCGTGTCCAAGCTTCAAAGCTGCCGCCTCACAGAGCAGCCCTCCCACGTGACTGCCCCACTCAGCTCCTTCAGACTAGCCAGCATCAATTAGCAAACACCTGGCAGAACTGAACATCAGCTGAGCTCATTATAGGAGCACTGGTTAAAATGTTAAAGCGTTAATAGAAAGGAGATGTTGTGATGACTTCCCAAAAGCGTAGTGTTGGAAAGAGCAGGACTTTCTTAAAGAGACAGAGGCCCAATTTCAAGGTATTTAATTATAAAGTAAAATTTATTTCATGTCATATTTGTAATTTGCAGCATTTTTATAACAACTGAAGGTAACATAGTTACTTCATTGTGGCTGGAAAACCCATAACACTGTCTCTTTAAGGTCCCGATCATTGCATAAAAATTTTTGCTAGAATATTTTAATCTAACAATTGATTGCTTTGACATCCCTGTTTGAGTTAAAAACAACAAACTCAGATCACAGAGGGTTTTGTTTCAGGGTGTTGTTTGGACTAGTGTGTGAGCTGTTCCATGGTGTTATTGCTTAGTGTGTTTTGGGGGAAACGTCTGTGCGTCCGAACAGCTGATATTGTTTGCGAAAGGTGATTTGGTTTATTAATATACTGCCCCAACAGTAGTTGTTTTCAAACAGCAAATAAACTCAAGAGGAAGAACTGTTTTATTCGTCACACAGCTGATATAGAGACAGTGCGAGCTGTTCATGACAGGAGAGCTACAGACTTTTTCAAATTGATATTTATTTGGAAAAATGAACTGAAAAGGATGGAATGTTTGTGTACTGCTTACTGCCAAATGAATAGTGAAGTATTTCAAGCAATATTAAAGTGAATTGAATTGTGATGTTCTTAACAATACTTCGCCTAGAAATATTTTTCCAATTGTGCGGGGAAGAGGTGCACCGATAAATCGGCCAGCCAATAAATTGGCCCAGATTTTCTTAATTTTGGGGGATCAGTGATCAGCAGTGATCGCAGTTAATAAAAATCACTCCACTGTTGCCAACTCTGCAACTTTATTGCAATGTTTAGCAACATTTCAGACCAAAAAAAAAAAAAAATTGGTATTGGCCAAAATCGCATTTTAAAGATTGGTAGTCAGTGAACACTCAGAAAACTGCCCTACTGAGAGCGGCAGGTCCCATCTACCCGACGACAGTTTGGTTAAAGACGTTTCCTAACGGAGGATTTTTTTCCCTCACTAAATGAAAGCTCTCAATGTTTAGCCTAATGTTTACCAGGAGTGCTAATAGATGAGCTTGGCTCCGTAGAAGGAGATGTCCTTGGACTTTAGAGCCAAGGAGCAGATGATGATTTTCTCCACAGAGTGCAGATGGACATGTCGAGACGTATGGAGCCAGACTGGGATCATAGCCTAAAAAAACCCCAACAAAACCAAACAAAAAAGACCTTCAGACTCAGCTTTTCCATTTACTGAAATAAGTCAGATGGGCCCCCAGCGTGTAAAACACACCCAGCTGGGAGCAGCGCTCCACCGCTGAGGCCTGGCCCTATCATCCAGGCAGGCGCCCCAGTAATGGCAGCCATGAACTGAATGTTGCTGGGGGTTTTAGTGGTTTGGGATGATTATTAGGCTGCATGCAGAGACTCTATCAGGTGAGCCAGAATAACCCACACAGGAAATGGCGAGAGCGTGAGGTAAGACGGAGGTGAAACGTGAAGCCCTCCTGGCTGCCGCTGCTCACCCCGTCAGCCCCGTTCACGTTCTCCTGCATTCTCTGGCATTTTGTGACAGACACAAAGTAAACATGTCATTCCATGACTTTTCTCTGCGGTCTGAGGTTCCCTTGGCTTGCCTGGCTATATTCAGCTCTGTCTCTCTCAGCGGTCCAGTAAACAACACAGTGACCCTCAGTTGTGCTGCTCTGAAGTGGCTGTCACCTCATCTTTCCACTTCCTGCTCTGTCCTTTTATGGCTTTGAGGAAGTCCACTGACCTTCAGTTTATTCTGATTTGGGGTACGATAAATGATAGACAGACGATTAACATCAATAGAAAACACATCCGATAGAACTTTCAATCATTTCACTGAACTCTAATCCAGAACCGCACAGCATTCTGGGGGATGTAGGCAAAGGAAAGGCTTTGGCTGCTCAACCTTTCACAGCCAGATAAGCAAGATCAATCATTGGTAAACAAGTCAACGACTCAATGCAATCTGCTGGGTTTCCTTAGAAACTTTTTTAATCACTCTGAATAATTAACACAGCCCACTGTACCGTTTGATAGGATCAATTCGAATGTATGTGTAATTGAATTGAAATGATTTGTTAGTTTTTTTTGCTTTGCCTCTTACTCCCACTATTCCCCTCCACTTTGGGAGTTTGTGTCGGTGAGCGTAGAGAGGCAGCGCCAACTTCCTTAAACTGAACAGAGACAGAAAGAACCAAATAAATCACGGCAGGTGAGAACCAGGAAAAGAAACAAGAATCACAACAAAAGAAGAACAATGACTTGATAAAAATACAAAAGTAAACTAAAAGTGTCCGCTTGCAAATAGAACAAATGCATTTAAAACCAATAAGCATTTTATTGCAAACAAAAATGTTGTTTTGGATGAAGAAGTAAATGGTGCATGTTATAGGAGAGCATGCAGTGAGGTTTTATCTCGTTTTTGTTACGCTGCTCTTAAATAAAATGTTTTAGTAATATTATTAAAAGTCCATATAATCTGTATTTATCATGGTGAGTAGAGCTGCGTGATATATTGCAAATATATCACCAACGCACTGAGGTAATGTGACATTAACTTTGTAATGTGACAGTGCAATGCTAACGTCACAATACATTAATACTGTAATGTTAATTAACAACATTAAAAACATTTAATACTTACGATAAGCATTAAAACGGTTCCAAATGCTGTTTGGAATGCTGAATTTTGCTCCATATTACTGGAATGTGGAGCAAAATATTCCTGTAATATTTTGCTCTGCTTTTTATACCAGTGATATATTATACCTTCTGAACGCAGTCTCTCTGATTATGTGGTCATACCTGACTCAGATGGTAGCTGAAAATATTAAAGCTAAACAAAGAGCAGTGGAAATATTTGAAAGACAGAAGAGAGAAAAATGTTGGTTTCATCCAAACTAATATCGTCTCAGTGTTGGAACTGCTTGGCCTTCTGGTATCAGGCTACTGCGCTGGAAACATCCAGAACATTTGTCTAAGGATGGCGCTGGCTCAGAGCGCAGCGCTCTCAGTAATTAGGATTAGGAGTCATTTGGTGGATGGATGCATTTGTATCCCTTCCCTTTGAGGATTGTAGCCATGTGTTGCTGGTTTCATGGTGTGGATTTTATCCAGTGCAAACATGATTCACATTAAAGATTTGACCGCACAACCTAAAGCTAGATGGTTTGTTTGTGTTTGGCTCGTTTCCCAGTGCGGGGACAGGCCCCGCACTGGAATACACCGGACCGGGCATGATGGGGAAACGAGTTAAACACAGAGAGCGAAACTGTTTTAAAAAATCGCGTTTTTTGTTCCCTTCTGCTCAATGAGATTTTATTAGTCAAACGCCTGATGTACTCTCAGTGGAAAGCAGCGCTGTGGGTTTTTCTTTTTTTTTCTGTTTTTAACCTGTTTAAGCTCATCATGAGACATTCTGATCCCTGAGTACTGCAGTCATTTTCCACATGCTTCAACTTTTATGCCATGTTGAATCACTTCATTTCCATTAAGTCATTGTCTCTATAATTTATGCTCCAGTATGGCTCACAGTGTCCCAGTGCCGTGAAGCATCTGTTTCCAGTTTGTTAACAAAAGGCCCATTTTAATGGCTCTGAACAGAGGAAGTGAGAGGCAGTGTTCCCTGTTTTCTGTAAATAACTGCAAAAAACACATAATCCTGGATTCCCGTGCACCTGGTCAGACAGTCGTTGCCAAAAATTTTGCTCACTATAATTTTGCTTTACATTGGCATTGGATTCATACTGAAGATCGCACCAAACACATTAAGGAGTAAATCTGCTCGTTAAAGCTGCAGTATGTAACTTTTTATGAAAAACTGTTTTGTTTTTTCATATTTGTTGACACTGTCACCATGTTGTGACAATATGGCATGAGACATAATCTGTGAAAAGAATCATACTCATCTGCCTTCTCCCAGTAACTAGAAACAACCAATCAGAGCCAGGAGGCGGGGCTTAGCGCTGTCAATCACCTTCTGTGAGGCGCTGCTCATTCTCTCTTTCCTTCTAAGGCTAGTTAGCATGGCCACCGATGACGGCGGATAAACAGTTTTTTTGGTAACGTGTAGTTGTTTAGCATGTTCATCAGCAGGTTGATTGACAGCACTAGGACCCGCCTCCTAAAAGAAAATGTATTGGAAAGGGACACGCGAATGTTGGAGAAGTTTGATTGTTTTGCTATAGCAAATTTTCCATTTCTTATAAACGTACATAACCATACGAGTCTGTCGTAGCAGCTGGATGCTCATACTGAACCAGGTTCTGGTTCTGCTGGAGGTTTCTTTCTGTTAGAGGGGAGCTTTTCCTCTCCACTGTCACCACATGCATGTTCAGTTCAGATTACTGTAAAGTCGACGGGTCAATGCAATCTGATGTGTTTCCTTCTGTAGAAACATTTTAGACTACTTTGAATAATTAACTGAGCTTACTGTCCTGTTTGATAGCCAGGGTCTAATGTGTGACTGATTTTTTTCTTAAAGCGCCTCAAGACAATGCTTTTGTTGTGAATAAGTGCTATTGAAATAAACTGAACTTAAAAAGGTCAAAACAAAAAAAAAGTCAAGCCTTGTCTCAGCCAAGCCTGTGTTGAAGTAAATTTTGGCTCCTTTAAATCCTCCCATCAGTTCATCTCCCTGATGCTTTTCCCATCTGCAGCCATTTTCAGGAAAAGGGCTTCACTCCTGAGACTCAGCTGAAACAAAACACACATGTGAGGAAGTCAATGCATTTCCAAGTCAGATTAGCTAGGCTTTTTTTTTTTTTTTTTTTGTACCCCAGAAACATGCTCCTAATCTAAACAGGAAGTTCATCAAGATAAATCCCAAGGAACAAAATGGGAGCATGTAAAGAGGTGGAGCTGGAACCAGGAAACGGACCGAACAGGATCCGTTTCACAAAGCTCAGTGAGACAATCCAACTCTGCCAATGAGAAGGGATTCTTTATCATTTACTCTATATTCAGTTTATACACATGTACAGTATATTCATATCCAGTAATTATTGTGTACCAAAATGTTAGTTTTTTTATAAAATTTCACATTTCCCCAGACTAAAATGATTAATGTGCAGCGGATAGAAAAACTGATGATGTTTTCTCTCTCCTGCCATCTGCCCTTCCGTGGAGGAACATGTCAATTGTGGAAACCCTCCTCTCTCATTATTCCATGTCAGGGTTTTATTTTTTTGGGCTCAGCATGAGAAAAGTCTGTGAGGAACCTGACCGATTTCCCCACTAATTAGATGTTCTCAGTCCATGCTGTCACTTTAAAAATACCCCAAAAAGAAAAAAGTCTAAAAAGCAGCGTTTTATCGCCTGATGTTATGTCCAAGTTAAGTGCCTAAACATACAGAAGAGTCTACTGTATATTTGTCCGGCCAAAACGTTGTTACCTTGGAAACAGGAGGCCAAAATGCAACGAGACGTTTGTGTTTTACAGAGATTCCGCTACGTTGCTACTGTTATGGATTTAGACCTCTTTCACGTGCATATCAATAAATGAGTTGTGCAGTATGTCACAGATTTTAATTCATTTATTTTTAATTGAACCTTGAAATTTCTGTCTTCCATCTTTGAAAAAACATGACAGCAATTAACCAGTTTCCTTGTGAATACAGCCTAGGTGGTGAATGAATACAACAAATGACGATTATGTCTCTCACGTCAAGGATTCTTAAAAAAAAAAGATAATTTTCAAGTAGTAATGTGAGCATGGTGGGTTGTTGAGGATGTGCTTCTCTAGCAAAACTGTTCTGATCTGTGAGGCAACTTCGAAAGCTGTTAGGGTGAAAAACAACAGTTCCTCTGCGATATTGTTTCATTAACGTCAGCCTGTTCTGTGGATCCTTAAGACCGCAGAGACTGAAATCTGATTGGACGAAACACGGGTAATCCACACGGACATGTACAGGAAGCGGCGCAGCCAAGAGAAAAGCTACAAACAAAAAGAAAATAAGTATTGGAGGTAAATTAGTAACATTTATTTGAACAAACATTATAATTCACGTTGTAAATGTTTGTTAGGGATTCTGAAATGCTGAGGCCTGCAGGAGCGCCCACTACTGCGAACATTCAAAATGGAAGCCAACACAAAGCTAAATTCAATGTTCATGTCTAAGTTGTGCAATCACTGCCCAGGCCATGTACTTCAACTCTGCAGCCATTGACAAAGTAGATAGAAATGGTCATGAAAATCATGAAAAAAAGTGTGTGGAAGCATAATTCCGGTTGCGGATTTACTGGTGGGACATTGAAGCACTTTTATACCTCTTTAAAGCTTGTCACGTTGTTTAACGTTAACAAGCTAATTTGTTGTGAAAATGTTTTTTGCCATCTGGAAAAGATTTTACTGACAGCACACAGAGGTCAGGGGTCACAGACATGGAGCGTGAAGGGCCAGGGTGTCGCTGGTTCCGTCTTATGTAACACAGGAAGTGCAGTCTCTAGACAAGTGCAACAAACAGTCTGCTTAAAAAAATGTTTGCGTTTGAAAAGCGCAATGATTCAAAGTTCGGTTTCACCGCATCTAAAGTCCAGGAAAGTCATTCAGACCACTCTGACAAAAGAAAGCTCCATCAGGTAAAAACCAGAGGTGTGCGCGCTGCAGTCTGTTCATCACCTGTTCTCATTATTTGAAGGGCCGTATTAAAAGCGCTCTGCCTGACATATTTCTCTCGATGTTCTTCCACAGAACCTTGACATTCATGTGGAGGATGTGCGCATTCGAGCCATCCTGTCCTCCTACCGTAAGCGGATCCCTGTGACCGAGGGCTACGTGGAGGTGAAAGATGGCGGCAAATGGAAGCAGATCTGCAACGCAGAGTGGAACGAGTTTAACAGCAGAGTCATCTGTGGCATGTTTGGCTTCCCAGGGGAGAGGAGGTTTAATGCCAGAGTCTACAAGTAAGCATGGGTGTGTTGTTCTGGTGGGGCAATGAAACGCTTGCACAGAAATTCAACGTGTTAACTGGCGCAGTGTGTTTGGGAGCATAATATCCTACTTTTGGTGTAACTCAGTGAAAGTCTTCTTTGTGGAAGGGAGAGGTTTATTGAAGGAATATCTTCAACCACGTTGACTGTTGATCTTCTTCAGAATCGCCTTAAAGAGTTGCAAAAACAACAAATTGTTGTTTCTATGTGAATCAGGTTAGATGTAATAACAGACCATTCTTGAGGAAAGATGAGTGTATGAAATAAATGCCTCAGAAGGAGGAGCTTAATTGAGTTAGAATTTCTTCTAAAATTTCATGGGTGAGTTGGTGAAATTTAGCCATTTTCTCTACATTTGTCTGCTATGCATATAGCAGACAAATGTACTGTACTGGACTTGATGATAAAGTCCAACAGATGGTTGACATTTCAGAGTCAGGCGTACTGACTGCCAAAATTTCTCATGAGAAATTCCTTCATTTCCCACAATCCAAATGGATATTGGTGAGTTTGATGAACTGGTTGGGCGTTCAGCCAGGCCTGACACCGCTCAACTGTCAGTATGTTGGGAGCAACATGAAACTGCTACTGTGCATGTTACACAACAAGTTCTTGCTAGGTAACCAAAAAGTGAGTTGATGCTATCTAATCCTTCATTAGCTGGGCTAAGAGAGGTTGAGCGAAATTTTAGATCGAAAACGATCTACCAACTCATCAGGATAGAGGCAAGAGTAGATTTGACTGAAAGTTTCCACAGTGCTGTTCTTAAGAAAACGTTTTAGTCAACGGAAGTTGTACTTTCAAAGTTAACAGAAAAATGATCAGTCAATGCAACATCAATTAAAGACCTTGGAAGTATTTACACCCTTATTGGTTATCAAGCCCAGAGTGTGTCCCTGGCTGAATGTTGCCTGTTTCACATGTTGAGTCAAACCAAAGTTTTGAAGTATATCACAGCTTCTTTGCCTCTCAGTCTGATTTTGAAATCTCCCACAATTATGAAACAGTCATCAATACGTAAAACAGTCATTGGGGGAAAAAATTAGATTAGATTCTCAAACATTGGGTGATCATTAACATCAGACATGGGGGAAGCAGATTGTCTTCGTCCTCTTTGCATCCACTGACTGTCCCATCACCTGGTGCTAGTGCTACACAGAGAGCACAAGAGGTTCAAAAACTACATTTTTTTTTCTTTTTTTTTTAGCCAAAGTGTAAGCCATGCTGCTGTGATTGTTAAATATGTATCCAGAGTAGCACAGGTGTGTGTGACATCAGACACTGTAACCCGTACCTGACTCCTGGCTGTCTGGCATCAGTGCATTGCACTCAGCTCATGGAAGGCCTGAGAAAACCCTGATGGATCATAAATCCTGCTTACGTAAGGAAGCTCTCCGTCCTACTAGCCACAAATTAAACACGGCCCTCCATTAAAACTTCCAGGACTCTAGATAACCGTACATTTTCTGTCTGCTCACGCTGGAAGTCTCCTGCTTTAGGTAACCGCAGCGGAGAACAGATGCTCCCCAACTTTCCGTCTACGTGTCAGGCTGCTCGTGCATCAGCCTTGTGAAACATACAGTGTGCTTCCACGGTCTGCCATTATGAGAACAGAGCCAGGAACAGCAGCAGTTTCATAATCCCGACTTTCACAAGTCCAGCTGTTTCATCCATACAGTCGATTTTTAAGGTTTTGGAAAGTGGAAAATGTTCACTTTCAATTTATATATAATTTTTTTTTTTTTTACAATCAATTAATAAAGATGAAAAATATGTGATTTGAAGTAGATTAAAAGCTAAATGGGGGTTCTTGTGCGTGGCATTCTCTAATGAGTCTTAAAACATTTAAAAAGTTTATCAAAACCAATTTACCTGTTGTAAGAAATGTGTAAATCTTCTTACATTTTCTTAATCATAACCAACTATAGACTCACAGATTATGTTCATATTTCTATCTGAAGCTATTCTGAGTGTTTTCTGGATTGCTGTGAGGCTGGTTGATTGTTTTCAGATTGCAAATGTGGATGTTTTTGACTTCCTGCTTTAAGACTAAGAATGACAGTTAGCTGTTGTGCTAATTTCGGCATCCAAAGATCAGACAGTGCAATTCTCAGAGGAATGGAGCAATCTTTTAGTCAGAGGAGTTGCGATACTGCATACTGACCTGATGACAAGTAAATACAGAGCCCGTATCACCGATAACGATCCTGACGCCGATACTTTTTATTTAAGTTTGACGCATCATCAAACTTCTGACCGGTAGGCGGTTTTGTGGTAGGACAGAATTTGGACAAAGTTTATAAATACATGAATAACATGATTTGTGTGCAGTTTTTCTAAATAAACAAAAAACTATCATCTGAAAACAAATTGAAACAAATTCTTCTTTGAGGTAAAGTTGAGAAGCTATAACACAAAAATAAAGTAAAATTTCAAGAGGGAATCTGGAACTAAAGTATCGATTTCACCACACCAGCATAGATCCAATACTGATACCGTGTTGGTGTCAATATCCCGATATTGTGGATCGATCTGCCCACCTCTACTTGTAGACCGATGAGACATATAGTTTTGGCTCTAACATCCAGCAGCGTCACACTCACTGTTAGGCGAAGTGGGTGGAGTTCACAAATTCAAGTTATTTTGCAGCCACCAGTGATTTCCTTCTATTTACCGAAGTATCCTAGAGCCACAGAGTCACAGCTCTGCACCACAGGGCTTGATGTGAGGCCGTCTCAGTGTCTCAAAAATGTTGTTCCATTCATCTATAATTGGAAATGCTGAGCTGCACAGCCTCAGGATGAATCAAGATGCGTCCCTCTGACTGCTGGGACATGTTCAGAGCCTCTCAGCGGCCCTAAACGTGATGAAGCGAGTGAGGGACATGAAAGGAAGGAGAGCTGGGCTCCATATGGACAGAACAGAACGAGCAGCTTGTGAGCAGACAGCGGAGCCGGTCCTAAGCCGGCTGCTTTGAACACCAGCTCTGGAGAGCTTCCAGTCGGCAGCTAGCTGCTCCTTGCCAGCTCCCAGATGAAAAACCATCGGTGCCTGTCCTGACCTGCTCAGCTTTTTGTATCTGCACCACAGAGACGGTTTTATTGATTGCAGTACTTTCAGATTTCTGTAAATGTAAAGTTACTTTTTATGGGTAGAATTTATTGTTATCATTAGAGATGAGACAGGAAGACAGGAGAAGATCATTAAATACATAACAGAGGATTATTCAGAACCGGAGTGGATGAGATTACCACATGCCGTTATGTGACATGCTAATAATATTATAACTTGCCCCAATTAAATTGTGTGGCTTATTAATTTCATACACAGCAAAAACAGAAAATCTTACCAAGTATTTATGGCCTAGTTTTCTTGTGCAAAGATGTTGGTACACTTGAAATAAGGCAAAACTTGACTCATAAACAACTTTTCAGCAAGAAAAAGGAGCTTGTTTTAAGTCAATAATTCATTAATATTGATGTTAAATTACTACTTTCATAGGCAGATTAATTCACTTATAACATGGAGAAAAATCTCTTGTTATTGGGCACTCTGGATTCATCTGACCAGAGCATCTGCTCTTCCACATCATGTGATTTTTTTTGAGTAATGTTCACAAAATCAAGCTTGAATTTGTTTTGCTCCTCCGTCTGTCCAGGATGTTTGCTCGCAGAAGGAAGCCAACATACTGGGACTTCTCTGTCAACTGCACTGGCACCGAGGCCCACCTGTCCAGCTGCAAGCTGGGTCAGATACTAGCCAGAAAGTCCAATGACACGTGCGCTGGAGGGATGCCGGTGGTGGTGAGCTGCGTGCCTGGCAGAGCCTTCGCCCCGGCGCCCATGACAGGGTATAGGAAGGCCTTCAGACAAGAGGTAACCACGGCTACGCCTCAGCATAGTAAAGTCTTCAGCTCTTTGGGGGTATTACGGTAAAGTGGGTAAAGTAATTTGCTACTTAAACTTAAGCCGTAGTTGCTTATGAAATCTCTCAGCTCTTCCAGAAATTAAATTAAATTAGTGGTACAGTTTTATGAATTTCATAGATCTGCATGATTAAGAAGACAATTTATAGTAAAGACACAAGAGGTCGGTCAGGATTGTCCATAATGTTCTGAATTTTATATTATATTTAGTTTATATTCAAAATGTAATGTAATTTTTCTTAAAGGATCAACCTACTGTGGGATGTTTAAAATATGAAGTCATCCCCATTCTCTACAAAATATATAGAAATCTGAACCTTCAAAATAAGAGCATAAAAATAGTTATCATCAAACATGTTTGATGATAACATTAAACCAAATAAATCCCCCCAGACTGAAGTTGAAAATTGGACGTTCTGCTGCTAGCACTTAGCGTTCGTCAACAATTCATGGGCAGAAGTGAGAGTGTTGCGCAACACAAATAACCACCCGGCTGGAACACGGTGCGCTAAAGAACAAAACATAATTTAACAAAGCTTCAAGGCAGATAATTTGCCTTGGGGAATTTTAATAATTGATGTACTTTAATTACCTCGAGGAATCACTGCAGCCCTAATCTTGAGATTAGTTGTGTAGCAAGTGTAACGGGTACCAGGGTTCCGGACCCGTCAGCAGCAGATAAAGCTGAAAAATGTATGAAAATGAGCACATGGGAGACGCAGTCTGTGTTGCTCCAATTTCTCTCAGCTTATTTATTTAACAAACCAGCTCATTTAACTGTCAATACAGCCCAATTTATAGATCAGTAATTTACTGTACATATTAAACATATTCTATCATTGACATAAACATCAACATTAGCATTCCTTAAACCAGAAATAATCAAATAACCTTGTTATTTTGTCCCATTTCCCTCAGGTAACAAGTACCTTCAATTCACTGCACTTAATATGCATATTTAATCACACACGGTGACATTTTAATGGGCATGTATCTAAAGTTATTGTAAACTGGCATAACTATACTAGAATTCAAACTACTTTAATTAAGTGAATGTATATATGTTTACTACACAAATAAACCCTGGAGCCTGATCTACATACCCCGCTATCATCTGCCGCTAGTGTGCTAACCACTAGCATCACGGCATGTTAGCTACTCCCTCTAGCCACTGCTGGCTCCGAAATACAATAAACTATTTCAATATCTTTACACTTTGACACATTTGCTTAAACATTTCTCGAACGGTACCAAATAATATAAAAAAAGTACTTTATTAAAACGAACTTGCAGGTTATTCTCACCTGAAAAATGTATGAAAATGAGCACATGGGAGACGCAGTCTGTGTTGCTCCAATTTCTCTCAGCTTATGAGAAAACGGCAGAGCAACAGGCAGCTCAGAGTCTCCATGCGCCACCTACTGGTGAAACACCATTACTACACCCATCGTCAAAGAAATGCATGCTCCTTTTTTTCTATTGTGAGCACACACCCGTGGGCATCACACACTCCCGGCAAAAAAAAAAAATAGCTCTGACAATAACAAAACTTAACACAGATTCTCATTAAACCCATTCCCACTAACTAAACCTTCTCAACCGCATAGCATTATGGATGGAAAGCTCATAACTGGTGTGTGGTATGTATGATATTGCCATGGAACTTGAGTACACAAAGAAGAATTTGAGTACGGCGCACTCAGTGGTGGACTAGGTAAATATGAATATTGCAATGGATGGGCAAACACTGCATTCAAGTTAGCATGTGACTGTACTGATGGCTTACCCAGTGAATCATATGTGAGAAAATGTCTGGGCCTCTTATTGCGTGTTGACCTCCTGACCTCTGTCTGATCAAGTTCAGCAGGAGGGATCATGAATTGAGTTTCAGTCTCTGGCCCTACAGACCAGTTTATCTGCTCCACTTCCACAGGTCTGGTCGAGACAGGTATGGTTTCATCCATGTTTTGCTCAGGTACGTCGTTTAGAGACTCCAAGATGGCTTCAGGCGAATATTCAGTTGGTGTCTGATTTTCATCCCCAACTGTTTCAGGGGCCCTCCCAGAAGTTTGAGATAAAGTTGTCTGAGGTAGAGAAGGTTTCTCGTACGGACACCTTTGCTCGGTTCTTTGTACTGGTACCCTAAGCCAGTATCCTGAGGGAAAATCATTGTCCGAATCAGATGTTTCACCATTCCTCTCTTCTCTCTCTGTCCTTGTGTCCTTTCTCTGTCTTTGTTTGTGGGTTTGTTTTCTGACAGGAGCCAACGTTGATTGATGCAGTGTCTCTTCCACAGGTAGATCATTTACTAGCATAAGGAGGTTGCGATGCAGCGTCCGAGTCTTATTCTGGTCTCCTGATTCAGGACAGACAACATACACTGGGCTGTCTGCCAGCTGTCTTTTAACTAGGTAAACAGCCTTCTCCCAGTAAGTCCGTAATTTGCCTGGTCCTCCACGTTCACTGAAGTTCCGGACCAAGACTCTGTCTCCTGGATGCAGAGTTACTCCTTTTGCCTTCTTGTCGTATGTCACTTTCCCCTTTGCACTAGCCTTTGTGCTACTTTCACTGGCAATCCGGTAAGCTTGTGACATCCGCTCTGCCCATTTCTCCGCGTATCCTTTAGGTGTTTCTGACTCTTTGTCTCCAGCCAATCCAAACAATAAGTCAACTGGGAGGTGTGGATGACGGCCATAAAGAAGAAAAAAAGGTGAGTAGCCCGTTGACTCGTGCCGTGTGCAGTTGTACGCGTGTACAACATGCGGGAGGTGATCCTTCCACCGCAGCTTTTCACTATCAGTCAAGGTCCGTAACATCTGAAGGATGGTGCGATTTAGCCTCTCAACTGGATTCCCTTGGGGATGATATGGTGTTGTTCGTGAGTGGCTCACCCCAGATAAAAACTGCAAAGTTTGGAACAACTTATTCTCAAATTCACGACCCTGGTCGTGATGCAGCTTTGATGGATATCCGAACCGAGGAATGAAGTCATTGAACATCAGCTCAGCGGCTGTCCTTCCACTTTTATTTCTTGTGGGATATGCCTGAGCAAATCTTGTGAAATGATCGATCACTACTAATATGTATTCAAACCCTCCCACGCTGGCTTCTAAGTGCAGATAATCAATACACACCAGCTCTAAAGGAAAACTGGAAGTGATACTACACATAGGCGCCCTATCGTAGGTGACAGGTTTCTTGGCTTTGATGCACAAACACTTTTGAGTGACATATTCTTCAATGTCTTTAGCCATGAAGGGCCAGTAGAATCTGTCCCTTGCCAAATGAAGCACTTTCTCTGTGCCCACATGGCTCATCTCATTGTGCAGATATTTCAGAGCTAATGGTCGATACTTGGTAGGAAGAACTAGTTGTTTTTTCTGTCCTGCGAATCTGTAAAGGAGGTCGTTTTCCAAACGTAGCTTACTCCATTCATGCAGCAATTTCTGAGTGTCTCTGCCCACCGTTTTACGTATTCCATCTGTTAACGT
This sequence comes from Xiphophorus hellerii, assembly GCF_003331165.1. Lineage (NCBI taxonomy): Eukaryota > Metazoa > Chordata > Actinopteri > Cyprinodontiformes > Poeciliidae > Xiphophorus > Xiphophorus hellerii. The sequence continues at coordinate 29,089,147 of NC_045683.1, forward strand.
AATGTTGGATGCTTTCATTTCTCTGACCTGGCCTATGGCTGAATCCTCCTTTTGTGCCTTGACAAGGTCCTCGTGGCTTATGGTCGGGAGATGAGAATAGGGTTGTTGGTCAGAACCTCTGGAAGAAGTAATGAGTGCTGCAACCCATGGTACCTCTTTGCGCCAAGCTGCTCGACTCCCATCCCATGTTGCACACACTGCCTCATCTGGGAAATCCTCAGTGCAAGTTTTCCCATATGTCTCCATATCAAGGGGGAAACGAGACAGTGTATCAGCATCAATATTGGACTTTCCAGGCCGGTATTTAATGTCGAACCGAAAATCTGAGAGTTCACCCACCCACCTATGACCAACTGCATTAAGTTTGGCTGTACTTAAAATGTAGGTCAGCGGGTTGTTGTCTGTGTATACCATAAAGTGAGGGGCATAGTACAGGTAATCACGGAACTTCTCACACACAGCCCATTTCAATGCAAGAAACTCCAGTTTCCCACTGTGTAGATGGTAATTGCGTTCGGCTGGTGTAAGTGTCCTAGAACCGTACCCAATCACTCTCAGTGTCTCATTCTGTTGTTGGTACAAAATGGCTCCCAACCCCTGGTCTGATGCATCGGTATGCAGAATAAATGGTAGACTAAAATCAGGGTATGCCAGGACAGGTGGATTTGTTAGAACACTAATTAGCTGTTCAAGAGCTTCCTGGTGTTTGGTGATCCAGCTCACTGGTGCTCTGGAAGATAGTTGGGGCTGTTTGGACTTTCCACTCCGGACTGAAGTCTGAGTTGTACCTGATTTACTCTGGAGCAACTCATAGATCGGTTTAGCAATCCGGGAAAAATCCTGAATATATGAGCGGTAATAGCCGAGAAATCCAGCCAGCCTCCTAACCTCTCCGACTGTCGTTGGTTGCTTTTTAATCAATGTGTGGATCGCTTCCAAATCATGGGGATCTACTTTGACCCCGTCTGCAGACACAAGACGACCCACATATCGAACCTCTGACTTGAACAGTTCGCATTTTTCAGGTCTCAGTTTCACTCCATGACGCTGGAGAGCCTGTAGGACCTGGCGGAGTGCTTCAACATGTTCCATAAACGACTTGGAATAGCAGAGTACATCATCTAGATATGGAATGCAGCACTCATCTCGAAGTGGTCCTAACATTTCCTCCATACTCCGCTGAAATGTTGCAGGGGCGTTCGAAAGCCCAAATGGGATTCGAACCCACTCATAGAGTCCCCACGGGGTGATAAAGGCGGTGAATTGGCGCGACTTCTCTGCAACAAAACCTTGGTGATAGGCTTTGCCTTGGTCTAGAATACTAAACCATGCATTTCCTCCAAGGGTGTCGGTCAAGTCCTTTATTCTGGGTAGTGGGTGTCGATCAGGCACCGTCTTTTTGTTTAAGAGGCGATAATCAATACATAGCCGCAGGCTGCCATCTTTCTTTCGAACACACACAACCGGTGCAGCGTACGGGGACTTGGATTTGACTATCCAGCCTTTAAGTAGCAGGTCCTGTATATACTCTTTCACTTCTCTAAAGAGAGGTTTTGGAACAGAGGAGTAGGTGGCTCTTACAGGAATCTGATCTTGAAGAGTGATCGACATTTGTAAACTGGGTATACATCCAATATCATGGCTGTCTCGTGCAAAAGCTCCAGCTTCTTCACAAAGCATCTTATTCACCACTGTCCTTTGAGCCTCATCTAGATGGCTGAGGTCTACAGGGGGTTGCCACGAAGGCTGACTGGGATTGGTGGGTGCTGGAGTAGCACTGTTAACAGTCACCACTGGGTTCGGTACTTCAGCTGAGCTTGCTGAGATCACCTTATCAATGTCATGAATGTTGCCAAGAACAGTTTTTCTTGGTAAAGTGATTGTATGTCTTGTATTATTTCCAACAGGTACTGCCACATAGGGTCTGTTTGGATTGTGGACCTCTAAAACACCTGCTCCAACATCCAGTTCGGCTAATGGTATACTGTCATCATCAGGCTCAAACAGTACAACAGAGTCGGGGAAAATGGTGTCAAATGGAACTTGACATTTGACCCAGGCCACTTGGCCAGCTGGAATGACTGTGTCTTGTTTGCCTGTCCGTAGTTGTCCCCACTGCACAGTATGCTTGTCTGTCTGGATAAAATTCACCAGGAGTTCAGCCTTCTCCACTGGAATGGAAATGGCATTACACACCAGGCTGGTGAGTGTTGGAGCTAGGTTCTGAGGCTGCTCTTGTATCATTACCTCCAAAATATTGAACCCCAGCAATGGTCTTTCCAGGGCAAGACTACTGACAAGGAAAGGAACATTAATAGACAGATCAGGATTTGTGTTTCCCATCAAATTAACAGTAATGGGTAACCAGCCATCAAATGGGATAACACCCCCATCTATGGCACAGATTTTTAGGTCATCTTCATCATCCAGGATTTCACTGAGTGGCTTGACAGTAATTTCTGGTAAGTATTTGTCTTTCCAGCTTTTATCGATCATGCTCACCTGGGCACCTGTGTCTAGTAAAGCAGTGACAGCAAAACCATTTAAGCTACACTGGGTTAAAGCTTTTCTCCCAATGAGCTTGGCTAGACAATCACTTTTGCTGTTTGGTGAGTCATGGCTGGTTGCACTTGTCAAGTGGGTTGGCTGACTGTGTTTGTGGTGTTTTGTTCCCTGGTTGGGTACATGGATGGTTACAGCATGTTGTTGTTCAGACTCACCAATTTGGCCTGTTGCATGTAGGGACTGTTGGGGCCCGGTCACTGTCTGTCCCCCGGCAGGGACCGGCTCCAGTTTCCCTGACGTGTCGGTTTCTGGAGGCAGCCCACTGCTTTGTGACCTTCCTCACCACAGTGAAAACAATGGGTACAGTCAGGACGATTTTTTTCAAGGCACTTCGTGCAGCCATAGCGCCTTCCTTTTTGCTTGTCCCTGCTGTGTCTTGGTGGCTGATTATTTTGTTCAGATGCTTGTTGTTGAGTTAATTTTTGTAATGACTCAACAAGCGTGGTGAGTTTTTCAACTTTTTCTTTTAGTTGTTGGATCCCATCAGCTTGTGGTGTTCTGCTTAGACCCTCTCTTGCACTTGGATTTTGGGCGGCATTTGTCTCAACCTGAGCACTGTGTAAATTTGTGGGTCTTTGGCGAGGAGCTGACCCCAAACGTCTCTGTCTTTCATTCTCATCACTTATTATTTTCCTCATATGTCGTAGTATTGCTTCATCAGTTACACAAGGGTCAGCTAAAAGGGGTTTAAGCTCTCGACGAACATCATCATGCTTGTGTCCAAGGCCTTGATACACAGTATGAATGAAAATGTCTTGAACTGTGCTTGGGCTGTACTTAACATCTGTGTCAGCATGTTTTGAGGCCAATAAGATCTTTTGCTTAAGCCCAATGACTCTGTACAGGAATTGTTGGGGTGTTTCATTGTCTCTTTGTTTGGTACACATGAGCTCCTGGAAAAACTCGGTGTTGCTTTGCTCACCAAGATGGGAGTGTAGAAAGGCTTTAAGTTCGTCTACTGTCAAATCGTCCTTATTCATCAACATCTCCTTAAAATTTCCAGGTTTGATAACTCTGAGGACTGCCCTCACAATTTCTGTGTCACTGAACTGATCCCTTAATCCCTCATCAATCTGGCGACAAATATTATTGTAGTTAATGTCTGACCCCTGGTCTCCAATTTGGCCTCCCTGTATTTTAAACTCTCTACGATGAAGGTAGGAGAGATCTCTTAATGAGATCAGACCGTCATGAGCCAGAGATGTGCTTACTTTGTCTCTGTTCTCTGTGTTCTGCAACTTAATCTGTGACTTTCCTGGTGAATGTGATGCAGACTGTGAGGACATGGTGGGTATGTACTGCCTGACCTGCTTGCTAAGCTCTTCACAACTGGCAAGTATTTTCTGTATGTCAGTACTACTCATATCACTAGCCATCAATGTTTCCTGTTTATCTGCATTTACATCACTTACAGTAGAAAGATCATTTTGAAATGTAACCACAGGGTCAACAAAACCTTTAACTTGACTGTCCTTTAAATCAGCATCATGACCTGGTGGATTTACCAAAGGAACCTGTGTGATCCTGGCATCCGGACGATGCACTTGTAGTTGAGATGCATCACCCTGAATGGCTGCATCCACAAGGTCCCTTAGCTCTAACAAATGAGCCATGCCGGTGTCCTCAGACTCTAGCAAAGTCTTACTGCCCATAAAACTGGTGATGTACTCATAGCAATCCTCTTCATCTGTAGACTCAAGATGAAGTGGCTCCACCTCTGAAACTGGACCCACTGACCTGGCAATCTGGAACAGTTCATCTGCAGGTAGGTTGAGCAAGTCCTTCTTGATGGACCACACCAAGCTTTTCCTCTCACCGTCTGCCATAGCTGTTCCTTCTTCCCAGCAGTTGACTACACCATTCAAAGTCCTGGAGCCCTTTCTCTCTTTGTCTTTTCCCTCACCGGTGGACAGGGTAAGACGCCTTCCTCATCCGCTGAGATGAACGATGGACTGTATGAGGTCCACAGTATCTGTATCACTGGAACCACGTCCCGGTCTGGCAGGGAGTAGGATCCCGGACGAGCCCCCACAACTGTAACGGGTACCAGGGTTCCGGACCCGTCAGCAGCAGATAAAGCTGAAAAATGTATGAAAATGAGCACATGGGAGACGCAGTCTGTGTTGCTCCAATTTCTCTCAGCTTATGAGAAAACGGCAGAGCAACAGGCAGCTCAGAGTCTCCATGCGCCACCTACTGGTGAAACACCATTACTACACCCATCGTCAAAGAAATGCATGCTCCTTTTTTTCTATTGTGAGCACACACCCGTGGGCATCACACAAGCAAAGACATAGTTCTGCTTTGGTTGACGGTGTTGGCTAACACAGACGTTAGCATGCTAATCTGCATCATGTAGTCACAAAAGCACTGAAGGCGCCTCCTCCATATTTATGGGAGCTCTGTTGATGTTTGGTGGAAAAAAGAAATGATGACAGAGACAGAGATGTGCGCTATGAGAAAACATCAACTGCTAACAATGCTAAAGTTAGCATCTGCTTCTTTAGCATCAGAACTTCCTGTGAACTCTGAACGATTCCTTAAGCAGTCTGGATCACATTTGATCGCTTCTAGATGAAAATGTAAATTACTTGGACTGATCGGACTGAACTGGATCATTTGAGCAAAATTAGACACTTTTGAAATCTTTCTTCTATTTTTAGAAAAACAAAAATGTCAAGGTCAAGGTCAAATTTTTATATACAGCACATTTCCGACAGCACAGGTTGTCAGTACAGGAATAAGAAAAAAAAAAAAACATCAAACAGTTAGACCAACAAAGTCACAATGCAAAAAAACAAACAAACAAAAAAAACATTCTCAACAACGTGTACCAGAAGCAAGATCATAAAAGTGAGTCTTCAGAAGCGATTTAAAAGCTCCAGAGTTTGCACTGGTTTAGTATTAGGGTGCAGGTTATTCCAGAGCCACAGCAAAGCCTCTGTCTCCACAAATGTCCTTGTAAAATTCTTTGATTTTAGATTAGACATGCAGAGGAACCTCAGTATGTAAATCAGTCAAACCTGGACTGGCTTGTTCTACACCAATTAACTTTTGTGATCCCTGACAACTTTATTTGTGAGATCTGTGCTCTATGATTTCTGCTAACCTCATATGATCTCATTAGCCTACGTGTGTATTGTCTCGTGACGCAGACGTTTCATCACACCGCTCACGATCAAACACCTGGAACTGCTTCGCTGTCTCTCAAAAATCTGCCTGGTTATGGTTCTGACAGTCGGCAGTAATATCTCTTTTTAAAAAAAAGAAGAAAAAAGCAGATATTTTTGTCAATACCTTTATTCTAAGTTAACGTTGGACAGTGTTTTCGCCTGTTCCTCATGTATTTACCTTCACAACATTCTCAGCATGAAACCCTGCGGATTCAGCCCGGTAGAGCAGCAGTCACGTTTTCTGTCGATCCGTACTGAAAACGTGACGGAGCAGAAGACAGAGTGGGCATGGCGAGGGCCTCCACACGGGCCCTGAATCAGCCTCGGAGAACACCACATGTGAGCCAGGCTGGCCTTGCATCACCCACCAGTGTGGTCATGTGGATGTTTATTAGTGGGAGAAAATGACTGCCGCCCTGCTGGTTTAACATCTGGTGGAAAACCTGAAACCAAAGGAGAGGAAGGGGCGGGGGGGGGGAAGGCCCCGGTGTTTGTTGAACGTTCAGGTCTGTGTCGGTGTAAAAGCCTCCGTTTATCTGAGCTATCCTACTGATTCAGCGTTTACATCTGGGTGAGTTTTACTTTGGCTCGCTCAGCGGCTCTGACCTCTGACCTCTCCACGGAGAAGAGGGAAGAGCATTCCCCCATCTACCGCGAATGAACATCGTGCATCTTAATACCTCTTCCACGAGCGGCGCCGACATGAATTCCTGTCTGGGTGACCTCACTGGTGCTGTGTGAGGTTTGAGCGTTCATGCGTCGTGTCACGTTGCACAGCTGGGTGCCGAGCTGGGAGCGGCTCTGAACCTCCCGACGTCCGCAGCGCAGCGGTCCTCACTGACACGAAGCTCCGGCCCCAGCCGGGCTTGTTGTGCTACGTTTACAAAAGAAGGCTGCTTTTGTTTTTATGCGTTTTTCATTCTGTCTGCCCTGCAGATGGGCAACAAGAGAGCTTCTGCTGCTGCTAACGGCTAGCTTGCATAATATCATTGTAACATACTGGCTGCTAGGCCTGTCCAATAAGCAATTGATCAATGATAAATTAAAATGAGTTGGATCATTTCCAGCTTGATGATAAATGTTTTTTTTTTTTGAAGGGCAATTTTATTTACAGAGATGTGCTAGGCTATTTTCTTATGTTTTTGTTCTTGTCTGGTTTTTATTTCCATTTCATTTCATTTTTTTATTTTCCAGTCCTGGTGTGTAGTGCTCTTTATGAAATTAAAGCATTATGGTGTTTGAGAAAGCCAACTTCCATTTTTATGTTATGATTGTGTATATTAAAGTATACACCATTATACAGTACTTCACGTTTGTAGCCAATAGATCACTTGAAAATGTTCTCAAAACAGCAATATTATTGTTTATTCTAGTAATTGTTGGGACAGTTAGTTGCCATGACAGACAAGCCGACTGGCTGCGTTGATGCTTCAGTTTATTTACAGTCTGCTGGGCCAGGCAATGTGGCTTAAGAATATACATCTCCAATTTTTCCTACCAGGTCGGATTTATGATATTAATCGAGTTCTCTTTTTTTTTTTTCTTAAAGAAAAATTACAAATGTAAATAGTATTTCCTTATTTGCAAAACAAGAGGATGCTAAAACGTTGTCCATAATTTTCTTGATTTTATGTAAAAGTAATTTTTTGCTCCATCATCTCCAGAGGTTCCACAGTCGTTCCCCGAATAAAACCAGAGCAGAACCAGATCAGAACCAGATCAGAACCAGATCAGAACCGCATCAGAACCAGAACAGAACAAGAACAGAACCAGCCTTCTTTGTTAGGTTGTTGAGCCTGTTTAAGTCCCATCCCTGGTTCTGATGTGGGTTAATTTGATTTAAGATCAGTGTCTGTGACTGCCACGACCTTTGCAGTCCTTTTATTTGTAACAGATTGTAATTGTTATAGATAGAAAATGTAACTTTTCCTCCTCTAAAACTTCCTCTCCTGTCACTGGGAGTGTTTAAATGTCTCCTCAACTAATTGAACAAATATGACTTAAAGTCTGAATGTTAACAAGTGTTCCTGCTGTACATCTGGAAATTAACAGCTTTACAAGCTAAAGAAGACAGACAGTGGCCTTATTACACCTTTATTACCTTTGAATTGTGGTCCAATGCAGTAAAACTGCAGCTGTGCAGTTATGAGGAGGAAACCCACACGTACACAAACTTAATAATATACAATGGTGTATTATTTTCACTAGAAAATGCACAAAGCCAATAAAAACACAGCCTGGAGTCTACAACGTCACAAAATATAAAGTTTTTCATCCTAAACAAATAGCTATGCAGCAACCAGACAATTATGGTTTCTATAACAACCTGTCTCGAAATGATTGCTGAAGATCTCTGAAAATGAAATCTGGACCTTGTGGTTTCCCTTTTCCCAAACCGCTGCCATCGTTAACTAACTTTCAGTCCAGTGTCCCACGCCTGCAGCTTCAACGGTGGGTTGCTGTCGGAATGAAAGTAAAAACCTTGCATGGAAAGACTCGTCTGCTTTGTGGAACTAGCTAATTATAGCAAGTGGTGTGCAAGTGTTATTAAGTCATAACCGCGTTTTTTTTTTCTCCCTTGTCACCAGGCGGACTCCGTATATGAAGGAGAAGATGCTTGCAAAAAATATTAATTTCAGTTCTTTTCTAAATAAGAAGACAATAGCACTTAGCATTCATCAACAGCTCCTTGGCGGAAGAGAGATTGTTGCGCAGCACAAATAATCATCCGCCTGGAAGACAGTGAGCTAAATAGTAAAACATAAGTTATCAAAACCTCCGGGCCGATAATTTACCTCGAGAAATTTTTATAATCGAGATCCTCGTTACAACGGCACTCATGAGAATAATCAACATGTGTGGTTTTGCTCTTTAAAAAGTTTGGTCATTTCTGCTTTAACTGAGGTTCCTCTGGACGCCGTGTGTTTGTCGTTTTCAGCAGCCGTTGGTTCGCCTCCGCGGTGGCGCCATCGTAGGGGAGGGCAGGGTGGAGGTCATGAAGAATGGAGAGTGGGGCACCATATGTGATGACCACTGGAACCTGCTGTCGGCCACTGTGGTGTGTCGGGAGCTGGGCTTCGGCTCAGCAAAGGAAGCGCTGTCTGGAGGGCAACTTGGACAAGGTACACGTCGCCCATGCTGTCTCTTTTAGCGTCTGTTTTACATTCATTGACTTATTTCTAAATGTTTTGTCGTATGGCTCTTTCATCCCCACTGCTGTTTGATGCACATTCAGATTCACCAGTGATTATGGCCTACAGAAACATGTGGGCAACATGTACAGAGGGGGGGAAAGCAGCCAAACAGCCATGCTAATTAGAAAGCAGACCTGAAGCTAACCCATAATAGTTAGCTGAGAATGACAGGTTTTATTGCTGGAACAACTCTCTGTCTATAATTTCCGACATGCCGTCACTTTCCCTGTTGAGTAAAACCACATCTTGGTAAAATTTCGCAAACTGATTCTGTCCTTTTATTGCTACACCGTGTGCAGATTTTCTTAGGGTCAAGACCTCTCAGATCTTATGTGGATTAAATTCCGTAGCAGTTTTCTAGTTCGTATAGCTATGGAAATGATTAGGGATGCAGCGATTTATTGGCCGACTGGTTTATCGGCGCGGCTTTCCTTAATTTTGAGAGATCTGTGATCGGCCAATACGTACATGTGAAGCCGATCTGATCTACCTCTGCAAATGTCTAAAACTCAACCACTGTCCTGTTCTGTTCTTGTTAGGTCTAAATGACCTAAACACAGACACAAAGAAGAGACAAGAGTCAGAATTTAGTTTTACCTGCGGGGAGAGCGCAGCTGAAACCCAGTTACAGATTTCGGCCTGTGCTCTGAAGTTTCAACTGAGTCTTGCCCTGCTTTTATTAGAATTAGGAACTCCCTAGTTACATGACAGAGTGCAGCCCTGAAGGGAGGGGGAGCAGAAAACAGCTGCACACTCACATGAACACAACTCATTCATACAATCTTCAAAAGCATATTTCATAAGATAAGACTATAGGTTTGCAGTTCCTCTGGGCAATCAACGCCGGAATGTCTCGTTCACGGTATCCTCCCTTTTCACTCCTCAGCAGGCCGCTTCCAGAGTTTCTGCAAACACTTCAAAACACTCAAAGCACATCATTAAAATGTAAATGCAAAGGTAAATAAAATGGATTATATTACAAAATAAAGGTAAAGCAAATAAATGATAATTAACTATAAAATCCTTCCAACGGCTCTGCTGTGAGAGAGGTTTGACTGACAGACATTATTCTTATCCTTTACATGTTTTGAAATTGAACTAGAATTGAATTTAACTGAAAAAATGACATTTTTTTATTTTAAGAAAATACTTGTAATAATGGACATTTGTTGTGTTGTACTGCTGGTTTGTATTATTTTCAGTAAACCTAATTCATGTTGGGGAACATAACATTAAACATAGTTTGAATAAATGCTTAGTTTAGCTTACAAGAAAGGTAATCCTGCTGTGTGTTAGTTTAAATTGTTCCATATAATTCTAACTTAACTTGCTCATATCTTGACCTAGCTTAGCTATCTTGACTTAGCTTAGCTTATTTTAACTAGATTAGCTTAGCTTAGCGTAGTTTAACTTAGCCTGTTTTATCTTAGATTAGATTAAGGCTTAAATTCATTTATGAGTCAGAATACAATTCATACAAAATTCTTTGGGAAACAAAATATTAATATTTTATTAGAAAGGATATGGAACTATCTAACAATAAAGTGAAACTTTTTTTTCACATTAAAATTCCCATTTGTCTGAAATCAACAAGCTGCTCAATCTCCAGTCTGAAAATGAGAACGAATTTCCACAAGCCTGCAGCAAATCAGTGTTGTCTGAATATCCAGTAGAGTTTAGGGAAACCATGTTGAGTTATATCTTTGAGTACATAAAACGATCTTGTTGATAAAGTCTTCACTTTTGAATCACAAACGAGTAAGTTTGAAAAACTGATCACCTCCTACGTGCTTGTCACCCTTCAGGGATGGGGCCGGTGCACATGAATGAAGTGAAGTGCTCTGGATTTGAGAAGTCCGTAACCGAGTGTCCCTTCAACAAGGAGGCCCTGGGCTGCAGCCATGAAGAAGATGCAGGCGTCCGATGTAACGTCCCAGCTATGGGCTTCGAGCAGAGGGTCAGTCTCTCCTCCATTTCGGTGCAAGTCTGAACCTCTAACAAGGAAACCAGATCCAGTTAGGGATTTACTAGTTTGTCTTCAACAGCTGATGTTGATGAACAGCATGAGACGTATTCTGAACCACTAAGCTAAAGAATTGTTTTTTTTTTTTTTTTCTTATCCCAGAATGATTCACTAATGGCTTTTCTGACTGGAATTGGGGGAATGTTGAAGTTCTTAATACTTTTCAGTGATGTTGCACTAAGCTGTGTTTTTTTTTCTTCTTCTAATTTTTAACCCACAGTTGCGTCTGAGAGGAGGCCGTAACCCCTTCGAAGGCCGTGTGGAGGTGTTGGTGGAGAAGAACGGCTCTTTGGTGTGGGGCACAGTGTGCAGTGAGGGCTGGGGAACCATGGAGGCCATGGTGGTGTGCAGACAGCTGGGCCTGGGCTTCGCCAGCAGTGCCTTCCAGGTACTTGTGCCTTTAGCAGAACAAGTTTGCATGTGTTCTTAGAAAGAGGAAACTTCAAGTCAACTCGCATGGATCTGACATCCTGTTTTATGAGGGTGTGCGGTCTTAAAGTCTTAAATTCGATATTCTACAATTAAGGCATTAAAAGGTTTTAAAATGTAATTTGGCTTTAAATACATTCATTACGAGCCTTAAACTTTCTTGTGGCAGGACTATTTCATCTTGTATATTAACATCTTTTGTTGTGTGTATAGTGCTTTTTTTTTCTCACAGGACTTTTTTGTCAGGCAAACATTTTAATTGTGAGCAGAGGTCTTCACTGCGTTTGTGACTCAAGGCGGTTGAGGCTGCTAACATAAACTTGCCACATAGCTAGCTTTTTTGGTGTCTTTCAAGGATACGTGCAGCTTTATCAGCAGTTGCTTGAACAACCTTTGATGCTACATGCATTCCTTGCTAAACAGCTTGGCCCTAGCATTATGCATCTTTTAAGGTCAGTAAAATATATGCCTTATATAAAATGGGAGATGCTTTCATACTGAATCAGGGGGAAAAAATCCTCAAGTCTTTAGCCATCAAAAATCGTCATGGCAAAGAAATGTTATTTCTGAGGTTTTAAAAATCTTTCCATTCAGAATAAACCGTTTTACTTAAAAACTGCATTTTGTGCTTGCATGTGTGGTCTTTGACTAATAGATAAATTATTTTGATAGTATGAAACACTTAAATGTGAAAAACATACAAAATAATAGGAAATCGGGAAGAGAGGCAAACACTTTTTCACACCACTGTAACATCCTCCACCTTAATTAAATCATCATGTTAACAGTTAAATTTCAGTCTCAGTGACCTGTTTGTTTTTGACAAGGCTGACAGGAGTAAGCGCTAAAACAAAATTCGGGCTCCTGGCATGAAGTGAGTGGCTTTAACATAACATAACATCGTTTGCAGTCGGAAACATGGCGGTTAGCTCCAACAGCTTTTAAAAGTGTCTGCAGAGCCGTGGAATGTAGAGCTGCCTGATCACGGGATGCCTCATCGCTGCTTTAATTACCTTTATCAAGTGACGGAAAATTTACAAATGTGACTTTTCAGCAGTCAGATAAAAAAAAAGTCTGAGTGGAGAAAAATTGTTCAAGGTTCAGCTTATAAAATTCCAAAAAGAATTCTGTACTGAAAGTCACTGAAATTGCTGTTTTTAAAGAGGCAAAATCATTTTCAACATGATTTTGAGCTTTATAACATGTTATAATGTTATTTCCTCATCAAAAACATACCTGGAGTGTTGCCTTGACTCTTTCACGCATGTTTTGAGAAATCTCCCATGGCAACCATTGAGATTTGTAAAACACCTGGGTGGAACCAAGTGTCGCATTTGAAGATGAAGCTCCTCCTTTGAGCTCCTTCAGACTAGCCAGCAGCAATTAGTAAACACCTGCTGAGCTCATTTTAGGAACAGAGCAATGCTGGCAAAAACATTGTTAAAGGGCTAATATAGGAGCCATGTTGTGATGAAGACGGAGTTCTTTTTAAAGAGACAGAGGCCCAATTTCAAGGTGTTAAATTACAAAGTCAAATTTCTTGCAAGTCATATCTGACACATAGCATTTTATTACAACCGAAGGTAACATAGTTACTTGATAACGCCATTTTATCGCACAGTGTACCTCACAAATACATAATACTGTCCTTTTAAACATTTGCTAGTTTTTATTTTTAGTCCCATCACAGTGATGTGGAACATATGTAAGGATTTCAGCAACTTTTATAATATGCTGTAATTGAAGAAGTCTATTGTGTCAGTTCTACTCCTGAAACCTCTTTTTGTTTGTTGTTTTTTTTTTTTTTGTCTGTACTTTAGAAAATAATTTTGCCTCTGAACGTTTGTGCGTCCACAGGAGACGTGGTATTGGCCGGGTGAGGTCAGTGCTGACGGTGTGGCGATGAGCGGCGTTCGCTGCTCCGGAACTGAGATGTCTCTGTCCCACTGTCTGCACCACGGACCCCACCTCAGCTGCCCCAGAGGAGGGGGACGCAACTCCGCCGGAGTCTCCTGCTCTGAAAGTAAGACTCTGGGAAAGGCTAATCAAGAGCCTCACTTCTGCTCAGCATCAAGCATAACATTAAAAATGAGTCATAAATTGTATTTCACCTTGTTCTGGCAAAGTGTTCACACTCCTGTGAATTTGAACGTGTATTTTATGTGACAGAATAGAGTGGGCGATATGGACTTAGAATTTTATCGTGATATTTTCTTGTACTAATGTGATAAAAAATTTTGATAATAAAGCTATTTATTACTTATTTTTTGCAATGCAAACAAGACAATTGTTGAAGAAAACTTGAAATGGAGATTCACTTTCAAGCAGCACAAAAACCCTAAAAACATAGAACCAGAGTTATAGTAGGGTATTTGTGTGCTGGAATGGCCCAATATGGCCCAATCAAAGCTCAAGTCTAAATCCAGCTGAGTTTCTATACCAAAACTTGAACATTGATATTCATGCCTTTGAATAACCCAAAATATTGAGTCAGGAGGACTGAACACCAATGGTTGTTATACGTAATGGATTTGGATAGCTATTATTTATTAAAATTAAAATGAACAGCAAGAAAGACTCTTAACGATTCTCAAAACATTGCAAAAGTTTCCAATAAAATACAGTATTTTAAACATAAATACCATCAGTACAGATGATGTCTGCTTTTCAGCTTCTGTAATAATCATATGTGGTTCCCAGAAGTTTCTGATTTCTTTTGGGCCAATAAAAACCTGATTTATTCTACTGTCTCCTCTGTCATGGAGCAAAAACTTTCCTTGGCTTAGAAAAGCCCAAAATCCAGTCGGTTCCTCTGTTTCTTTGTGTTAAAACCCGCTGTCAACATTTGAAGCAAACACTGCGTTTCAACCGCGTAGTAGTTTAAGGGGGACGAATGCCTGTAGTTTTGCAAAGAGCTGTAAACTGACTGCAAACCTTAATTTTTCAGTCATAAAAGTCAATTTCCTTCATCCTTTTAGACAAAGTTTACCAAAACTGTGTTAAACCTTTTAAGAACCTTTGTCAGAGAGAAATCCCTGGTTCTTTCTTTTAATCTGTTGTTTGGAACAGAAAACACTTGTTTACTTTGCATATGCAGCCATCTCTTTGTGTTTCTAAATATCGTTGGTCTCCGTCTTTTCTTCTTCTTTTTTTTCCTTCCCACCTTTAGCGGCTCCCGACCTGGTGCTGAACCCTCAGGTGGTGGAGCAGACCACCTACATGGAGGACCGGCCCATGTTCATGCTGCAGTGTGCTTACGAGGAGAACTGCCTGGCCTCCAACTCTGACCAGACGCCGGCCAACGCGTACCGCCGCCTGCTGCGCTTCTCCTCTCAGATCCACAACAACGGCCAGTCCGACTTCAAGCCCAAAGCTGCCAAGCACCTGTGGGTGTGGCATGAATGTCACAGGTCTGTCAGAATGGAAATGTTTCTAGAAACAAAGCATGCTGTGGTGGGCATTTATTGCGCTGTTTATCATCTATTGTGAAAAATGTCTTATCATGATAAGAATTTTGATCCATCGTTGATCGTTGATAGATTTCAGCTATTGATGATAAATAAGAAAAGCAAAACTGACAGCATCATCGGAGATGTTATGTTTGCTATTTTCTTCACTGATAGCTTCATTTGAGCATCAATAAATATCAGAAATTTTGAAAATATGATTAAATGCAGTTATTAAGTAAGTGGCATCCTGAAGAAGCCACTAGAATTTTTGAATTCTCAATTTTCTTGAATTCTTTAAATTTTTTCAAGATCAGTATTTAGGTTTGTGGCGCTATGACTGATGTACCATGCAGTCTAGTTTTTTATGATTATGATGATTATCACAACAGTAAACTACTAAAAATATATATATTAAAAATTAAGCAAGAGACATTAAAGCTTCTATGGGTGTGGGTGTGTGAGTGTGTGTGTTCTTGTATTTGATACATTGTAAGGACCATTTAAAACATACTACCTTGTGGGGACTATCTGCTTCTTATGGGACCCAAAGTCCACACCCCATAAGAAGAAATGTTGTTTTTGTGTTGTGGGTTAGATTTAGGATTAAGGTGTGCCGTGTACTGGTAATGGTCAGGTTTATGGTAAAAGTCAGGTTACGCTGTAGAAAGTAATGAAAAAAGAATGGAAGTTAATGCAAAGTCCTTGCATTAAGATTGAAAGACATACTGTATGTGTGTGTGTGTGTGTGGGTGTGTGTGTGTGTGTGTGTGTAGGCATTATCACAGCATGGAGGTGTTCACCACATATGACCTGTTCAGCCTAAATGGAACCAAAGTGGCAGAGGGACACAAAGCAAGTTTCTGCCTGGAGGACTCAGAATGTGATGAAGGTTGGAATCTCACTGCTGTTGTTTTTAATGATGATGTAATAACAACAAAAACATTTTCAAAATGTTATCTCAAATAGTCTTCATTTTAACTTAGATGTTGCCTCAAGTGAGTATGAAAGCCAAAGGTCTTTCCATAGTTTGTTTAGCTAATTTTGTTCTGCTTTTAATGGTTTTCATTGTTATTGTTATTATTATTGTCCTGGGTAATCTGTGCTTACTGTAAAGCACTTTGGGTAAACATACTGTTTTTTTTTTAAAGTGTGCTTTATCAAAAATAACTGAATGGAAAAGACGAACCAAAGATGTGCTGTGACAGCTCTGCCACCAGGGGGCAGAACTTGTGGGCTGGGTCAACCTGTTGACTCCAGGCAGAACTACTGCTAATATTTCTACTGCAGGAGACTCATCCTTCTCCTACATCAGGATCTGCCCCCTATTGGTCAAAACTAGACAGTATGGTCTAAACTGGAGTCAATGCCTGATGCTACCTAGATACAATATGACAATACTTTTCTCACTCAAGTCATTCATTTACACTCTGCCTGCCACTTCCCTGGCCTTGATGTTTTCAGTTTTTATATATTTAGAGACCTATATGCTAAAGCTAAGAGAAAGTATGAAAACTGAAAAGGAAGTGGGGAAAATGTTGGTTAAATGATACCATCCTCACAATGATATTGAATTAGAGGTTATATGACTTAATATTGTTAGTAGATGTTTTCCCAAAGTCCTACTGTCTTAGTTCAGACAGTAGGTCTAAGACTAAACCAACATTTCTGTAAAGCAACATCAAATAATTTCTTATCTTGTCTGCTCTGAAGTCCAGGCACCAAAAACTTACAGAATGCATCTATTTATATACCTGTGTTTTTTGCAACAAACATCTCAGAAATTACATTTACTGTTATTCCAGTCATATAGTATACTTGTCCCCAAAGGGGAGAATATCTGGTTGTCTTGAATATGTCTACAAAGGGAAGATGCAAATGATCACGCCTTCTTATGTCGCCCTCTAGTGGTCATATACTGTGGATCACCTTGTGCAAAGGTATAATTTTCTCCAAAGCGTTTGCAGTGAAGTAATCTTACTTTATCTTTGTAGGTATCGAAAAGAAGTATGAATGTGCTAACTTTGGAGAGCAGGGCATCACTGTAGGCTGCTGGGATACCTACAGGCACGACATTGACTGCCAGTGGGTCGACATCACCAATGTCAAACCTGGGGATTACATTTTTCAGGTGATTTGTCCTGTTGGTTTCTTCTTTCTATCGGGTGTGTGTCTTCTCTCTGCAGCCTCGACATAGGTTCATTCTTGCCCGTCCTTTAACAGATTGTAATTAACCCTAATTACGAAGTGCCAGAATCAGACTACACCAATAACATCACCAAATGCAGATGCCGATACGACGGCCATCGTGTGTGGATGTACAGCTGCCATAATGGTGAGACCTTGCTATGATTTTGAAGAGTGGCTGCAGCTTTTACTGTCTTTGGGGGGCTTGTTGTTTTTTTCACCAAAACAATCACTTTAGTCTTTTCTGCATTTAATGAGACATTCAAAGAGAGCGACCCAAAGATGGAGCCTTGTGGAATTCCACATGGAATTTCATCACTTACTGTGATCAAATAGTCCTCTAAGTATTTGAAGGAACTTTATTTAAGCATCTCTTCATGGAAGTACAGCACATGGACCTCCATATTTGGGTCACTTTTGTCAGTGTCTCTTTGTTTGTGTCAACTATAAAAAAATCTGTATTAAAAAAATTAAGTATTCCCCTCTGCCAGTCACTCTACACACTGTCTTATGTGTCATAGTTTTGCTTTAACCAGGACTTGTGTTATTTATTTTTAAAGTATGAACTCCGTACCTATAGTGAGATCTTTTTACATTCATTTAACCATGATTCAGATTCATTACCTTTTAGTCATTTGTTAAATTCACCTGCAATAGCATTTATCAGTTTTGCTCAAATTTGCATTTTTTACTGTTACATGCATCTAAAATAAGCTAATGAAACAATTAGCTTATTTTAATTTCTTTTAGATTTCATATTTCTTAGAATCAACTATTTCATAGCAACATTCTTCATTTTGAGCTGAAGACTTTGCTAAACTTATTTGCTACTAATACCTTATAATCAATTTACTTTGGGAGTTTTTGATATAATTTCTTATGCAGTATTTGGTAAATTGTATTTCTGCTGCTCTGCCTCTAGATGGCTCATTGAGCTCTGAGACAGAGATGATGTTCCCAGGCCTTCTAAACAACCAGGTGACCCACAGGTAAAACCGACAGAGTGGAGTCGAGAGGCGGTCACCCCGATGGGAAGAGTCCCACCAACCACTACCCATGCTGGATTCTACTTCCTGTCCCTGAATGAATCATCTGTTCTTCTCCTCCTCACCTTTCTTCCTCTACCATCCTCTCACCTCCCAGCACATATTATGTGTTGACCTCTTCTGTCCATGACTCTCTGTGATAATCATAGGACTTGGTGAAGCTTTGCTTGGGTCTGTGACAGAGAGACTATTTCACTTACTGTGATCAAATAAGAACTTCATTTAAACATCTCTCCATGGAAGTGCAGCACTTTAAGAAGCACTCAACTGCAGAACCTGGTGGGTTTAGTTTGTGTAGTTTTGTCCCCACAGACCTGGAAGATTATCTTCAATGGAGAACTACTTTTTGTTTTCTTCTAACTTGATCAACTTTTTAATGTTTGACATCCAGTCTTTAGAAAACAAGAAGTCTATTCATCACTACTCCTAAGTGATGCTTGAACTGCCACATTCTAACAGGACATAAGGACCAGTTCTGAAATATTGGCAGTATTTGCTTTATTTTCTCCTTGGCAGACTTAGTAAATTACCTTATACCCATTTTTTGAAGAGTTGCTGTGGGGGTGGGGGGTGAGTTTGTTAGAAAAGTGTGTTAGAAGTATTGTAATTTTTTAAAAGAGTGAATCATCATTTCATTGTATAATTCAGCTGTAATGTGAGTGGTTGTTGATGCCGAACTTGCATATAAGCTAGTGTGTCATTCATACACTGCCACCTCCTGGCTAACCCGTGTAAGCACTTCAGTTAAGAACTAAAGACTGATATACAGTACATGTATTGTTGCATTGGAAGACCTTGCTTTTCCATTGGTATAAAAGTGCAAGAGGTGTAAGAACTGAGGTCCCTGATTCCCTCCCATCAATGTTTTATCAAAAAAAACTCTTGTTTTTTGTCCTTCTCTTAAACATTCATGTTCAATGATCCTCAAGGGGCAAGTACTTCAAAGACAAAATGATGCATCATAAGTTCATCATTTGTTATAAATTCTCTTCTAAGCAGATTGTGACCGAATGTAAGACGAGCATGATTTCAGTCACAGATCATTCTTTAAAAACTTTGATAGAAGGTTCAGAAAAAGGCCTGACCATGGAGCATGTTAGAGCTCAGGGATGACAGCTAGCTTCAGTGACCTGACCGAAGCTAAACTTAGTGGAAACAAGTTAAAGGTGTCATTTGTTTTACCTTTGCAGACCAAGAAACGACGTTCTCCATGTTTCTGAGTTAGATTTTCCTCACAAGTCAGAGTAACAAGTCAGAAACCATTTGGATTTGCCAGTAGTTATGAATCAAAGCAATGCAAGCTCGTAACAATGTAGTTCTATTCTACGTTCCCCTTGTTTTTACTGCAGCAAACAAACCTGAATGATTTCAAATGAGCTTTTTGGGTGCCTTCACACCAGCCTTGTTTGGTCCACTTTAATTGAACTGGTGAGAACCAAACCTACCTCTCAGTTCGGTTGAGGTGAACTCTGGTGCAGTTCAAATGCATATATGAATGCCAAGCGGTCCAGAGACCGCTCCAAATGCAGGAAGTGGACTAAGCGCAGGGCATTCTGGGTAAATACAACCAAAACAAACAAATTAGAGAAATGGCTCGTGGTCTATTACTAAAGACAAAAGAGGTTTTCATATTTCCTTAAGCGGTTTTGGTGCAGCGCCACCACAGGCCAGTAGGGGAACAGGTTGCTCAAATCGTTTGGTTGGTTTTTGCAGTGTGAAACTGCACCAACAGCATGGAGCAATCTGGGAACAGACAGAAGAAATCAAAGTTCACTTTCACTTCCGATTGAACAGTTTATTTCTAAAGCTTCTACTTTAGAAATAAACTAAAGTATTTTAGTTTACAGTACAAAGCTACAGTACAAAAACGCTTCTGATTTTTAAAGAATAATAATAGAAACGTACACTTTATTGTAAACGACTTTAACAGCTGGTATACAGATGGAAAAGATGAGTATTTTATTACCTTTTATTACCCAAAATAGATGACAGATTTGATAAATCTGTCATCTATATTGGATATTGAGGTCATGGTTGTTCTGGCACTTTTGAAGTTGAAATTCCAGATTCAGGGAGGAGTAGAGCTAGTTTTTCTAACTTGAAACACTCCTGAAATACTGTAGCTTCACATTGACAAATCCAGATGGGCTTCCTATTAAATACCTAAATGAGTTTGTTGGCTCACAATAGGACCAAATATGACAGCACTTGTATTAATCAAGCAATGAGTGGAACTAACATAGTGCATAGCTTGGATTCAGTATAAACCTGCAACAAACTGGCAAGACTATCAGGCCAGTATGAAACCTGTGGAACATTCTTTGTGGGTCTCATTCACCATCCATATGTTCCTCCAGCAGCAGGACAGGTTTGGGGAAGAACTTCTTTCTACCCGATGATGGCACAGATGCCATTTTTGGCCTTTTTAAAAAAATAATAATAATTTTATTACTTGTTTGTAATTCTTTGTATTTTAAGGTATGTGAATTCAGTTTATTTGTACTTTTTTTTTGTCATGGTGCTATCTAACTGGTCCTCTGTTTTCTGAGGGTTCAGTACATGTTGAACAGCTGCATTATGTGTATACGAACGATGTACTTGAATTGAAACAATGTGCTGTTGTGTGTTGACCTATAATAAAGAGTTAAGCAACTGAATCAGTGTGCCTCTGAATGTTCTTTGTGTTTATTGCAAAACAATTAATTTTGTCAAATTGCAACCACAAACTTCAAAGCAATTTATTGGCGTTTCATGTAGACCGCTGCAATGTTGCATATAATAGTGAAGTAAAATGAAAATTATTTTTTCCTAATATATATATATACTGTATATATACAGTATATGCCACTTGCATCTGGAATTTCCCAGAAGATGAATAAAGTACTATTTTATCTGATCTGAGCTGATCTGATCGTATCTCTCTGCTGAATCCCAAGTTCACCTGTTTCAAGGGATAAAGTAAAATTTTTCACATCCTAGAGTAATGGGCCACATTTAAACACTTCCTCAAGTGTGTTGAGGAAGTGTGTGGAAAACATACTTTGTGTATGTTTTCCACACACAAAGTCTGTTTGAAGTCTGTTTGAATGCAGACTTTGAATGCTGGTGAGAACTTCCCGCCTACTTTGGGGAGAATTTTCCATCTACTAGAAGAACAAAAGTAAAGCCTTCTAGAGAGAGAGAAAAAAAAACAACCCATAAAAGTTCTCGGAAATGTGCTGAGCATAAATCCATCACTGTACAAAATCCTGTATGCTGGCTTCGTGCAATTCTTTCCAAATACAACACAATTGATTGAAGAAAAATACATAGACAGGCTTGAAAACATATTCATACTCCCTGGACTTCATCCTGTTTTGTCATGTTGTGCTTCAAACCTCAGTGTGATTTATTGGGTTCATATCAGACACACCAAAGCAAAAATGATGAGTATTTGTATCGTTGAAGGAAAAGGTGAAAGAGTTTTCTCATTTTTATGTTCCGTCTCCCTGAAGCAATGCTTTATAGAACCCCCTCTTGTACTGTAATTACAGCTTTAAAGGAGCAGTATTATGTTTTCCACACACAAAGCACCATTTTATAGCACAATCAAGTAATTATGTTACTTTCGGTTGTTATAAAAATGCTGTATACACAATAGTTAAATAAAACAATATTTAAGCAGATAACTGGAAGAAGCAGATGGCAATGTTTATTTTAATCAAAGGACATCTCCTTCTCTGAACAGGAACGGCTCACATCTCTTGTGCACAGCAAGAGCGCCCACCAGTGGTGATTAGCTATGTTTCTTTATCTTCAAATTTGCAACCAAACAGATTCGGAGCATAATCACACCGAAAGTGTCTCAGAATCTGAAATCTAGAGGTTCATTAATTTCTGTGTTCTGGATCACCACATATACATCAAACTTGTCTTAAAAAGAAATTTGACTACATAATTTAAGGCATTGAAATTGGGCCTCTGTCTCTTTAAGAAACTCTTCGTCTTTCTGAAACTCCGCCTTCAGGGAGTCATCACATGGCTCCCCTCTTAACCCTAAAACAACATTTTTACCAGTGTTGCCCTGAGAAGTAGCTCCTATAATGAGCTCAGCTGATGCTCAGCTCCACCAGGTGTTTGCCAATTGCTGCTGGCTAGTCTGAAGGAGCTGAGTGAGGGAGCCGCAGGGGTGGGGCTGCTCTATGAGGCAGAATGTTGGAAAGGAGGAGGAGCTTTGTCTTTGAAGGCGGAGCTTGGTCTCCCCAGACGTTTTGCACAGGTAAATGGTTGCCATGGGAGATTAAAGGATTTTTCAAACATGCACAAAAAAAATCAGAGGAACACTCCAGCTGTGTTTTTGATGAGGGAATAACCAGTATACCAGTTTTCTATTCTAGATAATGAACTCTCTTTTAAAAATCACGTAGCAAATCTACTACGGACATTGAAAATGTAGATTGGGTTTTATTATCGAAATGGATCTGGTTTTACACTCAAAGCTAGAAGAAAATCGGTAGCAGCGACATTCCTGCCACTTTTGGAATGTCGTGCACGGCATTGAATACTGTGTATCATTGCGCTTTAAGATTTATAACCGGTAGCAGACGTTTGACACATCCTTGTGATTTGTACGCAAAAGCTGAATGGCCTCCTTTAAGTGTACGGAGAAACAATCATTTAATGATCATGACATATAAATCTTTACTTGGTCTAACCCCAGCATATTTATGCACTCTCCTACATAGAACCGTCAGTTCTTGTTCTCTTCGCTCCAATAACATTATTCTTCTGCATGTCCCACGCTTTCGAACTGAAAAAGGGAAGCAGGCATTCAGTGTGTTGGCCCCACAGAGTGGAATCAGTTGCAGTCTGAACTTAAGATGTCGGAAATGATTTCACTGGACTTATTTCGAGCAGTTCTTAAAGATAGGCAACAAGATTCTATGAAACAGTGTAATTGTTTTTAAATAGTTTTTATTGTTTTATACTTGTGCATATGTATTAATTGTTTTTATCTTGTAACCAGGTTGCTATGTATTGCACATTTTTTGCCCAGGTCCCTCTTGAAAATGAGATCTAGATCTCAACGGGTTTTAGCTGGTTAAATAAAGGAATATATATATATATATATACATATGATCATGTGATTAAAAATACATGTTATAAAAATATAATACAAATACAAGATTACTAAAAGAGAGGATAAAGTGTGATGATAACCCAACACTGGCCTCTTGTGGCTTACAGGAGTCATTACATGTTTTCTCTCTTGAAGTTTGACATTTACTGGAGTTTGTCTGCCGGTTGTTGACGGAGTCTGTCGAAGCAGTCATTGGTTCATGTTTGCAGGGAGAACTAGCAATTATCTACAGGCTGATAATCAGTAAAACGTTTTAGCAACTTCTCAAGCCACAAACAAAAAAGGCTTTCTGTATGGACACGGGCACTAATCTCACCGATTGATAAGGTTTCTTAAAGCTGCAGTATTTATGAAAAATAATTTTAGAAAAGTTAAAACACTGCAGATTTAAAAGCAGGATAAACCGGGCATTTTCTGTCACTGCTCCTAATTTATACAACTCACCCTTCAATATTAGACCTGGCCATAGTCTGGAACACTTCAAAACACTCCTTAAAACTTATTTTTATTCTTTGGCATTTAAGGCCTGACATTGTAATCTACATGTCCTGTATGTTTAATTTATTATTTTAATCCGGCGTGTCCTTACTGGTGGTTTCATTAATGCTGCACAGCACTTTGGTGCAGCTAATAGCTGTTTTTAAAGCGCTTTAGAAATAAAGCTGACATTGACATGAAGGGGAGTTTTGTTCTCTGCTGTCGCAACACGCATTCTCAGGATGAGGGATTGCTGCAAATCCAACAACACAATGAAAGTGATTGATTACAATCTGCTAGGTTTCTTTAGACAAGAACTTTTTAAACTAATTTAATGATAAACGGAACTCGCTGCACAGATTGAGGATTAACTGGAAAATATGTGATTAAATTAAAAAAAATTTTTTTTTTTTTTTTTTGCAAAGTGCCTTTTTATGGCATTGGGTGTGAAATGGCATTACATTTATGAACTGTATTAAATTGAATTGAATTTAAGATCACTTCAGCAACCTGGAGCCTCACTAACGTCACTTCACCACAAAGCGAAGGGAGTTAAACCCAAAAGAACAACTTTGGTCCTGGGCGAAACGTAAGGTGACTGACGCAGGGAGAAGGAAACCCCAAAATGCTTCAAATAAAGTCATGCAGTTTATGAAAATGTCCAGGAAATGTAAAACTATTTAAAAAGGAAATTAGAAGTAAAACAAAAATTCTCTCTGTCATCCTTTTTTTTTCTAACAAATGGAAACAGTATCGCTAATTATCAAATGTAAATAGTTGCAACAGATGTTCACCGAAGCTAATAACAGCTTGGGATCGATCGTTTCCAGGACGATCCATCGCATTGTTACATTTTTCAGGGTTTCTTACGATGTTGCCAATCGGCATGAGTGCTCAGAAATCAATCGGAGGGTAAAGGTCAAGCGTGTTCTAGTGCTGTTTGGCAACCAGTGAATCATACGTGGGGGACTGTCAAAGTGGTCAACGGCGGTGCTGCGTTCAGGACCTTTTTACCGTTTATACGAACACACAATCAGCGGCTGCAACGAGGTGGAACACACACAAACTGGTCAAGTCAGACTGTTGCGAAACAGGCTGCGCCGGTGCCAAGACCAAGTGGAATGTAGTAATTGTAACGAGCGCGGCCAGTTGGATTTTAAGAGCGGGTTTAATAGCCGGAGAGCTCTTAACCGACTTTATCCACCAGAGGTGAGCCTGGCACGTTGCTCAGGTGGGGTGGAAGAGGCCTGGAGCTTTATCCAAATCCTGCCAACTGCTACTCACAAGAAAACACAAAGACAACACTGTTCACCCACCAGCAACTCCTGATGAGTAATCCTTGGGGATTGGAACTTTAAAAGCTATTGGTGGTGGAAAGAAAAAATAGCAAAACAAAAGACACAACACTACAGAGATACAGGATGTAACTATATAATTGTAAGCTAGACTGAAGACCTGTCCAGGGTGACCCCGCCTCTTGCCTGCTGACCGCTGCAGACGGGCACCTGCAGCCCTCTCTACCCCACTCAGGATGAACATGTTGGATAAAGGAACAAACTTATTCACATGTGATTTTAATTCTGTTTCTTATTTAATTGAAACGCCGCAATTGCAAAATCGTGGGGTTTCCTCTTCAGCTTAATGCTAATGGAACAGTTTTGTGCACATAATGGAAACGCAGCTGCTGCTGGCCAGACACGGTGGTGGTAGAGTCATGGACCTGGGCAAATTCATGAAATGGATACGACTGTGAATTCTGGCCTCTACTAGAAACTGCTGAAGGAAAGTGTCTGACCATCAGTTTGTGAGTAGCAGTCAACGATCTGAAGCGCATTAGTACAAATAAAACAAAGGTATTTTAATAATGGCCTTGTAAAATACTGGACTTAAAAGCCAGCAGTTTGGCTGGATGAAATCATTTGGACCAAAATCTCTCCACTGCGATGGAAAAGCCTCACTGCCTGTTGCTGCAGGTTTAGGTTTATTTTACCACAGATGGCAAGGATGGTTGAATCAATTCTTTTAATAATTGAAATCATGTGAAATCTTTTTTTTTTTTTTTTTTGTGCCTACTCGGGTTACCTTAATACTAAAATTCAAGTGTGACAAAAAGGCCAAAATAGAAGAAATATGATTAACAAGTCATTAACATCTTAATGACTTGTTTACTAAAGAATCCAAGCACAATGAGGGTTTTTTTGTGTGGTTCCAGAAACTGACGATCTGACGGATCTTTTTCTAACTCGCTTGGAAAGTTTGTTGAATGAAACATTCAACAGACTCGCTGAGCTCGTTAGAGAAAGATCTGTCAGACTGACAGTTTCCAAAACAACACACACACACAAAAAAAAAAACCCTCATAAATGCAAACAGGATTGCAGAGTCCAATTGTCTCTGTCTCTTTAAAAAGCAGCTGCGGCCCGGTCATCTGGGAAAAGCCAGGTTGTCACATTGTCAGTACATCATAATTCTAAATTGCCTTCTGATCTGTGAGTTGGTGTTCAAACGAGTGAAGGTCCGAGTCCTGCAGGCTAAATGAGGCCAATTTCAACAGTTTATATGACTAGAAAAGCTAAAAGTTCAGACCAGTAACATAACAGAGGAAAGACGGGGCTGGTAGTTTAGAGCGCTCAGGACTGTTACAACTCGAGTTGGCAGAGTGGCGTCACCAGATTCCAGTCACGACCTCTGGGAACGGCTGGACACAGGAGCAAAGTCCAAGGAACAGTTGGAAGAAACCATATAGAGTCCTCAGTCTCACCCACGCCTTAGACGACCCGATCTTCGACCGAGAACGGATGCTTGGACTTGAAAGTTTGCCTCGCAGCGTAGAAACTCATCCAGTTTTGTTTTGACGACTGGGCAAACATTCTGGATGCTTTGATAAGCCAAATATGCACAGACATACAGTATGCATATGTAAAGCTGCTTTACTGGGGTGTAAAGAAATGACAAGTGACACAAAACAAATAGCTAACGTCGTTTCTAGCTAGCCTCAGGAATTCCTTGAACTTTTGAATGGCCATCAAACTAAACAGTCGCCACAAGACTGTTGTGCAGTTTAGATTCATTCAAGTTATTTGCTTACAGGCAAATAAACTGTGGTGCGTTTATTAAACCACAGAAACCTAAACGAGAAGGAACAATATAAAGTTGTGTTAATCTACTTATAAGCCAAGTACAGCAGTAGGCTGTTGAGGAACAAAATAAAGTAAAGGTGCAGAAGTTCAGTTCAGAAGACTGTCCACGAAAGCAGCTAATTGCACACGCGCAGCTCCGCGCCCATCAGCCACGCGCTCCAAAAGACTCGCCCTGCAGTTACAACAAGCAACAAAATGGAGCCGGAAGATGTTCAGCAAAAGCTAAAACGCTTACTCAGCCTGAAAACAAACACGTCTTAATTAAAATGTCGAATTAACGAGCAATGCTGACAGTCTGTAGAACAACGACGCCAGAGAGAACTTGTTCTACAGTTACCAAAAACCAAGAACAATTTCTGCTTCCTCACTACTGTTAGGTGCTGCGTTCACTGTGGCGTCTGGCCAACATGATGGAAGCCTTGATCTAAACACTGAACGTTCATCAGCTTCAGTTTAATTTGAGTTAATTATCTGTGGGGAAAATTAGTAACTAAAACCTACATTTGTTTTTTTAAAGGACTCAAACTAAGCAAAGCACAGCATCACATATTAACATGATTTATTAGCATATCATCTAGAATAGATTATCAATACACTTGAATTTCATTTGGCAAAATAACAACAACAAAAAAGGTTCGTTAGTGGGGTCAACATAATCTAAAGAATCAAAACAGATCAAACTTTTATTTACAGAAGACATCAAGACTTTCCACCTGATTCACAATCAAACCTGGATACCTGCACATGAAGAGGCTTCACCTTAAAAAGACGAGTGAAGCCCAACGTCAGCAGCTTCCAGGTCTCACTGCGAGACGGGAGGATTTGACTACTGCCAAACTTTACTATCAGGTTCAGAGAAAAGGAACCCGACATTTGGGTTTTAGTAGAGATGCACTGATCAGACTTTTCCTGGTCCAAACCAATTTCTAGAACTCATAAACAAAATGTGCTGCAGGTTCCGTGGTAGAGGTAGTGGCTCTGATGGGGTTTAACCTTTATAAGATTTCTGAGTCATTGATTGGATGGTTTGAGTTCTTAAGTTACTTGAAGCATGATTGGTGCATCTCTAAAACAATACACATTTTCAATTTGGACCTGGCAGAACCAGAACATCAACCTTCTTCAGTGAAGTTTGTGCTTTTGTAACATGTGCTAACCCCAACCATGTGTTCATGGAAAACTGTTCTAGTTCTGGACACTGTCAGCCAACAAGAGCACTTTCAATACTTCTGTCGAAGGCAATATTGGAGTATGTGTACATGTTACTAATAAAAATTAACAGCAGTGAAATATTATGCATAGCACACATTCACAGCACCTACAGTATGATACACTGTTAAATCAATACGTACAAATCAAATATTTACAGGGATGAAAATTTGCCGCGGGACACCGGAGAGCTTTAAATAAACACTAATGTTTATGAAACAGGCAGATAAGGTGCAAAAATAAAAAAAATAGGTGCAAAACTAGCAAACACCTTTTAGAAAACAACAAACTGTGAGGTAAACCCCCCTATAACCAATGATCCCACACCTTACAGGGGAGCTCTGGAAAACAAAATGAGTGACCCTGTTTGATGGCTGTACCATTCCAAAAGGGGGGGAAAAAAAACACAAAGAAAATTAGGGTATTTCTCCAAAAACACTAACGTTCAAACAGCTGCATTAGTCCAGCATAAAAACACTGGTTAAATTCTGAGTTCAACTCTTATTTCATCATATTTGAAGTCGGCTTAAACGCACTAAAATACAAAACAGGGCACATTAAAAGTCAAATGTTGCTACAACATTTCTCCAAAGGGATTCTCTCAAAGACACATGCTCTTGTACCAGGCAGGGGGGATAGATTGTAAAGACGCAGCGTTAAGGTCGTAGGTCGTGGAGGTCTTCGGGGCGGTTGGTTCTGCTGCTCCGCTGCTGCACAAACAAACAAAAGCAGAACAAAAAAAAATCATCGAGACGACCCGACGCTGACTGGAAAGACAAAGAAAAGCACCGACAGCAAGCAGCTGAACGTTTCATTAAAACTAAAACGAGCGCGACGACATTTTTCAGACGCGAGAGCAGCCAGGCGTTTTGCACAGCCGAACGGTCGCCATGGGAGACAAACGGATTCTCAAACACGCATGGCAGAATCAAGGCAACGCTCCAGGCACGTTTTTGACGAGGGAACACCGATGCAACATGATGTGAAGCTAAACAAAAAAAAGGAAAGTCAATTTTACATCATACTGTCCCTTTAAAAATAAAATTTTTTTTTCATAACAGATTCGATTTTTAAAAGATTCCCCCCCCCCCTCACTTTCTTTTCTAAAAAAAAGAAAATAAATTTTTCAAAAAGTGGATTTTGATTCAATCTTCCCTTCTGTGAGTTTTATGAAGGAGTGTTAGGGCTCGCCCATAAGAATTTCTGCTTAATGACAAGAATTTAGTCATAATAGTATCAGAATAAAAGTCCAATTTTCACCAGAAAAAAAATAAATAAAATTACAAAAATAAATCTGGATTTTTAACATCTTCACGACCAAGTGCCCTTCTCTAAGAGGGGCTCACTGGACCCTCTGAACCAGATGCTTTCCTGGTGTCTCTAGGTGTTGATCACCCAGCAGAGGGTGAAGAGTAATGTCAGTTTGACTTGATTCTAGTTCTTTCCACTGTGCATCATACTCCTCTCCACACCAGTAAAACAGCAGAGTCAGTTGTGCTGCTCTGTAATCATTTCCCAAACATTACTCCTTTATCTCTTGGTAACTGGTCATGTTTTATAGTGTTCCCTCGGTTCCTTGTTCCGCCATATAAACCTAGAGACGGTTCGGTTCCACTCATTAAACTGCTTAGGGGAAACCGGGGAAAGTTGAGCCAAAGGGTAAGTTGAGTGTTGCTCTTCATTTCTAGGGAATAGTAAAAAAAATAATAAAAAATTAAATTAGGCGTGCCGTGGTGGCGTAGCGGTTGGCGCGACCCGTATTTGGAGGCCTTCAGTCCTCGACGCGGCCGTTGCGGGTTCGACTCCCGGACCCGACGACATTTGCCGCATGTCTTCCCCCCTCTCCTTCCCCGTTTCCTGTCAGCCTACTATCACATAAGGGACACTAGAGCCCACAAAAAGACCCCCTGGAGGGGTAAAAAAAAATTAAGTTAATAAATAATTGATCATGTGGCGTCATCTGATGAAGTTTGGGAAAGAGCGCCATGGGTAAAGCGGTTAGACTTTGATTTCTTACAAACCGCTCTTTAATTTTTGGAAATGAATTTAGTCTGGCTTTTATAAATTGTACAATTGTACAAATGAGTTTGACCTAAACCGAAACTCATTCGTTTGGGTTTAGGTCAAACAAATGATGCGACCAGACTTCTGTATGAACCGTGCAGAACCCCAGAGCGACCCGCAGACGTCGCACAGCTGCGCTCCGTTTACTGAAGTGATTAACGGATAACGGGGCCCTTTAAGGACTTATCTCAAAGTTAATTCAGCAATGGGAGCTGATGTTGTGACAAAATCAGAAGGAAATTGATTAAAAGGAAGCAGAGCTAAAAACAATGGCCCTCTGTGGAGCACTGAGCGCAAAACATGTACAGAAGCCTGTCTGGATGCGTAATCAGAGCTAAGAGTGGTAGGGCCGGGATGGGACGCGCTTCACTGACAGACTTCTTTCATAATTAGGATTTTTTTTTTTTCAGCCATTGTTTGCATCCAGTCAAAATTATGACACGTCTCAGGTTAATGACATAAAAGTCGGATAAAGTGAGACACGACTGTTCTGCCTGCAGTCGCTTTGAAAACAATCGGATGCGTTGGGAAAAACACACTGAATTTGAGTGCTGTGTGAAAGTATTATTATAA
Organism: Xiphophorus hellerii; assembly: GCF_003331165.1. Classification (NCBI taxonomy): domain Eukaryota; kingdom Metazoa; phylum Chordata; class Actinopteri; order Cyprinodontiformes; family Poeciliidae; genus Xiphophorus; species Xiphophorus hellerii. Next base: position 29,119,792 of record NC_045683.1, read on the forward strand.
ATAATAAAATACTGAAATCCCTGTGATAAGACATCTAGTTAAAGAAAATTGCATCAGGTTGTTGTATTTTTTTGATTTAAAATATCTTATTTGTAATGTAAATATAACTTCAGGCTGTCTAATCATTTCATCAGGCCAACAGCAGTGTGTCATTTTAATCCTGATGTTACTGAACAGGCGCCAATCCTTTTAAACTGGGAGACACTGAGCAGCGTTTACCTCCAAGTATTTCAATTCAACTTCCACTTCTTTCGACAATTTTAATTGTATTGTAACAATTTTCGAAAGGACCCTCCGAGCTGTTCACGTGGTTTCTGCCAGCTTCACCAACTCGGATTCGACGAAACTTCAATTTCATGTCTAGTCTTTAAGACTACGAACAAAGTTTTAAACCTGTACTGTGACAGAAATGACTGAGCCGGCACCAATTTAAGACTTTTAAAAGATGCAGACACTTTGATTTAAGCTAATATACTTTGTCGTCTTGAGTTTACATTTCAGGCGGATGAATCTGTTTCAATCCGTAGCTGTGACTTTGTGCATGTGTGACTCAGCCACAGACTACGATTTGGTTTTTAGCTAAAAGTCATTTTTCAGGTAAGAATCCATTTATTTGAAGGTATTTTGAGGAGCAGATGACATTTTAACAATGTTCTATATCACTGATGTAAAGCAACAAAAGGAAGAGGCTGTCACCTCTGCTGACAGCAGGTCCAGAGTTAAGAGGCAGCTCCTCAGGCTTCAGCCAACAGTAATTGTGTGAATCAGCCTTAATCTGATCACACAATTGGAAGCATTGAAGTACATGCATCGGGATGTTTGAAAGAGAGGCGCTGACTGCTTATCAACATGATTTACAGCCCTGCATAATAACAGCAATTAAAAAAACAGGTGAAAATTATCCCCCCGTTTTGGCTTGTGAAAAATGAACTTGACAGCTGAAGAAAAGCTCCATTTTCAGGGAATGAAAAAAAGAACACGGCTCTAACGACAAACATGTCTTCTGGCCTCGCCCCGTCCAAGTCTGTTACGTCTGCACAGACTCGATTTTTACAGGTTTGCGCGCCGAGCCAGGCGAGAGTGCGGCGACGGCAGAATGTGTTCGGAAACAGACGCCGGGACACGGACTTGGCGCCGTCGGCCTCCGACAGCCCAGGACGGTCTAGGGCCAAGCCCGTTTTCCCTCCCACCGAGGGCCGATCCATCACCGCCGCTCAACTTTTCACCTGGCAGACGGTCAGAAAGCAGAATTCCTGCTTTAAGCCTGATAGACCTTCGACGGGAGGGAGACGAAGGTTTTATGTGTTCTGGAGGAGCTCAAGTTCAAAAAGGAGTCCGTTGATTAAAGCTGAACATTCCAGAGATCAGAGCTCTGGACCAGAGTGGCGTTTCTTCATTTTCAGCAGGGATGTATCAGGCCGTGCTTGGAGGAGACAAAGGAGAGACCTTGGCAGGAAACAGAAACTCTGAGATGGATGTACTGCAGGTCCCCGCAGTCGGATCTCTGGCTACGGTTCACCGCGCTTTTGACCCTGGTAAATATCCCATGCACACTTCTATCAACAGCTACTTATAAAAGTCCTGGCTTTACATTCCTCCGAAGGACTTGCATGTGAGCTGAGGCCCTCGGCTCGGAATTTCAGATGAGCAGAGAAATCTTTTTGGTAGTTAGCCAACAGCAGAGCAATCCACAGGGGTCTGTGGTCACAAAGACGTTGCCAGACACAACATACCTCCGGTAACGCATTTACTGAGAAAGTCTCGCTCCTGAACGATGGTGGCGTCTCTCTGCTGTGGAGCCGCCACCTTACCCCGTCCTGCCTCTAACACAACCTTTCAGGATGATCTGGAGCCGGGAGGTCCTAGACGAGCCGGACTTTCAGAAAGATTGATGAGATGAGCAGTGTGGAAGATCTGTAGGTATTTGGACCGCCATCTGCGGCTGATGATCATGCTGTGCTGCCTCAAGAGGGTGGAGCATCGGAAATACTCCAGAGCAAAACGAGGTAGAGACGGTTGAGATGCTGGAGACCTTATAAGACCCAAAGATTCCTGAAATCAGTACCAAGTACGCCTTCATAAGATGTACTTTGGGATAAATTTGACCGTTACATGGTAGCAAAAGGCTTCCAATACAATCTTATGTATGTGTTGAATATGCAACAATTGGCAACAGTGGGAAGCAATGCAACATTAAGCCCAGATGCAGATTGAAGCAACAGTCTACACAGAGTTAAGGAACTTTTGAAGTAATTACTTACTCTGGGTCTCATTTGGACTCACTAGAGTGTAAAGAGATTTCGACATATTAAAACATCACAGTGTTTCTCATTGAGGTTGACTGTGGAGTGAAGAGCTACCAGCTGGTTGTGGTCAGCATGGCTTCGTCTGACCAAGTTCTAGTAGAAGAGGCTCCGATTATTCTCAAATTATTTGTTTTGCTGCACTTTGGGTTTCCAGTAGGAACGATAAATGACGATGAGTGACGAACAAGACACAAACAACAGGCATTAAAGAAATTGCTGTTTGTACATCAGCAATCGGCTAGTAATCCTGTTCTGGGGCTGATCGCTAGTGGATCCATCCTCCACCAGGGGGCTTTCTCACTCTGTCCTCATTGCATTAAATTGCTGCATGAGAGAAGTACTGAAAATTACTCGTTAATTCTGTCTCCCATATTTTCAAGGGTGTGACAGCAGCACTTTGTCTCCTGCGCAGAGGGAACGACGAGCCTGGATGCCGTCGCCTTTAGCTGAAACAAACTCTAAACAGTGACACGTTTCCAGCAAGAGATATTGCGCTTCTCTGTCGTCCCTGCATAGTTACGTTGGTGTCACTGCTGCCATGAGGAAAGCCACAGGATATCTTTTTATTACATGAAACAACAACAACAACAAAAAAAAGTAATGTACAGTAACTTTGATAAGCAACTGTTCTGCTGCAGGCCCATGCATAGTTGAAGCTCTGCCCCAAGGTTTGAATAGATTAAAATAAATAATAGAAAGAGTGTGTTGAGTTTGTGGCAAAAATCAATAAAAATGCAGGACGAAGGACTTTTAGGAGCATACGTTTGATCTTCATGATTTTTTTTTAGTCAGATCTTAATATTAGAATCTCATCTCAGCCTTGTGAGTTTTGGGTATCGTTATCCTCTTACGGCTAACAGATTAATCAGGAGGATAACCATACCCAAAACTCACAAGGCTGAGATGAGATTCTAATATTCTAATATGAACGCACACCATTATCCAGACTGCTATTTTCATCGTCCTTTGGTGACGTTTTTGTTAAGCAGAGGGAAGCTGGTTAGAGTGCAGATAGATGGCGTTACAAATCCTAGGAGAAAACAAATTAAGCGTTTAAAGCAAATTCATCTGATAAAATGGTCCAGTCAAAGTCCTGACCTAAACCTCAAAGCCGATACCTGGAAAAACTTGAGTTTAAGCTGTGTTGCAAAAAGAATGGGCAACGTTTTTTTTTTTTTTTTTTTTACTATGTGTGGAGCAACCCAAACGAGCTGGGGCAAAGTGAGAGGTGGCGCAACCAGACCTGACTCAGAGGCTTTAGACTTTTTTAATTTTTTATTTCTTTTTTCCAATGGTAGAAAAAGTTGAAACCCATTCATCACTCTCCTTCCACTTTCCAATTATGCACTACTTTGTGTCATTCACATAAAATCCCATTAAAACACTGAAGTTTGTTGCTTCGACATAAAAGCGCCGAACGTGTTGTGACAAAGCGTACGCGCTCGGAGCCTCAGTCAGTTTAAATCAAAACTTCGTTTCTCGCCCTCAGGTGACCTAAAAGCAACGCCGGAGCTCGTCTTAGTTCCCTCCAAATTTGGCTTGCACAGTCTACAAGCTAATGACTTTTTAAGCGTGATAATCGCTTAATTAATCCCACTTATTGAAGGACTTAACAATATCCACAGGGCTCCTGTGATTAAGAGATTCCCCATCACTTTGGATGTGTCGCTCGGGTTTTGGTTAGCTCGTGTGTTTTAAACATCAGGCTCTCGGTTAATTCACAGTATGACTAAACACTGCGCGCTACAATGTGAACATTGAGGAGGAAGAATAATCCCTAAAAAATGCTCCATAAAAACAGGCTTCCTGGTGGGGAAGTAGCTCGGTAATATTACTCACAGCTCCTAACTTTGATGTGGGATCCGTCTCCGAGTGGGTAGGAGGCGTTCCTTTTAAGAGCAATGGACAGAGGGGCGAAAGGGGAGAGCAGCTCGTTTTATTACTCCTCTTTACTTCCAGGGCCAAGGCGCTCCAAACTTCAGTTACAACTTTGGGAAAAAATGTGCGCGCTGTCGAAATGTTTAGCTTGCGGAGCGCGATACATCACCGTCTGAACTAATGGAACGGGTCGTTGGACTCACCATGGGATCGCTTCTATCTGCTGAAGCTTCTGTCTTCGTAGATGGTGACCTCGATCTGGTCGAGGCTGTTAAGGGAAGAGGAGCTGCGGCGAGTTCACACCGAGTTTCAACCCAAAACCAAAAGCCCCCCCCCCCCCTCCGCTGCAGCTACCGCACACTTGTTCTGTGTGCTTGGCCCGAGCCACAAAACAAGGCTCGGTGACATTTCACTTAAAACTGAGTTTTTTTTTGTTTAGTTTCGCCCAAAAATTGGGTTGAATGGGCTTCATTAAAATATCACAATCTCAAACTGAAAATTTACAGGAAGTTAAATTAGAATGCGGCTAAGTGATTGGTCAAAATTCAGCTGAGTTGCAGCGATTGGTCCGAAACTAAGGGGGAAAAAACTGCTTGTTGCAGGCCTACAGAAAATATTAAATTGTCATATTCATTTTGTTAAAATGTTAAAACCGTAGTAAAAAAGGTGAAATGCTGCCATCATCTCCCCCCCACCTCCATCCGTTGCTAAAATCAGCGCAGCAGTTTGACAGCGTTGGAGAAATAATCCAGATCGCTGTCACGGGGAACAAAGTTCAGCTGCAAACAATTTCAGTCATATTCTGTTAACCCTCATCTCCTCTTCCCACCCAGCTGGAATTAAAGAGCATGGTGAGCCACCACACACACACACACACACAGCGACAGTCAGGATGTTGGGGCACTCATTGGTTTTATGGAGATGTTATAGATTGCATAGGACTTTTATGTAACTTTTTGAAGAGTTTACATTCATAGCAGCGGATTTCCTGTAAGCCGCTTTGACTGCTAGATCCCATATTTACCCACCATCAGAAGTGACGGTAAAAAAGACCACCAATATCCAGACCCGCTGTGCGCCCTTTTCTGGAAATCCAGAGGCTCATACAAGATGGCCGTTTTTATGATGAGGACTGTAGCTTACAATCGTCACTGTGTTTGCGGGGGAAAAAAAAAGTTCTTTTAAATTGGATTTATGGTTTCACAGAGAGCGGGAGGATACGACTCGGAGTCCTCTTTCGATGGGATCTGTCAGCAGGAGGCCTCGTGGCGCGTAGATCTTGTCGTTTTGTTCCTGGATATATTTGGAAATCCTCTTCAAAACCTAAAAAAAAAAAAGCAAAGTTTTAAAACAAAATTGTGACTTTTGAGCACACGAATCCCAAAGTATAAAGAAAAAACATTAGGGTTGAAACGATTAATCGTTTTGATCTTGATTAATCGATTATTGAAGTACCCATCAACTAACCTAGTAATCAATTGATCGCAGACTGGAGCATACAAATTCAAGAAAGGCCATTTGCTGATCAGATGCAGAGCAGTAATTTAGCCAAAATGTACAGAAATATTTAAATATATATATATATATCATTAGCGTCACCATGTTCAGATTTACTAAAGGAATGCTGTTACTGCATTTTAGACAATAAAATGTTCATTTTTCTCATCCAAAAAAAAAGAAATTAATTATTTGTTTATTTGAATCTTTCAATGTAGAGTGTGCCATTTAAAAAAAAAAAATCCAATTAATTGTCAGAACAATCGATAGATAAAACAATTATTCAAATAATTATTAGTTCCAGCCTTAACAATATATATATCCAGTAAGCCGAAAAAACCTTATTTGGGTACAATTTCAAACAAATGTGAACACTGCGTAACTCTGCACAGCCTCCATATCCCACCTTCTCGTAGTGAGTCTCCATACAGAGAAAGACGGCGTAAGCGGTGAGGCAGGCCAGGCAGCCTTCGACGAACGACTGACTTCCCAGCTTCTCTGCCTCCGTGTAAAGGTTGTTCAGTGTCCGTATCGTCTCCTCAAACTGCTGCTTGTCAATCTGAAACATGCGAAAGCAACAAAACAAGACCAAGCAGGTCAAATTAGGACATCAGTAGGGCAATTCTTTAAAAGGTGTGTGTAAGGATTTATCTTAGCAGTTCTTTTCGTGTTGATGAACGAGGGGCTGGATGTTCTCAGACCGGTCATGCATCAAGAGAATTCTAGGCTTCCGTCCCGCATTTCGTAACACCTCCTGAGCCGATCGGGTCGCCTCGGCTGCGAGCCTGGGGAATGTTTCTACTCGGTAACCGGCAGGAAACGGTGCAACTTGGACACAAACATCACAAGTATACGAAGCAAAGCAACTCTTGCATCGTTCGCTCCTCAGAGACACGGGTCCTCGGTTGTCTCAGATTGTCTCGGTTGTCCCCGAACCAAAAGGCACGATCTGGGTTTCTAAGTGAAATTGTTGGACTCGGAGCTCTAAAGTATTTACACCCTTGAACTGTTTTGAGTTTGTTGTGACCTGACCACAGACTTCAAAGCTTTAAAGTTTGCATGAAAATAAGAGGATTTTCAAAGCCGTTACAAATAAAAACCTAAAAAGCTTTTATATTCTAGAAGTCTGTTAAAAAACATTTACCAAACATTTCCCTTGTGCAATCATAGAGTGTTTTTGTTTTTTAATATGTACAACCTATTTTATTTTTATTATACATCACTCTCTTTTTTTTTTAACTGTACTTAAGCTTTTTGTGATTTTTGGATTTTGTTCTGCGCGTCTCTTTGAAGTGGTGCTAAATGGCAAAGTGGATTTTTATTCGCCTCTCCTTCACTTTGATACTTCTAAATGAAACACAGCGCAACTCTCAGATTTCACCAAATGAGTGAGCAAAGCAACTCGGTTAGATGTAGTACAAGGATAAATCCAGCTGTTTCTGGCCTGTTTTGTTGAACAATAACAATGTCATGTTGGGCAAGAGCACGTTGAATAAGGTTCTCCAGTCAGAAGAAGCTAAAACAAGGGCTGGGCGATTAATCAATTGTATACATTAATTGAACTTCTGTTTTTTGAAGATTTTATTTTTTGAAAATTGAATATATAGGATTAAATAGTCCAAGAGGCATGATTAATGTATTTGAGGCCAGCTTATTGTATATATATTTTTTTTAAATTAAGGCATTTTAAGGCCTTTATTTTACATTAATTTAAGACTTTTTGTTGTGCAACCTATCCATTTGTATCTACTACTCATCAAAAAAAAAATCTCACCAAATCTTGAGTCAGTTCTCTGAAGTGCCACTTGTATTGAAGCTAAATATTTAAAAAAGAAAAAGTATGCAGCGATTACTGAACTCTGATTTTTGTGTGCTGTTGTACCCGTGGTTCTGTATGAAGTACCGAGACGGGAAAAGAGAGAAAGAGGAAAAAAAAAAAAAAAAAAAGACAAGTCAGTGAGTATCCTCTAAGTGGAACCAGGAGCAGCAGAAACCCGTCTAGTGTTCTGCTTCTTGTGCCTGAGGAATGCATCATATCTGGCACTTCCCATCTAAAGTTTATTTTCCCACTAATTTCCCAGTTTGAAGGCTGTGATTCATCTGAACATCTTCCCACTGTGAGCTTCAGGACACAGGCCAGCAAAACCAGACAATTAATGAAACTCCACTGATCAGTGTAAAACGTGAGCAGCCACACGGACTCACAATGCTCTCCTGGTACTTTATATATATATATATATATATAAATAAAACAAACAGAAAAGAAAATCACACAAACTAAAACAACAAATATGCCTGAAGAAAAAAACATTGCAAAGCACATGACTTCTGAAAACCACAAAATATGCAAACCCTGCAAAAAAGGGGAAAAATGTTGGCTAAAATAACAAAAAAAAAAAGCTAAATTAACTAATTAAATAAAAATGCAGGCCATAAAAAGTTTGGCCCGTGTTGCGCTTTAAAAAAAGAAGAAGAAAGAAATAATGGTACCGCTAATCTTGAATGAATGTGTGGGGGAAGAGTTCTATGGCAGTGAGAATGAGCTCTTCCACGGCCTCATCTGCCCAGCGTTGATGTGGATATGAAATAAATACCGGGAAAAACACTGACGACCACCAGACTCCTGGGGAAGTGCCAATAAAGCTTCTGAAATGCTGGGAAGCAGCTCTTCCGTGCGGTAATGAGCGTCAAAGCCACAGTTCTGCCTCAGACTTCCAGCAACCTGCTCCTCCATCTACACATCCGAGTTCCAGCTGCTGCCTCAGCAAACACAAACCTGGAGGTTCCTCCTCTGTACTATAGGCCTGGCGGGCCTCCAGGCTTTAACTGTCCCCTTCCAGGCAAAGCGTCATTTGTTTATTCATTTTAATTGGTTTATTTAAATATGTAGTAGGCAGTAGGGGGCGCTCACCAACCGTGGCGTACCCTACAACGTCAAATAATCTGCAATTAGAAATAGAGTACGGTACTCTGATCCAAAGGAACGTGCAGCTGAGTAGAATTATTGTAAAAATTTACAAAATATGCATGTGCATATTTGTGCACTGTAAAAAAGACTGTTTACATGAATTCTATGTAAATACCACCAACTAAACACAGACGGATCTTTTTCATCCAGTCAGTTTTTTCCTTGTAAACAGTGCATTCACGTGGATAAATAACAACCAATCACAACCAGCCAATCCAGAATCCCGCTCCAAGCAGCAGAAACGGCCAAACAACATGTTCGGATTTAGGAACACACAAGAAAGCCTAAAGGCAAATAAATGCCTGAATTTGTTGCACTAATAATTTTCTGTTTGCTACAAATGATTATTCATTTGTACTAAACAAATTTTAGGTAGCATTTCTTTGAATTTATTTTACTTTGAAAATGGGACCAGTATTACATAACTGGTTTTAAGATCCACTGGTTGGTTACTTACCGTAATTTGGATTTTAACTTTAGTGCACGGAAAAAAAAGTCATACATTTTAATTGTATTTTATTGTGTCCGAGACTCTGTAAGTGGTTACGTATTGTCGATAGTGTCTTCCACATGATAACCTCATATTTTCAAATTTCTTGTTAACTTTTAACATTTTTTTAAATGATGTGCGGCCGGTGGACCGCCCCTACCGCCCCGTACCACCAGGCTTCGCTGGTTTTCTGGGGGAAAAACTTTGAAACATTACAATTTGGATTCTCAGTAAAAAAAAAAGTTAATGAAAAAACTAATAACAAAACTGTTTCATCAATGACTCAAATTCAAATATTTGACAAATTCTGCTCTTAAGTACTGGCGAGAGGTCAGCTGAGAACAATCATTTACACATAGCTCCTATGAATCCTGAAATCAAACTCCTCATGATAGAAACAACAAACACATGTTGCACAGCCTGGTTGGGTTCCAGCTGTGGACTGAGCCATGAGGAAATGTTCTGCTGCACCATGGGAGCACATTAGTGGGGAGAGGAGAGAGCCAACCTGGCTACGACGCGCCGCTCGTCCCGGGCGGCTCTGATGACGTCGATAATGTACGACGAAGCAGGTGTTCCTCGACTCTCTCCTCGTCACTGTGACTCTGGAGTCTCCACCAATCAGTGATTCTCTTCTTCTGTTGAGAACATCCTTGTAAACTCTGTTTTGCACTGAAGCTCCCCCCAACTACAGCCAGTTTTATTAATGGCAGAGGTCGCGCTAAACTTCTGTTTCCATCACTTGGACTGACCGTGTCAAAAAAAACTTCCGTCATATTCTATTTTTATCCCATTTTCTCCAGGAGTCCCCTGGACATATAGTCAGTGATGCTCAGGCCTTTTACTAGACTGGACATAGTTACACACATGCGCCATTACTCTGCATTAAGTCGGGAAAATGACACAATCACGCAAAAGGACTTGAGGAAAGTGCTTTGCTATTAATAGCCAACACTACGACAGCTAGAGAAGTTCCACTGGTTTTACATTTCATAGGCCAGTAAATGTTTTAATATAAAAAAAAATTTGGCAAAAAGGTGGGAAGTAGGTCAGTTATGCTAACTTGACTTTGATAACCTTAACATATTCATGTGCTGCGCAAATGTTGGTTTTTGGTTCTATTAGCGCTAAAATAAGTGAAAAAAAGAGAGAAGAACACGAGTAGTTTAGAGATGTTATCAGCATCATTTTCCTTTTGTTGTGGCGCACTGTAATTTCTGAAAGTTCAGTAAACGACCAAAAACAAACTCATTTATTAGTAGAATATTGCCATATTTATTTCGATCACTAAATAGTGTAAAATAACTAATAAAAGTATTTAACCAACTATGTCTCTTGGCGTGGCAATTATGTACAAAAAATAATTATTGTCCATTATTAAAAAAAAAAAAGAAATTTGTTTAGTTCTCTTGGAACTTGACAATAAACAAATTGTTTATGGGTTCATAACCATTTTTTTTTACATTTCAAAACACCTGCAATTGTCTCAACTTTAATTTAGGTAAAGTTTTACAGAAATTGGATAAGAAATAAGGACGCTACGACCATTTCTGGAACAGACTCCCGCTCATGCCCCCCATTGGAACAGTCTGGTTTTATGTTCATGACTCGATGCGTAATAATGGCGCCTGGAGGTACGTATCACTAGCTAACAGGCGCCTTCCTATACATAAATAAATATTGATGTTTATAGCAACACCTCTCCCTGCAGACCAGCCTCCAGTCTCACTAAACAAATTAGAGGTACTTTATATTACACTTTGAGGTATTTTGAATGTCTTCTGAAACAAAGAGAACGTCTTAAAATTTACTTCCTGCCAGAGGGAGTCATACGGAGCCTCTTATCAGCTTCTTCCTACAACGGTGGAGCTGTGCTCAGCTGGAATGTGATATGACGGCAAAAGGTCTGCTCTGCCAGCTGGCTGGAGGTTTCGGGGGAGAACAGTGAGACCACCTCTGGGCTGTGGGTTGTTGATGAACATAATTTCGTCCCATTAGCCCAGAATGCACAGCTGATAATGGAGGACATTGAGAAAGAACAACTCCTCCTCAGATTTCAACAAAACTCAGATCTTCCATCGTGACCGAAAACAGAAGAACCCCGGAAAGCCAGCGGCCGTCATCGAGGCACTCGGCCTCCTATTAGGATTGTGTCATTTTACGAGGAACACTCTGCTGTTCCTCATGAAAGGATCAGTTGGGGTCCAGGTGTAAAACACGTCTCCCACCTTGGTCTCCAGCTCTGAAGGAAACTTGGTCTGGAACTGGCACATGGTTCCGTTGGAGTAGTCTCTCTGAATGAAGACTTTGGCTGCGACAGCCGCCTGCTGTCTCATGTCCTGTAAGCTGTGGGTCTGTGGAGACAGGAATTAGCGCGTCAATGTCTGTGGCGGCGAGGCTCAGAGAACACGTCATAGCAAAACACCAACTCCTCACACTTGGACTTCGAGGAATATCAAAAACTGCTCTCCAAACTGGCCTTCCTGTCCATCGTCCATATTGAGAATATAAAAGGCAAGGGCTGGGTGATAAATTGATATTATCAATTTATCAAATGTTTGGTTTTTAATGTTAAATTTGACAATTTAAGCAAGCTTTACATTTGCTATTTATTTGGACTTTGAATTTAGGGCACCTCTATGATGAAATATAAGAGCCAGGCTAAGATTGAATTTTTTTTCTCCCCAGAGAATAAGAGTCACGCTGTTACAAGAATACTGTCATGTAACAATAAAGTCAAAATAACACAAGATTAAAGTTGTAATATTATGAGAACTCAAATACGAAAAACAAAATAAATAAATTATCCAAGCTTTATTCTCCTAATTTTAAGACGCAAGACGTTGCATATTTATTCCGGCAATATTATGACTACATTCCTATTATTAGACAAATAATTTCTGCAGCCTGACTCTGATACTCCGCAGTACAACTCGCAGAAGTGATAATCCAAACAAAAGAAACTTTTTGAAAATATTTTCTGTCTGTTGTCATTTCATTTTTTAGAAAAAAAAAAGCGGGAGAAAAAAAAAAGAGAACAAAACGAATCTGCTATAAAAATGATCAGATTTGATTTCTCTGCCATATCGCCCTGCTCTGCGTGACAAAGCATTTGTGATATAGAGTGCGGCCCTATTAGGATTAGATAAGCTTAGATAGTTAAGTTTTGTCTTAAGGTTTATGTCAAGATTATAAAGAAGCATTAATAAAGCAAGCAGGGGAGGTGACTTATATCGCCTTGTTATAATCACTGATTATCTGAACTTCAGAGATGTAAAAGCAAGTGAACACAGATATAAAGAGAACCTTGGACCTGCAGATGAAAACACATTCCTGTAATCTAATCTGACCTTTGGCCTAAACGGTCCAGGTCAGGTCAGTCACTGTCCTGGACGCAACCATGTTTCAGCATAAATTCATCAAATTCACGTCTAATCCAGATGCTGGACCAAGGTGCATTTATAACACCTGAAGGTAACACGGTTACTTGACTGTACCATAAAGGAACTATGTGCCAGGAAAATACATAATACCGGCCCTTTAATAGTAATAACACCATGTACTGTCCATGTACTCTACAGTACATGTTGTCAATACTTGGTTGGGCCTCCTTTTGCATGAATTACTGCATCAATGCAGCGTAGCATGGAGGACAGCCTGTGGTTTTGCTGAAGTTGCCATGACAGCGCCGCTCTCAGGGTCAAACCAGTTTGTTGGCTTTTAAAACACACCAGTACCATGTCCGTTAAAGCATGTGCTGGTTCTGGTTTGAAGCATGAGGAGGCGCCGAGTGGCTCTGGAATGTAAAATCAGCATCTCCTTGAAGCTTGTCAGTGGGTTGCCTGGAGCCTCTCATGGCTGTGGTCATTCCTGTTGCTTGTGCTTATTTTCCTCTACACTTTTTCCTTCCACCCAATTTCCCAAGGTGAGTCCAGAGAACAGGTGACTTTTATAGTTGATTCAGGATGAGATTTTCAACGGCACATTTATGTCTATATAAAATGGAAAGTGATGCATCAAAATGTTTTTTCTTTTATAAGCTGTGGGGGGTTTTGCCTATATTTTAATGTAGGTATGGCATAAAAAAAGAGGACTTTTGGGGTAAATAGGTTTTGGAAGAAAGCTCTTGTTTTGTTGCTGTGAATAGACTAATGACATTGTCCTGATCAACAAAATAGAAAACATTCCACACAATTTATTTTAAGGCCAGATTGGAGATTAAAAAAGGATTCACAATAAACATTTACATGTTTTTAACTGAAAAAAAATGGCCTCAGAGGATTTTTAACTTACCAAATATGGCCTTTTTGGTTCAACAGGTTTTGGTGCTACTGATGTGGACAATGATATAAAATTGGTGTGTCTGACAGAATTTGTTCAATTGGTCTTAAAATAAATTATTGATTTTTTTTCTTTGTTTGTTTTACTCGTGTACTGAATTTTGGGTCTCTATTACAAGCAAGTATCAAAATGAACAGAAATAAAAGCCTCATATATGGCTGTGAGTAAATGTTGTAACTTTTTCCATTGACGTTCTCATTAGTACAGATGCACCAGTAAATTAATCTACTTAACAAAATATTGATTCTGAACAAATGTGGAACGAAAACGGGAGCAATTATTTAACTCAGCTTCTCATTTAGCTGACATTTGTTTATTGTCTAACACAGTCTGTATTATACAAGATAACACCATATTACGCAGTCATTTTTCATAGTAGTAAATTATTTTATAGATTAGTGCTTTCAGAATCAACTAACCCTAATCTTTGCCCGGTTTAATTTAAAAGTGCTTTCACAACAAAATAGCTTAGCATGTTAGCAACCAAACCGTGAGCTAGCAGCGGGCTAACACCGCCCGTTCACTCTCGGTTTACTCCTTTAATATAATCCAAACCCGGCACCACTACTGACATCTCAGTACATGTGTTCATGTTCCGCAGATGTGAGGAAATATAGAGGTTTAATGTACACAGCTTACCTCCGCCATGTTGAAGATTTCTGAATGCCGCACGACGTGCTACGGAGTACTAGTTCCGTCGGGAAACACTTGTGTGATATTCGGTTCCGGCTAAATTTGGCCAACAGAGACAGGCGTACTGCTGAAGCAAACGTCCAAAAATAGAAAGATTAAAAACATGATGTTTCAAATATATATATATATAAATGTAGAAATTAATACAGATATAGTTTAAATAGTAACAAGCATACGTAGAAATTATTATAAGACTATTTTAGGAATATTGCGCTTAATAAAAGTACAGGGAAACGATATTGTTACTTAGGCAGAAAAAATCATCAGATTAAAGACCGTTCTCTTTTCTTCACCCGAGCTGGAGAAAGTGCAACTGTGGGAAGATTCAAGTAGTTGGCCTGTTTCCTTGGAGCAAAAATATGGTGTGAGGAGCCAATTTGTTTTTGTCACAGTCCACAGATCAGATAAAATAAAGATTTACAGTACATTGTGGGTGTGAAAGAAAAGTTTGAATATCTGGACAATTATCTCATGACCACTCTTGGATAAGATCGAAGGTGTGTGATGATGTCTGCTTCTTTTCCAAAAGTTCTCATTGCATCAGTAAAGCAAATTGTATCATGAATCTATAAAATGCTATTTAGGTGGACTTCTTGCCTTTTTTTTTCAGTCTTTGCCGAACATCCCCCAGCCCTCATCAAGTTTGTTTTGTTTTATAAATCACAACCGTTTGCATGTGAAGTTGCGTATGCAAGTTTCTGCAAGCTTTATAAATCAATCAATCAGTCAAGTATATTTGTCTAGCATATTTCAGCAACAAGGCGCTTTACATCATAAAACCATAAAAACATCATGAACACATCACATAGTCACCAGTTGTGAAAACCAGTAACACACATTGCATTTTCTCAAGTTCCATCATTAAACGCATTAATACACATCAAATAATTTGATCAGTGTTCAATTTATTATATGGTTTGAAAGCAACTCTGAACAGGTACTCAGTGTTTCAGCTGTTTTGCAGCTTTCTGGACGTTTGTTACGACATTTGTGGCACATGAAAACAGAATGCTGCTTCTCCCTGTTTGGTTCTGATTCTGGGGATGCAGAGCAGAGTAGAACCAGAACCAGAAGACCCGGGAGGTCTGGAAAGTTGATACAACAACAGCAGATCTTTAATGTATTGTGGTGCTAAGTCGTTCAGTGATTTATAGATGATTGTAGTGTTCTAAAGTCTATTCTCTGAGCTCCAGGGAGCCAGTGAAAGGACTTTAGAAGTGGGATGATTTACTCACTATACATTCCTGGTTTATTGACGACACGAGCAGCAGCTGTCAAATTATATTTAGGCAGATACTGTTGCAGTCATCAACGCAACTAAGGATAAATGCATGGATGAGTTTCTCTAGATCTAGCTGGGTCATTAGATCTGTGCATGTCTGACCCAAAAGAACCCACAGCTTCAGCTGATGCCGAGAACAACCGTGATCTCTTTATTGACAAGGTAGTTGTTCAGATGCCAGTCTGTGTCTCACACTCACCAATCACCGGCTCATACTTGATGTGTGCCAAATGTTTTACGAGTAATGAAGCATTTGCAAAACATGATTTAATTATACCATAAACAATGTTCTCGGTGGCAATTTGGGTTTGCAACTCACCCTTGGAGATCTCGCCTGACATCGTTCCAGATCACAGGGAGGGTTGTTGTTTTTTTTTATGGCCTGGCTGCACACGTACAAAAGTCAGTCCAGATAAACACACACGCACAAAAAAAAAAAAAATCTATATTTTTTCCAAGGAGGGATTTATCACAACAATTTGAAACAACAGCAGTAATTTCACATTTATGTGAGTTTATGTTGCCTTGGTGAAAACTTAATTTCACCAAGGATTCCAGCTGCTTCTCTGCAGAGACGTTCTGCAGGCCAAAAAGAAACCTTCAGAGTTTGCTGAGCTGTTTCTTTCTGCAGTCGATCGAACGTTTTTCTCTTCACGTGTTTCAGTTCAGAAGATATGGAGAAATTTCAGTGATGCACCGGCAGCCCTTAGGAACAAAAATACTTAAATATCTGGCACATTTTATCCGATATGCCCACTACATTAGCAGGTAATTTGATCCCTTCTACATCCCCTCATTTGCAATTTACTTTCCTCTGATTTTAACTGCAACATTTTAAAGGTCTGTGTTTCCTTCTTTGTGGTTGTTAATTCTTTTTAACAAGATTTTATCATGTAAAACCAGCAAAAATACAGAGAAATGTAAGATCAAGTAAAAAAAAAAAAAAAACAAGATCTGTGGAAATCCAGAAATAAATATTTGGTTTAGGTGAAACTGTGAATAAATGCAAGCACAAATAAACAAAGTGAAAACATACAAAGTTCTTCACAAGCAGTCACTGGTCAAAACAAAAATTTCCTTTCAGTTTATTTAGCCGGCGTTGAACAAGTCCTCTTCAAATCAAATTCAGTACATTCCAAAGCAACAACACGCAACACAGTACAGTACAATGTGATTAACGTCAAAATGAGGAAAGGATGACTTCTGCCTCAGTGACCTGCTGTCTGAACTCATGGCGACTCCAAGTCCTGATCCTCTGAATGAATCATGTTAGTGATTTCCAAACCAGCATTCTAATTTGTCAGCACTGTCTTGCACAATTTTTCTTTTAAACCTACCCCTTTCTATCTTTAGAAAAGTTTATAAATGTAAACTATTGCTAACTTAGCACAAATAATAAGTGTACATTAAAGAAGTGGCAAAATGAAGAGCTAACTTTAACAAATAAAGTTCCCCCTCTCCTCTTCAGTCCTTTGTAAAAAAAAAAACAAAAAAACTGTGGAATGTTCATGGCTTCAACTCCTCTAGCTGTTGTGTGTTTGCAGAAACAAGAACGTAGCGACGATTGTTTGGGTTGTGTCACTGACGTTGCAGCAATCCCTCACACTAAGTGTGAAAGTAGCGACAGTTTGAAAGGAAAACCTGCCCTTCAACGGGAAGAAGCCGCCATCACAAGCGGTCATCTGCCACGACCGACGGGGGGGGTTTGAGAAGACGCTTCATACTACATTCAGTCATTCACACTCTGATGGCGGCAAGCTACATGCCCAAGGACACAATGGCAGAGGCGGACAGAGCAGGACTCGAACCGGCAACCTGCTGACTGGCAGTTGCCGCCATCGTCCCATGTGGAATCTATCACAGCCAAACGGAACGCCACACCAGGTGCAGCTTCTTACAAGTAGAAAAAAAAAACTGAGAGAAAACTAAATTAACAGTTTAAAAAAATAATGCATTTGTATATTGGAGAGCAGAAGAAGAAAGTGAGAAAAAAATGATCAGTCCAGCAATCTAAACCTGCAGCAGCATCACTACAGAGATAGTCTACCTACCTACCATGGTGTGAAAAGTGCTTATCCACGTTCTGATTTCCTGGTATTTTGCACATGTGTCGCACTTCAGTGTTTCAGAACATGAAACCAATTTCAATATTAGTCGAAGACAACACAAGTAAAGACCAAATGTAGTTTTTAAATGAGGATTTCTCCCCTGTCTAACCCGTGGAGGTGTTCCTGCATGTTTCAGAAGGTGCTCGCTGTGAATAAACATTAAGTTATTTCTCTGACTCACTGCGGTCGAGGAATCAGGTTTAGTGCTGTGTTTATGAGAAACCTCAGAAATCTGGTCATCAACTTGTTGATCTGCTTACAGAAAGTTACAGCAAGAAAGGTTTTCCTTACTCTGACGCAAGTGGTGGAAATAATTCAGATATTAGCAATGAATTATGAGCCAGTTATTGTCTCTTTCACAGCATTAAACTTTTTCTTTGCACATGTACTTTTACATTGGTTGATCTCTTCAGTTCAGGTGGCTTCCAGGCCAGCAATGTAAAACAACAAAGACGACTCATTATGCATATGTACAATTTATAAATTAGATCCTTTACAACTTCATGTAACTTTAACAAATCTCCTCTGGTGGTCCATTTTGTGACAGTAAGTTAACCATTATGTGTCATACAGAGAGTGGATTTATTTAACAGGAGTCCATTTTCTCCTCTGCGATAGTATGGCTGATATTTCACAGATCACACCAACGCAATCAAGTTAGAAAACAACTCATTCCAATTCTGTGAAGCGGGCGAACATGGCTTTCCGGACTGCCTCTTTGTATGTGACTGATTAGGGGGTCCTAATCAGTCACATAGTCCACCCTCACCTTGGGTTTGTAAAGAACAAACCAAAAGTGTTTGCACCTCAGCTTCCGCGTTCGGGGAAAAGCGACTCTATCGTTTCCGATCTATGGAAAAAGGCATTTTACACTGGGTGTTTGCAGGGCTTGTCCAAGGTAACAATTAATGATGTACAGTACAGACCAAAAGTTTGGACACACCTTTTAATTCAATGAGTTTCCTTTATTTTCATGACTATTGACATTGTTATAAAACAGTGTGATTTATTCGTATGCTCTTATTTTGAAATGTAACCGGACGTTCTTCTTTGTTAAGAGAGGCGAGAGGAGTTCTTATGGAGACGCCAGTATCGAGGTACCGGTAGTTAAGTCTTCTGATACAGTGGGTTGCGACAGCAAGCTCGTGAAGCTGAAAAAGTAAAGGAAAGTCCGATGTTACACAAGTAAGTTAGCAATATTTTTTTTAAAGAAAAAAGAAGAAGAAATGACAGACTTTAATTTCGTCCAATCAGGTGTGGTGAGTCATGAACGTTTTTATATTTTATGACTCAAATATTCTGCATGTTTCATTTTAATTTTTTTATGGGAATGATTAAAAAAAAAAAGAAGACGATACCATTCAGAGATATATAAGGATCATTTAAAATCTCTACTTAACCTAAGTTGTCTGCCTTTAGTCTGCTGGAGAAAACCACACAGGAATCCAACATGTACCAACATAACATGCAAAATCCACAGGGAGATCCCGCCTGGGATTTACACCCAGTACCTTGAAGCTGCGAGGCCGTGAGGCGGTTTGTTTTATAACTGTTCGATATAGTGATGAAATCACCCCTTGTTTACTCGTAGCAGTCACGTCCTTCAGAGCAGCTGAAAGTCTCAGCCTTAAAAAAAGAATACTCTGAAACATTTTATGGTGTCGGTCTGCTTGGTAAATGAAAGCCAGAAATCTCATCACTTGCCCACATAATTATTGAGCCATTGACTTTCATCAGCCACCGCAACAACCACTTGAGCACAAAACAGGAAAACAAATCATTTAATCTTATTATTTTGGTTTGGACGTAAGGAATGTGCGGTTGGAGAGAGCTTTTTCTAGTCCTCGTCGGAGGAACTTTGAAACTCTGCTGTATTTCATGCTTCAGTGCCTCGGTCACAGCTGGTTTCTATGTACCCACTCAGGGGTCCCTCGTATCACCACAAATTACCAGAGTAATGACATGACGTTATTACCTCACCTCCACATGACTCACTCGCGTCAGATGTGGTCGACAGGGTGTATTCGAAGGCCTGTGGAAATTCAAACACTCAACTTTCCCCGGGATGCCTAGAGGGGACATAAAGGAAAGCGTGCATGCCTCCAAATGTTTATTAGCTGTTTAATATCCTGTTTAGGGTCTCTTTTATCAGTGTAGTGAAGTGCGGTCCCCCCCTGATTAAGTCACTGTTTCTTTTCGGTACAAGTGTTCGCTGAGTTTTAAAACGTAAACACATGGCACCTGAGTAATTTAACACAATTAGTTTCCGATACTAACAGAACTACAATTTATACCGGCGGCCATCCTGCGAGGCGAGATGTTACGCGAAACGCTAACAGCTTTACTCAGCATATCCTGATGATGGCATTGGGCATGTTTGGTCGGAGATCAGGTTACTTCATATTTCAGTAAGCAGTTTGAGAGGCATTAATCTTCCTGATAAATCCAGACAGTTTTATAGTGTCGTGTGTGGGAATGTTTAGAACATACATAAATCTGCTCCAGACTTGTGCACCCGAATCTCCAAGTTAACAAGGCCGAAGTCTGTCGAGCTAGGCATTCCTCCACAGCGTCACTGACCGAAACATTCCTGCACGTTATTCCCTCGCCAACACTTTGTCAGCTCTCTGGGCTTGCTCTTAACATTGGTTCATCGTGAAGGCAAAGGTGAATTTCAGTGAACTAAAAGACCTGAATCCACCGGTTCATGTGGCTGATGCCGCTGTGCAGCGCTGCCTGCCAGATCGGCGGAGAGAACAAGTGTCCATAAATCTCAGATTTCCCCCAGGACCAAAAAAAGCTAGATTTGCTTCATATTTAAAAGTCTTGACTAATTTGCCCTACGGTCTCAATCAGTGGTGGCTGGTGGAAAAAAAAAAAAAAAACCTACTTTTGGCGGGGCGGAGATGCCAATAGATTTCAGTTCCTAATCCAGTATAAGGATTCAAATTAATGGTAGGAAAATGACTACATTTCAACAATAATTTAACATCATACAGCAAAATAACATGAGGAGTTACATTAGCCAAAAGTAGGAGGTGTATTTAGTAAATCGCAAAATATACAGAATTTTTTCATAAAATATAACCCTGAATCAAACTCAAAACTGTGAAAGACATTAGATTAGCTGTAAGTTTACAGCTCTAATCAAATTAAATTGCATTAAAACAGAAGAGAATCAACTGACACCAAGACACCAGGCCTTACCACCTACAACACACTGATGTAGGATAAAATAATCACAGCTACTCGCATAAAATAAACCCAGAAATCAGAAGGACTTTTTCTTCTCCTGGAACCAGAACACCAAACAATCCCCCCTGGATTTATCTAACAAACAGGAGCTCAGCAAAATCTTACAGACAATGACTGTTCACCAAATCAGAATGGCCATGTGACCCCAAACATCATGATGTCAACCAAGACATTAATATTATAACAGCATCAGAAAGTCAAAAAAGGCAGCAAGAGCATCATCATTATTAGCAATAAAAAAAAAAAGTGGAAGCTAAAACTAATAAAACACGCAGACGAACAGAAGCTACATCTGTAAAATCCTCCGCATTATCAGGAAAGGTGGAAAATTCCATCAAATTTTCCCCTGACTGCTGTTGTCGCCATCATCTATGGAAAAGGATTAGGGCCACTGGAAAAAAAAAAAAAAAAAAAAGAATTCTGACGTTTTTCCTCAGAATTCCTTTTTTTTTCCTGTAATCATCAAATGTATCACCACAGTGACCCAAGACTTTGACCCAACGCATCTTCCAGGGGCCCGAAGATTAAATTCAGCAATTCCGATTGAGCAAATGTTTATTTTTCCGGCTGGTTATCTCCACTAGTATGTCGCTATCCGCAGCGACCAAGAAGAGAACTGACAGGAGTCTGTAGCGGGAAATTTACAACTGAATGAGAGTCATCTGGTGGAAATGCACATTTAGGCACAAGGAAAACAGGCTAACGCAATTTTTTTATAATATTTTTCCTCTCCATTCCACATCAGCAAATTCGGCGCCCCTTGTGGACCAGCTGACCCTGATCACAATCCTATCCTATAGTGAAAAATCATTTCCACAAAAGTGCTGATCCTGATCCTGGGGTTTTTGTAAACTTTCCTGACGCTGAGGCTGCAAATGGTGCCGGTATCCCGTTTTACAAATAACTGTCACTTACAAACAGCTATTACATTCACTATTACTTCATAACTTTGCAGCAGTCTCTTCTCCTGAGCAAATACAGGAAAACCCCAAACCACTGGCCCCAGAGTGGAGGAAAGAAAATCTGAGTATGTAGAGTAAATGGTGGTAAGGGCTCTCTGTAAGAAAAACATTGTTAAACAGAAAATTGTTGACCCAGAAGATCAATTGCTTGACAATAAGTTGGAAACTGAATTTTTATCCTGATAATTACCCCATGTAGAAATCAAGTTAAATTAACACAGAATATTTATGTTGTAATTGGTAAATCAATAAAAATTCTCTTGAACTTACCAGTAATTAAAACTAAATTGAATTTATCCTGCATTTAATTCATTTCACCTTGTTGCATCTTTGTATTGATGAAACTATAGCTTCATTGGTAACCACTTTTTCTGGATGACAAATGCTGGGTTTTGTTTTGTTTTTTAAAGTCTACAGGAAGCATCCTGAAAGCATACTGCAAATTCCAAGGGAGTTATTTCATCCCCTGAAAATATTTCCTCCCCTCACATTAGAGCTCTGCGTCCACAGACAGCTGTTTTTGTACTGTAAGAAACCAAAAACTCCTTTTGGCGTCCTTCCCAAAAGAGTGGATTTTTGCAGGTCATCCTTTTTGTATCTTCCTCTGACAAACCTCCTGTTCCCTTCTCACACAGCAGAGAAAACGATGCAAGCTGAAGGCAGATCAGCTTCAAGGACGCGGTGCTCATACAGTTTATTGTCATATAACCTGATGATTGTGCAGCAACTAGTGAACTCAGACCAGTAATTAATATTATTTTAATTATACTATAATAGTTTCAAGATATAATTAAAATTTTGTCAGAACCCCTAACAATAAACGTGAAGACATTCAAACCAAGGAGTTTATGAAGTGGAACGTGAAGAAGAACAATGTTTTCTGTAAACTTTGCCTGTAGACGGTTACCTGGAACCACAGTAGGATACAATCCGATCACAATTACCAGCAACTCGAACCAAAACTTTGTGAACATGCTAACCTCTGCAGTTCCGCAACATCACCAGTAGGAGGAGGTGAGCTGAAAGAAGACTAACTGTGTAAAAGGAACATCGAATGACAATGGCGTGCACGTTTCAGGTGACCTTTTGTCAGAACCAGATTAGATTTCTTAATGCAGCCCAAGGATCTTCAACTCCAGGCCTTGATGTTCGGTGTCCTGTAACGTTTAGACGTGTCCCTGGTCCAACACAACAGAACCATATGAAAATAACAAGGCTGCCTTCCCCAAACTCTAGCTAGGACAAAAGGTTTTTTTTTCCACTCTCAGTTCATGTCAACTTATTTATGTTTGTTTGAGTTTAGTTATGCAGCACCTATTCACAAACGATGTCTAAAGGAAATTTATGAGGCAAACTCGGCTATTTGATCAAATCAACAAACACGTCAAAGAAGGTACGGGTCGATGTTTAAGCTAGTTATTTCCAGCTTTTGCAAATACTGCTGTATGAACTCCAACCACGTGTGCTACTTCCACAAACTAGTTAGCTTAACTTAAACAAGTTGAACCCATAGATACATAGACAAAAAACAACTTGGGGAAAGTAACTGCAGTTGCACTGTTCAACACTGGCCACACTCACTTCCGACGTCCGTCATGGCGCATAGCGTGATCAAGAGACGAAGTTGCAAAAGGGCCTTAGACAAATATCTATTCTTTTGAAACTTCTGTATTGATTTTACCTCTGAAGGTGCTGATGGAACAGACAGATACCTGTTGAGTTGAAGCCTGTATTTTCTTATTTTTTCATATAAATCAAATATGCCATAGACCAAAAGGACACAAGACACCCAGCAGTGGAGTAGCTTTGTCTTGCTAACACAACATCACCTCTTCAGGTTGCAGAGCTGAACGTTAGCCCTTTTTGGCAAGATATTTTTTCTACACATTTCATCAACATAGTCATAAAATGGCCTCGCTTTGTCTCTTTTATTGAAGTCAGAGTCACTGAACCATGAGCATGAGACATTTTCAGCATTTCGTGAGTAAGAAAATTGTTTACCAGCTAAAAGAGTCTCCTTTAACTTAATTGTGATCCTTTTCCTGACAACCAGGTTTAGCCCCCAAGCATCTGCAAATGAAACAGCTGGACACTATAATGTCATGACAGCCAAATTTAGACACTGATTCCAAAGTTTTCCGAACAGATCTAGGTTTTTGTTTTTCTAAGAGTTCATCTGAATAGCCAAATCATTTTGTTTCTTAGCAACAGAAAGCTCTTTGTGACCAGGAATGTTTGGGGGAAAAGGGTTTATTAGATTAAAGAAATTAGTAGAAGGATATTAGTCATCTTTGTAATGTGCTGAGTATTGCCAGCAATAAACTGAACTGAACCGTGGAGCTAATAAAATACCCTAGAATCCATCTGGGTCAGGCCACCGCTCTTTTATCTGCAGCTGAAACCGTCCTTCTGCCTGACAGCATACCCGATAGACCAAGTAGACCATCACAACACTCCAATTTGCATTGTTCTGGAGTTATCTGCAGAGAATAAACAAACACATCAGACCAACTGTGAAAGGGTCTGTGTGCAGCAACTTTTACTAGAAGAGAAGCTTTAAAGAAGGCATAAAAATAATGCAGATTTGGTTAAGGTGTCGTACACGAGTTCCATCATTCTTGTGATGGGACGTTTAGGTGTTTTTAGCTCAACGGAAATCTCGGAGTTCACTTCAACAAGGCTGCTCCAGTTATTTAGGTGACCTCATTGGGGCCTGCCATGCAAAGCAATGGCAGGAACCTATTACTATTGTCGGAGAAAAGCGTCTCTTTAATTGGGGCCTGCCATGCAAAGCAATGGCAGGAACCTATTACTCTACACCCAACAAGCGTCTCTTTATTATTGGGGCCTGCCATGCAAAGCAATGGTTGGGGCCTGCCATGCAAAGCAATGGCAGGAACCTATTACTATTGTCGGAGAGAAGCGTCTCTTTAATTGGGGCCTGCCATGCAAAGCAATGGCAGGAACCTATTACTATTGTCGGAGAGAAGCGTCTCTTTAATATTATTATTATTATTGGGGCCTGCCATGCAAAGCAATGGCAGGAACCTATTACTCTACACCCAACAAGCGTCTCTTTATTATAATTCTTTATTTTTCTTCCGTCACCGTTAATGCGGCTCATACCGCTGGGTGCACACCTACAAATGAGGTATCAAAACGTGCAGAAAATTCACGCCATTGGAGCTATTATTTTTGGTGGGATTTGGGGTTAACGTGGCGACATAATTCGCAAAAAACTACGAAAAAAACCCCATTATAAGTCAATGGGAAAAATCCTGGAAATACCCTATTTTTGAGGATTTTCTGTGTCGTCACAAATTCACCTAGAAATGCCATTCAAATTTCATTTTGTAGATACGTCTGTGATCTCTTCGAAAGTGAAGACGGCTCGTCGATACCAGTTACGGTTTGTCCACAATTTGCCTCTAAGCGACCCAAAGTTTCTCATTTTTCCGAAAATTACAGTGTTTCTCTCGCTGATTAGAGTGAGAGATGAAGACAACTTTTTCAACCCAAATCATTTTTGAAATCGCCATCACGCCCACAAATATCGCACGATTAGTATCAAAATCGGTCCTGACATTGATACGCCTGTCTGCTCCGGTAAAATGTTTTCGAAATTTATCTAGACCGTACGGTTTTCTGTCACGGTGCTTCAGAGCAAAGTCATGCGACAGGATTTTCTGAGGCTGTCTGAGGCTCTCTCCCATGTATTTGAATAGAATTTCAGATCTGGGCACAACATTTCTTTCTCTCATCACTGTAAATGTTCTGAGTGAGGTACAGATATGAATCTCGGGACTATCGCAGAAGACACATAGGCCTGTCATACGCTCCAAACGCTTTTCGAATATGTATTACGGTTCCCGAACAGGAAGGATTTGTTTCCAATGCTTCTTTTCAGTAAAATGTGTTTGCTCAAACACACAATTGTGTGTTTGACAGCTCAGAGCTCAGAGCTCACACCCTGCTGAGACCATTATTTGCCATAGCAACGGATCTCAAGAGGCTATTGGCTGCTGGTTTGGACTACAGATACGCATCATTGTAGTTCTATCTATAGTGGAACCCTCAGTTGAAACAGATCAGGACTGAACTGGCCTTTAGAACTATTTGCTGCTATGGGCTGTATATAACTGATTTAACTCAGGAACTGTTACACATGGTATTAGTTTGGAACTTTAAAATTAAGCATAATAATAATTTCAAAATAAAAGCCTTGAATATTTTTACATCAGGTAATTGCTGTTTTTGGCTTTATTTGACTTTTTCATCCAAAGCACTGTTACACATGGTATTAGTTTGGCCCTTTGAAATGAAGCTTAACAAAAATTTCAAAATAAAAGCTTTGAATATTTTTACATCATGTAATTGCTCTTTTTGGCTTTATATGACTTTTTCATCCAAAGCACTGTTACACATGGGATTAGTTCGGAACTTTAAAATGGAGCATAATAATAATTTCAAAATAAAAGCCTTGAATATTTTTACATCAGGTAATTGCGCTTTTTGGCTTTATGTGACTTTTTTATCCAAAGCACTGTTACACAATGGAATAGTTTGGCCCTCTGAAATGAAGCATACTGAAAATTTCAAAATAAAAGCCTTGAATATTTTTACGTCATGTAATTGCTCTTTTTGGCCGTATATGACTTTTTCATCCAAAGCACTGTTACACATGGGATTTGTTAGGAACTTTAAAATGGAGCATAATAATAATTTCAAAATAAAAGCCTTGAATATTTTTACGTCATGTAATTGCTCTTTTTGGCCGTATATGACTTTTTCATCCAAAGCACTGTTACACATGGGATTAGTTCGGAACTTTAAAATGGAGCATAATAATAATTTCAAAATAAAAGCCTTGCATATTTTTACATCAGGTAATTGCGCTTTTTGGCTTTATGTGACTTTTTTATCCAAAGCACTGTTACACATGGGATTCGTTCAGAACTTTAAAATGGAGCATACTGAAAATTTCAAAATAAAAGCCTTGAGAATTCTTACATGAGATTATTGCTGTTTTGAGCACTATATAACTGATTTTATCCAATGACTGTTATTCATGGGATTAGGTTGGCCCTTTGAAATGAAGTTTAACAAAACTTCCAAAATAAAAGCCTTGACAAAAATTTTAAATCGTACCGAATGGTGCACGTCCGCCTTGCTTAACGTTCTTGCGGTTCTCCGCGTGCCATTGATTATGTTGCGGCGTCCTTTAGCGTCGACGCCGATTTGTGGCGTGACGACGCCGGGCCCGAGCCCGACGGGCGCGCCTTGGCAGGCCCCGGCTAAATTTCTTCCGAAATTTTCTAGTTATAGAACTTTATTTTTCTTCCGTAACCGTTAATGCGGCTCATACCGCTGGGTGCACACCTACAAATGAGGTATCAAAACGTGCAGAAAATTCACGCCATTGGAGCTATTACTTCTGGTGGGATTTGGGCTTAACGTGGCGACATAATTCGCAAAAAACTACGAAAAAAACCCCATTATAACTCAATGGGAAAAATCCTAGAAATACCCTATTTTTGAGGATTTGCTGTGTCGTCACAAATTCACCTAGAAATGCCATTCAAATTTCATTTTGTAGATACGTCTGTGATCTCTTCGAAAGTGAAGACGGCTCGTCGATACCAGTTACGGTTTGTCCACAATTTGCCTCTAAGCGACCCAAACTTTCTCATTTTTGCTGAAATTACAGTGACAGCCGATCTCGGTTCAGATCTGGGCACAACATTTCTTTCTCTCATCACTGTAAATGCTCTGAGTGAGGTACAGATATGAATCTCGGGACTATCGCAGAAGACACATTGAACTGTCATACGCTCGAAACGCTTTTCGAATATGTATTACGGTTCCCGAACAAGAAGGATTTGTTTCCAATGCTTTTTTTCAGTAAAATGTGTTTGCTCAAACACACTTGTGTGTTTGAGAGCTCACAGCTCAGAGCTCACACCTGCTGAGACCATTATTTGCCATAGCAACGGAACTCAAGAGGCTATTGGCTGCTGATTTGGACTACGAATACGCATCGCTGTAGTTCTATCTATCCTCAGTTGAAACAGATCAGGACTGAGAACTGGCCTTTAGAACTACTGCTGCTATGGGCTGTATATAACTGATTTAACTCAGTAACTGTTACACATGGGATTAGTTTTGAACTTTAAAATGGAGCATAATAATAATTTCAAAATAAAAGCCTTGAATAGTTTTACATCAGGTAATTGCTGTTTTTGGCTTTATTTGACGTTTTCATCCAAAGCACTGTTACACATGGGATTACTTTGGAACTTTAAAATGGAGAATAATAATAATTTCAAAATAAAAGCCTTGAATATTTTTACATCAGGTAATTGCTTTTTTTGGCCGTATATGACTTTTTCATCCAAAGCAATGTTACACATGGGATTAGTTTGGAACTTTAAAATGGAGAATAATAATTTCAAAATAAAAGCCTTGAATATTTTTACATCAGGTAATTGCTGTTTTTGGCTTTATATGACTTTTTCATCCAAAGCACTGTTACACATGGGATTAGTTTGAAACTTTAAAATTAAGCATACTGAAAATTTCAAAATAAAAGCCTTGAATATTTTACATGACGTAATTGCTTTTTTTGGCCGTATATGACTTTTTCATCCAAAGCACTGTTACACATGGGATTACTTTGGAACTTTAAAATGGAGAATAATAATAATTTCAAAATAAAAGCCTTGAATATTTTTACATCAGGTAATTGCTGTTTTTGGCTTTATATGACTTTTTCATCCAAAGCACTGTTACACATGGGATTAGTTTGGAACTTTAAAATGGAGCATAATAATAATTTCAAAATAAAAGCCTTGAATATTTTTACATCAGGTAATTGCTCTTTTTGGCTTTATTTGACTTTTTCATCCAAAGCACTGTTACACGTGGTATTAGTTTGGCCCTTTGAAATGAAGCATTCTGAAAATTTCAAAATAAAAGCCTTGAATAATTTTACATGACGTAATTGCTCTTTTTGGCTTTATTTGACTTTTTCATCCAAAGCACTGTTACACGTGGTATTAGTTTGGCCCTTTGAAATGAAGCATACTGAAAATTTCAAAATAAAAGCCTTGAATATTTTTACATCAGCTACTTGTGTTTTGAGCATTATATAACTATTTTAACCCAAGGACTATTACGCATGGGATTAGTTTGGCCCTTTGAAATGAAGTTTAACAAAACTTCCAAAATAAAAGCCTCGACAACATTTTAAATCGTACCGAACGGTGCACGTCCGCCTCGCTTAACGTTCTTGCGGTTCTCCGCCTGCCACTGCTTACGTCGCGGCGTTCTTTGGCGTCGACGCCGATTTGTGGCGCGACGACGCCGGGCCCGAACCCCACGGCCGCGCCTTGGCAGGCCCCGGCTAAATTTCTTCCGAAATTTTCTAGTAATTCTTTATTTTTCTTCCGTAACCGTTAATGCGGCTCATACCGCTGGGTGCACACCTACAAATGAGGTATCAAAACGTGCAGAAAATTCACGCCATTGGAGCTATTACTTCTGGTGGGATTTGGGCTTAACGTGGCGACATAATTCGCAAAAAACTACGAAAAAAACCCCATTATAACTCAATGGGAAAAATCCTAGAAATACCCTATTTTTGAGGATTTGCTGTGTCGTCACAAATTCACCTAGAAATGCCATTCAAATTTCATTTTGTAGATACGTCTGTGATCTCTTCGAAAGTGAAGACGGCTCGTCGATACCAGTTACGGTTTGTCCACAATTTGCCTCTAAGCGACCCAAAGTTTCTCATTTTTCCTAAAGTTAGAGGGCTTCTCTCGCTGATTAGAGTGAGAGATCAAGACAACTTTTTCAACCCAAATCATTTTTGAAATCGCCATCACGGCCACAAATATCGCACGATTAGTATCAAAATCGGTCCTGACATTGATACGCCTGTCTGCTCCGGTAAAATGTTTTCGAAATTTATCTAGACCGTACGGTTTTCTGTCACGGTGCTTCAGAGCAAAGTCATGCGACAGGATTTTCTGAGGCTCTCAGGCTGTCTCACTGACACTTCACACCTTGGTGTGAAACTTATTTAACATAGCAACGGATCTCAAGAGGCTATTGGCTGCTGATTTGGACTACAAATACGCATCATTGTAGTTCTATCTATCCTCAGTTGAAACAGATCAGGACTTAACTGGCCTTTATAACTACTTGCTGCTATGGGCTGTATATAACTGATTTAACTCAGTAACTGTTACACATGGGATTAGTTTGGCCCTTTGAAATGAAGCTTAACAAAAATTTCAAAATAAAAGCCTTGAATATTTTTACATCAGAAAATTGCTCTTTTGAGCTGTATATAACTGATTTAACCCAGCAATTGTTACACATGGGATTAGTGTGGCAATTTAAAATTAAGCTTGATGAAAATTTCAAAATAAAAGCCTTGAATATTTTTACATCAGGTCATTGCTCTTTTTGGCTTTATTTGACTTTTTCATCCAAAGCACTGTTACACATGGTATTAGTTTGGCCCTTTGAAATGAAGCATACTGAAAATTTCAAAATAAAAGCCTTGAATATTTTTACATCAGGTCATTGCTCTTTTTGGCTTTATTTGACTTTTTCATCCAAAGCACTGTTACACATGGTATTAGTTTGGCCCTTTGAAATGAAGCATACTGAAAATTTCAAAATAAAAGCCTTGAATATTTTTACATGACGTAATTGCTCTTTTTGGCTTTATTTGACTTTTTCATCCAAAGCACTGTTACACATGGTATTAGTTTGGCCCTTTGAAATGAAGCATACTGAAAATTTCAAAATAAAAGCCTTGAATATTTTTACATGACGTAATTGCTCTTTTTGGCTTTATTTGACTTTTTCATCCAAAGCACTGTTACACATGGTATTAGTTTGGCCCTTTGAAATGAAGCATACTGAAAATTTCAAAATAAAAGCCTTGAATATTTTTACATGACGTAATTGCTCTTTTTGGCTTTATTTGACTTTTTCATCCAAAGCACTGTTACACATGGTATTAGTTTGGCCCTTTGAAATGAAGCATACTGAAAATTTCAAAATAAAAGCCTTGAATATTTTTACATGACGTAACTGCTCTTTTTGGCTTTATTTGACGTTTTCATCCAAAGCACTGATAAACATAGGATTAGTTTGGCGCTTTGAAATGAAGCTTAACAAACATTTCAAAATAAAAGCCTTGAATATTTTTACATCAGCTACTTGTGTTTTGAGCATTATATAACTATTTTAACCCAATGACTGTTACGCATGGGATTAGTTTGGCCCTTTGAAATGAAGTTTAACAAAACTTCCAAAATAAAAGCCTTGACAACATTTTAAATCGTACTGAATGGTGCACGTCCGCCTCGCTTAACGTTCTTGCGGTTCTCCGCGTGCCACTGATTACGTCGCGGCGTTCTTTAGCGTCGACGCCGATTTGTGGCGTGACGACGCCGGGCCCAAGCCCGACGGGCGCGCCTTGGCAGGCCCCGGCTAAATTTCTTCCGAAATTTTCTAGTATTCTTTATTCTTCCGTAACCGTTAATGCGGCTCATACCGCTGGGTGCACACCTACAAATGAGGTATCAAAACGTGCAGAAAATTCACGCCATTGGAGCTATTACTTGTGGTGGGATTTGGGCTTAACGTGGCGACATAATTCGCAAAAAACTACGAAAAAAACCCCATTATAAGTCAATGGGAAAAATCCTAGAAATACCCTATTTTTGAGGATTTTCTGTGTCGTCACAAATTCACCTAGAAATGCCATTCAAATTTCATTTTGTAGATATGTCTGTGATCTCTTCGAAAGTGAAGACGGCTCGTCGATACCAGTTACGGTTTGTCCACAATTTGCCTCTAAGCGACCCAAAGTTTCTCATTTTTCTTCAAATTAGAGTGACAGCCCATCTCGGTTCAGATCTGGGCACAACATTTCTTTCTCTCATCGCTGTAAATGCTCTGAGTGAGGTACAGATATGAATCTCGGGACTATCGCAGAAGACACATTGAACTGTCATACGCTACAAACGCTTTTCGAATATGTATTACGGTTCCCGAACAGGAAGGATTTGTTTCCAATGCTTCTTTTCAGTAAAACGTGTTTGCTCAAACACACAATTGTGTGTTTGACAGCTCAGAGCTCAGAGCTCACACCCTGCTGAGACCATTATTTGCCATAGCAACGGAACTCAAGAGGCTATTGGCTGCTGATTTGTACTACAAATACGCATCATTGTAGTTCTATCTATCCTCAGTTGAAACAGATCAGGACTGAGAACTGGCCTTTAGAACTACGTGCTGCTATGGGCTGTATATAACTGATTTAACTCAGTAACTGTTACACATGGGATTAGTTTGGAACTTTAAAATTAAGCATATTGAAAATTTCAAAATAAAAGCCGAAATGAAGCATACTGAAAATTTCAAAATAAAAGCCTTGAATATTTTTACATCATGTAATTGCTGTTTTTGGCTTTGTATGACTTTTTCATCCAAAGCACTGTTACACATGGGATTAGTTTTGAACTTTAAAATGAAGCTTAACAAAAATTTCACAATAAAAGCCTTGAATATTTTTACATCATGTAATTGCTCTTTTTGGCTTTATTTGACTTTTTCATCCAAAGCACTGTTACACATGGTATTAGTTTGGCCCTTTGAAATGAAGCTTAACAAAAATTTCAAAATAAAAGCCTTGAATATTTTCACATCAGAAAATTGCTCTTTTGAGCTTTATATAACTGATTTAACCCAGCAATTGTTACACATGGGATTAGTGTGGCAATTTAAAATTAAGCTTGATGAAAATTTCAAAATAAAAGCTTTGAATATTTTTACATCAGGTAATTGCTGTTTTTGGCTTTATTTGACTTTTTCATCCAAAGCACTGTTACACATGGTATTAGTTTGGCCCTTTGAAATGAAGCTTAACAAAAATTTCAAAATAAAAGCCTTGAATATTTTCACATCAGAAAATTGCTCTTTTGAGCTTTATATAACTGATTTAACCCAGCAATTGTTACACATGGGATTAGTGTGGCAATTTAAAATTAAGCTTGATGAAAATTTCAAAATAAAAGCTTTGAATATTTTTACATCAGGTAATTGCTGTTTTTGGCTTTATTTGACTTTTTCATCCAAAGCACTGTTACACATGGTATTAGTTTGGCCCTTTGAAATGAAGCTTAACAAAAATTTCAAAATAAAAGCCTTGAATATTTTTACATCATGTAATTGCTCTTTTTGGCTTTATTTGACTTTTTCATCCAAAGCACTGTTACACATGGTATTAGTTTGGCCCTTTGAAATGAAGCATACTGAAAATTTCAAAATAAAAGCCTTGAATATTTTTACATCATGTAATTGCTCTTTTTGGCTTTATTTGACTTTTTCATCCAAAGCACATGGTATTAGTTTGGCCCTTTGAAATGAAGCATACTGAAAATTTCAAAATAAAAGCCTTGAATATTTTTACATCAACTACTTGCGTTTTCAGCATTATATAACTGATTTAACCCAATGACTATTACACATGGGATTAAAATAGACTGTTTTGCATGAGCAGCAGATAGATCCTCTATTGCACATGTGTCAAACTCAAGGCCCGCGGGCCACATGTGGCCCGCTACGTCATTTTATGTGGCCCTCTCCCCCCTACCACCGTTTTACAGCCCCATTGATTGACTTAAAATAGGTTTTGAGCACGAATGGACTACAAACTACATATCCCATAATGCCTTCCGATTCTTACCAACCAACATTACGGCTTCTCGCCACTAGAGTGCAGCAGAGTCACCTCAAGCTGATTATTAATTGTTTTGAGCACGAATGGACTACAAACTACATATCCCATAATGCCTTCCGATTCTTACCAACCAACATTATGGCTTCTCGCCACTAGAGTGCAGCAGAGTCACCTCAAGCTGATTATTAATTTTCCCAGCGAATAAAACTGAAACATCGACAAGCTAAGAAGCTAAAGAGCGAAGTTCCGTGATGTTTCAATCGAGGACTTTTACTTTTACCGTCTACTGCCCCTGATTTAATGCCGCAGCTTCGACTCCACGCAGCTCGTGTTTTGTCCACGTTTGGAAGCACCTATCTGTGCGAAGAGATGTTTTCAATAATGACTTTAAACAAGACCAAGCACAGATCGCGCATTACTGACGAAAACCTACACGCCGTTTTGCGGATTGCCACAGAATAGAACAAAAAACCAGACATCGACGAACTGACCAGGGGGAAACGGTGCCTGACATCCGGCCAGAAAACATTGGTAAGCACAAACAAACTACATTTAAATAGAATGAATGTAAAACCAAAACTCAGTATACTGGAATATGCATATAGTTTATTGATTTTGCTTGTGTTTTGTTTATTTACAGAACACAACACAATGAGGATGTGTGTGAGTTGGTGACAGGGTGAAGAGGGATCAGCGTTGTGTTCAAGGACAGGCAACGTCACCTCATTGTTTTGTTCTTATGTGAAATGCATGTTCGTTGTGTAATAAATAACGAAAAAGTTTTGTGAATGAAGTTGAGAGTTAATATCAAAACTTGTTTTTTATTATTTGTCTGCTTATCTTCAAAGCAGACAAAGAATAATTTTCCCAGCGAATAAAACTGAAACATCGACAAGCTAACGAGCTAAAGAGCGAAGTTTAGCTGAGCAGCTTAAAAATACTGAGCATATTTTTAAACTGCTCAGTTTAAAAATACTGTAATTTTTAAACTGAGCAGTAATTTTACATCCATGCAAACTCAAATGTAATATTTAAAACTTGAATACATAAAATCAGTTATTTAACAATATGAGGTGTTGTTTAAAAATAAAAAAGATAGCAATTTCTTTTTATTGCAGAGACATTAGATTCTTAAATTTATGGTATTCTTTAAATGTTGTAATTTTGGTTCATTGTAAACTTTACCTGTAAAAAGTTTGTAGAAATCTTTAACATAAGGTCAATATATATTTTTAAACTGTGATATGTTGTGTGTGTGTGCGTTATTGAAAATTTATATTTGTGACAATCATTAGGTAAATGCTAATGAACTGCCTTCCTGCAGTTTATGAGCATTGAACTGTTACTAAACAGTTCAATGCAAGGTTCATTAGCGTTAGCATTTTAGCTTCAATAAGCTATTAGCTATTTATTTTACTTTTTAGCAATGTTTAGTATACTGAATGGAGTAAATCAATTACAGAAAATATCCTAGTGATTTCCCACATGCTGATGAAAGGAATGACGCTAACATTAGCGTTTCTGCTGATTTTAGCTGATATACTTACTTTATAATACTGAACGGTGCACGTCCGCCTCGCTTAACGTTCTTGCGGTTCTCCGCGTGCCACTGATTACGTCGCGGCGTTCTTTAGCGTCGATGCCGATTTGTGGCGTGACGACGCCGGGCCCATGCCCGACGGGCGCGCCTTGGCAGGCCCCGGCTAAATTTCTTCCGAAATTTTCTAGTTGGGGCCTGCCATGCAAAGCAATGGCAGGAACCTATTACTATTGTCGGAGAGAAGCGTCTCTTTAAGTTTCTTCTTTATTTTTCTTCCGTCACCGTTAATGCGGCTCATACCGCTGGGTGCACACCTACAAATGAGGTATCAAAACGTGCAGAAAATTCACGCCATTGGAGCTATTATTTTTGGTGGGATTTGGGCTTAACGTGGCGACATAATTCGCAAAAAACTGCGAAAAAAAACCCATTATAAGTCAATGGGAAAAATCCTGGAAATACCCTATTTTTGAGGATTTTCTGTGTCGTCACAAATTCACCTAGAAATGCCATTCAAATTTCATTTTGTAGATACGTCTGTGATCTCTTCGAAAGTGAAGACGGCTCGTCGATACCAGTTACGGTTTGTCCACAATTTGCCTCTAAGCGACCCAAAGTTTCTCATTTTTCTTCAAATTAGAGTGACAGCCCATCTCGGTTCAGATCTGGGCACAACATTTCTTTCTCTCATCACTGTAAATGCTCTGAGTGAGGTACAGATATGAATCTCGGGACTATCGCAGAAGACACATTGAACTGTCATACGCTACAAACGCTTTTCGAATATGTATTACGGTTCCCGAACAGGAAGGATTTGTTTCCAATGCTTCTTTTCAGTAAAACGTGTTTGCTCAAACACACAATTGTGTGTTTGACAGCTCAGAGCTCAGAGCTCACACCCTGCTGAGACCATTATTTGCCATAGCAACGGAACTCAAGAGGCTATTGGCTGCTGATTTGTACTACAAATACGCATCGCTGTAGTTCTATCTATCCTCAGTTGAAACAGATCAGGACTGAGAACTGGCCTTTAGAACTACCTGCTGCTATGGGCTGTATATAACTGATTTAACTCAGTAACTGTTACACATGGGATTAGTTTGGAACTTTAAAATTAAGCATACTGAAAATTTCAAAATAAAAGCCTTGAATATTTTACATGACGTAATTGCTCTTTTTGGCCGTATATGACTTTTTCATCCAAAGCAATGTTACACATGGGATTAGTTCGGAACTTTAAAATGGAGCATAATAATAATTTCAAAATAAAAGCCTTGAATATTTTTACATCAGGCAATTGCTGTTTTTGGCTTTATGTGACTTTTTCATCCAAAGCACTGTTACACATGATATTAGTTCAGAACTTTAAAATGAAGCGTAATGAAAATTTCAAAATAAAAGCCTTGAATATTTTTAAATCATGTAATTGCTGTTTTTGGCTTTGTATGACTTTTTCATCCAAAGCACTGTTACACATGGGATTAGTTTGGCCCTCTGAAATGAAGCATACTGAAAATTTCAAAATAAAAGCCTTGAATATTTTTACATGACGTAATTGCTCTTTTTGGCTTTATTTGACTTTTTCATCCAAAGCACTGTTACACGTGGTATTAGTTCAGAACTTTAAAATGAAGCATACTGAAAATTTCAAAATAAAAGCCTTGAATATTTTTACATCATGTAATTGCTCTTTTTGGCTTTATTTGACTTTTTCATCCAAAGCACTGTTACACATGGTATTAGTTTGGCCCTTTGAAATGAAGCATACTGAAAATTTCAAAATAAAAGCCTTGAATATTTTTACATGACGTAATTGCTCTTTTTGGCTTTATATAACTGATTTAACCCAGCAATTGTTACACATGGGATTAGTGTGGCAATTTAAAATTAAGCTTGATGAAAATTTCAAAATAAAAGCCTTGAATATTATTACATCATGTAATTGCTCTTTTTGGCTTTATTTGACTTTTTCATGCAAAGCACTGTTACACATGGGATTCGTTCGGAACTTTGAAATTAAGCATACTGAAAATTTCAAAATAAAAGCCTTGAATATTTTTACATCAACTACTTGCGTTTTCAGCATTATATAACTGATTTAACCCAATGACTATTACACATGGGATTAAAATAGACTGTTTTGCATGAGCAGCAGATAGATCCTCTATTGCACATGTGTCAAACTCAAGGCCCGCGGGCCACATGTGGCCGGCTACGTCATTTTATGTGGCCCTCTCCCCCCTACCACCGTTTTACAGCCCCATTGATTGACTTAAAATAGGTTTTGAGCACGAATTGACTACAAACTACATATCCCATAATGCCTTCCGATTCTTACCAACCAACATTACGGCTTCTCGCCACTAGAGTGCAGCAGAGTCACCTCAAGCTGATTATTAATTTTCCCAGCGAATAAAACTGAAACATCGACAAGCTAACAAGCTAAAGAGCGAAGTCCCGTGATGTTTCAATCCAGGACTTTTACCGTCTACTGCCCCCTGATTTGATGCCACAGCTTCGACTCCATGCAGCTCGTGTTTTGTCCACGTTTGGAAGCACCTATCTGTGCGAACAGATGTTTTCAATAATGACTTTAAACAAGACCAAGCACAGATCGCGCATTACTGACGAAAACCTACACGCCGTTTTGCGGATTGCCACAGAATAGAACTAAAACCAGACATCGACGAACTGACCAGGGGAAAACGGTGCCTGACATCCGGCCAGAAAACATTGGTAAGCACAAACAAACTACATTTAAATAGAATGAATGTAAAACCAAAACTCAGTATACTGGAATATGCATATAGTTTATTGATTTTGCTTGTGTTTTGTTTATTTACAGAACACAACACAATGAGGATGTGTGTGAGTTGGTGACAGGGTGAAGAGGGATCAGCGTTGTGTTCAAGGACAGTTCGTTGCGTAATAAATAACGAAAAAGTTTTGTGAATGAAGTTGAGAGTTAATATCAAAACTTGTTTTTTATTATTTGTCTGCTTATCTTCAAAGCAGACCATGATTAATTTTTCCAGCGAATAAAACTGAAACATCGACAAGCTAACGAGCTAAAGAGCGAAGTTTAGCTGAGCAGTTTAAAAATACTGAGCATATTTTTAAACTGCTCAGTTTAAAAATACTGTAATTTTTAAACTGAGCAGTAATTTTACATCCATGCAAACTCAAATGTAATATTTAAAACTTGAATACATAAAATCAGTTATTTAACAATATGAGGTGTTGTTTAAAAATAAAAAAGATAGCAATTTCTTTTTATTGCAGAGACATTAGATTCTTAAATTTATGGTATTCTTTAAATGTTGTAATTTTGGTTCATTGTAAACTTTACCTGTAAAAAGTTTGTAGAAATCTTTAACATAAGGTCAATATATATTTTTAAACTGTAATATGTTGTGTGTGTGTGCGTTATTGAAAATTTATATTTGTGACAATCATTAGGTAAATGCTAATGAACTGCCTTCCTGCAGTTTATGAGCATTGAACTGTTACTAAACAGTTCAATGCAAGGTTCATTAGCGTTAGCATTTTAGCTTCAATAAGCTATTAGCTATTTATTTTACTTTTTAGCAATGTTTAGTATACTGAATGGAGTAAATCAATTACAGAAAATATCCTAGTGATTTCCCACATACTGATGAAAGCAATGACGCTAACATTAGCGTTTCTGCTGATTTTAGCTGATATACTTACTTTATAATACTGAATGGTGCACGTCCGCCTCGCTTAACATTCTTGCGATTCTCCGCGTGCCACTGATTACGTTGCGGCGTTCTTTGGCGTCGACGCCGATTTGTGGCGTGACGACGCCGGGCCCATGCCCGACGGGCGCGCCTTGGCAGGCCCCGGCTAAATTTCTTCCGAAATTTTCTAGTTATAATTCTTTATTTTTCTTCCGTCACCGTTAATGCGGCTCATACCGCTGGGTGCACACCTACAAATGAGGTATCAAAACGTGCAGAAAATTCACGCCATTGGAGCTATTATTTTTGGTGGGATTTGGGGTTAACGTGGCGACATAATTCGCAAAAAACTACGAAAAAAACCCCATTATAAGTCAATGGGAAAAATCCTGGAAATACCCTATTTTTGAGGATTTTCTGTGTCGTCACAAATTCACCTAGAAATGCCATTCAAATTTCATTTTGTAGATACGTCTGTGATCTCTTCGAAAGTGAAGACGGCTCGTCGATACCAGTTACGGTTTGTCCACAATTTGCCTCTAAGCGACCCAAAGTTTCTCATTTTTCTTCAAATTAGAGTGACAGCCCATCTCGGTTCATATCTGGGCACAACATTTCTTTCTCTCATCACTGTAAATGCTCTGAGTGAGGTACAGATATGAATCTCGGGACTATCGCAGAAGACACATTGAACTGTCATACGCTTAAAACGCTTTTCCAATATGTATTACGGTTCCCGAACAAGAAGGATTTGTTTCCAATGCTTTTTTTCAGTAAAGTGTGTTTGCTCAAACACACTTGTGTGTTTGAGAGCTCAGAGCTCAGAGCTCACACCTGCTGAGACCATTATTTGCCATAGCAACGGAACTCAAGAGGCTATTGGCTGCTGGTTAGGACTACGAATACGCATCACTGTAGTTCTATCTACCCTCAGTTGAAACAGATCAGGACTGAGAACTGGCCTTTAGAACTACCTGCTGCTATCGGCTGTATATAACTGATTTAACTCAGTAACTGTTACACATGGGATTAGTTTTAAACTTTAAAATGAAGCATACTGAAAATTTCAAAATAAAAGCCTTGAATATTTTACATGACGTAATTGCTCTTTTTGGCCGTATATGACTTTTTCATCCAAAGCAATGTTACACATGGGATTAGTTCGGAACTTTAAAATGGAGCATAATAATAATTTCAAAATAAAAGCCTTGAATATTTTTACATCAGGTAATTGCTGTTTTTGGCCGTATATGACTTTTTCATCCAAAGCACTGTTACACATGGGATTAGTTTGGAACTTTAAAATGGAGCATAATAATAATTTCAAAATAAAAGCCCTGAATATTTTTACATCAGGTAATTGCTCTTTTTGGCTTTATCTGACTTTTCCATCCAAAGCACTGTTACACATGGGATTAGTTTGGAACTTTAAAATTAAGCATACTGAAAATTTCAAAATAAAAGCCTTGAATATTTTACATGACGTAATTGCTCTTTTTGGCCGTATATGACTTTTTCATCCAAAGCACTGTTACACGTGGTATTAGTTTGGCCCTCTGAAATGAAGCATACTGAAAATTTCAAAATAAAAGCCTTGAATATTTTTACATCATATAATTGCTTTTTTTGGCCGTATATGACTTTTTCATCCAAAGCACTGTTACACATGGGATTAGTTTGGAACTTTAAAATGGAGCATAATAATAATTTCAAAATAAAAGCCTTGAATATTTTTACATGAGGTAATAGCTCTTTTTGGCTTTTTTTGACTTTTTCATCCAAAGCACTCTTACACGTGGTATTAGTTCGGAACTTAAAAATGAAGCATACTGACAATTTCAAAATAAAAGCCTTGCATTTTTTTACATCAGCTACTTGTGTTTTGAGCATTATATAACTATTTTAACCCAAGGACTATTACGCATGGGATTAGTTTGGCCCTTTGAAATGAAGTTTAACAAAACTTCCAAAATAAAAGCCTTGACAACATTTTAAATCGTACCGAATGGTGCACGTCCGCCTCACTTAACGTTCTTGCGGTTCTCCGCGTGCCACTGATTACGTCACGGCGTTCTTTAGCGTCGACGCCGATTTGTGGCGTGACGACGCCGGGCCCATGCCCCACGGGCGCGCCTCGGCAGGCCCCGGCTAAATTTCTTCCGAAATTTTCTAGTTGGGGCCTGCCATGCAAAGCAATGGCAGGAACCTATTACTCTACACCCAACAAAGTGTCTCTTTAATATTATTATAATTCTTTATTTTTCTTCCGTAACCGTTAATGCGGCTCATACCGCTGGGTGCACACCTACAAATGAGGTATCAAAACGTGCAGAAAATTCACGCCATTGGAGCTATTACTTCTGGTGGGATTTGGGCTTAACGTGGCGACATAATTCGCAAAAAACTACGAAAAAAACCCCATTATAACTCAATGGGAAAAATCCTAGAAATACCCTATTTTTGAGGATTTGCTGTGTCGTCACAAATTCACCTAGAAATGCCATTCAAATTTCATTTTGTAGATACGTCTGTGATCTCTTCGAAAGTGAAGACGGCTCGTCGATACCAGTTACGGTTTGTCCACAATTTGCCTCTAAGCGACCCAAAGTTTCTCATTTTTCCTAAAGTTAGAGGGCTTCTCTCGCTGATTAGAGTGAGAGATCAAGACAACTTTTTCAACCCAAATCATTTTTGAAATCGCCATCACGGCCACAAATATCGCACGATTAGTATCAAAATCGGTCCTGACATTGATACGCCTGTCTGCTCCGGTAAAATGTTTTCGAAATTTATCTAGACCGTACGGTTTTCTGTCACGGTGCTTCAGAGCAAAGTCATGCGACAGGATTTTCTGAGGCTCTCAGGCTGTCTCACTGACACTTCACACCTTGGTGTGAAACTTATTTAACATAGCAACGGATCTCAAGAGGCTATTGGCTGCTGATTTGGACTACAAATACGCATCATTGTAGTTCTATCTATCCTCAGTTGAAACAGATCAGGACTTAACTGGCCTTTATAACTACTTGCTGCTATGGGCTGTATATAACTGATTTAACTCAGTAACTGTTACACATGGGATTAGTTTGGCCCTTTGAAATGAAGCTTAACAAAAATTTCAAAATAAAAGCCTTGAATATTTTTACATCAGAAAATTGCTCTTTTGAGCTGTATATAACTGATTTAACCCAGCAATTGTTACACATGGTATTAGTTTGGCCCTTTGAAATGAAGCATACTGAAAATTTCAAAATAAAAGCCTTGAATATTTTTACATGACGTAATTGCTCTTTTTGGCTTTATTTGACTTTTTCATCCAAAGCACTGTTACACATGGTATTAGTTTGGCCCTTTGAAATGAAGCATACTGAAAATTTCAAAATAAAAGCCTTGAATATTTTTACATGACGTAATTGCTCTTTTTGGCTTTATTTGACTTTTTCATCCAAAGCACTGTTACACATGGTATTAGTTTGGCCCTTTGAAATGAAGCATACTGAAAATTTCAAAATAAAAGCCTTGAATATTTTTACATGACGTAATTGCTCTTTTTGGCTTTATTTGACTTTTTCATCCAAAGCACTGTTTCACATGGTATTAGTTTGGCCCTTTGAAATGAAGCATACTGAAAATTTCAAAATAAAAGCCTTGAATATTTTTACATGACGTAACTGCTCTTTTTGGCTTTATTTGACGTTTTCATCCAAAGCACTGATAAACATAGGATTAGTTTGGCGCTTTGAAATGAAGCTTAACAAACATTTCAAAATAAAAGCCTTGAATATTTTTACATGACGTAATTGCTCTTTTTGGCTTTATTTGACTTTTTCATCCAAAGCACTGTTTCACATGGTATTAGTTTGGCCCTTTGAAATGAAGCATACTGAAAATTTCAAAATAAAAGCCTTGAATATTTTTACATGACGTAACTGCTCTTTTTGGCTTTATTTGACGTTTTCATCCAAAGCACTGATAAACATAGGATTAGTTTGGCGCTTTGAAATGAAGCTTAACAAACATTTCAAAATA
Organism: Xiphophorus hellerii; assembly: GCF_003331165.1. NCBI lineage: Eukaryota > Metazoa > Chordata > Actinopteri > Cyprinodontiformes > Poeciliidae > Xiphophorus > Xiphophorus hellerii. The sequence goes on from NC_045683.1 coordinate 29,162,606, forward strand.
AAAGCCTTGAATATTTTTACATCAGCTACTTGTGTTTTGAGCATTATATAACTATTTTAACCCAATGACTGTTACGCATGGGATTAGTTTGGCCCTTTGAAATGAAGTTTAACAAAACTTCCAAAATAAAAGCCTTGACAACATTTTAAATCGTACTGAATGGTGCACGTCCGCCTCGCTTAACGTTCTTGCGGTTCTCCGCGTGCCACTGATTACGTCGCGGCGTTCTTTAGCGTCGACGCCGATTTGTGGCGTGACGACGCCGGGCCCAAGCCCGACGGGCGCGCCTTGGCAGGCCCCGGCTAAATTTCTTCCGAAATTTTCTAGTTGGGGCCTGCCATGCAAAGCAATGGCAGGAACCTATTACTCTACACCCAACAAGCGTCTCTTTATTATAATTCTTTATTTTTCTTCCGTCACCGTTAATGCGGCTCATACCGCTGGGTGCACACCTACAAATGAGGTATCAAAACGTGCAGAAAATTCACGCCATTGGAGCTATTATTTTTGGTGGGATTTGGGGTTAACGTGGCGACATAATTCGCAAAAAACTACGAAAAAAACCCCATTATAAGTCAATGGGAAAAATCCTGGAAATACCCTATTTTTGAGGATTTTCTGTGTCGTCACAAATTCACCTAGAAATGCCATTCAAATTTCATTTTGTAGATACGTCTGTGATCTCTTCGAAAGTGAAGACGGCTCGTCGATACCAGTTACGGTTTGTCCACAATTTGCCTCTAAGCGACCCAAAGTTTCTCATTTTTCCGAAAATTACAGTGCTTCTCTCGCTGATTAGAGTGAGAGATGAAGACAACTTTTTCAACCCAAATCATTTTTGAAATCGCCATCACGCCCACAAATATCGCACGATTAGTATCAAAATCGGTCCTGACATTGATACGCCTGTCTGCTCCGGTAAAATGTTTTCGAAATTTATCTAGACCGTACGGTTTTCTGTCACGGTGCTTCAGAGCAAAGTCATGCGACAGGATTTTCTGAGGCTGTCTGAGGCTCTCTCCCATGTATTTGAATAGAATTTCAGATCTGGGCACAACATTTCTTTCTCTCATCACTGTAAATGTTCTGAGTGAGGTACAGATATGAATCTCGGGACTATCGCAGAAGACACATAGGCCTGTCATACGCTCCAAACGCTTTTCGAATATGTATTACGGTTCCCGAACAGGAAGGATTTGTTTCCAATGCTTCTTTTCAGTAAAATGTGTTTGCTCAAACACACAATTGTGTGTTTGACAGCTCAGAGCTCAGAGCTCACACCCTGCTGAGACCATTATTTGCCATAGCAACGGATCTCAAGAGGCTATTGGCTGCTGGTTTGGACTACAGATACGCATCATTGTAGTTCTATCTATAGTGGAACCCTCAGTTGAAACAGATCAGGACTGAACTGGCCTTTAGAACTATTTGCTGCTATGGGCTGTATATAACTGATTTAACTCAGGAACTGTTACACATGGTATTAGTTTGGAACTTTAAAATTAAGCATAATAATAATTTCAAAATAAAAGCCTTGAATATTTTTACATCAGGTAATTGCTGTTTTTGGCTTTATTTGACTTTTTCATCCAAAGCACTGTTACACATGGTATTAGTTTGGCCATTTGAAATGAAGCTTAACAAAAATTTCAAAATAAAAGCTTTGAATATTTTTACATCATGTAATTGCTCTTTTTGGCTTTATATGACTTTTTCATCCAAAGCACTGTTACACATGGGATTAGTTCGGAACTTTAAAATGGAGCATAATAATAATTTCAAAATAAAAGCCTTGAATATTTTTACATCAGGTAATTGCGCTTTTTGGCTTTATGTGACTTTTTTATCCAAAGCACTGTTACACATGGGATTCGTTCAGAACTTTAAAATGGAGCATACTGAAAATTTCAAAATAAAAGCCTTGAGAATTCTTACATGAGATTATTGCTGTTTTGAGCACTATATAACTGATTTTATCCAATGACTGTTATTCATGGGATTAGGTTGGCCCTTTGAAATGAAGTTTAACAAAACTTCCAAAATAAAAGCCTTGACAAAAATTTTAAATCGTACCGAATGGTGCACGTCCGCCTTGCTTAACGTTCTTGCGGTTCTCCGCGTGCCATTGATTACGTTGCGGCGTCCTTTAGCGTCGACGCCGATTTGTGGCGTGACGACGCCGGGCCCGAGCCCGACGGGCGCGCCTTGGCAGGCCCCGGCTAAATTTCTTCCGAAATTTTCTAGTTATAGTTCTTTATTTTTCTTCCGTAACCGTTAATGCGGCTCATACCGCTTGGTGCACACCTACAAATGAGGTATCAAAACGTGCAGAAAATTCACGCCATTGTTGCTATTACTTTTGGTGGGATTTGGGCTTAACGTGGCGACATAATTCGCAAAAAACTACGAAAAAAACCCCATTATAAGTCAATGGGAAAAATCCTGGAAATACCCTATTTTTGAGGATTTTCTGTGTCGTCACTAATTCACGTAGAAATGCCATTCAAATTTCATTTTGTAGATACGTCTGTGATCTCTTCGAAAGTGAAGACGGCTCGTCGATAACAGTTACGGTTTGTCCACAATTTGCCTCTAAGCGACCCAAAGTTTCTCATTTTTCCTAAAGTTAGAGTGCGTCTCTGGCTGCTTAGAGTGAGAGATGAAGACAACTTTTTCAGCCCAAATCATTTTTGAAATCGCCATCACGCCCACAAATATCGCACGATTAGTATCAAAATCGGTCCTGACATTGATACGCCTGTCTGCTCCGGTAAAATCTTTTCGAAATTTATCTAGATCGTACGGTTTTCTGTCACGGTGCTTCAGAGCAAAGTCATGCGACAGGATTTTCTGAGGCTGTCTGAGGCTCTCTCCCATGTATTTGAATAGAATTTCAGATCTGGGCACAACATTTCTTTCTCTCATCGCTGTAAATGTTCTGAGTGAGGTACAGATATGAATCTCGGGACTATCGCAGAAGACACATTGACCTGTCATACGCTTCAAACGCTTTTCGAATATGTATTACGGTTCCCGACCAGGAAGGATTTGTTTTCAATGCTTTTTGTCAGTAAAACGTGTTTGCTCAAACACACAATTGTGTGTTTGACAGCTCAGAGCTCAGAGCTCACACCCTGCTGAGACCATTATTTGCCATAGCAACGGATCTCAAGAGGCTATTGGCTGCTGGTTTGGACTACAGATACGCATCATTGTAGTTCTATCTATAGTGGAACCCTCAGTTGAAACAGATCAGGACTGAACTGGCCTTTAGAACTATTTGCTGCTATGGGCTGTATATAACTGATTTAACTCAGGAACTGTTACACATGGTATTAGTTTGGAACTTTAAAATTAAGCATAATAATAATTTCAAAATAAAAGCCTTGAATATTTTTACATCAGGTAATTGCTGTTTTTGGCTTTATTTGACTTTTTCATCCAAAGCACTGTTACACATGGTATTAGTTTGGCCCTTTGAAATGAAGCTTAACAAAAATTTCAAAATAAAAGCTTTGAATATTTTTACATCATGTAATTGCTCTTTTTGGCTTTATATGACTTTTTCATCCAAAGCACTGTTACACATGGGATTAGTTCGGAACTTTAAAATGGAGCATAATAATAATTTCAAAATAAAAGCCTTGAATATTTTTACATCAGGTAATTGCGCTTTTTGGCTTTATGTGACTTTTTTATCCAAAGCACTGTTACACAATGGAATAGTTTGGCCCTCTGAAATGAAGCATACTGAAAATTTCAAAATAAAAGCCTTGAATATTTTTACGTCATGTAATTGCTCTTTTTGGCCGTATATGACTTTTTCATCCAAAGCACTGTTACACATGGGATTTGTTAGGAACTTTAAAATGGAGCATAATAATAATTTCAAAATAAAAGCCTTGAATATTTTTACGTCATGTAATTGCTCTTTTTGGCCGTATATGACTTTTTCATCCAAAGCACTGTTACACATGGGATTTGTTAGGAACTTTAAAATGGAGCATAATAATAATTTCAAAATAAAAGCCTTGAATATTTTACATCAGGTAATTGCGCTTTTTGGCTTTATGTGACTTTTTCATCCAAAGCACTGTTACACATGGGATTAGTTCGGAACTTTAAAATGGAGCATAATAATAATTTCAAAATAAAAGCCTTGCATATTTTTACATCAGGTAATTGCGCTTTTTGGCTTTATGTGACTTTTTTATCCAAAGCACTGTTACACATGGGATTCGTTCAGAACTTTAAAATGGAGCATACTGAAAATTTCAAAATAAAAGCCTTGAGAATTCTTACATGAGATTATTGCTGTTTTGAGCACTATATAACTGATTTTATCCAATGACTGTTATTCATGGTATTAGTTTGGCCCTTTGAAATGAAGCATAGTGAAAATTTCAAAATAAAAGCCTTGAATATTTTTTAAATGAAGTAATTGCTCATTTTGGCTTTATTTGACTTTTTCATCCAAAGCACTGTTACACATGGTATTAGTTTGGCCCTTTTGAAATGAAGCATAATGAAAATTCCAAAATAAAAGCCTTGAATATTTTTACATCAGCTACTTGTGTTTTGAGCATTATATAACTATTTTAACCCAAGGACTATTACGCATGGGATTAGTTTGGCCCTTTGAAATGAAGCATACTGAAACTTCCAAAATAAAAGCCTTGACAACATTTTAAATCGTACCGAATGGTGAACGTCCACCTTACTAACGTTCTTGTGGTTCTCTGCGTGCCATTGATCACGTTGCGCCGTCCTTTAGCGTCGATGCCAATTTGTAGCGTGACGACGCCGGGCCCAAACCCGACGGGCGCGCCTTGGCAGGCCCCGGCTAAATTTCTTCAGAAATTTTGGTTTTCTAGTATTCTTTATTTTTCTTCCGTAACCGTTAATGCGGCTCATACCGCTGGGTGCACACCTACAAATGAGGTATCAAAACGTGCAGAAAATTCACGCCATTGGAGCTATTACTTCTGGTGGGATTTGGGCTTAACGTGGCGACATAATTCGTAAAAAACTACGAAAAAAACCCCATTATAAGTCAATGGGAAAAATCCTAGAAATACCCTATTTTTGAGGATTTTCTGTGTCGTCACAAATTCACCTAGAAATGCCATTCAAATTTCATTTTGTAGATACGTCTGTGATCTCTTCGAAAGTGAAGACGGCTCGTCGATACCAGTTACGGTTTGTCCACAATTTGCCTCTAAGCGACCCAAAGTTTCTCATTTTTCCTAAAGTTAGAGTGCGTCTCTGGCTGCTTAGAGTGAGAGATGAAGACAACTTTTTCAGCCCAAATCATTTTTGAAATCGCCATCACGCCCACAAATATCGCACGATTAGTATCAAAATCGGTCCTGACATTGATACGCCTGTCTGCTCCGGTAAAATGTTTTCGAAATTTATCTAGACCGTACGGTTTTCTGTCACGGTGCTTCAGAGCAAAGTCATGCGACAGGATTTTCTGAGGCTCTCAGGCTCTTTCACTAACACTTCACACCTTGGTGTGAAACTTATTTAACATAGCAACGGAACTCAAGAGGCTATTGGCTGCTGATTTGGACTACAAATACGCATCATTGTAGTTCTATCTATAGTGAAACCCTCAGTTGAAACAGATCAGGACTTAACTGGCCTTTATAACTACTTGCTGCTATGGGCTGTATATAACTGATTTAACTCAGTAACTGTTACACATGGGATTAGTTTTGAACTTTAAAATGAAGCTTAACAAAAATTTCACAATAAAAGCCTTGAATATTTTTACATCATGTAATTGCTCTTTTTGGCTTTATTTGACTTTTTCATCCAAAGCACTGTTACACATGGTATTAGTTTGGCCCTTTGAAATGAAGCTTAACAAAAATTTCAAAATAAAAGCCTTGAATATTTTTACATCAGAAAATTGCTCTTTTGAGCTGTATATAACTGATTTAACCCAGCAATTGTTACACATGGGATTAGTGTGGCAATTTAAAATTAAGCTTGATGAAAATTTCAAAATAAAAGCCTTGAATATTTTTACATGATGTAATTGCTCTTTTTGGCTTTATTTGACTTTTTCATCCAAAGCACTGTTACACATGGTATTAGTTTGGCCCTTTGAAATGAAGCATACTGAAAATTTCAAAATAAAAGCCTTGAATATTTTTACATGACGTAATTGCTCTTTTTGGCTTTATTTGACTTTTTCATCCAAAGCACTCTTACACGTGGGATTCGTTCGGAACTTTAAAATGAAGCATACTGAAAATTTCAAAATAAAAGCCTTGAATATTTTTACATCAACTACTTGCGTTTTCAGCATTATATAACTGATTTAACCCAATGACTATTACACATGGGATTAAAATAGACTGTTTTGCATGAGCAGCAGATAGATCCTCTATTGCACATGTGTCAAACTCAAGGCCCGCGGGCCACATGTGGCCGGCTACGTCATTTTATGTGGCCCTCTCCCCCCTACCACCGTTTTACAGCCCCATTGATTGACTTAAAATAGGTTTTGAGCACGAATTGACTACAAACTACATATCCCATAATGCCTTCCGATTCTTACCAACCAACATTACGGCTTCTCGCCACTAGAGTGCAGCAGAGTCACCTCAAGCTGATTATTAATTTTCCCAGCGAATAAAACTGAAACATCGACAAGCTAACAAGCTAAAGAGCGAAGTCCCGTGATGTTTCAATCGAGGACTTTTACCGTCTACTGCCCCCTGATTTGATGCCACAGCTTCGACTCCATGCAGCTCGTGTTTTGTCCACGTTTGGAAGCACCTATCTGTGCGAACAGATGTTTTCAATAATGACTTTAAACAAGGCCAAGCACAGATCGCGCATTACTGACGAAAACCTACACGCCGTTTTGCGGATTGCCACAGAATAGAACTAAAACCAGACATCGACGAACTGACCAGGGGAAACATTGGTAAGCACGAACAAACTAAATTTAAATAGAATGAATGTAAAACCAAAACTCAGTATACTGGAATATGCATATAGTTTATTGATTTTGCTTGTGTTTTGTTTATTTACAGAACACAACACAATGAGGATGTGTGTGAGTTGGTGACAGGGTGAAGAGGATCAGCGTTGTGTTCAAGGACAGGCAACATCACCTCATTGTTTTGTTCTTATGTGAAATGCATGTTCGTTGCGTAATAAATAACGAAAAAGTTTTGTGAATGAAGTTGAGAGTTAATATCAAAACTTGTTTTTTATTATTTGTCTGCTTATCTTCAAAGCAGACAAAGAATAATTTTCCCAGCGAATAAAACTGAAACATCGACAAGCTAACGAGCTAAAGAGCAAAGTTTAGCTGAGCAGTTTAAAAATACTGAGCATATTTTTAAACTGCTCAGTTTAAAAATACTGTAATTTTTAAACTGAGCAGTAATTTTACATCCATGCAAACTCAAATGTAATATTTAAAACTTGAATACATAAAATCAGTTATTTAACAATATGAGGTGTTGTTTAAAAATAAAAAAGATAGCAATTTCTTTTTATTGCAGAGACATTAGATTCTTAAATTTATGGTATTCTTTAAATGTTGTAATTTTGGTTCATTGTAAACTTTACCTGTAAAAAGTTTGTAGAAATCTTTAACATAAGGTCAATATATATTTTTAAACTGTAATATGTTGTGTGTGTGTGCGTTATTGAAAATTTATATTTGTGACAATCATTAGGTAAATGCTAATGAACTGCCTTCCTGCAGTTTATGAGCATTGAACTGTTACTAAACAGTTCAGTGCAAGGTTCATTAGCGTTAGCATTTTAGCTTCAATAAGCTATTAGCTATTTATTTTACTTTTTAGCAATGTTTAGTATACTGAATGGAGTAAATCAATTACAGAAAATATCCTAGTGATTTCCCACATACTGATGAAAGCAATGACGCTAACATTAGCGTTTCTGCTGATTTTAGCTGATATACTTACTTTATAATACTGAATGGTGCACGTCCGCCTCGCTTAACGTTCTTGCGATTCTCGGCGTGCCACTGATTACGTTGCGGCGTTCTTTAGCGTCGACGCCGATTTGTGGCGTGACGACGCCGGGCCCATGCCCGACGGGCGCGCCTTGGCAGGCCCCGGCTAAATTTCTTCCGAAATTTTCTAGTTCTCACTTAGCTTCAATCTAAATGCGATGGCATGCGGAACATCAAACTCGCAAGTTAAAGTCCAGAGTCCCATGTAAACTCAGAAGATGGAGATTTACAAGTAATTGGGGCCTGCCATGCAAAGCAATGGCAGGAACCTATTGCTATTCTCCCAATTCTTTATTTTTCATCCGTAACCGTTAATGCGGCTCATACCGCTGCGTGCACACCTACAAATGAGGTATCAAAACGTGCAGAAAATTCACGCCATTGGAGCTATTACTTTTGGTGGGATTCGGGGTTAACGTGGCGACATAATTCGCAAAAAACTACGAAAAAAACCCCATTATAAGTCAATGGGAAAAATCCTTCAAATACCGTACTTTTGAGGATTTTCTGTGTCGTCACGAATTCACGTAGAAATGCCATTCAAATTTCATTTTGTAGATACGTCTGTGATCTCTTCGAAAGTGAAGACGGCTCGTCGATACCAGTTACGGTTTGTCCACAATTTGTCTCTAAGCGACCCAAAGTTTTTCATTTTTCCTAAAATTAGAGTGAGAGTCAGGGCCATTAGATCTCGGCTAGAGTGAGAAATGAAGAGAATTTTTCACCCCAAAATAATTTTGAAATCGCCATCACGCCCACAAATATCGCACGATTGGTATCAAAATCGGTCCTGACATTGATACGCATGTCTGCTCCGGTAAAATGTTTTCGAAATTTATCTAGACCGTACGGTTTTCTGTCACGGTGCTTCAGAGCAAAGTCATGCGACAGGATTTTCTGAGGCTCTCAGGCTCTTTCACTAGCAGTTCACACCTTGCTGAGAAACTTATTTAACATAGCAACGGAACTCAAGAGGCTATTGGCTGCTGATTAGGACTACAAATACGCATCACTGTAGTTCTAACTATAGTGGAACACTCAGTTGAAACAGATCAGGACTGAACTGGCCTTTAGAACTACTTGCTGCTATGGGCTGTATATAACTGATTTAACTCAGGAACTGTTACACATGGGATTAGTTTGGACCTTTGAAATGAAGCTCAACAAAAAATTTCAAAATAAAAGCCTTGATAATTTTTACATAAGATTATTGCTCTTTTGAGCATTATATAACTGATTTTATCCAATGACTGTTACACATGGTATTAGTTTGGCCCTTTCAAATGAGGCATACTGAAAATTTCAAATTAAAAGCCTTGAAAAGTTTTAGATCAGGTATTTGCTCTTTTGGGCATTATGTGAATTTTTTATCCAAAGCACTGATACACATAGGATTAGATTGGTGCTTTGAAATGAAGCTTAACAAAAATTTCAAAATAAAAGCTTTTAATATTTTTACATCAACTACTTGCGTTTTCAGCATTATATAACTGATTTAACCCAATGACTATTACACATGGGATTAGTTTGGCCCTTTGAAATGAAGTTTAACAAAAATTCCAAAATAAAAGCCTTGACAAATTTTAAATCATACTGAATGGTGCACGTCCACCTTACTTAACGTTCTTGTGATTCTCCACATGCTATTGATTACATTGCAGCGTTCTTTAGCATCGATGCTACTTTCTAGCATGACAACGCCGGGCCCATACCGACGGACACGCTTTGGCAGGCCCCGGTTAAATTTCTTCAGACATTTTCTAGTTGTCAATAGAATTTTCTATTTTGGAAAAGTGCAAAATGTCTCAGTAGTCATATCAGAAACTGTGTGGCCCACTGAGCCAGAGAGAGAGATCCATTTAGAGGCCCAGGAAACCTTTGCAGATGTTTTGAGTTCATTAGCTGATTAGGGTATGACACCATGATCTTTGTCACAGTGCTTTATTATCAGTCACTGAATTTTGACTTGTAACAGGGGTTGGCGAAACAGACTTAAAATATTGTAACAATATTTTGTGGTAACTTTGTGATAGGGATAAAGAATATGAGAAAAAAAAAACTATTTACTACTTATTCTTTAGATAACTGCATGGATGTGACTGCCTGGCACAGCATTCATACTGCCACAAACACAAATATTGTTCTAGAAAAAATCTCCCTATTTACAACAGGTTTCTTCAGAACGCCACTTGTTTAAAAAAAAAAAAAAGTCTGATTTACATCAGTAAGGTGCACAGAGTGGCTGCATTTAATCATATCTTCAAATTTACTGATGTTTATTGACACGCTCATGGATCAAGCAGCGGAGAAAATAGCAATAAAAAGAACATTTCCAACCATACTGTCAGTTTTTTATTTTTTGTGCTAAGAATAATTGAAATGAATTATAACAAAGATGAATCGAAGTTTTCATCATGAGAAGAAATGCTTAAATGATAAACGGTGCGATGAAGGCTCGCGCCTGGCCTGAACCATGTCATATACAGTATGTGATGATTCTGTGTAATGTCCAAGTTTCCCCACGGATTTCTAAGTGCTCTGTTGTGAGTGCACTTTACCGCAAACTGCTCACACCTTCACCCCCAGGTCGCCGCTGTACAACACCTCTGTTAGTAAAAATCAGCCGCCGCAGACAGTTTCTTCCCCCCAGGCAGTCTCTGTGATGAACAGAACAAACACCTTCCAGTCTGAGTATCTGCTGTGAAACAAAACCAGCATATTTTCTAACTCCAACCTGCTTTACTTGGTTTTTCATTTCTTTGCATATAGAAAATTGACTGTACATACACATAGATATACATAGTGGTTTTATTTCATTCTTTATTTTATTTTCTCTTACGTTTATCAATTTATGCCTGAGTGCAATTGGAACCGAAGTGAAATTCCTTATTTGTGCACTCAGTCCTGACCAATGAGGCCGATTCTGACGTCACTCCAAATCTGCACCATCAGCGTCCTAATGCCTCACCCCAATCAGATCTTATTCGTTAGGATAAGGAACATTGCGTAAATACAATAAATATACACTTGATGCCCCATTTGATATGCCATCAAGGATCAATTTGTGCTGCTATATTACAGCTACCAGTTCTGTTTCTTCATAAACCGACTTCAGCCACTTGAGCAAATTCTTACCATTTTTCAAAGGGGGCAAATTAAACTGATCAAAGCAAACCGCAGTCTTTGCACAAATCTCCCTCCCGACACTGCTGTAATTATGAGCTTCATAAGAAACATAGCAATCGCAACGAGTGACTTTAGCAAAACTAAGCAAGCTGTCTGGAAGACAGATCGTGTTTATCCCTCAAAAGCCATGTGACATCACATAATTTGAAATTAAAACGTCGTCTCTCCCCGGTGCCTTTCATTCCCTCGTATTAAAACATTGATGGGAACAGTTGTTTCATGCTGTGATTGTCAAACAATAAGGTGCTGGAAAAACTTTATACCAGAACACAAACATACCACCCTCCATGATGCTCGTTTTGGGCCAAATTGTTGACCGGTGATGTTCAGAACCCTTTAAAGCATCAATCAAAAAAAGTTTCCCCCCCACTCCCAAGTGCTCAGTTGGATAACTGCAGTTTTTACCCTTGTGCAATGAACAAATTTACTGAAGCAATAAAAAAACTAAAACAGATAATGAAAATAAAATTAGAGCAAGTATTGTGAGAAATATGACTGTCAAGAAAAATGTTTCATTGGACAGTTGATTTTGGTGTTTATGAATTAAGGTCCTGTAGTTTTCTTTTCCATAAGAGTCAGAAGTTAAAATAAGCTATAGATAAACATAACAACAACATTTGTTTTTTAGCACATTTCAAGACACCCAAGGACACTTTGCAAAACAAAACAAGACAACAATGCGCTAAAAAAGAAAACAGATGTAGAAGAGGAAAAAAACCCCCGAACAAACAAAGATGACAATGGAAAGGCCAGCTTGAACAGATGTGTTTTGAGATGAGATTTATAGAGAGTTCCAGAGCTGGGGATCAGAGAGAGAGAAAAGGTCGACGAGGACAAACTGTTTCATCACTGTTCAGTTTGAGTTCAGTTCATTTCCGCTAAACAGGAAGCGAGGAGGGAGGATGAATGAGTGGAGTATGGTGAAGCAGGATAAGAAGAGACGGGTGAAACTGGCAAAGCAACGGAAACTGATGTGGAATTTACAGAAAGTATTGCCAACAAGAAGAAGGTATGTAAAGAAAAGAAGGGAACCCAGGTCGAAACCTTGGGGTACACCTGAACTAACTGGGAAAGAGTGGGACCTGAAAGATTTGTGTTGGAGTATCATCAAATACTTAAAATGGGCAGTATTCTATAAAAACAATTCTTTGGAGCTTTATATCACGTAATGATGAAATTCCCTCATCAAAATCATACCTGGCGTGTTGCCTTGACTCTTTCATGCATGTTTGAGAAATCTTTAATCTCCCATGGCAACCATTTAGCTGTGCAAGCGCCTCGGTGGATCTAGCTCCGCCTTCAAGGCACAGCTCCTCCTCTGAGCTGCAGTTTCCAAGCTTCAGAGCAACCCTCCCCCGCAAAAACTCAGCTCCTTCAAACTAGCAGACTAGCGATTAGCAAACAGCTGGTGGAACTGCACAACTGCTCAATGATGTGTTGACCAATCAAACACTTTCAGGAAACATCTAACATCTTAAAATGTATTGTAAAGAGAACCAAGGGAACTGGATGAGGGCTGATGGGAAGGGAGAAAACTTTGATTTGTTCAGAAGACTGACAGCAGGGTTTCTACAACCTCCAGTCGGTCCAGTGATGTTTTGTTAAGACAGGTGAATAATGAGCTACAAAATGCATAACACTCATTTACTTGTTTGGCTTTAGGCTTAGATGGATTATTATATGTAGAGCGAAAAAATGTATCAGTCAATACATCAAGCAATTCATCTGCATTCAAATAGATTCAAAGTCAAATGTGATTCAAAAATGTTACATAGATGTAGACTGAAGCTATTCAGCTTATAAGTGCCTCTCACATCTTCATTACCAATAGACTATTGACGCTCTTTATTGTCTCAACATAGCAAATGTCAAGAGAATAAAAATAATCACCAGTTAAGTCCCACCAAAGAAACAGAAAAAGGTTAACTAAGACAACTACATCACCATCATTAAGGTTTCAATCAACAGAGATGCACATATTTTTTAATCTAGTAGTTACACTTGCTTATTTGTAGCTCATATATCCTCTGCCTTTCCTTAAACAATTTCAGAATGTTTGTTAGGGAGTATGTTATTTTTATGGTAATGGTAAAGCACAATGACCCAGCCGGCCTCCAGTCCCCAGAACAAACTGGCGGCTCTGAGCAGCACTGGACGGCAGGGAGCAGCAAGAAAAGAGGGTGAAGGGGTTGGGGGTGGTTGTAAGAGGCTCATTTATATCCATGTGAAACGAGCCCAAACAAAGACTCCCTGTTTTTAGGCCCGGACAACCCCCCACATCTCCAACCAAGATAAATAAATAAATACAAATGGAAAGGAAACCAAATACGCCCACTGAAAAGGCTCATAAGAGAGTGACTGACAGACAGCTGGAGACAAATTGTTACATTATCTGTGGAGGGGGCCAGAGGGGAGCACGATGCGCAAAGGTAATGACGAGCAGAAGTGAAGCGGGAGGGGTCAGGGGTCACAATATGTGTCTGACCCTAAGCTTTAAGCCACCATTGGAGCAGAAAAAGTGAGATGAAGTGGGACGGATTTGCCTGGATTGGCCACCTAGAGACACAAAATGTCTTAGGGTTCTTTTAAAGAAGATTTATTTTTTTGTCCTTATTTCTATGAACGCGTTTCATCACAAAATAAATCTCTGCTGCTCAGCTGCGAAATACTGACTGGACATTTCTCCTGCAGCTACTCTCTCGTGTTTGACTTAATTGCTTTTCAGCTCTCGGCCTGGCCTGGCTCTGACTGACAGAGCTGGAAGCCACAGGGAAGGTAAAGTTATTTTGACAGTCAGCCGAGGAGACAAGGTTGATCTGACCCATGCTCACCCAGCTGGGTTTCCCATGGTGTGGAAGGGGCTGGGAACTCAACTGTTAGCTCCATTTGTCCCCACATCTCTGTCTCTGAGGCTCCGGAGCCACAAGTGAGTGACTCTTTGAACCTTCCACCAACTCTCTTTAAAACTTTAGCTAAAAACAATAAAGAACTAACCAATATATAAATATATTTTTTAATATAGGTATATTAACAAATGCATGTTTTATGAGGTTTTCATTTTTTTTCATGGAAGAATTGCAAGGCAAGGCAACTTTTGTTGGATAGCACCTTTCAGCCAGAAACAAGTCAAAGTGTTTGTACAAAGAAGTTAAAAGCAACATACAAAGACGAAAAAACCCCACATCAAACAGATTAAAATTACACAGATTAAGTTTGAACAGGTTTAATAATAATAATAATAATAAGTAAATAAAAAAAAAAAAATTTAAGAGTATGCAACAGAAAATAAAAAGGTTTTCAACCTTATTTTAAATAAACTCAGGGTGGGAGCAGTCTTACAGTGAACAGGCAGCTTATTCCAGAATGTTGGTGCATAAAATCTGAAAGCTGCTTCGTGTTTAGTTCTAACTCTTGGAATGATGATTTGATTCCTATAATCTTAAAAGTCTTAGTGATATATAGAGTTAAAGATGATCAGAAATCTAGAAAGTGCTTTATGAATTAATGGAATTTTGAATTCTATTCTTTGAGCAACAGGAAGTCAGTGCAAGGATCTCAGAGCTGGACTGATATGCTGATCTCTTTTTGTAATGTAGATGTCTCTGCAAGACATTTACATTACATTTTCATTCTGGAGAAAATGAAAATGTGTGTGACAAAACCCACGCGCACACACACACACACCCCCACACGCGCTCACACGTCCACCCCCACACACACACCCACACACACACACACAAAGCAAAATCATGAAGGCATTATTTTGCCTTCATGCTAGCCAGAGTGTGTGGTGTCTGGAATAAATCACTAAATGACCTGGCAACAAAATACATTAAAGATCTGTAGTCATTGCATCAATTTTTGAGACCAGTCGGGTCTTCTGGTTCTGGTTCTGCTCTGCATCACTACAATCAGAACCAAACATGGAGAAGCAGCATTCAGCTTCTATTCACCACAAATCTGGAACAAACTTCCAGAAAACTGCAAAACAGCCGAAACACTGAATTCTTTTAAATTAAGGTTAAAAACTCAACTGCTTAGAGTTGCCTTAGTAAGCAAGTGGAACATTAATCAACATATTTGATGTGTATTTGCTTGATGATTTTGATTATGGCATTTGACAAAATGCTTATTGCTCGTTTTGTAATTGGTGACTGCATGATGTTTTTATGATGCAAAAGACTTTGAATTGTCTTGTTGCTGAAATGTGCTGTACAAATAACCTTGACTTGACTTGACTTGAAAGGTAATGGTGACCTTTCACTCCCTGCCTACTAAGGATCCTGAGGTCCCACTATGACGAGATGGGGGCCACTAAACAAGCTCTCATCACGGGTTCACAGCAGTAAGGACACTCCACAAAACTTCCTTCTGAGAGCTGTGGACCTTCATCAGAAGATTTTCTTCACAACCCAAGGGGCTGAGTCAGGTCTAAAATATGATCTACTTGGTTCAGAGTTTGATCATGCACGCCATCCTAACAGGTTTGCACATTGACAATGTAAAGACTGACATGCAGCCCTACCTTCTCCAGCACACTACATCGAATGTGGTTTTGCTGGAGAAAGTGAGTATAGCATGTTTAAATGAAACGTAATGACAAGAACAGAAAAAGTAGTCTGTGTTAGTCCAATGAGTGATTGCCGTGAATGCTGTTCACCCCAGCGACTCTTCAGTGCCCACTGACAAAAAAACTTGTCCAAAATCAAAGCACTTTTACCAGCACATCGCTGGCCACCTGATCTACTGTCCGAGATTAGAGAGATGAGGTCTGAGATGGGACTTTTAAAAGACCTGTGAGCTGAGGTGTTGCAAATCAAAGAGACCATGCAAAAGTCTACTGCCATGACAGGAGGATACCAGCAGAGGACCTGAGGACCACTACCCAGTGCAGACCTCCACGCCTCACGCATCATACCAGCTTGACCCATCTGCCCAACCACTACTGCCCTCAGTGCTCCCATGCAGTTCTTCAGGGTTACTATCCAATGCCTAGACTGGCACCAAAGAGAGGTACTGCATATTTCCAAAATCGCCTTGCTCCTCGGCGGTACTATATGCCCCGCCCGCAACCAAAGTATTATTCTTGTATTCATACAAGTGACGATTTCTGCCAGCACTGTTTCAGATTTTAGGGCAGGCTGTAAAGCCCAGAGGCCAATGAAACCAATTATTAGCCAGTTAAGCTAGAAGGGGTCACTCCAACAGGATATGGTGTGAACAGTGACACTGACAGGTTCCAGTGTTGTTATGGTTGTACTATGCAAAGTAAAAATCACAGTTTAAAATGTTGTTCAGTGTGTAAAGGTGCCTTTTACTGCTCTTAAAACTACCAGGGGGCGCATTGGTCCAAGGCACGCCACCAGAGGTTTGTGTCCAAAGAGAACAGACATCTGACCATCTTTGTGACCTCCTGGGGCCTTTACAAATGGATTGGTTTACCATTCTGCCTTATGAGTGTGCCTGCTGCATTCAAGCAATGCATGCAGCAATGCCTGGAAGGACTACGGGATGAGATGTGTTCAGCAGGACCTTTGGGGGTCAAATTGAGGATGTCAGGAAGTTGTTGCAATGCCTCAGAGACCATGGAACTAAGCTCAAACCAAGAAAATGTGACTTTCAAACCAAAAAAGTCACTGATATCTACTATTGGTAGATATCTTTAGATATCTTGGCAGAATTGTTTGTGCTTGGGGAAATGAAAATCGACACGGCAGACAGAGCAGAAGTGCCATCTCTGAGGAACAAGCAGCTATGTACTGTTGGTGAGCTTAGAGCAATTCTTTGACTGTTAAGCTACTATAAGGCAATTGATCAAAGACCTTCTCGTATTGCTAAACCCCTGGACGACTGAAAAACAGAACCTCAGCAGTACACAAGAAAAGGAAAAGAGAAAAATCAAACAGAACAACAACTTGTCCTCAGTTACCCCCATTCAGTGGAGTGATGTGCTTCAATCAATTCCAGTTGTATGGGATTGATTAAGGCATCATTAAAGGCTTTAATCAGTTCAGGTCCAATTTGAAATACAAACTTTTATTTTGAATTTTGGATTTGTACATGCGATTCTGGAGAAGTCAGTTCCTCAGCAAACGTCACCGGAGTATCGGTACTTTTGTGCAAGTGCATTCATACTCTATATTTTCTAAGGAGGGTTTATTACAATACAAGGTTCTTTTTAAAGTACACAACACCACACTGCTGGGCTGGCAAAAACAAAAATGATCCAAGCATCATTGACTGTTGCAACAGATGTCAACAATCTCCGGGCAACTACACCCACATGTTTTGGTCCTGTCCAAACCTCTCCCAACTGTTGGAGCCAAGTATCGAGCGCTCCTACATGGGTGCTAACCTTTGCTCAGCTCTGCTTGGTACCCCACCTCCTGAATTATCTAAGCTCCCATCGATAAAAGGCAGAGTACTTGTCTTTACAACCTTTTCAGCCAGGCGTCTCGTTCTGTCTTAAATGGAAACACGCTCCCTCACATAAAAATTGGCTTAGGGAAGTTTTGACTCATGTCAAACTTGAAGAGATCAGATGCTCTCTTGCGGATTCTTTCAAAACATCCACCAAGCTCTGGTAACCCTCCTTAGTGTAGTCATACAGAACAGCTGTCCATTCAGAAAGCAAGTAGATGATGCCCAGACCACACACTCTTTAGCCCTCCCTTCACACCACCTTATTTTTTTTCTTTCTTTCCCCAAATGAAGGGATAGAGTAAAACACAAGCTCTGTATAGATTGCCAAAAAACTTTTCTGTCAACTGTTTAGACTGGCATTAGTAGAATTATTAGTTATTAAAGGGGCAGTGTTATGTTCAATAAACTTTTTTGAGATTACATCATGTTATAATGTTATTCCCTCTTCAAATACATACCTGGCGTGTTGTTTTGATGCATGTTTGAGAAATCTTTTAATCTCCCATGGCAACCATTCAGCTGTGCAAAAATGCTGAGTGGGACCGAGCTCCACCTTCAAGGACAAAGCTCCTCCTCAGAGCTGCAGTATTCAAGCTTCCGCCTCTCAGAGCAGTGCTCTGTGACTCCTCCATTCAGTTCCTGCAGACTAGCCAGCAGCAATTAGCAAACGCCTGGTGGAACCGTGTATCAGCTGACCTCATTATAGAAGCTACTTCTTCGTGCTATGCTGGTTAAAACTTTCAGAAGGGGTTAACCGAGGAGCCATGTTGCGATCCCTTCCTGAAGGCTGAGTTTCAGAAAGAGCAGGAGTTTTTAAAGGGACAGAGGCCCAGCTGCAAGGTGTTAAATTACAAAGTAAACTTTATTTTAATTTATATTTGATGTACACAGCATTTTCAAGTGAAGGCAACATGTTGGATTGTTCTATAAAATGGCACTCTGTGCCCGGAAAACATACAATACTGCCCCTTTAATAACTGGAACATTGATCAATACATTTGATGATCATTCTTGATGACTTTGATGATGGCATTTGACAAAATGTAACGTTTGATGCTTATTTCATAACTGGTTACTGTATTATGTTCTTATGCTTTAAAACACTTTGAACCGCGTTGTTCCTGACACATGCTATACAAATAAACTTGACTTAAGTTGACACGGGAAAGATGTCTCAGAATGAGATGTAAATATGAAGTATCATAAAGACCAAGGTTAAAGTGGTGGAGAGAACGTCCAGTTGTGAACAACTGATGAACTCGGGTCAGCATGCTTTCCTGATTAACTGCACTGAGTTCCTGGTAAAGCTACTCTGGGGTCAGTTGGGAAAACAAAGCAGAAATGAAGCTGGAAGGATTCCTATTTGGTTGTCCTTAGACAACAGTGCATTTGGCTCACTTCCCTTGAGCTATGGGCAGCAGCTAATAATGAAATGCAACACCGTTGGCACTCACTAAACACACGGCAAATGCCTTGCACAGAGGTCGGCATGAGCTCTCGCTCAAATGCTGCATGGAACGGACGTATGCTTTGTCCAGTTTGATCCAAATTGACGTATTTGGATCATGTTACTTACATTCTGATAGTTTTTCTTGAATTGTTTGCCTATTGTGAGCTGGAACATTGCAGTAATGATGGAGGATTGTTTTCGTATTTGAAAAGCTGTTGGCTGTTCTGTGGTTGCAGTATGGGCAGTTTTACATTTCTTAGGTGGGAGCGAGAATGAGGAAGAAAAGAAAATAAGGCCCCACACATTCAGTGTTTGGGTAGCAAACAGAGTGCTGGTAGCTGCAGAGTTTGTGCGAGTTGAAGGGAGGCCTTGCAGCTGGGTTTGTTTATTGGCCACATTACATTTAAAGCCTTTCCTTCGAGGTGAAGGAGGGAATGCAATCGATCGTGTGATAAATGGCTCCGTTATTGGGAGAGGGGAGGACATTTACCTCTTGCTGTCACTAGGGCTCATTAATTGCAATGTTTATGCGCGTTAATGTTAACCAAAAAGAAGAAAAAAAACCCTGCTTTGTGTCAGGTCGACGTCATGTATTTGTCACGATGGGAAGTTAGCCTATCTCGCAGGCAACGATTACCGACACGCAGAGTTTGTTGAACAGAAAAATTGAATCTGGAGATTGTCGGCTGTGGGGGAGGAAAACTGAACAGGATCCGCACTGGAAGAAATGTGAGTCATTAATAACTGCAGATAAGGGGAGAGCAGGATGTTTGTGGAGGAATATGGCGAGGGAGATCTTCCTGCAAGTGAAGAGGAGGAGATTCGGGAAGGAAGGAGGTGTATCCGCAGGTGTTGAGGTTGGCGGGTTGATGGTGATGTACGTTCGCTGATTTTCTGCTGGAGCAGATGAAGGGGGGTGAGCGGGCAGATCACCGCTGGACAGAAAACACAGGCAGACATTATCTGCTGAAGTAGCAGTTGAGAGGAGAGACAAGGAATCTAATGCTCAATTCCAAAATATATACGACTTGTATGAGATCCTGTGTGAATGAAAGATCACCTAAAAGTATCCCTCATGCGTCATACATGTAACACCACGTAGCTAGCATGCTCAGTGGTTGCGGAAGAAAACGTGGATGCTAATGAAGGAGAGCATGTTGCCATTTTAAAGTTGTTGACCAACTTAGTCGTCATTATCGGCCTCCATGGTTATTTTTTTTCTTCCCGCTTCCACGTCTCAGGACGCAGGCTAGTGGCGTTTATTGAGAATCAATGGCGTTCAGGTTGGGTAGATGTGATCTGGCCACACAGACTCTGGTCACATTTATAAAGTTCAGATTGAATTTAGGATGACATATCCAAGTGGCCTCGGTCGCATTTCTAAAAATCCAGTCTGTGTTATTCAGACTGTCAAGAAAAGATCAGATACAGTCAAAAAGAATTAAAAAAATCAGACAAACATAGTCTTAGCCAATGAACAAAGTACAGGAAACCAGGAGTGATTCTTTGGGGATGAACGGACACTCTGGTGCCTTAGGAAAGCCACCCTTCTAAATAATGCTCCTTGATGGGGCTTGATGGGCGTTAGCTGGGAGCAGCACCTGTCAGTCTCACCCTGGAAAAGGAGAAAAATGAGGAAACAAAGCTGTACACCAGCACACAACTCTGTGGATAGAACAGAATTGGGCAGAGCCCGAGCATCTGGTGTGAGCTTGAATGAGTTGGACGCTACAGGTTCCTTCTTGCTCAGTGGAAAGCTGTTAAAGAGGCGCTTAAAGGAAGATTGCTACTCATCTGCTGGAAATAATAGGATGCAAAAGTTTCATTGAGCATGTAAAAATAAACTTCAGTGAAGTCCGTTTGGAATCATGCCACCGCACTGAGAGTAAACTATATTTCATCCTTTCAGTCTGCACAAAAAGTCGACAAGCTTGTTAAGTCGTTGGTAATTTACTAAGCCAAAAATACATACTCTTATAACAGCACTGGATCTCTTTTCCTTGCTATATAGGAGCTAACATACACTAAAACCCCTTTCTGGTAATGGAGGTTGTGGCTGCAGGTGGATCAGACCTAGGACCAGTCTGTAGCAATGCTAACAGCCAGGTGTCTGTTGCTAAACATTATTCATAGAAACATCAACCAGGGACAGTTTTCCAACTAAATCCAACTGTAAACTCTTAAAACAGGTTTATTAGTTAAACCTCCACTCCACCAATTCGCTGTACAACATAACCTGCCGAGGGTTCTCCACTCAACGGAGTACAGCGTTTTGATACGGCTGAGAAACCACAACATCCTTGTGCAAAAATAGTTTAGCAAAAAACATGAGCTTTTTCTAAATTGCCATGTTTCCATTATGCAAATTTATATTTGAAATTTCAATTTGTGCAATTTTATGGCTAATGGAAACGCAGATATAGCTTCTTTTTTTTTTCGCAAGATTTTGAACTGTTTTGAAAATCTCTTTTTACTATTAAAATCTTCTCCCCAAAACAGCCGAAACTCAGGTTTTAGGGTAATTTCATCTGAGCTCAGAAAACATGGAACGTCAACAGAACTGTGCAGTCTTTCTCCGCTGAACTGATGTGTTGTTTTCTTCCTGCCTTATCCAGTTTCAGGTTACTCTTGTGCTTGCTGTGGGGAGCTGAGCTGAATGACAATGGTTTTCCAAGGCTCTGTGGAGCCGGAGTGGCTATTTTGATTATTTTGGCCTGACAGCTTTCCATGCAATGAAGTTTGAGATCTCCTGAGTTACACCCACACACACACACCCACACGCACATACACGCCCCCGCACACACACGCCTTCAATGGAAAATTTTTTTATCCCTGATCATTACTCATTCAGCTTTCCACAAAAAGATTTTTAAAGACAAAGATTACACATCTGAAAACATCTTCATTTTAATTTCCCTCTACATTTACAGTTTCAATAAGGCAGACTATAAAAACAAATATATTTATTGCAAGAATTTTTCCACAGCATTATATAGGTGTGTGTGTGGGTGTGTGTGTGCGTGTGTGTGTGTGTGTGTGTATTTTAAAATGACAAGATAATCGTAATACAATGGGCCTGGGAACTGGTCCAGGTTGTACCCCGGCTCTCACCCAGTGACTGTTAGAGATAGACACCAGCCCTGTAAAGTTGGGCTGATATGGAAGAAGACTGAATCTAATGATCAAGATTGAAATCTTGCGTAATTGTCACAAAAATCACTTGGAGTCAAATCTGACTTTAAAGGAGTGGTGTTTGGTACTTTCCAGATAGGACCTGGCCTGTCACCGGAGCTATTAAAGACTAAATTATCACCTCAACACAGCATGTGCTGCAGCAGCACCAACATCTGCAACGCTAATGTCAGCATCTACAGTCCACATTTATAAAGAAAGCATTTCTTAAAGGGCTGCTATTTTGTATGTCAAGGAACATCGTTTTTAAAATCAAGTTACCTATAGTTGTTGTAAAAGTACTGTACATATTAAATTTGACTTTTCAAAGTGATGCCTCGAAATCGGACGTCTGTCTCTTTAAGAAGGTCCTACTCTTTCCGACAGCACGTGTCATCACAACAGTGCTTCTCCATT
This sequence comes from Xiphophorus hellerii, assembly GCF_003331165.1. NCBI lineage: Eukaryota > Metazoa > Chordata > Actinopteri > Cyprinodontiformes > Poeciliidae > Xiphophorus > Xiphophorus hellerii. The sequence continues at coordinate 29,185,261 of NC_045683.1, forward strand.
CTGCTGCTTACAACTGTTTTTAAGAGCACTGGACTGAGAAATCTCCTACAATGAGCTCAGCAAACGCACAGTTCCATCAGCTGTTTGCTAATTGCTGCTGGCTAGTCTGAAGGAGCTCAGTGGGGGAGCTGTGTGGAAAAAGCAGCTCTTGGTAAGATCAAGCGCTTAGTCACCCCTGAATGGTTGCCACGGGAGAATGAAGAATTCCTCAAACATGCATGGAAGAATCAAAGCAACATTCCAGGTATGTTTTTTTATGAAGGAATATTAAAACCTGACATAAAGCTCAAAGAATCTCTAAAGAAGTTGCTCCAGAAAAGGCGGAAAGGCTTTTTCCCCCCTGTCTCTTTTCAACTCCTGCAGTGATAAATGAACGTTTTCATAACTCTTTCATGACGACGATGCAACCGTGTCCCGAAACAAAATGGAATGCTTTACATCACATGTTCTGTTCCCAAAACTCTGCATCAAACAAAGAATTACCCGATTCAGTCTGACACATGAAGGCTTAGGAGCCAACGAAGCGAGAAATCAACCTTTAAAATTTGGTATGTAGTTTTAGTGCTTTTGCTCGTTTAAATGTTCTCAATGCTTCGTTGTTTTTCTCAATTAACGGCGAGCTGGTAAAGGATCCGGAGACGTAATTTGTCATAAGCAACACTGAAACAACAACTGAAAACAATAAACAAGATTGATGAGACAATTTCGGGGCTGAGAATCACGCACTTGTATCCAGGCATGTAGCCCATCAGCCATGATGCAGCAATTATAATTTTTCCATGACAACCTCGGTCAGAATCTGATCACGGAAAGTTGAGTCAAGTCCAGAAAGAAGCAGATTAGGACAGTCTGTTCCTCAATAAACTGATGTCATACGGCCTTATATAGGTTGCCAGTGTTCTCTTAGCTGTAGCATCAGAGAAAAATAAAGTTGCTAAAAGATGTTGTTTTTTTTACGTTATTGTGAACTCAAGATTTTTTTCCCCCCATCATGTCGTTTTTCCTGATACATTTGAAGATCACTTTTGAGAAGTCAAGCTCTGATGAGTGTTGATTGCTTAGCCGGTGCTTTTTCACAGCAGGTGCTTCATCTCTAACACATGGAAGAGAATAAGGGCCACTGGAAAAAATACTTTTTTCTCAGAATTGTGATTTTTTTTTTTTTTTCCTTTTAATTCTGACCTTGTTTTTCAAAATTCAGATTTTTTTCCCCCTGAAAATTCTGACTTTATTCTTCTGAGAAAGAAGTCAGAATGTCAGTGGCCCTGATCCTCGGAACATATTTTCACGTACCTTTGAAATAAATGGTGTCTTTCTCTGTGACGGCAATAGAAACACATATCTAACTTCTGGTGAAAGTCAAACTCCTGTTGTAGAACAGACTGGGGGCAGTGAAATTCAGCTTAGTTTAAAAAGGCCTTTTATCCGAGCCACGAGTTAAAAACAGTACAGCTTCATTCACGGTATAGAAACACGACATTTAATAAACAATCAAAACTAATGTTGTTGGTGTGTTTGATGACAAAATGAAAAGTAAAAATCAGTCAGGAAGAGTTTATCAATCAAGCAGCTTATAACAAAAATCAAATATTAGGGAACAAAAAGGAACTCCCAAAGCGATGCAGACCCATCAGCTGAGGGTACAGAACATTTAATCAGGTTAAAATTCAACTGCAGATCTGTCAGTAGACACAATTAAATGTGTTAGAGTGGAAATTAATGATTTTTTAGACTTTCTTCAAATGTTCAAAAAACTGATGTTTTGACCACAATCCTTTGCTCCTAAGAGGTAATCTGAAAGAAGGAGACAATAACACACACAATAACACACACTTTACCTCCACCTGGCTCTTTTTTGCACCCATTCTTCCTTTCTCCTCCTCTTCCTCACTCCTGCTGACATTCTCCTGTCCCTCTTTCACAACTCTGCAACCCTGTTAGCTATTTAACAGCAGCAATGGTCAACTTTGTTGCTCTTTTGCCCAGAATTTATCGTGTTGGACCCCAAAAACAACGTAACAATCAACTTAAGAAAAGCACTAAACACAGGAATGAATGTTTTGATATATATATATATATATTTTAGCTGTTTTTTTAAAAAAAAAACCTATTAATGAAAAAAAAACATATTTTTCTAGTCTGTATATTCAGATAGTATCTTTATATTATATGTTATCTTCTGACTATATCTGTATAGTCAGATATTGTCTTTTCTGCTTTGAACACAGACTGCCTCCTAAAATGTTTCTCTCTGTGATAAGGAGTCCGACATGCAGGCCTTCTTTCTCACCAGCCATATGGATTCACTTTAATTGGTCAGGCAGATTAATTATTCACGCGTCTGTGGTCCAACACTGCTGCTCGGCTGCCTTTAACGTTCTGTGTGCCCTGAACACACACACACACACACACACACACTACATACCAAGCCTGAGACGGGATGCCAGAGCCATGTTAGCCCGACAGCCTGCTGTAGTCCTACTGATTGGTTGTCATTACCAATCGTCACGGAAAATATCTGCTAATTCTGCACGTTTGCTGCGTCTAACTTTGTCTTTGTTTCCTCCAGCCCCACCCATCTCTTTCTTCTTTCCTTGTGATATGTTGGCTAATTTAACACGCTCCTCTTTATTCCTTCCTTTTACACATTGGGTGGCCGCTCACATCTCCCTTCAGTAGGCCTACAGGGGACATTGGGCTGACCCCGTCTGGGGCGTTGAATCAGAAATGCCCATGGATTTTAATAATGATAAAGAAAAGTTACTAAAATAAATGTGATCAGTACTACCCACTTTTGAACACAAAATTAGTAGCCTATACTTGTCAACAAGCTCAACGTGATATATTGGTAGCTAGTCATCTTTTAGCCAACATTAGCTGCACCAACAGCGTTACTCAACCCGCTCTGTTAGCTTGGGGAGGAAGAACTGTGCAAAGTACTTTGCGGTTTGCTGGTTTCCTGCCGTGTTTCTAACACACACCTGAGTAGCTCTGCACGCAGGTGTAAAGCGCGAGCAATCTTAGCGCTCATGTTGCGTTTAAATGCGGCTCGGAAAACTACCTTACAACATGTTAACGATGGATTAAGCAGTTGTAGCAAAAAAAAAAAAACAAACAAAAAAAAAACGCGGGAGGCAGAGGGCAGCAGGGGCTGCGATTTGATGCAGCCCCTGCTGCATCAAATCGAGATAGGACTAACAGAAAGTGGGTCACTCTGAGGTAAAAATGAAAGGAATTGGGGGGGGGGGGGGGGGGGGGGGGGGGGGGGGGGGGGGGGGGGGGGGGGGGAAGGGGGGCACAGCTGACTCTGTGGGCGGGCAATGCCCCCCAATGCCGACGGGCCTGGATTTTATGTATAGGGTTAAAAATAAAAAAGACAACATGGGAAAAAAAACAACAAAAAAACCAAAACAGTTCGAACATCCCGATAGCCGACCCGACCCCTTGGTGGACCACGCCGCTTCTTTGGGAAACTGTCCTCCCAGGGGCCCAACAGTGTAAATATTTAGTCTCCCTATTGTTCGCCATAAGCTTTTAAGGCACCGAGGTTTGGAGGCTGAATGTTGCAGTGACATGCACGCCCCGATACTCATCTGCGTTTGCTTGCAAAATCCATTTTTCTCCCACTTCGCGTTCTTCCTCCTATTTATTTGGCTCCGTGGATCTTTTGGCTGAACGCTCTGCCGGTGGGAGAAACTCTCGACCAGATAGGACGCTTCCTCTTGCAGCTGAGCGAAGCCAGGTTCTTGTCTGAAGGGAGAAAGAGAAGAAGAAAAAGAAGAAAAAAAACTCCGATCTACACGTTTTTTTTCTCTTCTTCTTCTTTGCTTTAGCAACCAGATGCACAAACAGTTGTTGAGTGCCGTCAGCCCATTAGGCGGTGTGTGTAGCGTTCCCAAACACACAAGCATCCTTGTTAAAACATCAGTTATTTTGATATGTTGACTGATGACTCGGTCCTCTCTTTTTGTTGTTGTTGTTTATGTTTTCTTTTTATCATATCATCACGTTGGCATGCAGATTTCCCCCCTCAGAGCTCAAAGTAATTTTCTCATTCAGCCGACGAGCGTCGCCAGGTTATATATATATATATTTTTTGGATTCGGATGTGATTATAGCTTATCGGTGATTTACGGCGCTCCCTCTTGACATTTGCGCACTGCGCTCCAAAGTTCGCACTCAGCGGCACTTTACGGTCCGCTGGCTGATGGCAGCGCCGTCTGTCACCTTCCCTCCAACGCACCGCGAGGCGTTAAGCACTCCGCGTCTCGCTCCAGACTATTTTCTGCTGGCTGCAGTTCACGATGTGAAAAGGAAGAGGAAAAAAAAGAAGGAAAAGGAGAATGTCTAGGTGAGTGGTGTCTCTGCAGAGGAGTCGGCTAGAAAACACGTTTATCTGATAACACAAGATGGGCTAAAGCTGTTACTCGGCGTTGCCTTCCAGCTGCTTTCGGAGCGTGGAGAAATTTGCCATCATTGCCAAGGGATAGTTGGGAACACCGAGAATTGTAAAGTGGGGTTTCTTTTCTAACTGGAGGAAATTTCACACTTGATGGTTTTGTCGCACAGCGAGGAAAGGCCGGCATGGTCTCTCTGGGGGGGGGCACGGCAAATTGTCTTTTGTCAGCAGGGTTTCATTTGGGTAATCACAAAAGCGCTTAGATGTGAGCTGCTGGCAAACAGTTTTTTTTACTGGCTCTTGTTGAGAAGTGTGTCAGATATGACTAAGAACTTAGAAGCCAGAAGAACAGCACATATTGTTCGATCGTGTTAGCGAGGCCTCAATTAGTGCCTTTAAAGGGGCAGTGTCAGGTTAAATCCACGGGGTTTTTTTTTGTTAGCTTTACGTCATGTTATAGTGATATTCACTCATAGAAAAAAAAACATAACTGGAATGTGTGCTTTGTTTCTTTAATGTTTGAGAAATCCTTTAATCTCCCGTGGCAACCATTCAGCTGTGCAACACTCCTCCAGGAACAGCTCTGCCCTGTGACTGCCAGGCTTAGCTCCTGCAAACTAGCAGCAGCAGCAGCCAGCAATTCCCACAGCATGTCTTCTGTGGAATGGTGAGCTCGCTTCAAAATCAGGTGTCTGGTGCAAATGAGATCTTGGATCTTGTACAATGAGACAGCCTGCATGAATGAAGGTCAACTGAAGAAGATTGCCGACTCACTCTACGTCATTCCCGTCTGAAACGCGGCAGCAACACGTAGACGAAAAGATCGATTTATCAAACTGCAGGTTAAGTCATCTAGCTGCTTTCCGACGTATTCACACTACTGGAGCTTTCCAGGTTCATCGGGGGGCGCACCACACTTTTCAGATTTTTATTGGCATAAAATGTAGAAAATCGTGTGTCTGTCATGGTTGTAGATAGAAGTTGGACCCGGTAGCGGAGAACAGCTCAGAGAAAGACGTTCGTCTATACCAGGAGAGAAAGAGAAAAAGAGAGAGAGAGAATAAAAGAGAGAGAGAGAGCGAGCGCTGCAGCAGCAGCAGACCGGGCTGATTAACTAACAGGCTGCAGTTAGGAGAGAGAGAGAGAGAGAGAGAGAGAGAGAGAGAGAGAGAGAGAGAGAGAACCTGGCACACGAGGGTGCGAGAAATCAAATCCAACGAGGACAGAAAGCTAAACAGAGTCGAACTAAAATGACTAAAACAGACTGAACTAAAGTGGAACAGACATGAGGCTGATCTGATCAAAAATAAACACCAAAGGCAAACGCAGACAAGAAATAATCCCAACCATGAACACAAAACAGAGCAAGGCTCTGACAGCGACGTCGTCACAGTCTGGGACACAAAACAACAAGAAAATACTTTGATGTTTCTGATGGTAACGTGAGGAAATGTCAAATATCTAGACGGGTTTCCATCCATCCATCCATCCATCCATCCATCCATCCATCCATCCATCCATCCATCCATCCATCCATCATCTTCTTCACAGTTTGCTTTTTCTTCAGGTCCTACTGTATATAAAACTTGTGAAATAGGTTTTATTTCTATCAGTTAGTTACACCGACTTTAACGCGGTAAATATCTCAACCCGGTTAATCACTTTTTTTTTCTTCCAATTTTTAAATACAAACTAAAGTCCTGAGCCAGAACCTTTGTGTCACATGATGTCTGGAAGTATGATCGGTGCCTCTGGTTGAAAACCCTTTTGTCGTGTCCTCAGACTTTATGTCAGAGCTGAAAAAAAATGAGTGATGAGAAGTTTGAAGGCACAGCTAACGTGATCAAAGGTGATCGGGTCAGAAAGAAAAAAGCTCCTTGTGTGGTTGGAAGCAAACACTAGGCTGACATCATCACCACCATGAGACAGGAAGGCAGCAGCATCATGGAGAGCTGGCGTTCCTCAGAACTGATGATGGGAAGGTAAGTGGAATAAGACAAACACACACACACACACACACAAAATCACTGAAGACGTGCAAAAGAACCCTAAGAAACTGAAGTGTTCAGAATAAAAACTGAGTAAACAAAATGTACTACCGAGGCAAACAAGACAACTGGAATAGCACAGCCTCCCTTTCATGAGATTTTTATTTCTGGTATTAGACTTTCTCCAGACAATCCTTTAAATAAGGAGGTCCAGTTTCTTCCCTCTGGCCGGAGGTTTGGGTTCCTGGGATTAAAAGCAACAGATGAAAGAACTCCTTTATACCCACAGGCACCAGGTCCCTGAATTTGTGAGTTACGATTTCTTTCTCTTTCTCTCTCTCTCTCTCTCTCTCTCTCTCTCTCTCTCTCTCTCTCTCTCTCTCTCTCTTTGTTTTGTCTATTTCTATTTCTAACATCGTCTATGTATTTTTTATGTCGTTTCATACGTTTTGAAATTTCCCTGAACTGTCTGGCCATGACAGGGCTGAATTCACGCACTGGAGTGGCATAGTCAAAGTCCAATCCGGAGCACAAATCCAATTGCGAATCGACAGCAGGACCTAAAACCTGCCGTTGAGACGCTCGCCTTGTAACAGGATGTAGCAGGATGTAACAAGCCGGTACATCCTGCAAAAGACTCGCAGCTGTAATTGCGGCAAGAAGAGGGCTTTGAAATAAACAAGTAGTCTGATTTGTAAAGCCTTTAAAACCACGTATTCATTTCCTCCCTCTAAGCATCAACAGCGCCGAAAATGGAAGCGCGCGGCAGGACTGAAGGGGAGGGGGGTAAAACAGGCTCCTGCTGTGTTTTACTCTGGGGGTAATTAAAACCTTTGACTGACAGCAGAGAAGCAAAAGGCGCAGACGCGCTGTGATTGGTCGGGGAGGGGGGGCTGCGCTTTACAATCCCCTCTTGTTTCCACCCTCAGCGCGCGCTGGGGCTTCAGCTCGTCCAACTTTCGCTGAAGCCGGACGCAGACGCACAGGGCGGCAGAGCAAAGTTGGAGAGGCTTCCTCCGCACTCGCCTTCCGAGTCCCCCCTGATAAAGTGAACGCCGCGGGTAGGACTCGAAAACAACAACAAACAACAACAACAAACATGAGGTCCGTTCCTGCTCTCTGGAGAACGATCGGGATGGTCGTGACGGTGGCGTTCATGTCGGCGTGCAGAGCGTCGGAGTACGAGTACGTGACTTGGAAGGTGGATTTTTCTTCGAGGCCCATCTACGGCAAGTCCCCCCAGTGCGTGGGGATCCCGGAGGACCTGCGGCTCTGCCACGGCGTGGGCTACGCCGAGATGCTGCTGCCCAACCTGCTGGAGCACGAAACGATGGGGGAGGTGAAGCAGCAGGCCAGCAGCTGGGTGCCGCTGGTGCACAAGAGGTGCCACCCGGGCACGCAGGTCTTCCTCTGCTCGCTCTTCGCACCCGTGTGCCTGGATCGCCCCATCTACCCGTGCCGGAAGCTGTGCGAGGCGGTGCGGGACGGCTGCACCCCGATCATGGAGGCGTTCGGCTACCCGTGGCCGGAGATGCTCATCTGCGACAAGTTTCCCGATCATGACGTGTGCATTACCATGGCGCCCAACGTCACCGATGCCCCCGAGACTACAGGTAACGACACGTCCCGACACTCCTAATAATAGTAATAATAATAATAATAATAATAATAATAATAATGAATTAATTAAAAAGCAGATTATTACTGGTAGTTTTGATGTGGATGTAATATCATCGGCTTCCAAAAATAATGGCTTATGTTTTTTTTTTTTTGTTTTTAGTCGTTTTTTGACAGAAAGGTGACGACACTAAGGGTTAGTTCTTCACGTCGGCGACGGCTGGAGATGATAGCTAAGTTTAACATATTCATAAGTGAATCAATGAATTATTTATACGAGTTCCAAAAAAGTGATAAAAAAAAAACAGTTAACTATTTCCGTCATTCCTGTTATTACCAGATAGTAAAAAAAAAACAAAAAAAAACAAAAAAAAAAAAACGCTAGATACGATGCTAATAAAGACCTATATTTTTAAGTTGAATTCTTGGCATGTATTGTTAGTTGAAGGAGGTTCAGTATTATGTGGGATTTGCAAATGAACCAACACTTTTGATAAAAATAGATTTCTGCTGTCATGGCGACAGATAAAAAAAAAACCCATTTCAAATCCTAAGAATTGGGAGAAGTTAGAGTTTTTACACCATTTACCTGCACATTCATCAACATCATCCCTCTGTCTATAAAGGTCTGAAAGAAATTACAGAGGAGCATTACTATAATATCTGCTGCTATGGCAACGTAAATAATGAGAAAACAATAAAAAAAAGAGACGATTTTTCTTTTCGATCTTCAGTCCGAAATGTTAATGCTGTTTGGATGAGGAACTGGAACTTCGGCTCTAAATCAGTCAAGAAATCTGTTGTCTAGAAAGTAGATTGAAAGTTGGACCAAGAAATACATCTCTGTTAATTCTGTTATTAATACTGCATGAAACTTTGATCATTTTGTCAAGGAATCGGTGAGTTTCCCTTGTAAATTCTGCAGTTTTAGTGCAGTCTGGACGAAGACTGAATTTCACTCATAGAAACAAAGGCCACAAGTTAGTTCATAGTTCCGACGTTTATTAGAAATCTGCAGCAGGCGTCACATCTACAAAACCAGACTGTAAGAAAAACAACCATAATGGGGACAAACGGTTAACATGTGCAGTGACAATACAATGACGCTTAGATCCGTCCTCTACAACGCTTTTTAGATGTTTACATTTAATAAGCAGCTTTTTATGTTTGTAAAATAATCAGGAATTCCTTTTAATGCCTCAAATTCTTTATGTTGTAACAGAAATACAAGGGTTACCAGCAGAACAGTGTACATTCATTCAGAGGCGCCTTAGAAAATGGAACATACTGACATACGTCTGGCTTTATTTTCATGTTCGGTATAATAAAACAATGTAGGATTTTGCTCTCCAGCAAAAATAAAAATAAAAAAATAAATTAGGTACCAAACGTAAGCTTCTTACCTGATATAGAAAACAAATCCCAGGCACTTTTGCTGTTGTGCAAAAGTCAACACCTTCCTAACCCTCGTAACACTCTTAAATGAGCTTGGGAATGTTGTTTTAGGGGTAACGGTGTATTTGCACATGCAAACCCCACACAAAGAAACCAAATAACACCTTTTGGAAGAGAAAACGGAGCTGTGAAAAGCCAAATCTGCTCCCTTTTAACCTCCTCCATCCCCCCCCATCCGCCCAAAGAACTGTTAAAACTAAAGGTGAATAGTTTATTTTCATCATAATCGGCTACCTAAGCACTCCCTTTAGTGTGAATGTGAAGCTGCCTGCTGTCGACTTTGAATGATCACAAAATATTGGGGGGGGGGGGGGTAATGGAGGGGTGAGGTGGGGGAGGAACTCCAGATGGTAGCGATTATTTTAAGGTGTTTGCCGAGTTTTGGAGGACAATGCTGGGAGGTAGTCCAGCTGCAACAAAAAAGCCAGTACCTGCATGTATTAATGCTCGTTGTCTGACAAGCACATTGAATCCGATGAGGGATGAAAAGCTGAAAGACAGTCGGGTCGGAATACTGCGAGCCGCAATCCTGGCTGCGGGCGGATTCCAGCAGCGCTACCGAGGACGCATTCCACCGTCACTTCATGCGTCCTGTCAGAATCAGATGGGCTAAGCTCAGGTTGTCCAGGACAAAACTATATGTTGTCAAACAAAACAAAACCAAACAAAAAAAAAAGACAACAAACCCACAAACAAACAAAACACAGTTTCTTAAAGGATCAAGCTTGGACCGGTTCTAAATACTTGAGGTTTGGGAGGTGGGCTGCTGTGCCAGCAGCGTCGGCGCTGGGCACTTTAACGAACTGCACAGAGGAGGGAGAGGAGAAAGCACAACTGATTCATTCACATTAAGCGCTACACAGTGTGACCTTCCATCACCACATCATCAACTTACTTTTACTGCCACCTGGAGGTGTAAATGCAGCTTTCAGAGACGTTTTATTATTATTATTATTATTATTTTATTTTACTGAACACATTACGCTTAAATACATAACCTAGACAGAGCTCAGAGCAGTTTAATGTTTCTGTGTGTGTTAACATTTAACAGTTTTTTGGGGGGTCAGGGGGGGGTACCTACTCCAAGAGTGGCATAGAGGGACTTAGGCGGATTTTTGGTAAAAGTTTGCATTTGCAGGTTGAGGTTGGGGACCACACAAGCTCTGTCCTCCCCAGACACCACCTGCTGTCACTTGTCAACTCGAAGCATAAACTAAGACTGTGATTTCACGCAAGCTTCTTAAAGGGGCAGTATTGATTTATTTTGATTTATTTTTTAGCTTTACATCATGTTGTATTGTTATTCCCCCCATCAAAAACATACCTGGAGTGTCGCCTTGATTCTTTTGTCCATGTTTGAGAAGTCCTTCAATCTCCCGTGGCAACCGTTCAGCTGTGACAAACACTCGGTGAGACCAAGCACCACCGTTTCAAAGTAGCCCTCCCTTGCGACTCCCTCACTCAGCTCCTTCAGACTAGCCAGCAGCAATTAGCAAACACCCGATGGAACTGCGCATCAGCCGAGCTCATTATAGGAGCTACTTCTCAGTGCGTCGCTGGTAGAAACACCGCTGAAGGGTTAAGAGAGGAGCCATGTTGTGACGACTTTCTGCGGGCGGAATTTCAGAAAGATGAAGAGTTTTTTAAAGAGGCAGAGGCCCAATTGCAAGGTGTTAAATTGTGAAGTCAAGCTTCTTTTAAGTCATATTTTATAAATATAAAGATTTTTATAACAACTGAAGGTAGCAGTTATTTGATTGACCTGCATAAATGCATAATACCGCCCCTTTAAAGCTAATCAACTCAAAGTTTTTTGTGTCTTCTGTTATCAGTAATGGCTCAGAAAGGGCCAGTATCTAATGCTGAGGTGGATAAAGGCAGAACAAATGCAGATTGATCTCCTCGGCCATTACTGAATGTTAACAGAGGTTTCCATGCAGTAGTCTGGTGTTAATGAACTTAAAGGGTACAGACAGACAAAAGATCCAGTGACTCTGAAAACAGAGTCTACTTCGCACCAAGCACTTTGCGCCTTGGGTGTTACTTTCACAAGCCTTCGTTAAACATGTGTAACTGACATCTGGCAACTAAAAGAGGCTATTAGTTTCCACCTTACCTGCCCCTATCTTTTGATTGATCTGAGTCAACACTGAGATACCAGGATCTGTTAAAGGTCAGTGCTGCAGGATTCCACAAACCGGGACCAAAAAAAAGGTCCAACTTCGGAAAAGTAGGCTCAGCTGTTTGGCACAAAGCTTTCGTTTGCACTATTATAAAAATTAAACTGTGGTAGTAAAGTATTTGCAGATATGCCTCCAGTCAGAACTTTTTGGCTAAACCTATGTTGGCTTCCTTTGTTGTTCTCCATGAGCTACCATTTCTTGGAATTTCTGACCATTCCGGTAAGCTGTAACTGAATATCAATACTATTTCTTCTTTTTTTTTTTTTTCATGCATTTCTCAGATCTTTGTAGTTGTTTTCCACATGGAACAATGTTACCGTCGAGGAGGCTCGCTGCGAAAGCTGCGTAGAAAGTGAAGCGGAGCGTTTACTGCCGCACTTAGTTACAGCTGGCCGTAAAAGCGGAGGACATTCTTCTGTGAGGTCAGGTCGCCAGGACACGTGAAGCTAAAGAAACAAGTTGAGTGACAACAAGAACAAGACGAGATGTTTGCATAGAGAGAGAGAGAGAGAGACGTGGAAATTTGGAATCCAAAAATCACAGGAGTTTTAGTTCTTTCAGATGGGTTATGCTAATTTGTGACTAATCAATTTCTGACATTTCACCAGCTTTATTCATTATATTTCCATTTATCTATTTATTTTTTTGTTTTCCTTCCCAGGCCCCTCTTCCGTCTGTCCTCCATGTGGCAATGAAATGAAAACAGACACCATGTTGGAGCACATGTGTGCCAGCGAGTTTGGTAAGCGTCCCGCAGACATTCACTAAAGACGTCCTTCTCCACCTTGGCAATGATTAAATGGTTCAGTGGGTTTTATTTAGATTATTTCTATGATTGCGCAAATATTCGAAGTGAAGCTCTCAACGCTTATAGTTGCAGACGTTTCATCAGACTTTGCCCGTCAGTTAAATGTGAGTTATCTGTGTTCAGGCCTTGGTGGAGGACGAGGTCATTTGACTAATGAATTTAGGGTCGTTGGAGCCGTTATGTGGCAGTAGTAAAGCTGGATGTGTGCTCTGCCGTCTGGGCCGGTTCGTGTTACAGGTGAACTTTTCCATATGGTGGACGGTCAGCTGTGACAAACTGTACAGAATGTTAAACATGACGAGAAGTAATCTCCTGAAAACACTGAATTCAATAGTCATTTCTAAATGCGTTTTCCATTTATTTTACTGTGGCGTGTTTTACGAGTCCTAATTTAAAAAAAGGACTTTGTTAGCCAATAAAAAGCTAATGAGTAAAATGTACCAGGGTGACACTTTTTACTAGAAATTTACGCAAAAGTTCATAAAATTCCTGAACAGGGTCCTTATCGAACTGGTGATTTTGCCCTTTCTGTTGGCTAACAAATAATTTTTTCTTAACATATTTGTCTGGTAAAAGTTTGTTGAAACATCGGCTGCTAATTCTTACCCTGTACTTGGAAAGAATTAGTTTAAGTCACCCACGATATTTAAGCGTCAGATTTAATCCAGTGATGCCGTTTTGGTCAAGTAAAACAAAGAAAGGGACAGAAGTGCAGCATTTCAAAAATAACATATTAATATTGTTAGTTGCAGTATGTTTCTGTATTAAAGCTGCATTATGTAAGTTTTATTAAAGAAAAATCCATATATATTGTTTTACGTATTTGTTGAAACAGTCACTATGTTGTGACGGCATACTATGAGACATATAATCTGAGAAAAAATCAAGCTCCTCTGCCGTCTCCCAGTGCTAACAGAGCAGAACCACGTTCGCTAGCCCCCCTTTGTTCTCTGCAGCTAGCGTAGCCTGTTGTGAGCTATTTAGCAGTTAGCTTTTCCACCAACGACAAATGAAAGCTCTGACCACTGCTACTTTAAAGGGATAGTCCAGATATTTTTGAAGAGAAGTTCAGTGAATGTAATGGCTCCTCTACATAAAGCAGACAAGTGTCAGAGTGCAGTCAGATTTTACAAAAGTGAAGAAATCCTCAGCGGAGGAAAGTTTACAAGAAGTCAAACTGGTCCCTCTTTTTAGCTGGTCAGAGCGATTAAACCACTCAGACTGAAAATATACGTGTCTTTCCAATACTTTACAGTGAAGCCTGGAATTATATATTTCCATGACAGACGGAGATTTAAAGTACTCTTTTGATTGGAAATAATATTAATGTTTGAAGTTGAGCAACCAGACATGGTCTTCCAACCTCCAAGACAAAAGATTTATAACAACAGATAAATGGCCAAAAATACCAGATGAATCAAAGAACTGACTAGAAATTTCTAAGAATGGTTTCGTTTCTGAAAGGTCATCAAAGGCCTTTCCATTAATCTTTAAACACAGCATAAAGAGTTTTTGACCTGCAATTTGTTTTGATAAAATGTAAATATATAATATTTCATATAATAATGTAGATGTATAATAGGTTGTTTTTTTTCTATTATACATCCTGTATTTTTTCTTTGCATCTTTTCTTATCAGAAAAAAAAAATATTGTGCATACAAAAATAGAATATCTCAATCTATCAGCAGAATAAATAATTTGGGATTTATATGTATTTAAACAGGCATCTAATGCACATATTTTCAAAAAAGAAAAAAGGGTCTCTCGAGGTCTCAAGCAGCTTTGCTTTGCTATCAAACCTCTGTTTGTTGAGTCTGCCTCGTGTCAGTCTGCCCTAACGCTTGCAGAGGAGTTTTTGCATCTTGACAGTTTTGTAGCTGTCCGGGTTCTGTTGTTGGGTAACTCTCCTTACACGCACATCCAGCTGATGAGGTCGTCTCATCCAGTGTTTGTTTGCATAGCAATGGGGAAATTGTTCTGCTGAGGAACGTGCATCCAAACATCAGTCTCTTGTGAAAGCATAGATGGCTGATATCAGACAGTGAGGTGTTATGTCCCATAGCTCCAGTTTGAATTGTGTTTAAATTGCTAACATCAGCTAAAATAAGGGCTCTACCTGAGCCGCTGTGAGCCTGTCACGTCTCAACTGATTGTTTCCCGTTTTCTACAAAAGTTGGACTTTTCACCGAACCTCATCTGAAAAACGTCAAACCTTTCGCTGTTAAACTTCCATTCGTGCTTAATTGCAGTTGCAACATTTCGAGGGCTTAATAACCCTTCAAAACCACCTACACACTCTATTGGTCACTTTCTAGTTAGGAAAAACGGGACAGAAAAATCTGCCCATTGTTACTGAGGGAACTTTGTGAGATGTCTAGCAGAGTGTTTTCAGTCCGACTTGAATGGAAAATGTCCAATAAACAACAAACCCAAAAAAAGCAAGCGAGGAAGGAACATAGCTGGCTGCAGTGGGTATTTATAAGAGTGTAACCTTGGTAACCCAGTCGGTTTCTCAACAGAGATATTTAAAATGTCACACCTTGCATGTACCTGCACATTGAAATGCTTGTGGCAAACCAAGCAACCCTTCCCCCCCCAAAAAAAGACAAAGTACAAACAAACTACTGCTGCAGAGTTCACCGTAAACACCCACTGGGACTGCATCTCGAGGGGACTCCAGCAATACATGCGAGCGGCGTACATGAGACACAGAAGCGCCTGGTCCTTTACTTATTAGTGGAGCCTGGAGCCGTGGCGCCCTGAGAGCCGGGTGCCATGCCGAGCGAGCACAGCCCGCCCGGACGCACATTGGAACCAGACTTTCCAGCGGTTCTCGAGAGGAGTTTAAGGTTACGTTTGTTTTAACGAACTGCCTCGGTGTTTATGTTGCGGTGATGGGACTCGCCTTTTTTTTTTTTTCTTTCTTTTTCTGTGTGTCCTCATTTGCCAGGAGGAGAGCGGGGCGAGTGGTGGATGGGAGAAGGAGAGGCGGGGGCATTTTTGGCTCGTTTCATGTCTGTTGAAGACAAATGTTGTTTTGCTTGCTTGCAATAAGTCCCCTAACCAGCTGACAAGTGAGGATACACAGGCAGATTTACTGTCAGGCTGAAGTTGATACACCGCTTTAAGTGAATGTGTGTGTAACGGGGGGGGGGTCATCATTTCTGCAAAGCATCAGATTTTTGCCTCTAGTTCAATTTAACTTTATTAAGACCAAAAAAAGAGAGAGAGTCTGACACGAGAAGAATATACATAAAAAACGATTTTTGTATTTTTTTTCTTTCTTTCAGAAGAGTTAGGTTTCAGACCAAAGAGAAAACTGCAGCTATAAATATACCTTGGGATACCTGAGGCCAAACACGGGTTAGTGTCTTGTCTTTGAGTAGAAAAGAAAACACACTGGTGGAAAAAGCCTGGCTCTAATCACGAAACACTTTACCCCCCCCCCCCCCCCCCCCCCCTCCCCCCCAACAGATAAGGCCATCATCCGGATTCCATTCTGCTGGTTTCAACTTGACTCTTCAGTGTTTAGTGGGTAAAAAGTGTGTTTTTAGGATCCGGGGGGGTTTTCTGCATCCCGGTTACGGGCGTGTTTGCCTGATCTTTGTTGTCGAGGGGGAAAACGCAAAAGCAGACATGATAGATGGACAGGATGTTGCTCCTCGTCCCCGTTGGATCGTTCGGCCGGGAAAACCGCAGGGAGGGTCGAGAAACGAATCAGCGACTCGCACCAGAGCCTCTGTTAAGCGGCACGAACCAATCGTGTGTAAAATATTCACGACCTGGCAGCGAGAGAGTATGTTTTTCTTTTTTTGGTTCTCTTTAAACCTCATTTACTGGAAGCTGGGAAAGACGTGTTCCTCTTAGCTGAGGTAAATGTCAAGTAGGATGCTGCTGCTCTCTTCACACTTCCAAGTAATTGCGCAATTGTCTTTTCCCAGAAGAGCAACATAGATTTAAAGCTAAGAGTGAATTAGTCTGGTGTATATATATATTTTTTTTTTCATCAGGGGTGCAGTTCTTGTTGAGTTGATGAAGAGGTTGCATTGTTTTGGAAGTTATTGTTTTGCAGATGGGCACTCACTGAGTTTTCTGACATCTCTCCATAATTTCTGTCCAAACAGACGCGTGTGTTTTGTTGATCAGCCGATAAAACGAAACAAAAAAAAAAAAGTTCATATCGTAACAGACAAGTGACATTAGCACGTCATTAGCACATTAGCAGCAAATACGTCCGATAGAATTTCAGTAATTTCCTGAAGCAAACAACTAAACAAAGATTACGACACCAACTCCAGAATCTTTAGTGCCTTAAATTGCTTAGCTGAGCATGTCAAGACAAAATGGAGCTGGAAACTCTACTAAATTGAACTTTTGCTCAAATGTACCTCTTGTTTTTACATTTGTAGACATTGGAAAGTGTAGCAGAGAGAAAGGGCTTGTTGAAGTCTGGCGAGAGCTGAACTTGTAGCCTTGCATCACGTGAACTCTCGTCATTCACTGCAAACAGTGATTTGGGTAAACATGTCTGGAGGCTAGCAGGTCTTGATTTAGATTTATTATGTACGGTGCCATGAAAAAGTATTTGACTTCTTGATTTTTAAAAAAATTTTTTTATTTTTTAGCAAATCAGGTGTGAACTTGCTTGTGTAAAATGGATCTTTATCCTGCTACAAAACCCGCGCACAGTTGAGCTTAAGGTTCTACTAATTACAATCAGTCATCCAGGTCCTGAAGCAGTAAAACCTAATTACTTGAGCAGCAATGCATTATGGTCCACTCTACACTCTGCGACTGCATGAATGAAATAAATTTGGTAGTTGCTCCGGCCTCCAACGTCCGTTAGAGGTCTCTCCAGAGGTCTGGTTGCCGCCCAGATTTTTGTGACAGCTTGGATAGTGTATGTCAGTTGGGTATCAAGGTTGACAAGGTTTACAAAACCAGTGACTGTAGTAACTTTTCTGGGACATCCCACTGTGGAGGTGTGAAGGTTTGGAAGTGCACATGCACAGGACGCACAGATTACGCCTCGGCAGATAACAACAAACACAACGGCGGCTATGCACTGTGTTACTTAACCTGTTCAAGTTAGCACAATTTCTGATAAGAAAAAATATGTGTGTTATGTGAGCACTTCGTTCCTGGGAGACAGAGACAGGTTATTGTTTACGATGTGATGAAAGATAGCGGGGTGGAAGCTAAGGGTCAAAAGTGCATGTGCGTTCATGCACATGCTAAAATCACAGCGCCACTTACTGGCTTGGCATGACAGCTACGGCTGACTCCAGGTTTGTTAGTGTTGCTGTGTAGACGTGGATCATTTAGTTTGTTATGTTATTTGAGAAGCTGAACTAAACATGTGTCATTAATTACAGTCAATTCACGATTTAACAAGCCCGTATTCCCGTCGTGGCGTTGTTAGGGTCGGTCGTGCTCTTTTCCAGTAGCTCCTCTGCTGACGTGATTCTGTTTTCAGCTTCCTCCAGTTATGGAACTTTAGCGGCTATATTTTGCTGTACGTCTGTAAGGGTTTTTCTGCAAAGCAGCGACCGACTTTGTCATTTCACCATGACAGTTATCTCTGGTGCCCAGCTAGGTTTTGAATTCACTGAACTTGGAATAATGTGACCGAAGTTCAGCTAGCATAGTTCCAAGGTCGATCATGCTACCAGTGCTAGCGACCCCCCACATTGTCTTGATCGAAATGTCAGCTTTAGTTGGATTTTTGGGAACCAGCCCCTTGCCCTATGCTTTGCTTCATCCACAGGGTCTGGAGTCTCGGCTGTTGGAAAAACGGTTGCCGAGGCATGGACTCTGTTGAAGTTAGCAATTGTTACCCAGTTGCTAACATTTGACTGGAAATAGCTTGAGCTGAAAACAACCATCCTCTACTGCAAAGAAAGATTGCTGTTAAAGTTCATTCAATATTTGGAAGCAACCCCTCCTTCTGTTCGCTGATTGGCCAATGGATTCCTTTCTACCAGAGGAATCCAAGTCAATGGGATGAAGCCCAGACTGTCTGTGAAGCAAGATTTTAATCAAGCTGAGTTGCACAACAAGGCAATGGCCAGGCTAGGGAACAGGCGAAATATCACTGTTCTTGACAGCACTCGCTTTTGACAGTTTTCAGTTTGAGTTACGTTTTTGATCCTGGGTCTTTCGTAGTTTCTGATGCAGACGACACGGAGCAGCCACTTCATGCTGCCTGCTTCATGGTTCCATCAGATTTGGTAGTTTTGTTCTTTGGCATCTGGTTTGGATCTTGTCTATTTACTCATTTGCTACTGAGTAGCTAGTTAAAGATACTGAGTAGCTTTAACTACTGAGTAATTAAAGCTACCCGTAGATGACTGTATTTAACTACTGGGTAGTTAAAGCCACTTGCTTTAACGCAGCAATTTTGCTCCGTAATGGACCCAGGGTGGATTTTGTGCCACTGACACCAAGCTTTTGGAGGAATAGCAGAGTCCGTTTCAAAGAAATGACCAGATCTCACTGTTCCTATGTGATCGTGCTGAAAAGATCAGGTCCCCCCGACAACACCAAGGGCAAAGAAAGTTCGAACTTCAGGAGATTATAGGTGCTGGAAGACTTATCTGGATGAACGTCTTGCAGGTATTGGCCAGGATGTCTCCATCGTGGCTCACTAATTATGAGTGCTGTCCAGTTTGATTCCACAAAGCACTAAGCCCTTTCACAGCGAGGGGGATAAATCTTTTAATCCCTTACATGCGCACCATTAATTCAGTGGACGGAAAGAGAAGCACTTTATTACTTTAATTAGTAATGGAAGACAGAAGTGGAAAAGGAGAGTTTAGGAAGTCAAAAGGGATGTAATGTTTTAAAACTGGGGAAAAATAAAAAGACCTGTTTAATTTTTAACCACTTCAGTTCTTTGCTGGAGGCAGACAATTATTCTTACTTATCTATTTTATTTGCACTGTATGTCAAAGTCAGATGATTTCTTTTTTGTTTGTTTTTTTCCAGCCGTAGCGCTGTGACTTGGTCTTGTGTCCTCAGGGTGTGTGTGGGGTTTTATTGTGCACCTGGAAAGTATTCACAGCTCTTCACTTTTTCCACATTTGGTTATGCTACAGCATGATTCCGTATTGTATTAAATGAATCTCTTTCCACAAAATCTTTTTTCTACACACCAATACCTCGTTATGAAACTACGGAAAAAATTTTGAGTGTTTTGCAAGTTTATTAAAAACATATCACAGTTATGCGAGCCTTCCCAGCCGTTGTTTAATGCATTGTTGACTCACCTGTGGCAGCAGTTCCATCTTGCAGTCATTTTGAACATGAAGCCTCCAGCTCAGCTCACCTATCTTTAGGCAGTTTGCTTCGTTCTTCTCTGCAGTTCTTTTCCACCTCCATCAGGTTGGATGGGATTGGTCAGATCTCTCCAGAGACATTCAGTCAGATCCCAGTCTGGACTCTGGCTCGGTCTCTCCAGGACTCACACTGTGGTTCTGAAGCCTTTGAGATCTGGGCCATGTGCTTTGGGTCGTTGTCCTGCTGGAAAATGAGCCATAACGTGACGCCTGGCAATTTTTGAATTTTCTCTGGAAAGAAGTTAGCAAATCCATTGCAGGTTCTGGTAAAGTGGCGTTCAGATGCCACAGACATGGCAGGTTTTGGAAACCTGTCATCCCCAAGGCACAAGCATTGCTGGCATTTTAAAGGATTTACTCAAAGAATGTTTCTCTCGCATGTTTCAGTGTCAAAAAGCTTTGGTGTCCGTCTTTGTAGATTTCGTAGTGAACATGGATTCAGGTTTTTCTGCTATTCATTTTCTGTCCTTTTTCATTTGTTCCATTGAGATTTCTTCCCTCTAACTGTCATTTTGACTGGAGTAAGGATGTGAGATTTTAGAATGGGGGTTATCTACCAACTCCTATAATGGGGTTACAGGATAATTACAGGCTGATTTAAAAGTTTCAGATGTCTTATCCTCAAAAAACATTATATAGTCGTATCGCTTTGGTTAAAGGGGTCAACAGAAATTGTGTTTTTGAAGATAACAGTCAAACTGTCATAGACGATGTGCAGAGTGTGTCCTCGATTGTGTGTTTCCTGTTTAGGGCGTTGCGTCAAACCAAAGTTTTGAAGTGTATCACAGCATTTTTGCGCCTCTATTTTGGGATTAACGTGGATGTTGAAAATCTAAATAGTCATGATCAATGCAAATCACAGGCAGAAGGTGACTGAAGTCATGTATTGCACATTTGTTTTTTCTGCACTGCACTGATGTACTGTGTTAAAAATAGTCTGTCATTTTGTGTTCAGTTCAGTACACACGCTCATTATGTACATTAAAAAAAAAGAGTTGTCCTCCTCAGTTGCATGTCCTTTGGATCCATACTATTTCTATTTCTGATAACGGCACAGTGTTTTTTGTTGTAATTTTGTACAGTATATTATTACAGTTGTTTTTTTAAAACTTGTTTTTTTATGTATTTTCAACACTTTTGGAAGTTTTGCATCTCACTGTTTCCATATAGCTATGTTTTTGGCAACAGCATGTTATGGATATTATGCTCAGTAATGAAGTCATAATCGGGTCGGCGTTGAACGTGTTCTGCTGGTTCATGGAGTCCCGTTTCTGAGTCACAGAGCGAAAAGTGGCTGAAGTGATTCATTCTGGTCCAGATTTATTGAGACAGAATCCGTCTGGTTTGAAGATGGAAGATATGATAAAGACTTTGGTTTTAAGATTTCTGATGGTGCTCAGCGGACGACTGAGATTGTTTGTTTTTGCGTAATCATTATTAATTTTTAGTACTTTATATGCTATATTAGACAGCATATAATTCAGTGTGTAAACTAAATATTTAGCTTGCTAAATACTTATTTAGTTTGGAGTACTTTTTTAGCAATCTTAACATTTAGTTTGGAGCTAAATATTTAGTGGGCAAATTAGAGATTTAGTCTGAAAGTGTAACATTGTGAAAATCTGACCTTGAGAAATGAACCTCAGATTTTTCTCTGACAGGCTAAATAACCCAAATTGTTATTTGTAAAGTCTTAACTTTACAAACATCACCCTATATGAACGAACATGCAAAAAAAATAAAATATTTCAGCAGGAAATCGGAATTAGTCATAAAGACCTGCTGTGTGGAGACAACCTTAAATCTCTATTTTCCTGCATATTAAACACTAACCTGATGCCTTAAGCGGTAGGGATATGCTAAGACAAAATGTTCTTCCCCCTCACGTTTGGATTTAAAGCAATCTATGTTTTTGTCTCAATGTGTCTTCATCACAGCTATCAAGGCCAAGATAAAGGAGGTGAAACGAGAAAACGCGGACCGCAAGGTGATCCTGCAAAAAAGAAAGAAGTTGATAAAACAAGGGAACCTGAAGAAGAAAGACCTAAAAAAGCTGGTGTTGTACTTGAAGAACGGCGCGGACTGCCCATGCCAACAGCTGGACAACATAGCGAACCAGTATCTAATCATGGGACGGAAGGTGGATAAGCAGTACCTCCTCACAGGCATCCACAAGTGGGACAAGTCCAACACGGAGTTCAAAAAGGCCATGAAGACACTGAAAACCCACCAATGTCCTGAATTCACCAACGTCTTTAAATAGTACACCCGCAGCCCCTGAATCTGGTTGAATTGCATTCTACATTTGAACTGGCAAAAGCACCGCCAAACTTTGCTTTCTGTTGTCCTGTTTATATTCCTACATATCTCTGTATTTTTACACATATTCTTCAGAATGTCCGCTGTTCGGTTTAGGATAAACTCGGCGGTGAATGACGACAAAAGGTGAGTTTAATGTGAGCCCTTCAGGTCAAGGGGAAAGACTGCCGAGTCAGAGGGTGGGTTGGTTTTTCTGACCAAACGCTTGTATTTCTAAGAGTTAGATTAATTCTGCTTACAAGTTTTCTATGGTAAACATAAAGTTATGTCAATTTTATTTTGATGTATGTAGCTGAAAGTAGCAAACATTATATAATTGTTGCTATGGATAGGCCTTGCTAGCATGTTCCTGCTTCAATGTGCTAACGCCGGCTAACCCTGAAAAGAGGCAAGAAAACCTATTCTTGAGTCTTGAGAACTTATTGTTTTAACCTTGATGTGTGTGCTTGAGCTTTGACAGTGACAAAAAGTATGAGATATTGCTTCTATATGATAAATACATGTCAAGCTGAGCGAAACACAGTTAGCATTAAGGACATGCTTTTTGTTGGGTTTTATGATGCACATTGCGAAGTCTTCTTTAGTATCGATTCATGTGTTTTTCTGTGTGTTTAAAATGCTAAATCTGGCACAGTGTATCTAAACTTGGTGTTTATGTCTGTTCTGCTTTGACATTTCTGGTCCACTTTAGCACAATTTCTTTTTTCATATTTGAATGTCAGTATTGCTCATTACGTATACTGTACATATATAAATTTGACATAAAATATGAAAAAATAAAACAGTGTCACAAAGTATTAATTCACTGTATAATGCTGACTTGTTCTGTTGAAACAGCTCAATTGAAACTTGAACTTTTTCAATTTTTCACATGCGGTCGTAGAAAACATGCTAACATGTTGTGTTTAGAATCTTACTTGGAAAACTGGAGGTTTCTTCTTTTTAAAATTTTTTGTTTTAGGCTCTAGTGGACTTTATTGAGCTGGGAACAGACAGGAAATCAGCAGAGGGAGAAGGGGTAGACGTGCAGCAAATGACCCGTGGCAAGGAATCGAATCCAGGAGAACGGAGTTAGGACTACAGCCTCTCCACATGGTGCGAATGCTCTACCAGCAGAGCCACCCAACGCTCCTCAAAACCCTCAAACAGCAAAATCGTTTTGGCCACAGTACCAAAACGATGAATTTAGTAACAATGTTTTAATTTACATTTTGTCCATCGCTGATGTGAGTTGCACACACATATCTTGTTAGTGAGCATTTTGCTTTGACCAGTTTCAAGATGTAAAAAGCACTAGATTTACTAGCCTGGCTAACAAGTGCAACGTGAGCAGAACTCATTGTTTTCCCAATTTGTCACTTGGAACAGCACCAACTGAAAATGGATGCTTTCAATGTAAATACAACAAAACATAAGTCCAAGGTGTTCAGTTTGGAGGAAGGATGTTGAAAGACCATAACAAATTTCAAAGTGACGGTTCAAACACATTTTCCATGAGTACAATGAAATTTTTTCCCCCTAATCAAATGCAGAGGATTAACAGTACTTGCTAACAACTGATCCAGGATCCAGGATGTATCACTGTTCAATATTGCCTCTGCTGCCTGGAAGTTGAGCTGTTAGCATGTCATGACAGAAATGAGACGGTCACACAGCAACAGGGCAACTTTTTATCTGACATGTACCTGCACAGAAGTTAGGTGTACCCAAAGTTCTGACTGCATCGCACTTAACATCGCAGTTTTACAGTTTTGTTTATTTTTTCAATATTGACTTCTAAATGATTAACAATATAGTAAACACAATGTTCTTTATTTGAGGCAGCAAGAAAGGCAGCTTACCGAAAATGTGTTCACAGTGCATCAACTAAACCAAATTTAAACTTAAGAACCTCTTAAGATAAACTAATTAATGTGTTGGACCTCCTGCCCAGTGACAA
Organism: Xiphophorus hellerii; assembly: GCF_003331165.1. NCBI lineage: Eukaryota > Metazoa > Chordata > Actinopteri > Cyprinodontiformes > Poeciliidae > Xiphophorus > Xiphophorus hellerii. The sequence continues at coordinate 29,209,307 of NC_045683.1, forward strand.
CTGACTACAAGAGGCTACTGAGAAAACTACTAATCCCACATTGCACTGCTTTAACCTACTTTCAGTTTCAACAGGAAGAGGAGGAGTTTCACTGAATGAAAACCCAACATCTGATTACAAAACTGAGCAGCAGAAGGAAGTAGTCGTCTCTTTCCCCTGTTGCTCAGGAGGGCAACATCAGAGAGGCCAGCACGCACCTTGCTATCTGAAACCCTTTCCTCCTGGTGGCAGAGTGAAGGTCCAGTCCATATCTCAGGAGCTCTGGAGCCAAAATACACAGGTGACTGTACTGCATTTGCCCCAACTGAAGAAATACACCTCCATTCTGTTTTTTTTTTTGTGTGAATTCTGCAGAAGAAACCTTGTAATTGCAAGTTTCCCAAGACTGCCATCAACAAGCTGACTCCAGCCGCTAGCCAAACGGCTAAGCTCACCTTATCCATCAGAACTGAGTTCACAGTAGATTGTGTTCTGGGCAGAAATAACAGCACAGGGAAGTGTGTATCAGTCACAACCTGAACAATAAATCCCAATTGTTACTGTTTAAAGCGCTGGGGAAATAATATTCCACAGCCTTAACAATAAAACATGTTTAAGTTAGAAAAATGAAACAATGCTTTCCTGGCTTAAGCTGCTATAAGCATCATCAGCATCATCATGTCTGGTGGACAGACCAGACTCATAATTACAGGAAGGTCCAAACGGGTCAGGCATTTTTACATTACTGCCCTTCCTCTGAAGGTTTTGTCATTTTTTCAGCTCTACCTTTATGTTTTGCAGTTTGCTGTCCTCGCTCCATCTTCACGGCTAATGTGAACTTATTTAGAGAAAACCTTTAATAAGTCAGGTAATGTTCCATGGAGGAATGAGATGATGACGGCTGGCTAAAGGAAAAGCAAACAGCTGCTTATGCCCCCAAGACCATCGGGGGTCCATATGAATGTTTGAACTTTCACATAGACCATAGATCCAACAGTCTCATGAAGAGGATGTTCAGGGCTGTGCATAATTTAATTAATTTTATGAAGAATCCTTCCTTATATCATCATCTCCAGAGATTCCACAATCGTTCCCCAGAACAGAAGCAGCGTTCTTTATCAGATTGTTGGGCCTTTCTAAGTCTGAGGCTATGAAATTGCTACCCAACATATGACAGTAGAAGAGATGGCACTCTTGCATCTTGCTGCAAATACAGAAGGAACTAAGCTTCGTCTTGTAGACGTTTCACAGTCAAGGCTCGAGTCCAGTCTGTCGTCTAGGTGAACACTGAGGTATTTACATTCCTCAACCAACTCCGTTTCTTCTCCCATGATGGAAGTAGAGTTCCTTTTAAATTCCACATTCATCACCTCCTTCCATCATAAACTAGATCCAAGTAGCGACTGACACTTTTTTTAATTTACATTTTTCAAAAAGCAAGTCACGTGTGAGAAGCAGTTATCTTCAGGCTTATGCCTGAAATCATCTCTGAAATCATCTCCTCAACTGTGTGATCTCTTATCTGCCGTAGCCCACATTTGGGTCTTTACATGTGACGTGTGACCCTGTTAGAACGCAGCAGAGAAAGGCCGGCGCAGACAGCTGCTGCTTTGATGAATGTATCAAACGGAGCCATTCGTAACGAACAATTTCACGCTGTTTTGAAAGGAGAAGCCATGAGGTTGCCAGATCTCTGCACCAGAAAATCTCTCGAGCGTGACAGGTCTTACCTCTATTTTTCGGACGATATCTTGCCATCTTTCTGTTTGGATTTGCTGCTTCACACACTGTTGGCGTCTTGGTATGTTGCCTGTAAATTCTAATCCAGAGATGAGCATCATTAACCGCTCCTAACAATACTTCCCTAAGGGGAACTGAATTGAGAATCTTATTTAAAGGAAATGTTTTCATAAAGTTAATTTTGATGGGCAGACTCAACAGGTTTCTCTTTTTTAAGGCCGTTTCATTTGAAAAATGTAATGTGTGCAACCATCTAAAGCTAAGCAAAAACATAAGTTTTTTTTAAAACAGAAAAAAACATAAAACCAGCTTGACAATAAAAAAGCCTGTTAAAAACCAGGAGGTATCAAACAGGCCCACATTTTGCCCATCTGGTTCCAGTAATGGCTTCACCATCGGAAAATATATCTCAGATGTGGATTTTACTTTTTAATCGTTACTTTAACTTCCTTTAAAGGAGCCCCAGAAAATCCAGGGCATCTGTGCAATTAAGAGGTGATGTGAAAGATGGCATCCTGTTGCCCTCCTTGTTTCACGAAAAACCTCAGACTGCCGGTGAACCTACTGGTTTTACTTCTTCCAAATCACTTACTAACTTAAGATTTAGTTATCTTTGCATTATTTAGTTTTTTCTAATGAACACATTTTGAGGCTGAGCAACAGAAACTAGAAGGTTAGCCACTTTCAGTTCTGACTAATTCAGTTTATGCTTTATGTACTAATTCTTGGCTGAGCTTGCAGAGCTGGGCTATTAATATAAGGATTCCACGTTCTTATTCCTGACATCAACCTGGGGACCCAAACAAAGTGTTGTTCTTTTTTAGATCACCAGAAGTGAAGTCCTTATTGAATTCTTGCTCCAAGAGTCTATTGTATTCTCTTGGTCTATTTTATTCAATAGACCAAGAGCAATTCAAAAATGCTTAATTTATTCCAAGGGAAATGAAATGTCGTCATAATTTATGTCATCCAAGTATTTTCAAAGAATGGTTGTGTGCAAGAAGGATCTCTGGCAGCGGAAAGTCTTGGACTGAAGCTGACTGACTGAAGCCTGCTGTTGTATGACTGGGAGGACATGCTAATTGCTCAATTTTCAGGTAGCAAAGACAAACTTCCACATATCCTGGGTAGGGGTAGAAAGCCGGGTAGAGAGAAGTTGGAGTCTGGGATGTGAGTGTCATCCGTTATGACTGATGGAAGAGAAGAGATTGACATCACAGATCAGGAACATATTCACAAATCACATTTACTTGTCGGAATAAAACTATTTCCTGATGCAGCATGATGTTTAATGTTCCCTCTTTAACACACACTGGGCTGACTTTGGACATTTCAAATGAGCACCACTGGCTTTACTGAAGCTTCCTCTCTGTGTGTCGGTGTGTGTGGGTGTGGGTGTGTGTGGGTGTGTGTGTCGCCGCATAAATTTTGTCTTTGAAATCCAGAAGTGTGTTTTTCCCTCTGTGGTTGACTCTCTGCCACAGAGCTCTTAGTTAATGTCTCTGGCTTGTCTGCAGGTTTGAGGAGGAATGAGTCGGCAAAAGGGATTACAGAGCATATCGTTGTGGAATTCAAAAATCGTAGTAAAATATGGCACATTGTTCCCATTAATCTTGGTTTTTTCTTTTTTTCTTTTTTAACTGAACTTCAGGCAGTTTGATGTTGGTAGTAGCACTTAAAGCATACAATTTGACATAAACAGTCATCAAAATACAGACAGCAGTTTAAGCAAAACAGAGGAGCTTAAACATTGCATTTGTGTTCACAGAAGTACACAAGAGGCCAGGAGGAGGCGTGTGTGTGTGTGTGTTTGTTTTTAATACCTTATGGGGACTATGTTCCTGACACATACTACTTTGTGGGGACCCACTGCTCCTTGTGGGGACCGAAGCCAGCTCCCCACAAGGGGACCATAATTCACACCTTATATTTAGGACTAAGGTGTGAATTGAGTTTTGGATTGGGTTAGGGTTAGGTATGTAATGGTTAGGGTTAGGGTAAGGGGATTAGGGTGTAGAAATGAATGGAAGTCAGTGGAAAGTCCCCACAAAGATAGCCATGCAAACGTGTGTGTGTGTGTGTTTAGTGTGGGCCACATGTGGGCAGCAGCCTCATGTTTCTGAATAATAGCCATTAGTTTTAAGAGGGTGATATCATCGTAGGTGCGTTGTTGTTCCAGTAACCATATTCGCTCGATTCTGGATCAGATCCCCCCGGCTTTAGTAATTCCTGCATAGCTTGATTCTTACTCCTCACTAAAGGAGGTTAGCAGTTACCAAGCAGTGATCAGCGAGCATTTGGTTTTAGCATAATCAGAGAAATCCAAACATCATATCAGGAATTCTGCAGCATTAAAAAGGCATAACTTTCTGCATGCAGTCCTGAGCTGCTAGCGCCAACATGGCGGTTCAGTTGTGGGTGACCATCAGCCGTGTGTGACCGGCCAAATAACATAGAGCTGCGGTGTGAAAAATGAGGATTTATTATTGTTTTAAAACCAATAAAGGCTTGTCAAAAAAAACCCACAGAGGGGTAATCAAACGGTGCTCCGAATCAGAAACAGCTGCTTCTACTTTAGAGACTTAAAATGTTTTGAATGGTTGATTCTTTAAGACAATTGTCTGTTGTTGCGGTGGCTTGCAAAACTGTTCACTCCCTGTGAACTTCTCTATTTTTGATGGTGTGGAAGAAATGTTCCTTTCTCTGTCTCTTTAAAAGTCTGAAAAGTGCTCCATGTATATTCAGTGTGGCCTTTTTTTAAAATCTGGGACCGCTCAGTCAGATCCAGCAAAACCAGTTTACCATCAGAAGTCACCTTGTCAGTAAATACAGTACACCTGTGTTTAATTGTAATCCAGCTGCTCTATGAAGGCATCACAGGTTTGTTCTCTAATAATCCTGTGATGTCTTTAACTGATGGCAAGGACTTTAAAATTTGAGATCTGCTGATGTTGTATCAGCCTTCCAGTAGACCGCTCGTTCTGGTTCTGCTCTGCATCCCCAGAACCAGAACTAAACATGGAGAGACAGGATTAAGCTTTTATGCACCGTTAATCTGGAATAAAGTTCTAGAAAACTCCTCCCCGTGCCTCAGCAGCTGACGAAAATCTCTTCAGCGTTGCAGGATTTGTCTTCAGTCCAAGAAGAGCGAGGCTGAATTCACACAACTTTGAAAAAGAACTCCTTCTGAAAATGAACAAACACCTCTACAGCTTCATGAACTACTCAGCTCCGTACGGTAAAGCTGCGGTAAAGACAAGTTCAGTTTGTCTATATAATTCTCTAACGTTCATCGTAGTTCTGTACCGGAGAGAGATGGGAACACTTTCATTGTCCTGTTCCAATTTTCTAAGAGTTTCTTTTGTCATTGAATATTGCACCTAATAAATGTTATTTTCTAAATTCTAACCATTTACTTTTACTCTATACTTTTACTTCAAGTACGTTTTACATGGTAAATTTACTCTTGATATTTAAGTGCGGTAAATGCCAGATGCGTTCAGACTTTAACGCAGACAGCTAAACATTTCAGAACTGAAATGTTTAGCTGTTGCTCAACGCCGCTTTCTCGGGTTTCTGAAGCCAAAATTCTCAGGTGAATTTCATCAGTTCTGCTCACAGAAACAAACAGTTCTTACTCAGAAAATTATTTGGAAAAAAAGGAGGGGTAAACCCAGTCTGAACTATTGTTTTCTTCTTTCTCTCTCTCTCTTTTTTTTTTTACAATCACTTAAAACGAGTTTACTCAGTCCTCAGCTTGAGCACTTCATTCTTGGTGAAAGATGTTCCGAGCCTTATGGATCCATAAAAAGGTGGAGTGGAATGATTTGTGATGTGTGTAAAGGTATGTACAGAGAGAGATGTCAAAAGTTTGAGTATTGAATGTTTCAGTCAACAGAAGACAAAAAAATACTGCAAATTACAACTTTGTCAGCATTATCCTCATTAATAAAGACTATCAGCAAGCACCTTTGCTAAAATTCAATTCAGTTTATATATAGTGCCATTTCACAACAGTCTCAAAGCACTTTATAAAAAAAATATTTTAATTCACTCACACTTAGAGTCCAACTGATCCAAGTTATTATCAATTATAAATTTTTCACCTAAAAGAGCAACTCTTTGCTTTATATCAAAGGGATATTGGTGCCTTAATCCAGTATGACAAAAAAAAAAACCCTAAAAGAAAATAATAGATTATATTATAATTCAAATAGTCCTCCAAAAGTTTACAGGCTCTCTCAGATTGAGAGCTGGCACACAAAGCCTTAAGGTCAAGATCCTGTTCCCATCCAACACAGCAGGATGTGTTTAGGCCGAGGCCCGATCAGCTACGATATGAGCAGTGTGTGCAGCAAAGCAATTACAGCTGAAACCAAAGCCAGCTAATAAAGATTTGGACGCAAGCACAAAAGAAAAATTTCAACCATGTGCTCCGCAATGGAAGTCCAAAGCTCCATCTGGGCCTTTCAGTTCCTATCTGTAGAAGAGCTCTTGATGCAGTGTAGCTCACCGCAAATTTGGGCTTGTAGCAAACTGATGGCAAACTAAAGATATCAATGATGATGATGGACATATTCCGTTGGTCTATTGCGTAGTATTAGTTTGAGTCAAGCTCCGTAGATATTTTCCTCATAACTGCGACAGAAAAGTTTTTATGCATAAGAAGTGGAACAGCTTGGAAGCAAGGACCCAGTGTTCATCGATGGACTGAGAACGCAGATCTGATAAAGCTCAGCATCTATATGGAAACTTCACTAGGATTACATTTTCTTGCATCAAAAGGAGAGATCCACGCAATGTACGGCACAATAAACCCAGCTCCCTATAAAGATCAAGAGCACTCAGAGGCAAACTGATATAAAAAAAGCTCTGCCTCAAAAAGAAAAGATGTGTTTTAGAAGTGGTGTAGCTTTGATTACAAGGCATCATAGAAGGAATTAGGAAAGATGTCTTGCTACATCAAAGATGTGGCTCTTGGCCCACCACATTTTAAAATGAAAGGCTGTTTTAGACTCCTGCACAAAGTCAGAGTGGAAGGTTTTTTTCTATATTATACAAGAGTTACTACAGTTAGAAAAAATAGAGGCAAGTATCAATGGAGTTTGTGCAAATACCTGGCCGACAAAGGTATCACTAGGGCCACAGCACTAATCCCAGTGGCAATACACTTTGGGCTACACCAGTAACTCTGACATGGCGGGAATTACACAGGACCTCCTGGCCTGCTATGGAACAGTGCTGCCAGCAGGTGCTGCTGTCACGGTTGCCTAGAGACGTACGCCATGCACCTAGCTGCTCTCAACATCCGCACCCATGGATGCTTGTTCAACAACAGCGTCATTGAGGATGGATGGGAGGCGAATTTTTAAAAGACACAAAGAATCAGAAGAGAGCAACAGAGCAGGAGATCCAAGAATCAGTGTCACCGTTCTTTATATTTCAATCTTCTCTTGAGACTGGTATAGTACAGAACATAATCTTATGAATGATTCATATGTCAGCCTCTCTCTTACTCTGTCCAGCTTTGTACAACATGCTGACTGTCCCACCAGGGGAAGCACCGTTTTTGAAGTTCTGAATGACCTCTATCGTTGGGTATCTGATCACAGTCTGGTCTACCTCCAGTGTGTGGACGCTGTGTATTTCCATCTGCACATTCAGGAGGTGGACACCTGAGACCACTAAAGCTCTGATGCTTTGGTTGCACAGACTGAAATGCACTGTTAGGGGCTCCTGGTGATGATAGTGGAGAAGATGCAGTTTAGTTTACTTCCTTATTTGAAGTAAACTAAATGATTTGAGTAAGACTGATTTAAATTTGTCAAGTTTAACCAACTTCATAAATTAAGTTGGTCAAACTTCATTAAATTACTTGTTACCAATTGAAGCAATTCAGTTAAGTTGGTTAAACTATTTTCTCTTTTCACCGCAAACAGTGACACGGTGCAGACTTCTCCCCACCAACATCTGAAAACACCAGCAGTTTCTAGACAGTGGTCTCATGAAATCAAAGCATAAAACTAAGCTACATACCAAACAGTTATTTTTGTGCACAGTTACACACCAACTGCATATCTACAGATAAATGAAGATGCTTTGTGTTATTTACCACCTTTGCAGCTTTCAATTACTCTTCAAGTTTACTCTCATTTGAAATGCCACAATTGGTTAAATTAGGCTTATCCTAACCTAATTTAACCTCCTATGTCTATCTACATACAATTTCCACCTGTGAAGCTATGAATGTGAACTTTGCGTCCATAAGAAGGTTATGTATGAAAGAAATCTCGATGTTTTGAGATGTGTTCAGGGTGAGTTATTTTGCCGTGGTTTGTGTGTACAAGCAAGGACGTTGTTTCTGCTGTAATTTGTTATGCACCAAAAGAACACCTCTGACAGAAACTGTTTTTGTCGGGGATAATTTTTGCAAGTAGCGCTGTGTGGACCTGGCCCAAATGTAAAATTAAAAACCATTTTTGTCCATAATGTGTGGGGTCTGTAGAATTCTTAGTTGCCTCCCTCCTGACCAAACACCTGTAAAGGTCCTGGATGGAGGGAAGGTCGGCCCTGACAATTGTTATGGGCCGACCGGAGTGTTTTGTGGCTAAGTACTATCAGGCCTCCTGAGATGCAGTCATTTCTGTGTTCTGATAATACTTTCTGTAAGTTTTCACTTTTGAGGTTTACTGTCTAATGAGTACTCCCTAGTCATTATGTTGTTTTAAAATAATAATGACAGAGGGCAAAATTACAGCTTCATAGGAATTTTCCATCTGAAATGACAATATGGTGCCTCTTTAGTTTTCCTGGCTCTGTTCCCGTTGGAAAAATCAGATTTACAAAAGCTTCCTATGTTATCTGAAAAGGCTTGATGTCTCCTCACTCATTAAAAATGCACTCTTTAGCCAAACATTGGCTCTGAAAGTTTCAGTGCAGTTAAATTTGCACTTGTCACTTTTTTTAAGCATCCCAGATTCTTAACGCCGTTCCAAGGGTTAGGGGGTAGGGTAGGGTAAATTAACTCATCATTTGAAAACTTCTTTTTGCATTTTCACACATTATGATTGACTGATATAAAAGACAACAAACCACCGATATGAACAGAGTCTCTTTTTAAAGGCGAATTGGAAGAATTTCTAGAGCACTGGAGATCAAATATGATTATTGTAATGATATTAACAAATTTTATTGATGCTTGTTTTCCTTTTTTTTACTTCAACAAATGCCACGAGTGGGGGATGACTGTGATAGCTGTCAATGATTAAAGCAAGATGACAGCAAAAAATATTTAGAAAAATCTAAGGATAAAATCTAGGCCCAACCTGTGGGACAAATTAAAGTAAGTGTTGGCTAAAAATACCACTTGAAAGACCTTTGAAGAGTTTGTGTACGGCTGTCTATACACAGCTGCGGCAAATAAATGCAATAAAACCAGTTAACTTGAGTTAAAAATACAGTGTGTAACTTTGACAAAGAATGTTTTTTTTTTTACATATTTGTTAAAAACTGTCACCATGTTGTGAGTTTGCTATGAGACACATAATCTGTGAAAAGATCCATCCATCTCCTCCACCTCCACCCTGAGCTACTATTAATGTCTGAAGAAATGACCTGCTCCAGACCAAAAACAACCAATCAGAGTCAGCAGGAGGGTCTTAGTGCTGCTAATCAACCTCATGTACTGTTCAATGTGCCTGTGGCAGAAAAACGACGTACTGTTACATGCTAACTAGCCTGAGAATTCACAACTGACTATGTTAAGCCCAGTTCACACTACATGATTTTCTGCCCCGATTTCCCCCTTACGACAATCTTGGAACGTTCTTCTTTCCAAGATTGTCGCTTGCGATAATCATAACCGATCATCCTGCAGTGTGTGGTGTGTTACGACCGATCGGGTCCGGTCGGTAGAACGTCGGGACCGCTCCCATCTGAAATCAGACATATTCAACATGTTGGATTATCGCAGCGTGTAGGATTTTCCCTGACTGGTAGTGAGAACGCAGCTTGTTGAATGTGACAGGTAGCCACGGATTCCCCTCCGTACTTTCCCCTCAGAAAGCACTGAGAGGAACCCAAACAGCTAACGTGGCGCAACCAGGAGTCCAGCGGACATCAGAGATGATATGTGGAAACAACATTAATGTTTATTCAACATTTCGTGCAAAGAATACCCACAGAAATGACAAGGAGAGAATTTGGAGCGAAATTACTACCACAGTTGATTCCGGTAATTTTTCAGTTGTTCATTGTTAACGTGACATAAATAGGTTATAACGATAAGGTTATTCATTCAGTCAGGGCTTGACGCTTACAGAATGTAATTGTCACCCGTAAAACATCGACTAGTGTCTGGTTTTAAAATTAGTTAACTGGACTTGTAGCCATTATTTTGTGCATATTGTTCTCAATGTAATTGTAAACATTAAAACAGCAAATGCTAATTAACCGATGAAGCTTAAAGAAACGACAGAACAGAAAATAATCTAAAGACACAGATGGTATAGAAGAAGAAAATGTAACTTTTAAAAGAAATAGAGCCGCCGCGTGCCCCTTCTCCACGCTTTTATCAAACGCCTTTTCTTTTTGTTACATCTTTTATGTTTAAAATAAACTGTTGCTATTGCTTCTACGTTGTCGGCCATGTTTGTTTACTCTAAATTCACATGTGTTACATGTGCTTTTCCTGTATTTTCGGTCTGGAATCTGAATGTCGGTGAGAAATCAGTTTGTGTGTGGTGTGTTGCTCTTGCTGTGAGGCTGGCTGTACATCACACACTGCACGATCGGCCCGATCGAACGGTTTTGGTTGGCTAGTGTGTGGCCTCTCAGGTTTTGAAAATCGGCCGACAACTCTAAAATCGTGTAGTGTGAACTGGGCGTTAGCTGCAGATTAGCAGAGAGTAAGGTGAGGGGATGATGAAGGGGGATGAGCAGCGGCACACATAGCATGATTGACAGCGCCAAGGCCCGCTTCCCGGCTTTGATTGGTTGTTTCTAGTTAGCACTGAGAGAAGATGGGGGAGCTTGATTTTTTCCACAGATGATCCGTCTCATACTGTATCTTCATGACATAGTGACAGTTTCAACAAATATGAAAGAAATTATTATTTCTAAAAGTTACTGCAGCTTAAATAATAACTACATTACTACAAACAGTAATCACATTATTACTAGTGGCAATAGAAACATGTGAGATATCTCAAAATCCCTGAACTGTTCAGAGAAATCAAATTATATTAAATTATTATTATTATTATTATTATTATTATTATTTACCAGGCTTGCTATACGGCAGGTATCTTACTAAATATATCCTGTCCTACAACTTTAACTTGTAGGAGTGGTATGATAACTTTTTAAACCTTGAGATTAGTAACTATCCCACACTGCCCTTGAGCAGAACAGGAGTTTTCTGGTCCAGTGGAGGAAAAATTGCTTGAGAAATCTATCAGAGCGCAGAATCGTCGACATGTTTTTGTTGGGCTAATCTTTAGGCATCAAAAAAAGAAATTCTAAACGTCAAAGGTATTCATGATTACATTTCTGTTTTGGTCCAGAAAACCTAACAAGTGTGAGCACACCCAACTCTAATTTCAAAATATCATGGTAGAGATTAAGCTATATCAACACGCTTTTCTGAATAACCCCCGTGAAAACACCCTATTAGACAGAATACATATCGTGTGCGCACCTAGCGTTACAAAAAATCTGGATCTCTTCCATCTTAATCCGTTCTGTTTGCTCATCACCGCCGCTGACTCTCCCAGCCCATGGAAGAGAACCTGGGGCTGTTGGCACCTCCTGATAAACCTATCAAGCCCGGGCACAGCTGTTGACACTGGTTTGTTCGCAACATGTCTGGTGACTTGGGCCTTTGAGATTGCTTTGATTAAGTAAACTTTGAAATCACAAGCTCCTGGGGAAACACATAAATTTAGATGTAAGAACAATATTTCACTAGAAGGATTTTTCCAGCTCTGTTTATACGGCTCTCTTAAGTGAGGAAGATCCCCTGCGGGCGTCGTTTTCATGTGAGCACACGCTTACACACTTATTAAGTGGAAACCGTGCCTCGGCTACTCTTCTTTGCACTTACCTCTAAGTGCACTGTGTGGTCTAACAGTCATGGTGTTGTACTGCGTTTCTCAAACTGTTGTCTGCATGGCAGTAATCAAAAGCAGGGACAGCACTTCGTGTACTTTGGAAAACTACTAATATTAGCACTCTGTCATCAGCAAGTTTCTGTTACATGAGGCCCACCTGAAAGTCAGTAATTGTCCTCTGCTTGACTCTGGATGCTGGCTTTCTTCAGTTCCTGTATATGACCAGTTTGTTTATCGCCACTGATTGGATACTGGTAATTATGGCAGCGGCAGCACATTACTGAAAAACTCTGAAAATGAGAATGACAAAAGGTTCCCAAAAATAAAAATGACATCTTCTGGAAGGTTCACAACAGGGGCGGTGATTTATGTTTCTGCAGAATGTTCTGTTTGTGTGATGTTTGTGATACACTTCAACTGCTCTGTTTGCTAGATGAGCCTTTGTCAACCGGTTGCCATGGCAAAAGGTGTGCATGTGGAGTGACCCTGACAGGAGAGCAGGGGAACAAAACGGCAGAATCTGAGTGGCTTTGAGTTGTACTTCACCCATTTTTCGGCGTTATTTTCACTTTGCTGTGGCGCACTGCAGCCGCTGTCATTTCTGAAAGTAACAATAAACAATATAAACTTGACTAATTGCCCTGTTTGTTCATTCACCTGAAAACATTGGCAATTCTCTCACCTTTAATTACAGCCACATTTAAAAGAAATCAGACAAGAAATAAGAATCCCAGGAACATTTTTTGAGACAAATTCATCCACATTCCTCTTCGGTACACTACGGGTTTGTTCCATTACTGGATCGCAGTGGCATGTTGCACACATTTGATTGTAACATGCTGAATGATGAACAGGAAAAATGACGGTAATTGTGTGGTGCTGTGCTAAACTGATTTACTTATCCTATCTTGGCAGGTTGGAACTACTCCATCAAACATAGATCATATTGGGGTGTTCCTCAACGTTCTGCTGTTGAGCCACTTATGGAGGAAAGCAAAGGCCTCTTCACGTTGCTTACATGTTGGCAGATAAGGCAGTCATCTTGGGACTAGCACTATATAAGGACCATCAGGACCAGCTGTTTGTATGTAATTACATGTGTGTAATTGAGCATGTTTTACACTAATTTTACCCATTGTATGCACAGTCAAAATACAAAAATGCCCATTTGATTAAAGATGTAGGTTAAACATTGATGCCTGTTCTAATGACAAACAGTGCAGGTCTGAAATCCAAAATAACATGTTTTTTTGTTCAGTTGAGACTAATTGGTTTTTGTAAATGACTTGTGACCTAGGGCTGTTGGAAACAACTATTTCAGTAATGGAGTGACCTATCAATAATCCTTAAGATTAATCGAGTAATCAAATAAAAAGTGGTCTAGTTCAGTACTAACTACGTAAGTTACTACGCAAAAGAGAAAATGTTCATAAAAAGCCATTTCAGTTCTTTTTTTCAATAAGAAGACATTTTATCGCTCTGCTAATAGCGCTTAGCATTCATCGACAGCTCATTGGCGGAACTGAGAGCACTGCGCAACACAAATAATTATCCCGGCAGAACACAATGCGCTAAATAATGAAATATAATTTAATAAACCCTGAAGGTATGATTTGCAAAAAGACATTTTGATAACAGGGTACTCTAATTAGTCGTTACGGCCCTACTGTGAACATCTTTGTTGCAGTAGAAAGTTGCAGATCCTGGAGGAAGTTTATAATTAAATGGTGGAACATGAAAACTCAACAGGCAAAGTCCCTGTCAGGATTCAAACAGAAGACCCTCTTACTGTGAAGATGTATTGATAACTTCATAACACTGCTGGCATCTACTCAGATCAAACAGAATCAAATACTGAAAAATAACAAATTCACTCTGGACAATTTTTAAATTGCAATAAGTTTTAAAGTTTCTACAATAGAAAGGAGGGTTCTGTAATGCAGAGGCTTGACCTCACCTTCATGTTTTATATCCAAGTGATGGTACCGACAGTTAAAAACAGCATAATCGAGGAGAACTTAAATCCCTTCTGACTCTTTTGTTTGGCTTTTCTCTACACATCATGAGGACGAGTTTGTTTTAAACTCTAAAAAAAAAAAAAAAATTCTGGCTGTGCGCCATATTCTAACAAATGACTATATTAAGGAGATGTTAGGAAACGTGAAACTTGGCAACTCAATAAAAGCAAAGATCTGAGACGGACGGGTGTTTTTGAACGCTGGTGATGTGATTTTAACTCCAACGTTATGCTCAGACGCTTTTTTCCACATGAGCAGCTTGTGGACTTTGGTGAATGTTTATCTTAATTAAAACATCGCCAGAAGCACGTAGCCAACTTTAAATAAACTCTAGTTGTCAAAACATTCACCAGATTCCTAGACTTAATCCCATTTCTAATTTCAACATAAACTGCTCCAATGATGAAACATTAGGGTCCAAACCATTGTTTTTTAAACACATAGCTTTTATGCACCAGGGGATGGGGAGTAATACAAAGATGATCTACTTTTGCACAATCAGCACTGTCATTTTTCTTTACTGACGTTAAAATTTGGCTCACGTTCACATGGATCTCACACGGTCGCTTCAGTTCACTATTCAACTCAAAAAGCCTTGAAAAAGTTTCACTGGCAGATAATTTCACTTATAACATGGGAAAATGTCTTCTGTGTCTTGTTTTTAAATTAAACAAAATTTTAGCTTTGTCTTATTTCAAGTGAACTAAGATATTTGCACTAAAAACCAGATAAAAATACTTGGTAAGATTTTGGGTTTTGCAGTGCAAATATGTTTTCTTTTGTTAAGTTGGTCCAAAAAAAAAAAAAAGTCAGGTATATTTAATATAACATTCAAGGTTTGTAGCTAATGGTTGTAAATAATCATTTCTGCTGGGTCTTTCAAGAGGAATTTCATGTGGTTTGCTCCATTTTTGCTGGTGCTTTTTCAGATTTGCAAAAGTGCATTCAAGTTCATTTACAACGACTGCGAGAAAAATAAAAGTTCATGATAAAACAAAGGTGCCTGCTTGTGAGACAACGTTTTTAAGAAGAGTTATTGTTTTTACAAGTTTTGAATTTTTCAATAGAAGCAACATATCTGTAAGTTAGTTTCTTCAAAATTATTGCATGAGGGGGTTTTTTTATCACTCCATTTCATCTTATATAATATTTTGCTAGGATTGTAGCAAAGTCACCAAACAGCACCTGTAGCCTTATGTCTAGGCGCACTGACTGATTACAAGAACGTAGACACCAGTGATGCTAATTAATAGTCACATCTTGATTTAACATGTCTCTTTTGTCCCATTATTTTTCAGAGGTACCATCATTTTTGTCCAGGCCTGTTTCATGAGTTTATTTTTTAGAATAATTCTGTTGAAGCATGTTTGAGACGCAACGTCTGACTTTCATTTGTTCATTTCCATAGAATTTTTATTCATTATCTTTGTCAGATTCAAGTTATTTCTGTGACCATTGTGTGTTTTTTCTTTCATCTCTATGTGTGTATGATGCAGTTATGATACAGAAGATGCAGTGTTTATACAGAAGAGCATGGCATAACAGAACCTGCTGGTGGAACTAAGGTAATTTGGCTGTAAGTTGTCCAACTGAGAAAGAACAATGCAACCAAAAATGTTCAACCCCTAGTTTTCTAAACAGATGTTTTGGGAAAATATTTCACATAAAATTTAGATTTTTTTTTTTTCTTATTTGAAATTTCTTAATGTAAATAATTTTGAATATATGACAAAAAGACATTAAATGTCAAAACTTTTAAAACTCATTCACCTAATAAATTTGACAGAATATTTTTATTTTATTTTATGTGCTTTATTTTTTCCATACAAACTTGAAGAGAATCTCATCCAGATCAGAACATAGCGCTTTGCTGACCTCTAGTGATGAAAGAACATATGACACTCTTAACAGTCCTGCTTAGCAGAACTCTACCATAAATAGTTAAGTTCCTGGCTAACCATCTCTTAAATGTCTTTTTAATAGATTCACAAACAGGTGTAAAATTATAACCTATGTTGTTATGTTCTTTAAAGATTTTAATACCTAGATAAGTTAGCGAGTGGCACTGTTGCCTTGCAGCAAGAAGGTCCAGGGTTTGATTCCCAGCCTTTCTGCATGGAGTTTGCATGTTCTCCCTGTGCATGCGTGGGTTCTCTCTGGGTACTCAGGCTTCCTCCCACAGTCCAAAAACATGACTGTCAGGTTAATTGGTCTCTCTAAATTCTCACAGATACACACGCACACCCCCACACACACACCCCCTAGGTGTGAGTGTGTGTGAATGGTTGTTTGTCCTGTCTGTGTCTGTGTTGCCCGGCGACAGACTGGCGACCTGTCCAGGGTGACCCCGGCCTTTCGCCCAGAACGTTGGCTGGAGGTATAGGCATCAGCACCCTTTCCTGACCCCATTAGGGACAAGAGTGTTAGAAGATGGATGGATGGATGAAGTTAGTGAGTTTTACAGATAAATTTCAGTAACAGCGGTCACTTATAAGGGTGTTTTTTTTTTATTAAGTTTCAATCCTGTAATGCTCTGTAAACCTTAACTTAAATAATTAACCTTAGACAAATGAAAATGCTTTGCACTTTTCCTTAGCATTTATTTCTTTGCAATTAATTATCACTGAATGAAACACTTAGTAAAACACATAACATACACAAACAGCAGTTAACGCCTCTCGCCCGCTGAGATCCACCCATCCGTTATCCAACATGCTGAGATCCCCTGTGAGGTCGTCAGGGCTGTTGGTGACCGTGTGTTGGATAATGGATGGGTGGATGGATGACTGATATACTTAAGGCCAATTTAGAGTATTTTGTTAAATTAAAGACCTTTTGAATCCTTAATTTTAGATTTAAAGCCTTTTCAAGACTTTTAAAGGATTTGTACACATGCCTGTCTTCTGGAACTCAGGAATGAAACGCTCACAGGGTATCCCTGCAATAATTGATGTCCTTTGATCATACATTGTAAATGGATTCACATTCTTCGTAAAATGATCCCGCACTACTGTTCCCTTTTGAGGTGAGGGCAGTTCAGTGATATCTGCACATGCAAAGTGGAAAGGTCTGTGTGCCTCTATGGACTGGAAGAGGGTTCTGCTCTGAGGAACAAGTTTTCAAGCTTCACATGTATGGCACAAGGTACAAAACCATTTAATATCTGATGTCACACTTGGTCAAAAGCACATAGATGACGTTTTTCTAAGCATGCAGTCAGCACTGTAATGACCTGAAGATGGGTCATAAAGTAAACTACTTGAAATAAGAGTTGGAAACTGTCACCATGGCTTTTTTCCTTCTGTTATGTCCAGATCCAGGTCTCTCTAAATTCTCCCTAGGTGTGTGTGTGTGGGCATGTGTGTGTGTGCATGGTTGTTTGTCCTGTCTGTCTCTGTGTTGCCCTGCTACAGCGACCTGTCCAGGGTGTGCCCTACCTCTCGCCCGAAACGTTCCCTGGAGATAGGCTCCAGCACCCCTCCGGACCCCGCTAGGGACAAGGACGTACAGTACAGATCAAAATCAATACAAACATGACTTGTTCATTTCTCTGTAACTTTGGCAACTTCTTGGTTCCCTTGCGCTCATTTGTTCTTTGAGTCTATTTTATAAATGTATTTATTAGTTTGGTCAATAAATACAGATATAATTAGTCTAAAGACAAACCTGAAATTAATTCAAAATGAAAAGCTGTAAAAATACTGATAATTGGTCACACTAATTTTGAAGGTTTTTTAGCAGCTCGAAGTATGTGTATGTTTATTTATTTATTTATATGTATATATATTACCTCACATATTCTGCCATTCATGTTAAATGATATTTGTATATGAACTCAGCAGATAACCTGTGATGTTTGACCTGCAACAAATTAGCATTCTGTGTGAAAGGTGTGTGCAGGTGATATTTCAGTAATGTGGGGAGCAGCAGGCACTTCCTGCCGCCTGGCCCGAGCTGAACTGTCACGGCCAATGGCGGCGCAGCGGGGGCGGAGACAGTCGGCACATTATAGATACTCCAGCGTAGTATCGCGGCCAGCAGCAGACGAGTCTCCAACTCAGTCTGCCGCACCTCAGGATCCTCTGGTTCATGGAGTGTACACTTTCCATCCAAGTGCAACAACTGCTGGGGGTCTTCCCGACGCACTACTACGAGGGCTACAGCGTGGAGTTACAGGTACCTTCATTCTGCACCCGCTCGCGCCTGCCTTCTTTTCCCTGACACGAGGGGGGGATGGAGGGTAAACGAGTGTGAGTTTGAAGATGCTGTCTTGCCGAGGATGAAAGGCACAGATGTTGGTGCTGCATGCTGATTTTGTGAGCATCCCCGGATTGTTGCCGCGCGCGCTTCCTCTAGGAGCCGAAACGAAGCGGCGCGCGGAGCCCCGCGGATCTAATGGTGAGGGGCAGTTAAAAAGTAAGCTAACCCCCCCCCCCCGGTAGGGTCCGGGGGATGCCCCCTTTGAACGGGTTCTCTGCTGCGGACAGGACAGAGGCGGTCTGTGTTCACCCGCTCTCTTTTAAACCTTCAAGTCAGAATTCCCGCGACAGTCTATCAAAGTAATGTTAATTTCGCTCCCCGGGGAAAACCCCCATTGCCTTGTCAGAAAAATAATAATAAAGCAAGAACGTGAGCATCAACTCCCCATCCTGCGCGTGCTTCCCCAGGTTGCTCTGCATGCTGCAGAATGGCCCCACTCTTCTCTGAAGGTGACATTTAAGGCAGAGGGAGAAGGGGAGTGGGCGAACCTCCTGTGTCACGATTTCATTTAAAACCTCAGAATAGACTGAATGGATTACGATGTCAGGCTTATTGAGACATGATGAATGGTTTTTTTTTTCCGGTTTTTCTGCTCCACCTGCAGGAGGTCAGAGGGTACTTCTTTTTTTTTTTTTACCTCCAGTGTTCTTTAAACTGATTTAGTTTGAGATAATGTTAAGTTCTCTACAGACAACAGCAGTGTATGTAAATTAAGCCAAACTGGCACATTTCTAACTAATGTATCAGAAATGCAGCGATTAATAGATCTTTTGGTCAATTTCTGATGACCAATTTTGTAAAGCTTTGATCTGCCAATTTGGTAGATGACATTATAATGGGATAACGTTATGTAAAAATTTCACGGTTTCGCAGTATTACGGTATTATGATTACAGTATGAATGTGTTTCTGGTGCCTTGAAGTTAGAATAGGAGTGGGTGATATGGATAAGTTTTATCACAATATTTTGTGGTACTATTGTGATAGTGGTGATGATAAAAACTATGTATTGCTTCTTTTTATAGCTGGCACATCATAGTCTCTCAAACACAAATACTACTTTTGAAAAACATTCCCATTTGCAATATGCTTCTTTAGGACACCAGTCTCATAAAGAAAGGTGGTTTATACTATTAAACTGCACATAGTAACAGCATCTAATCATATTTTCAACTGTATAGATATATATTGCTGCTTTCATTCAGTGGAGAAAGTAGTAAAAATAACAAAACTAACAATAAGGGCAGTTTTTTAAGCATCCTTAATTGGAATTTGTCATGATAAGGGTAAGTCAAAATTATTATCATTATAAGAACTATAGCCTGATAAATGATAATATGATAAATACCTATCATTAAGTCAGAAAGGAAAAAACCTACATAGGAATTTTGTAATTGTAGGTTATTGAAAATCTTTTAGAAATGCAAAGCAATAGTTACACCACTTCAAAGTCTTCAGTACAAATATACAAACTGTATTCTTTGAGGGGTTGAGATACTGCAGCTCCATGTGACTGATGGGATTTAACCTGTACTTTTATATCTGACCAGACAAAATAAAAGAAAACAAAACACTTGTACTGCGGCAGAAACAGCATGATGGAGAATTTTAGTGGTTCTGAAACCGTGACCTTTGTATACCTTGAAACTGATAACTTACTCGCGGTACAAATGGCAAAAGAACGACAAAATAGCCCAAGTGCTTCTGTCATCACCAAAAATGTCTCTCTCTGGTTGTATAAGACTGGGCTCGGTAGGTCAATACTAGAGCTGCACAAATCTGATATTGGAAGAGAAAATTCTAGATAGGGTATCTGTGACAATGTGCCTGATTCATAGGGACAGATCTACTAAGTCTAATTGTATGCTTTGTGCTTTGCACGATATGCTTTACTATTTAATTTACATTATATTTAGACTTACTAATTGCACTAGCTGAACAAATTAACGTTACATTTAGGCCTGTCGCGATAAACGATAAATCGATTAATCGTACGATAAATTAAAACTATCGACGTCATTTCAATTATCGGCATTATCGTCTCTTCCGGCCTTTTTCTCTTTCTGTTGATGACACTGAATGAAAAAAGGCTCAACTGCGGTGCTCTCCACTGACTCCTCCCTTTCTCATTTCCTTAGTGTAAAGCCCAGCGCACACGACACGGTCTTAGAGCTGGCGGCCGATTGTCGGCCCATTTTTAAAACCTGACAGACCACACATTAGCCGTGTGGTGTCCAACAATGGGCACAAAATAATGGCTACAAGTCCAGTGAACTAATTTTAAAACCAGACATTAATCAGTGCTTTACTACAATCTACCTGCAATGCATGTAACTAGTGTCAGCGTAAAGTCCTGACCGAATGAAAATCATTATAACCTATTTACGTCACGTTAACGAAGAACAGCTGAAAAGTTACCGGGTTTATCAACTGCGGTAGCAATTTCGCTCCAACTCCTCCCCTTGTCATTTCTATATTCTTTGCATGTTGAATAAACATTAATGTTGTTTCCACGTCGGCTGGACTTCGGGTTGCGCCGTGTCAGCTGTTTGGGATTCCCCGACGTAATTTCCCCTCAAAAAACACAGAGGAGAATCCACGCTTTCTGATTGGCTACCTGTCACATTCAACATGCTGAGTTAAAGCTCCCAGTCGGGGAAAACCCCTGATTTAGATCGGAGCGGCAACGACGATCTACCGTAACACACCACACAATCTTAGAAAGACCAACGTTCTAAGATTGTCTAAGGGGAAAAATAGGAGCAAAAAATCATGTAGTGTGAACTATTGCATCAGGTAGTCGATGTGCCCATCTTCTCTATTTAAATCTAATTATTACTGAAGGGCAACATAATATACAGACTTCATAATCTGCACTCTTTTGGTTGAATGCAGTATTTATTTCCACTTTGGCTTTATGTTGTTTAGTTTTTATCAAGTACATTTTTTGTTAATGGAGACTGAGAATCCATTTTGTTTTTGGTTGTTTTGTTTATTTTGTTTATCAGCTCCAGTGTTAAATATTCTTTTGAAAATAAAGTGTATCTATTTTTGGCAGGAAATCACATGCATTATTACGTCATTTCCATTAAATCAGTGTAAAAAGGTCTTCAGACAATATTATTGTTTATCGCAATAATTTTTTGAGACAATTAATCGCTCAGCAAAATTTGCTATCGTGACAGGCCTAGTTACATTGTTTTTCCATGTTTGACCAAGCTTGTTTAGTATTGGTGTAGTTTAAGTGTGCTGTACTGGTGCAGAGTTATCAAATATATTTGTAATTCAGTACCTTTATGTCTGTGTTTAAAATCCCCAACAACAACAGCAAAAAAAAGGTTTTAAGTCAATTCAGTATTCTTTTTCTGTATCGCATTGGTATCAGTCTATACCAAACTTCAGATATCGGTATCAGGAGTGAAAAAGGTTCATCCCTTGTAAATACATAAATAATAGCTAGAGAGAAAGATGCAGCAGATAAAGATTGAAAGATGGAGAGAGACAAACAGATAAAAGATAGTTAAAGAGCGAGACAGAAAGATGGAGAGAGACCGATAAAAAAAGATATATTAGGGAGGAGGGATACATAAATGCAGTATATAAAAGATGAATAAATAACATTTTCAGTCTTCTTTCTTCCTTGGTAATGTTTTGTCAATAATGTATTCAAGACACGTTCAGCTACTTCTTCAATAACTGTTAGATATATTTTGTCTGTGCTAATGGCAATCAATTCAATTGCACGGCGTGATTGCTGTTCAACTGAATTAAATTGTTCGTCTTTGCTACAGCCGTTCCCCCCAGACCAAATCCCCGGGGGAAACACTGCGTTCACAGGGAAAAGTCTGCTCAGTCAGGTCACCTGTCGGTTCCTCCGTGCAGGTCTGTCCGTCGATTCCTCAACGGACAGACCTGTCCGTCGGTTTATTCAGTTTAAAAACCAACAATAGCAGAACAGATAAAGGTCATTAGTTTGCATTTCAGACATATAACATCTGCTAATTTCCATTTGCAGTTGCCGTTTGGATCATTTTTCTCTCTCACAGCAACATTAAAATGTAGAACACGTTTAGTGCGGAGCTCACTCCTCTTTGAAGCTAAATTCAGGCTGTTGTGTTTTTCTTTTAAATGCACAGCTTTCTGCTGCCAGTGTGTGGTAGCAACCCAAACAGTTAAGATGTTATTTTCTTGACTAAACAGCCACTTTTGGGGTGGAATTCAAAAATATATTTTTCTATTGAAATCTGCTACAGTTTGGAAGTGCCACAAAAGACAAACATGACCTGACCAGGCTATAGATGTTGTTTGGCTTAATCCAGCGCCTCTAGTGGCTGCCAACGGGAAAACTCAATAACTACTTTCTTTCTTACATTAAAATAAGTGTCTTAAACATGAATACATTAGTTCTATGCAACAGAGAAGAGACAAACAAAAAAAACTACAACCACAAATAAAATGCAGCAAACAAAAAAATAGCTGAAAACGGAAGTGCTCCAGACTTAGGAGTCAAACAAAACACAGCAGTGTCCGAATTTAGGGTCTGCATCCTTTCAAGGGCCTTGAGAAACAGCCCAGTCTAAGGAAGACGGGTCAATCGAAGGCCACGAATATCAACGACTGGAAGAGAGAAGCTGTAGCCTTCAGCTAACTGCCTAGCCTCCGCCTCGGCGTTACGTTTCTTGGCAATCATGACAGCGTGAAGCACAGAGCGACAAAGGAAAAACACTATTCACACCGCAGTAGAACTAATATTTTTATGTTTGAGATGTTTGATTTTAAAGTAAGAAAGAAAGTAGTTATTGAGTCTTCCTGTTGACAGCCACTAGAGGCGCTGGATTAAACCAAGCAACTATAGCTTGTATTTACTGCAGTGTTTCTTTCACTCAAATACCGAACATCACTGAACGTTACGCCTGATCAGGTCATTTTTGTCTTTTGTGGCACTTCCAAAGTGTAGCAGATTTAGGTAGAAAAATATAGTTTTGAATTCCACTCCACTCCTGTGACAAGAGCCTGGGAATAAAATGAGACAATTTTCATCATGTAGACTATGTAGAGAGAGACCCTTACTATTGCTTCTCTCATAAAACAGATGTGTCAAAAACAACATGATGTGTCTAATTTTAACACGTGCCTAATCAACTCGCACGATGTGTTATTTATGACACAACTAATGTTTTAACACAGCTACTGTTTCACTCAAATCAACGCAAATGTGCATCATTTTGACAAACATAAAATTAATTTTCATAGATTAAGTTAAATAAAAATTGACACTTTCATTTGAGGACATTAGAGGTACTTTTATTATATAAAAAAAGGTACAATACAAGAATAAAGCTGATGCAGCTTCAGTATATACCTCAAACGTTAAAAAGTTTAAATAGAAATTCAAATCACCAACTCAAGCTAACAAAATACCAGTTTTTCTAATGTAATTCAACACAAAACCTTTATATAAATAAAACAACATACCTGTATAATATTTGTTGCAACATTCAGTAAAGATAATGAAAATTGCACTCCAATTGCAACATCTATTTACAACACAGCACAGTCATAAACCAAGGTGCAATATTTTGTATTTTGGTCCCGCAAGATACACAATACATAATACGTGATGCATGGAGATACATGATACAAAACAAATGCAATATATCTATGGTGCCGAAACTTCCCAGAACATCTAAAGCAGGGGTGTCCAAACTACGGCCCATGGTCCATTTTTAATTGGACAACAAGAAACTTCATAAATAGAGTAGAATATGGCCCACACTTCAACTTTTGCTTGAGTGTATTGCACTTCTTAGTTTTAACACCAGGGGGAGCTACTGTTGATCAAGGCAGTTGCTCCACCAAAAAGGACAATCACAGAAGACATTTACCTCAAGTTACTAAACATGGCAGAACCAAAGAAGCGAAAGGTAGAAAGTGAGTGCAGGAAATTTCAGAAACAGTGGGAGAGTGAATAAAGCTGCTTATCCACAGGCCAACCTTTCTGCTAAAAAAGGGAAATATGTGTCTGATTACATGTCTCGAAACGGAATTCAGACAGCGCTTCCAGTAGTTCCTGTCATTGAAAAAGAAATCAAGCTGTTCGCGACTCCTTTCTTGGTGGATCCCGAAGAAGTGGAAGAGAATCTGCAATTAGAACTCATCAAAACCCAGTGCGATGATTCTCTGAAGAATCAACATCAGCAGCTTTCCCTCCCCGAGTTCTACCGGGGCTTGGAAAAGGACAAGTTTCCTCTGATGAGACGCCACGTGAAAAAAAATTATCAGACTATTTGGCTCAACATACATATGTGAGCAAGCATTTTTGCTGTTAACACTGAACAGAAGCAGAATGAGAACCAAAATGACCGACTGCCATCTTCATAATGTCCTTCGCATCTCAACCACTAAGTTTGCTCCAGACCTGCCAATCCAAAGCGCAGCAGCACTGCTCCCACTGAGTGCAATGTTGTTCCTACTTTAGGTGAGTAAAAAATATATTCCACAGTACCCGTGAGTTAATGTATGTGCAAGTACACATGATTCAAATATCAATAATGCGCATCAATTCTGTCACTATCCTGCTTTTGTGCACCATTTTCTTATACGCGTTTTTCTTGTTAACCCACAGAATACAAAGTCAGCTGATCTCGTGATGCAGATGTGCAACTTGATCAAGTGACATCTGTCCGGATTTTTGGCACAAGTGGCGTTGAATCAGCACCGCAACTGGATGGCCCGATTTACATACCTAGCGGAGATGATACTCACCAGAATTATTTACTAAAATTATACGCACTCCTGTTATTAAGTCCGGTTCAGTCTGTTAATGTTCATAACCGTTTCAAGCGAACATTAATAACTTAAATAACAAGCTTAAAATTTACCTGTCCCATTTTCCCCTTTATTGTTTTTTCTCTGTACTGTAAATCTTCTAAGAAGAAATCTGAGGCTGCTGTTCTGAGAAATAGCTACAAAAGTTTTTTCTGAATAAATCAATAAAGATCCATTTATGGAATTAAATTCAGCAATATAAAATATTGACCACTTTTAAGTGATTTTTTTCTAACTTTAATACACCGAAGTTAAGGCAATATATCTGATTTCTAGTAAGTGGCCCAGCCCCTCCTATATTTTTATGTATGTGGCCCTCAGTGAAAAAAGGGCCACTTTTTTTTTATCCTTTAGATCATCCAGATCTAAAGGATGAAAATCAGAAACTTCTGCTAAAGTGGATCAACTCATAGTCACTTGTTTTGTTTACTGCATAAGCATTATATTTATCATCAAAGTACGGTGCATTTATATGAATAACTTCACCAGATGAAGGCTCATTTCTGTGATCTGTTCTCAATGGCAGTATGGAACCAGTTGTGTAGACTTGGCTGTACACATCAACACTCCGAGACAAATATATTGAAGTTGTTAAAGAGATGTTAGTATTAAGGAAGAATAATTTAACTTTAACTTTGGACAAAAAGTTTGGCCTCTCCTTCCTTAGAGTCCCGGAATCTCTGGCAGGCGGGCTGCGGCTGGAGGAAGTGAAACTACGACACTGCGCGTTGACGTCACAGATCACGGAGTTTTAATCTCATACAAAGCCATCGACAACAAAGTTGCAGAGATACAGAGATATGCATTTTCTCATGAAAATAAAAACACACAAGGGGAAGACAGACAAACACAAAACACATAAGACAGACAAAGGCGCCCAACGTGGAGTAAAAAGATGGAAAAAAACTCTCCCTCTCCGGTGATGACCCGAAACTATAAACCAAAAGGGTGTTTCCCTATTTAATATATGCAGTCAAGGCGTTCCGTTCTTTGACCAATTAGAAACTTAGAAACTCCCCTCATCACAGCCCCGATGTCTGGTTTTTGTCTAGGCGAAAAGGGGGGACCACTCCGTCTTGGGCCGTGCCAGGTACGGGGAGAGGCGCCAAGAAGTCTCTTCTGCTCTCTCGGAATTGTAAATTTTATTGCTGTGTCTGTCAAAAGGGGGAGGAAAAAAGGCCCTGCTTTGTCTGCTGAATTCCCAACTGCTCAACAGAAACTATTCCAAATTAAAGTGTTGGCTATACCTTTACACATGTCGTGGATTAGCTATATTAAGCACCAAACAATAATTATTTTCTTTACATTAGTTTCTAGAGCTAATCTCAGGTGTCTCAACCAGAGACACTCAGATTTTTTCAGTGACCCCCACACTAACTACATTATGTGTTAAAACCTGTGATTTCATACTCCCTGGTGATCTGTGGTGCTTTCTTCATGAGAAGTGATTTTAAAGGCTGACTGTCCTCTACCCTATTAGTGTGGGCTGTAGAGGATAAATAGTTATTGCTGCAGTAGGTTCAATATCATCACAATAATCTTAAAGAACCTAAAAACTGTTTAGAAAAAGTGAATGAAGATTATGATTAAACTATTAAACTTTTCAACCAGTAAAATTACAAATAAATGGCAGTGACACTGATTCCCTCTGTAAATGAGCTACTTTAAAAATGATCAATGCTGATTTTAAATCAACATGAGAATCAACGTGGTTTTTTTTTTTTGATTCGGCTCTTCGAGAGACTCTTCCACCAGTGGCCCTGCAGTTGACAGGAATACATGGAATCTATCTAAGTCCTTAATTTCCACATTGGTTTCAACATCAATGTACTCTGAAAAATCATAATTATGCTTCAATAGCCTGCCCAGGAAACAGCCAGAATGCTGGGCAAGAATCTGTTCAGTGAGATTCTTGGTAATTGAAACATTAATAATTATTTTGGAAGTCTCTTTTTCATTTTGAAAGGTTGTTACAAGGACTCTGACAGATTCTTGATTGTCAAAGGAGAACTGAGAACAGAAATACACAAAACGGAAAGGAAAAACATCCAAACATTTGCGGAAAATGACACTTTACAATTCCTCTTGAAAGCGTCATGAATTCACCAAGTCACAGAACTGTTAACGTCCAGTTTACAGAAAAAAGTGTGTTTAAGACAATGAAATCTCCCAAGTCTACTTTAAAGCTAAATCATTTAATAATATCTACCCTTAATTAATTTAAAATTAATTAAAAATACATACACAAAATGAGGGCATAAATATTCACCCCATTTTATCTTGACATTAAATATTTTTTTTGTCAAGAGTCAAGTTATTTTGATCATGATTGATTTGTAAATGGTCAAACACCAGAAGCGTTGAATAGTTTTTAAGACACAATATAATAACAATAGAGCTTTGGAACGTGACGTCACTGCGCTAGACGTAGGGAGATGAGCGCCATCTTCAGGGGCCATAAGCATAACCAACCAAAACAACTTTCTCACAGATATTTTGAACCTAAGTTACTTAAAATTATTTAGCAATGGTACGAACTTGCTGCATTATTGGATGTAATGTCCGATGACACGACCGAAACGGTAAAAAGATGGAAAACGGACTTTCATTTCACTGTTTCCTGCCTGTAAACAACGCGAGGAGGCTAAGCTGTCGGAGCTAAGCTATCGGAGCTAAGCTATCGGAGCTAAGCTATCGGAGCTAACGAAAAGGAGACGAATGTCCTGGATATCAGTGGTGAGACGTCCTGATATCACGTCCTCCAACATCCCAAGATATCTACAAGTTTGCTCCAGACATGTCCATTCTGGTGAGTGTCTAAATTCGCTTTGTTGGTGTTGTCATAATGTTTTGCTATGATTTTGTCCCAGTTTACTCGGGTTCAGTTACGTTGAGTTCATTTAAGTGGGTCCACCTTGTTTAGGTCGGGCTTATATTTTGTATGTAGCATAGTCCAAGTTTTGTCAGTGGACATCGAGGTTATTCCATTATTGCGAAGTAAACTATTTTACTAGTGTTATCAAATTTACAGTATTAATACTGACGTGTGTTCTGATATTTCCTCTTCAAGGCAAACCGACGTATGAAATGGATCATCTCAATCCAGACTGAATCTGGGTCACTGCGAGGTAAACGCCACAACATCGGACCAACATGCGCGTCAATTAAAGAGGCGATACAGCAAGACCATGGTGGATCAACAAGTTACAGAGACTGTTTTCATTATTTACCCCAGAAGAGGTAAATAATGAAAACACAGCAGCGGAGGCTGTAGAAGAGGAGCGAGTTGGAGAGGCTGAGGAGGAAATCTCAGGAGAGAAGCTCAGCAAGGCTGCAGACTGAAGAGGAACATGAACCATTTGTGTTGAATTATGTGTTCAGTTAGAAGTGTCTGTTTTCTCTCATTTCATAATTTAATGTGGTAAAACATTCATGAAACGTTTGACTCAAGCTCTTCAAGTTGCACGTACACAGGTGATGAAATGAATCACATTTCAAGTAAAAATTTGATATTTAAAATGTTTCAGGTAATAAACATACATGTAATGAAAGATTATATTTTTAAACAAACATTTTATGTGATTAAAGTAAACAATTATATAATCAGACATTTTGCAGTAAACATTTAATGTAAACAATCAAACCAGATGAAAGAGCCCATCTTTAAACATTTAATGTGTAATTAAACAGGCCAGAGTAAACAATAAAGGTAAAAGTTATGAAATAAATCTCACTTTAAGGAAATATTTGTTGCATTTAACATATTTCAGGTAAGAAGTGAACATATAATGAAATAGATCCTGTCCTAGAATTTTATGTAATTGAACATTACAGGTAACAAATGTGATGATCATCTGATGTAATACAGTTTATGAAATTTAAAAAAAATATTTTTTAAATATACAATTAGTTAAAAAATAAAAAAGGGGTCAAAATGTAATAAAGATGCGTGTGCCTCATCTATACAGTCTAGAAAAACAATTTCACACTGATTTTGAGTTAATGGGGCAACGATTTGGAAGCTATTGAAGAAAACATTATTTAATATTAAAATTATTTAAAATATTGAATATGATTTAAAATTTTAATAGAGGATAGTATGCCTTGTGTAATGGCATGAATTACCACTTTTTGTATCAGTTGGTCACAAGGCATTTATTTACAGGAGTGTTTGGTTCGGAAATTGACGGCCCCTATGTGAACCTCTGAGCGCTTGAGGAGGGAGTGATAGAGAACAGCTGGCCGGAATCAGCGTTCATAAATCAAATCAACCTTGAGCTAAACTCTCCTTACTCCACGGAGCGCGGATATCCAATATCCAACTTGAAAAAAACTTCACTGCAATCGGTAACACAATGAAAACGCCGGAATAAAGTTTGTTTTGGTCTGTGGCCTTTAAAGACGGCGCCAAGCAACTGCGTGAGACGTAAACGTTATACGCAGTGATGGTGGTTCCAAAGCTCAATGGCTAAAAGTTGCTTCACTAGAGAATGTCGCATGTTTTCACATCGGTGGACAGTTTTATGTGACACTGACTTGTGCTTAGATACTTTCACTTTCTATCAACACTCAGCAGGAAAGTTTGAGACAAACAAAATACCAAATAAACAGCCTTGGGGGGGAAAAAAAAAGCTTCTTCATCGACTCGTTCCTTCATTGTCTTGGATTTGTTTGAAAGCTGAAGTCATCCGTCTCTATTTCTGAAATCCTCCAAACGCGGGGCTAAGCGCTTTCACTGGGTTGTCTCTAATTTGGAACGCCTATAAATAAGTCTTTAAAGCCCAGCGCTTCTATGTCATCAATAATTGTTTGCTTTTGTTGTGTTGAAGTCGCCCTTCATTGTTGTTGCTTGCATTTTCTTATTGCTGCACTTGTTTCAGTCTCTTCCTCTCGTACGGAGTCGGCTGTGACAGGTCTTTGGGTTTATATAAATAGCGCAGTCTGTGACAAAGGGCTCCAGTAATTTTACTTGAGCATATTTTATTTTCAAAGAGCCCACAGTTTGCTCTAAATATAACATTTAAACAAAGCAGGAGCTTTGTTGGGCTCATGAAAGGTCGTTGAGTCTGTCACAGCAGCAGAATGTCAAATACTCTTCAGAAATACCAAACTTGTCTCAGATCTGCTAAATTACTGCTTTATACAGAAGAAAGTATCACGGCTCCAAAATGAGAGCTATATTCTCACTGACAGCGGTGTGGGGAAAAAAAGAAGTAAAGGCGGCTTTGGATCACAATAGAGTCAACCCTGCGGCTGGTAAATCATCCCAACTGAGTGACCCATATTTTATTAGAGATGGGAGGGTGGGCATTTTTTACATTGTTTATCAATTATTGTGGAAAAAATCTCTGATCATAATAAGGATCTTTGATTTATTGTTGTCTTGCCAAATTTCAGTGTTTGATGGTAAATAAAAATACAAAATTGACAGCGTTGTTGAAGATAATATCTTCAACAACGCTGTTGATATTTTCTCCACTGCTAGTTTCACAAACGCATACATTCGGTAAATATGATTTAATGCAGTTACTTAGTGCAGCAGTGATATAAATCACCCTTCTCTAAGTAGGTGCTGTCTTAAAGAAGCCTGTTGTAAATGGAGATGTTTTTTAAGAACAATATTTGTGTTTGTGGTGCTAAGATTAACGTGCCATATAGTCACAGCCATACAGTTTACTTCAATAAACAAGTAATAAATGCTTGTTTAATCATAATGTTTATTGATATCACAGTATCTCCACAAAAGTCCATATCGCCCACCCCTGTTTTTGCATTAACAAAATAATTTTTCTGTAGTGGATAGGGCACCAAAAATGGCTCCACCCCACGGGCCAACATCCTTGTAAATCCGGCCCTGGTCAGTACTTTTCCAATAGAGGCATGGCGGAGTGTGTGGAGGTGCGAGAAGCAGAACTTTATTATTTTCCTGATTCATACTTGACTGCTAAACAAGCCTCCGGCCACTAGGGGGCAGCAGAGTTAAAATTAATCAACAGACGGCCTGTTCAAGCTAGTAGAAGCAGCAGCCTACACAGGCAGAGAGCTGAGGGATGAAGTTTGTGACAGTGCACAGAAAAATGCCTTTGTGAGTACTGTCTGTACATGGTTTTAAATGACAACAGCTTTTCATTATTACTTTAATTTGTTATTAAAAAAATAAATTAACAATACACTTGTGAAGGAATGTGCTCCGATAGAACCCTCTGTGTGAGTGAGAAGAGTAGCACAACGCGCTCCTGCTCCTCCATGATTGTGAAGCATAGAGCTGGTAGCATCATGGGATGGAAATGCGTCTCTTCCAGGAAACGTTTTTCACAATTTGAGAATATGGATGGAGCTAACTGCAGCACAATCCTGGAAGAAAACAGACTGGGATCAATGTTCACTTTCTGGTGGGAGTAAAGCCTGGAACATTCACCCAAAGCTGCAACTGAAGAGTCTGGATCAGACCAATGGGCCACATCTGGGCCGCTAATGACCTAAGCAGTGTTGTATAGTAACGAAGTAAAAATACTTCACTACTTTACTTAAGTATATTTTGGAGTACTTCATACTTTCCTGGAGTATGAAAATTTTTGATGACTTTCACTTTTACTTCACTATATTTCCGAACTTAATTGCGTACTTTTACTCCGATACATTTTCAATGTGTGGTTTAGTTACTCGTTACAAAAAAGCGAGAGAGAGAAACGCAAGTGTTTTGACCCCACCTACTGATTAGCAAGTAGCAAGTAGGCTACCGAACAAAGTCTGTAGCCTGCTTGCCTGGGCTTGTTCATCATCACCACCAATAGGATACTTCTTCTTCTTCTTCTTTTCTATTATGGCGGATCACAAGCAACTTTAAGGTGCATACCGCCACCTACTGTACATGAGTGTGTAGAAGCATTACTTCATATCTATTAAATTCTACTTTTTAATTTTGTATTCTTAAGATAAATAAACAATGCTTTCCTTAATTTGTGAATATCTGTTATGTTTCCTTCATTTCCTAATATACCTTTAAGATTCCATTCATGCCCCATATTTCTAACTATTCTCTTTAATTCTTCCCTTTCGAGTTCATTTGACTTACAGTTCATCAATATGTGTTCTACATTTTCTTTCTCTCCACATCTCTCACATTTATCATTATTTTTCCTCCCTATTTTATAAAGCATGTCATTTAAGTAGGTATGACCTACTCTTAATCTACTAATTATTATTTCTTCTCTTCTGTTTCGTTCATTAATGCTTCGAATTCAAACTGACTTTTGTACTTCATATAATCTTCTTCCTTTCTTATCTTCATTCCACATTTTTTGCCATTTCTTGATTTCTTTACTTTTAATTAGGATACACCTGTTTCGCTTCTCCCATTAAACACAAAGCAAGTCTCGCAATCAGTAGCAGCCACATGGAAATTCTATCTTACAAAAACTCCCCGTCCAACTTGAAGAAACACATCGAGGTAACTTCTTATGAAATGGTTATAATCCTCCTGTTTCAGTAACTATAGCTTGGTCACTAGACACTACTGTGAAATCTTGACCATAAATGAACTTTGTTTGGCATTGTTTCAGTTCCATACGTGGTGTATTTAGCTTAGGCCTAATGTTGACTGTAGCAGGCTACCTAGACTCCTCTGTTCAAGGGGGTCAGAAGCCATAGCGATAGCAATTTAGACTAAATTTAGCGAATATAGGAAAGGCATGCAAGTTCAAAACCAGGTTTACAGATGCCAATAAGCTGCATTTCCCTCCCAATTCTTTTTTTCTTTTGCATAATGACCAGTTGTGTGCACCACCTACTGACTGTAGCATTGACTGATTCACTGATTTGTGAAGTAGAGTAATCGTAACAGCTCTTTTTCTTCATGTTGGCCGCATTTTCTGTACTATTTATTTTTCTCATTTTCAGCACTGACCTTACTTGAAGGGAAAACTTAAGGCTTACAAAAACTTTGTATTTTCTGTCCTGGAGGGTATACTAAGAAGCTGGTTCAGTTGTAAAGCAGGTTAAGTTAACCTTGTGCTATAGGTAAAGCACCTAATTTTCTTAACTAAATGATGCCTGCAGGTATATCTATTAGCAGGTTTAATTTTGCCTGCACTTGGTTGTGTACATTATTTTAAGTGTATTTGACAAGTTTACCAAAATATAAAAAATGTCATTCAAACTGCATTTGCTTTGTTTTACTTTTTACTTGTACTTTTCATTACATTACTTGAGTACATCCATTTTTACAGTAATTTCCATACTTAAGTACAAGAAGTTTCAAATACTTTAAGACTTTTACTCAAGTAACATTTCAGTCAGTGACTTTGACTTTTACCAAAGTCATATTTTGGAGAGGTACCTATACTTTTACTTGACTCTGAGATTTCAGTACTTTATACAACACTGGACCTAAGGACCGTGAGTTTGGAGTAAAAGAGCAAATTCCTTTACTTTGTTATAGGTGCATGAAATACAACGACACAGCTTTTATTTTGAAGGCCACTACTTTATTTCTTTCACAACATCGCTGGTGCGGTTTTGTGCCTCAGGAAATGTGTTGAACGGCTTTCAGGAAATTAGCTCTTTGCACTTAGAAATGTCAGCAAACATAAAATTAAAAAAACATTGACGCAGAATTCAGAGGTTTAATAAGGCATGGAGTTCTAAATATATCTTTGCTGAAATAGACCACAAAGCTCTGTGCTTACTGTGTGAAGAACATTGAGTGGTGTTCAAGGATTTCAGTTTCAACTTTCCAAGAATTTTGCAAGATATGGTGAACCATTTCAGCTTGTCACTGAAATCTGATTAGCTCTGACAAAATAAGGCACAGTCGCAAATGTGTGTTACTCTCTGTGCTCCGTAACAAGGTTTAGATTTATGTGTTAAGTGTGGCCTAATCAAAGCTCACGCCTAGGTCTGGTGGAGAATCTGTAAAAAACAGTGGATGTGAACAGCTGGTGTGGACGTACCTGAAAAGACATTCAGCTGTTACTGTAATGAAAAACAGTTTGAAGTATTTAATTCTTAGCTGAATGTCAATGCACAGATTTCTGTTTGAGAATATAAAAATATATATGTATATATTGCTCTGCAATACCAAATCCTAACTTAATAAATTTAAGTTTGTAATAAATTGTGACATTTTTTTTTCTTTTTACTATTTCCTTTAACTGTGCCCCGGCTTAAGCTTAATTAAACTAAGTTGAAGTAGAAGTTTGTAGAATGAAAGTGTGAATTTGTTTCGTCAGCAGATGTGTAGATGCAGGTCAAGTCACACTCCATGTGAACGGGCCATTTAGCGTCTACCGCATGGTAACTGCTCAGTGCTCTGACCTCGGGGCATGTCATTCCAGCTCGACTTGCCGCGGCCTACGCAAAGCTCAGACCAGGACAACGGGGGGTGTAAAGTGCAATCTCTCTGCTGTGTTATCGAGCTGCCACACTCACCCGGTTTGCTTAATTTCCCTCCCCCGGGAGCAATATTTGACTGACTCTCCGGCCCCAGAGCACCAGCTGCACAAAATGCTGATAATGATAGACGTCAGAGGTACGGTGAGCCGTACGGGTCACAGAGAGCACATCCGAGGTCACACAGCTGCTCCCATCTGTCTACGCCGTCTGCAACTTCAACGTTCTCCATCGCATGTCAGCGGCTAATCTTGTTTAAAAGGGAGACGTTCCATTGTTGAGCTCTGAAATGAATTTGTTCATATTTTCTGAAGTTCCAGCACTTACACATGAGAAACTACTCACCAGCAGTGACAGTCTGATGCACACCAGGTCAGGTGTTTCTAACAGTAATCCAGATGTTATAGTCAGGATATTACTGGACAATGTTCTTGTTTTCTTTAGTGATCTGGACCAGTTTCAGGTGTTTCACTAAGGACTAGACCTGTCGCAATAAATAATGAATCAATTAATGGCATCATAAATTTAAAAAGATCTCAATAATTTCCATTTGCATGATTTATATTTCTTCTATTTTGTCTCTAGACTTGCAATCAGGTTAAGAAAGTAAATATTGGGCAGGCTGGTGTGAGTCCAGCTTGTCTGCATGGGCACCAGTCCAGCTTGGAGGCTCAACTCTCTCCCTGATGAATTGCAGCTGACCTTTCACTGTAACATCTGCTGGGCAGTGGCCGCTGCAACCTCCCTCTCATCTCTCTACTCCCTGCGGTTCCAGCAGCCTCCGCTCGTTTGCTCGTTTGTCGTCATCGTCGCAGATGGATGTTAAACAAGTTAGCCTTCTGCCAATTCCAGCATCAAATCAAGGTGGGCTTCAGCGTCAGCGTCCCCCGCCCCCCACCCCGCCCTCCATTAGCTACGTGTTGTTTCTCCTTCGAGCGGCGACATGACTTCTGTAATGACCTCATGGCGCTTCGCTGAGATTGCCTGACTGGATTTCTGCTGACAACAGCTGCTCTGATCACATATTGATGATCAGATTGTGCAACCCACCCCTCTGTGGGCTTGTGATTGTGATTGCTTCCCCTTATCCGATTACACTCAGTGAAAATGAATATTTTTTTCATTTCAGAGAGAGTCAGCCTTTTGTAATTACAACGGTGGTTTTGAAACAGAAATCCATTAGCTTAATGGATTGATCGCCAAGGAGAGGGATGTGTTAATTTACTGAGCAGAATCTGGTCTTTAGAGCGTTGTACTTCCCACTTACTTGAACTCACACTGCAAATTCTGTGATAGTATTGATAGAACCACACAATCCTGGACACCCTCTGCTGTTAGACGTTATTAAAGGGGCGGTACTATGTGTTTTCCAAACACAGTGTCATTTTATAGCACATTCAACTAACTACGTTAAGTTCAGTTGTTATAAAACTACTGTAAATATCAAAGTGTTTCTTATACTATATTATATGTATGTATTGAAAGAAATTTGACCACAACTCGACGCCTTAAAATTGGCTTTTGTCTCTTTAAGAAGCTCCTATTCTCCACTTTGATCACATCATCACATCACTGCTCCTCCATGATGCCGTTTGCAGCTGTTTTTAGGAGCGTTAGACTGAGAAGAAGTTCGTTTGATCAGTATCAAACGCTTCAATGTTAAGTTCAGCAGATGTGCAGTTCCACCAGGTGTTTGTAAATTGCTGCTGCTAGTCTGGAGGAGCTGAGTGGGGGAATCACGGGGGTTTGGAGCTCGCCTGGAGACTGCAGCTTCAAAGCGGAGCATTGGATCAATAGGCGGCACATTCTGTGAGCAAGCATAGAACGGTTGCCACGGGAGATTAAAGG
Source organism: Xiphophorus hellerii (assembly GCF_003331165.1). Taxonomy (NCBI): domain Eukaryota; kingdom Metazoa; phylum Chordata; class Actinopteri; order Cyprinodontiformes; family Poeciliidae; genus Xiphophorus; species Xiphophorus hellerii. The sequence goes on from NC_045683.1 coordinate 29,245,478, forward strand.
ATTTCTCAGACATGCATGAAAAAATCAAGAGAACACTAGGTATGTTTTTGATGAGGTAATAACATAACATGATGTAGAGCTAAAAAAAAAAAAGAGTAAATTTTCATCATATGTGCCTTTGTTTTTATGTCGACCAATTTGCTGAATGTTAGGCTAATGCTAGGTAACATATTATCAGTGTTTTGATATTACTTGTTGACTCGTCGTTTGCAGACAAACTTAACAGAAAACGTTGTTCTGCTGATTGACATTCTTTGCTTTATTTGAATGTTATCCTAGTAAAGGTATGAAAATTGAATCAGTTCAAAACCTAGTAAATAAACCTAAGATTTACAGGGCAAATATGCTGCTTTAAGACCTTAGATTAGCTGTGGAAAATAAATTGAGAGAAGAGTGTTGTTGTTGTTTATATGCTGCTGCGGATTTTGCCTCTGATGCCATGGAGTTTCGGGTGATTAATCATTCATTTTGAGCATCTGTGTGCCCGTGCAAAAACAGGCAGCAGGTCCGCTGCTGGCATGAGCTGACTAGGCTTCTTAAGGCTCTAATTTGTGCGGTTTGTCTACTGAGAGTAAAAGAGGAATCTACACCACTATCAACTGATTGCATGATTGAAGAGAAAAACAGCATTACTGATTTAGGTATTTATTTCTTCTTTTTGAGCGATGGCTCTGTTGCAGCCTGGGTTTCTGAAAGGCTTTAGTCCGGTCCTGTCAGTTTGGTTGTTTCCTCTGAGCTACAGGACACTCAGAACATGCGGCACCAACTGAGGGACAGACTGCTGCTGTACGTTAATGCTGAGTCTCATGCCTTGAAAAGTATATAAGCCTTTGGATGTTTTTCCCTTTTTATTGCACTTACAAATCAGTCGTGATCAACAAAATTTGTTTTTTGACAAAAATAGTTAGAGTTCATGTCGATGTCAACATGAAAATTTACTTCTACCATTAGCATAGATAGGCTAATTCTAGCATTGGATATGCTGGCAACTAGGATGCCTCGGCTGTAAACTTATATTAATCATTCACTGGTTACCATTTGTGAAATGATACTAACCAAATGCGAGTTGGTTTCTATGGTAACATTTTTATGAAATTTCTCAACTTCTCTTTGTAAGCTTTATGGAACTCCAGGCGGCTTGTGTTCATATCAACATAATGCTTTAAGCCAGTGGATGGATGAATAATAAAAAAAAACAGTTACACAAAAGTGTTTCACTGTAAAGATGGTTCTCAGTGTGTTTTGTTGCAACTTAAAGTGTGAAATTAACTTAAGTGGAGTTTGAAAACAAAATATGTGTGTAGGTTTATGTCTGGTTGAACGATGTGTGTGCCCAGTTGATTTTTTTTTTCTTTTTTGGGGGGGATTTTATTGTAATCCATAGGGAGGCCCAGAACTTCTTTGGGAACCATTCGGGGGGGCAGTAGAAAATCTTTGGGAACCACTACTTTAAGCTAAGAAACAGAGCACTGTTGAACTTTCAAGGTCTTTATCAGTAGGTTTGTTGCTTTTAGCTGCACACCTGAAACAACAACACACTTCCTTAAACACACACACACACACACACTTGCATCACATTCCAACGACTTGGCATGTGCAGATGCTGGCCTGCCCACGGTATCAGCATATGACCAAGTAGACTGCGGTGCGTGCCAAAGCCCAGCCTATTGTCCGGGGCGTGCGTGCCCAAGAAGATAAATATGTAATGTACTCTGATTACTTTGTTCTTTCTGTGGTGTTCATTCATACTGCATGAAGGAGTCCAGCGCTGTACAACTCTATATGTCGTCAAAAATCAATTAGACTTCGGCTTGTGAAAACTAAAACTGACTCCAGCTCCTTTTCTTGGGCTGGAAACAAAAGAACTGGGTGACAGAAAAAGTTAACAACCCTCAGTTGCAAAAAAAATTGCAAATATTTTCCTCATTGTCCCGTAGGGGATTTGGCAAAAAGTGAGATAATCCAGACCCTTTGTGTAACTTAATAGAACAGTCATACTTTACATTAGAAAAACCAAAGGGTCACAAAACTCATCATGGGCTTTACATGCCTGCAATGGCATGTTGATATATCATCACAACCAAAGTTTAAGTTTTGGGATTTTCTTTTTTAATTTTCTATCAGACTAATTCTGCATATGATGACTGGCTCCTGGTTTTGACACTTTGTAATATTCCTAATGACCTACAGCTTGTAAAATGAGCATTGAATATGTCAACAGTTTTCTCAGTTTTAGTATGTCCTACAGGACCCAATGATTTACACGACATGTCAACAACAACTCCACAGATACAAAGAATTCAAAGCAAATTAGTTCACTAATGTAGTTATTGGTACAGAAGTGGAATGGAACAGGAATAAGTATTGAACATACCAAAGGAAATGTAGTAAAGACTTTGTGGAAACTGCTTTATTTGTAAGAAAATCATCAAAGAGAAACTAGTCAGATGTAATTTTGACCCATTCTTCCAAGCTATCTTCAAAGGTTCTGGGGTTTCATTCTATGCACTCTGAAAACCAATTAAGAGTTTCTTTGCTGTTAACTATTATCTTGCTTGGATTTCCACATTTGTTCAGACTCTCGTGAAGAAAGCACATCTCCCCCTTCATCCTTCCTCCAGGTTTATTCGGCTTCCATTTTTCCTCCAAACATGATGTGTCCAATGACACCCAAAGAGTCCTGATTTGGGATTGGCTTACCAAATTGTATGTTCCCAACATTTAGACAGGATAGTCCAAAATGTTTGCAGTCAACTTTAAATAAGGCTCAATGTGCTTTTTCTTCAGCAGTGGAGTCTAGTGCAGGGAAGCCATTGCTACTGAGCAGTAGCTTGTTTGAATGGGAAAAACTGTTTGGTATTTCCATATATTTTTGGTACTCAACTGTATTGATCATTGTCATGACTCCTTTTTCAGAAATCCTATATGGATTTGTGGCCCTGACCTTGCCAGTTATAGCTAAATAAGTCTCTAATAACACTAACTGGAACATTCAGCGGTTTTGAAGTACAGTATGTTTTGCAACAATACAATTTTTGTGAAGGTTCCTTTTGCTTTTACCAATCACGCCAATCTTGGCAATACTTTGATAGTAGCAAGGCATTTTATAGGTTCTCACTGTGAAAATTGAGAATATCCTAAACCAGTTTAAGAAGCACTGAAGCAGATGCTAATTTTGATGTGGTTGGTAGCTCACAATTAGCAGTTCTCATAGTGCTTACAAATAATTTGTCACTCTGTCACTGTTTCTTTTCCAACCAAGTACCTATAATTAAAAATGAACACGTTTTTAAAATGTTTCATATTTCTGTGAGTAATTGTCAGCCAGCCTGAGGAACAGCTTTTATTAATTGCCTCTGTCAACACAACAGGGTAAATAAATGACTCCTTCCTTTCTCAAGGTTTCCTCCAGACGTTTTGCTAAGCCTGGTGAAAGGGGAGCTGGGTCAGTCATCCAGAGGCCCGCTGTGTTTCTGAGTTAAAAAATGCTTAAAGTTGACAGGAATTTTTTTAATTTGACTAGGTAATTATGTGTTTTCGGAAGACATTATTAACAATACAACACCAACTACAAGGAACTAAAAAAGGCAAGCATAAAACATAAATTTTTTGCACTTCAGTTGTTTCATACTAATTAAAGTATGAATTAAAACTTTTTGATTCTTTATACGTGTCTTGTCACTGTTTACTGAAGTTGTTAGTGTGTAGACCGGTAAAGACAAGCCATCTTTACTTGTCGTGGTTACAGAGTTTCAGTGAATAAAAAAAGACATAAAAAAACATATAGTAAACAAACAACACTAAGCCTGGTGGGGGAGCAGGAAAAACCTGGCGGCCCACCAGGCTTAGAAAGTACTGGGGGAACCTGATGTCTTATTTCAAAATAAGAGACTCAAGCAGCAATGGGGTGTAAGCAAAGGACACACCTTCATGCGCAGAGCTCATATTAATATCTTACATTTATTTAGCCATAAATAACTAATTGCTGGACAGCAACAAGTTTTGACTTTTACATTAGAAAGACCAAAGGGTCAACCGTTTTACTGAAGAGACTCTTTAACCCCCAACATTGTTACTGGTGCATAAAAAACACTTATAATGAACAAACAATGCTAAGCCTGGTGGGGGAGCAGGCTTAGCCTGGGTTTTTACAAGAATTTATTTTTCCATCCTAAATTTGTTACACCCTTTATAGAAACTGGAGGACAACTTAACACAAAGAACACAATTTGCTTGCTGGTCTTATTTGCATTCAAAGAAGTCAATGAAAGTTTGCTTCAAAATACATATAGTCAGTTCTCATGTCTCCTGCTTCTCATAATGAAGACATGCACAGAGATGGTGATTGGGTTCAGCCTGACTGCATCCAAATATGAAATGTGAGCCCCTGATAGAAGCCGGACTGAATTAGTAATTGCAATAAGAGAGGGCCCAGCTGTAAAGCTGAACGCTCTGTGGTGCCCCTTATATTTATGTGTAACGCTTAGACCAAAGTTCCATCGTATATTTTAATGGATTTCCAGGAAAACCTGCCAGCCCGATCTGCTGTAGTAATTTATTTATCATTGTGAAATAGATGTTAAGTGTTGAGTCCGAAATAGGATGTTTGGCACAGGATGGTTTTTCTGGCCGAGTGCTTTCCAAGGCTGCTCAGCATCTAGTCCTGACGCTAAATGCTTCAGGTGATAAAATATTGATTAGGGACAATGGAAGTATGAGATGTGATGGCGTCGGTTTACCTGAGAAGGCAAACAAACGCATATCAGGACCCCCTGCAGTCTGCTTAGCACTGTGGAGTTGGGATTGAAGACGCCATCATACACCTGCTTCAACAAACCCACTGTCATCTGGACAAAGCAGGCAGCCCTGTGAGGATAATGTTCTTTGATTTCTCCAGTGCATTTAATGAAATTCAGCCTGATTTGCTTTGTGGGAAACTCCAGTAGACACAGGCGGAGGCCTCAGCACTCACCTGGATCTATGACTTCCACATGAACAGCCCACGGTTTGTGAGCCTGAAGGACTGTGCGTCTAACCAGGTGGTGAGCACCACAGGGCTCTGTACTCTCACTATTGCTTTTCACTCTGTACACTTCAGACTTCTAGCACAAAACAGACTGTTGTCATCAAAACAAAAGAGACGATTCCAAATTTTAAGAAAAACAACCTGAGGTAAAACATTTTTTCCATTATGGAAGAAGTAGTGGAGGTATTTAAATATTTTGTTGTTCACATGGACAACAGACCGGACAGCAAAATGCAAGTCTGCTGTGGAGAGGTCATTGTTTTGGAGCAGCGGCATCGGAAATGAACGTAAAAAGACTCAACCTGATAAAGAAAGTCGGGTCTGTTCTGAGGACGACTGGTGAACCTCTGGAGGTGACGATGCAAAGAAGGATTCAGCATTTAACTTCCTTCTTGGGGTTAATAAAAGTGGTTTTGAACTGAACTGAACTGAAATGGTTGAGGTAATCAGATTTTAATGAGGGACAACAAAAGTATGAGATACAATCACTGTTTTTATGTTGCATTGCTTCTCACTTTGTTTGTCTCAGTTCCTTAAGGATTAAAACTGAAGGCCTCATTACTGTGATGACACAATCAAATGGCTTTTCTTGAAACATGCTCAGTATTTGGTATGAAGTGGTATACCTATATGAAAAAAAGTACTTCTGTGCTGTTAGACGTCTGAGAATGATCCTTAATTGGCTAAACAAAATCTTCCTGAAACACAGGTAGGAAAAAAAAATAAGTCAAAGCAAAACAAGACAAATTTTATCTAGCAAAACACTTTGATGCCATAGCAGAATTTGATACTATAAAAACATTCATTCTGCCACTGGTCATGAAGATGACACTGGTGTGTCCTGTCATCTTCATGACCGATTCAAGCATCTGCAGAAAATCTCCTCAAGTAGTTTGGTGAATGCACTTCCAAAAGTTTAAGGAAAAACATACCTGGAACAGCAAACACATAATGCCATGAAGCTTTGTGATTTAGAGAGATCAACTTTTCTTATTTGACTTCCATAACTACTGAAGTGAGATTGAAACTCTTGACTGTACACTGCAGAGGAATTAATATGTTAACTGTGGTTCTGATCTCCATTCCTGCGTTTGTCTTTCTTTCCAGATGAAGTCTACAGAGGTGGACCAAGGGCTATTCACAGACAGCTACTGCAAAGTGTGCAGCGCTCAGCTCATCTCCGAGTCCCAGAGGGTGGCCCATTATGAGGTGAAGATGGCCTCCAAGATTACATCATCCCAGTCTGTTACACTTCACTGCTGTTGTGGGGATAATTAATTCTCAGGATCATGTTGTTGTGCTCCTGCCTCCAGAGAGACCGGGCTGATCTATCCACCTGAACCCTGCAGCTGGCAGGAAACACACCCACCTTTGACTTTTTAGCTCCCTCTTTGATGCCAATTTTGTTACTAAGTAGTAACTGCTGCACATAAGGGTCTGAAATTCTTAAAAGTTTTTTACGCTACATTGTAGGGCTGGGTGATAAATCGATTGTATTGATCAGTCACGTTTCTGGTTGTTGAAGGTTTATTTATTTATTTACTTTTTTTTACCAATGCACTCCTTGTGTTTCTGTAGCTCAGAGTGAAGTTAGCACAGCCAAGGTCCACCGTTTTGTGAGACAGCCATATTTTACAGCTTCTGCTTATTTGGACTTTGAATTCACTGCAAAAGCCCTAAATCTTACCAAGTGTTTTTGGTTTTGTTTCTAGTGCAACTATCTTAGTTCACTTGAAATAAGTCAAAACTAACCTACAGGTAACTTTCCAGCAAGATATAAGAGCTTGTTTTAAGTAAATAATTTGTTAATATTGGTAAAAAAGATTATTTCACATATTACAAGACATTTTCCCATGTTCTAAGTTAAATAGTCTTCCAAAAGAACATGTATTTTAATCAACATTAAGGAATTATTGACTTAAAGCAACTGCCAATATCTTGCTGAAAAATTATTTGTAAGTTAGTTTGGTCTCATGTCAAGTGTACTAAGATATTATGCTATAGAAAATCTTATAAAATCACCTTCTCTCTCCTATTTATTCCCTGTCTACATATTATTCATTAAAATGTCACTAGAGCACAAAACAATCTAAAATAAGCATTTAAAGTCCTAAAAAGTGAGATGCTTGTGCTTTCAGAACTTTTGGTGACATTAATTGTCAACATTTATGGTGTTGCTGCCATAAAATTAGTTTTATTCCTGTCTGACCCATTACAGTGGTTTTATGTCTACCTGTATGTCCCTTCATAATGGCTTTTCTACCATTAAGCTGTATGAGTAATTTACATAATAAGCGTGTTCCATAGAAAACAACATTAAAAGCAACATTATTAGTAAACTGCGTGCACCACAAGGCTCAGTGGTAGAGCAGGCGCACCATATTTTAGGATATAGCGCTCAGTGCAGCTATCCTGGGTACGATTCCCGATCCTGGGCTATTTACTGCATGTCTTCTTCTTCTCTCTCTTCTGTTCTTCTTGTCAAGCTCCTAGCAATAAATAAAACCTAACAGTCCCACAAAATTCTATTTAAAAAATCCTTTTAATTGCATGAACCACATTTTTGCATCTGTCATCAACCCTGGCATGGAACGAGTCTCTTTCCTGCACAGCCTCTGACTGTGCAGTAAAGCTGCTGCTTTGGTTGCTTCCTCTCTGCGTGTTTCTTGTCGGAATGCGAACCGCTGCAGTAGTGCAGATGTTGCCTCTCGCCGACCATCACGGCAGGCCAGGAGAGCTGCGGGTGTGACTGCAGGCCTGCAGCAGCTGGACAGCTGCGCTAGCACGACGTGGAAAGAGCCACGCGAACAGAACTGACCTGGCAGGAAGAAAACTGTTTGAAAACTTCCTGTCTGTCCGATAATGTTATGCTGGTTCTTGCTAAATAGAGAGCCATGGCCTTTTTTGGGCATTTCAAAAGTTTGCACAACTTTGTGAGTTAACTTTTTCTTTTTAAATTTTATTCTAAAAGTCCTAACAGGGCAAACCTTGTGTGTGTGGAAGGCTTTTCATTTCCTCAGAACATTGCTACGAGGCACAAAAACTTGGCCGCACCGATGCAAATCAAATATTAATTTTGTTCTTGTGTGATGAATGCTGAGTACAGCACTGAGGCTGTAGCCTCCTGGAGATGCAACGTGTTTTGGTTGTTCTTTTAGAGCAGTAAGGGTCTGATGCGTCATAGTGACGACAGGAGAACCAAATTATAAAACCCCATTTACAAAACAGGACCGACTGTGAAAGCTACTCCATTTTCTGAGCCTCAGTTGCTCACAGGGATAACTGTCTTACAATCCGAAAAGTTGCAGGCTTCGTTCCAGCTTTCCTTACTACACGTCAATGTGTGAATGTGTGCACATTTGTGACATGCTAGAACAGAACCAGGAACAAGTCATCAAAACGCAGAGAAAAAATATAGAAACCACCAAATTCTGAGAAAATAGCCATTTCTGTTGTTTTTTTACAAAATAAACTAGTCATGAACAATCTGCCCTTTGCTTTAAATAGCCGTTTGAAAAGTTTTAAAATGGTCAACTTTGTGCTTGAATTCAGCTTGTTCACACAGTAAACTGGAGCCAGCAGCCAATTGAGTTTCTATTCTTTGGGCCCGCAGCTGATTAACATACCAGCTTTTATTGGCCAGTCACACACTTTTCTTATTGATTTCAGCCAATACATTTAAAAGGAACGCATGGTTACTTTATTCTGAGTTTCCATTTAGAAGTGAGCTGAAGCTGAAGATGATGACGAATGCTTTGGACTCAAAAGTGGAAAAGCTGGAACGCAACATGTCAGACGCTGTGGCCGCAGCAACATTTGAAGAAGATTCGGGACGCTGTCGTTCAGCCGCAAACTTTCGCCGGAGTTTATTTGCAACGTTCAGATGAATCAGAAAGAAATTGGCAGGACATGAGAATGTTTGGACATCTTGTGGCTAACAGATGTATCGTCCTTACGTTGAAGAAATATTCTGGTGAAAAGAAAACACGCCTGGACTAGTTGTATAATTGGAGGCATTGAAGTCTGCAGGAATACTTTTCAGGTTCTAATGGGTGAGTTTTTTTATTTTCAGAGCACGATTACGATGCATAGCGCTAAATAATTTCAAAACCATTTTTTATGTTTTAGAGAACATACTGAGAAGAGTTTTGGTAAAATATGTGTTGAGTTTGTCTCTCGTTTCATCAGTGATAGTCAAGAGTAAAGGCGATGGATGAAGCATACCTCTGTCCCTATAGTGCCAGTCTTCTTTGTAGTTTTCCAGTCTGTGTAGCTGAAACCCTGTTCAGAGTGGCATGTCTAGATGTTTCAGTGTGATCGCAGATTTAAATGGACCGTCTGATCTTGCACGCAGCCTTTATCTCCTTCGACAACAAAAATTTATATCAAAGAGCTGCCAAGACGCAGGTGAGATGAGGCAGCTTTCTCTCCAGAGGACGTTCAGGTCATGACGTTGTGGAAAATCTGGATAAATGCCAAGAATGCCTTTCAATCAACAGTTTGGTCGCCTCGGGTGTTGCTCTCTGCTCTTCAGATGAAATATTCTTTACAGACACATGCTGCTGTGAAGATATAGTCAGAATATCTTTGAATTTTAAACTCAAAGCAGCATTTGACAATCAACTGGAAAAAGTAATTGATCTTGAACCCTCTCAACCACATCAGAGCTGAAATTCCCCGTGTTGAGGTGATCAGAGCAGATTCTGCCTCACAGTTCAAAGGATGGCAAGTTATGCATCCGTCTCTTTGCGTGTGGATCGGACAGGATGAGCACTGCACTGGCTCATGGGTGCTAGCAAGGGAGCTTTTCTTTTCTTTCTCACTATGGCGTCCTCGTCTGAAGGAAAACTGGAGTGGTAAGCCAGCAGAGAATGTTTCCTGTCCAGGCATTGCTAGTATGCTGACAGTCTACGTACATGTAACACTACCAGGCTTTTTTTAGGTGGCTTTTGAAGTCTTTTTAAAGTAAGTATACATTTTTAAATGGATAAATGGTAACCCTTCCCCTGCCTTAAGAGATGGTATCGTTTGGGCGCCTTGTCAGGCAGGGTCGCACTGACCCCTTGTGCGCTTCTGGCTTTCCCTCTGTCCAACCGTGACATCTGCCACGCTCCTCCTGAGCGTCGCACTAAGACTGCGGGTGGGTTAAGAAATAATGTGAAGAGTTTTTTCCGCTATGGATAATCTAGCTTGAAACACTCTGGTCTTGACTTAGACTTGGACTCAGTGGTCTTGACTACAATACAAATCTATAATATCTTTATTTATTCTGTCTGACTAAGTTCTTAAACATTTTTGGCATTGTGGAGAACATCATCCATTTGATTTTCTTTGCCCTTTGTCCACTTTGTATCTTCACTAATGGGTTTCCATTATCTTGAAAGCATTTGAAAAGAACTTTCCTTCTAACCATTTGTTGTGTTTTTTCCTCTGTGCTGCTCACTGTAGAGCTCTTGTCTCAGTTAATTGGCAGATGAAAAAGTGGGCTGCAATATATTTGACTTTTGTATTTACTCCACCAGTGCCCGGACTGAGGTTTTTAGGGGTTGAATGCTTGTGCTGATACACGTTCACACAAAAATTGCTTGATTGAGCTGCTGTATTGTTGAAATGTGATGTTGGATTCATAGTAAAAGAAAAAAAGAAGTTGTTTTGCTGCAGCATAGGTTGCGTTGTGTCAGAATAAAGATGTTTGAAGAGGCCTGAGCCATGAATTTAATCTGTCAGGTGACTGACAGAACATTAAATGGTAGAACAATTGTGTAATATTACAATTCTACAATAGCTCTTGGCAGAGGGAAGTTTGTTTAGCTCAATTCATTGCATGAAAAGTGGAACTTTTGTAACTCTGTAGCCAGATTTAGGGTTACACAAACCTGCATAATAACGAGCCAGAGTGACCAATGGTGAAAAAAATGTACCTTTGCACCGTGTATGCTTTTTTATATGGATACAGATTGAGTCAATCACTGTCTTTTCTTGTAAAGGTGTGACGTCACGCTTGTGCAATTCAAGTTCCAATTGAAATCATTGCCACCCAAATTGTTCCCACCACCAAACCCCCTACCCTAAATGATTTGCTAACAGCAGTTTCTGACACAGAAACGTGATCACCACTGCCTGTTACAGCTTTTAACTGCTGGGATTTGTCGATATTCACAGGCTTGGAAATCTGGCTTTTTGTCCTGCATCTGGTGAAACAGCTGTGGGATAACAGCAGTGACTGAAGGTCTGCATGTTCTATTTATGTTTGAGACCTGTTTAAGTCAGGTTGTCAGACTTAATGTTAATATTACTTTCAGCAGAATCCTCTACCATTTGTATATCCAGCTGCATTTTGGGTACAGAGTAGAAAAAACAAGTGGTGATGAGTCTCTGCCCACTAACCATTCCATGACTTTCCAAAGCCAAAAATCAATTCTGTCTCAGCTAATTCGGATGCATCCAATGTGTGTTATTGACGAGAATTGATGTGCATTAAATGTTGCCTCGCAGCATTCATGATGGGTTTTCTCCCTAAACTGGTTGCCTGGTCGCAGAGCCCATTTATCACTGTTTCATCAGATCCCTTAAACAGTAAAACGGTTTCACTTTCACATAAGTTGACCATTGTGGAGACGCCGTTTCCCCGCTTGGCAGTTCAGAGGCCTGACTTTGAGAAGTCAACTTCAACACACCTTTGTACTTCAGTCCATTTAGGACAACATGAAGAGTGGGTTTAATTTCTGGCTTGTTTTGTTAAAGGGGAAAGAGCAATATGTATTTTTAAATCAGCACCAACTAGCTGATTTTCCTAGTGCCACAGTGTTGCCACAGGATCTCGTAAAATAGCACAGCGTAGGGAGTTGGACTGCTTCTGTTTAAGATTTGTCACTGTAAACAGGGTGGAAACAAGCAAAAGCATTCTTATAGGTTTCTACTGTATGTTTGAAGTAAAAAAAAAAAAAAGTCTCAAAATTCCTAGTTGCAGTAATTAACAGGAAGATCCCTGAAGTCAAAATTAAGGCAGTTCTCATCAGCTAAACTTTAAAATCCAGTTTGACAGCAATGTGTGTTTAAACATACTGAAAGCAGCAGTAGAAGAAGAGAGGTTAGTGGCCATCTGTGAACCTCATTGTGAAACCTCTCCAGTACCTTTCCAGGGTAACAGTAAGACTGGCAACACAATTTGTTCTTACATCCAGAAGAAATTGTATTTTGAATAAAGTGCTAAAACCCTGGTAAAATAAACCCTAAACTCCATGATTATGCTTGGTGTCATGAACAACGTCTCTTCTCTCCGTCTCTACGGAAGCCATTGCTGAACCCTGTACCGGAATGTTGTTGCTTTTACATTCAGTAGAAATATTCCAGAAAAATGGGATCAGAAGAAGAGCGAAGGAGATAATATCTGTCTGTTTCGGCTAATATAGTTTTGATACCCTGGTGGGCGTCTCATCACTCACCTGTTCCCCCGACTCCAGCAGCTGCGGCTGCTTTTGATTACTGTGAGACCTCAGTGTGTCACATAATATGAGCTAGCGCTACAACATGAACCTACTGGGATTCCAGTAGGTCTTTCATCTTATGGAAAACGGGCATATGGTTCCCTTGAGGCCTCAGCGATGCCAAAGCTGCGAGGCTTGATTCGCTGGGGTTTTGCTGCATTATTTTGAAAAGTTCTAATTTGACTGGCTCAGCTGAATATAGAGCTGTGGTGCCAAAGACAGTTCACCAGAGAGTAAGTTTGAGAAAGGTCAAATTTAAATGGCACAGATGAGCCGAGCATTTATAGAAATGGCATCGGTTTAAAATATAGTATTCACTTAACAGCATGGCATTTAGGAAGTCTGGAGGTCAGCAAGTTGGCTAAAAAATCGTAAGGATGACTTTATAACCGCAGCAGTTACACTGTCATACGCTGCCAATTAAAAGAATAACTAACATTATTGTGTTTGAGTACTTATAATATTGTTTTCATACAAAACTTAATTTTGAATTTGTCCTTTGCTCCACATAGGAGTGGACGATAAGGACTGGGATTATCCCAATATTTTGTACTGCTCTTCTGATAACGATAAAAATTATGCTAATGCTAATGCTAATGATTACTTCTTTTTTTATGGCTCAGCATTTAAAGGTGCCAAGTTTGTGATCCTTCTGTAACGCCACATACTTACAGAAGTGTGGTATCACTAAGCTGCACGTAGAGACATTATTCATATGTTTGGATTTACTGTTATTTTTTTGATGCTCTCATGGGGAAAAATGAGGAATAGTGAAAACAATTTTAGTCAGTTTATTTTTACATTAAGTGAAATTTGTGACGATAAATCAAAATTCTTATTATGAACTTTAATTTTTCACAATAAATGATAGATGATATGATAGCATTTCCATTAAGTGAATTTAAGATAAGATAAATCTTTATTGTCATTGTCACAAGGACAACGAAATTCAAAAGGTGCCATCAGTCAGTGCATATGCTTAAAAACAAAAAATAACTGTCTCACAATTCACACACAACGCAAGAATCAACAAACAGCTGGCAAAAAAAAATAAACAAAAAACCCCAAAAACTAATAAATAAGAACAGCCACATTCTCACATACATCATTTATGATGATTAATGGTTGTTTTTGATTGCATTTAGTTTTGTTATTGCTATCGGGTAAAAACTGTCTCTGAGACGGTTGGTTCTTGTTCTGGTTGCTCTGTATCTTCTGCCTGAAGGCAGCAGTGTGAACAGAGAATGTCCGGGGTGAGAAGTGTCCTTTGTGATGTGTTGTGCTTTTCTTAGACAGCGGTCGCTGTGCAGGTCCTCCAGTGAGGGGAGAGGGCAGCCAGTGATTTTTTGGGCTGTATTCACAACCCTTTGGAGAGCTTTCCTTTGAGCCGTAGTGCTGCTGTTAAACCATACCCAGATACAGTAGGTCAGTATGCTCTCTATGGAGCACTTGTAGAAGGACACCAGCAGCTTCTCCTTGATGTTGTTCCTCCTGAGAACCCTCAGGAAGTACAGTCTTTGCTGGGCCTTTTTTATCAGCTCGAAGGTGTTCATGTTCCATGTGAGGCCCTGCTCAATGTGGACCCCCAGGAAACGGAAATCAGCTACCCTCTCCACACATTTACCCCCAATGGTTAGTGGTGTAATGTCCGTTTTATTCCTCCTGTAATCTATTATGAGTTCTTTTGTCTTTGAGTTGTTGAGGAGCAGATTGTTCTCCCTGCACCACTGCAACAGCCGCTCCACCTCACCCCTGTAGGCGGACTCGTCGCCTCCTGAGATGAGCCCCACCACTGTGGTGTCATCAGCAAACTTGATGATGGTGTTGCTGTGGTGGGCAGAGGTGCAGTCGTATGTGTACAGACAATAGAGCAGGGGGCTCAGCACACAGCCCTGTGGAGAGCCAGTACTAAGGCTGAGGGCAGTGGATGTATGTTTTCCCACCCTAACTCTCTGCTGTCGGTTGGTCAGGAAGCTCAGAATCCACATGCAATTTATTGTCGTAGTTTAAATTTTTGCCGTTTTATGTCTAATGGAAACACAGAGTTGCGTGGCGTAGCTAGCTGCTTATTGCCTTCCTTCAGCTGTTCGTGTTCATCCACACCCTGGAAAAAAACACTTTTAGAAATACCTCTGATTGTCACAAGGGGTAGTCAATGGCAACACTGCCATGTTGCAAGAGTTTTAAACAACTAGCAGCAGCTCCCGTTTCTGATTCTCAGCCATCAGGTAAACCTGCACCAGCAGAGGGGAGGAGCTAAGAGTCTCTGTTAGCGGTCGGTTATGTTGATGTCATGAAGTGGTGCGGGTGAGGTGGTGAGGCAGACGCTGTAGACCCAGATGAGATGAATAAGGGATGTTTAATGATAAATAAGTCCGGGAACAAGCAGCAGGCACAAGGAAACACAGAACGACGAAGAAGCTAACATTGACGAAAAATTGACGAGGACCCGACGAGGAACAAGGAACACAGGTGGAGTTAAATACACGGGAGGGTAATCACAGAAACGAGACACACCTGGGAACAATCAAGGGGAGGACAGGACAACGAAGAGACTTAAGGACACAAAAAACTCTAAATGAACACAGAAAAACACAGATCCTGACAGTACCCCCCCCTCAAGGGCGGCTACTAGACGCCCAAAAAACAAAAACACAACAAGGGTGGGCGGAGGGGCGCTGGACGGCGGGCCAGAGTCCAAAATAACAAAAAACAACCCACCATTGCGGGCGGAAACACGGGAAGGGCCAAGAGTCCAAAAAGAAACAAAAAACTACCCACAGGGTGGGCGGAGGCAAAGGAGGCGGGAACCACGGAGGTGGTCCGGCGGTCGTCCGCGGCGGCGGGAACCACGGAGGTGGTCCGGCGGTCGACCGCGGCGCTGGAGGCGGGAACCACAGAGGCGGTCCGGCGGCCGTCCGCGGCGCTGGAGGCGGGAACCACAGAGGCGGTCCGGCGGCCGTCCGCGGCGCTGGAGGCGGGAACCACGGAGGCGGTCCGGCGGCCGTCCGCGGCGCTGGAGGCGGGAACCACAGAGGCGGTCCGGCGGCCGTCCGCGGCGCTGGAGGCGGCGATGATGAGTCCCGGGGGCCGCCCACAGACGGCGACGACGAGCCCCCCGAGGCAGGGTCTCGGTCGGAGCACAGGGGGTCTCGGTCTCAGGTGGAACACTGGGGGTCTCGGTCTCGGGTGGAACACTGGGGGTCTCGGGTGGAACACTGGGGGTCTCGGTCAGAACGGATAGGGACTGGGTCTCGGTCGGAACACTGGGGGTCTCGGTCTCTGGAGGAACGCTGGGGGTCAGAGTCTCTGGAGGAACACTGGGGGTCTCTGGAGGAACGCAGAAGGTCAGGGTCTCTGGAGGAACGCAGAAGGTCAGGGTCTCTGGAGGAACGCAGAAGGTCAGGGTCTCGGGTGGAACACTGGGGGTCTCGGTCTCGGGTGGAACGCAGAGAGTCTCTGGAGGAACGCAGGGAGTCTGAGTCGGAACGCAGGGAGTCTCGGAAGGAACGCTGGGGGTCTGGGTCTCGGAAGGAACACTGGGAGTCTCGGAAGGAACACTGGGAGTCTCGGAAGGTGCGCCGGCTGGAACGCCGGCTGATTCGGCCTCGGGTGCGCCGGCTGGAACGCCGGCTGATTCGGCCTCGGGTGCGCCGGCTGGAACGCCGGCTGATTCGGCCTCGGGTGCGCCGGCTGGAGGTGAGCCGGAGCGGAGCCTCGGGGCCGGTTGCGGGGGCGAGCCGGAGCGGAGCCTCGGGGCCGGTTGCGGGGGCGAGCCGGAGCGGAGCCTCGGGGCCGGTTGCGGGGGCGAGCCGGAGCGGAGCCTCGGGGCCGGTTGCGGGGGCGAGCCGGAGCGGAGCCTGGGAACCGGCTGCGGGGGCGAGCCGCAGCGAAGCCTGGGAAACGGCTGCGGGGGCGAGCCGCAGCGAAGCCTTGGAAACGGCTGCGGGGGCGAGCCGCAGCGAAGCCTTGGAAACGGCTGCGGGGGCGAGCCGCAGCGAAGCCTGGGAAACGGCTGCGGGTCCGGAAAGCGACGAGGGGCCGGGTGCACCGGCGGCTCACGTCGCTGTCTCCGAGCGGGCAGCGGAGGTGGCGGCTCCGGAAAGCGACGAGGGGCCGGCTCCACCGGCGGCTCACGTCGCTGGCTTCCCGGACGAAGGAATCTACGGGGGCCGTATCCGGGGGGTGCTAACACCAGTCTTGTCCCCCGGAATAGCTCCCGCTGCAGGTCGGCGAGGGCTTCAGTCAGCTCCCTCTCCTCCCTGCCGGATCTCCGCCTCGGTCCGCTCCGCCTTTTGGGAGGGAACCTCACTCCAGCTGCGTCCATTACCAAGCGAGCCTCACCGTTCGGTATGGTCGGGTCCTACTGTCATGAAGTGGTGCGGGTGAGGTGGTGAGGCAGACGCTGTAGACCCAGATGAGATGAATAAGGGATGTTTAATGATAAATAAGTCCGGGAACAAGCAGCAGGCACAAGGAAACACAGAACGACGAAGAAGCTAACATTGACGAAAAATTGACGAGGACCCGACGAGGAACAAGGAACACAGGTGGAGTTAAATACACGGGAGGGTAATCACAGAAACGAGACACACCTGGGAACAATCAAGGGGAGGACAGGACAACGAAGAGACTTAAGGACACAAAAAACTCTAAATGAACACAGAAAAACACAGATCCTGACAGTTGACGTGGATCTTTTTGACAACCTCGGCGGCGATGCATCCTAAAGCGGTTCTGTCTCCACTGATTTTTAAACCTGCACGTTCAAGTGATTCAAGTGATTCCGAAACGCTGTCGGCATTAAGCTCTCATTAAAATATATAAAAAATACGCATACTCAGATGCTTAAACTGCTCCTATTATTTTTTACTTGCTTTACAGCAGGGGTCTCAAACTCCAGGCCTCGAGGGCCGCAGTCCTGCAGTTTTTAGATGTGCCACAGGTACAAAACGCTGGAATGAAATGACTTAATGACCTCCTCCTTGTGTAGATCAGTTCTCCAGAGCCTTAATGACCTAATTATTCTATTCAGGTGGTGCAGCAGAGGCACATCTAAAAGTTGCAGGACTGCGGCCCTCGAGGACTGGAGTTTGAGACCCCTGCTTTAGAGGCAATGGGATGGAAATATTAGCTATTTGTAGCGCTGATGGAAAAAAAAAGTTCTGCTGGAGCAAAATGAGGCAGAACCGTAACGGTGCCGATCGAAAATCAAAGAGAAGGTCTGTTAGGAGTAATCTGTGGAGGACACGCTCAGCTATTCTGCTTTGGTTTTACTTGGTTTCCTCAGGAATTGGTCTGTGTGCTAAGCGATAAAAAGCACAAGTAGAAGGTGATAAAGTTGGCCCAGAACCTTTTGCCTGGAATGAAAAGTGGCCTGACACTTCCTGTTTAAGCAGAAACAGCACTGCTGAGCTGCTTGGTCCTCTTTGTATGGTTCACCCTAATTCAGTGGCACTTACAGTGCAAACACTGGAGAGAAGGAGAGGTTATTAACAGGAAGAGACCTGAGAGATCAGCTGGTAGGTGGCCTTTTGAGGGAAGAAAAAAAAAACCAAGGGAGAAAGAAGGGTGAAAATGTACTGTCCTCTTGAAATATGAGTAAGCAGACGGAAAACAGCCAAAAAATCTTTGTGAAAGAGCGACAATTCGTCCGTGAAGCTAGTCATATTAAAGGAGTTCGACATTCACATTCCACTCACGCTTAGGTTTCTATGATCTCGGACAGGACTTTAATGTGAATACAGGAATCCTCCTCCCTCGGCTTCACCAAATGTGCTTCCAGCCACGTGAGGCACAAATTTAAACCCACAAGCCAGTTCCTGTGAGCGTCACGTTAAAACTTTGGGATCATGTGAAAACTGTTGCTGTGCTGTAACACAGGGGGGGGGGGGGGGGGGGGGGGGAAATACCGTGGAACATGGTAAACATACAGAGGAACTGATGGTTTCAGGAAATAAACAAGTTATCAGGCATTACTGTATAACAACTATGTTTAAGTTAAGTTCACGTTAACCAGGTCTCTAATATGTCTTTATAATTTGCATTACTTCAAGTTCTGGGCTGGAAGAGCATTTTAAAGTAAATGGTTGTTTTTAATGACATTAGAAACTACCGTCCCAGTTTGTCAACAGACTGATCTCTCATACAGAGAGATTTAGGAAAACTATAACAGTAAAACTCTCTGGATGTTGTCCAGCTAACGCACAGGAATGTATCCGCCTCTGGGACATTGAATCATTCTAAGTGTCACCATTAAATGAGCTCATCGAATAACAATGAACGTCCTTACTGGGATTTATTGCTGCAACTTTCTACTTGCACTGCTGGTCGGACTCTGTAGAGTCAGTTATAAGGAAGAATTATTTTCTCTTTGTGATAACATTTTTTTTATTATCCTTTGTATTTCAGTACAGATACTCATATTTACCCCACAGCAGTGTTTCCCAGCCCTGGTCTTTAAGGCTTACTGCCCTGCATGCTTCAGGTGTTTCCTCGCTTCAGCCCAGGTGATTTCAATTGACTAGTGTTTGTCAGCTGAATCAGACGGAGAAAAGCAGGGAGACATTTAAAACGTGCAGGGCGGTGTGCCTGGAGGACCAGGGTTGGGAAACGCTGCCTTACAGAAGCGAACGCGTCGAACAAGAATACACGTACCTTTACGCACAAAATAAAAAACAAAAATAACACATGCAGGAAAAGGAAAAAAAAGAATCAGGATTAGAATCATAACCCCTGGATCCTATAGCTTCAGAGCCCTTTCACATGAGGAAGAGATGTTGATGATGACTTTCATGGCCCCCGGGTCTGTAAAGGGTGGGGCAGAAGAAAGCCACTGTTAAAAGAAAACCATAAGAAGTCCAACATGGCTTCTGGCTAACTGCAAACATGTGGAAGGAGATTTGGTCAGACCAGACCAAACCTGAACTTTTTGGGCAAAATGCAAAACCCATTTAACGCTGAACACACCATCCCCGCTGTCGAATGTGGTGGTGGCAGCATCATTCTCTGGGGGTTCTTCTCTTCAACAGGGACAAAGAAGATGGTCAGAGTTAATGGAACATTACGAGAGTCAAATACAGAACAATGTTGGAGAAAACCTGTTCGAGTGCAAAAGACTTGAGACTGAGGCAGAGGCTCGGCTTCCAGCAGGGCAACCACCCTAAACATAAAGCCATGGCTACAATGGAACAACTTAGAGCTAAACATGTTCATGTGTTGGAACGGCCCAGTCAAACTCCTGACCCAAACCCAATCCAGAATCCGCAGCAAGTTCTAAAAACTGTTCTTCACAAACGGTCTCCATGTGATCTGACTGAACGTGTTTCAGTCACAGGATGATCTCAGCTGGTAGGTGATAGTAAAATCAGGAGCAGCTTAGTAAGCTAAGCTAGTACAAAGACTCAACAGGTAACAAGTAACATCTTTAATCCTCAAAAATTAAATCTAGTTTAGGTCATGATGCAGTGTTGTAGCAATCAAATTCTAAATTTCATAGATCTGGTTTCAGATTTATATGAATAGATTCACAGCTGGGAATTGGCGCAGGCGGCTACTGAACAGGAAGAAATGTCCAGCAAGGGTTGAGTTCTTGGACCAGGAGCTCCTCTTAGCAGCTTTTAAAGATTATTTGCTCTCCTGAGGAGCGGATTTTACATCCGACTGGGATGAGTCTGTTTAAAAAACAAGCCCAGGTCGTTTGGCATCGAACAGCCCGGCCCCTTAGCAGGGGGTTGTCTGGAATCACATTATCTGTGATCTGCTCACTGATGTGGTAGTAATGCGATATGGATTTTTTCTTCGGTCCTGATAATCTTCACCGTGCACAATAACTACCCTCACATTCAAGCAATCCTGAAGAGGAACTGCTCCAAAACTTTTCAGACTTCTTATCCGTAATTATAGCCTGTATCTGTCTCATGTTTACAGATGTTTACGCCATTAACTGGTGGGAGTACAACCAGATGAGCACAGTATTATGGACAGATCACTGGAACGCATGCAGAGACCTTTTCATAAACCTTGACTCCTAATAATAAGGGCACGTTTTCTTTGTTTTTCTCAGCAGTCTATGGTTGTGTCAACTGATATAAGAGACATCGCTAGCCAGGTCATTGTCTTCGTAAAACACTTCGCTCTATTCAGATCTTGCTTACACCACAGTCTGGGTTTTTTCCCACTGAAGTGAATTCCTCCGGTGGAATTTCAACCGGGCAAATCAGCAAACGGAAAGGGAAGTTGTGAAGGATGATGTCGCTTTTTTGGGGGGGGAATTGTAGTCTGCCTGTAGTTTTAGCGACGTCAGCAGAGGAAGTGAACGAAGCCGTTCAGTCTGTGTTTCCAAATATTAAATTAAGCAACAGTCTTGTTCAACTCTGCGCTTGTCTCTTCACAGTGGAGGATGGTTGTTTACAATGCAGGCGATTTCTGGTAAGCTTCATAGTGTCGAACTGGTGCCTTACATATGTCATGAGCAAACATGAGCGATTGGGTAAGATAAAAAATTTTGAGCGAGTTTACACCTACAGGAAGCAATCATCTCTCAGTAGACGAGAGCCTAAATCCTCTGGACGAAGCAAAACAAAGAACCAGGCTGACCTTTACTAGGCTCACACCGGGCTAACGCTAGCCAAAATCTTTGTGGTAAAATTCCAGGAAACATGCCATAGGAATTAACACGGATTTGTGGGAATTAATGGGACTAAAGTTTGTTTTTAAAATATTAAAGGTTGACTGGGATTTTCTTTTTTTTTTCTTATTTGAGCACAACTTTGACCAAAAACAACAAAATTTCTTGCAGGTGCAGTTCAGTTCTTCAAAAGCCGCAGTGGTAATCGCTTGCTGTCTAGACTGCCGATGTGACATTTGGAGATAATCACAGAAAAAAAGTCAAGTTGCTTCATATGACACAGGTCATACCTAAGCAATTTTCTTACAGTGCCCAAAAATGAATAATCTTTGTTTTATATAAATTGGTAGAGTAGCTGTAACACTGAATGAGTAAAGCTTACAACTAAAGACGTTTCCTTTTAAATGAAAGATTTTTGTCTGTGAGGGCAAAAAGAGCAATGTGGTATTTTCTTCAGTTTTAATTGCGTTTAGATGAGAACAG
Organism: Xiphophorus hellerii; assembly: GCF_003331165.1. Lineage (NCBI taxonomy): Eukaryota > Metazoa > Chordata > Actinopteri > Cyprinodontiformes > Poeciliidae > Xiphophorus > Xiphophorus hellerii. The sequence goes on from NC_045683.1 coordinate 29,267,103, forward strand.
ATCATTTGAGTCATAATCTAGCCGTCAACATTGTGAAGTTTTCTGTTTAAGTAACAAAAGCCTCCTTTAATTGTTTACTATCTCACTACGTATTGCTCAAGCTGCCTTCATAGCTAAGCATCTTTAAACATTTAAACTGAGGTAAAAATAAAAAAAGCAGATCCTTGGCTTTGTTTTGGTTTTTAGTTTTCAGAGAATTATGCCATAATACTGCGGATATTTAGCATTTTATGACGCAGTGGGAGGAGGCAATACGCCCATGGCACAAGAGCCGAGTCAAAACTCCCACAGTGACGGTGTCAGCTTTCCATATGCACATTTTTATCGAGTTAAAAAGAAGCAGTGGAATAGTTTCCTTTAAAGTTCATTACAGTAACTTTTTTTCTTTTTGCACAAACTGAAAGAAGCTTTTTTTTTCTGTACACTACTGTTCAGTTTTTTACTGAAGTGTGGGTGTTTTCTGCATTAGTGTGAAGTTCAGAAAGTGCAATTAGGATTTCCAAACATAATGTAATATTATAGTAATACAGCATGACACTGCTTAGAGCACAAGACATAGAATTAGACTGAATAGATCTGCCCTTATGGAATGGGCACATTGTCACCAATATCCGATCCAAAAATGTTTTCCGATATTGGGACCAATACAGGTATTAATATTGAATCGGTGCATCTCTAGTTCATAGCTCAGGCCGTGGTTGAAGTGAAAGTCTGCGCCTGTCGGTGTGTGTCGGTGTGTGTCTGCCATCGATGTGGCCGCTTCATGTCTCAGGGTTGACCCGTGATGACATCAGACAGTCCAGCATTTTGTGTGATCTTGCAAAGGTAACACACATTGAACTTAACTGATATTAATTAGAATTTTTCCTGCCTTTCAGAGTCGGAAACACGCCAACAAAGTGCGGCTGTATTACATGCTACATCCTGTGGATGGAGGCTGCCCGGCCAAGAAGCTCAGAACAGACAATGTGAGTCCTTACTGTTAAATCTCTATTTTCTTCTTCAGCTGTGTTTCCCCCATAGCCTCCGTAATCACTTGCAACATGCACACATGGAGTCAGGGCTGTGGGAAACATTCATTGTGATCGCTGATTATCCACCTCATGTGTCAGAACAGCAGACAGAAAAACGACAACGGTTTCTACCCCGGTGAGCAACGGGTGGCAGAGGACGCCAACCTTTCATTTAAACCCGACACGTTGTTTGGGATTCGGCCCGCAAACCGTCCGCAAGCACAAAAGTTCTGCTGGTGAACAAGTTTGTCCCAGTTAGGGGAAAATGGAGAGTCACTGTGATAAGATTCCACGTTGGCGTGACGATGGAAGGCACTCTCTGGGTTTCACTCTAAGTGTCGGAGTGATGATGCTCAGGGGAAGAGACGGAGGTTTGTGCTGCAGTGATCGGGACGCTGCCAGCTATCAGTGGAGAAATCAGAGTTTGTGATCCAGATAAGGATGCATCAAGGGACACTAATGCTCTCTCCTGACTCTCCTGCTGCCTCTGCTCATCATCCAGTTCTGCTGTTGTTTCTGTTCGCCTCTCCATTCATCCCTTCACTCCGCTCCGCTCTTCTCCGCCTGTCTGTCTTCCTTCGTTCTAATTTCCTCTCCTGCCCTCTCTTCCCTCTGTCACACTCCTACAATCACATCTTTTCTCCCCCCTTCATCCTTCCACCTCTGGGTAGTTTTCCTTCATCAGCTTTATTTTTTTTTTTCAACCCTAGTTTTAATCAATTAATGATCACTGTCATAAGTCTTTATCTGACATTTTGTCATCTATTTCCCTCTCCTGTTTGTGTCATTTCTTTTGTTAGCCATTTTTGCTTCCCATTCTTTCCTTTTTAGGTTTCATTTCTAAGTCAGTTACATTTGTTTCTCCAATTTTTTTTCATCTACTGTGTTTCTCTCTTATGCTGTTTCTTTTTATACTGTGAGTTATGCTGTGTCATTTTTTCTTCAGCTTCATGTATTTTTCTTTTTCATTTTTTTGCAATTACTTTTATCACCTTGTTGAGTTTCCAGTAAATCTTTATTCTTTTTTGCTTACACCCTTGGCTTTTTCCCCCCTCTCTTTTCACTTCTTTTATTTTCCATCTCTCCCTTTTATGCCGATGTTTATGTTTTATTTTTATTTCATCTCTATCCCTTTCTTATATGGACAGTTTGCTATTCTCTTCATATTTAATGATTAGCTCCAGGTACAAAGCTGGCTGATATGATGCAGAGGAGAACGGTAGATGTTTTATGTGAGGAATGCTCCCACTAGCTCAGGTTATAACAGGAAATAATATTAGCTACCATAACTATGCAGATGACACACAGCTCTACATTACGATGTCACCAGTTGACCTTTGACCCCATCCAATCACTGAACAGATGCTTAGAGCAGATAAATGTGTGGATGTGCCAAAACTTTCTCCAGCTGAACAGAAACAAAACTGAAGTTATTATTTTTGGACCTAAAGGGGAACGATCTAGAGTTATAGATCTAGAGTTATAGATCTAGATCCAATGCACAGCTTCAGTTATTACAACTGAAAACCAGCAATCAGGCCCGAAACCTGGGAGTAGTGATGGACTCTGACCTGAACCTCCAGAGCCACATAAAGACAGTTACAAAGTCGGCCTTCTATCACCTGAAGAACATTTCCAGGATTAAAGGACTAATGTCCCAGCCAGATCTAGAGAAACTAATTCATGTGTTCATCTTCAGTCGTATTGATTATTGCAACAGCGTCTTCACAGGTCTGTCCAACAAATCAATCAAACAGCTGCAGCTGATCCAGAATGCTGCTGCTCGCGTTCTCACTAAAACCAGGAAGATAGAGCACATAACACCAGTTTTAAAGTCCCTCCACTGGCTCCCTGTGGCTCAAAGAATAGACTTTAAAATACTGTTGTTAGTTTATAAATCACTGAACGGCTTAGCATCACAATACATTAAAGATCTGCTGTTGTTGTATCAACCCTCCAGACCTCTCAGGTCTTCCGGTTCTGGTTCTGCTCTGCATCCCCAGAACCAGAACCAAACGAGGAGAAGCAGCTTTCAGCTTCTATGCACCACAAATTTGGAACAAACTTCCAGAAAACTGTAAAACAGCTGAAACACTGACTTCTTTTAAATCTCAACTAAAAACCCACCTGTTTAGGATTGTATTTGAAATGTAATCAATTACAAATTTATTGATGGAACTTGACTTAATGTCGTGTTTTGATTATTGATTCTATATTGCATTGTGTTTCTGTGTTTGTAATGATGTAAAGCACTTTGAAATGCCTTGCTGCTGAAATGTGCTACACAAATAAAATTTGATTGGTTGATTGATTGAATGGCAGCGAGGTTTAAGCTGTTTTATTATAGTGTGGATCAATAATCTGTCCGATTACTGATTACCTATCTTTAAGAAGTCTGACCTGCCAATCCCAATTTTGGTCAATACGGATTTTTGTTTTCTGAAACATTGCTGAATGTAGTTATAAAGTCGCTGAGTTGGCAACAGTGGGATGACTATTGTTGACGGCATGACCTGGTGGGCGGGGCCAACAGTCAAACCTCTCTCACAGGAGAGCAGACAGTCGTTGATTTTTACACCTTTTTCGAGGTTGATGAGACCAATTGATAATATCTGCTTCACATGGAAGTATCCGCCAATCATTGTTTTCTGAAACATTGCTGAATGTAGTTATAAAGTCGCTGAGTTGGCAACAGTGGGATGACTATTGTTGACGGCATGACCTGGTGGGCGGGGCCAACAGTCAAACCTCTCTCACAGGAGAGCAGACAGTCGTTGATTTTTACACCTTTTTCGAGGTTGATGAGACCAATTGATAATATCTGCTTCACATGGAAGTATCCGCCAATCATTGTTCTCCCTAAATCAAGGAAATTTGGGTCAATTTACGGGCTGGCTGTAATACAGAAAGAGATTCTGGAAGGATCTTGATGGAGTAGAAAGTGGTGATGAGAGCAGATCTGAATGGACATGTTGATGAAGGAAACAGCTCCTTATGAGTGTGTGTGTGTGTGTGTGTGCATGGTTGTTTGTCCTGTCTGTCTCTGTGTTTCCCTGCGACAGACTGGCGACCTGTCCAGGGTGACCCCGCCTCTCGCCCGGAAGGCTGGAGATGTTAGCTGGAGACAGACACCAGCACCTCCCAACCCCATTAAGGACAAGGGTGTTAGAAAATGGATGGATGGATGGATGGATGGATGGATGGATGGATGGATGGATGGATGGATTGATTGTTCAATCTTAGGAACATGCATAATGTAAAATGGACCATTTCATAAGGTTTGATAGAAATTCCATAATTATATAAAAGTCTTGTCCCTTTTTGTTTATAACAAATCAAACATAGTTATGACTAAAAGGGTTTGTGTGTCAATATTATGTGACACACAAACCCATGTCATATGTAAAGACCAAAGTTCACATTTATAATTGCAGTTTAATATTTACACTATCAATATCTTGTTTCATCAAACTGTGTGCAGTGGAGAAATTAATGAAAATATATTTAAGCCTTTAGTTTAAGCCTTATAAACTAAACTTATAGCAGCTTTGGATTCACTGTGTTATAAGCCGGACTGTTTATGTTTTGCAGGGGCCTCTGTGAACAATATCCTGTGGAAGGACTTAGTGTAAATGTTCTTGACAAATAAATTAAAGTGCAACGGAAAACTCAGCTAATAGGATTTAGTCCCTGACATTCAAATGTGTCTTGTTTGTACCTGAGGATGTATTTTATTGCAGAGGTTAGACTACAAATGCACGATTGATCTATTGTACTTTACATGCCTGCGGATAGTGTTTGGCCCAGACTGAAGCCACAAAGGCAGCGCTGACAATTTAATCCATAAAGACAATACTCATGCACCAAAGTACAAGAACATGAGAGATGAAGAAATACAAGGTTATGATGGACCTGGGACTTTTCCAGAATGAATGGATTCATGATCTGGGTAGTTATTAAAGTAAACTTCTAAATAACCTGTGGTTTTATAGGCAGGTCGCATTCACCCGACCCCAACGTCATTGATATACGACAAATGCCACTATTTTGTATTTTGTGTCTTGTTACGCAGATGTGGGAATGAAAACAACAATCATGGTGGACCACAGTAAGGATTGCGTCCTCTACTGCGCATGAGGGCCTTAGATGGCAAAGCCCTTCCTCAGATCACCCACAGAACTAAGCCACTGCACTTAATCATTTCCGGTAACCATAGCGAATACATTTCATTTTTTGTTTTTCCCACTGTTAACTCCTCCATAATTTTAGGTTTTGAATGGCTACAACGACACATTCCACACATCAACTGGTCCAAAATGCATATAGAATCCTGGTCAGCTAATTGTCACTCCACCTGTCTCCGTTCAGCAGTTCCTCTGGGCCCGACACTGTCAGAAGTACAGGAAGTAGATTCCCCCGACTTGTCTTCCATCCCAGCCGAATACCATGATTTAACACCGGTTTTCAGTAAAACTAAAGCTCTTTCTCTTCCACCCCATCGTCCTTATGACTGTGCTATAGATCTTCTCCCCGGAGCACCACTACCCACTAGCCGCCTGTACAATATTTCACGTCCTGAACATGAAACCATGGAAAAATATATCAAAGACTCACTGGCCGCTGGCATAATTCGTCCTTCCTCCTCTCCTCTGGGTGCTGGGTTTTTCTTCGTAGGGAAGAAGGATGGATCCCTTAGACCAGTGGTCCCCAACCACCGGTCCGCGGACCAATTGGTACCGGGCCGCTCAAGAAATAATGAACTACTTCCGGATCTTTTATTTTGAAAATCCTAAACCGGATTTTACCGGTTACGTCTTGCGCGTACCGGCTCAAAATTGAGCCAACTTGCAGCAGAATGAGTAACAAAACAACATCGGAGTACTGCGGCGCACCACTCCCCCCCCAAACAACAGCATCGGACCTCGATACTTACCACACTAAATATCCTTAAGAAACACAAAGTCAATTCTCGACGACCCGTCTGGATCCTAAATGCTTCAGTGCATTGAGATTCTAGCATTCAAAGCCTCAGAACTTCTTCGATCTATTGTGATATACACGAGGTCATTTATGACCTCATCACTCACTCACTGTAGTTCTATGGCAGGGTCCTTAGACTGACTTTATTGTCATTTTGCATGCACAGGGTGTATACAGAACGAAATTTCGTTGCATACGGCTCAGGACAATGTTTTGAGGTTCCAATGTTGTGAGGTTACTCCAGAATAAAATAAAATACAGTATAAAATATGAATATAAATATGAATATAAAATATAAAGTGCAGGACTGACAGTAAAATAGAAGTTATTTAGCTCTGTACATGTGCAAGGTATGAAGTGGAGACCAGTTTTTGAGTGCGGTCCAGTTAAGAGTTCAGCAGTCTGATGGCAAGTGGGAAAAAGCTGTTTCGGAACCAGGTGAACCTGCACCGGATGCTGCGGAACCTCTTTCCAGAGGGCAGCAGGGAGAACAGTCCATGGTGGGGGTGTGAGGGGTCACTGACGATGTTTCGGCCTCGGGACACGCAGCGCTGGGATGAAATGTCCTGAATGGAGGGAAGGGGGGCCCCGATGATCCTCTCTGCTGTCCGCACCACCCTCCTCACGTTCTTCCAGTCAGAGGCGCTGCAGCCTCCACACCACACAGAGAGGCAGCTGGTCAGAATGCTCTCTATGGTGCTTCTGTAGAACGTCTTGAGGATGGGCGGGGGCAGGTGTGCTCTTCTCATCCTCCGCAGGAAATACAAGCGTTTCTGTGACCTCTTGACCAGAGACGTGGTGTTCACAGTCCAGGTGAGGTCGTTTGTGATGTGCACCCCCAGGAATTTGGTGCTGCTGACCACCTCCACAGCCGAGCTGTTGATGAGCAGTGGAGCGTGGCTGGGCCGGTTCTTCCTGAAGTCGACGATCATCTCCTTCATCTTGTCAACGTTCAGGATCAGGCTGTTGTCTCTGCACCAGTCCACCAGCTGCTCCACCTCCTCTCTGTAGTCCAGGTCGTTGTCGTCTCTGATGAGGCCCACCACCGTTGTGTCGTCCGCGAACTTCACGATGTGATTGGTGGCGAACCTGGGGGCACAGTCGTGTGTCATCAGAGTGAACAGCAGAGGGCTCAGGACGCAGCCCTGAGGGGAGCCTGTGCTGAGGGTGATGACATCGGAGGTGTGTTGTCCAATCCGGACTGACTGAGGTCTGTCGGTGAGGAAGTCTAGCAGCCAGTTGCGCAGGGGGGTGCTTCTGATCGTTGCTATGGAAACTGTCAGATCAGTTCTGCATGACTCAAACTACACACAAAATAATGACTAAATATTGAAATACTTGTATTTATTTATTTAACATGTAAAGATGAACAATATATCTATATATGAATATATATAGATCTGTAGCGTAATTTATATATATATATATACTGTATATATATACTTTATTTACTATATTATACTACACTAAACTATATAGTATTATATACTTTATTTACTATATTTTAGACTGTGGCAGGAAGCCGGAGCGCCAATGAGCTCTAAACACATTAATAGATGTTTTAAATGCGCAATACAGGTGTGGAAGAATCTCCTTGCAGCAATGACACGTTCAGAGATCACCTTCAGTGGAGCAACTTTAAAAGGTGTCATTTCATTTCAATATTTTAATTTCCAGCAGCAGGTTAGGCCCTACACGAGTCAGAGCAACCTGATTCCTGTTACCACAGGCAGATTGAGATGAAAAATAACCCAATTAAAAATGTCCCCATCTCATTTGGATTTGGCAGAACGAGGAAAAGTTTTGACCAAACCAGTGTGAGACTTGCACGTTGGTTCTCTCCTTGTTTCGTTTTTTTTGTGTGTTTGTGTTTTTTTTAAGTGTCACAGTAAATCACTGTTGGGTCTATGGGCCGACCTTAGGCCCTTCGTAAAAGGGCACATTGTCATGATGGAAGAGAGCTACACTTAAACTACACAGATGTGATGCGACCAGGCTGTGCTTAAAAGGTGGCACAATCTAAAAATATACTCAGCAGCTCTGCCTCCAGACACTGGGAGTGTGTCTGACCTGGCACAGCCCTACATATGGACCCATTGGTCTAATGGCATCTGACAACTGGACACGCTGCCGGTTATGCTAGTCGCTTTGATAACCTGCTCTCATGTTGAGGTGGGGGATGGGTGGAAGTTGGGTAGCATGTTCTTGATTAGAGAAAAGTAGCTGGACGTGTTCTAGTATAGGGTTCTGGTTCATCGTGTTTTCTACCAAAGTGATTAGTTTTGGCTAGATAGAATAAAAGTTTCGCTCTGTTACTGCTAGCGAAACTAGAGCTAGTTTCGCTAGCTCTAGGAAACTTAAAACTCGCCAATAAGATCAACAGTATCAAATATGGAGCTTTTAACTGCAAACCCCGGTTGTGTCGCTTTATTTTGACACTGTGGTGTCTGTGTTCACATCCTACTTAATCTTCTGCAGAGTAATGAAGTTCAGACAGATATGGATGGTTGCATAAGAATTGCACTACAACTTTATTTTCCTTGACACTGCAAAAAAAAAAGAAAAAGAAAAAGAAAGCTCTGAGGTTGTACAAGGCGATAAGATTTTCATAAAAGATTTAGAAATGCCGTTCTGATGTGATTCATAAAGCATGCAAGCCCTGAGGGATGATAATTGCAGTTGTAGATTTAGAACACGTCCAGCCACCCCTAATTTAATTAGATTGCCAATTAAATTAGGGGTTTAAATTTATTGCAGGAAATCAATATGTTGTTGACAGCTTTGCCAATTCAGTTGTCAGATACTAGACAGAGCAGTTATGTTGCTTACAGCTTGTTTGATAGAGTTTGTCACACTGCCATAGACATATATTAGAGATTACTTACAGATTTTTTCCAATGTTTTTTTGTTAAATATTACACTTTAATGCTTCAAATAACACTGGGTTACAAAAAAAATTGGGGGGAAATTGTTTGTGTTTTTTCAACTGAATTAGGACTATTTTCCACCACTCAATCCAAAAACGACATCCATTTTTCTCAATCAGGTCAGGTTTTTATTCTGATTTGATTTAGAGAAGTCTGATCTCCTGACTAAATCAATGACATTTTTGTGACATCATCAGCTCATACTTTTGTCTGGTAAAGAGTTATTTATCTCCTTTCAGCTTCACTTCTCCTCCCCGCTCCGCAGAAGAAAAGAAGTCCAAAAGTGAAAATCAAACAGAAATTGGATTTAAAAAACTCCAGGATTTACAGTGCTTTCTAAATCTCGGTGGAATACACATGTAAACACACATCAGTGTGCGAGTGACTGAATGCTTTGTAAAGCGCTCTGGACTACATAAATCTCTATACAGCCATAAAAAAAGCTCGATTCATGCCGAGACGTTTCTTGAACTCAATTATTCAAAGGTACACGAGTGTTACTAAAAAGATGTGTGGCATTCCACATTAACTGAACTTTTAACTTGTCAAATATAAATAGCGTGTGTGTTGCATTTTATTGGCACGGTTCAGCTAGCAGCAGTAAATCCCATATGCATATTCATGTGTGCAGACTTGTGTAGTTGATCTGGTGGTTCTGGTGTTTGCCTGCCAGTTTATTCAGCTGCCAGTTCTGATTAAATCAGGCCGTCAGCGTCACTGCAGGATCCTGACGGAGCTATCGCACTCGAGATGGCACAGTTGTCTGCCCCGGCTCCGCTGAACAAGAAGTGATTGTGGTCCTGCGCTTCATTGCCTCAATCCCACCTTGAGCAATATCCAGCAGATTGCACTCCCACGCACACGCGCGCACACACACGGCATATTTCATGTAACACATTAAATCAAAGGCATGACCTAAACGCATTTTTAAAAAAAAACAAAGAAAGAAGACCTGTCTAGATTTAAGTTCTCTCTCGTCCAGAAGGCCGAAGCATCCTTCCTCTTCTTCTCCAGGACCAGATCTGTGAAATAATAAATCCAGCAATAAGGATGTGGTTTTGACATAATCCATGAATTCAACAATATTCACGGTGGGAGAAATAAATTCAGCAAAGTATGATGAAAACTTAATTTTGTCTCCAAAGTGTTCAAACATAAGGATTTCTGTTTAATTATAATATAATTAAAGGGTACGAAATGAGCTACAGATGGCCAGCCTAAGAATAAACTGCATACAGATGCAACACACGTCTATAATGCTGGTGCAGATTGTTATTTGCACATTTGTGCTGTTTGCTTACATAATTTAAACAGCCGGAGAGAATTGTAGACAATGTATAGCTTATTGTCTCCCATGTTTTATTTCGTCACAGTCGACAAATGTTTTCTTTTTAAGTAATTCTTACAGTCATGAGTTTAAATTTTAATGCTGCAGTTTGCAACTTTTACAAAAACAAGGATTTTACATATTTCTTTAATCCGTCACTGTGACCTGATATTTTGTGTGACACACATGATCTGTAAATAACTCCAGCTTCCTGTGGTTCTACAACCACCTACAGAAACACACCACTTGGTCAGAAACAACCAATCAGGGCCAGGAGGAGGGTCTTAGCGCTGTTAATCACTCTCGTATTGCCATGAATGCTAAGGATAGTTAGCATGGCCACCAATGACGGCAGATAAACAGTTTTCCTGGAACGGTACGTTGTTCCTCCGATATTGGCACACTGAGTAGCACATACACAAGACTGATTGACAGCTCTAAGACCTTTCTCGTGGCTCTGAAAAAGCAAGACACCTCCTCAGTCCTGCTGGTTTTGTATTGAATATGTTTCCTCAGCTGGAACGAACTAAAAAATAGACTTAGGAAAGTGGAATACGGTTTCACCTTCATAACGTCACATTTCAGCTCCTGTCTCTTTGAAACATAATCCTCACTCTTCCATTTGTCTTCCCTAAGTGCCTCCACTTTTCATTGCAGAGCGGTTTCATGTGAATTGTTGCTCTTAGTATCTATTAAAGGGCCGTGATTTGGCTAAAGCCTCTCTCTGAGAGCAGAGGTCAGCACAAAGAAGGACCCCAGGCGTGCATATCTGAGGGAAGTGGAGCAGTTCATAGTGAAAAGTGTTGCCATATGCAGCCGGAAACTGGAAGTGTGTGAGATCACACAGCGTAAATGTTGAATAATTGAAAATCATAGAAACGTACACTCCCTGGGAGCCGCAGTGCAGTTTTCTCAGAAAGAAAAAAATTGATACCGGAATGAGTTCATTTAGAAATATCAAAGCACCTTGAAAAATGGGTCATCAGTAGCTGGCTTACCAAGAACTGCCTCTTGAACAAGACAAGAATGTAACGTCCTCCTTTGACTCTGAAACATTATTCATGGAGGGTTACATTTATGTTATGTTGCTTGCAAAACTGTTTGCATAGTTCCACATTTTGTTGCGTTACAGTAACGAGGTAAGCCAACACCGTGGGTCAGAACTGTGAAAAGTAAAGTGGTAGTTTACAAACTACCCCAGTGAGGACGTCTGTGTCTTTGACACTAACTCGTGAAGTCTGAGATACACTTGGCGTTTTCAAGCAGTGCCATTTGCCAGAACACTTTTATGAAAGCGATCCTTAACCTGAAGGAGCTTTTATCCTGGTGAATCAAAACAGATTTACAGGGATCCCCAGTCTCCTCTATTCTTGCCCCATTAACTGCATATAAACTATTAAATTAAATGATTGCACTTCAGTGATTAATTAACTTTGGCGGCATAACTTCCTCCTGACCTGCTTGTGCAGAATCTTGAATCAGGGCTTTGACGTTGAAGCATGAGTGCCACCTTGGCCAAAGTTTTAAATTCAGGAAACATTTCTGCAACGGTTGGCACATATATGATTATGAATCTCAAGGGATTTTTCTGCATAAATAAAGAATTATTAATAATAATAAAAGGCTCTCTGGACAAGGGGTTACCTGATCCTCACTTAAACGGGAGGAAATCCAGCAGATTGCCCTTCTTCTGCTCCGCTGGTTCTCCTGGCCATAACTCTGCAATGCACTGACAGCCCATGGACTGGGAGACGGACTTAGTCCAGGTCAGAGAGGATGTTGAAGTATGAAATACCTGAAGGAGAGAGTAATCACAGAATTCTGAGGAGCTGGAGGGACTGAACAATATTAACAGTAGTTTATGATCACTGTTTTTCACTCAAATGCATCCATCCCTCCTTACATGAGGAGAAGGGCTGGTGTTAAATGTGATTGGCCGGTGTTAGTGGGCTGCCGATCTATTGGTTTTGAGCAAATAAAATGTTAGGGTTGTTGGTCCCAAACCTGTCGACCCACTGGGAAAATGCCCGGTATGCCTGATGGCCAGTCCGCCCAGGAGCAGACCAGCAGTGATGATCAGTTAGACTCCACTTCATGGGTTTTTTTTGTTTGTTTGCTTTGGTGTCTTGAAAGCATCCACAGGTCTGAGTCTCAGTAAGGTCCAGGCTACTTGTATACTTTTGAATACATAAACAAATCTTTGGCGTAAAGTTGATTGCAAATAAGAAAAAATGTAAAAAAAAAACAAAAAACTGTCTTGGCAAGGCAAAGCAGCCACTGCCAAAAGGCTGACAAAATACAAGCCATCCATCACACTTAAGCTAAAGAGGAAAAATGTCATTCATTGGTGGCCTGGCATGTTTCTATTAAAATTTAAAAACGTACATTAACATTTTCCCACAGCTTTTTGAACGATTGCACATTAATCCAAAGAGACCAACCAGGATGTATTCCCCCCTGCTGTTGGTTTGGCCTGCAGGTTTAATATGAAGGTCACTTCACTGTGTGTGCGCTGCAGCAGCTGTAGGGTATAGTGTCTGCTTAGTGTTGCCTGCATGCTTCGCTTGGCAGGAAAACACCGGATTGTCCACAGCTATGTTGGGAGCCAGTCTTTATTTATTTATTTATTTTTTTAAAATCTTGTCCTGTCCTATTTCTTCTCTGTGCACCTCAGGGGACATGCACACGAGTAGCTGGAGCTTCCCGGCCTCCTGATTTAGCCCAGACATTATCCTGTGCCGAGCCAGGTTGGGCCCGGCCAGATTCTGACTGGCCGTCACCCTGGGGGGGCCGGTGCGGCGCTCGGATTAGCGACGAGGAATAAAACGCTGGAATCTCCCAGCGGTGGGGAAGGAGGGAGGGTGTGGGTTCACCACCATTTGTGAACCGGGCTGCAAAAACAAACGGCACCAGCCCGACGCAGTGAGACGTCACACGTCTTTACTATGGCGCAAACAGAGCGAGGCGAGGGACACGAGGTTCTACTTCCGCCCAGAAGAGAATGTGCTGCACAGCGCTGACAGCAAAGAGAATCTACTGCCTGCAAATCAAAAAGATTATTTTATTAAGCCTCATGTGAATAGAAACAAGCCCAACTCCCCTCAGCCTCCACCCCATCCCCTCCCCTCCACCTTCTCCCTTCCTGTCTCCATTAGTTACATATTCTATGAAGTGTGGCAGAGACCTACATTGTACCAGTGCAGAATTCTGTTATTTCTCATTGCTGAGCGGAGATTACGCTACAAACGGCAGCCGAGGCAGAGCGTGTGTTTGGTTTTGTGATGACTCATGAGGTTCTGGGGAAACAAATGGAGAAGCAAGATCTTTTTTTTTTTTTTTTTTTTTTTTTTTTTTTTTGTCCTGCGACGCCTTCTGCTCAAAAGTCCAATGCAGCTGAGACTCTTGTCTGCCTGTGATGCTGCGACTGTCAGGCTGGGAACACACACCTACACCGCTCCATTAATTACATTCCTCTGCAATTAGCCCCTCGTTTATACAGCTTTAATTAAGCATGAAATTATGGATCCCGCCTGTTTGAGGCTAGCATCTCATCTCCTGTTGCGAATGCTACTGTGAAATCCTTCATATGAAATGGAGTTCTGCGCCTGATGCATCCCTGGTGGCTGAAGAAACGGAGGCTCCAGAGAGTTTCTACATGAGAATTAGTAAAGGACAAGACCAAGGGCAGGAGGAGGGGTTGTGTGTGTGTGTGTGTGGGGGTGGGTGTGGGTGTGTGTGTGTGTATCAGAATGACTCACAGCACAGAAGAGCTTCTCTGTTATCACACTCTGTTTGGGGGAATAGCTGCGGTTTTCTCCCTGTGGACATTGGAGTTGTTTGCAGTGTTGCAGCTCACAACACGCAGCGTTTCAGTAAAACATTGAGAGTGAAAGTTCAGAAAAAGAAACTAAAATAACTTTAGCTACTGGATAGTCTATTTGTCCGCCACTAGATTCTTTATGTCTTGAGTCATGATGGAAAGACTTTTCCATGACTGACACTGGAAAACCGATTTAAAGTGTTGCTTGTTCCTTCCACAGCAATTCAGAGGGAAAGACGTAACCAGGAGCTGCTAATCAAATAATCAAATATTAGCACAATGTCAAGAAGGAACGATGACATTTTCCTTCGTCAAAGGAAAATTGTGGAGAGATTCTCTCCACATTCACATGGTTGGTACAAATATATATTTGCAACAAGTCACGTTTTTAGCATGAGAATGACTTCCGTTAATTGCCAGATTTTAGTGCGGAGATACTTTGCAGAAGAAGTGTGAAAGCTCTCATTGGCTATAATATAACAGTTGCGTAATCAACCTCGTGATTGATTACGCACTAGGTGGAGGAAGCCTCCTCTAATGGAGGCAAAGCAACCCACCGTTACAGGAAACCAGTTTCACCAGTGGCTATGTTAACTAACCTTAGCATTCATGACAGGCTAAGCTAATAGGGGAAAAACTGTATCGTAGCGGAGAGCAAAGGGGGGAGTGGCGCGCACATGTGAGTGATTGACAGCTCTAAGACCTGCCTTCTGGCTCTGATTGGTTGTTCCTAGTTAGCACTGGTCTTTTTTCCCACCTTCATCTGTCTCTTATACTATCATGACATAGTGACAGTTTCAACAAACCAAATATGTTTTTGTAACAATTATGTCCTGCAGCTTTAAGTCTGGTAGCGTTGGAGTTTCTTAACATTTCTGTTCTGTGGGATAAAAAAAAAATAGCTACATTTGAAATAATGTAAATAATGTTAGGTTTTCTTTATTGAATCACCTAAATAACAGCTTATTTATCCAGCTCATCTACCAGCTGGACGTTTGCTCTCTTCAGTCCAGAACCTCCCACACAATGAATCTAGATTCCTCTGAGGGGAACCTTTTGTGTTTGAACCAAACACTTCTCTTCTATCACATAAAACTGCTCCACTGTGAAGTGCCCTCTACCTCTTTTTTTTTTTAAGAAAAGAGGACACTTAAAGTTATTTCACCTGCCTCTCTAAGCGAGTGTATCATTACCTAAATCATTAATTAGCGTAATTACCCTCCAACTTGAGTGTGAGGCAAAATAGATGCTTTCACGTCGCATAAAATTAGACGTTGATCAATGGGTCACATGACCTTCGGCCGCTATTCCTAACGGTGTGGAGAGCAGGGACTTTGTCTGCTGCCATGAACAACCTCAAAGTGTTACCTGGGTTAACCTGGTCACACAGGAGAGCTTTCATAGGAGCAGAGGAGTTAAAATGATTCATGTCTCAATCCGTGTTTTTGTTTTGTTGTCGAAGCAAACGCAACCCAGTTACCATTATAAATGATTCAATGATTCTCTCCACATTTACATGGTTGGTTTGTTGGTCTGACTGTTTTTCGTGTGTGTGTGTTTTTTTTTTTTTTGTCTCTGCGGTTTCGGTTACTCCGGGCACCAGCATATCACAAGAAGAAACTCTCCTCGTTCTCGAACGCTCTGAGTTTCAGTCGCCGCCGTTGTTCCGACACATCCGTCAACACCGAGTCTCTTCAGGACCATTTTTCCCCCTACGACGGTTGTTGGGTTGCTGTTATTTCTTGTCAAATATGCAAATAGTAGCAGAGGGAAGAAAACAAGTTTAAAAAAATAAATGTTCTGAAGACTTTATGGAAATTTCAGGGAATGGAAGGAACCACCACAAGCTCTGGCTTCCTGGTTTAATGTTGATTTAATCATCAGTGAAGCTTCGTGTGCGAGACGAGACACGGAAGGCTGCTCCATCCATGCATAAAGAAATTTGTTACTTGTCATGAGGAACATGACAAGTAACCATTGTGATAAAAATAGAGTCTGTTAAGAAAAAGTGATTGATTTTAATGCTTAATACAGTTGGTCTTGCGACATGTGTAAAGGGATGGCCAACGCTCTTGTTTGGAACAGTTTTCTGTTGAGCATGGGGAAGCAGGGCCTTTTTCCTCCCCCGCTGACACACAGAGCAATAAAATTTACAGGCCGATAGGGGTTAGAGACTTCTTGGCGCCTCGGCCCGTATCAGGCGGAGATGAGCGCGAAGTGGTCCGCCCTTTGACTTAGATAAAAAGCAGACACCTTTGCCATAATGAGGGGAGTTTCCAAGTTTTTCTGAGTGCTGAGGGAGTTTCTAATAGGTCAGCACGAGGAACGCCTTCTTTGCATACATTAAATAGGGAAACACCTCTTTCATTTTAAAAGTACAGGTCAGCAAGCCAACAGAGAGAGAGAGCGGCCGCTATTTTTTGCCTTTTTGTATTTGTTTTGTGTTTGTCTGTCTTCCCCCTTGTGTGTCTTTATTTTTTATGAGAAAATGCATATCTCTGTTCCTCTGCAGCTTTGTTGTTCATTGCTTTGTATGAGATTAAACTCTGTGATCTGTGACGTCAACACGCTTTGTTGTTGTTTCGTTTTAGCAGCACGCCGTCGCTGCACGTCGCCCACGGAGAACGTCACTCGCCGGTCCCGGGCAAAATTAAAAGAGGAAGAAGGAGCCAAACGTTTTATCCAAAGCTAGCATTAAATTACCTCTTTTTTTAATAAGTCTTAAACACAAAAATATATAATTGAGCTTTTCTCTGAAAAATGACAGCGGTGTCCTTTTTGGTGTACTAGGAACTTCAGCTCTGTGTTTTTTTGATCAACAGTTTGTTTTTTGATCTCTGCTTATTTTTGCATGCAGTTACTTCACAATAATGTTTATGGGGACGCTGTTGTGATCTGTGTTGATTTGAGTTCTTCTGTGTATTTATTTTGAGTTTCTGTCTCCGAGTCTCCCTGTTTTCCTGTCTTACCCCTTGATTGTTCCCTGGTGTGTCTCGTTTCCTTGATTACCCTCTGTGTATTTAGCCCTCGTTCCTCGTCGGGTCCTTGTCAATGCATCTGGTCAGTGTTGTTTGTCCATCCGTTGCCTCCAGTTGCTACCGGTGCTGAGCCCTGGCTTTCTGCTCTGCCGTGCTGCTGGACTTTTTGTGGCCTATTCTCTACAATAAACCTTCATTTTCATTTGAACCTGGGTCTACAGCGTTTGCCTCACCGCCTTCCACACCGCACTTCTTGACAGATGCACTGATCCACATTTTTTACTTGGATTCAGATATCTGATTAGTGTCGGGCAATACCAATCCAATACAGAAAAATAGTCCTGATTTTTTTATTTTTTTTAATGGTTCTTTTTTTTTTTAAACACAGACATTGTTGTACTAAAATATGAATGCATTTGATAACTTTGCACCTGTACAGCAGACTTAAATACATCAATAGTTTCACAAACTTGGTCAAGCAGGTAAAAACAACACAACTGTAATCTGTTCAATCAGTGCAATTAGGAGTAAAACAGCCAATGTGAAAGAAATGATAAAGAAACTGGGAGAAACAACAGGTTGACCACTTTGGCTAAACATGTAAAAATAAACTACAAAAAGCCTTTCAAATGGTTCAGAAAGTGCAATTAGGAATTCAAAATAAAATGTAAAATAAATATTAACGCAAGATGTCGCTCAGACACAAATCATAGAATTAGACTGAATAGATCTGCCCTTACGGGTTAGGCACATTGGAACCGATACCTGATCCTAGAATTAAAAAAATATATATATTGGGACCATTGCAGATATTAATATGGGATCGGTGCATCTCTACTGAACAGAAAATGTAATCAGTTTTTGAGTCGTCTCAAAAACTGACAGAAAATATCAGATTAAACGGTAAATTTCTCCCCCCTGAACAGCCTGGTGAGTGATGACCAATCCCTTCGTTTTCGCTTTTTGTGTCTCTGAAGAACAGAGAGGGAAAAGTTCCACTAATCGACTAAAGCCGAGATCACAAGAGTCTTTCTGCTGGCCGGGGGAAGGTGATGGAGTGCTGCTGAAAGTAATTGAGTACTGCTGAAATCCCAGATTGGATCCTTTGAGAGAAGAGAGGAAAGACTGAAGTGTTTAACGGCTCTGCAGAGTCGGTGCCAGCTGGCAGCATTTGCATTCTGGCTCTTTTCCAGCATTCTTAATGAAAATGTGAAACAATAAAGAACAACAACAAAAAAAAGTCTCTGTTCACATTTGCTTTTTTAATTAATTTGAATACTGTCTAAATTGGCAGGCGGTGTGGATAGATGTGTTAATAATGACTGTAACGATGATAGATGCATGTGTTAACAATTAATTATAAAAAGCTTAATGAATACATTTTGCAAAATAAATAAATCTACAGTTCCCCGTATTAATTCTAGCTGCATGCATGTGGAGTTTATTTTTTCCGACTGCTCAATGCGCTATGTTAAAAAAGTTTCAACAAAATGTTGGAGAAATGAATTGGTTAAGAGGTGGTCAATATTCTGATTTGTTATGACCTTCATTTTTCTTTACTTTATACTTTATTTTATGACCTATAAGAATTTTCCTATTTCATATAAAACAGAATAACATTTTTCAGAGGACATTAAACCCACAAAAAATAATGAGGTGACGAAGCAAAGCAGATTGCACTCATTGCCTCTCCTGTAAAGACGGTCTCAGTCTGATTATGGGTGGGAAACGGGCTCCATGGCAACGTCTACCTCTCAAAACTGCTACCTGGTTTGTTTGAAGTTTGGGTTCATGCCTCACCCATCAGATAATTTTGGCTCCTTTCTTTTCCTTTGCAGGGCAGCGATGAGAGCGACGTGGACAAGAACAAGTGCTGCACGTTGTGCAACATGTCCTTCACCTCAGCAGTGGTGGCACAGTCTCACTACCAGGGTAAAATCCACGCTAAGAGGCTCAAACTGCTGCTGGGAGAACAGCCTGCCATCACAACCAAAGGTATATTCTATGGTAAAAATGCTCCGAGTATAAATCATGGA
The DNA here is from genome assembly GCF_003331165.1 of Xiphophorus hellerii. Taxonomy (NCBI): domain Eukaryota; kingdom Metazoa; phylum Chordata; class Actinopteri; order Cyprinodontiformes; family Poeciliidae; genus Xiphophorus; species Xiphophorus hellerii. Next base: position 29,286,184 of record NC_045683.1, read on the forward strand.
GGAGCTGTGTTGTCCAAACGTTCATCCATCCATCCGTGCAATTTTAATGTAGCTGTTCCATGTTCTCTATTTACATAAAAAATGGACAATGTCCATGTGTCATAAACCAGTGAAAGGTTTAACATAATACCTGTCTGGTATTATGATTGCATATATTACTATTAATCTGGGCTTCTATGTCATCTTAAAGCTTCCTGCCAAATAATCCTAGTTTATGTGTGAATCAACTAACTGCTGAGAGAGGAGTCAACAGAAATGTCTCTCTTAGGAGGTGTAATTGACCCTGTTGCTAGGCGTGGTTGACCCCGTTGCTAGGTGTGGTTGATTCTATGTTGTATTGTGTTTCTGTGTTTGATATGATGTAAAGCACTTTGAAATGCCTTGCTGCTGAAATGTGCTATACAAATAAAATTTGATTGATTGATTGATAGGTGTGGTTGACCCCATTGCTAGGTGGGACTGAGATTGGTGTAAATACAAAGCAAAATAATAATTTAAAACAAATATCCTTTAGTTGATTAATGCATCATACAGTCTAGACTGGATTAAAAAGTGTCATGATGAAGAAGCTATTTATAGTTGAATATATTATCACACAGCATCAACATGTTTAATTATTGTCTTGTTGTGTTTTGTCACGGCTTTTTGCAATGCCAGTCACTTCACTACATCATCTGTTTGATATTAATGTGGACGCTCAGCAGTCAGTAATTCACTGTGATTGGCTGCTTGTATAAAGTTGTTTGATCTGGAAGATCCACCAACATAAAATGCTGCAGCAAAGAAACCAGTGGAACAGAGGAACAGTGGCTGCTGTGGGTTTATGGAGAACAATCTCTCCAGTAATCCTCCTCATGTGCTTCACTTGTCCTGCCGCTCACACAAGCTCTTGATTTTTCTCTCTTCAGCGCCAGACTCTCTGTTTTAACACCTTGGTTCACGTCTAGTTCCTTGCCCCGTTCCAAGTCCCAGTTCTTCTTGAACTTCTTCTTGAGTTTTATAATTTCAAAAAAAGAAATTTCTTAAATTTCTCATCAGTACCTGTTTGCGTACCGGCTCGGTCTTTTTATCACTAAACATGACGCACACAGCTGCAGCCCCAAAATGCGAAACATCCACGAACTGTGACAATTACAGGCCAAATTGTTGCTGGTGCTGTTGGAACGTACTCATGTTGTCAGTCTATTAGTTCACCACTTTACTCCTGAAATGATGGGGAAACTTTCATTACTGCCTAACATCTGGCTAAGGATCTGCTTTTCTCCAATCACTGAGTGAATTACTCCATTTTAATCACACACTGCCCCTGAACAGGGTTTTCTGACGTTGTAAATGTGTTTTTTTTTACTGTCTGTTATGTTTCTCTTAGTTCTGCTTTTATATTTTGTTTTCTTGCTTTCTGTGTAAATTCACATGCTACAACTTGCCCGTCGCTTGCCCACTGAGGAGCACAAAGGTTGTAGGGATATTCTGTTCTTACCTCGGGGTGACTGAAGGCTGGCGTAATTGTGATCCACCAGCAGCTGCTCACCTTTAATCTTCTTACAAATCGGCAGCTGTGGAAATAATGAGCAAAGGTCACGGGGTGTGAGGGCTTTAACACGAAGCCAGAAACTCTGCAAACATTTTACTGTCAAATTGGTGTGAAAGGCAGTCACTGAGAACACACACACACACACACATACACACACACACACACACAGCAGTGTGTATGTGCAGAGTTTGGCCGTGAGCTTTGTTTGTTTACGAGCGCTTCTTGGCTCTCTGCTTGACCGGGTCATTTATATGCACTTCACAGCTCCGTGTTTTTACTTTTTGCTCTCGGCGCAGCTGAGGCGCTGCGCGTTGATGGTGGTGTTTGTCTGAGCTCGTGCATTGTTCAGCCGTCCTAAATGTATTCATTTATTGCTGTGGTGAGACCGAATCTACTTAATGGAGCACCAACGTCTTGGTCAAAAAGGAGGAGCCGAATTTTTTTCCTCTTGCTGCACAACCACCGAAGAATTTTCACTTCAAAGTGAAGCACAAGATAGAAAAGAAAAACAACAAAAAAACAAAAACGCTGCATCTTCAGACCAGCAGAGGTCTACAGTATGCTTGCTTTTTTTTCTTGTAAAGAAAAAAAATCACTTTAAAAGATGCATTCCTAAATGAAACCATGCAGAAATCCCTAGCCGGTGTTTTCTCGGGTCACCTCTGCGCCGGTTCGCTGTGCTGCGTTCACAGCCTGCCGTTCGTTCACCTTTGGGCTCTGTTCATTTTTATCCCGGGGCTCTGCATCGATCTCTCTGCTTCTCTTTAAATCTACTCGGCAGCTTGAAATATTTATGCTCTCAGGCAGTGATTGAACCAGAAGTTGATGCAGAAAAACAGCGTTTGCTGTTTGTTCTCGTTGCAGAGTTTGTGTTGAATTAATTTATTCGGTACTTTAGGGCCAAACTGTCCCCTATTTTGCACATTCCTATGCATATTGAGGGGATTGAGAAAAATGGAGCGAAACCACAGTTTGAAACTTTGATTTATCCTTTCACACTTCTTTGCCGTGAGAGAAGTGTGTAACCGTGGCGTCCTGCACAGCTAAAATATTAAGAACCTGACATTATGCCTGTAAATGTTTCACAGCTAAAAGCTGAAAGAGAGGCAAATGGAGTTTTATTAGTATAAGCAGATGCAGTGATACAACCACTATGATAGTTCTTGTCAAGATGATGTTTGCTTCAGGAGTTACTGTTAAGTTAGTAGCACGATCCCTTTCAGTAAAACTGCATCTGTTTGTGAGTCTTATCAATCAATCAATAGTTTATTTGTATAGCACATTTCAGAAACAAGGCAGTTCAAAGTGCTTAAAAGAGAATTAAAAACACAAAGCATGCGAGGCGCTGCTGTGGCGCATTGGTAGAGCCTGAGTCCTCGGTGCGACCGTTGCAGGTTCAATTCCCGGTTTGATGACCTTTGCCGCATGTCTTCTCGCTCTCTCGTTGCCCACTTTCCTGTCTGATCACTCTCAAATAAAGGCCTCTAGAGCCGACAAAACCTTTAAAAAAAAGCATACAAAGTCACAAAAGACAGCAAACCAGGAAACATTACATTTTGTCAAGTGCATCAAAGTGTTGGTCAGTGTTTCATTTCTCTTATTTCATCTATGACGACATAAGACGAGTAGTACTCATCGACAGACAAATACTCTTTCTGATGAGTATTTGTCAACAGAGTCGACAAATACTTATCAGACAACGGTAGGATACATGAGTGTCAAAGAAACTGATCAAATTTGAAGGGGCAGTATTATCTAAAATCAATTTTTTTTTTTTTAGCTTTGCATCATGTTGTGATATTTCTTCATCGGAAACGTACTTTTACTGCCTCGATTCTTTAATGCCTGTTTGAGAAATCCTTTACGCTCCCAAGTGGACATAGCTCCGCCTTCCAGACACAGCTCCTCCTCTCAGGCTATATCTGTTAGAAAGCAAATGAGGATAATGTGCTGCCTGTGTACACGTCAACCTGAAATGCATAACCAAGATATTTCAGATATACTCTATTGAAAAAAAAAATCCCCCAGAATAGGCCAGTATTCTGTGACCCATATGCAGAGGTCTGCTGTAATGCATATATTTAGAGAAAGCAAAAAAATGCCAGCTGAGACATATTTAGTAACAGAGATGTTGTAGAGCAGGGGTTCTCCAATCCAGGCCTCAAGGGAAGGATTGCAACTTTTAGATGCATCTCCGTTTCAGCACATGAGTCAAATAGTGAGGTCACCAGCAGGACTCTGGAGAACGTGACTACATACTGAGAAGGTAATTAAATCATTTGATTCAGGTGTGTAGGGACACATCATAAAGTCGAGGCGTGGGTTTGATGACCTGCTATAGAGCCTAAGGCAAACGTCAACGTTAAGTTTCCCTGTTCTCATTGATGAAATACGCCAGAAACACACTAGGATTCTCTCATTTTAGCATTGCAAATGTTCAGATATGCAGCACATTGTTGTGTTTCCTAGAGTCAGACTGGCTCCGAAGGCTGTGTGATGATGTAGTGCTCTGACAGCACACTATGCTCTTTGCTCTCCCTGCCATGTGTCAGTGACAGACGCAGTCATTAAGGATGCCATCTGTGGTCAATGGTTCAGAACAGGAGAAGCACCAGCTCAGCCAAAAACAAAAAAAGGGGGTTGGTTCAGCCATCAATTGAGCTGACACCCTGCTACCTGGGTCTCTCCCCACTAACAAACAAATATGAAAGATGAGGGGAAAACTTTCACGTTTGCAAATGTTTTTCACTTTTTTCTCTCCGGGGTTTCTACGGCCTTGATTGTGACATCTGCAGTGTCCACCGTCACCAAAGTTTAGCATCTATTGAATTATTTTACTCCATTACGAAGCCGTATGCACAGTTAACTTTTACGATCAGAAACAAAAGGCTTTAAGGTTTTATTAGTAAAATGTTAAGTGTGTTGCTCTTTGCTAATGGGAAATAAAACAAGCGCAGCCTCTTGGACAGAGCTGGTTTTATGCTCTGAAACTTAATCAAAGCTCCGCTGTTGTTCAGGCCCCCAGACACATCCTGGTGGATAAATCCAACGCACCTGGAGCTCTGGGATATTGATTACTACATAAGCAATGTCAGCAGATAGTCCTGTTGATCTGGTCTTTTGGGTCTAACTCTTCCTGCCAGCTGGCACCAAAAACACAATCCCACATATAATGGACACTACCAATCCAATCCAACACAGGTGGTTTAGTTAAAGCCTTGCTGGATGCCAGTGAGATAAAAGCAGCTCCAGAACTTAGATTATTCTACATAACATCAGCCACATGAATTTATGTGAATTGCTCCCTTTTACACAGCCACTGTTGTGTTGAGTGTAGGGATGGGAATTGATGAGTTTATCGATACCGATTCCATGATTGATTCTCATTGACAAATAAACTCTTTAATTCAAAATATGCACCATGTTCTATTAGATTCAAAGACAATTCAAACTTCCTTAAACCATAACAATCCCACTTTCTGATGCTGAGCAGATGCTCAGTAGGACTTAGATCAAGACTCATAGCAGGCCGGTTCAGACCTGTCCGATCTTTTGCTCTTAGCCATTGTTGTTTGTTTCTGGCCGTATGTTGGGTCATTATCCTGTTAGAAGACGCAAGTGAGACGAGTTTCTAACGACACATTTCTCTCCAGAATGCCTTGATAGTCTTGAGATTTCACGGTACCCTGGACAGATTTAAGACATCCTGTGCCAGATGAAGCAAAGCAGCCCCAGAATGAAAATATGTTTCACAACAGGGATGGGGTGTGTGTGTGTGTGTGTGCGTGCGTGGGTGTGTGTGTGTGTGTCTGTTTCTTTTTTTCTTGGTATGCTACATTTTTGAATCTGTGAACATTGAGCTGATGTGACTTACTAAAAAGTCTCATCTCTCAAAGGACATTCTCCTAGAAGCTTTGCAGCTTGTCAGTATGCACAGTGGCAAATTCCAGTCTCACTTTTTTTATGATTTGCTTTCAACAGCAGTGTACTGCTTTACCTCAGACAAACAACGAATGGTGCACTGATGTGCCTCGGAGTTCACCTTAAATTTCTGCCTCTTGTTGCCATTCGTGTTGCTCTTTTCAATTTGTCATCAAATTAGGGAGGTGTGGTTGTTGGGTGCTTCTTTGAGGGCTGAAGCTCTAACAATATCAGTTTTTTGTTTTCATACAGACATCAGGAGAGCCATTTGTAATCTTATCCATGACGAAAGACTATGTCCAAATCCAAATTTATGTAATGTAGCAAATAGAGATTTCCAGTAAACCTTGTTGAAAGTCTTGTCTGCAGCTAATGAAACAATTAAACTGGATTTATTTTGGGCGTTGCTGTAGTTTTATCAGATTGATTAGTCTGGGTTTTTTTAGATTTATAGAACATTTACGTATGCATGGTGGGGGCTTGAAAGCCGATCACTCAATGTTGATGAGGCCAAACTGGACCTCAGTAATTCCAGACTTTGCTATATTGCGTTTTTTGTTGTTGTTGTTTGTTTTGGATTTTTTTAATGGTATTTGTGTACCGTCATAGTCTAGAATTAAATTGGCAAACACCCTCTGAAGGTACGGACATGGATGGATATAGGGATGCACAATATTGGATTTTTGGTCGATATACCACATGCTGATATACTAAAACTCATTTGGCCAATAACTGATATATGACCGATATTTATTTTACTATACATACTTACTGAAACTATAATTTCATGTAACACTTTCAACTTGCATCATGTTTAATGTCAAGTTTATTCATGACATCAGCTCTCTCTAAGATAATGGTCCCACTCAAATAGTGCAAATTTGGAAATCTTCACAAAACTAAACTCAACAAGTGAAAAGCACGTCAGTCGTGTATCAATACATTACAGTTTCTTATGACGTTGTGCTGAGCTGCAGGACTCATTGTCCCTGGCTTGTCATATAAAAACGCCTTTTATATCAGAGAATTATGTCGACGGAATGGCCGATGTCCAACATTAAAGTTTACGGCTGATACCGTCCGATACCGATACATGCCAATAATATCGTGCATCCCCAGATGGATGGATGAATGGATGTTAAACTATAAAGAACCATGTTAGGCTGTGTTCCTCTGGGTTGCCCCTCCGTGTGGTAGCATAGTAAACTGCAGCTTCCCCTTGCTGATGTTTAAACATGTAATATAAAGTGGTAAGGGACTTCTCATCCAGAGTGTTTAACGCAGCCGGTGCAGTGTTGAGCTAAAACCATCTGCTTCTGGGGTGAGGAGTAGTCCTGCACTCTGAATGGAGCTGAACCCTCCCCGAAGGCTCGGCGGGTCGCTAAAACAGCACGGCTCTAATGACGAGCATCACTTTTTCATTTCCTCCATGTCTTGATGGGCTGTCAGGTTTTACCTATGACACTAAACAGTCATCTTCCAGACGCATTTCGTATTAATTAAGAGCCGTCATCTTCACACCAAATGTGAGAAACTGCAGGTTAAAACCAAACTGTTGCAATAGACAAGTAGAGTAGACTGGGAATCTGTTACTTACTTAGAGATTTGCACAAGTAATTTCTTCCAAGTCATGTTTGCCGTGATTTAGGTCCAAGTTTATGTCAATTATTATTTGTGTGACTTAATTCCACCTGAACTTTTAAATTGTAGTGGGCATCTCTGTATTTATTCTTTTTTTTTTGTTTATGTCTGTTTTACTCAGGGCTGGATCAGGATGGCTGTAATGTCAAATTAACCAAATGACCTCAGATGGACCTTTTTAGAGCGATAACTAATGGAGGAGAGGGGATCGCTTTCTTTTCACACAGGAATTCTCCCTTAATAATAAACACCTTCATTTAAAAACTACATTTTATGTTTTGTCTTTGACAAAAAGCAGAAAGAGTTCCCTCTCACTCCTTACAGAGGAAAGCTGCTGTGCAGAGGAGGCTGGATCCTCTTCAGCTAATAGTCCGTCGTAGTTATTTTGGGGGGAAAATAACTACAATCTTCTGCTACACACTATAAGCTAAACTCAACTTTTGGAAAGCACACCTCTTTGGTAGCAGACTTCGGTGTTTTCACCATTATCCTGTAAAACAGAGATGCTGAATTGAAGTTCCATTGCAAAAGCACTTGAAATATGAACAATCCTTTCAGCTGCTTACAGGAGTATTGAGACAGAAGGCACCACAAGAGAGAGTTGCCATCCACAAGTGATGAAAAGGATGACTGTTATATTCCACTTTAACGCTAGAAGACAGAACCCCTAAATTTGCTGGCTTTGTGCCGGGACTTTCAACACTTTTAGGCCAATATCACATTTCTATGCTTAGACAGATTCACCTTTACTTCACCTTACCTATTAAATATGAGTAATGATGTAATAGTGGAGGTAGAGACCTACAAAACTGTCAGTCACTGACTCTTTAAGACGGATGGGTGGGTGTGTTGGAGCCGGTGCTGGGAAAAGGTTGAATGGACATATCAGTTATTTGAAAAACTAACCTCTAATGTAATTGTTATTATCCTGGGTTGGATCACATGAAAGCCCCTCAGTGTGCAACCAGGCGCAGGCAACCAGACAGGATGATTCAGTTCCACGCGTCAGCTTTTAAAGATATAGTAGGACGTTCTGAGAAAACTGTGGACTGTAAGTTTGAACAAGCACGCCTGACGGCCCCTCCCTCACAGCGGAGCCAGTCCAGAACGCCATAAATACGCAGTTTTCCTGGAACATCAGGTTGTTTCTCCCGCCATCAGCACAGCTGCAGCACACCGGCGACCTCGAGCTCGAGCAGCGGTACACGCTGTGTGGGGAAAGGGTGTGAGCAGTGCGTGCACAAGCCTGATTGACACTGCTAAGACATTCCTTCTGCCTCTGATTTGTTGTTTTTGATCGGGACTGATGTATTTCTGCAAATTGCAGTTGGATCACTGGGGGGAGCTAGAGGAATAAATTATTATTTTTTCTAACAGCTTACCTGTCTCATTTTATACTCATTCTCCACAAATGAGCCGTCATAGAGGGATCATATCAATGCTGGTGCAGGCAAACCTGTTTTACATGAACAACTTCCAAATCGTCCATTTTGAGTGAGAGCAGCGCTTGACATTCAGGCCAAGTTACAAAGGTTTGGAGGTGAACATCCAGGCGCTGCAACAGGAAGTGAGGTCAAGGCACAAAGGTGCTATTAGTGCGCACGCCCTCACACCCAGTTTAAAGCTTCAACTGTAAATCTACCTTAAAATAGCATTAGTTAAAGCCTGGCTGTCTGCCAGAATCATAACACATCTCCCCCTGCGTATTAAATATAATACACCCTGTAGTTACAGAAATGTCTCAAGACTGCAGAATTCATGGTTAATAACCTTCTGTACGAATGCAAATCAAATCATTTCATGGCAATTACCAACAACCGCCTTGCAAAATACGTGCATTGTTTTACATCCACCGAACTGAAATTAGTTGATGATGATGATGATGATGATGATGATGTGCAGCATCATTCAAATTCCGCTTACAAAACGAGATGCTATAAATATGAGACATGCATGCTCACACATCACGCTGCTGACTGCAATAACTGTCTATGTTCTGTGATGGATTTAGTAAATATTTCCCTCCCTGTGAGTTCAGAAGAGCGTCTGTATTGTTTTCATCTGTCATCCCGGGCTGCCAGGTAACTGCCAGCGCGTTGCTGGTCACGATGCGTCTCATCTAGTTTAAAGACTGCAGATTTCATAATACCTGAGCTAAATTGCCATTCTTTCTGAACAAGGCATTAAAGCTGCTCGCCGAACCGACT